>NC_140768.1:287815032-289057528 GCF_044657685.1 Stegodyphus dumicola
TGAGAAAAGGTCTGTAGTTGGGCTCAAAGAAGCCGGTTGGTCTTATTGGCGAATAGCTCGCCAATTTGAGCAGGAGCGATGCCACTATTAGACGATGTTGGCAAGAATGGGTGAACCATGGCCGCACACAGCGTCAAGAAGGAAGCGGTAGGCCTAGAGAAATGACAGAACGTGAAGACCGAACAATCGTCAGAGCGGCACTCACAGCCCCGAATGCATCATTACCATCGATGGTACGTGCAACTAGTGCTTCAGTGATCGCAGGGACCATTTATAGACGGCTCACAGAAAGGGGGCTGAGGTCACGGCGCTCCTTGCGCCGACTAACATTGACCTCTGTACAACGTCAAGCCCGTTTTCAGTGGTATCGGGCTTATTAGCACTTTAATGCCACTGACTGGAGTAGAATAGTCTTCAGTGATGAATCCCGCTTTGAGCTGAGCCCCGATGACGAGCGAAGGCGAGTCTGGAGACGCCCCGGACAGGGTGTGATACCAACCTGACTGTCTTCAGGCAAACAGGCAGACAACCAGGAGTGATGGTCTGGGGTGCCATTTCATTTCAAGTAGGACCCCTTTGGTCGTCATCCGTCGCATCCTTACGGCACAGCGGTACGTTGACGAAGTTCTAAGGCCCTTCATGTCACGCCACCCTGGGCTTACATTTCAGCAAGATAATGCCCGCTCCCACACTGAACATGTTTCTACTGCTTGCCTTAGTGCTTGCCGAACATTACCTTGGCCAGCAAGGTCTCCGGATCTCTCTCCTATTGAGCACGTTTGGAACACGTTTGGAGCATTATAGGCAGGGCCCTCCAACCAGATCGGGATGTTGACTGTCTAACGCGCCAGATGGACAGAATTTGGCACAATATTCCTTAGGATGACATCCGCAACTTCTATCAATCGATGCCAAGCCGAATAACTGCTTGCATAAGGGCCAGTGGTGGCCAAACGCGTTACTGACTTTTTCACTTTGTAAAGCTCTATCACTTCAATAAATCATCCAATTTTTCTCAAACTGTAATCATTTGCTTTTCTGTACATGTACATCACTTCTACCAATTTTCGTCTCATTCAGATTGCTTCTTCTTGGTGCGTCGGTTTTTTTTTTTTTTTGCTAAGAGTGTTATGTATCATCGCAATCAAAACCGACACAGTTTTATTGAAAATCTACGCCAAATCTTAAGTATTTTTCTTATCTAAATTTAAGTTCTATACAGACGTATTTCTTCATCAATTATGTTTGATTTTTCGCTTTTAACAGTCCTATAATTTTAAGTGACAATAAGATCGAAATTTGTAAACATAAATATAAATGGATTGAATATAAAGTTTGAGAACTTTGGAAATTCTACGGAGAAAGTATGGTTTGCTTTCATTTTAATGTTGCAAAGCTATCTGCCTAAGGGGAAGGTTGTCTTAGTGCAGGACTTTATAACAGAAATTGGCTCGTATATACGCTATACATAGGAAAACCACGAAAACGTCCATGCAACCAGCCCTTTCTTCGGAATTCGAAACCCAGACCGAATTACCAGTGTTCAGCGACGTTACTATTCAGCCGCTGGTGGGCCCTTGGGGGGAAGGATAGAGAGAATACTTCTTTATGTTCAGAGGTTTGATGGTAAGGTCTTCATTGACAAGGGGGACCGGGTCGTGCTCCAATCCAATCCTATGTTCAGAGGTGGTGATTCTTTTCTTTATCATTTTCAGTACTGAGTAGACTAAAATGTATAAAAAAGTGTGTAAAAAGCTATTTGAATTTAATTTAAACGGTTTTAGTTAAATGCACTAAAAATTAAAAGCATAACTTTTTTTTAGCTATCATAATATCCTTAAGCATATGTGCTATAAATGCTGTCATACATGAAGTGCATTCAGACATTAATGTAACGCAAACATTAATTTCAAATTAACGTAAACATTAATTTTAACATATAGTAAAAATAATAATATAAGAACGACATATATAAAAATGATTGCATTCAGTTTATTTAAATTCACTTGATTGAAATTCCTCCATTTCTGTAGCCCGACTGTTTATTTAGTCTCATTCCAGGAATATTATGATCATTAAAGAAATTGTAATTTTTATGTATTTAAATAAAATCGTATAACTTAAAGAATTTATATATATATTATTTATCTAACTTTATAATTATCGTTAGTTAGCAAATTTTATGGCATAGAATCTTCCATTTTGTCATATATATTAAACTAAATGGAAATCGATTCTTTGTTGGAGAAATAAAGCTAACTTGAGAATAATAGTAGAATAGTTTTTCTGGGATGGTAGTTAGTGACTCTGACTACCTATCAAAGAACACAGGTTCAAATCCCGGAGACAGCACGGATGTTGAAAATGTAGAGTGTCTATGCGGCATGGGGGCACTCTAAATATATGACCAGTCTTCTCATATGATTTGTTGGTAGGGAAAGAGGAATGAGAGACCCTCGGACCGCTTCTCGGGGCGCTGTTTTCCCAAACTTGGGGTGGGACTGGGTAAAATCTTGCTGTCACCTATATGGTGCCCAAGGCTCTAGCCACGACACACAACCTTCTACTCTTTGTCAGGGTAAAATGTGTGGGCTTGCCCTTATTAAATCAGACAAGTGAAATTTTCACAATAACAAAATACGTTTTCCAATTATAAATGAATTTTAGAGTTAAATTTCAACACATGTGATTAGAAACAGAACCGTAAGACGACTGAAAACTATTGGTTTAATCCTATGCTGTGAGATATGTTAGTGTAGAATTCGAATTTTTATTTTCTGTAACTCTCAATTTATAATTTTTAACATGCTAAGAAGAGGAAAAACATTTTAAATACGTATACATAGAAACTATAGAAAAACCATGTTTTCACTTGTATTTCCCCTTTTTTAACTAATTTTACCGTTGTTATTGTTGTTGTGTTGGGACTTATATCACTTGTCTGACAGTAACAGCAGAGCAAGTCCACGAAATCCATCGTGGCAAGGAGTGCGAGATTGCGCCTGTCGTTGGCAAGAGTCTTAAGCACCATACATATGTAGCAGTACGACTTCTCTGATTTGCACTAACCTCTCGAGAGAACTTTCGGCCGGCCGCATATTTAGTGTGCTCCCCTACCACACGGATACTATACATTTACAAACTTCCATAACTACTATACCGTTTAGGAGGCTAATTTTTATCGCTCCAAAATCGAGAAGGGGAAAATTATGCGAGTAATTTAATTTCCGAAGAAAGCGGGTACAGTAAGAAAAATACAAATGAAAAGTAGTAATGAATAAACTACTGGTAACTATCATAATATTTCTTTAAAAGAAACCTCCAATAAGAATAAACAGTAATATTAACATTATAAAATTTGATAGATATCGAGCGTTCGGATCAGTTACACGTCGCGCTCCGCTGAAATCACATGTTTGGAAGATTTCTTAAGTGTGAGAAAACCTGCCACTTCTGAGTAGCTTAATAAAGAATTTACACAAAATACGTTTCAAATAATTAATGCTGGGCAATATAAAATGGACGAAATGTTAATAGAAAACTCGTTAATACAAATCGAGTACCCCGAATAAAAATAAAAATAATCAAGGGAATACGATTTACGAATAAACTAATCATCAGAGGGAAAGTATGTGCCTCAGAGGAAGGAGAAAATGATGCGTACACTTTTTAAATTTTCAGAACCTAGGTCTAAAATGTTAGAGTGAAAAATACGCGAAAAAATGCAGTAATCAAAATGCATTATTGAGCACAATATGATTATAAGCGAACTTCTGCAATTTTCGATAGCTTACTGGCGACCAAGCGATAAAAACAATGGTCAGTTTACCCGGGTTCAAATTCCGCCGAATAGGCCAGTCCACCTAAGAGCTCTTCTAGAACTTCCTGTGCGTAAGGTGGATATCATCAACATGAAAACTTTCTCTCAGAAATTTTTATACGGCGGCATCTTTCCTCTTAGGTAGATAGCCATCGTGAGTTATTCCATAATCCAACAGTGCAATATTAGATAATACTTTTTTCATATACGATGGATAACATGCTTGCCACATAGACTGAAGTGCTAATCTACGTGCCTTTTTTATCATCCCTGCTCTCAGGCTTGGTAAAGTAACACCTCAACAATACCCAACAATAATATCGGAGTCACTGGCAGAACGAAACATGTATATCTGCCAAGCTGAGCATGGCGGCACATCAGTTCTATCTTTGAGATGCCGAATCATTTTTGTCAACAGAATCTGAAACAAATGGCAAATTCTAGGTATACAGCCTAGTAGTAGCTTTGGCCATAACGATTAAATTTACCATAAGTATTATGGTACCCCCATACCAACCGGATAAGCAACACGGCACTGGAAGTTTTGAGAATGTTTGCACACTCATAACTTCCAGTGTTGCCCTTTATGGTGCAGGTTTTGACAGAAAGGTAAGTAGTATACTTGAGACGGAGAAGGTTAACTTCGGTTTAAAAAATCTCGAGTACAGAAACGTAATGGAGAATCTTCTGAAGAAATTTCACGGCATTAGGCCTGAAAAGTTTCAGTCGAGTAACTGGCTTCTTTTGCATGACAATGCGCATTCACGCAATAGCAATCTCGTCACGTAGTTTCACAATCACTCCCTTACTCACCATATTCGGTACCTACAGAATATTTTCTCTTACCTAAAGTGACACCCCCGCCGCCGGTCGACGCAGAGAATTCGGTGAAGCTACTGGTTAGGATCTGTACCTAGACAACCTCGGCCAAGGGATTATAAACTCATTGAGCTTGGCAGTTTCCCGTGACCTGCGGGTGTTCGCAGATAAAATTGTCTTCGTTTATTCTAGTGACCCACAGAGTGAGATGGAGTAAGCCCCATTTTAGAGGGTGGGCTTCGGGCATTCTGCGTAGTACTGACAGGTGGAACGTTTTGACGGTCAGTCAGATACAGGCGTGCATGTTTCCCAGTGCTGCGAAATCTGGGAACCGTGAGTGATGACCTCGTTCGCCCAGGAGGTAGCAGCGGTATTAGAGAAAGTCTGTTTAAAGTCTGTCGCCTCGGATTCGGGCCCGGGTGCGGCAGCATGATTTGGGTCCATTTAAACTCCTAGTGGGGACTAAACTGGTGACCCAACCCCTGCCCAATATGGGGGCCTTTCAGTTGGGACCAGTTCGTGTAGTGTCATCTGACGGAACACGTAAACAAACATTATTATTACCTAAAGTGAAATCTCACCTCAAATGCACCTCACGGCCATTATTTAAATAGCAATCAAGAAATTCAGAAAACTGTTAGAGAAACTTAAATTGTATTCCAAAACACGACTTTACCGATATGTTGATAAGGTTGTGTTGATTTATAAAGATATGTTGGATATAAAAGAATATGTTGATTTATAAAGATTATACTTATCGAAGACTAAGAAATAAGATTGTTGTTTTCTTAAATTTCAAATTTTGTACGAATTTAACCCTAAAGCTTTACAAGGTTCCCCCCCCTCGCTTTCGGTGGTGTAATTGGAACATACTCTATGCGTATTTGAGAGGTCGAGGGTTCGAATCCCGGCGAGGGCATTATATATTTTCACGTCTTCTGCTTGAAGAAACCCTAATGACTCTACAAAATTTTTAAGCGTACTTATCTGGTGGAGTATCACGAAATAAAACAAATTTATTCATGACTGTACTTATGCTTTCAGTAATCAGCTTATATTTGAATACATATAACTGTTATCGGTTACACTTAAATGCATTTCTGAGTGCTGTTTGATAATAATCAAATGATGCTGTGCGTCTTTTATTTTTTTATTTCTTCGTTGCAAAGTTAGTTTTACAAACTTCCCTAATTTTTGGTGATGGTAACTGAAGTTACTTTCCTTCCCCGCGGCACACCTATGTTACTGGTGGCAGACTTTATGTGTATAGTCTGGAGTCATTTATTTGGAAATGCACCTGTGTAAGTTTCAATCCAATAGTTACAATAATACATTTATTTTCCTTTTAAAACACGAAGCGATAGTTTCATTTCGAGAAAAATAAATTAGCTATTTTAAGTGGAATTTCGCTAACTTAAGTGGAATAATATCAGAATTATACAATACGGCTCAATAAATTCTTGAAATTCATTTTTTTAAGGAGGAATTAAACCTGCTCATTCGCTGTTTCGTAACGTAAGTTTTTCACCAGTTTTATTCGAAACGTTAATTTATGTCCAATGCGATAGTTTCCGTTATCTGTAAATTTCTGTGTAATGTAAAGAATTTTCTACCTCACAAATTTTATTTTGTTTTTGTTTTATTTGTATTCGAAACATTTTTTTTGGATTTATTTGTTTTTTGGTATCGGTTGATATCTGAGACTGCATTTATTAATTCTTTAACGAAATAACGAGATTACTCACTGAAACTAGAATAATGACGCGATATGGAAGTTTTGATTTCGATTGATTTAGCAGAAGAAAATTGGATGTACAATTCCTGAATTTTGTACAAGGAAATGTTTATCCAATTAGATGTGTAAAAACATGAATTAAGCACTTCACAGGCTCCCTCTACTGGTGAACGGGGCTATTAAAAGCATCTGCGGAACGAATGATGGGGAGCCAAGAGGTTACCAGTACCAAATTATAGTTGACCAAATTATAGTGAGACCGATTAATTCTGAAAAATTCAACAAGCGACGGAAATGCCAAAACAACCTCAGCCACAGATGACAAGTTTTAATTGATTGATTGCTTGGTTTATTTGATTATGGTAAAGCACATTAGGACGATCTGCCTAAGCAGCGGGATGCCTTTTGTGGAGAACTTTCTAAGGGAAATTGACTCGCATTCACGTTACATATACCCATGCAGTCAGCCCAAAATACCCATGTCCATTCGCCAGGAATCGTACCCAGGTTGAATTACCAGTATTCAGTGACGTTACCGCTCAGCCACTAGTGGTCTTTTAATTGATTTATTTTGATTCATTTTTTAAAACAGAACTATAGGTTTGGGCGGAAATGCAATTTTTTTAAACATCCTGCATCCTATATAACAGGAAATATTAGAGACACTGAAATTGAGAAATTACAGCATCGGAAACGTATTTTATTTGAAGGGCGAAAAGTAGGAAGTAACCAGTTTAATATGTTAAGCAATAAATCCAGACAAATTCAAACAATACTTTCATATTGTGTTCGGAGTGTTCTGATTATTTGAGACTGTATATTTTTTTTTTATATCTAGCGACGATTAGAATGAGGAAATAGGTCTGGATTAACAAGAAAATCTGCCATTTATTTTATGAAGATTATTATTTATTTATAATTTATTACACGAGCCGTTAATTGGAACTATAATATGCTCTATTTAATAATGATCTTAACTTCTGAATAATAAACCAAAAACAAATAAGACATCTGAAAAGAGTACTATAATTTTGTAAAGTGCATATTAAGTATTTTTTTTTTTTTTACTTTAAAACCTCAATCAGTAAAAAATGAATTTACCAATTTAACCTCCTGGAGCCATTGAATAGTAAATAGCTAATAATTAAATATTTAATAAATAATATCTTATAGATTGCTTACGAAATTAATTTGCTTTGAAATATATTTTTTCTTAAAAAACTGCTTTAAAAACAATAAAAAAATTACTTTAAATGCAAGCTTACGTTTTTCTTAAATTAACTATTCTTAAACGATAAAGTAACATTTTCATTTTATCTCTGCATTATCTCTTTCCATAGAATACTAGGAAAAGTTATATCTGCACTGAATTTTGAGTCCGAGGTTGCCAGGTAACATTTATGAGTTTTAATTATTCAGCTGCTAAATTGCTGCTTAAATATTTAAAACGCACTGATTAAAATTTTATGTTTCGTGTAGATTTTCTTGTAAATAGCATACTTACCAGACTAATTTTATATTTATTGTTATCTAATTTTTCATTATTTTAAATCTTCGAGCATAATTAATAATTAATGCTTTCACATAGTTATTATTCTAACGAGGTTTTACTCGTCTGCACATGAAGCAAAGTATGAATTTTTCTAAGTGAACAGAATTTCATTAAACCAAATACTTTAATCTTTCAATTTCAAGTAGTTAAAAATTTATGACCAAAATTAAATATTTTAGAATTTTCTTTTATTTCTAAAACTCGAAGTATTTGAAAAGCATTTTGCACTTAAAAAGTTTTAAATCTGATAAGCTGTGCGCAGAGTTATTTAGAAACTAACAAATAGCAGGAGAAAGGAAAAAAGAGGCAAATTGAGTTTTCGGTTTTTAAGTAATTTTCGGTAATATCCTAATTAGCTTCTTTTAACTTTTAAGAGAAACAAAATGAAAAAAATATATTAAACTGATCTTTTCTATTCTAGCTTAATACTCGGAAGGTATTATAAACTGCAGTGTCGAAAGTGATCATCAAAAAATTCTAAATTTATATATATATATATATATATATATATATATATATATATATATTTATTTATATATATATATATATATTTGTAAATGTTGTAAAAAAATGTAAAAAAATGTTGGAATACAAACTATCAGCGAATCGTGCAAAAATGTTGCATCTCGTTTTAAAAATAATATCCATTATTGACATCTAATATGTACTGTTTAAATAAAATCTAATTATTAATTATAAAGAGAAATATATAGACAGCTTCGATTTTATTTCGAATTTAGATTCTACTGTTTCATATAAAAATGAAAAAGTAAATTTGATCTGTTATTTATTAGAAAATATGTAAAACAATTTGCACAAAAGCAGTATTTAACCAATAAATAAATATATAATTTTAAAATAAATAAAATTAAAAAATATGAAAGCTTTCAGATTTTACATTACGCCCAAAGGGACTTTTCTTTAACGTTTTGTGTGTTACCTTTATTTATTAAATATCATTTTCTTCGCACTTAAACCATAAAATTCAATTCAACAGCAATATCGCAAAAAAATTTTAAAATGAGCATCTCTTTAGAATTTACGTTATATACGCCTATTTAAATGAAAGCACGAGAACGATTTTCTTTTTATTTTGGCATTAATTTCTTCAATATCAAGAAAGAAAAGAGAAGCATTCCAGCGTTGGGGCGAGCTGAAGATAAAAATGTTTTTTTTCTGTACACTGTTGCCATTGCCAGCTTTGAAATCATTAAATTTGTTAATCAAAAGTTCTTTAAGGTCTGATAAAATATAAAATAGATAAACAAATTCGAAATTCCAAATGCAGGGTTTCCTAATACAGGGTTGTAATATTTGGTGGCAACAGTTTGAAAAGTGAATCAAAGCAAAATGCCAAAACGAAATTAATAGAACTTTTGAACCGCAATTACTAGAATACTAAAAATAAAATATAAAACATGAAATAAATAAAAAATCAATTAAATAAAGTGTAAAAGTTTCAGATTTTAATATTCACCCAAAAAGGCTCTTTTAAAGTTTAATACGGTTTTCCAGCAGTGAATGTCAATGGAGATGGCTTAGGTGAAATAGCGGAACATTTTATAATATATTAGATGAATATGAAACTTTGAACAACAACGAAGAGTTTTCTTCTGTATATTTAAAAAGGAAAAAATACGTAATGCAATTCTATAAAAATATTTAATCTTTTAAATGAGCTATATCGTGAATTAAATGCATTTTTATTTGAATCAATTAGATTAAAAAGTAAAGAATAATGTCTTACTTTTTCCGAATGGCAACAAACTTGAATGAAAAGTAAAACAACGCATTTACAGAGGATCATGCAAAATCGAGTTTCGAGACTAATTAGCCCCTTTCGTAAAATGAACAGAAAAGGTTTTCTGGAGCTATAACTAACCCCATATGTTTATTGCCTAAGTCTATTCTTTGCCATACAATGGAAATTACTGCTAGTTATAACAAAAAGGTATAGTTGGAATAGATGCCTCACATCTATTTACTAAATAAAAGCATGAGAAAGATTTTCTTTTTATTTTGGCATTTTTTCAATATCAAGAAAGAAAAGAAAAGCATTCCAACGTTAAAATTTGGCAAAATATTCTTTTAAATTGAAGTTAATTTACGAAAATACTCAATGCATTTTAAGTATCTGGCACAGAAGTCTTATGCTTTCAAAGCAAGAAAACATTCTGCGTAGCGATGTGATATTTAATTCTATCATTAGGGATACGTAATTTTTGTATTTACAAAGTAGATGGAAAAAAATTCGAAATTTTTCTTTTTGATTTCTTATTTTCCGAAATTTTCATTTTATTAAGGAAAAAAAATACGACCTGTTCTTAAATAAGGGAAACAAGTGCTGAAGAGGGTAGAAGCAGCGTGGCATTTATTGAGTAAGACTGAAAGAGCGAGAGGATGATGATTTATTATCATGATAAAATGAAGTAAAAAATAATAAATCATATAAAAGATTTTAATATTTAAATTTAAATTTTTCACATTAATTTCATTGAAAATAAAATGTTTTAATTAATAACTATTCATTTAAAAAACAAGGGAATTATTATAATTTGTTTGTTAGCAAAATGCAAGTAATAAATCTAGCATTCCTCCTCTAGGATCATAAATCCTCAGAAATGTAACATCTGTCGAGGAAAATAGTAACGAAACAAAAAAAAAAAAAAAAAGAAAAAAAAAAAAAAAAATGTAATATATTGGAATTCTGGATGCGTTCAGAAGAAAGGGTTGGAATTATTGTCATTAACTAAAGCAGATGATTTTTTTTGGGAATGTGAAAGGCTTCAAGGAAACCCAATTCACTAAACAAAGAAGTTTTGCGGAGAATTTTCGCAGAACCCGAGTCAAACTTGTGACTAAATACCCAACTACGATTAACTATTGAAGATTTCTTTATTTCTCGTTTCTCCTTTCCGTGTTCCTCGATGCGAGATTTTCTGATCGAAGGATAATGTAGAATGACTGAAAATTGATTATGGTAATTTCTAGAATTGATTATGGTAATCTTTTTTGATGACAAAAGGAAAAATATTGAAACTCCTCTTGTAGTAAACTTGAGGCCAACTTGCAGTAAACTTTTGAAGCAGGGGACTTGAAAAATTTGCAGTACCCTCGCCAGGACTCGAATACGCTTCGTGTGTTGTACCGTTACAGCACGAAAACATGCTGGAAGGAGGGCGAAAACACCTAATATACTTCCCCTTTTAAAGGGCGACCGGAGATTAGAGGAGCCAGCCTCCAAATCGTGTTGGTGAAGAATTATTATTCACCATGCTTTATTTCGGACACCACTGTAGAGTCATTAGTGTTATTTTGAAGCCGAAGACATGAAAAATGAGCAATGCCCTCATCGGAATTCGAACCTGGACCTCTGAAATTCGCAGCGAGTGTGGTACCGTTACACAACGAAGGCATGCGGGAAGGAGGGAGAAAATAACTTATAAACTAATTTCAAGTAATTGGGTCCTTGAGAAAGAAATGATCCGAGGAATAACCCTTGAGAACACAATATTCATAAAATTAAAAAGAAGCCTTATTTTTAACGCTGACATAATTTAGCAAGACAAGCCAATAGAAAAAGGTTTTTGTTCCTGAAGAAGGAGTATAAGGTATTTTCTCCCTTACGCATGCCCACTTTCTCTGCATGCCTTCTTAATGTAACGGTAGCACACTCGGCGCGTATTCGAGAGGTCCAGGTTCGAGTCCCAGCGAGGGCAATGCTCATATTTCACATTTCCAGCTTAAAATAACCTAATGACTCTACAGTGGCGCCCGAAGTAAAAAAGGTGGTGGATGATGATTCTTCACCACCAGGATTTGGCGAAACAAATGTGAAACAAATTTCACATTTGTTTGCTTTGCTGTTTTCATGATGTATAGCGGATAACATTTGTTTTCGGAGAATTGTGTTTTTCAGATTTATTTGCAAATATCGGTCGTTAAATATTAGGAAAATCACTTTATTTTTCTTTCACGTATATATTAATCATCTTTTATAAAACCTGCTTGTTTTCGAAAAAATTATTCAAAACATTTTAGGTTAAAAAAAGGTATAAATAGTTTATTTAAAATGTTTTGAAAATAAAACTCATGGAACTCCATTCCTTTGTAAGAACTGTTTTCCATAGAGCTTTCGGTGAAATATCATGTTTATTTATTCTTTTTTCCAAATCATGTCACGTATGTTCGTCAGGATTTAAATCCAAAGGGTATGGAGGAGTTCAGATAATTTCAGAATAGTTGTATAATAACCACAAGCGGACATTTACGAACTGCACATGTAAAATCGTTATCTTCATAAAACCTGAATGCAATTTGCACTCCAAGTTTTCTTCAGATGGTTTCAGGTTTTCATAAAAATATTTATATAGTTTTATTGATCTATATTATTTTCTGCGAAATGTAAATTTTCTATTTCAGAGGCAGGAAAATATTCTTAAACTACTATACTTCCATTTTTTCATTTTCAAAAGAGACAATAGGATTTTCGGTTTCATTTTTTCAGTTGACTATGATGCCTGACAGAAATTCGCCCATCGAACACAAAAGTATTAAATTTTGACTCGCCTGCAAGAAAAGAAGATGTTAACACATTTTTAGAACGATTTCCGAGCCGTTTAATTAATGTTCAAAATGTAAAACTATCTTTTTTGATCTGATAGTCTTTTTTCTGGACTACAAATTTGCATCGGGATATCCAGGATAGAAGGGTACTGATTTGCATTCCGCTGCCTCTGCTTTCCAGAGTTCATAAATCGTGGTGGGTTTGCACCTCGAAAGACTTGTTTTCGAGAAACCAGAAAGTGAAACGTCTGGGACTTTGCAGGGATTCGTTGGAAAGGCATAGAAGCAATACCTGTATCAGTCTTCATTTTTTCATGGAATGCAGAGAGATGATTTTTACGCTATTTTCCGTTCTTCGTATTTTCAGTTTCCCATTACAAGAGAATCCTCCAGGAATTATAAAGCCCTTGCTGAAACGTTCTTTCCTTCGGCTGAACCAAATCTTTGCATTTTTTGCTCTTCGTTTTCATAAATAAACTTTTTTTTTGCTGCAATCATTTAGGTAAATCCATGCTTCTTCAAGACTAAAGAGTTTTCATGCAAGGCTCTACAAACTGTTCTTCATTGAGCCACATGCCTCGCAAAAGCCAGTGAATATTATGCTTCCTAGTTTTTTAAGTTGTAAATCTTGGTTTATTATTTTATTTAATGTTGCTACAGATGTATTTAAGAATTTTATTTATTGCTGCTACAGATGCATTTAAGGATTTTGATACTGATTTCTGCATCTGCACCTTTTCTGTTATTACCAATGATTTATTTTTGGAAACATTAGAAAGAGTACGTACCTTTATTGGGCAATCGTTTGGAGTCTTTTTTTTCCATGCAGGAGTAAAGATTGAGAGTTTTATCCTTTCCGATTAATAATATTGTTTATTTTGCCCTTAGACATTTTAATATCATGCATTTCTCAACGCTTATGAATTATGGAATATGAATATCTCTCTTCAGAAGTCGCAAAAACTTATCCTTTAATACACAGTTTGTTTACACAAGAACAGTTTGAAAGAAGATTACATTTTAAAGTTATTAAAATTATTATTATTATTGTTATCCTGTTTATTCAAACTGTGATAGTGTTGCAATACTTTTTAATAGAATTTACATATTTTAATGGACTTCGATTGACACTTCTTAACAAGGATGACTTGCCTTTTAACCGCATAATCTGAAAAGAGGTAAATGCCAATTTATTTCAAGACCCGAAAGAGACAGGTCTTTATGATTTAATGGGATTTTTTTTTCATGTTTTTAATTTTTTTCATATTTCATGGTTTTTGTTTTGGTTTTTAATGCATCTCGTGTCTTATGATTTTACTGCTATTTTACACCTGAAATCATTATCTTAGTTTTGAGGTATAAAGTATTTCCTCCCACCTTTCTGTATGCCTTTGTGGCATATTCTTTTTATTTTTAGTAGTAGCACTTGAAGATACAATTCATTGACTAGATTGTGACAAGACACTCAACAAAAACGCATGAAAAGAATAAAATGCAAAAATTTGAAATATAAGTTGGTCAGAAGGAAAAGTCAAACAGTCTGAAGATCTTGAAACCTCTCTCTTGCATGCCGTGTCTGTCATATAGATGCCCAGCCACTTTATGGCATTTTTAAGATGAGAAGCATCCATAGCAGTGTCTCTCCCACATAATATACAGTTAGGGGGCGAAACGATGCCAGGTTTAAATAAATGACCCGCAAGGCAATCATGTACAGTCTCTAACCGAAAGGCTGCAGCAGCGATTTGTTTTGGGGCAGTAGGTATTTTTAAAAGAGAATCCCTCCAATGCTTTTCTTTAATTTGCTCTGCTTGCTTGGATCGAAAGTCATTATTCATGCTTTCTTTTATTACTCGCACTACAGTAGAATAAGAGATAGGATTCGATGGAATCTGTAGGATTTTGATTCCTATTTTAGCTAAAAAGTCAGCCATTTCATTGCCACGTATTCCACAGTGAGCCGGAAGCATATAAGCATTCTATACCACGCCACGGGCATGGGGGAAAACCCGTACTTGTGACTGGACATGCTTTCAGATGACATCATTTTCTCTTGGCATAATGACATTTAGGCGGGATTCTTATGGTTTTGTTTTCGTTGAATGACGCGCATGAGCGGCACGGAAGCGGGAAAATTATTGTTTGTTTCCTTCTGTTTCATGGAATAACAAAATTATAAATCTTTCAAATATTGTGTTAAAATCAGAAGCAATATTAAGTGTTTAAATTTTACAAATAGCTGAGTATATGAATTTAGAGCAAAAACTAGAACACGACGATCTCGATCCAACTGTAAAGGCATTGCGCGCTAGTAAATATATTATTATTATTGCAATTTTGTTGCATTCAGGTTTCTCATATTGCAGAAAATAATTCCTTTGCAAATGTTACGTTGTTACCATGTTAATATCCATGTCGTTCACATTTCTAATATTCTGTTACCTTAAATCAAAGAAAAATGTGCATTCAGTATTGTCGCCGAATTCAATACACGTGTATCAGAGAAGGTAGAAAAGAAACTTCCATCTCTGACTTACACTATTTTTATGCAAAAGTATAAAAGACGTTACACATTAAAATATGGGCAATATTCATAAAATAATATTATTCAATTTAAAATACGTATCTCTATTTCGCTGCTTATGTAAGGTTTGTAATGTACTTAAATTAATATACGGTCTTTAATACTTTGCGACTTGGCAGGTTTCAAAGAGAGAGTAGCCTGCATTGCAGACATAGAATCTGACAAAATAACAGCATTACCTAAATTCTCACACCTAGTAAGCAGTTGATGAGAAGCTAACCTAATGGCCTCTACTTCTCCATCAAATAGAGTGGTACACGGACCAAGGGAAGAATAGAATGCAAACAAGTCAGAGAAGACAATGGCTCATGTATTTCCATTTTGAGACAGTCGTGTGATCCATCCGTATATATATGCAACCAGTCCTGACCAGAATAATTGGTGTGAACAATCTCCTGTATTTCCATTTTGAGAAAGTCGTGATCCATTCGTATATATATATATATGCAACCATTCCTGACCAGGATAAATGGTGTGAACAATCTTCTGTATTTTCCTTTTGAGACAGTGGTGATCCATCCGTATATATATATGCAACCTGTCCTGACCAGGATAATTGGTGTGAACAATCTCCAGAGTAATAGCCATCGATTCCAATTTGCTTGTTATTTTCTTATGTACAGGTTGAATCAAGTGGATTCCACGCTCCAAACAACCAACACACCGAGGGTCTAATTGATTTGAAAAATTTCAGCAGCAGGAAGATATCGAGTTCCTCTTCTATGGCCAGGATTGTCTGGATAGGACCTGTCTATGTTTTTAATCTTCTGTTTTTGTTTATGTTATAGTTTCTCTAGTAAGTGTTACCTGGAAGACGAATTAATTTTTCATAAAGACATATGGCCTTTTCGTGAATTATCTCTTCTATCGGTAAGCAATAACATAGCTTGTATTGGAGTGGTTTTTAACTGCCTCAGTAATCAGTCTCTGAATTTGATTTTGAGCATCTTCCAATTTATTCATTACCTCTTCACTACATGTTGTAAGAGGCTCGCAGCAACAAGTTAAAATAGGTCTAATATAGATTTTAAACGTCAAGAGTGTCTCTGCTGCATCCCATCTCGCACCTGCAAAGTCTCTTCAAAATCCTTAATCTGTCCTTTACCCTTGAAGTAATCTGCTCAACATGTTCCTTCCGAGTTAATTTCTTATCAAAAACGATTCACAGGTACTTGGTATTATGTGAATCCTTAAGAACAGTATCCCTGTTAACAATATTCATATCAGTTGGCTGTCGATTTAGCGTAAAGGTCGTGGTATAATTAGCATATTCAACGCGTAATCAAGAGGTCTAGGGTTCGAGTCTCGGCGAGAGCATTGCACATTTTTCATGTCTCCTGCATAAAAAAACCCTGACGACTCTACAGTGGCGCCCGAATGAAAAGATGATGGACGATAATTCGTCACTACCAGTATTAGGCGATTGGTTGCCCTCATTTCTTGTCGCCATTTAAAAGGGTGAATATATAAGGTATTTTCTCCCTCCTTTCCATATGTCTTTGTGGTGTAAATGGAAGCACACTCGACGCGTATTCGAGAGGTCCAGGGTTCGAGTCCCGGGAAGAGCATTGCTCATTTTTCACGTCTCCTGCATCAGAAAAACCTAATGACCCTACAGTGTAAGTGTTCATCTCAGCATTCATAATTTTATTACTTTGCTTGATTTTATAGGGCTGCTCAATGGCTGCTGTTGTTTCAAACTTGGATTTGGTGGTAATTTGATTGTGGAAGTAAGTAATGTGTGTTCAGCGCAAATAAGCTTATCAGGTTGCGTGCCATGAAATCTAATACCACCACTACAAATTATAGGAATTAAAAGCTTCTTACACATCTCTGGAAACTCCGACCTCTCGCTATTAAATTAAAAAAGTTCTAACTTCGATTAAAAAATTACTCACATAGTGATGTTTACGTTATTCCTGTTTCCTGTTTTAATTAAGAATTATTTTTCATTAAAAAATGTTGAAAAGTCAAAAAAAGACAATTCAGACGATTTTGTTTAGTCTTTTTAGAAGAAGTAAAAGATTTTACATTATTTTTTTATTAGTATGCTTAAAGATAAATAAGTTTTATTCCTTTTAATATTATTTCAAAAACTTCCGCATAAAACTTATTTGTTGAACAACAGTTGGCTTTCCAAAAATGTCGTTAAAAAAGAGTTTCCTCTTTTCTCTGCATGATATCAGATTTTCTTGAAGTATGTGCAAGACGCTACAAGAATTTTTTAAAAAAGGCAATTTTATTCTTGTGAAGGACTTTGTATTTCACATCAAACTTGTTATTTAATCTCAGCGGTAGCTAAAAAAAATTGAAATGGTAAAAACATCACAAACGTGGTTTTTAAATTCTAGATTCTCTGACCCGCACTTTCGGTGTAAGATAAGGCAATCAATAAAAGTTCGTTTTTATTTTCTTCGTCATACCGCCTTCGCGGTGTAGAATTTAATGTGAGTACGAAAAAAAAAAAAAAAAAAAAAAGAAGTTTACTTAACTGTAAGTCGCGCGTCACATTGTCAACAAAGCCTGTGTTTTTAGTAATTAAACAATGCGGATTTTTTTAAAAAATACTAGCATTTTGAATTAGTGCAATTTAGAAGTGCGGTGCTAAGATAATTATAAAATATTCCAGGTTATTGTTTTAATGAAGATCAGTAAAAAACGAAATGTAAGAAACGTTAAATTATTTAATTAAAACAAAGAATCTGATGATACATGCTTTGGTGGAACTCCTTTATTAGGGATTTTAAGCGTTTCAAGATGTATTTTTTTATTCCATTATTTTCTCGTATTTAATTTTTCTTGGAACAGTACGTTAAGTATGATAGAAATACAAATTAAATGAATATAATAGCAAATGAAAACGCAAATTTAGTAGCAGAATATTAGCAAATGCAAACGGGTGTGATGGGGCTGCGCCGTTTGTAGGTGAATTTGGCTTTTGTTCTTGTAGTTATGTCAGAATATACATTAGCTTAGCCTAAGAACCGCATTCTTAGGCTCCATGCTTTCTAAGTAATTCAAACATTGTAATAGTCTTAGTCCGCCACTTTAAGGCGAAGTACAAATAAACGTTTTTAGTTGATTTTACTATTGGTCGTAATATTTTTTTTTATTAGAGTCTAAGCTAAAAGAAGGAGAATTCGCTTGCTAGTCTAAGAAGATTAATTCAGTGTTTAGATTAAGCGCAGTCTAGGTTTTATCTTAACACAGTAATTGTTTTCACACACTTTAATAAGAGGAAGTCCACTAAAATGTCGCGCAATTGCCAGAAACCGATTACCGGTCTAATTACATGTTGCCAAAAAGTGTTCTAAAAATGTAATTTTCTGAAATTAATTAATTAATTCTTTGTGAATTCTGGTCTGAAACAAATAATAAGCAATTGTCTCTGTTAAAAGCGATGTATTCATTTATTAAGTGTTAATTTTATGATTTAGTTAAAAAGTAAAGAAAATAATTTTGAATTCAATATATATATATATATATATATCTGTTTATATGCATATATACACACATATATATCCTCTCTGTTACTCTGCTCCGTGAGCTGAGTTTTTACTTCCTTGTACGAAGTAAAAAGGAAGTATTGTAATCGAGAAAAATTTCAAGTATCATATTTCAACGAAAATATCCATTGGGACCGCTATCGAATGCAATTTAACGATGTTTTTGCTTGACACCTGTGTGTAAGGACAGAATAAAGAACTATTTCCCCCCAAAAAATTATAAAACTCATTTAAAATGGATTCTGAAGAGATTTTTTTCATAGTATCTGTACGTACGCATCTACGTAAGTATCTCACATAACTCGAACACGAGTAGCCTCAGAACTTTAAAATTTTGCATACAGGGCTGCTATAACACGTAGATGTGCACCTCCCATTTTGGCTGCGATCGGCCGTACCAAAAGTATATAAATGTATGTATATATATATATATATATATATGCACTCTGCTACTCGGCTGAGCTCAGTTTCTTTATTTTTATATGTTTGTAAATTGTGCATTTTTTGCTTTAAAAATGATTGAATTATGTTGTTCCGATCTTCCGGTTAAGGTTTTTATACCTTTAGTTAACCTGCATGTAATAATTGTGGAATTAGCAACAATTTAAAAGTTTTTTAAGTGCAGCTAAGCCTAATTTTTGGTTAGCATAACAGCCATTTTTTTACATTTGAAACATAGCAGAATATGGATTTGTTGCCAATGTAGGGAAACTAAGCTTCGCAACAACAAAGATAATGCCTTCTTTTATTATTACAAATTAAATCATGCTTAATCCATTCTGGAATATATTCTAGGAAATAAGTGTTTAAGATTTACTTCATAATTTTCAATACAGACATCTTGAGTTTTAATGTATTTTTGCCTTGTCGCGAAGTGAGGACTGAATTAATTGAATGAGAAATACTGAGTCGTCTGTGAGAAACTGCTTCGTTTCTTTTGCTTGTTTAATTTGTTTTATACATGGTTTTAGATTTATAGTATTTGAAGAGAGCATGTGGCAACGATTAGATAATTCTTCAGATATAAGTTTTGTGCATTCTCAGTCATAAAATGAATGAAATGTAACGCAGTTATGTGAACCTAGCGCCAGAGTGTCGCTATGGTAAATAAATATAGTGAATTTTAAAGAGTGCATTTATTCTATTATGCTTTATGTGCTATTAACGAAGTAGAGTTCAAGCCAACTCTTTTGTGGAGAGTGCCACTATCTAAAAAAAAAAAAAAAAAAAAAAAAAAAAAAATGTGTGCCACTTCCAACTTTTCCAACATACTAAAAAATATAAAAATATTTAAAAAAATTTTATTTATAGGCTGATTATGGGATTTTTAAGCAAATAGCACATTATTTTATGTAAGCATGAGTAGTGTGCATTTAAAATTTAATATAATAAATAAAACATACGTAGAGACTATGGTTTTATTGTTAATAAACATTTTTATAGGTTCAGTCAATTAGGTTATGTATAAAATAAAAAGGAATAATTTGAAATATTTAATTCTAAATAACTGTTAAACAGCCAGTACTTAGTTAATGTGGCTTTTGAGTATGTAGTTTCTTTACCGAGCTATCTAGATTAAGATTAGTTCTTGAGATGCTAACAAAATAGGTGTTTTAGGTGCAAATTAATTAATCTTGAACGGTATTTTGATTTTACTACTATGTTCATAATAGAAAACATTTGTTTAGAAACACATGTTGATCCAAACCTACAACAATATCTGACAACCAGATCGCGTAAATTTGGAAAATTGCTTGTTGGTACAAATTTACAAAATTCAATATAATTTAGATCACTTGTGGTGGAGATAAATTCCTTATTTGCTTTTCAGTGTAGTATGCTGCTGTAGGTCAATAAATTCGATTTGGATTTCACTTGAGTAACAATTAACGTCTTGTAGAGAAATTGAATTATTACATTTATTCTAATGTGTTTATGCGCGTATCTATCGACGGAGTTGATACAAATAATATTATTATTTTTTCAGATCTTTTAATTTTTCAATAAATTTTCACGTGCCACTATTAAAACTCCGCCGCGCCATGCTGTGGCACGTATGCCGCAGGTTGGCCATCCCCTGATTTAATTAAAGCCCTCATAAGTTATATGTGTTCCATAATTAGTGTGTCCATCATTTAATTAAACTCTCATAAGTTTTATGTGTGAAGGAAGGGATATTTTCCAAGGGGAATTTTAAGAGAAATTCACTCAAATTTGCATTATACAAAAGCGAGTTTATTTGAAGTGTTATCTTAAAATATTCAGTTCCAGCTATTTTTATCTAAGAAAACGCTTCCTGACGGAGACATACTTAAAACTTAGCACAATATATGAATTAAAAGGTGAAGGCTGGAATAGCACTTATTATTAGTTCGTACTGCTGCTCCTTTGAGTCTCCTACAGTGCCCCCCCCCTCGAAGAAATGAAGTGGACAAAAAAGAGACTAAGATGGTCTGATGCGCTATATTACTTTCCAGAATTTCAGTAAAGGAACAGACTCAAGTATTATGATTTACTGATAGAAGGCTTGAAGTAGGAAAGGCTAAAGTGGACATCACATCAAAAACACTGGCTGAGGCTTTATTGTTCTAATATCAAGATTCTGCTTCGAAAATATTATATATGGCCATAATATAAAGAATTGCATCATGAGATATTAATATTTATCACAGTTACCTACATTAATTGAGAAACTTAAATATTTATTACGTTCTCTTTCAAATAAAATTGTTCGAATGTAAGCAGTATTACAAAATAATAACAAAACAGTTAATTTATTGACAGAAAGAATTTATTACGTAATATCATCGCTTCCGCAAAAGGAATTCGGGGGGGGGGCGGTCCAGAATCATGTAAAATCCAAACTGATGTGAAAATTTATGTTTGATTTTGCAGCTAAAAATATGGAACTTGCACAAAATCTTCATTTTATCATGCCTGACATATTTTCAAAATGCAGAATTGCCAATTTCTGCAAAAGTAAATTTAATAAAAATACAGGAAATTCAGTAAAAAGTGGAATAGAAAAAGGTTCCTGTTACAATGCTTAAGAGATATCAGAAAAATTAATATGGAGTTTGGTCATTTCTGACCTAAATGTAAATTCTACAGCGTTTTCCTGTGTATTAGATTGTAAAAGAGACCTGCGGTAACAAAGTGAACCAGGAACAGCGAATTTAAGCTCCTGAAGAGTACGAGGTGGTTTATACAGTGATGCAAGACGTCGTCCTAGCGCATGTTTCATTCATGTCCACATGTTTCATTGGATTTAAATCCGGGAAATATGGGGTAGAGAATGGGTAGTTAAATGCCGCCATTAAAATAATATCTACTCATATCATAATTCCATTCCATTCGTATCGATACGTTTCACATATTTCTCAGGTTTATTGTGTGTGTTTTATTCCTTCAGATCGTAAAGTGTCTGAAATCACTCTCAAATATCCGTTCATGTTTGTCGTACTCCAATTATGATGATTTCTACATCACTACAACCGGTCGTATTTAAAAGTCCCAGTTAATGAGACACAGATTATGAGTTTCTTTGCACACTCTTTTGTGCCGACAGTCGAGTTCCTGTAGCTACAGATAATTCCTTTGCAATACGGGTTGGCATCAGTTGTTTATTTCGTTCAGAAGTCATTGCTGAATAACGATCCTGACAGTGGCACGTTTCCGACTTTGACCTAGTGGATGTCATATACCACTAGTAGTTTTAAACAGTTTTTAGGCTTTTGACATGATTCTTTTGGCCTTTACAGATCTGTGTCAATGTCTGTTCAGTTTCCATTCTCCCCCTTGTACATCGTTCCTCATAATCTATTAAATGTTTTCTAAACGACATGTTCCTCGAATATTTCATTCAACTACTCATACAATATCGGAATTTATAACTTAAAGCACCTTATCGCACTCCTTTCGACGCGAGACGAAAGAATGGGTTTTATTATTTCTGCAACGAAAACGTTACGTGTAATCTTGCTATCCATGAAACATAATTTGAAATTTGTTTTTAATACTTCCAGGATGTTTTATGTTCGTATCATTAACTCTTATAATTTAACTGCATGAACTCATCTGACTGTTTGTACAAGAGATTTGTGCGTTCTTTCTCGTGCTGCACACCCATTTTTATGCGCTCCCTTTATTTCTAGGATTTTAGGTGTCACCGATGTGAGAATTTTACCTACTGTAAGAATTCATTATTTTAAAAGTCGTTTTCATATCATATTTATAAAAATCCTTATGTGGCCTTTCTTGGCGCAATTTGAAAAAAGTGAGCAAATATAAATTTTTAAATTTCTTGGTAAGTTTATCACCAAATTTTACGAAATTTAATATTCGGGCATAATTCGAGTCGTATGGAAAAAACAATCGCCATTCGTTTTCAGAAAAAATCCGATTTTTTTTCCAAAACACTTGTGTTAGAGCAAAAAAAGCTATATATAAATCTAACACATATTCTATAGCCGCGCTTTCGAGACATGATGAACGCAAGTTAAATTTCTTCAATCGGCCCAGTAGAACGGAAAATATAGAACTGTCTCCTCCCTTTTTACTTCCTTGTACGAAGTAAAGGAAGAATTGTTATCAAGAAAATTCCGGGTACCATATTTCAAGGAAAATATCCTTTTTGATGACTATAGAATGCAATTTAACGATGTTTTTGGGTAAGGACAGGAAAAGACTCTTTTTCCTCACACGAAATATAAAACTGATTTAACATGGATTCAGAAGAGATTTTTTCATGGCATCTGTACGTACGTATTTATGTTTGTATCATCGGAAACGAATAGCCTGAGAACGTTGAAATTTCGTATGTGGGATTGCTATAACATATAGATGTGCACCTCCCTTTATGTTAGTAATTAACCGTACCAGACGTATATAAATATATGTATACATATATATCCACTCTGTTACTCGGCTCTGTGAGCTCAGTTTTTTTATTCTAATATGTTAGTAAACTGTCCATTTTTTGCTTTAAAAATGACAGCATTATGTTATTCTTATCTTCCGGTTAAGCTTTCAATGCATTTCGTTAACCTGCATGTTGCAGTTGCAGCATTATCAACAATTTAAAACTTAATTAAGACGCAATAACACGCCGAACAAATACTAATTCAAAAGTCAAACAACAAAAATCAGCGTATATTTCAGTGTGGTTTCATCAACAGATAGCGCCACTTGCTTATTTTCTGTCTAGGCTTTCTTATCTTATCTAATCATTATATCCTATCTGGTTCATTTGCGCTTTTGCAGCTGAGGATGGTCGTTCGATAAAACCATCGAAACTAATCCTGGGAAAATTTGAAAATATATCTTTGATTATTGTTGTTTGACTTCTGAATTAGAATTTAAAATTTGTTTAAGAATCCTTGAAAATCCTTGAAACATTTACCTTGCCTCTACATTTATCAGCAAAGCTTCAAACAATTTACGCGGTTTCCGACTTAAAATCTGATTTCTTTACCAAACATTGAATCTTTAAACTTCTCATTTAGGTTTCGTCAGTATCTAATCTAATGAACGATCCTAGTAGCAGTTCGAATGGATTTGCATTTGTTCCGGTTAATTCGATTTAACTGGCTCGCATTCCGTAATTAGTACTAACATTAATTTGAATTGCGACTCTTCTATCTCCGAAGGAATAAAATTCCTTTGCTGAAAGGATCTGTGCTTAGAAAGACAGGCAAATATGTAATATTGATAAATTTGATGAAGGTAATTTTCATCAAAAGCAATTCAGTTTGATGCAAGATGAATATGCATAATTTTAAAAATGATCAAATTCATAACTTTGATGAAAATACGTTTTATGCCAGAAGTACTGAACATGATTTACTTGAAAGATGCAGTTACAAGAAATAGCTCCAAAGATTTTTTTTCAGAGGCTGTTACAACTTTCGTCAAAATCTAGCAACAATCCGTGTTCTATTTTCTTTTATCTTTGCAATTAAATAGACCAAACGACATTCATCAAATTTTGTTTTCGGAATGACATTTATGATACTAAAACGCTTGAATTATTCCAGAAAGCTTTTTGGAACAATTCTAACAAATATAAGAATTTCTGGGCGTTGTAAGACGTTTAAAATGAACGTGGATGACGAATCATGCTCTGCTAGAGCTATCCATTTAAAAGATTGAGCAACATGCCGATCAAGCCAGAAATTTCGCATTTAGGTATCATCGCATAACAATTATGGATATTATGGGAGAAGTTACTATGCCATTTGGATAGGGTCAAGCGTTTGGGATATCGCTGCGTCTCTTCTCGAGTTGTTCCAAACACTTTAAATTTCCTCATAAAATTAGTTTAAATACTCCAGGAGATGCTTTCTTAAGATGGTTTCTATTTAAAACGCATTATTACCGATGTTAAAACTCGGGTCTACACTTCTGATACAGAAATAAAGGAACAATTTCAAGTACATTGAGCTCGGGAAGGAAGAAGAAAAGATCACTTCAAAATCTGTCAGAAATCACATTAATGTTTACCGTTTTCTTCCAACTGTTATGTTGCCTATCTGAGTAAACTGCTAATAAAGATCAATAACTTAGGATTTCTCGTCTTTTGTGCGAACGAATTCATAGAAAACTACCTGAAATGTGGCAAGATAACTCATTTTGCGCCACAATAATTCCCATCCTGTCAACTTTCTTTTATAAGGTATTTTCTTCCTCATTTCTCTGAATGCCATCGTAGTGTAACGGTAGCACACTCACCGCGTAGTCGAGCGGTTCAAGTTCGAGTCTCGGCGAGAGCATTGCTCATTTTTCATGACTGTTGCTTCAAAATCCTAATGACTCTACAGTAGCGCCCGGAGTAAAAAGGTGGTAGAGCATAATTCTTCACCACCAGGATTTGGCGATAGGGTACCCTAATCCCCAGTCTCCCTTTAAAAGGGAGAGCACATGCAATATTTTCTCTCACATTTCTGTATGCCTTCTTGGTGTAACAGTAGCACTCTCGACGCGTGTTCGAGAGATCCAGGTTTGAGTTCCAGTGAAGGCATTCCTTATTTTTATGACTCTTACTTCAAAATTCTAATGACTCTACACTATTCGCTCGTCAGTTTTTGGGCAAAAAATCAGTAATTCACTTTCACCTGGTATGTCTCCGTCACCTTTCGTTACTCCTTTGGTTAAAATTAACGTTTCGTTGTCCTGATTTTGAGTGTATTGAGATGCAATAAAAGAAACTTCTTTCCAAATCATGAAGACAATTCATAAAACTACTTTAAACGTATTTCAAGTTGTTAGAAACGTTTGCTTATGCATTGCAATTGACAGGGGATTATTTTGAAGGGGCGGAGTGTAGTAAAATTAAACCGAAATTTGAAATCTTGTTAATTACGAAAGGATTCCCGATATATTTTTCTACCATGGTAGTATAACCACGAACTCATATTTCTAGCTCTACCTCAAATTGAGAATTTGAGATATTTTTGCAACAATATTGTCAAATTTTTCATTTTTAATCAATACTGTTATTTAAAATTAGGTGAAATTTAATTCTCGGCAGACATTAATTTTATAGAAAAACTCTGTTCATTTCGAAGAAAACAGGCAAAGTATCCTTGATCACACTAAGGAAAATCAATCTGCTTTTCTATGAAGTCAACTATTTTAGATTTTCTATTAAACCAACTTGCGACAGATGGTGGTTTAATAAACAAAGCAAAATATGTTTTAGCAACAGTTTTTCAATATATGCTGAATTTTGCACAATTTTAAATAAAAACTTGCGCTTTCTTGTTCTTGTATTATTGAAGCTTGACACCTTTCAAATTGTTACGAATACATTTTTACTTCCTTGTACGAAGTAGAAAGAATTGTAATCGCGAAAAATTTCAGGTATCATATTTTAACGAAAATATCCATTTTGACCGCTATCAAATGCAATTTAACAATGTTTTTGCGTGACATCTGTACGTAAGGACAGAATAAAGGACTCTTTTCTCCCAAAAAAATTATAAAACAGATTAAAAATGAATCTGAATTCTCGTGACGTCTGTGAGTACGTATGTATTTATGTACGTATCTCGTACATACGCATAACTCAAAAAGTTGAAATTTTGTAGGTGGACTGCTATAACATGTAGATGTGCACCTCGTATTTTGGTTGCTATCGGCCGCACCAAAAGTATATAAATATATGTATAATAAACATTCTCTATTCGTAAAAAGCAAATTTAAAGTTAATTAAATTTTAAATGAAATTGAATTACAAATGAATGATTAATTATTGCTGCTGAATTACAAATGAATGCTAATATACAATATATTTTAAATTCTGAGAGCATATGTAAATCAAGGCAACTATCAAAATCTATGAATGTATAATAGAGAATTAGAATCTATGAATATATAAATAGAGAATTTGTTAAATTCAAATTTCATTCCTTGCAGCAATGGGGCAAGACAATTATTTAAATTTAATTTAACAATTATTTAAATTATTTAATTTTAATTATTTAATGTAATTTGAATAAATATATGCATATATATATATATATCCCATCTGTTACTCAGCTCAGTGAGCTCAGTTTCTTTATTCTTATATGTTTGTAAATTGTGCATTTTTTGCTTTAAAAATGATTTAATACATTGTTCTGGTTAAGATTTTTATGTCTTTAGCTAACCTGCATGGAATAATTGTAGAATTATCAACAATTTAAAAGTTCTTTAAGTGCGGCTAAGTCTAATTTCTGATTATCATGGCGGCCATGTTTGTTTACATATGGAACTTGGCAGAACAGTGGATTTGTTGCGAGTCTAGAGAAACTAAACTTAGTAGCGTCTTTTTTATTACTGCGAATTAAATTATGCTTAATTCATTCTGGAATTATCATTTAAGTTATTAGCTTGTTTTGGCGTACAGACTGTAATTTTAATTGTAAAAATTGTTTTAACTGTATTTGGTGTTTTATGTTTTTCTATAGCTTTCAAATTGTATTGAAAATATTTGAATTTTTATGTATTTTTGACTTATCGTGAAGTGAGAACTGAATTAATAAGTAGCGCATGCGCATTCAATTATATATATAGTAGCGGCGCTGAATCGTTTGAGAAAAACTGTTTCTTTTTTAGTTGTTTAATTTTTTTATACATCGTTTTAGATTTATTATAGTATTTGAATAGAACAAGTGGTAATTCTTCAAACGATATAATTTTTGTGCACTCTGAGTTAGAAAAAGAATGTTAATGCTGTTAAGTGAACGTAGCGCCGAAGTGTAGCTAAGGTAAATAAATATAGTGAACTTTAAACAGTGCATTTCTCTATTGTGGTGTATTCCCTATCGGCGAAGTAGATTTAATTTAAAATTTGTTAACTGTTAATTCAATGTTTTTAAATGAAATGCAAGAAAATTGCGTATAATTTAATATTCCGTACATGGAAGTCATGTGGTGTATATGTGCATCAGAGTTTTTGTTGAAGAGTAACTACATCAAAAGTATTAAATTCAAATTTAATGTATAGAACATGAAATAATGATTCATAATTCCACATGTATGTTTTAAAATTAAAAATCTTTTTCCTATATCATTTTGCAAATTTCAAATATATGATATAGAAATAATGTTAGAAACGTTTGGAGATAAAATCTTCTTATCTTCCTGTTTCCAGTGTGTATAGGTATAAATGATTTTTCATTACGAAGTATTTAATGAAGTGTGTGTGGTTATGGTAAAGCCTCGAGGGCTATCTGCTTAAGGTGGGAATGCCTTCGTGGAGGACTTTCTAAGGGAAACTGGCTCGTATACACGTTACACATGGGGAAATCCACGAAAACGCCCATGCAGCCAGCCCGTTCGCGGGATTGGATCCTCGGACCGAACTACCAGTGTTCAGCGACTTTACCGCTCGGCCGCTTGTGGGCGTATTTAATAAAGTATTTTATTATTATAGTAAGGGATTAAGTTGAAGAGGTAGATTTTAAATTTCCATTATAAAAATTTCTTATCCTTTAATCCAAATTTCTCGTTTTAGATACAAGTATTGTTAATTGCTGTTACGAAGGAATGAGAAACTATTAAGTAATTTAGGAGGATAAGCGAAAGAAATGTGTATGTGTTAAAAAAGAAAAGAAAAGATAATTTTAGACAAAGATTTAACGATTCGATGAGTTTTATCTTTAGTTTCATCAAGAGTAAAAAAATACAAAACCTATACAAATTATAAGATTAAAAAGAATTCGCAATTTGATTTTGGTATGCAGATTTCAACTATCGTATGAAAAAATTTTACTCTCAGATGTTACGATAGGCCTATTTCTTTAAGAATACACCAGTAAGCTACAAAAAATTCAAGATATATCTTGAAATCTTGAAGATATTCAGATAAAATCATTTATTTAAAATGACCTCCTCAAAATGGTAAATTACATTAAAAAATTAATCATCATATTATTTTATCATACATTAAAGACAATTTGGAGACAGCCGCACTTATTTAATAAAGAAAATACTTAATTATTCAAGACTTAGCTGTGCATTTATTTCCCTCGATCTTTTGCTCATGAGGCTGACACAAATTGTTTCCCTCAAGAGGCAATTTTTTAATTTTGCCAGAACGAGAAAATAATATATTATATATATTGATATAATAATGTTATATATATATATATATATAATTTTTATTATAAAGCCCCGATCCTCCTACCCGGCTATATATATATATATATATATTGTTTCAAAAGAATAAATTTAAAAATTAAAATTTAAAATTTATATCTATATAATAATATAATAATATGTTGAAAAATAATACACAGAAGAAGTTTCCTTCGAAGTGTTTGAAAAATTCCCCTGATGTTTGAAATAAACAGGAAAATGCCAAAGTATTAAACAAACACAGTACAAACAAACAGCAAACAATAAATAGAAAATAATAAAATTATTAAACAAGTATATTACCTTATAAACAACAAGCAGCTTCGAACAAAATTTAAAAAAGTAATATATAGAGTTGTTTCAAGTCTTGGATTTCATTATACCCATTAGATTTTCTTTTTTATGCAGAGGATAGTGCACAATGAAGAAACAGTAGTAATTTTGCAATCAACCTTTTAAATTATCAGAAATCTATTTAATTTATGACTTTCATGCTGTTGAATAATTTGTTGCGAAATGTAGTGAAAAACATCCGGCCAAATGACTTTTTAAATAATTTAACGCTACACTGAGCAATATATTTTGGTAACACTGTAGATAAATAAAACGTTATACGCATCATCGATTCTCAGTTACATTAACGTATGTAGGGCAGCATTTTAAGGCAGACTGAAAACAGTAATACTTTTTCTAGATGTTAAAAACTAAGGAAACAAAATTTGAAAGTTCTGTTCTCAGAATGATGAAAGTATATATGAAATGCATGGACATTTAAAATGGCTAAAATGAAAGTTTTTCCGGGCAGTGTTGCCAAATCGTGTGATTTTTCGTAAATTTGCCACTTTTGACAAACTTATGCTACTAAAATTTTAATATTTGTGATTTTGCGAAATTTTTGCGACCTCCATCATTATGCGACTTTAAAGATTTTTTTTAATACGTATATCGTAAAATGCTTCATGTTAAAATACTGTATCAATAAAAAATAATTTATATTAAAAAACAGTTTATTTAGCCTTAAATAGAGGTTGACCTATCACCTTTCTCCGTTAGTCCCCCGTACTTTTTGTTTCAGTCAGTCACCCGCCTCCCCATTTCTATGGTGATAACAAATCGAACAAAAGAGCTTGCAGGTTGCGCGCCATATATTGAGTACCGAAACAGAGAAAGAGAAATAAAATTGATACTCCTGATTATAATATTGCTAAGAACTAAGCAATGGAAATGACTTAAAAACAAAGCAAAGGCATTTTTCTAAATAACAACACAACTAAATTTAACAGTGAAAGAAGAAGGCGGTTTTAAGCAGAATTTGAAATAAATCTACCACGCAGATTGGAAAACTCACTAAAAAGCATTCCTCAATTAAAATATTCACAATTAAGAAAAAATCTGATGTGTGCACCACATGACTTTCTTGTACGGAATATTAAATTATACCCCTTCTTCTTGCATTTCATTTAAACTTATTGAATTAAATCTGCTTCGTCGATATCGCATAAACCACAATAGAATAAATGAACTCTTTAAAATTCACTATATTTGTTTACCATAGCGACATTCTGGCCATAGGTTCACTTAACAGTATTACAATTTGTTCATTTTTTAACTCAGAATACACAAAATTTATATCATCTTAAGAATTATCTAATCGTTGCCACATGTTCTATTCAAATACTGTAATAAATCTAAAACGATGTATAAAAGAAACTAAGCAAAGAACAACAACAAAAAGGAACAGTTTTTCACAGGCGATTGAGTATTTCTCATTCAATTAATTCAGTTTTCACTTCGCGACAAGGCAAAAATACATAAAAACTCAAAATATCTACATTAAAAATTATGAAGTAAATCTTAAACTCGAATAAGTTCCAGAATGGATTAAGCACAATTTAATTCCCAATAATAAAAGAAGACGTTATCTTTGTTGTTGCGAAGCTTAGTTTCCCCAGATTGGCAACAAATCCATATCCTGTTAACTTTCAAATGTAAACAAATATGGCTACTATGCTAACCAAAAATTAGGATTAGCCGCACTTAAAAAAACTTATTATAAAAAACTTATTTTTTAAATTGTTGATAATTCCACAATTATTGCATGCAGGTTAACTAAAGGTATAAAAACCTTAACCGGAAGATAAGAACAACATAATTATCATTTTTAAAGCAAAAAATGCACAACTTACAAACATATAAGAATAAAGAAGCTGAGCTCACTGAGCCGAGTAACAGAGTGGACATATATATATATATATATATATATATATATATATACACATTTATATACTTTTCCTGAGGACGATTGCAACCAAAATGGGAGGTGCACATCTACATGTTATAACAGTCTTATATTCAAAATTTTAACGTTCTGAGGCTACTCGATTTTGAGTTATGCAAGATAGACACGTACGTAATTTTAAATTAGTTTTACAATTTTTTGGGGGAAGAGTGTCCTTTATTTTGTCCTTACGTACAGATGTCACGCAAAAACATCGTTAAATTGCATTCGATAGTGGTGAAAATGAATATTTGCATTGAAATATGATGCCTGAAACTTTTCGCGATTACAATACTTCCTTTTTACTTCGTACAAGGAAGTAAGAAGAACTAAGAAAATTAACTGCCAGCTCAAAACAATTAGTCCAAAAGCGCTAACAATCCAAACGTGAGGAATTCTTTAAGAATGGATATGTAGAAATTAATTAAAAAAAAACCTAAATTAAATGAGAATTAATTAAAAAAGAAATGGATATTTAAGCAATTGAAAATGAGCAATATAGTTTTAAAAATTTTTGTTAAAGGTAAGATACGTAATTAAAACGACTAAGAATAGAATACAATCTGTAACCTACGGAGCCAATAGACAGTAAATCTTTGATGACGTCAGAGGTCATGTGAGATACGTAACTATGACGTCACAAAAATCACATGATCTCTGGCGTCATTTGCAATTTATTTGCGACTTTTTTAGTCTCCTTTCGCTACTTTAGTTGAAAAATTTCTGGCAGCACTGTTCCGGAAGAAGATTTTATTGCCAGCTACGTTGAATAATAATCAATGCGAAAAATTCACTACTTTGTTTATTAAAGTGAAAAACAAACAAATTGCATAACTCTTGCTACAAATTTACAAATATAAGAGAATAAAATTATCTTTTGCGAAGTGTTTCCAAAACCTTTTGAACTGTTAAGTTTTTTAAATTACGCTGCCGGAATACATTCAAATACGTTTTGGCAGGTGTTGCCATTGCGAGAAACCTAAGATATTTAATTTAGCTCTCACGCTCCTTGCGCATAACAGTTCTTATATTTTGCAGTTCACCAAGTATAAAATTTTATCTTTCAAATTTAATCAGTCTGTAATTGCTTTACTAATTGCACATTAAACTGATTTAAAGTAAGTAATAAAGGCATTTTTTATTATCTTTTTATTATCTTTATTATCATTTTTTATTAGGTCTTATTTTTCCTTAATGATATATCTAATTAATGTCAAATAAAACGAATATGCATTTCTAATGTACATACATGTGTATATATGTTTTAACAAACATGTATATACGTAAAAATGCAAATTTAAAGTTAAATAGTGTGCAAACATATAAAAGATTTTATTTTCGAATTAATCTACAATAACATTTTTTTAACTTTAAATTTGCTTTTTTACGTATATACATGTTTGTTAAAATTTAAATTTCATTCCTTGCAGCAATGGCGCATGGCGCAAAGAATTAATTAAGTTTGTATTTATTCAATGTATTTATTCAATTTATTCTTTTGAAACATGTATATATATATATATATATAAACAAAGCGGTTAGAAACCTAATTGAACCAAACTCCTGATGACGATGATACGAAAGATGTAAATTTCGAATTTCATTTTTGGGTTTTGGCATATTCTCCCACCCCCTCTATTTCTTGCAGTTCGCTACTATGCTTTTGATTTCTGTAGGTAATTTATTCTGAATTGACCATGTGATGAATTTTAAACGTATTTTGTATCTTATTTTGCATTATATATATATAGTATATGTATATATAATCATCGTCAGGGTCTTGCTCATTCCAGAGAATTTTCAGAGGCAAACAGTTTAATATAAAATTAAGGAAATAAGGCATGATCTAATAAGCATTTAGATAAACCTTCGGTTGAACCTAGGCACGCTTTCCTCTTAAAGGAAACCGCCTAGAGAAAGATTGTAAAATCGTAAGAAAATTTAGCTTGGTTGGTAAGTTAAGATTTTGAGCTATCTTTGATTGATCTATCTATGATTTGTGGCCTTGCGGCGAACATATTTAGAACTGTAAATACAACGACGATTAAAGAACATTTTGTTTCACTGTCTAGTTTAAGCGCTTAGTTATTTTGTTTTGCCGAATTTTACTTTATCTCTCAAATGATAAGGTAGAATAAATTAAAGTTACATATTTATGGTTATGTGATTTCACCATTTAGTTAAGCTATCTGTGGTAACTCCCCGAACAGCTTTTAAGTAACAGCTGAAGAGCGAGAGTGAATGAACAGAAATAGTCCCATACAATTGTTAGAAGCTAATATCGCTTATTTATTTAAAAATACTAGAATCTGTTAATTAGGTATTCAATTAAAGTGTAGGGTTACATGCTTCACTGCAGTTTCCATTTATAGTACATTTTTGTTTGGTTCTTCTAAGAACTAATTTGAGTTGCATTAATCCGAATTTTTACTTAATCCAGATGACCTCCTGTCCCAATTAAATCGAATCACTGAGGTTTTTCGGCAGAAATTTATCTCATTCCTTAAAAAGAAGGAAAAGCGAAGCTTAAAACAGATCTTTATTCCTTGTATATATTTGTTCTTGTATATATTTGTTCTGTATTCTAAATATAGATTTGAATTCAGTTTTGTGGGGTTTAGTGTAACCTATTACAGTATTTTTCGTTTTTCAGCATAACAGAATCTTTTTAATTTAGCTATCGATAACTTAGAATTTTAGTATTTAGGGGCATAAAAGAAAGTCTGAAATGTATTACAGTTATGGCTGTTAAAGTTTCATATTCATTGGTTGTTAAAGAAGAAATTCGAACACTTTTAGGTATGATAGGAATTAGTTTTTTAAAAATGAATAGACTTGAATTTTTCTTGCATGACTGATTTCATTTCCTGCGTAATTACAGATTTTATCGCTTCATTAGAGTTATCTGAAAAGTTTAACACATACTGTATTTTTCAAGATTATAAAATTCGTAAGACTTTTTAATGAGCTCTACAGAATTTTAATCAAGTTTCCACTGTAATTTTTTTTTTGGCTGCAGTTATAAAAAGATCTATCATTTGAGCTATGGTTAATAAAGTTTGGTTTGGTTTATTTACTTACGGAAATGCACTCGAAGGCTAACTATCTAAGGGGTAGGATGCCTTCGTGGACGTCTTTCTAAGACAAACTGGCTCATATGCACATTACGCGTGGGGAAAACCCCGATAACGCCCATGCAATCAGCCCGTTCAAGGGGTTCGAACATCGGATCGAATTACCAGTGTTCAACGATTTTACCGCTCATCCACTGGTGGGTGGTCAGTAAAGTAAAACATTGCAAATACAAAAGCTCTCAAATCAGAATTTCGTGTTTTTACATTGCTTAGCTTGTTTATCTATGGGGGTAATTAGAGCTATATAAATAACGCAATATTAAACTATGTGAATCTGCGTTAAAGTTAAAAAAATGCATGAATTTCAGAACCAAGGATTGTTTTTGGCGCTGAAATTTTCCTTTCCTTAATAAAAATTAAATTTTTTACTTTTCATGTGAGAAATTAAGTTTGAAATTAAGCAAAACAAAGCATAACATAAAGCAGTGTTTCTTAACCTTTCTAGCGAGTCGCACCCCATTGAATCTGAAAATATTTTTCCGCACCCCATTCAAAAATGTGTTTTAATTTTTTTAGTCTAGAAAAATACATTTTTTGCGAAACTTATTGTTTATTGAAAAACATTGTACATTTTATATAAATACAAAACAATATTATTTTTATTAAATGACTAGTCTGTTGTTGTTTGTTCATTATTATACTGGCGAAGCGAGGTTCCTTTTTTGAAAGACATACAGTGGATGGATAAAAATATGGAAACACCTTGTGAAATGCATGTTTGAAAAGAAAGATTGATTTTAATGACATATGTAGGTGGTGCTGGCGTTTTTGACTACTGACGCCACCTATACAACTTCGTAAATGTGCTAAACAGTTCAGTTGTTGTCGGAGTACTGTTATGTGAGGTTGTCATTGCATTATGTCAGAGTTAACAGACTTCGAACGGGGGCAAATTGTTGGAGCACGTATGGTAGGTGCTTCCGTAAGCAAGATAGCCGAGGTGTTTAGTGTTTCAAGAGGTACTGTATCGAAGATTTTTTCCGCATATTTGAAAAGCGGAAAAACATCATCTGCTAAATCACAGCGCGGACAAAAGTGTGTCCTGAATGATCGTGACAGACGATCATTAAGGGCAATTGTGACGAAAAATAAGAAGACCATAGCTGCAAAAGTTATTGCTGAAATGAATGTTGTGTTACCGAACCCTGTGAGTACCAAAACAATTAGAAGGGAGCTTCAAAAACAGGGAATTGCTGGCCGTGCTGCAATTGATAAGCCACTCATCAGTGATGCTATTGCCCGTAACAGGAAAAGGTGGTGTTTAAGTCATAAAGCCTGGACTATAGAGCAGTGGAAGCGAGTAATGTGGTCTGACGAGTTTTCTTTCACATTGTTTCCCACTTCTGGCCGAGTTTACGTCTGGAGAACGCCATCTCAAGCCTATAATACAGACTGCTTGTTGTTAAGAGTGAAACATGGCGGGGGTTCTGTTATGGTTTGGGCAGCCATATCGTGGTTCTCTGCTAGCCCCATGATAACTGTGTCAGGGCACATGACTGCCAAGACTTATGTGATCATTTTGGCCGATCAAGTTCATCCCATGGTACAAACTTTGTTCCCTGATGGTGATAGTGTCTTCCAAGATGACAAAGCCCCTGTTCACACAGCTCACATTGTCCAGGACTGGTTTTCTGAGCACGAGGATGAGTTGTCCCATATCCCCTGGTTACCACAGTCAACAGACCTGAATATTATCGAACCTTTGTGGTCTACATTGGAACGGAAAGTGCGTTCTCGTCATCCACCGCCAACATCGTTATCTGAACTTGCCACCGTTTTGCAGGAAGAATGGTATAATATTCCATTGGCAAACATACAGGAACTGTATTTATCCATTCCGAGAAGACTGCAAGCTGTTTTGGATGCCAACGGGTTTCCTACACCATATTAAGCAAAGAAACATGTTTTTTAAAGGTGTTTCCATATTTTTGTCCAACCCCTGTACGCGTAAGTCATCACTTGCATTTAAGCGATTTCTCGCTTTAATTTTTATATACAAAAGCGATGAAAATCCCATTTCGCACAAGTAGGTGGTATCAAAGGGTAAGAGTAACTGCAGTGCTCCGTTCGCCAACTCTGGATAACGTTCTAACTGTGAACACCAGAAGTGTTGCAATTCTAATTGTTCGAATTCCATTTGAACATGTCCACTTGCTCGCATTTCAATAAGTTGATCTTTTTTTCAGATCACTACCATCCATCAAATTTAAGTCAAATAGAAATGGATCCAGTATCCATCTCTGAGTTTTGGTAATATTTTCGGTAGAAAAATATCCATAGAATGATTCGCTCAATCGTCTCAAATATATTGCAATGTCGGGTATAATTGTATTCTTTTCATTTTTCGCAATAACAGAATTAAGCAAGGGAAAGTTTGCAAAATTCCCCTTTTCTACTCGAAGTATCCTAATTTCTAATTTTGCGATAAGTGAAGATAATTTTTCACTAGATATTATTATATTTATACCAAATACTTGCATTGATAGATTCAATTCATTTAAATGGCTAAACATGTCTGCTAAGTAGGCCAGCCTCAGCATTGCATCATTACTCTCAAAATCTTTTGCTAAATAACAGTTTTGACTAGTCAGTAATTGAATAATTTCCTTACGCAATTCAAAAACTCTGTTAAACATGCGACCCTTAGATAACCATCGTATTTCGGTGTGATATAGGAGCAAGGTATGATCAGCACCGATTTCTTTGCAAAATTCACGAAAAATGCGATGATTAAGCGCTCGCCCGGATGTATTTTACTACATTTACTGCTGTAGTTAGATGTTGTTTTAAACTTTGTGGCAATGTTTTCCACGCAAGTGCATGACGATGTAACATGCAATGCGTTATTATAACTTCCGATAATTCTCTTTTAATTTGTGAAAAGAATCCTGAATTTTTGCCTAACATTGCTGGGGCTCCATCAATGAATATTAAGCCAATCACATTGATTGGTAATTAATATTTAGTAAAAAAACTGTGATGCGATTGAAAACATCAATTACTCTCGTATTCACTTCCAGTGGCTCACAAAATAGAAATTCTTCTATCACCTCTTTTTCCTTCACATGCCTGACAAATACCAAAAGTTGGCTACAATTATCAACATCAGTTGACTCATCCAGGTGCATGCTTATTTTTAGTGGACTGATTTTTATGTCTTCAATTGCTTGCATTAAAATATCTTCACTGAGCGATCGTATAATATCATTCGATAATGGAATCTATTGGATTTTTTTACGTGCTTCCGAATCTAAAACTGTTTTAGCAATAATTAAAGCAGAAGGTTTAATCAACTCTTCAGCGATCGTGTGAGGTCTCTTTTTTTTGCACATAAATATGCCACTTGATATGACGCTTCTAATAATGGTTTTTGAATTGCTGGTCCGCCCAGTTTTAGGATAGTTCCACTGGTATCAAATCAAGCCTTCTTTGACTTCAAAGCTGTTCATGCTATGCGCTTTTTCGCCACCATGCAGATTGTTGAAATGCTCTAATAACTTTGATGGTTTGAGATTGCTGCTTGAAAATATCTTGGAACACAAGATGCATTTCGGTCGTTGCATGCCATCTTTTTCGGTTGTGGTGGTAAATCCATAATCGAGATACTTATCGTTTCGTAGTCGTTTTCTTGACATAGTGGGGTTCACTATAGTCGATTTAATTATTTAGAAATAATGTAATATAAAATATATAATTTTCTTACGTTTGTAATATCATTGAATCCTATTCGGTTTGAACGGGCAATTAAGAATATATTAGTCTCAAGAGGTTTCTGGACAAGTCAGAATACACAATACACATGTCGCAGACACAATAATTGACTCAACTTGACTTAGCCTAACACAGGCGCAGTAGATGCAGATACATATCTGTGAATCCGTAGATTCCATTGGAGTAGCACATATTGAACTTAGCGCATGCGCAAGCTGGGATAACGTTCTCCGCTTGTATTCCCACATTTTTGTTCTTTTCTCCGTCACCTAGCTGCCTGTTCGCGTTCGTTTGTAGCGTTTCATGCCTTTTTGTAGCGTAGTGTATACGCCCATCGGCATCGGCTCTTTCCTGTGTCTTTTGCCGATAAGTGAGCTAGGTGCTACCAATTTTTATGAGCTTCAATATTGGGGACACTATTGCAGATTTCAAATATTTTGTTATAAGAAATTTAATAAATGATATTTAATAATTTTTATGGCTAGGTAGGGGCTTCTCCTGCACCCCCAAAAATACATTCCCGCACCACCAGGGGTGCGAGCACCCCCGGTCGAAAACCACTGACATAAAGTATAATTTGGGTTAAATATAAAAGTGTACGTTTTCATCAATTTTGTTTAAAACGCAAAATAATTTCGAAAGAAAAATTTAATATAATTTGCAACCTATCTAAGTAATATTTCGTGATTTCTAGAAAGTTGTGAAATTATTTTGCTGAGAAAGTTTTATTTCTTATTTGACTTCATATTACTTATTTAACTGAAACTGAAATGATATAAAATAGCCATATATATCATGTATACAATATCGTTAATTATAAATAATTATTAAAAAGTGGCTTGTCGTAATTGCAAAATCACATCGATTAACTTTCTTATTAAATTACGTGAGGTTTTGTTTCACATTCTTCTTTTTGGGGGTCTGATACCCATTGTTCAAACACAACGTTGGTTGCAACAAGAAACTGATTACATATTCCAGTTTTGTTTCTTTATATAAATTAAAATCTTTCAAGATTTTTTGCAAAACGAACGACCATAGTTAGGAATGCTATACGAAAGATTTTAGCTGAATCTTAAATAGGATCAAAGAATATTATTGAATTTTTAAAAGGCTTATATTGCATATTACCTGATAATTAAATAATACTACAATACAACGATTAAAAGTTATTCCTTTCGAAGATACCCATCAGCAGACATCTCTAAATGATTTAGGGATTTCGTGATGGTGGTTGTCTCAGAGAATTTGACTATTGGTGATGCAGATTATGTATCTACTTGTGATTCGTCTTGTAGAAGAATTTTGGAGTTTTTCAAAGAAAAATCTTTTAGTAGAATTGCTGCATAAAGTCTCCTTTTCTTCGTTAACATCCAAATGTACGAAACTTCTAGAAAGCTTAAATGAATTATTACTATGTCTTGTAAAGTATCACAGAGACTTGGAAATGGCGTAAAGGTCACTTTTACTTAATTAAAATAAAAAATAATAGAAGGCATCACTCGTGTTTACAGAAGCCAGCATTTATGGCTTAAATTCAAGATAATGAATTTGACCTAATTAACTAATTGGAAGTTAGTCTAACGGCTACACAGTTAGAGAAATGCGCAAGTTGGCTCTAAAGTCGGAGTGAAAATCCTAATGGCGAGTTTAACGCAACGGCATTAGTCGGAATTAGTTAAAAAAATTTCGTTCTGGAGACTTTTACCTTAAAGATGATCAACGTTCTGCCGACCTTCTGAAGTTGATGATGACAAAATTAAAGCCACAAGTGAATCGAATTGTCATAAACTGTGCTAGAATTTGCAAAATGGTTAAGTGCATCACAAAAGTTGAAAATCACATAAAATGCCTTGGATTGGTTAAGAAACTTAACATTTAGGTTACGGATGAAGTGAAAGGAACTCACTTAATACAATGAGTCAGTATTGGCGATGCGCATTTGAAACGTAAAAGTCATTGTCCAAGCATGATGAATTAGCGCAAATCATATCAAAAGCTAAATTGCATCAGAAAAAGATCATGCTGTCTATCTGGAGAGATTACAAAGGTACTGTGAGCTCCTTCCAAGCAACCTAACGATCAACTCTGGTGTTTACTACCAAGAACATATGAAATTGGAGGAAGCAATCAGAGAAAAAAAGGACAGAATTGGCAAATATCAAAGGAACCGTGTTCTACCGCGACAATGCGAGGCCTCGCACATTTGTAGTAACACGTAGATGGAAATTATTGGAGCAAGGTTGGGATGTGATATCGTATCCCCAATATAGACCCACCTTGCTCCATCGGATCATTGTTTATTTCAAAGTTTGCAAAACTTCTTAAATGGTAAAAACTTTAGTAATGACAATGACCTCAAATCGCACTTGGTGGACTTTTTTTGTTGATAAAGACCACATGTTCTGCGAACGCGGAATCATTAAATTACAGAAAGATAGCAAAGGTCGTCGAACAGAATGGAATATATTTGACCGATAAAAGTTAATTTTTATAGAGAAAAAAACCTGAGTTTTATTTCACACTAAAAAACAGAAATTATGTTCTTGCCAACACGATATTTCAATAAAGAATCAATTTCTTACAGCTTCTCTGGTAAAATTATTAATGAGATCTAAACGAATCCGTAAGTGCGCAAGAATATTGTAGTTATCAATACTGGTGTTTAAATATGTTCGCAGAAATACTGCTCACTTTTAGAAATGGTTATCTTAGGGAATATTTGATGTACTTTCATCAGGAAATAGTCTTAACAGCTTGCTGCAACAGCCACTGAGAGAATCTTCATCCACATCTCGTAGATGAAGTAATTGGTAATAAAGTCTTGCTAATGATGGAAATCATGAGATATAGCTTTTGTCGATAAGCGGCGATAGAAAACAGTTGCACTATCTTTTTGACTGCTAATATATTCCAACATATGTGTCACAGGGAATATTTAACTGTGTTGAAATGCGCATCACAAGGATGTTTATCTAATTATTTAATGTGTGTCAAGAGAATGCCTGAATTAATTAATATTTATATAGTTCTGATGTTAAAATATCTATATAGTTTAGATATTAAGTTAAAGCATTAGAATGAAACCTTGTGAACGACTTTCAATTCAGATCGCAAACAGGCTAGTCCTATTTCACAGTCTATGGGTGATGATATCCTATAGGTAGAAAGTAGCAGCGAAAGGGTTAACCGGTTTCTAAAGTTTTTTTTTATGAAAATCTAAGACATTGTAGTTGCTTAGGCATCAAAAATTGCTTGACAAAAATAATTAGGCCTTTATTTATTATAATCTGGTCCAGGGTTCGAGTCGAGGCGAGGGCACTATACATTTTTCACGTATCCTGCTTCAAAATAACCTAATGACTCTACAAGTGGTTAAAAGGATGATGAACCATAATTTGTCATTACCAGGATTTGGCTGCTGATCCCCTAATCCCCACTCGCTCTTTAAAAGGGGTAGTATATAAGGCATTTTGTACCTCCTTCAAGCATGCCTTCGGGGTGTAACGGTAGCACACTCGACGCATATTCCAGAGGTCCAGGTTCGAGTTCCGGCAAGGACACTGCTCACTTTTCATGTCTCCTGCTTAAAAAAATACCTAATGACTCTTCAAAGTATTTTTTATAATAGAATGTTTGAATTAATTTTAATTTATTCATACGCATAACAAGAGAGTTAATGTTTCAGTAGATTGCCTAATTATACATAATTTTGTAACGAAATTTCTGATAAAATATGTGCTTGTAATCCTTTTGTATGATTTATTTTAATTACTATTACCTTTTTTAGCTTGAGTTAAAATTACTACAAATAAAACTTTCTTTTTTTGAGAAGAATAATCGTAAAATACGTGCGAATTTAATTTTAAAATTTCATTTGGTCCAGGACAAAAAATATTTTTTAGATTTTTCACTGCATCAACTTTAAAACTGCCTTATGTACTTACCTATATATTACGTTGCAGCTTGTCGTAAAATAAAATTAGAAAAATTTAATAAATATAAAAGCTTTTAAATTGGATAAAAGAGAAACACACTGATACTAAGAAATATTAAATTACCATTGTAAATAAACAAAATACATTTTTTAAAGTGAGAAGAAATCAGTTTGTAATGATATTATTCATACAGACTTGAACTTACCTAGTATCTCGTGCTCCAGGCTAACTTCTCTTATTTTCCACAATCTTGCAAATACAACAGAAACCAGGATAATATTGTTTGAATTATTTTAATATTGCTCCTGGAAGGCTATACTTGAAACAGCCTTTTCTCTGTTACTCTTCGTAAACTTTATAAAAGTGTGAGAACACAAATTGAATTCAATTCGAAAATAAGGAAGATTTAGTCTGGATTTCGAAATGTTTTAATTTAATGAGCATGTTGCATTTGAGAAAACTCAATTGCTTTTCGTTTCGTAAATCTTTAGAATGTTATATTGAATTCTACGTACATATGATTTATTTACAGGATTTAACCTATAGTTTGAACTTTCTTAATAAATGCTAGCTAGATTACTTTTAGTTAAGGTATTTTTTTGTATCTTAACAGAAATTAAATTAAAAAATATTACATAGAAAATGACTTGCTGAAGACTAGATTCTAGGTTAATTAAAATAAAGCGTTCCAAATTAAAAATTTGCAGTATGATTGTATAGTCAGTATACAATTAATTTATAATCAGTAAATATTTACAAACTCCCTCTTTATATTGAAAGGAATTTAATAATTTATTCTTAGCTTTTAACTAACACTTTGGAAAATGAATTCAAATCCCTCTTAACGATAAACCAGCAAGCATAAATGAGAAAAACTCACTCTTAAATATTAATTCATACAGTAGTGACTAGAACTGACCGTAAATTTAAAACAGAAAATAATGTTAAGAGCAGAAAATTTAAATCGCCCAATCACGCACTTTGCTTTTTAATTGGTATGGCAGATCTTGCGACCTTTCAATCTGTAGTGCTAAATTGGTTTGAAAAAATATGATTGATTCTGTGCATTCAAAAAAGAAAGACAGCAGCTAAAGATTAGTCCCTAAATCTTTAGAGACAATCTAAATCATTAAATATATTATTAAATATTATTTTACTTTCAATGGCTTCATTATTCTCCCTAAAACGCTTTACGAAATATTCACCAAATTTGCGATTTCATGTTTTGAAGCAAAATTATCATTGAAATATTTTACTTACTTTAGTGACTTCTTATGCATTTGCATAAACATAAGCTGCTGAAGCATTTGAATGTTAAACTTGGATACTAACTGTTGTTAAATAGAAAAAATAATTTTGTTTTTATTACTTTTTTCTTTATAACTTAAACTTAACTGATAACTTTGCTGACTGACTGTGGTGCCAGACAAAATTAACAAATATATATATATATATATATATAGAAACATTCAAATCTCATATAGAATAATTCACATTCAAAATGTACACCTTCCACTGTCTTGAAGTAAGAAAACTGCAACCTTAACGAAGCGACAGGAAAGCGATTTCCGTCTCACACGCTAAGAGTTAAAAGGGCGACACACAACCCCCAACTGCCTCCATTGTTAGTAAAAGGCTATAACCAATAAACCAGATGTGTGTCTCTCACCTTTGTTATAATTCCTACTCAAGAATAACGAGTTAAATAGAGCCTTAAGAGCTTAAGAATACTTTTTTTTTTCAGATTAAAATACACATGAATACAAACAAAAATATTAGAATAATAATGACTTGAAACACATATTAATAATTGAAATTCGCGACATAACACTGTACAGAGTTATTCGTATCAGATTTGTGCTTTGATTCAGTTCCGTAAATCTAACTGTGTAAGATTCCAAGAAGAACCATAAGATTAAACACCTTTTCCTTGTCTTTGATGCGTACTTAATGAGAATACAGCTTCCTGCCTGCTGGGAACATGAATGCAGTGTGATGTATCTTCTTGGAGTAATAATACTTCGGAATTCCCTACATTTTGGCTACATTTTTAAAAGATTAAGTTCGGTACCGAAGGGTCCTGGTTCCAATCCCGGAGAAGGTATGTTTGTAACTTTACATCCCTTCAAAGGGGGCAACGGTGGCCTCCTATTAGGTGCTCCACAATATAATGGCCATCAGTTCTTGCCTTAGGAGAATCCAGTGCTGAATAGGCAAGTGCCTGCCATTGGATTAAAAAGTATTTTTAATGTATATCAAAAGCAGTTATGGAACGAGAGTTTTTTACACTGTCCATTCACATTTGAGTGAATAGAAGATTATCGATCTTACAGTTCTTTACTGATTCGTGGACCTAGGAAAGGACAGTCGGGAAGAAATACATAAGTAACCATGTCAAAGTATGGTGTACTGCTATTACTACAGAAGCGTAACATAAGAATATAACACAAAAGAAAAATACTGAGATTTGTGTCAACTACTTTTATCATCGTTTACTAAACTTCCGTAAAAAATAATGGATCTGAAATCGATTTCCAAGCTTCCCAGAACTTGGAAAAGTTCAAAATATGATAGATGGAAACTGAGTTTAAATGGTTCCGGCGAGACGAAATTATTAAAAAAGGGGACTAGATGTCTGAGTGAAAAGACATTTTACTGTCTTTAAACTTCAAAAGTAATTCGTCATTTGTTTTTATATTTGCTTGCTGTTTTTTATATTTGTTTACTTTTTGACTGTTTTTAACCGTATGTAAAATTTTCCTCAAAAATATGTGGCTTAAAAATTACACTGCTTAAGCATGAAGACAAAATTGATCTGTCTTTGTGTCTGATTTGAGAAAATTAAAATATTTAAATAAAAACAAAAATATATTCCATAAAAAAAGACTTTAACTCATTTAAACATAAAAAAGTACTTTTAGATCTAATAAGAGTTCCCGTGGGAAATTTAATTTGGTTATATCAGTGCAAAAGTCATAAACTCGTTTTGTAAATTTAATTTGTAGAGAAAACAATTAATTAATATTAAATATTTTCATGATTTTAGAAAATTAAAATATTTAAATAAAAATATTTAAATAAAAACAAAAATATTTAACTCATTTAGACATTAAAACGACTTTTAGCTCCGATGAGAGTTCTCACGGGAACTCTAATTATATTAGTAGTAAGGTTGTAAACTCGTTTTGTAAATTTAGCTCGTAGAGAAAACAATTAATTAATATTAAATACTTTCAGCACCTTGTTGTAACGTTATTTAGGATATTAATAAGTTGTTGCCTAAAATTGAATACAATTAACTTTTCGGAAAAATATTAAAATAAGAACCAAACGTTTTTGTGTCGGCTACTTAATGTATTGTATTAGAAACATCTTTTAGTAATTTTCAATAACACTGCGTGCTTTCTAATTTATATAAATTCCATAAATTATTTAAAATAAATTAAAGGTTATCATGGTATGTGATTTTATTTTTTCCAGAGAAGAAAATTATTATTTTTCTAAAATCATTTGCTGAAATAATTGTTCTTTTCCACCATAATTATATAATTATAGTAGCCCTTTGTGCTAAAAGTTCATTTACTTTTAAATATACGCTTTTGTATACTTATATGACAGCTCAGTAACGGCAACTCTAGTGTGCGTAAGGATGAGAGCATACAAATTCGATAATATCAATGCCAGTAATGATTGATTTATTTCTATTTTTAAAATTTATTTCCTTTTAAGTAAATTGCAAAGTTTTATTAGATTTTTCTGAAACTGATAGTAGTATATTTCGGAAATTGGATTAGAACATATTAGGGTATGTTGTGGTCATGATGCGGATGAGTTGTGATGAGATGAACATTAATCCATTTCTATAAACAATATTTATTTACAACAAAAAACAAATTCTTAACGTACGGCAAGCGCTGTGCACCAGTGGCTCTTTGACTGACGTAGTGGGAGAGATGGAGAGGTTTGAGGAGTGACTGCAGCGCCACTTCTCCTGAACTAAAATGCTTTCACTACAAGTACTTACATATTATCCCGGCGTCAGTCAGCGCTAATTATAGACAAGTCGTGACATACCAACGCATTCATGACAACTGTACTTTCGTTTGATGCAATACCGTTTAATTTTAAATAAACGGTATTGCATCATATTAGCTTTTAATGCTGTTTTTATGAACAAGGATATAAATTAACTATTATTGATGTATTTTTCTTTCAGTTTGATAAAAAGAATATTAAAATTTCGGACTATTCTTCTACAAATGGCAGGCAGTGGATTATTTCCAAAGTTGTGGAATCCTGCCATCAAAAAAAGTGTGGGAATGGGATATGGCTAACAGAATATGGCCGACAAAACAGTAATGGATTGGAACAATTTACAACATGTGTTTATGAAATTCTTAAGTCTTAATATTTTGGCAATATTAATATTTTTCTTTATTGTAAAAGATTGTGCTATTGCATTTGGTATCAGTAGAGAAGGCTATGATTTTTGAGAATGTGGCAATGCTTGCTATGGTAAAATGTTCTTTAATAAAGTTCCTTTTAAGTAGTAATTTTTAGTGTTAATTTTTGAAGCAGATGTTTTTTGAAAATATAACTTCATAAATATATAACTTAAATCATCAACAACAATTACTTTCGGGAAGTGTTTGCTTATATCATTTTAAATAGAGTTTTCGGTACAATGTGAGGGTTTAATAAAATAGTGGAAATCGACGAGAGCCTTCGTACGAAGTGCGAAAACGAAGCGAGACGAATATTGATTGTTTTAAATAACGTCAGTTAATTTCAGAATTCCTCAGAAACAACTGGCACAGCTTTGACGAGATCTCCGCCATTTTTCGGGGTTCGATAGTAACTAGTTTTCATGATTGACGGGATAATACTTATGTACATAAATTAGTCACCGTCCATGATTTGGTCTCTATTACTTTTTCCTGTGAATTTTAAGTAATGAAATATATCTATAAATTTTCGTTTTCAATACAATTTCAACAAAAAAAATTAGAAATGATATCTTGATTATTATTCTTTGTATGGTACTATGAAATTTTATTTTAAGGGAAACTGTTTTGTAAAGAACATAAAATTGGCTTTATAAACGGACATTTTTACTGATATTTTTTCACTGCTAAGTTTCGAACTTAAAGCCCATTTGTGAAAACTAAAACGGGTTCTAGAAATCCCTTGTTGATTACAAATTAATATTTCTAATGTTTCATTTTCATAAAATGCAAAATACAGATTGTAAGGATCTTAAGTTTTACTAACGTTTATTTTATTTTAAATCTTTACTATCACTTCTTATTTTCTACTTCCGGCCAGAATTAAAAGCTTTAACTTATTTATGCAAATTTGTCTTGCGAACGCCAAGTACTTAAGTTGTGGCTTTTTGCCAAGCAAGAGGGAGAGGAAGGAGTTAGTAGAAACAGGCCGCTTGCCTTAGCAGTTTTACTATGTTGCTGGTTGCCTTCAAGGCCAGAGGTTTAATCCTCTTGATAATTTTAAACGTATCGTAGTGTTAACAGTTCTCTGTACTACATACGGCCTTTCTGTTAATATACGGTCAATCTTCAAGTAGCTACTTGTTTATTAATCCAAAGTTAGTTTAGTTAGAATTTAGTTAATATTTTTATATTCTTACGTTCAGACCACAAGTGCTGTATTCCGAAGTCCGGAAATCATTGTAAAGAGAGAAAAAATAAAGGGTTTCGTATACCCTTCCTGTGTGTTTTGTCTACTTCCCACATTTATTGAACATAGCTTTAGTAAGCTCCCTGTTCCGAGTCAGGTCATGTAATGTTCCCGAAGCAAGTAAGGAGAAAAACTGAACCTGATAAGATGTTTGTAACTTATTCCTTAATAATAATAGTCGTCATCATGCTTATATGTAAAAAATCTAACTGCTGCAGAGACAACTCGCTTTTAATGGAAAATAAACAATTAGCATAAAATTGATGTTTGACTCAAATGAGAAACCCTTTTCGGAAAAAGAAAATATTATAAACTGATATTCCATGAAACGCTAGGTATAAAAGAACACATTGCTGGACCCGGATACTTTTAATTATTGGTTACCAAGATATTAAATATTGAAACAAAAAAATCTGATGTGTACACCACATGATTTCCTCGTATGGAATATTAAATTATACGCAATTTTCCTGTATTTTATTTAAAAAATATTGAATTAACAGTTGACGAATTTTGAATTAAATCTAATTCGTAGATAGCGCATAAAACACACTAGAAAAAAATGCACTCTTTAAAGTTCACTATATTTATTTACCATAGCGACACCTCGGCGCTTAGCAGCATTACTTCTCATTCATTTTATAACTTACATTAATAGAATAATTAAACTAAATTACCTTAGTATAGTAAGTATTAATAGGTTTTGTTTCTTTTCCTGACGCGCCTGTAATTTAATATTGTAAATGCAAAATTTACTATTTAAACAAGGAAAAAACTATACAAGAAAGCCTATTTAGGGAAATGTACAAATTAAAATAAATAGCTAAAAAGCTATTAGTCAAAAATTACTCAATTTTAAGGGACATCCCCTACGAGCATGAAGAATATAAACTTTGTTAAAGAGAAGAATTAAAAGAAACTTAATAATAACGTCTCAAAATGGGTCCTGCTAAGATCAAAGGCAAAGAAATATAGAAGAATAAGACAAACATATCTGCGTCCATAGCACTGGCCTGATCAAATTAAAGTGAACAAAAACTGCTGAAAAAGGTTGCCGTAAATAGAAGAATTCCAAAGGAGTGCTACCAGAAAAGAAAAGTAGCAAAATTCTTTAATTAGGTGAAAGGATGTAGAAGGGGGAAACAAAGGTAATGAAGCAATAGCCAATGGTGTGTAACCAGCCAGTAGGGAAAACCTTGTTTCCATTACTGGGGGATTTCGAAGGTGGAAGACAGATGCTACTAATCTTACAAAATGGCGTCTTATTCAAAACTGAGTCGAGAAAAAAATTGTGAAGGCGAAAAACAAAATTGCGAAAATCTAAGTAAGGGCTTATCTGGCCAAAAGCAGTTGAAATTGGAAAAATCAGCAATTTGTTCTTCGCGCTAGAGGGCGGACAAGCGAGTTCGAAATGAAAATGGCCCTTAAAATTAATAAAAGGATAGGTATGGCCAGAAAACAGTGATATTAGATAATAAATTTAATAATTTAATTAAAATTCTGTGCCAAATTAAGAGAGAGAAATTGAGGCAGTATTAGGAAACTATGTTACATTTTTACATTAGATCATGTGAATTAGCCATCCATCATCTACCTTCCCTTGAGAAGTAAGTAAAAAATTTTCATTATCCAATTCAAATAATCTAACATAAAATGTAAAGGACAGTTTTTTTTAAGGAATTTTTAATGATTGTTTTTGGTATAAGACTGCTTTGTAAGATTTTAATGAAGTAGAGTGCTTCTTCTTGGAGGAGGTTTGTGTTATTACAGATTCTTTTAATTCTAAGTGCATTTGTCAAAAATTTTAACGAGATTGTAATTTAGAATTTGAAGATCTAGGTAAACTATATCATTTTGAATAGCATGAGTACTATTAAGTTTGAGGCAAGTAGCATAAATATTTGCATTTTCTAGTTTGTTAAAGTTGTTAAAGGCAATAACATCATCAATATATCGAAAGATGTGTTGGTAATACTTTTATTCTTCATTATTAAGTGAACGTACAAATTTAAATTCTTGAGTGAAAAGGAAGAGCCCACAGATTGCAATCAAGCAGTTCCCGCCCATAGGAATTCCCTGTACTTGCTTAAAGATAGTGTTATCAAATTGCAAATAATTGTGAAAAAGTACACTACTCAGGAAAAGTTTCCATTCTTACTAAAGTAACTATGGTAAGAATCTACGGAAAGAAATTGGAGGGAGTAAGTAGGCTACTATGAATTTCTTCTAAAGGTAAAGTGGTATAAAGGTTTTCGAAGTCGTAACATTGAATGTGTTCTATTTTAAGCATATTTAAAGTCTCGAGAATTTTTTCGTTGTTACTAATCATCCAATTGCAGTGTTGATCTTGAAAATCGAAATTATTAACAATATCCAGAATTAGTTTCAGTTTCTGGGCAAAGAGATAATCAATTTCTTTTAGAAAACTTATAGTACTATTAGCAATGTATCTGAATTTTACTGGAGTGTTATGAAATTTAGGAAGTGCATTTGAGATTAGCAAACTTATTATTCAACTTGTTGCAACGAAGTTTGAGTCTTTTATGCAAGGCAGCAAATGTTTTTAACAGAATTTTTGCGTTGGTAGAAACATGTTGATAAGTGCTGGTGTTGAACAACTCCTTTTGTATAAGGTCAAAGTAAAATTTTCTTCAAATGATATTGAAATTATTAATCACTTTGTCTATTTTGGTAATGATGAAACGTTCTTGCAGCATCTTGTATAAGGATTATGTTAATTTTATGAACAGTTAAATTTTAAGTTCGTTTCCTGTCAAATTCTTAACTTCAACTTACTTCTTTTGGCCAGAACGTAGTGTTGGAATCATTCCGAATACTTAATGAGGAGGAGCGGTATTTAAACCGCGAAGTCTACTTACAGAGTTAGAGAGAATCAGAGTTTCTGATTTGCGCGCGTCTGCCTTTTGGCTACTCTCTCTCTCAAAGCTGTTATTACGCTTGGCCGTACTCAGGCCCTTGATAAGCTTCGTAGTCAAATAGAGTTAAGGGGCCAACTTGATAGCTTCGGCTATATTTCTTTAGTTAATCTTAGTTTTAGTTTAATTTTTAGTCTCTTAAGTTCAAGCACAAGTGTCGGTTTTGACTGTACACTCCAAGACGGAGTTTTGTTAAATCTTATTGGAATATTAAAGGGTTAGTTATCCTTCCATCTTGTTGTTTCTTGTTACCAGAACGATTATTCGCTAACTAGTTCTTAAGATTCGTCACTTTCTACAGTAACTGAGAAATACACTAGTGAGAGTCTTACAATCTTAATTTGAGATTCTAGATGCCTCTTATCGTGCATTTGATTAAAATTAGGTAGACTATAGAGCATTTGTTCAAAATCTTTAAAAACAGCAGCTTTCCATTTCAGATAGGTAGTTGTCGGCAAGTTAGTACAATTGCTAGCTCAAATAATAAACTTATTCAAATCATTGCTGAACTGCTTTAAAAGCAAAATTTTTTATTAAGATAAAAAGTGGGACGAAATTTGGTATCCAGTTGCATGAGCTGCCGTAGGTGACAATCTTGAATGATGCTAAGATCACCTGTGACTACGTGTTTGTGATAAGAATCCACAAATTCATTGTAATCAAGAAGTTGGCGATCACATTTGCTACCACATCGTGGTGATTAACAATCATACTTCCTAAAGTTCTTTTTTCAAACTTGAAACCAGGTGTCACTTGGAGCTGTTGGCTCGGGAGCAGAATTATATATATATATATATATTTCAATCCCCTCAGTTTTGTGGTAAACGATTTTCACTGTAAGTATTTATTTATCCACTCCTAGTAAGATGCAAACTTAAATACTAGCACAAGGTATAATGATGCTATGATCTGTGCAAATATAACAAAATGAGGCTGCATGCCCTGAGCGTTAAGATTCAAATTACTTACAAGAAAATCCTAAATTTAAAACTAGAACGCCTAGTTGCCTACTGTCACTTAATTTGAAAAACACTTAATAAAGCACAACGATTAACCGTTTCAGTTGTTCTCGCATGCAGCAGATAATAATGAACAGTCAGACGCAGCTGCAAAGAGGGACAAGCTTCATTACTCCTACGATTAAGATTAAGATTAATTTTTCACTTTTAAACTACGTTCTTTTCCCACTTTTAAAGTATGCCTTTTTTCATTTTTAAACTGGCCCGAAATAATATCGCAACAAGATGGACAGGATGCGGCCTATCTATTAATAAAATTTCAGAATAATTGTCTGAAAAATTCTATATTCTGTGATCTACAGATAAATTCGACTAAATGTCTGCACTTCTTCGGTATCATATCAGGTTTTAGGAATATGATTTTTATATTAGAATGCAATTTGTAGTGCGAAAAGGATCGTTTCAGGAGCATGTTCGTAAAGATGAACTGCCAGTCTTTCAATCAACTAAATTTATGTTTCAATGAATGACAGCCTAGCTTTGCTAAAAACATTTTTTAACATTTTGAAGCTCAATTTGCCTTTCTCGTTTGGCTTTAATAATCCACTTATCGAAAAATTTGATCTGAATCGAAGTCACAAGAAGCATAGCGTAACTGTCAGAAAAACCGTTATGAAGCTGTTTAGGGGTATGACACGTGAATATTTTTGCTTTTTATCCTCTGAGGTAAAATTTAATTCCCAATTACAGTTTTTGAACTGAGCTTTCTCTTATTATCCTTTTCTGACAGTTCATGCAGATAAGTTCCGTCATCTCACCAAATAGCATAGTTTAAATTATTGGCAGAAATTTAAAAGTGTTTTCTGATTTATTTTTCTTATTGTTATTTTATCTGAGCTGGATCATTATTATTGTAATTATTCACAGAATAATAATTTGGTAACGGACAAGAGATGTCATTTTTCAGTGAACTTCTTTTAAAAACATTCTTTAAGAGACTACCAGAAGTGATACAATTAGAATTTCAAAATTGAGCAAAACGTGACTTTAGCCTGATAATTATGTAGAGTATTAGAAGGTAATCTAGTAATTATTTAGAATATTAAGAAAAAAAAAAGAAATTCATAAGCATTCCAAAGCTGGGTATCATCGTACTTATCTGAATATGATGATGTCTCACTAAGATAAGTATGACGTGCTAGTAGAGACATTAAGTATTTTTTGGAAGCAGGCAAGATGTAAAATATGCAACGCCTTCGCCGGGAATCGAACCGCGGACCTCTCAATTACGCGCTGAGCGTGCAGACCACTACACCGCGAAGGCTCGCTAAGAAGGCAGGAGAAATACCTTATATGCTTATAAATTTTATTTTATAAAATTATTGAAAAATGTTTTTATGATTGTATACCAAAGGTCGCTGAAACTATTTGTCTACGAAAAGGGAGCCTTCGTAGAGGACATTCTGCAGAAAACTGGCTTGTACTCATGTTACACATACGGAAAACCATGAAGATTCCCAGGCCCAGCTCCTTCTCTAAGATCTAAACCCCAATCGAACTACCAATTGTTAGCAACTTATTCGCTCGGCCGCTGGTAACCAAATGTTTTGATAATTTTTTAAGTAAAAGTTGATAATATTTATTATTTATCTTATTACAATATAATAACTATTTTGTATTTTCGAATTTTATCTTTAAAAGACCCCATAACAAGTCAGGTTTTTTATTTATAAACCGTCCGACTTCCACTCTGCTAAATCAGTTCATGAAATATCCTAACTTATTTTGAGAAACTTTCTAATTGAAATCACATATCTTCAAGGGAAAAGTATGTAGCCGCGTTTTCTAAATATTAAATATATGTATATATTAATTATAAAATTATTGTTTTTCGAACATATCGGATGAAATTACTTAGCTCTGTTGTACTTTGTATTGAAGTTTTGATAAATTGTGCTTTAACTTATTTTAGAACCCCTTTTAATTATTTACAGGTTCTTTCAACTAGTTTATTCGAATTGAATTTAATAAAATAAAACAGGATTTTATTTCCCCACAACCGGTATAGTGGTTAGCTTCGTTGGCTACTGTGCCGAAAGACCCGGGTTCGAATCCCAGAGAAGGCATGGATGTTTGCAAATGTATAATGTCGGTGCGGCATGGCGGCACTACACGAGCCGAAAGTTCTCTCGTGTGGTTTGGTGGAAGAGGAGAGTGGTGGGAGCCCGTTGAGCTCGAGCCCGTCACGCCATCAAAATTGGGGGGAACTGAGCCAAATTGCATTGTCACCTGTTAGGTGCTCAAGGCTGTTACCAACGCCAGGCGTAATATTGCCCCGAGTAATTTCGTGGGCTTCGGCTGACTACGTCAGACAAGTGAGCATCCGCAACAACACCAACAAATGGATTTTATTATAACTGACAATATGAAGTTGTTCTAACAGTTTTAAAGTTGAAGTCATAAGCGAATCTTGAAGCTATATTTAAAAAACCTTATAAATTATTAAAATATCAGATAAATTTGCGATTCTCACTTATGGCAAATGAAGGCTCAAAGATACATGAATTTAATTCAATTTTATTGATTATGAATAAATATTTTTTTCATTTTCTTACTAAAAGCATAATGAGTATAAGAAAGAATACGGAGGTATAAGAGTGATAGAAAATAAATAAATAAATGCTTTAACGCTTCCATGCTCGCACTTGTTTAAGAGAAAAACATATTTTATTTTAGCATCACCTAAGCTTTCAGAAAAAGGATATTAATATAAAATTACTTGCTTATTTTCAGCTTTATCCGGAAAAAAATTGCGAACTAAAGAATGAATGCTCTTATTAGGTCTGAACAACTTGAAAAAGAATGCTCTTATTAAGCAATTACTGAAAGTACTTAATTTCAAGAAATGCTTCTTAAATAGGAGGGATGGAGAAAGTATAATATGAATTGTAAATTACCTTCTAGTAAAAGCTTTGCCTATGCATAGTTGCTTTACAGTGATTTTACCTGTCTGATGTTATTTGCTTTTGGCTAATGGTTCCGTTTCTTACACAGGAAAATAATTGCTCTGCGTTTCTTCGCCTTTTTATGAAAATTGTGAAAGCGAGAATAAGACTGCAATTATTAAATGAAATATATGCAAATTACAGTTATTAACCTTTAAAAAAGAAGGATCAAGGAAATCTTTCTTAGAAAATAAGATGAGTAGAATCATGAATTTCCATTACATCAAAGCAAGTGCCTTTAAAAAAGAAGGATCAAGAAAATCTTTCTTAGAAAATAAGATGAGTAGAATCATGAATTTCCATTCAAATAGAAAACGATTCTTTATAAAATAAAAGAAGAAAGTTATAAAAATTATAACAGTGTATTGGTAGGAATATATGACGATGTGTTTTCGGTAAAATATTCTCTTTGTTTTATCTTTCATACGAGCGAACTTGCCTTTAAAATATACATTAATGTATCAGTTTTGTTATACGAAGTAAGGAATGAAAAATTTTGTTTGAAATTTGGAAAAGTTTCTTTTTTATCTGCAAAGGCACTTGACTATAAAGGGTGGACCATCTAACGTTTGGAATTTGAATCGGCTATAAAAAATGAATGAATATTTCTTCAAACTTATGAGTTTATTAGAAAGATTGGACAGCATGAGTCTGGTGCTAATCTGGAGAGATTGTTTCAAATTTTAGCGGAGATGTAATTCAAACAACAGCAAGAAGCGGAAGAAGAAATTAAAAATTCACATCCCGCTACAGTCTTTATCTCACGGCAAGGAACATTTTCAGATTCAGTAATAAAAAAACCCTTCAGAATTGGCACAAGAATTAAATTCTTAAAACTTAATCCTGCAAAGGATGAAGCATGCTATCTCAATTATGATTCCACAACCGAATATCAAAGATCTGAAAATGTATAAGTAACATTTTAGTGAAAACAATTCATCTTCAGAATCAAAGACAATGTTAGCTGGTTTCTACGAAAGTAAGAGAATTATTTATCATGAATATGTTTCCGTAGGGAAAACTGTGAACGTGAATTTTTTTCTGGTATTTTACGATTCACACAGAAGACAGATCTCAAAGTCTGACCTAAGTATTTCAGCGCATGATTCTTGGTTACTACTTCATCATAATGTTCTGGTTTATCGAGCAGTAGTTGAACGGTAAATTGTGGCCAGAGAAAAGATTGAGAATGCCCCATTTATCTCTATATTTTTAGACCTATGATGGTGTTTCCAAACGTGATGTTGTCATTGAAGAACCTCTCTGACGATGCTGAAGAATTTCGAACAACCGTAAAATAGAATCTTCCTGCAGTACCACACAAAGACATAAACAATCGTTCCAGGATTTCTTAAATCTTGCCCTCGGCTATTGATACAAAAGGGTTGTATTTTGAATTCAAATTAAATAGTAGCCTCCGTGTTATATTTATCATAAGATTTAACAATTATCAAGAATTATCGTTAGAAACAAAATGTCATAAAATTATCGTAAGTTTGTCATTGTAAATTGTTAGACAGTACATTGACAAGTTTTACTTCAAGTTAAGACGTTTAAACTGTTTCATCGTCTTAACTATACATCATAATCAACTTGCTAAGCTCATTTGTGAGCTTTATTATGTACAAATATTATATTACATCTTTTAAAGTACCTTCAAAAGTGTAAGATTGTTTTTTATGTAAAATATTTAATGCTTAAGCAAATACGATAAATTAAAAGTTGTTTAATTGCCACAGAAAATTAAAAGCAAACGAATTAGTATTTTTAATATAAGTACCCCTTCATCAGCTAAAAAAATTATTTTGAAAGAGAGCAGAAATTTTTTTCTTATAAACCAAGGAATTATTACAAAGACGACCCAATTTGTATATTTATTAATTTATTTAGGACGCAGTCCGTACCGCCTGATGAGCGAAGCTCGTCTCATGACACAAAAGGGCTGCACCCCCAATTTGTATATAAATATAAATCTAATTCATGACTAGAAGAGGATGATAGAGACTCAGTTGCAGTGTCTGCAGTTTGACTGTTCTGATTCGAATTCTCCAATTGTTCTGAGAATAATTTCATTCCTAATGAAAGTTCATAGATGACTTTCTTTGCCTTTTTAATTTGTTCGTCATCCAAGAAAATTCGGTGTTTCGGATCTACATATATTAAACCCAGCAAGATCTCATTGTCTAGCAAACTAGTTTCTTTATCGAAGAAATAATTCCTTCTACAATCAACCCTCCATTTCAAAAAGAACACACATCCCATTCTTCCATTCTCGCCTCCTGTCAATTCTTCGGATTGCAGCTTTTTTGTGGCTACATACGGTGTAGAAAGAAGAGTTTCCAATTCTGCAAGATCATTCCACAGTCTTTATGTTAGGGAAACATTAAGATTTTCTACTTCTTCTAGAAAGGTTCTTAATTCTAAAAACTGTTTATCATCAAATATGTACTTCCTTATCGCGTTGCTTGATCAATAATTGCTCCTTTTCCTGCTCGCTTCCTAAGAATGGCATCAATTTTAGGAGTTCTTGCTGTTATTGCTGCTTACCTAAGTTTACCTGTGAGATTTGTAATTAAATGAATCAGTTTAATTGCTAATGGCAAATATCACATCCATCCTTATATTTATTTATGAATATGTCAGTAAAATAGAAAATAACTACTTATTAATGTATACAGTTCGTAAATAAAAATAATAACTCAGCTTATCATTAATTTTTTTCAATTAATTTTAATTTCATTTCAAATTCAAACTGTCCAACAAAAACTGGAGTCGGAGTCGACCTGTTTTTAGCAACTCCGCCATGACTCGACTCCGCAGCCCTGGTCACAAGAACGAAGTTTTATTTACCACTAGTTTTGTTTCCATATGCAAGAAGTAAAAAAGAAAAATATTTCGAAACGATAAATCACATTAATTACCTGACACTTCCGGTTGGAGCGGACTGATGATTTAGCCATCAACTAAACAAATCAAACGATCTGAGATTTTAAAAGCTCGTAGTACTCACATGAGCAGATGTCTTTGACTTTAGATTTAGTACATCTAGAAGCGATACTGTTTTCATATTCTTGGGATGATATCTTATAAAATATTCAAGTCCCTGGAGATGTCTGAGTGTTACTGATCGACTTCTGTTCTACCGAACTTTCGTCGCCGCTAACATTTGTCTAAATCAGGGACTCGCTTTTCAGACATTTTTAAGTGATTCTGCTTGATCAAGACTTAAGTCTAACGTTAGAATTCAAGTACTTTAATCCTGAATGATCGGTTTGACAGGTATGTGGAAGAAAAGGTCTTTCATGAAGCATTCTATATGTTTATTACGTAGATTAGCACTGTCTTTAGGACAGGGATTTCATATGCTAAATACAGAATGATACAAACAGCTCTGAATAACTATTTCTTTTTTATTTATTTATAACTGTCTTTACTTCAAACGGCATTTATTTTATTTTGCAGATAATTTTATTACGCTTCAATTTATTCACATATTTTTCCTCATTCACATTTGACCTAATTCTGAGAAATTAATATTTTAATATTAAGACTTCGAATTATTTACGCATTTAATGATATTAAGTTAGGTTAGGTTATTTAATTACGGCAAAGCCTCGAGGGCTATCTGCCTAAGGGGAGGGATGCCATCGTGGAGGACGTTTTAAGGGGAACTGGCTCGTATACACGTTACACATGGGGAAAACCACGAAAACACCCATGCAGCCAGCCCGTTCGCGGGATTCGAACCTCGGACCGAACTACCAGTGTTCAGCGACTTTACCGCTCGGCCGCTGGTGGGCCCCATTTAATGATATTAAAAAAAATGGAATATTTTCGTTCACTGTAGTACTAACTTTCTCTGTTATTTCTTTTATTATTGCAGCAAAGAAATAAGGAATTAGAAGTAGTTAAAAATTATATAAATTAATCAAAATCGTAAAAAACAACCTTATATTTAGCGTAGGTATAATGAAACACTCAATCGATTTCGAGGGCAGCTAAAGGTCCCTCCTCATCAGGAGAAAGAAATACATAGAAAGAAGAAAATAGGAGAAGGAGTCACAGAAACACGTAGTGCTTATCAGCACTGCACGTGGTTATAACTAGATTTTTAATCAGAGTTGCACTGGCCGCCTACTTTTACTGAGCCAGGCTGTCTGATCAAGCATAAAGAAATATTAGCGAAGTTAAAATAGGGAGCGAGGGCCAAATGCACATTACGCTCAAAATCTGAACTTCAAATAATAGAAAGCAACCACTGAACGGATTTTTATACCCTCTGGTAGTACCAAGCGCGAGGAGGTAACGCCATCTATCGGCAAAAATAATTGAATTAAGATAGTAGAATTTTAAAGGCATTAGGAAGGACTGGATTGGACTTCAAATCATTAACTAAACTTTCTAAATCTTTGTGAATGTGAAAAGCCTCAAGAAAATCCAATTCGTCTATGGAAGAAGTCTTTTGGATGATTTTTGCAGACCCAAAATCAAAATTATGGTTAAAAGTCCAGCTATGATACGCTATTGAAGACTTGTTAATTTCGCCTTTTTTGACATAAGATTCATGTTCCTTGATACGAAACTTCAACGCTCTTTTTGTTTGGCCAATATATCTTAAACCACACTGACATGATATACTATAAATTCCCCAAGAATTCAAGACAGAAACGCAATCTTTTAGAATCGAAGGGTGAATTTTATTAATAGGGGAGAAACCGACTTGAAAATTGACTTTCTGGAGAATCCGTGCAATTTTATAGCTAACAGAAGGATAAAATGGAAGCACGACAAGGTCATTAATATTATTTCTAACAGTGGAATGTCTTCTTTGATGGGAATCTGAAAATTTTTTGACGGCTTTATCAATAATCACGGGAGAAAATCCACGGTCAATCGCAACTGCTCTCAAATAATTAAGTTCATTGGTAAGCAAAGATTCAGAGGAACAAACTTTTAGCGCGCGGAAAACATAATAGTAAAAAGAAGCCATTTTTTGCTTAACAGGGTGGCATGACTTGGAATGGGGTGGTAAACAAACTGCAAAGGGTTTACGGTACACAGTGGTGCTAAAATCGGTTTCATTGCGGATTATAAGAATATCGAGGAAGGGGAGGGAATTGTTGGATTCAATTTCAAGAGTGAATTGGATGGCTGGATCAATTGAATTCATAATAGATAGAATCTCGGATAAATCCTCTTTATAACCGTCAAAAAGTGCGAAAGTGTCGTCAACATACAGAATCCAAAGACGAAATCCAGTCCTTCCTAATGCCTTTAAAATTCTACTATCTTAATTCAATTATTTTTGCCGATAGATGGCGTTACCTCCTCGCGCTTGGTACTACCAGAGGGTATAAAAATCCGTTCAGTGGTTGCTTTCTATTATTTGAAGTTCAGATTTTGAGCGTAATGTGCATTTGGCCCTCGCTCCCTATTTTAACTTCGCTAATATTTCTTTATGCTTGATCAGACAGCCTGGCTCAGTAAAAGTAGGCGGCCAGTGCAACTCTGATTAAAAATCTAGTTATAACCACGTGCAGTGCTGATAAGCACTACGTGTTTCTGTGACTCCTTCTCCTATTTTCTTCTTTCTATGTATTTCTTTCTCCTGATGAGGAGGGACCTTTAGCTGCCCTCGAAATCGATTGAGTGTTTCATTATACCTACGCTAAATATAAGGTTGTTTTTTACGATTTTGATTGTCACATTAGCGTGTTTCTCTTCTAGTCTAGTTTATATAAATTACTTGGTATTCATTTTTTTACTATGTGTATATTTCTGTCACACAGAAATACCTATCTTTTATTATTTACTTGCGTTTGGCTCTTTTAATATGTTTGTTACTTTAGCTGTAGAGCATGAAAAGTGTATCTCATACACTGTTTCAAAAACGTTACAGAACTAAGGTATCGCAAAATCATGCTATAAAAACATTATTAGTTCTTAACCTTCAAACATACTTACAAGTCTATACAAAGCTTAACACGTTCCTACTGCTGTTTATTCTTTCGTAGAATACATCCTTTCAAATACTTATTAAGTACCTGGTTAAAATTCCCTGACACCCTCTTATGTAATAAGATAATAATTTTGAAGAGAGATTGCACTTAGGGAAAGCAAGTTGAAATATCACAGTAAATGCCTTGACATATCATTTGTAAAGCTTTCTGGCGTATGTTAAAAATAGAGGTTTTAAAACTTTGTAAATGTACTATGAATTTCCAACGCGCATTGTTTTTACTCCCTCGTTAAGTAAAAAGGAAGTACCGCAATCGCAAACAATTTCAGGTGTCATATTTCAACTAAAATATCCATTTTCACTGCTATCGAATGCAATTTAACAATGTTTTTGAGTGACATCTGTAGGTAAGAACGGAATAAAGGACACTTCTGCCCCCAGAAAATTAAAAAACTGATTTAAAATGAATTCTGAAGAGAATTTTTCGTGGCGTCTGTGCGTACGTACGTACGCATCTCGCATAACTCAAAAACGAATAGCCTCAGAACGTTGAAATGTTGTATATAGAACTGCTATAACATGTAGATGTGTACCTTGTATTATTGAGTCGTTTTTAAAAGTTTATGCCATATATATATATCCACTCTGTTACTCGGCTCAGTGAGCTCAATTTCTTTATTCTTATATGTTTGTAAATTGAGCATTTTTTGCTTTAAAAATGACTTAATTGTGTTGTTCTTATCTTACGGTTAAGGTTTTTACGCCTTTAACAATATTTTTAGAACTACCAACAATTTAAAAGTTGTTTAAGTGCTGCTAAGCCTAATTATTTTTGCCATGGCGGCCATTGCTTGTTTACATTTGAAACCGCGGAATAGTAGATTTGCTGCCAATCTAGAGAAAGTAAGCTTCGCAACAACAAAGATAACGCCTTCATTTATTATTGCGAATGAAATTAAGATTAATCCATTCTGCAATGTTTTCGAGGAATAAGTGTTTAAGATTTACATCGTAATTTTTAATATGATATTTCGAGTTTTTATGTATTTTTGCCTTGTCGAGATGTGAAGACTGAATTAATTAAATGAGAAATACTGAAGAAACTGCTTCTTTTTGTATTATTTGTTTAATTTCTTTTATACATCGTTTTAGATTTATTATAGTATTTGAATAGAACATGTGATAACGATTAGATAATTCTTAAGATGATATAAATTTTGTGCATATTGAGTTATAAAATGAAATTAGGAAATTATGCCTATGTCATAGAGCAAAATAATAAAAGACCTCTCACTATTCATCACAATTCTAAATGGTAGGGCTTGTATATATTATCTAATATTTTTTCATTTACTTCATTTAAACAAGTTTTATGTTTTATTCATATTTAACCAAAGTTTTATTTTCGTAGCTTGCAAAGAAGATTTTTGTACCTGATATAGCAGGTTTTGTGAACTGTATTTTTATATATTGTATTATATTCTATATGCCACAGCTCTATGGCGCAGTAGATCGGACAGACTATTGGGAACTTTCCATGAGAGATTCGAGTCCCGATAGAATTGTTTACGCATCTATATCTGTAGAAAATTGTTTCTTTCTTTTTTTTTTTAAATTTATTTATTTATTCGCAACTTATTTTTATGCTTTTCACTGTATTTATGCCAAATAGAAGTTGCCAATAGAATTTGCAAATAGAATTTGCCAAATAGAATATGCCAAATATCAAGGAAAAAATTCAAGGAAAATCTACTTCTTCAAAGTTACGCCATAGATATGCCATTGCTTATGCTGTATCCCATCGCAACATGAACAGAGATATGCTATTACTGAAGATTCTACTCAAGTCAACAGATAGCGCGACAAAGGCGTCGTACTTCTTTCTCTCATGAGATCCGCACCCATTGCTTTAAGACTTTCTGCTTGTTCGGATTTTTTTTACCTCATCTTTATGCCATTAGGAACTATAGACTGGTAAAAGCCTCAACAGGCCGCATGCCTTTTACACGAATGATGATCTATGTTATAAAATGAATGAAATGTAACGCTGTTAAGTGAACCTAGCGCCGGAGTGTCGCTTTGGTAAACAAATATAGTGAATTTTTAAGAGTGCATTTATTCTGTTGTGGTTTATGAGCTATCGACGAAGTACATTTAATTCAATCCAATAAGCTTAGATGAAATACAAGAAAAAATGCGTATAATTTAATATTCCGTACAAGGAAGTCATGTGGTGAACACACCAGATTTTTTCATATATGGTCCCTAATATTTAACAGCTCTAAAGATGTGATTAGATTAATGTATACTTTGAAGTTGGAAAACTATAAATGTTAACTACCGTATTTGCCGGCGTATAAGACACACCGGCCTGTAAGACGAATCCCCTTTTTTATACACAGGTTTGAATGATAAAACTTTATTACTGATCATTATGATGACTTTATTGTTGCGTGCGTACGGGTTCGTTACGAAATGAATGCACAAGTCCGATAAAAAGGAACAAAATTTATTATTATCACAACAAATAATGCTTAAATTTCCTCAGATATTCGTGCAGTATTACAAAATCTCACAGTAGTTATCTTTTAACTACTCAAACGTTCAAAAGAACTTTATTCAAAACAGCTAAAGAAAGCTAATCCGCGAATTCGCTACAATCAACAAGATCAGTTTTCTAAACAAACTCTTAAAACAACAAAAAACTAACTAAAATCACAACGAACTTATTTATTTATTTATTTATTATTCACCGCAGGTATACAACTTCATTGAGTTTTGACCTGTTCAATCTGTGCAGCCTATGAAGGCCATTCACAGTTTTTAGTACATTAAGGTGCTACTGCACCTCGCCCGGGGGCGTGACATTAAAACAAGGTGCAATCATTCCGTGGCGAAGTCAAGATGAAAATTCGAAAATTGGGAAATTAGTACTTGGAAAACAAAATCATCCAGCATTCAAGTCCATGCATGATGCATTCGGTCAGGATAGTAGCAGTCCTGCAGGTAATCAGGACACAACGAACTGAGAGGTTTTCCTCCTTTTATAAGATTTTAAATCGCGCGCGAGAATTTTCTGGAACTTTCTCGAAATCAAAAAGAGATATTTATTTACTTATTAAATGTTAAATGCACGTGCTCTTATATTTTTGATTTTCCGGCTTAGCTTTCCTTTAATATTCATCCCGCGTTGCGCCGCACGGGAATTAAAACAATTTAATTTATAATTCAACTAACATTAGCTATTTAAATGCCAAATCCGTAACAGTATTTTAATTATAAAGTAATAAAAATACAAAGTAATACTTTCTGCAAATACCCAATCTATCTGGGAAAGAACTTCTTCGTCAAAACCCAGACACTCATCTCCAGAGCTAAATGAAGAGTCACTTGAAACACTTCTTAAATTAATTAAACACTGTCTCTGTTTTCACAGCATCCCATGAAGCTTTGACCCGTTCATAAACTTGCGAAATGTTCCTTCTTTCTGATCGTGTAACCTCAAAATTTGAAGACTGCATCCAGCGCTTTTCCTTCGTGAATCCGCCCACCAGCGGCCGAGCGGCAAAGACGCTGAACACTCGTAGTTCGGTCTGAGGTTCGAATCCCGCGAACGGGCTGGCTGCATGGGCGTTTTCGTGGTTTTCTCCATGTGTAACGTGTATACGAGCCGGTTTTCCTTAGTTCTCCACGAAGTCATCCCTCCCTTTAGGCAGATAGCCTTCGTGTGCTTTGCCATAATTAAATAACCCAATCCTTCATAAATCCGTTAAATGGTTTATTAATGCAGATATGTAAGATTGAAGCTGAGTAGTTAGGTCTCATGGAATTACAGATAACTAAGTTTTCAATTCTTTGAGTTTATTTTTAACATCTTCTGTTGTAGTCGGCAAATTAATTTTATTTATTTAAAATTTTATTTTGCGCAAGTGGGAAAATATATCGCACGTGTAGGTACTTCTAACTGACAGCAACCTACTATAATTACCAGCAAAATTTTGAAGTTTTGAGACGAAAAATAAGGAAAAAAACATAATATTTTTCTGCGGAAGTGTGTCACAAAGCTTGCTTTAGTTTCCAAAGCGCAGTTTTAGCTACGATTTTCAGTAACAGGGTTTATTTCGTTTGGAATCAGTTTAAATGGCATTTGATCTAAGCTTATGTTTTTGAATTTTGCTGTATTCTTCCCAAATAGCGATATATTGATCTTCTCAATAAAAACTAAGCTTTCAGAGTTATTTTTAAAAGTTTCAAATGCAGTTTGAAATAAATCGATTATGAAAAGTAGGGTAAAGGGATTATTTTAAAAGCAATCTTTTCTTTGAATAATACAGTTCAACCTTTACTTATTTTTCTTTTTCAGGATGTATATTGAAGCGGATTTAGTGCAAGCATAGCAACATTTTGATGGAATATGCATCAATATCAAAATATCTTGCTGTATTCAGCTTAAAAGGTAAGGCTTTTGCAATGATATATGACTTGGTTCCACAAAGCATTATTTAGTTGCAGAAGTTTATATTCGTAGCACTTCATGTTTTTTTATTTACTGTCATTAAAATTGCCATGCCGTGTCCGATATTAGAACTAAAAAGGAAGCAAAAGGGATTCGGATAACCATTTTTCATATTTAAAAGTAAATGTTCAAGTAAATATTCTTGCACATTACCTTGTAGAATTATTCGGTTTATTTCAGAGCATTTGTAGAGGTTACTTTAAGTTTCTGACAGTTAAGTTGAACATGTTCTACTGTCTATTCTTGTTTCCCGTCTAATATTCCCTACCAGAATGAGGTTTTAGTATCGCATTTCGTGCAAATAAGTTAGAGGGAGTATTTAAGAAAAGTTCAGCTTACTTCGAAACGAATATGTGTGTGTGTGTGCCTCTGGTACTGCTGACTGCAATAAAAAAGAGAGGTGCACAACTAGATGTTATAACGGTGCCATAGACAAAATTTAACGGTCTACGTCCAATCCTTTTTGAGTTTCCAGAGATGCATACATTCATACATGCGTACATACATACGCACGTACATGCGCACAGATGTCATGAAAAAAATTCCTTTTGAATCCATATTAAATTCTTTTTACAATACATTTCGGAAAAAGTTCTTTATCCTGTTCTTACGTACAGACTTCACGCACAAATTCGTCCAGATGCATTCAGAAATCGTCAAAATGGATATTTCTGTTGAAATATGTTCTCCGAAATTTTCGCGACTACAATACTTTCTGTACTTCACACAAGGAAATAAAAACTGTTCCTTTTTACTTCCTTGTACGAAGTAAAAAGGAAGTATTGTAATCGCAAAAAGTTTCAGGCAGCATATTTCAACGAAAATACCCATTTTGACCGTTATCGAATGCAATTTAACGATGTTTTTGCGTGACATCTGTTATCACTAGTTTTATAGGCTCTAAGAATAGAATCGCCCCTCTCAAATCTATCACACTCCCACGTTTGGAATTGCTAGCATGTTTATTATCTTCTAGGCTTGCTAAACAAGTAAGTAAATGTTTGAAATTTGATGTAAATTGGTACTTCTGGACTGATTCCAAAATATGTCTGTTTTAGGTAAACGGTAAGGCCTGTAAATACAAACCCTTTGTGAAGAACAGAGTAGAAGAAATTCAAAATTTTACCGATCCTAACAAATGATATCATTGCTCTAGAAAGGAAAATCCCGCGGATATCCTTTCTAGGGGTATTTCAGCCTCAACATAGCTGGAGATGTTTTGTGGTGGCATGGAACACCTTGGTTGAGTCAACCTAATGAGTTTTAGCCTGCTAGGATTAAAATTGAGAATCTCATTGAGGATTTAGAATTGAGAAAGGAATTTGAAACTATAACACAAAATAAATGAGCAGTGGAGAATTCTCAGTTTATTTTAGATTTGAATAACTAACTAAGGTAACTAACTAAAGTAACCTAACTAAGGTACTGAAAATTACGGTATTAATTAAAAGATTCTTTGGTAAACTTAGAAAAGAACATGTAAAAATGGGACCTTACACTGCAGTTGGACTCTTGAAGGCAGAACAGGACTGGATAAAATATGAACAAGGACTTGTGTACTCTTCTGAATTAGAATGTCTTAAATGTGGTACCCAAATTCCCAAGCGATCGTCTCTTTATAAGCTAGCCGCATTTTTAGATGAAAATGGTATTTTGCACGTAAGAAGTAGCCTTGAGCAAAGCGGTTTCGCCATTGATGAAATCCATCCAGTTATATTACCCAAACAGTCGAAACTCACTAAGTTATTAATTTTAAGGGAACATAACAAAATTTACCATGGGGGAGTATCTGCGACTATTGCTAAAATTAGAAATAGGTTTTGGATTCCAAAGGGTAGATAAGCTGTAAAGAAGGCTTTAAAAATTGTCTCATTTGCAGCAGATATTCTTTAAATCTGCTAAACAGATAACAGCTCAATTGTCAAAGGATCGAGTATTGGAAAATCCTCCATTTACTGTATCTGGAGTTGATTTTACAGGTTTAGTCTTTCTTCGTTCCAGAAAGGACACTCAACAAAGATCATACATAGCCTTATTCACGGGTGGAGTTACTAGAGCACTTCATATCAAATTAATTACTGATATAATTAAGACACAATAACTCGCTGAAAAAACACTAATTCAGAACACAGACAACAAAAATGAGCATTATATTTTCAAATTTTCACAGGACTAGTTTCGATGGTTTTACCGAACCACCATCCTCGGCTGCAAAAGCGCAAAAGATTTGCTCATGCCCCATAAGTCTCTGATAAGCTGATGCCCGATGATGGGGTGGGTTCTATGAGAGACTTATGAGAAGCATAAAATGTTTTAATATTTTAGCCATTAAAATGGCACTAAGTACAGTGTATGCTCATGTAGTACTATTTGTATTATGATAATTGTATTTGGGACGGGATAAAGGACTCTTTTCCACAATAAAAAATTCTAAAACTAATTTTAAATGAATTCTGAAGAGAATTTTTCGTGGCGTCTGTGCGTACGTACGTACAAATGTATCTCGCATAACTCGAAAACGAGTAGCCTCAGAACGTTGGAATTTTGTATATAGGACTGCTATAACATGTGCACCTCGTATTTTGGTTGCAATCGGCCGCACCAAAAGTATATAAATTATATGTATATATATATATATATATATATCCACTCTGTTACTCGGCTGAGTGATCTCACTTTTTTTATTCTTATATGTTTGTAAATTGTGCATTTTTTTGCTTTAAAAATGATTGAATTATGTTGTTCTTATCTTCCGGTTGAGGTTTTCATGCCTTTAGTAAATCTGTATGCAATATTTTTAGAATTATCAACAATTTAAAAGTTGTTTAAGTGCCGCTAAGCCTAATTATTTTTGCCATGGCGGCCATTGCTTGTTTACATTTGAAACAGCAGAATAGTAGATTTGCTGACAATCTAGAGAAGGAGGGCTTCGCAATAAAAAAGATAACGCCTTCTTTTATTATAGCGAATTAAATCATGCTTAATCCATTCTGGAATTTATTCGAGGAAATACTGTTTTGGAAGATTTACTTCATAATTTTCAATACAGACATCTTGAGTTTTAATGTATTTTTGCCTTGTCACGAAGTGAGAACTGATTTAATTGAATGAGAAATACTGAAGCGTCTCTGTAAAATTTTTTCTTTCTTGTTATTCTTTGCTTAATTTACTTTATACATAGTTTTAGAGATATTATAGTGTTTGAATAGAACATGTGGCAACGATTAGATAATTCTTAAGATGATATAAATCTTGTGCATTCTGAGTTAAAAAATGAATGAAATGTAACGCTGTTAAGTGAACCTAGGGCCAGAATGTCGCTATGGTAAACAAATATAGTGAATTTTAAAGAGTGCATTTATTGTATTGTGGTTTATGCGCTATCGACGAAGTAGATTTAATTCAATCCAATAAGTTTAAATGAAATGCAGGAAAAAATGTGTATAATTTAATATTCCGTACAAGGAAGTCATGTGGTGCACACATCAGATTTTTTACATTAATGAGCTGTTCAATGGAAAACAGCAACAAGTATCTACTCTAGGGTTATAGTCGTAATAAATTATTTTCCTTCCATCATTTGAAATGCTGTTTTTTTATGGTATCAGGAATACTGTTCCTTGTAATCTGCTTGGCAAACACGACTTGCCCTGAATAGACAGGGAGTTTGACTACAAACTATGTCTTATGGAGGGTATCCGGACATAATCCCGACAGCCGAAATCCCGACAAACCAGAATCCCGACAGACGGAATCCCGACAAGCCAAAATCCCGACAGGGTCGAAATCCCGACAAACCAAAATCCCGACAGGGTCGAAATCCCGACAGGGTCGAAATCCCGATTGTCCAATTGTCCGATTGTCCAAGATTTAATTGATTTCGCTGAAGAAAATAATATTGAACTGAGGCCATCTAGAATCATTAGTGATCTAGAAAAGGCAGCTATAAATGCTCCGCGCACTCAAAATGCTGTCGAGGATTGGCACAGAAGATGGGAGACCTTAATTGGGCGGCCCATGTTGGCGTTTATAACATCATAGAAGGATTTCAAAAAGAACAGTAGCATGTGGAATACCAAGTTGAATGCATTCTTCGCGGAGAACAACAACCAAAACGTAGGAAGGTAGATGATGACAGAGAAAGGCGAATTATGACTGTTGCGTGATAATCGACCTGTGATGGAATATCTTTGTGCTATCGCTCACAGTGTGTCACTGTATATATGTCGTTTGCATGTGTAAGTGATGTTTTCTTTTTCTTAATAAAAATAATTTTATAAATCTTCATTTCAAATTTTAACGGTCATTTCAATTTGTTAAAAATTAATTAAGTAATGACATAATTTTTATGATTTTTTTATTTAAACTTTTAATTAGTAATATGTAATAGTTAGCTAAAAATTGTATTTTATTAAGCTAAATTGAGTGTTTGTATTTAGATGTTAACTTGTCGGGATTTTGGACAGTCGCGATTTCGACCCTGTCGGGATTCTGGACACTCGGGATTCTGATTCTGTCGGGATTCTGGCTTGTCGGGATTTTGACTCTGTCGGGATTTTGACCGTGTCGGGACTTTGGGTTGTCAGGATTTCGGCCCTGTCGGGGTTTTGGCGGGATTCTGGCTTGTCGGGATTTCGGCTGTCGGGATTATGACCCAGACCCCTTATGGAGTGTATAAGAGACAACAAGATGGGATGGATTTAATTACATTTCATTCTCCATGATATTACAGGCGCTCCCGCACTTCGGGATACAAAGACCAATCACTTGTGGTGTGAACGTAAAAATATAAGAACTACTGACTAACTAAAATTTAAATAAAAGCTAACTTTGAATACTTTACACAAATGACTAACACTAAGACTGGCTTTTTAAATTATTACGGCTCACTTTATCTAACTCCTCTTTTCAAAAAGCTACTACTTAAATACTTATGCGTTAGCGAGTACAATTTGCATAAACACATTAACGCGTTTATTCTGGCCGGAAGTGGAAAATAAGAGAAGACAGTAAATATTTAAAACAAAATAAACGTTATTTAAACTTAAGATTCTTACAATGCAACCTATTATTGCATAAACAGCAGCAATATGCAGACGATTTTCGTATTTACAGAAGAATCCTATCTTATTTCCAGTCTTTGTTGAAAGAGATCAACACAAAATGTTGTTATTGTAATTGTTGCTCCTCATTGTGCATTGCTCCATTCTTCGAAGGCAACTATTGCAGCAGTAAAAGATATATATGGTGTACTCAGCGAGTATCTATTACATGTTTCCTTACAAATGAGAATCAAAATGCTCTCTGTTCATATTTGGATGAAGGGTCTTTTGTTCATGTAGACTCCAAAGGAAAAATATGAGCAGAAGTGCACTCATAATGCCTAAAACTGACAAACAGCTTTCTAAGAATGTTGGCGAAGATAAATAACAATCAATGCCCGCTAGCTGAAAAAGCTCGAATATTTTCCTTAAGCTGTGTTTATGTCTAAACTTTTCTTCTCTATTGAGTACCTTCACAAGTGGGAGAGTGCAAATTACTATTTATCTCACGCATTCAAGACTACGAAACACGCATTCAGAATAGAAGTATAGTAGACACGCATTCAGAATAGAAGTATTGGTAATTGAAAATGTTTTGAACTCGGGATTTTGAGTATAATTTCTCTTTAGTATATATATGAAATTTCAGATATGTTGAAAATATATCAATATCGTTACAGTTAAAATTCAGAGACTAACTGCTCTCTCATGATTAGAATCTTAGCAGATACGAGCAAAAAAACCTCAAAATTGACGCATTGATGACCATTACCCGAATGATACTTGAACTAACCTGATGCTTGTTTCATAAAAGTTTCCCCTTTCAATGAAGATTAAAACGATGATGTTCGGTTGATTTTTGAGGAATTCCTCCATAAAGTAATGCAAGAAGATGCACACAAGGGCCCGCTCAGCACCAGATGAATTAAAGGAATGTCTATGCGCGTTCCATCGAACCAATAGTGTCCTCATATTCTTGTCTCGGGCAGTGTCTGTCCCCCTATTGCAGATGGCTTATGTTTATGTTTATCAACTGGCCATTCTCCAACGCGTGAAATTTCTTCTCCTTTCCCAAGCAGCATGTCTCCAAAAATAGACGTATAATTTTGATAAAAAAAGGATGTGGTATTTTTGCACGTTACTTTTACGAAAGTATTACGTATAAAAAAAGTTGAAGATTTTTTCGATGCTTTATCACATTTTACGTAGGTTATTTTTACGAAAATTATACGAAACGAAATATACTAATAAAAAAAAAACCTGTCGACAACGCAGTACTTTTCATTCGTTATTTATACGAATATTACACGAATTCTAAAAACCTTTTTAAAAATATCTATAACTCAGAGTATCTGTTGTTTTATTTTTCATTTTACAGCCCCCCTTCGAACAAAAGAATAAGTGTATGCAAAAATAGGTTTTTTTTAATAGAGTTTGTTTTCCATATACTAATATTTTTATTAATATTAATAATATTATACTGACCTTTCTCTCGCTTCTTTATTTCCAGACTCGAATACTCGTCATACCAAAGACTGCTATTACCTGAGTTTTCTTATTTTCTAGTTGTATGTTTATTTTATCACTCTCTACATTAACATATATTTTGTCTTTGGTAGAATATTTAAGTAAATTTCTACAACACACGCTAACTTATTGTTTTACGTGGTCTCTGCATGGGTTTTTGTAAATATATTTCTAATGCAATTCTCGCACTCATTCACTTAATTCTGATATTTGCGTCTACAGCTGGCAAAATCTGTTTTCTACATCTTGTAACCGTATTTTCTGTTGCATTGTTTAAAACTATCATTTTCATCTCGAGTCCTTTAACATCATTTATTTTAACTTTCCTACAACAGGTTGCATATATATTCGTCGAGATGCACTAAACTCCTTCAGTTTGTACGGTTGATTTGGAGGTTAATGTAGGCCATTTCTGTATGATGATTTTGGGCTGAAATCCGAGACAGGGACTGGACGTATGACTTTTGGAAGTCGGTTGATGGGAGCAATATTGATTGAGTTGAATTATTTAGATTACAGCAAATCACACAAGATCTAAAAGGAGCTATGCCTTCGTGAAGGAAGCCTTCTTGTATTTATGTCACACATACGGAAAACTATGCAGCTTCTTTTGAAGCCAGGTAGTTCAACCAAATTTGAACTCAGGTCGAACTACCATAGAACCATTCATCCGCTTTCGGGCTTCATCAGTATTGATATATTTTCTGACGTGCATCGTGGGAAATTTTTTGGTGATAACATGGTAAAGTGAATGGCATGCTTTGCCATTTCCTAATAAATTATAATCGATAACTACCACGGATGTATGAAAAATGAGTTCAAAATATGACAAAATATGTTAATACTATGATCTTTGCCTTGCAACATTTAAGAATGTTTTTTCAGAGGTTCTATTTTAAGGTCCTTATATAAATAAGATATATTTATTCTCAACATACATAGAACTGAAATGCAAATGAATTCCTTCTCAGCATTCCGTGATAATTTTATTACACGGGGAAAATGTGATTGTTATGAAATGATATCCTGACTTAAAAAGAAATATTTTCTCATAAATATTGAAACGTACATTTAATTTTCCTCCTTCTACGTTACATTTTACGAATATATATCTTTTTTCACTTCTGTCAAAAACTATATGGTAATTCAAAAATTTATAAACACGTTTCTATTTCATATCGTTATAGAAATCTAAACTAAATGCCGTTTGTGAATGCAGGGTGCATAACGCTACCTCTCGAAGGTTATGAGCATCATCATAGTCATATGAAATGCACCCATCATGAACATTATACAAAATTTGGAAAGAGATCATGAGATACATGAATTTAGGCTGATCTTTCTTAAAAAAATCAATCGTGCATTAAGATTTCTGATACCTTTGTTCCCTAAAGAAATAGCTAAGCATGGATTGAAAAAGGTCGAATTTTACAGTTCGTTATTTCTTCATTTAGGTAATCCAAGTGGTGTTGATTCAAGAAAGTGGTAGTATAGGGGAACAAATAATTCCCCCTATGAATGATGGAAAAAGCTTCTGTTTTATTAGCGATGTCTTTCACAGGCTTTATTTCAAAAGAGCTGACACTACTCACACTATAGGCGATATTTAAACAAGTTCAGGGAAACGGAAGCAGTGCATGGTAAATACGAGAATGGATATATTTAAGCTGTGAAAAAGGAAGTAGTAAGTTCTGAAATTGCGAGTTATTTCGTGAATAATCGTCAGCGCAGTATGTATCAATAGGACTTTTGGAAGTGGGTGGCAGCTAGATAACTACTGTACAGGTGTCACATTTGAACAAACTGAATTCGTATAAAGATTAATTTATGCAAGAAATGTAGTGAAGATGACTCCAACAAACAAGTCCTTTATGTGGGCTTTCGGAAATTCTACTTTCCGAAATTCCGAAATTCTACTAGAGTAAGTTCTACTCTGATATAAACCTATCTTGTAAAGATTCGATCAATACTTTTTACTGATGTACAACTTGCTTGTTTCTGCCTCTCGAGACACCGTTAATAAGTTCCTGCTGCTTCTTCTTCATTTAGGTTCTTCGGCCTTGCATTAGACACTTAAATTGCTACGCCGGTGAAAAGTTTGAACTAACTTCGCGTTAAATTAATTATGTAGTCTTTACTAAATTTTAAATTTTGAAATTGAATATTACTTTATGTTACATCGCCACAAGTTGTTAGCTGATTTTGTCAACCAAGAGACAGAAATTGATGTTCATGTTCTTATTTAATAAAAAGGTTTATTAAACCTTCTTAAAACTTTACAGCTATTTTCAGACAAAGAGATAATTCGCTCTACATGTATACGGAGTTTGGACTTAGTTTCCTCTACTAAAGAACGCCAACTCTACAAACTCATTGCATGAAGCATCTTCCACCGTTCATAAGGATGATTTCTGTTCAGTTTCGGATAGTCAATGCTATGTTGGATCACTTGGAATGACGAAATGATAAGCCTTTAATAATCCGTTCATGCAAAATTCATATAAGTCAAAATTTCCTTTACCAATAAAGATAAGATATAAAATCATTGATAGCTTTTTTAACTAACAAAAATAGCACTGGGATAAGGAGAAAAAAAAGTACAATTTCAATTCACGTATCACCTATGCTCATTTATAAGTTTCGAGCAAGATTCAAGATAACGGTCACTAACGTTCATACTCGTCAACAGGTCCTTTCTTCATCACTTATACATTTCCTTCATGCAACGGTTCACGAAACTGAAATTCGCGTATAGTCTTTCAATCGTTTAAACTCGATGTATCGATAAAATAGTTATATTGGGAGAAAAAATACAGAAATATTAAAAGCTTAATGTAGTTACGAGATGTTTCCATATCTATTGCACAAAATGGGAGGAAAAAAGCTTATATCATTTATTTAAAAATGTTATTAATTTTATTCGCCTTTTTACAGAAAATGCTGCTATAAAGCACTTAAATTAATGCATTTCTAAAAGTGCAGGTCTAATTATTTATTTATTGATAAGATAGCATCCATGCGTATCGATTATAAAATAACAAAATGCCTTCGAAATGTTTTTTCGGAAACAAGATAATAAAATGAAAAGTTTATTTATCTTCCTGAAAGCGTAATTAAAGATAGCAATAATTTACTTTACGAAGAATTAAAATCACATTTTATTCACTTATACCTTATTTTTTAATCAGTTCATAGCACTATGAAAGCGTCATAGTTCCGATAAAGTAAGTTATTTGTTTATAATATTATTTCTTTTAGCTAATGTACGACTGAAGACGTTGAATAAACTATTTGACAATTACCAAAGCTGCTTTGCATATCGGCATAGAACGTTGTTATTCAGTTTCAAGTACGCTGCTAATTTGTTTCCGAAATCGGAATATAAATTAAATTGATATTCAAATAAATACTTTATTAATGATTTGTTAGTTCTACTACGGCTGCTATTCCCAAATAATTTAGTTTTGGGATATATATTTGTGCTGGCTTTGCAAGAAAATGAGATGATTAAGGTGAAGTTGCTTTGCTTTAAAGTTTATGAAAGTTTGGCGTGGTTGCATCTGTCTGTTCTTTAATAGGGAGCAGCGGTGGCCGCCTATTAGATGCCTCCGCAATTAAATGGCCACCACTTCTGGCCTTAGAAGTGGCCAGTGCTGAATAGGCAAATCCCCGCCATTAGATTAAAAAAAATATTTACCTAACACATGATGAAAACCATGAAAATCACCATGCAACCAGCCTATTCGCCTGGGATTGAACTCAAGCCTGGCTTCCAGTATGCAAGAGTCTTAAGCACTCGACCCGTGGTGTGGTAGTAATAAAAGGAAAGTATTTACTGTGGGGGAAAAATGATTAGAGCATTCTAAATTATAATTTCGGTATTATTTGAAGAAAGATGAATGTGTAGGTTTTTAAATTATGTAATTTTCGTTTCATACTTTTATTGCTACTATTACTATATAAGGTATTTCTCCCGCCTTCCTAGCGTACCTTCGTAGTGTAGTGGTTCTGCACGCTAGGCCGGTATTCCAGAGGTCCGTGGTTCGATTCCCGGCGAAGGCGTTTGCTCAATTTTCATCTTGCCTGCTTCCAAAATTACCTAATGTCTCTACAGTGGCGCCCGAACTAAAAAGATGTTGGATGAGGATTCCCCTCACCCAGGATTTGGCGATTGGGCCCCCTAAAAACCCTAGCCGCCCTTTAAAAGGGGGAGTATATAAGGTATTTCTCCCGCCTTCCTAGCGGGCCTTCGTGGTGTAGTGGTTCTGCACTCTCAGCCGGTATTCCAGAGGTTCGTGGTTCGATTCTCGGTGAAATCGTTTGCTCATTTTTCACCTTCCCTTCTTCCAAAAAATACAACTACTATATATTTAAACTTGTTGTAGAGTTTGGCTTGGTTTGGGAGTATAAACTAGTTCCGAAATTCAAACAGACCAAAGCGAATTGTCGCAATGTTTGAAATAACTACAGAGACTTGTAAAGGTTTGAACAATATTTTTATTACAACAGATTTTTGAACATAAACACACTTCTTGTGCTAACAGAATCAACCACCACTTGTTGTGATGTAACTAAAATAACAGTCAAATTCAAATTTAAAACAGGCATTAGCAATCAAAGACTGCATAATTAAATTTAAATAGAAGCTGACTCAAAAACTCTAGCCGCTTGTTGTTGAATCTTCTTGTTGTTGAATCTTGTTGTTGAATCTTCTTGTTGTTGAAGCTTCTTGTTGTTGAATTCGAATCTTGTTGTTGTTACCAGTCTCACTTACCTGACAATGGTCAGCACAAGCCCACGACGACAAATGCGCTAGTCGTTGGCATGAGCCTTAAGCACCATATACTCATAGGTAACAGCCCTACTTTAGTTCAGTTCCGCCCCCTAAATTGAGAGAGAGAGCACAGCGAGGGGAGGAGGTCTGAGGTCTTCCATCTCTCTTCACCTATCACCAGAACTTACGGCTCTCCTCATGTTTAGAGTGCCTCCATGCCGCACAGATCCTATACATTTACAAACATCCATGCCTTCTCAGGGATTCCAAGCTGGGCCCTTCGGTACTGCAGTCAGAGTCACGAAGCATATCCTCCAGTTGCGTAATGGCAAACCCCACATTGAGTTGATCAATGTTAAATGAATTTCGCTTACTGCGCATGCTCAGAATAGAATTTTGCGCAACTACAACTTTGGCGGAATTTTAAAAGAAGATAAATACGGTATATGGTTGATATTGTGTTATCTGGGCATAAACCGTTCGGTGTTTTTAAAACTTGTTAGACTTGATAGCTTGTTAGAAATGAAACAGAAGCACATGTAATAAGCGCACAACAAATTTCTATAATATTGCAATTGAAAAAAAAAAAAAAAAAAAAAAAAAGACAACCTCTAACCATGACTAACATCCTTGTGTAGGGTTGCTTATACGCTTAGTCCCCAGTATTTCCTCTCACGCCAACGGTACTCTATTTAGCTTGCGCAGTAAGCAAAGTCTTACAACCCAAAAACCTCAGCTTAATTACTCTGTAACTCAGTATATTTCTGGAGAAGAAACGGAAAGGAGAAGTTATAATAAAGGCTGAAATTGTAATAACTGGTGAATTTAAATAATAAATCTTACGCTGTAATGATCATCCTCGTTAGATTGCACTCGAAGATTAAAATGTAATCGCTGACGTATGATCGCTTAGTTTATTTAGCAGATTTCGGAGCTCAATGGCAGAATCATCTCTCGTGCACTAAGAAGATCCTGGGTTCAAATCCTAGTCGCAAATGAGATCGCCACAAAATGCTTCTTTTTTTTGGGGGGGGGCGTATTAAATGTATTTCTTCAACTTAAAAGTAGCAAAATATTATCATTTTATATCTAAAAACGTTCCCTGTAATAAAATTCTGAAACTGAAGGGCTTGCAATAAGAACGGCCCAGCTCCACATTTTCAAAATTCTGGGGGGGGGAAAAAAAAAAAAAAAAAAAAAAAAAAAAACATGTAAGTTTTATTCTACGTTTTTAACAGCTATTTTTAGTTAAAGCTACTTTCCTGTCCATAATAATTTCAGCTTACAATTTCCTACCAAAATGTATTTTTAGAATCACATTTAATGCAAATAAGAAAGAGTAGTATATAAGTCGAAGTTCCGCTGACTTCGAGAGAGAGTCTCAGGGATTCTGACAAGCGTGCGTTTGCCTTTTGGCTTCGTCTCTCTAAGCTGTTACTACGCTCGGCCGTATTACAGGCCCTTGATTGCTTCGCTAGTTTATTCCATATTTAGGGACCAACTACTTATAATTTTGATATCTTCGGCTATACCTCTTTAGTTAAGCATTAGTTAAGTTTTATTTCTTATTGAGTTGAGTTCAAGGCCAAGTGGAGGCTTTGCTGTACGCCCTGAGAAAGAGGGCCATCTGTTAAATCTTATTTTGAGCAACAAATGGTAATTAACCCTTCTCGAGTTTACGTCTCTGTTCTGAACTTAAGCGATCATTCGCTTAGCTGTTCATTAGGTTCCTCCACATTTAGTTGTTAGATAAAAGAGTGAAACCCCATACATGTTTTAACTTATGTTCTAAACGTTTGTCTTCATTAAAGGTGCTAGTAAAAATTATTTTTTACGCTAGCACTACTAGCAATTTAGTTCTTTATAATTTAAATAGATTTAGAAAATTAAAATAAAAGAAAATCTGAAAGGTTTCAGATTTTAAATTGCATCCAAAGGGGCGTTTATTTAACATTTTGTGTGTTACCTTTACTTATTAAATATCACGTTCTTCGCACTTAAACCATAAAATTCAGTTCAACAGCAATGTCTCAAAATAATTTTAAAATGAGCTTATCTTTAGGATTTCCGATACACAGTCTCGCGTGCTGGAGATAAAAATGTTTTTTCTGTGCAACATCGCCATTGCTCGCTTTGAAATCCTTGAATTTGTTAATCAAAAATTAGTTAAAGTTTTACAAAATATGAAATCGATAATAAAACAAATTTCAAATTGGGGCTTCCAAATGCCCATATTCGCAGTAGGATTACGGCATTCGAAATTGGATGGTTCTAGGTACCGTTGTCTTATCACAATGCGAGAAACATACATACATTCATGAAGATTCTTCATTATTTAACTTCTTCAAATGTAATACAGGGCGATAATATTGGGTGGCAACAGTTTGAAAAGTGAAACGAACAGTCAGAGTGATTCGACGCAAAATCATAAAACGAAAACAATAGTCTCTTTGAGACAAAGCCCTTTTTTGGACTAATAAATATAACCCATTGCGATCTGTATGTTCTGATCTATGAATTTTTGTCATTAATATTAGATTTATTTTTACTTCAGACAAGATAGTACAAGAAGGGATTATATAATGCTAAATGAGGTCGTTAAAAATTAAAACCGTTTAAAACATATTTGAATTTATTAGCGGCTGAGTTTAATGCTAGATGCTGATTTGTATCCAGTAATTTACTAACAAATGACTGATTATTTAAATGTTAATTCAGCATATTAAAATCTTATGAAATAAACGTTAGTACGAAAATATGTTATTTACATTTGAATATTATATACATTTGAATTACCCACGAATGAAGTGAGACCGGCAGAAAATTCTTGAAGATGCCAACTTTTAAATTTCAGATAGAAAATGAGTATAAATTTCAGTTTTCTTCCCGTTATTTATTATTATTATTTATGTATGTTTTTCTAAATATTTAATTAAAATATATTTATTTTGTTACCTTTTCATTTTGCCAAAAAGAATTGCCACTCAGCTCAGCGAGCGTAAAGTTTGAGTTTGAGTCCACTGCTTTTAAAGATTCGCTTTCTTTCATAAGATCTTGGAGATATTATTAATAAAACAAAATCTAAAAATCAAGTATAAATTAATTTTGTTTGATTTCAATGAAATCTTTCATTAGACTGCCTATTTTCATTTTACTTTACTTTCTTTCTTATGGGTGCATATAATTCTTATAAAATATTATATGCAAAATACATATATAAATTAAATGTACTTCATTCGTGCGAAAGAATAGTCACTGTGAAATATAACTAAACATACTTAACAGTTAATACAGGCGCTTTAAGTTCTTAGGTTATTTTATAAGGTATTTCTCCCGCCTTCTTAGCGTTCCTTTGTGGTATAGTGATCTGCAAGCTGGGTGCGTATTCCAGAGGTTCACGGTTCGATTCCCGGCGAAGGCATCGCTCATTTTTCAACTTTCATGGTTCCAAAAAATTCTAATTTTGTGTCTCTACAGTGGCGCCCGAACTAAAACGGGTCGTGGATGATGATTCACCACACCCAGGGTTTGGCGATTGGGTTCCATAAAACCCCAGTCGACCTTTAAAATGGGTAGTATATAAGGTATTTCTCCCCCCTTCTTAGCGTGCTTTCGTGGTGTAGTAGTTTGCACGCTGGGCGCGTATTCCAGAGGTCTGTAGTTCGATTCCCGGCGAAGACTTTGCTTATTTTTCATCTTTCCTTCTTCAAAAATAATCCTAATGTCTCTACAATTTTAATGAATTGAATACGATCTCAAATTTTTGCATATAAAATCGTAAATAATTTCTGTTATTTAAAGCAACTCATCTGACATATGTCTCGAACTTTTGTTTTAAATTCTCACGTAAAACTCTGTTTATGTTTAATTAGGTTCTGTGATTATACGATTTGGTTGTTTCATTCTGAATTGTCTGTCGAATATAATGCCGGCAAAAAAGAATAACATTGATTAAGGCAGGTTCTCCTTTATCAAAGCATACCTTCGTTGTTTTAATGAAAGACTAAAAAAAATTCCTTGAATCCCGTCCAAAGCATTATTCCAGACATCTATTGTTGACCCAGCGATGCTGAAGAAACGTTCTGCTTAAATTGTATTTTAATCTAAATTCAACTGAAGAGAAAACATTTCATTTTCATATCGAGATACAGAGAAGTTATTAATTTTTTGAAAAATTCTTCAGTTGTGAAATAAAGGATAAATATTTGAAGACCAAATATGTAAACGAAACTGGAGAAGTAGAATATATATTCCATGTGGCCTTTTAAAAAACATTTCCGCGCGAGATCTGTTGTACTTTCGTAATTAAAACATAATTGAATGGAATGAGCTGGATTGAGCTCGTTAGAATTTCCGATCTCAGGATGCTAACCGATTTCAGATTTTAATTAAAAAGGACATTGTTCTTAACTGAGCCTACAATTTAAAAGGTGTGTAAAATTCTGAATTGACTGCAATATTATATTTCTATTCTCCTTTTCGAAGATGTAGTAGTTCGCTTTTAAAGAATAGCTTGACAGAGCAAGACAATAAAATTCATTATATCGAGGACGTATTCGTCAGATAGAAAATAGCAAGCAAAATGTGGAATGTTTCATTGAGACACAAAATTTGTTTATTTAATCTCAGTATGAAGACCGCATTAGAGATGCTTTAGAGAAAAGATATTTCGTACGCAAATTCAGTTGTTGAATTTCTTTAAATGTTTTAGGAAGCATTAAATATTATAACTTTCCGCCATAGCTCAAAGGAAATGTTGCCTGTTTTAGACCCAAAAGAGTGGCAACATAATTCATATTATTTTCTCTTCAAGGTGTCAAAATTCCATTCTTTAGACCAAATAGACTTTCGGTAATGTGATTTCCATTACTTCCTCTTGCGCCAAATTTGCTTTTTTTTAGATTAAAAGAACTATATATCAATATGAATTCTGCTATTTTCTGTTCATTTTGTTTAATGTTGAATTCCCTAGAGCAAAAAGACATCCTTTGACAGGATTTGGATTATTAATTTTTCAGTGAGTTTTAGATTTTAAGTGCCACTATTCCTTGAAGACTATATTTCAAAAATGTATATGTCTTCTGAAATTCTAAACCAGATAACAGGTTATCAAATAGGAAGAGAAATACACCAATGTAAAACTTAAAATTTGGCAATGTAGATTTTTAAAGTCTACGCAAAAATAAGGTTGCTATTTCGCCTAATTTTAACCAGAGCCTCAAACCAAAAGCTTCATCAAACCACTAATCACTGTATTCGACGAATAAGAGTATATAGATTACCTTTATCGTTGATTCTATGTGGTTATTAGACTCAACTATAGATGGATTTTACACAATTTTAGAACAAATTCGAGGCCGACTAATTAATGTTTAAAATGCGAAGAGTATATTTTTAAATGTTCAATCGGATAGATTCTCTTCATGGCGATTTTCAAGATAAAGGGGTTTTCGTAAAATTTCCAGGAGTATTGATTTCCATTTTCAGAGTCCATCAATTGTGGTAGATTTGCACTTAGAAAGAGCTGGTAAAAAAAAAAAAAAAAAAAAAAAAAAAAAAAAAAAAAAAAAACAAGAGGCACAATAGTCCATAAGCGAAAAGATATTTATGCAATAACTGTATCAATCTTCATTTTTCATGGAATGCAGTGGTACTTTTGAAGTATGACTTGCTTTGTCTTGATTAAATTTCCCTCTTTGAAATTCATTGGGATAAAGAAATGGAATTTCTTCTGTAAATATCGTACGTAAAACTGTCTCTTGATAGCATATTGGGATAATTTAGCATTTTTTACCTCTCTTGTTATTTTCAGTTTCCTATTGCAGGACAATCTTGCAACAATTACAAACCCCTTACTGAAACTTTCTTTGCTTTGGCAGAACCAAATTGTAAGGTTTATCCTAAGTTTATAACAATTATTTTTAAGTTAAACGCCTGTCCTATCTCTCCTATTTTCAGCTTACAAATTCCTTACCAGAGTGTGCTTTTAGAATCTAGTTTAATGCAACTGAGAAGTAGTATTTAAGTCCAAGTTCCACTGACTTCAGAGAGAAAAGCAGTGTTTATGACTAGCGCGCGTTTGCTTTTTGGCCACATCTCTCTAAGCTGTTACTACGCTCGGCCGCATTACGGGCCGTTGATAGCTTCGCTAGCTAATTCGATGTTTAGGGGCCAACTACTTAACCTGTTCAGCTCCGCTTTTTAACTCGGTAAGCCCGAGTTGATTCGGGAGTGACACTGAACGGGTTAAAATTGTGTTAGCTTCGGCTAAATCTTTTTCGTTAGTCATTAGTTAAGCTTATATTTCTTACAATTTTAAGCGCAAGTGGAGGCTTTGTTGTACGTCCTGAGAAAGGGGCCATCTGTTTATCCTTATTTTGAGCAGTAAAGGGTAATTAACCCTTCTGGAGTTTTACGTTTTTGTTACTGAACTTAAGCGATTAATCGCTTAGCTGTTCACTAGGTTCCTCAGCACTTAGTTATTAGCTAAAAGGAGGAACAGTATAAAGTCTGTTTTCTTCGTTTTCGATAAATAAACATTTTTTACTGCATTCATTTAGGTAAACCCATGCTTCATCAAAAGTCACAACATATTTCCATTTATCATTTTTTAAAGAGTTTTCATACAGGGTTCTACAAACTGTTCTGCGCAGAGCCACATGCCTCGACAAAAGACGGCGAACATTAAGTTTCCTAGCTTTTTTAAGTAGTAAATCTTTGTTTATTATTACTAAAGATGTATTTAAAGATTTTATTTATTGCTGCTATAGATGTATTTAAGGACTTGGCAATTGATTTCTTTGTCGACGAACGCATTACTAATGATTTAACTTTAGAAAATTTAGAAACAGTGCGTACCTTTTTCGGGTATTCGTTTGGTGTCTTCGTCATGTGGAAGTAGTGGTTGACGGTTTTCCCCTTTCCGATTAATTATGCTGCTTATTTTGCCCTTACATGAACATGAACAACCAATATTATACATTTACCAATATAAGCTGAAGAATCCAGCATTGCTCGGGCTTTATGCAGAGTAAAGAGGCTACATTTAGAGGAATGGGAGTACTTCTTTCGAAATGCCGTTTTTGAGGTATTCACTAAATAGACAGATAGCGCATTTAAATTTTGCTATAAAACTCCTACACTGCTATGGAACGTTCTGCACTGTTCTAAAAAGACTAAACAAACTAAACAAAAGTTAGCTTCATTTTATTCCTATGTTTTCCGTGCTCTTCAAGTTTGCTCCTCCAAACTAGCCCTTGATGAAGAACTAAATTATTTAAAAGCAATAGCTATTGACAGGGGCTTTCCACCCAACATTATTAATCAAGCAGTTAAAAAATTCTCATTTCAACACACTAAAAGGCACACTCTTGTTTTAGGAGATTATAAAAATTCTGTTGTCATTCCCTTCTTTCCATCAATTAGCTATAAAGTTGCACATATTTTGCAGAAATTTAACTTTCGGGTTGTTTATTCTCCCATGAATAAAATTCCAAGTTCCATACTCAAGGACCCCATTCCGGATATGAATTCCTGGGGTATTTATAGGATTCCTTGCCAGTGTGGTTTAATTTACATTGGCCAAACTAAGAGAGCCTTAAAATTTCGCGTCAAGGAACATGAGGCATATGTTAGAAAAAAGGAAACACAGAAGTCTTCTGTTGCTCAACATTGTTGGTCCGAAAACCACACTTTCAGTTTTTCTGCTGCCAAAATTATTCAAAAAACATCTTCCATTGGAGAACTGGATTTTCTAGAGGCATTTCACATTCATAAAAATCTTTCTGTTCTAGTTAACGATCCTAACTCCAATCCAAATTTGCCTTCGGCCTTTAAAGAAATTATGTTTTAGTTCTGGTTTCACCAACAGATGGCGCCACTTGCTTATTCTTGTCCAGGCTTTCTTATCTTATCTAATCATTATTTCCTATCTGGTTCATTTGCGGTTTTGGAGCTGAAGATGGTGGTTCGGTAAAACCATCGAAACTAGTCCTGTGAAAAATTTTGTAAATATAACGCTGATTTTTGTTGTTTGACTTCTGAATTGGTATTTATTCGGCGTGTTATTGTGTCTTAATCGTTACGTATTCTAACTCAGAACTGTTGTTTTGAATATAGAAAAATACATGAATACCGTCTGCTAAAGAGAAAAATACCTTTGTGAAGAATTTTTAAGAGAAAACAGCTTATATTTACGCTACATATATGGTGAAAATCAAGAAAACACTCTTACGGATAACTGTTTTGCTGGAATTCGAATACCACATAAGCTGTTTTTTTTTAAATCATTATTTTTCTTTAATTCTTTATTTCTTTTCACTCGGCTCCTGATGTTCTTCAAAGGTTTAGAAAGATTAGTTTCATTAATAGCCAATAAGATCCTTCACCATGGGGCGGGACGTGATTTTTGCAATTTTAGTTTTTTCATGTTCTTTGATTTTTCTTAGTTTCCTTTAGCATTCTATGTTTAGTGTGTGTTATAACTATTTTAACTAATTTAATTTTCTTCCGGCCATACTTGTTAGATTTTAAAATATTTTAAAGAATGTAAAAAGTCTGAATTGTTACTTAAATATTTTTTGTCAATTAATATTGAGAAAATGACCCTCAGATTCAAAAATTTTAATTACATACTTCATTTTCTAAATTTCAGTATCATCTCAATAACTATTAGCGTATTTATTTATTTCCTTAAATAAATCTTCTTAGTTTGGGCTAGAGAAAACTTAAAATTCATTCCATCTGCGGTAGAAGCTTACTGAAGTAGCATAAAAAGATTGTCTTCTTTTAAGAACACAACTATAGTATGGTCTTATGAAGGTTATTACGGAGTGACAGTGAATATAACTTGGGCGATTTGTTGAGCGGTTTTTGTTATCAGATATCACCAAAAGCTGACGATTTGGCGAAACATTCGAAGCATAAAAATAATCACCAAAATATTTACGATACGGTTGAGCTGAAGATAATTAGAAGAGAAAAAAATAACATTACAGATATTAGTAATATTTTTAATTTTTTATGTAAATTAACAATTTGCCAAAGAAATCAGAAAGAGAGAAAAAAATTAAATTAAAAAAGATTCAGATTTTAAATTACGTCCAAAGGGGCGTTTTTTTAAACCTTTTGCGTGTTATCTTTATTTATTAAATTTCATGTTCTTCGCACTTAAAATTCAGTACAACAGCAATATCGCAAAATAATTTTTAAGTGAGCATATCCTTTAGAATTTTCTATACACAGTCTCATGCGCTGGAGATAAAAAAGTTTTTTCCGTACAGTGTTGCCATTGCTCTTTTTGAAATCCTTGAGTTTGTTTATCAAAAATTCGTTAAAGTTTTACAAAATATAAAATATAAAACAAATTCCAAATTTCAAATTTGGTCTTCCACATGCCCATATTCCTAGGAGGATTACGTTATTCAGAATTGGATGGCTCTCGGTACCGTTGTTTTATCCCAATGCGAGAAACATATATACATTTATGCAGATTCTTCATTATTTAATTTCTATAAATATAATACAGGGAAATAATATTTGGTGGAAGGAATTTGAAAAGTGAAATAACGCTTGTATTGAACCAACGCAAAATGCCAAAACGAAATTAATAGTCCTTCTGGGCAAACTGCCTCTTTGGACTAATTATTCAGTTACTAGTTAAGATTATCATGGAGGCATAGAACTGCGAATATCATTTAAAACATCCATACAAATTTGTGTTTTAGGATGCTTCTTACGTTACATTATTTAATATGAATCTTATTGGTTACGATCAGTGCTGCATTGAAATTTATTTTGCCATTTTGCACTGCAGTGTAAACCTTTCAATAATTTGCGTATGACAATTAGTATGGGGTCAATAAAATTATATTTATGGCTAATGCAGAAATGTTGGAATACGGCCCCTCTCCAGTGTTTTAACCCTTCAAATAGGTCAAATATATTATACTGCCCTTAATATTTCCTTTCATAACTTTAAGCAAATTTCTGGCAGAGCAGCTGGGCACAGCAACTAAAAAACATTTCATTATTTCTCAGCAAATCTCGCCACGCACCCATTGAGGCGAAAGGATATACTAACGTTGTTTTTTAGACGCGAAAATAGACTTATGTCATGTTTGGCAACATTACCAGTTCCACCTGTTTTATCTAACGTCATAGACGGTAACATTTATTCATGGCCATAGTCTTCCCTTATATAACGGTTCCGATCAACAACAGTGCAATGTTTCATATCAGGCTGATAGTGACAAAATTAAATGGAAGTTAATTCTAAAAACTATGCATAAATAAAACGAATTGCAGTTAAGGAACTAATTCTCTACTCTTCAAACCAGTTTTGAGAACGCAATCTGTTATATCCTCGGCACCTCATATTTTCACATCTCCACTTCCATGTTTGATTCTCAGCAAATCTCGCCACGCACCCATTGAGGCGAAAGGATATACTAACGTTGTTTTTTAGACGCGAAAATAGACTTATGTCATGTTTGGCAACATTATCAGTTCCACCTGTTTTATCTAACGTCATAGACGGTAACATTTATTCATGGCCATAGTCTTCCCTTATATAACGGTTCCGATCAACAACAGTGCAATGTTTCATATCAGGCTGATAGTGACAAAATTAAATGGAAGTTAATTCTAAAAACTATGCATAAATAAAACGAATTGCGGTTAAGGAACTAATTCTCTACTCTTCAAATCAGTTTTGAGAACGCAATCTGTTATATCCTCGGCACCTCATATTTTCACATCTCCACTTCCATGTTTGATTCTCAGCAAATCTCGCCACGCACCCATTGAGGCGAAAGGATATACTAACGTTGTTTTTTAGACGCGAAAATAGACTTATGTCATGTTTGGCAACATTACCAGTTCCACCTGTTTTATCTAAAGTCATAGATGGTAACATTTATTCATGGCCATAGTCTTCCCTTATATAACGGTTCCGATCAACAACAGTGCAATGTTTCATATCGGGCTGATAGTGACAAAATTAAATGGAAGTTAATTCTAAAAACTATGCATAAATAAAACGAATTGCGGTTAAGGAACTAATTCTCTACTCTTCAAACCAGTTTTGAGAACGCAATCTGTTATATCCTCGGCACCTCATATTTTCACATCTCCACTTCCATGTTTGATTCGGATTGAAGGGCAGTTTCATTTGATGAGTTTTCGTCCATTTTCTTTCAGAGTGAATGATTCTTTCTTCCTGAAAAAATTTTATGGAAGATATTTCATCATTAGGTAAGTTCCAAATTTTCATATCCTTTGCAATAATAAAAACATTAGTGAAGGTTACCTCCTTTACTCTTGAATGGACAATTTTGAAAAAGCACTTTTTTACATTTTTTTTAAAGTAAGCCTTGTAATGATTTTAAAAAGTAAACATTGGCTATTTCATATTATCCAGTCTCTTGGCTAGTTTAGCGAAATATTTGGCGACGTCTGAGAACCCGAAAACAGAATAGTACCGATTTTTCATCCACAGTAACCGCATATGGTTAAGATAAACGACTTAGATATGATAATTGCTTAAGCCCACAACGTTGGAACGTAGGTTCTAACATAGTAGAGCACACAAAAGTATCCTGTTTTTCATCAAAATTTTATTTTCCTCATAAAGGGTTAGGGGATCTTAGGGGGTCATTGTCTTAAGGGGACTTGAAAAAAATGCTGTGCCTCATATCCTAAAGTTTCTTAATGTGGTGCTGCCTTTTAGTAAGGTTCTAGGCCCACTCTGTCGCTGAACACTGGTAGTTCCAACCTGAGTTCGATTCCAGGCGAATAGGCTGGATGTATGGGTGTTTTCGTGGTTATCCCCACTCGTAACTTGTATACGATCTGGTTTCCCTTAAAAAAGTCCTCCACGAAGGCGTTCCTCTCCTTAGGCAATTAAACCTAGGATGCTTTGCCATAATCAACTAAAACTAAACCGAACTTACCACGAAAGGCCTACCTCCTCTTAAGAAGATAGCTATAATGCGACAATCAACTAAACCAAATCAAACCAACCATTAAGGTCCACCCTTACGTACCTTCATCTCCACTAGTTGTCTAACTAACGCATAATTTTACTTTCCTGGACTATGTATCCGATTAACAAATGAATATAAACTTTGTAAAACGCTAATATTTGGGACTTATCTCGCCTGACAGTAACATCACAACAAGCCTACGAAATTCATCCTGGCAAAGAGTGCAAGATTGCACCTGACACTGGCAAGAGCCTTGAGCACAATATGGGTGACAGTATGACTTCGCTCAGATCTTTCTCCAGTTTTCATGGAGACCACTCCAAGGGGGCGGGTGCGAGGGCCTCCCACTCCTCTTCCCCTACTACCAACCTTTCGAGAGTACTTTCAAATCGCCGCATATATAGAGTGCCCCCATGCCGCACAAACGCTATACATCTACAAACATACATGCCCTTTTTCGGGATTCGAACCCGGAACGTGAGTTATTGCAGTATGTGCCCCTGGCCATTATTTGTCTGGGCGGCTAAATGTTAGTATTGACCACGAGTATTGCAACTTCTCTATGGCGCTGCATTTAGAACATCTGAAAGCTTACAAATCCTGGCGCGCTTTTTAAAATTTAAAATCCCTCGGTCATTGATAGTGTTACGAAATGTCCAGGCGCGGTATGATAGCTTTCCCGCAAAGCAGGTTTAAAGTTGCCGTAAAATAGCAAGGGAATGCAGGGTTACCACATTAGGCGAGAAAACGCCCATTTGGCGACATTTGGCGACAAAATTGGTGATATGCCATGGACGGATGGAGAACCTTCTGGAACGAATTCTTACCGGTTTAGCCCAGAATGTTCTCGAACACCAGCCAAAAGCTATATAAACCCTGCTGGTACGCGGAGAGTTAGTATCGAGTTGGTGTCTCGTCTAGCGAGTCAATCCTTGCGGAGTCGATCGAGTTGACAGCCGGACAGCGAGTGCCGAGTGGGTCGTCGAGTGCATCGAAGAGTCTCTTAGTGCATTGTCGAGAGAGTGTGTTGAGCTCCGGGAACGACTGAATCGAAGAGTCAAGAGCTGTGTTCTGTGTGTCGTCGAGTGCATCGCGAGTTGTAGTGTGGGGAGTCTCGAGAGTACGTGGAGTTTCGAGAACGACCGAGCAGAGTCGGGAGCTGTACTCTGGTGCTTTGCAGTGAAGCTGTCTTCACCGTTATTGCCTGACAGTGTGAAGGCTGTGTCGCTGATTGTTCCAGCATTTTTATGGTAGATCTTCGACGACTGTAAAAGTGTTTTAGAGCTGTCCTTATTAATATTGACTAAATAAAGTGTGTTTCGATACTTCATCATCAAGTGTCGTCGTTATTTACTCCAAATCCGCACGAAGCCCGTATATACGTAACGTAACAATATATTTAAGACACTTCCATTTAAACTAAAAATATATAATCCTGTGTCTGCTTTCTGTTATTTCGAAATCTTATATAAACTATGAAACTTGCAAGTAAACATTCAAAAGTTGACATGCTGTGTTTCTTATCGTCTACAATAAAATCAACAAAACGCTTACGGAGATACAAATTGTACGAAACAGAAAATAATATTATATTGAGGATTAAGTAGACTATCCCTACAGACGCTAAAGAGTACGCAAACACTATGTGGGAGTTTGTATTTCATTAAACAGAGAACATGGAAATAAGACATATTGTTTTCGTGAGTTGTTTATTTTTCTTCCTAACGTAAGCACTAAAACGTTTCAGTCTATTTCTCGAGATTTACTCTCCTAATTTATTCCAAAGGCTTGTTTTCATTGCATATACGGCCAATATGTTCATTAGAAATTTTGTTTCGGGTAAAGTTTTAGGAATTTATTTTTTTATTAGTCCAAAGGTACAATTTGCCCAGAAGGACTAGAAATTGTTAATTCACTAGAAATGTCAGTTCATTTTTCAAGTTGTTGCCTCAAAATATTAGAGCCCTGTATTATATCTAAGGAAATTAAATGATGAAGAATCTGCATGAATGTTATATGTTTCTCGCATTGTGATAAAATAACGGTACCTAGAGCCATCGAATTTTGAATAATGTAATCCTCCACCCGATTATGGCATCTGGAAGCGCAAATTTGGAATTTGTTTTATTATCTATTTCATATTTTGTAAGGTATTTATGAGTTTTTTATTAACAAATTGAACGATTTCAAAGCGAGCAGTAGCAACACTGTACGAAAAAAAAACATTTTTATATCCAGCGCGCGAGACTGTATATCGGAAATTCTAAAGATATGGTCATTTTAAAATTATTTTGCGATATTGCTGTCGAACTGAATTTCATTGTTTAAGTGCAAAGAACATGATATTTAATAAATAAAGGTAACCCACAAAACGTTAAAAAAACGCCCATTTGGACGTAATGTAAAATCTGAAAGGTTTCAGATTTTTTTTCCCTTAAGAATTTATTAGGCTTTATTATTTGGGAGTTATTTTCTGAATAGTAAGCAATAATATTTATGCAAGTTTAAACTATAACTTACTATCTTGTTTGTACAAATACAAATACAAAAAAAAAAAAAAAAAAAAAAAAAAAAAAAAAAGATAGGTAGTAAAATATTTAGGAAGGAATTATATTTATATTTCTCTCCTATTTTGTCAGGTATTAAACTACGAATTTTTCTACATTAAATTAATTAAGCAATTATTTCTCTTTAGGAAATAAAGCATATTTTAACTTTTTACTTTAGTATTAAATGTGTTTTCAGCTCTTATTGTTTTGCACATTCCATTGAGATGAACAATACTTTCCGTATTTCCGTAGTACTGATCTCAATATAATTTAGTCATTTAATTGTGTTGAGAAACGCTGGAGTAAGTAACAAACAACAGGTAAAGTCACAACAGTCAAATAAATACTGAGTCAATTAGGTGAGATGCAGGGTAGAAATACGACTTGAACAAAGAAGCGTTTTTTATAAAATAGTTGTTATAGGTGGTATTATGATTAGTTGAAATTGACTGCATACATTGGATCTTTGATGTAAATTTTGGATACTTATCTTATGTCCTTTACTAGAACATTATCGGTTTATCTACTATGATGCAGTTTGGCACTACTCTTAATGATGATGAAATAAATCGATCAGGCGACTGCTTAGTCGGTATGTACCCAATCACTAAGAAATAAGTTCTTCTAAAGCGCGTAATATAACGATTCGACTGGAACATTCTTAAAAAAACATATCACCCATGCCTGAGAGAGAGAACAACAACAAAAAAAAACCTTCATTTTAAGTTTTTTTTATTTAATTAAAATATAGTTATTAAAATTCTCGAGAAGAAAAAGTGTTTCATGTAAGGCCATTAATAAGCGGCGAGCAAACGATTATTCTGCATCGAGGCACTAAATACATGGCATCAGAACACCACTAATGTGAAAACAGTTAAAACATTTATCAGCTAGATGAATGCAAATTGTATCAGTTACTTCCATTTTAAGTCATATAAAGTAGATTAATAAGGAAACGACCTAAAATTATGAATTATTAAAGAGCATTTGTCTTCCTGAGTCTACCGAGCAATATATAGTTTTAATCGGAAAGATTTAGGTTTATGCCACGTTCAAGGTAAATTAAAGATCTTATAATAATACTGATAAATTAAAGAGCTACGTGGAATGGCTAGTTGAAACTTTGATAGGGTGCGTAAATTAAAATTTTGTAGTACTGCAGAACTTAGAATCCCTGGTAGTACTCTATTTATCCCTGATAGTACTGAATAGCAATGAAATGCGAAAAATGGAAAAGCTAAGCTGTAGTTGTTTATAACACCAAAAATTGAATGCCAGTGCTTCAAAATGTTGTAACAAATAAAATTCCAATTTTCTATTAAAATGTTGAGGAGTTTTTTAAAACTTTCCAAAGCCAATTTGAATATCAATCATATAGGCTTTATAAAACTGTCCTGTAAATGTTTGCTTCAGCACTCGAAATCGAAGTTGCGAATACCTTATATTATTCCATCGCCATCAAAATATGTTGTTTACATAGGGAAACGACAAAAATAATTTCATGAGAAACTTCCGGTTTGCAAGAAAGATGATTTTCTGTGTTAAATTGCTTTCGCTCTTAAACTCGAATTATGTTGGAACACATTTCCACTCTAGCATTTCGATCCGAAAAATAGAAAACTGCGCATGAGGTATTGACAGAAATAACAAAAAGTAAAACCGAAAAGCACTTTTTTCCTGTTTCATTTTAAGAAATTTCTTTTAATTGCGTTCATTTACTTGAAATATATTGGCAAATGGGAAAAACATGTTCTTTTATGCACTGCTTAGGTAATTTATGGAATATCTTAAACAATGATATTTAGCAAAGTAGTAGAAATTAACTTAGTAATAACAACAACACATTAGTCCGCTTGAATAAAATTAAGCCATAACAATAAATAATAAGATTTATTAATTTGGATGAAAATAAATTAACTAAAATTGAAGTAAAAAAAAAATTCTGGAAGCTTTCATATTTTATATTACGCCCAGAAAGGCGTTTTTTTAACATTTTGTGTGTTACCTTTATGAATTAAATATCATGTTCTTCTCACTTAAAACGCAGAAAATTCAATTCAACAACAATATCACAAAAGATTTAAAAACAGCGTATATTTAGAATTTCCGAGACGGAGATAAAAAGATTTTTTTTTGTTTTTTTCCCGTACAGTGTTGCCATTGCTGGCTTTGAAATCGTTGAGTTTGTTAATAAAAAATTCGTTAAAGTTTTACAAAATTTGCAATAGACAATAAAAAAAATTCCAAATTTGGGCTTTCAAGTGCCCATGTTTGGTTGGAGGATTACGTTTTTCAAAATTGGATGGCTCTAGGTACCGTTGTTTCTTCAAGATGCGAGAAACATTCATGCATCGATGCAGATTCTTCATTTTTTAGTTTCTTTAAATAAAATACATGGCGATAATATTTGGTGGCAACAGTTTTAAAAGTGAATCGACGCAAAATTTCTTTTTTGAAATTAATAGCCCTTCTAGGCTAACGCCCTTTGGGCTAAAAATCAAACAATTAGGTACTTATTTCTAATTATGAGTAGTACAATAAAAGCCCAAATAAATTATTTTGATCCTTCCATATATTACAGAATTCCGGCTAATGAATTAACCTTTTACAAGTGAGCAAATTTTCTTTGCTGGTTCAAATTAAAGGATAACCTTGTAAAGATTTATTTATTTTTAACCAATTAGTTATTCCATTGTCAGTAGTTTTTATATCTATCTCGCTTTCCGTTTTCCTGCCAGAATGCAGATTTTAGTCCGCGAGTATTCAAATAAGGTAGAAAGAGATATAGTATTTAAAGGAAGGTTTTAGACTGTTGAATCAGAGCGTGTTCAGCGGATGGCTGGTTCTGTAAGCAGAAACATTACTTTCTGTTAAATTAGTTTTCTGTTAAATTATCCGAAGAGGCCTTGTCCGCACCATACCACTTTCACGAACATCGATCGAAGGCTGCGACAGGCGGGATCCTTCTAAATAACGAGGCACAAAGCAGGGCAAAAACTCAATGTGCGCACACCTGAAACAGAAAAACCAAGTATACGGTTTGCGATTTCCCGTCGACCAGTACACCATCGGTTGCGGATAAACTGGGTATTCGACAGGAAATGGTGTAGAAGGCTCTGCGTGCAGAAAACATGCACCCTTTCTACGTGCAGAAGGTCCAACTTCTAGGCGATTCCTATTACTCTCTTCGAGTAGGGTTCATGTGCTAAATGCTTAATGCCAAACAAAAGGATTCACAGTTTCTCGCCACTGTTTTATTCTCAGATGAAACCTGCTTTACAACAATAGGCATGGTCAACACGCACAATGTGTATATGTGGGCGTCCGATAATCCCCACAGCATTGTCTCGTCGAAAGTGCAACACAAGTTCGGTATTAACGTTTGGGCAGGAAATCTCGGAGGTCATCTTTTGGATCTCGGCACATCCTCTCGAGTTTGATGCAGGGAATACCAGCCGCTGTGCACCAGAACATGTGGTTCATGCATGAGGGTGCACCAGCACATTTTGGGATTGTGGTGAGTAACCACCTCGATGCTATACATCCCGAGAGGTGGACTAGACATGGTGGAACTGTTGCTTGGTCTCCATGCTCTTCTTCTGGTGCCACTTGAAATCGACTGTTTATCAGACTCTGCGGATACACTGGATGATATGACAGCACAGATCTTCGTCACTTCAGCAGACATCGCCAGCAAACCGGGTATGTCTGAATGCGTTGGGAGCCGGAACATCGAGCAATGTTTATAAAAATGTCTTTCCGTCTCCTTTTCGACGTTAAATTGCAATACTGTTTTACTTCAATTAAAAGCTTTTTTTTAACTAATTATTGGCCCCTTTTTGTTCCACTCCACGTTACAGCCTTCGTAAATATGTTTGCGATGTTCTCCCAATAAACGGCGTACTTGACCCCTTATTCTATGGCAATATTTCATCCTCTTGATACTACTATCACCCGTCTGAATTTGTCGTTCAAATTCGGCAACATCCTGCAGAGAAAAATGTAATGTGTACGCTGCCATAAAATTTTGTCAACATTGTTAGATTTTATTTTTGATGCCGTCGATGAGGTGCACAAGAATTGGGAATTTTGATGACAGTATATATTAAGCTGTTATAAACGTATGGATTTCTTCCATTAAAGATATAAAGTAACATTTTCGCAAAAAATTAGCAAAGAGTAAAGATAGAATTATATGCTTCTAAAATAATTCACTTGGTCATTTTGATGAATTACGAAATTTTATAATATAGAAGATATACTAAAAATCTCCTTTCTGTATTGGTAACTATTATTAATTTTTTGAGCGGATAAAAACCGGTATTTGAATTATAGCACCTCTCTGAGATGTTAATACATATAATTAGATCTCTTTATTTACAGTTTGAGATAAATTTATGATTTTAGTGAGCAAAATGTAAATAAATAAAGACATAAAAACATGTAAAGAAATTTAACAAGAACTTAAATTTTACTTAGCCTGCAAAGCAAAAACAGCAACATATATCATTAAAATTCCATATAAATGGAATTTTGTTTTGTTGAAATAAAATGAGTTAATTACACCAGAGTTTATTAAGCTTTTCTTGTCGGCAGCTCTGAAACTTTTTCACTGATCTGCTTGAAATTTAGAATAAATATCACATCTTTACAGCTAGCGTTGCACTAACTTGCTTAGAACACTATCAGCATTCATCATTGCTCAGCAAGTAGCTAAATCCCATCTTCGTGCAATCCAAATCATTTTAAAGTTTGTTAAGGCTATGGTCCTTCGATACGATATATACTACGATTCACTACGATAATGTTGTACGGTAAAAACAACAAAAAAGTAAAATTAAATAAAGTAAGTTATCATTTATATATAATTAAAAATATCTGATATGGACGTCACATGACATGATTGTACGGCCAATTAAATTATACACACTCTTTTGCTGCATTTCATTAAAATGTTTTTTCCACGAATTTCATCAGAGATGTATATTTGAATCAATCACTTCAGTTCTCAATTTGTGACAGGGCAAAAAAGCATAAAAACTCATTCTTCATTAAAATTTGTAAAAGAGAGAAAAATCAAAAACACCAAGTACAGGTGTAAAAATTGATATTTTTAGGTTTTTTTAATTAAAATTAGCATTTCTGCGCTAAATTTAAAACAAGCATCGGCCACAGCGCAGAAAGTCAAAATGTTTGTTGCACAAAAGTGAAAGTTAACGTTTGGCCTCACTGGCCAAAAGATGCTGAAGTTGGTGCACCAACTGTCTTAATTCACTATTCTACTAAGAGTTTTAAATGTAAACAAATGGCGTCGTCGTTAGGCTTAGCGTCATTTACCCTTTTAAATTGTTGATAATTCTCCAACTATTGCAACTAAAGGCATAAAAACCTTAACCGAAACATAAGAACAACATAACTCAGTCACTTTTAAAGCAAAAAATGCACAATTTATTAATGTATAAGAATCAAAATCTGACCTCACCAAGCCGGGTAACAGTAACAGAGTAGGAATACACGAAGCTGCGTCGAGGTGGGTCAGAAATTGTAAAATTCAACTTAAGCAACAGAGAAACAAATATAAAATGATACTTATAAAAACAAATCTGATTTTAAAAACTATTCTTTGACTAAAACAAAATCTTTTAGGAGAGCGAAACTCAGAAAATATATCAAATCTCATTATGTATAATCAAAAATTTTAAATATGAATGTGCTGAATTTCTTTGTGTTTGCCTACGACAAAGCGAATTAAAGGAAAAGAAATCGCTTGGATGAGTATAATTTGAAGTGAGGTTGATCTCCCTTCATATACTGCAAAATTGTGCTCTGCTTACAAGAATTTTTAATTGTAACGACAGAAATCATTAAAATATCACGCTGGTAATCCTTTTCATAGTGGTAAGCATTGCAAATTTCAGAATTTCTGAATAACAATTTTATATGCTCTTATTGCATATTGCAAAGACAGAAGTCTTAGATAACATGTTATGATACCGACACTTTTGAACTGTACTTTAAGATAATTTTCATCAAAAACTATTATGGGCGTCAAGTAAAGTATCACTTCCGACCGTCCATTAGAGACTGTTATGGACTTCCTGTAAAGTAACACTTCGATTGTCCAGCTTTACCTAAAATCTAATTATCTCTTTATTTGAATGCAGAAAATTTAACAATGGAAAATAGAAATTTTTGAAGATGTAAAAGTTTCATAATTTTTTTATATAAGAGAGAAAAATTGTCACACACAGACGGGCAGACGTTATAAATTTAGTCAAAATATGAGGCGGCAACCCTAATTTCTGTTTATTCACTGAAAACTCACTATCGAATTTTTCGACCGAAAACATTACCTCGAAATGTTACTACCAAAAACATTATCTCGAAATGTTACTACCAAAAGCATTATTACGTAAAAGTACTTAGTGTGTTTCTTTTTCTTTAGCGGAGCCATTAAGCTCATAAACGTATCTTGGTCTCAATGTCCCGCTATTGTAAACAGGCCTTTATGGGTTTCAAGTGAATTACCGCTTCCGTTCGTCCAATTTTACCCCAAATATAATCAACTCTTTATATGAATGTAGAAAGAAGATATGGCAGTTTCATATAAAAGTTATCATGAAAGAAAAAAATACACTCGCATACACGCAGACAGTCAAACATCATTACAAAAATAGTAAGCACGTGTTATGGGGACGAAATTCGGGATAACTCACTAAATAGTGAGTTATCACTGTGGAGATAACTCACCGTATGGAATTCACTATGGAATTTTTTAACTGAAAATATTACATCCATTACTACCATATATAGGTTGGCGAGGGCTTAAGTGTCAAAAATATTATTATTTATCGTAAGTAATAGAAAATGTTTTCTTATTATTAAAAATCTATCAAAGGGCTTTAGTGGTACGCATCTTGTTCTATTACACAAAATAAGATAAGTTCTTATTAAACAAATCTGTTGGAATAGTTTAGCATTTTTTTAATACCTTTCCATAAACATTTTACTAAAGTGAATAAAATACCTGTGTAAGTTTTCCAGCTAAATAGTAATGCTGATACGAATATTTCTAGAAAAACTGTATTTTACTTGTAGCGTCATTAGGTTATTTATAAAGCAGGAGTGATGAAAAATGAGCAACGCTCTCGCCGGGAATCGAACCACAGATCTCTGGAATACGTGCCCAGCGTGCTGACCACTACGCTACGAAGGCACGCTAAGAAGTCGGGAGAAATACCTAATATAATCCCCCTTTCAAAGGGCCACTGAGGTTTTTAGAAGACACAATCGCCCAAATCCTGGGTGTGGAGAATCATCATCCACTACCCTTTTAGTTCGGGCGCCACTGTAGAGACATTAGGTATTTTTGGGAGCAGGAGAAATGAAAAATAAGCAACGCCTTCGTCGGGAATCGAACCACGGACCTCTGGAAATAGGCGCCCAGCATGCTGAACACTACACTACGAAGGCATGCTAAGAAGGCGAGAGCCTTAAAAATGGAATAAAGATAATTACTCGTACTTGCTAGTATCAGTTTTACAGATAAGATTACAAATATTATCTATAACTCTATTCGCGAAATTTAATTACATATAAATTGTGTGCTACGCATTAAAAAAAATGATAATTCCATTGTAAGGAAACTAAGACGGAAACAGATTCTTTAGGCATTTGTTTCTGAAGTCTTTAAAATACCGTGCTTTAAGTTAATTCTTAAAATAAACTGTATTTATTCAGATGGTGTTATTGCTTCAAAATGGCTCGAGACATACAGATTAAGACATTTGTCGGAAATGGGAGCGAATATTTACGGGTTCTATTGCAGATAATGTTGTCTAAGGGGCACCCCAGACGAAGACTGATTTTACATTTGCGACAGCGTCGAATTTGCATTTCAGTTTTGATGAAAAGCATCTCGGGGGACGGATCCGTTGGTTTACCGCACTCCATCACCAATTACTAAGCCTCTCGACTTTCTAAGGACTTTTGGTTCGCCAGTATTTTGACCCGGCCCAACGATATGGCAGCAGCTATACAAACAGGGCGGCATTTACTATGACATTAAAAACATCCTTAGCTGAATCTTTCCGAAATTCTTGCATCATCATACTATGTTATGTTATACTGTTATGAACATATCATTAAGTCGACTTTCAATCTTTGCTTTTGCCCAAAACGACATAAGCTGTTTAATTCAGAAGTCGAACAACAAAAACCAGCGTTATATTTTTAGATTTTCTAGTTTCGATGGTTTAACCAAACTATGAACCTCAACTGAAGAAGCGCTAATGAACAAAATAAGATATAGTGATTAGATAAGATAAGATAAGAAAGACTGGACAGGAATTAAGCTGTTGATGAAAACAGAACTAAAACATAATTTCCTCACAGGCTGAAGGCAAAGATTGATTGAAATTAGGGTGATTAACTAGAACAGAAATATTTTTTTTAAATGTGAAACGCCTCTAGAAAATATAATTCACCAATGGAAGATGTTTTTTGAATAATTTTGGCTGCAGAAAAATTGAAAGTGTGATTTTCGGACCAATGCTGGGCAACAGAAGACTTATGTGTTTCCTTTCTCTAACATATGCCTCATGTTCCTTAACGCGAAATTTTAAGGCTATCCTAGTTTGACCCTAAACCACACTGGCAAGGAATCCTGTAAATACTTCAAGAATTCGTATTCGGAATGGGGTCCTTGAGTATGGAATTCCGAATTTTGTTGATGGGAGAATAAACGACCCGAAAGTTAAATATCTGTAAAATACGTGCAATTTTATAGTGAACTGATGGAAAGAAGGGAATGGCAATAGAATTCTTATAATCTCCTAAAACAAGAGTGTGCCTTTTGATGGGTTGAGATGAGAATTTTTTAACTGCTTGATTAATAATGTTGGGTGAAAAGCCTCTGTCTATAGTTACTGCATTTAAATAATTTAGTTCTTCATCAAGAGACAGTTTGGAAGAGCAAACTTGAAGTGCTCGGAAAACAAAGGAATAAAATGAAGCTAACTTATGTTTAGTCGGATGACATGATTTGAAGTGTGGTGGAAGGCAAATCGATGAAGGTAGTACCGTAGTACTGAAATAGAATGTGTTACGTGTGACCAGAATGTCGGGGAATGAAAGAGAATTGCATGTCTCAAGTTCAAAAGTGAACTGAACAGCAGGATCAGTGCAATTCATTGTTGAAAGAACTTTATTTAAATCATCTTTATTACCTTCAAAACAGGGTAAAAGTATCGTCTACGTAGCGGAACGTGATAGCGTCATGGACCTTATAAGAAATAGACTAACCCAGTGGGCGGGGCGTGCGTCACACACATGTCGGGAAGAGAGAGTAGGGACGATTTAGTTTATCGTAACGTTGAAACATATGGCGTTTGTATCACATAACTCTTTTTAATTATTAAATGTGATACGTTGTATAAATGATGAGATAATAAAAATCACAGTTTTTGCTAATAAGATTTTATATATCTCATGAAACCACTTTTTAGTGCATTTTGAGTATTTTTTTTACTGCATTTTGAGCATAAGCGTAATTGTTGTCTAAACATCATTACTTTGATAAAACGGTAAAAACTCTAAACAAAAAATTTATGAATTTACTTTTGCCTACAAATAAAGTAAAATTAAGAAAGATTGATGGTACATGATGCTATGAAACAAATAAGGTAAAATTAAACAAGATTTGGTAATTTTTTTTTTAAATTTTATGAACATTTCCAGGCAGTAGTAGCAAATATTTATCATTTCAAATGTTTATAGAAACCGAGGATTGTTTTATTTATTTTTTCTCTTTTCAAAATTTTTATGGTATTAAAAGATGATCATTTATGACAATATTAATAACTCATAAAATTCGGAGCATAAACTTTTCTGAATGTAATGAAAAATTAAAAAAAAAATTTCGCAGTAAATAAAAAAATCTTATGCGGAACTAGAAATAAATTTTAAAAAAATATAAATATACAAGATATTATATGTCCAATCTTAAATTTTTATTAATGCGCCTAAAGTAACCTTGTAATTTTATATACCTGTAAATACTTTAAGCAGAATGACTATACATCCACAAATACATATGTATGAAAGTAAACAATTTAGGATATTTGTTGCATTGAAAAATTCGCTTACTTCACTTTTTATTTCAAATATTTGTGAAAACAAGATTATATATCTATTTATCTATTAATGTAAATACACACACACACACACACACACATATATATATATATATATATTTAGAGAGAGAGAGGAAGAGAAACAGATAATGTGGTTTATTGATGCTTAAATAAAATTAATTTAGTAAATCTGCTTCGAATATTTTCTCTCTGTTTAGATTCATTGTAACATGCAACTGCATGATGCATTCTGATTTTTAAATATTGAAATATCATTGCTTTAATTAATTTAATCAGGTGGTTTTTATCTGGCTCATCATCATAAATATGGTCTTGAAGAGAAGGAAATATATGTGTTTCTACGCTTTTTAAGAATTTTAGAGTCATGAAATTTATAATATTTTTTTTATTCAATTTAAACTCCTTTTCAGTCTGCCTAAAAATTATTTCTGCATTTTTGCAGATCATTCGGACGTCACTGGAAGGAGAAGTCAAACCTTTACATCCAGATTTATAATATTTGAAACCTAGCAAACCATCATATGGTTCTATTGAAACTAAAGCTGAGAAACAGATATTACATTTTACTTTATAAGCTAAGCTTTTAACAACAAAACCAGCTATATAAGATATATACTTTTCGTTCTTAAATATTCTTATTTTTGATTAGTTATAATGCTAGGAATTAAAATTTACCTATAATTTAAAAAAGCAGCAAAAAATTATAAATTTTAAGGAAAAACTCTCAAAAATTCATTTTTAGGCATTTTAGTATTTAGGTATAGTTTAGTATTAGTTATAGTTTTAGTAATTGTAAGAGAAAATTACTTGGTTGAATTTTTCTGTTAGTTCAGATTTAAAATATTATTTTCTAAAAGAAGAGGTTACAAATTCGCTTGCATCATAGGAAAAGCTAAAAATATATACAAGCCTGAAAGCATGCAACAGCTTTATAATTATTTAGAACGTTAATTATGCTTGAAAAACATGCTAAATATTTAAAAAGCAATCTCAGTGTCAAAAATAAAAATATTTAAAAATTCTTACTTGTTAAATGAGGCACTAGCACCAGCTTTTTCGTGACAATTGTACGCGCTGCAATAGCCAACCATTGCTAATTTCTGGAAGTCGTCCCTACTCCTCCGGATGTGATCAAGGTGACAGCCAGGAACGCGCCAGACAAGGGAGAAAACGCAATTGGGTTAGTCTATTTCTTATAAAGTCCATGGATAGCGTACGTGATTTTGTTGTTCGATTTTTGAATTAATGCTTGTTCGGCGTGTTATTGTACTTGAATCTTAATTATAAGCTGTTTATTTAGCTTCGACGCGCCTCCCACAGAACCCGTGTTGCCATTCGGCAGAACGTAAGATTTTTATCTGTCTACAGTTTTATTAATCTGTAACTACTTAATACATGAAGCGATTTATAAATAATAAATGTAGTTCTTAAAATTTTTATAGCATATTTAAGAGATATAAATTCAAACATATTAAAATACGTTATTGTAATTAAATAAAGATATTTTGAACTCCATATGCTATATTATACATAATTCAGAATTGTTTGGGATTTTTTATTTACTTCTTCTGATAGTTGCAGGCAATTTAAATTATCATTTACATCCTAATTCTTGTTTCATTCATTTTGCTATCTAACGTTACATAAAGTAAATATTTAACTTATAAGGGAAACGAAATATTCAGATTTTGAAACTGGGAATTAATATTATAAATTTTATGGATATATGTAAATGAAAATGTACATCAGAGAGAAAGATCGTGTATTTGATTCTTAATTTATATATAATTTTCATACACAGAAACAGGAAAATTGTATGTGCTTCTGACAAGTAGACCTTCTCTCCTTTGGTACCGGTTTTCCGGAAACCCATAATATTTTCTGAAAGCTTATGTCACAAGTAGAAAAACTATGAAGTCTTAGGGGCAGAGGGACAAGCGTTTAGGTGCTATAGGACCCATAAAGTATCATCAAAGTGTGTACGGAAGGACATATTCCCTTAATCTCTATTTCTTGTATGTTCATTATTTTCTTCTTTAGGTTCGTACGAGTTCGTGTTGATTTGGAGTGAATAATGGCAACACTACTTGATGGAATATTATCGAAACACACTTTATTTATCAATATTAATCAGGACAGCTCCAAAATCACGTTTTACAATTGTCGAAGAACTACTATAAACACACTGGAATAATCAGCGACACAGCCTTCAGGTTATCAGGCTATCGCGGTGAAGATAGCTTCACTGCAAAGCACCAGAGTACAGCTAGCGACTCTGCTCGGTCGTTCTCGGAACTCCACGTACTCTCGAGACTCTCCACGTTACAACTCGCAATGCACTCGACGACACACAGAGCACGGCTCCCGACTCTTCGATTCAGTCGTTCCCGGAGCTCAACATACTCTCTCGACGATGTGATGCACTCGACAACCCACTCGGCACTCGCTGCTCGGCTGTCAACTCAACTCTGCACGGACTGACTAACTCGAGACTATCTCGCATTCTCGAAGCACACTCAGTAACTGACTGCGGACTAGCAGGGTTTATATAGCTTTCGGCTTGTGTTCGAGAACATTCTGGGCTAAACCGGTAAGAATTCGTTCCAGAAGGTTCTCCATCCGTCCATGGCATACGCCAATTGTCGCCAAACGGGCGATTTCTCGCCAAATGTGGCAACCTTGCATTCACTTGCCATTTTATGGCAAACCTAAACTTGCTTTGCAGGGAAGCTATCTTACCACGCCTGTACATTTCGTAACAATATTGTTGCTTGCCGGTTCGTAATAGACTAATGCACACTGAAGCTTGATTGAATTTATTTACACTTCAGACTACTCAGAAAGTTAGGCATAAAGCGCATCTAAAAGGCGAAGCTCTCTGGGATATCTCAATACTCCGAAGTCGCGCTGAACTAACAATTAACAGCCGAGAAACTGATGCTGCTCTCTCGAGCCTTATATAGTCTTCCCCTGGCCATCGCAAAATCTCGATTTATACTGAATACTTTCTGTTTCTCGAAATTTCTGGGAGGCATACATGAGGGCCGGAAACGGTGACAGCTGATACATGAATCAACTACAGTTATTCAATTACAATATCCATTACAGTTGTGCAGGGGCCGTACAAGAATGTCGCCAAATAATCGCCGTGTCAGGTGACTTTTGGCGATTTTCCGCCAAATTAGGCGACAAAAATGAATCGCCAAAATCACTGCCAGCTTGGCCATTTCTCGCCAAATTAGCGAGATAGGATACAGGAGCAAGTCTATTTAACATTTACGCAATGTTAAATAGACTTGCTTCTTTATTATTATTTTTCCGTCACAGCATCGTTTCTCATTTCACATTCAATTTCACTAGAATTATCTATCTATGTAGAAAATACTTAACAATATAAAAGATGAAGATAGTAAAAATGGACTTTTTCTTGAAATATAAATAAGAGAGGAAGTTAGAAAAATTAAAAGTAAAATTCGCTCAATAGCAGATGGAAAGAGAAGCAAATGTCAGTAAATATGAACGAATTAACAAATGTGCAGAACAATACATTGTACTTAAATACAGCATATTAAGAAGCATCTAGATTCTCATCGCAGTTTCTCGATGACATTTTCAGCGTTTGAAAACTATCCTGGCATTAAAATGAATCTGCGACGCCCACACACTGCCTACATACTATTGGCAAATACAGAAGCACTGAAAGAAAATATCACCTAGAGTAGTTTTGAAATTATTTCTCATTTCGTCTAATTTTCTTTACACCTATACTCTGATCTGTAGAAATAATAAGATGCAAATTATTATCTTTCAGGCGTCGAAATAAAACGACGCTTATGGTATTCCATATCACGCATTCGATTGCCTACTTAGCGAATCTCCTAAAGACAATAAAATTCCTTAAATCCTATTCTCGCTAAGGTAGAAGAATCAGAAACAGATATACGAACATACAAAGTAGTTAAAAATTATGTGCTCGGATCAGAATGAAGATTTCAGTACAATGTGTGAAGATATTTTACATTCAAGGTATAAAAATGAGAGCTTTAATATCTTTTTTTATGTAGGTTGCGTTGTCTGAACAGCAAGAATAACCACAAAAAATATTAATGCATAAATTAAACTTCAAAATAAAGCAAAAACAATCTGAAAGGTTTCAGATTTTATATTATGCCCAAAGGGGCGTTTTTTAACCTTTTGTGTGTTACCTTTATTTATTATATATCAAGTTTCTCGCACTTAAATAGTAACATTGAATTCAACAGCAATATGGCAAAATAATTTTAAAATGAGCATATCTTTAAAAGTTCCGATGCACAGTCTCGCGTCGATAAAAATGTATTCTTTTCCGTACAGTGTTGCCATCGCACGCTTTGAAATCTTTGAGTTTGGTAATCAAAAATTCATTAAAGTTGTACAAAATATGTTATAGGTAATAAAACAAATTCCAAATTTGGGCTTCCGGATCCCTAAATTAGGGTGGAAACGTATATTATTCAAAATTGGATTGCTCCAGGTACCGTTGTTTTATCACAAGGGAGAAACATACATTCGTACAGATTATTCATTATTTAATTTCTTTAAATATAATACAGGGCTTTAATATGTGGTGGCAACAATTTGAAAATTGAATCAACGTTTACGGTGAATCAACGCAAAAATGCCACAACGAAATTAATAGCTCTGGGCGAATTGCCCCACACATTTTCATCGTTTGACATACATAATTAATGTGACAACAAAACTTCGAATAGTATTGACTGATTCGATGACGATACATTACAATACAGAAGTATCATTGCGTCATTTTTGGGGCTCAACAGCAGCTGAATGATAAAGTCGCTAAACACTGATCGCTCGATCTGGGTCCAGATTCTGGAGAACAGGCTGACTGCATGGGAGTTTTCGTGGTGTTCCCCAAATGTAACGTGGATACGAGCCAGTTTTCCTTGCAAAGTCCTTTGCGAAGGCATCCCTCTACTTAAGCAAATTAACCTCGCGCGCTTTAAAATAATCAAACGAAGTACCCCAATCTGTCATCATCGACAAACACCTTAATAGCACTGCAGATAATTATTAGGGTGTTTTTCTTTCAGGGAAGAGACTGGAACAATCTGAAGTGTCACCGTGAAGATTTAAAACAGGGAACTTCCAAATGCCAAATGAACGTGTTAACCACTTACGCCGCGAAGCACAGGCAGGGAACGAGACAATTCATTATAATATTAGATTCAGTTGTTTTTTTCTGAAGAAATCAGAACGCTTCTCTTTCTGCAGATGAGCCAAAACACTTATAGATTAATCTAGTACACCAGAATGCGCAAGCTTCCACTTGCCCTCACATATAGTAGCATTTAGAATGTCGCCAATCTGCAGAGTGTAAGATTTTATATATAATTAATCTGTCACTGTTTAGCAAGCTTAAAATTGAAATTGATGGTAAAATGGATGTACTTGTGATCAGAACAACTTTCATTGTCCATTACTGTCTATAATTGAATTTGATTGGCTATGTCACTGGTGGAGATAGTAAGATCTGGCCATCGTTGGTTGTATATATTATCAAAATAGGGAGGCCATTTAGAGTGTTGTGCAAATATAAGTTATTGATTGCAAGAAAATCTTTCATTTCTTGCCCTTTAGGATTTATTGCAGAATAGCCCCAGATAACATTATGTGCGTTAAAGTCTCCGCCAAGAATTTAAGCTATTGTAGGAAATTTTTGTTTGATTTCATAAAAATGTGCCAGTGAGTTACCAATATTATCCAGAGGCGGTGAATAGACGGAGGTAATTATAAATTCTACGCTATTGTAAATGCAACAAAGTGCCTATAAAGTTTCACTATTTGGGATGCCCATTGCGGCTATTGCAGCTCGTGGAGTCTGTTACTTTGACATTGCTATTTGTTGATATATTGTCCAAGTTAATGGTAGGCTGGCGACTTGCCCTCCTATACAATAGGATTTTTGAAGTATGAGAAAGTCTATATCATAAGTAACGGCGAACATGATGACTTGGGACGCGGCAGCTGCAGCTCGTTGGAGGTTTATTTGAGGGCATTTAATTGGGTCTTTTTGAGGTTGATTTGACTAGGAGTTGCAATGTTAGGCTGTAGGTTGTTGCTATTGTCAGGACTTTGGGTATTATGAGGTGCCTGATGATTGATTATTCATATTGTGTGCTTCGTTTGAGGCATTCAACGTATTTCGTATATGTTGAATAGGTGACTGCATATGCTGGGTGTTCGCTTGAAATTCTGTTATTTCTGTTGGTACGATAGTTAAAGTCTGCGCAGTTAATACAGGTTGCTCTTCTTGCCCCACAGTCTTTGATATTATGGTTTCCGGAATAGTATGCGCAATATTGTTCGTTCTTATATGCTTGCTATCTGTATGCCTATATACAGATGCCTGATATCTGTAGCATCTTTTTGTGTTGAAATATTTGGTGATACGATGAGCAAGCCTACTACCAAGGCTGAAAGCTAAAGGTTGGCATTCCACAACCTATTTGACTTATTGATTTCTGTCTTTAAGCCTGTACAGGACTTTGGCCTGTTTTTAGTGATATTAAAGTCTGAGCTGAGAACTCTTTTTATTTCTGCTTGGGGGAATATTATGGATAGCCACTCATGGAAGTCTGGTCGAAGGTAGTTTTGTTTGCACAATTTCTGTTCCTTGCTGACTTTGTAATGTTTTAGCTAATTTCCTGATATCTTCTTTAGTATAGCAGTCAACTGCTAATCCTTCCTTTTGTATATGTCTTATGATAGAAACTTTGACTCTATTAAATGAAGAGGAAATTCTGTACTAAGTTTCTCTTTGAGCTCTTTCTTGGTTGCATTTGAGTAATCTTTATAATATATAAGCAGCGTATGCTTGGTTGGTTGAGTAACTGCTTCAGCGTAGGTTGGTCGAGTAACTGCTTGAGCGCATATATATACACTCTTTTGCAAAAAAAATCGAAGCACCATGAAGGAAGTGATTGTTCTTGATGAAATTAAATATGTGTATAGCTCATACACAGATAATAAAATAATTAAAAAATCAAGGTTATAGTATCTGTTCACGCCTTACAATCACTCATTGAGTGTTCAAATTAGTAGTTGGTCGAACCACCCCTGGCATCAATGCATGCTTGAATTCGTCGAGGCAAGGAGTGGTAGAGGTTCCTAATGTCATCCTGCTACACATACTGCCAGGCATTAATCAGATATTGCTCCAGATCTGCGATATTTTGTGGTGCCCGAATATGGCGCCCTACCATGTCCCAGACATGTTCGATTGGGGAAATGTCTGGCGACTTTGCTGGCCAAGGAAAAGTATCAACCGCACGAAGACAGTCCAGAGATATGCGAGCGGTATGTGGCCTGGCATTATCTTGTTGGAAAATGGTCCCAGGAGGACGTGCCATGAAGGGTAATGCAACCGGCCGCAGGATGGTATCAATATATAGTTGAGCTGTTAATGATGTACGGAAGATGACTAAAGATGACCTGCTGTCATAAGAAATAGTGCCCCACACCATCACACCAGGGGTTATGGCTTATGCCTTTGTAAAACAAAGGCTGACGGGGACCCAGACACGAACACGGTGGTCATCTGCTTCAAGAGTGAAGCAGGATTCATCTCTGAACGCTATACGATGCTAGTATGGTAGCAGTCATGATGATCGGCTGCGACACCACTCCAGACAGACGACTCCACCAATGTTGTGGCTTCAAACCTTAAGTGCCTCTTTGAGCGTAACACCGCCTCAGACAAGCGCCGTCAGATGGTGGATGATACCGCGGGAGGTATAGACGTGGATGTAGTGCGTTGAATAATTGAAAATGATAACGATGGGGCGGTTCGGGCCTGGCGAACAATCATCCTATCTTGCCTCGCATTTGTGCTCCTTGGCCTTCCAGAGACTTGATTTCGCCGGCAATTTCCTTGTAGCAACTATTTCTGCCAACAGCTTTGCACAGCAGTGTCTTACGCTGTAGGTGGTGGTCTATTGCTCTGTATGACCACCCGACTTCACGCAACCGTACAATGCGACCACGTTCGACCACGAAATGCGCGCTATGATCGCAATTCCTGTTCATTTGCATGTTCGATCAAGATTTTTTGCGTACCAAATTTCGTAACGAGCCACTCAGTCGGTATAGTGGTCAGGGAAGCTAAACCGCGGAGTTGGCTTCCGACCCAGGTATAGATATATCCATGCAGAATTGGTTACCAACTCGGCGGGAGTCAACCACTAGCTACCAGGCCGCAGCCCTGGCCATAAAATGCAAAAAAGAGATATACATATGCATACAAGGCACTTGAGTACAACAATGTACAAAGAAATATATATATGTGCATACAAGGCACTTGAAGAAGAGTACAACAATGTACAAATAAATGTATACATGTGCATACAAGGCACTTGAAGAAGAGTACAATCAAAATATATGTATATAAATATAAGTGCAAACTCATATACAGATATATACAAACTTACATACATAGATATTCCGAAACAAATAGAAGTATACATACTCTCAATATTGATATATACACTCATACATATACGTTATCGTGATAGTTAAAGTTTACAAGAAGCATGAAATTGAGGTACGCGAGATCCTTAGTATAAATTAGGTACCATAAATAAAAGATATAAACATGTACAGATACAGTACAACATTCAGGTACAGTACAAACTTTGTGTATGAAAACCTGGCATAGCATAAATACAAAATTACATATTGAACATACATACTCTGTTGCTGACACATTGAACTAGCTTATATATTTCTAACGTGCATACTGCTAGGCTTTGCAGAGCAATTATTCTGTTTTCAGGTTAATAAATGTCCCATTTTAAGAAGAGTTAATGCCATACTGAAGGTGCGATGTCTATTTCTAAGAGGACTGTGCTTAGAAATGGCATTGTTAGAACCTAATGTGTGTTAGATACGACTCAAGTATGTACTATATGGCTACTATCTTCCAGCGTCAGAAGAGTAAATGCTAGTACAGTAGTCAATTATTGTTTTCAGTTTCCGCTGGGCAACACTGTTACTTTGTAGATTCTGGAACCAATTTGGCCAGAATCTGGCTTCTGGTTGCTTGAGGCTGTTAAGTGCTGTGTGTGGGCAGGAGAACACAAAATGATCTGGATGACCCTCCTTCCCTCATTCGCAGTTACCATTCTCTCTAAAGCCAAAGCGGCAGAGGTATGAAGGAAAGGGCCCATGACCAGTGAGGAAATACGTCATGTAATTACTATTAATTTGGATTGTTGTCTTGACCTTGGGAATGAGGTTGTAAACACGTCTCCCTGTGGAGGCTTGATCCCAACGTTCTTGCCATATTCTTAGGAGCTGATGGAATGTCCGACTCTTTAGGTCTCAGACTGGTCTAAGGGTCGGGACTTCTCGCAAAGTGGATGAATCTGCTGCTTCCTTTGCGAGAACATCTGCTCTTTCATTTCCTTCTATTCCCGTATGAGCGGGCACCCAGATGAGTGAGGGTCTTTGCGATGCAGGCATGTGTGTTAGAATGACTCTAATGCTGCTGACAATAGGACTGCGAGAACGAATTCCAGCTATCGCAGCGAGGCTTGAGGCTGAGTCTGTGTAGATGATATTGGCACTGTGGGATTATTCTTCAGGTGGAGAAGAGCTGCTCTGATTGCTATGAGTTCCGCCTGAAAGACAGAGTTTTCAGAAGCGAGCTTTCTTTTCCACTCATACGTTAAAGCTCCTCCAGATAGTATACAAAATCCGCTTCCCGTGCCCCCTGGAGTTTTAGAGCCGTCAGTGAAATCACCATTTGCAAATCCCAGGTCCCGTGTTCTATTAAAGTAGATAATGTCCACAAGGTTATTTTTAGCAGGGTGGCAGGTAGCTTGCGGTGTGTGATGCTCATAATCAGTATGGATATAAATTTGTCCCCAGAGACTCATGGTGTGTCGTAGTCTGCTTACGTTAACCACTGCAGCCTCTCGTTCAATTAACAAGTCCAGCGGCGGCGTGCCTGCGATAATTTGTAAGGCTGCCGTGGACGTGATACGATAAGCCTTGCAAATGAGAAGAAGCTGGTGTCGCTGTATGGAGAGTAGTGAACGTCTCATTTGGGAAGAGATGTTAGTTCCCCAAATAGCAGCGGCATATAGAATAATTCTTTCCACTACTGTCTTGTACCATATTCTAAGCAAGTGACATGGGATACCCCATCTTAACGAGGTTGTTGATCGCATGGAAGTAGTCAGTATATTGATTCTTAACTTTAAAGAAGAGATGTGTGGTTGCCAGGAAAGTCTATTATCTATTACTACTCCTAGGTACTTAAGTTGTTTAACACATTTAATGGAGGACCCCAAGAGTTTTAGACAGGGGTTTCTACGTAATGGAGAGCCTCGACTAATTATGAGTGCTTGTGTTTTAGGCACCGAGAGTTTCAGTTTATGTTCTCTCACCCAGTCAGCAAATAAATTAAGGCTATCCTGAGTTCGCAATTTAAGGTCGCTTCGGCCTGCTACAATGAATAAAAAATCGTCTGCGTATGCTAAAAGCCTTACTCCTTCTTTGTTTTCAAAGACTGAAAAAAAATGAGTTAGCAACAATGTTCCAAAGAACGGGTCCAAGACAGGAACCTTGCGGACATCTCCTCTTAAGACCCTTCCTTACCAATTCCCTGTCTAACGTCATTAAAACTTGTCTTTTGTCTAGATAGCTGCGAATCAGGTGTGTTATGGAAGCAGAGCATTTAAGGGCATCCAAACTGTTCATGATGTCGGGCCATCACAGCGAGTCGAAAGCTCCTTGTATATCGAGGGATACGATTGCTGTGTGCCTACCTTCCATTTTGTTAGTGAGTATTATATCCAACAGCTGACTCAATGCGTGCTCCGTGGACATACCTGGTTTGGAACCGAATTGATTCTGATGAAGACGTTTAGATCGTTCAATGAAGTACACGAGTCTGCCGAGTACAACTCGCTCAAGTAGTTTACCCAGAGCAGGCAGGAGACAAACTGGCCTATATGAGGAAGGAAGGAAAGAGACTTTTCTTGGTTTTAGAAAAAGGGCCAGTTCAGCCGTTTTAGTACCAGCGGGGAAAAACCGGAGACGCCAGCATGCAGTCAGAAAAGCCAAGATTAAGACTAGGAATTTTTGGAAGATGATTTTAATCACTTGATTATCGACTCCATCCGGACCTGGTACTTTACGAGGTGAGAGTGTTTTTATGATGCGGTCAACTTCTGCTCTGGATGGAGGAGGTTCTGTGTCTTGCATACCAAATGTAGAGTAATTCTCAAAATTTTGGCGTAGGGAACGATGTTTTTCCAGGTCTTCATCCGGATCGTCATCAGGAAAGATATTGTTAAGGAGAAATTTGGCTACCTCTGCTGTTGAATTGGCAGTGGGATGGATACTCTGTGGAAGTGAGGTAGGCCTGAACACTTTATTCATCGAGATTTTGTAAGCTTGTCCGTAAGAATGCGTAGTTTCGGTACAAAAATTTCTCCATGAAGAGAGCTTCGCTTGGTATATGTGTTTTTATAGATGGCACGCGCCCTCCTAAAGTCCTGCATACGTAAGTTTCTAAGAGCTTGTTATTACTATTTTTAGAATAGGGAGGAGAGGTACTCAAATTAAAATGTGTTATTTTGAGTTTCATATTTTCTTACCTACAAGGATGACATTCACAGATAAACGTCATCAAATTCTATATAATTTTATTACTAAATGAAGCACTTCGAGGGACACAATATTGATTTACATATTATTATTATTATGGGCACGATATGCATTGCACAGTTTTCAATGCTTACGGAGTCAGACAATGGACAAAAAGTAAAGCGGCAAACAAGCATCTAAGCAGATGGCAAAGTGGGAAGAGAAAAAGGGCTGCACAGTTAGTAGCAGCAAGTCTAAAATAGTAATGATACTGATTGCATAGAATGTGAAATCCTTAATGACTAGGAAACTTGGTAGTCGAGGAGGATCAAATGCAAATTGACATTAGTGGCCACAATTCACTTGACAATCAAATCGTGCCTATTTCCAGAACATTTACATTTTTGATACTATTGCTATAGGAAGAAAAGCATAGCGAAAGACCGTCCAAGCAGCACAGAAGGTAGAAGCGAAGTGCGCATTTATCCAATATGGAAACTCACCAAGAAGGAAGGTTTCGGTTTAGGTTAGAAAAGTTTCAGTTCTCGAAATTTTGAGTTTAGGTCCCAAATCAGGTACGTCAGAACGTTACGCAAGGCATGCAAGATAGATTGATCTGGAAATGATGCAGTCCAGAAATGTTATTAATTTTTTTTTAGGAATAAAAGGTGTGTGTGTGATTATGGCAAAGCCTCGAGGGCTATCTGCCCAAAGGGAGGAATGCCTTCGTGGAGGACATTTTAAGGGAAACTGGCTCGTATACACGTTACACATGGGGAAAACAAAGAAATAAGAGGAAATACTCAAATTAAAAAACGTGGAATTATAGGCTAATTACTAAATCAAATTATAAAGTTGATTTATGTATTTTATATCTAACAGATATATAATGTGATGTAATTTAAAGTACATTTAATTTGTAATACATCCAAATGATAATTTTTGTGGACATTTGCTGCATTTTTGTAATTAACAATTTTTTTCGCCGTATGTCACAACGTTGTTTTTAAAGAAAAGTTCCTCTTTCATCTCCACTTTTCTTTCACAATTTGTATTTTTATTTCTTTCAGTTTTCCTTCATTTAAATAACATAAAAAGATAAAACAGCTTAGAGCAAATTTTTAAAGAAACCATTGAGTTAATTTAGGAGAACGTTACTTGACAGATATGCCAATAAATAACTATCCCAGAAACTTTAATGGAAAAGCACTTACATATAAATTATAGGCTTTTTTAGGTTCAGAATCTCTATTAAAAGTAGATTCATATTTTTATTTCATTTGGAAAAAAAAAAAGCTGTGTTTATGCAAAAAAATATATATATTATTGTTTTATTTTTGTGTAAAATATATGTTTTGCATTTCGTTTTTAGAAAATAAAAGTATTTTACTTTTTTAAATTGTGAAATGCTGAAATAATATTCGATGATTGGAAAAATAAAATTTCCAGATTATATTGCAAAAAAATATGTATTTATGATGAGATAAAAGTTATTTGGCTTTTTATAATATCTAACTGGACTGTAATCTCAGTTAATTCGATTAATTGGAATTCTACATTATTTTAAATTTCAGAGTCACTGTTGCATGGAGACAGGATATTTTACTCAGACTCTCTTAATGTCGAATTACTCATTTTAATTTTTATTAATTAATTTATTATTCATAAATTTAGTTTGCATGTTGAAATTTTAATGTTCGAAAATGTTTTTGAAAAAATAATTAACGAGGTTTGTTAATAAAAATAGCTTTATTTTTCGCATAATTCTTAATTATAGTTTGTAATTTAACATAAAATCGGAGATACAGTATATGTGATCTAAGAAAAATGCATAAAACAACTCAAAATAATATTATAAAATATCTTTATTCCCATTTCTATTTGGCCCACCAGCAGACGATCAGCTGAACACTGGTAGTCTGGTTAGGGTTCGAATCCCTACGAATTGGCTGGATGTACGGGCGGTTTCGTGGTTTTCTTCATGCGTAATATATATACGATCCAGGTTCCTTAGAAAATCCTCCACGAAGGCGTCCCTTCCCTTAGGCATACAACCGTCGTATGCTTTGCGATTATAAAATAAACCAAACCCATCTCTGTTACAGGAATTTAAGATGAAGTTATTGTCGTAACCCCGGAAGAACATGCAAAATCACTGTTTCTGATTTATTGGTTTAAGAGGACTGTTTGCCTAAAGGAAAGGATGTTTTAGTGAAACAGTTTTTAAGGAAAGCCAGTTGGCATTTACCTTACACGTAGAGAAAACCATGAAAGCTGCCATGCTTTCATGATTTACATTACGAGTGTTTTACCTCTCGGCAGCTAGTAGGTGAAAATGAGAGTGTAAAGGATATTATGTTCTAAAGTAAGCATCTCGTTGAGATTTAACTGTGTTCCTAATGAGAAACTTACATATAAATTATAGGCTAATTTTAAGATTATTTGCTATTTTATTTTAACAGGATTCTTTGGGCTTAAATGGACTAATGTCTTTATTTGGATTGAGTATTAATTGTGACTTATGGTTTGGATCTAGCAAATAATTTGATGCTTACTTGGAAATAAGATGAAACACTCTCTATTAATTAAGTTGTTGTTAATTGATGGTAGATTGGTTTATTCCCTTGCTAAGTCGATTAATCTGCGATCACCTTTTCAATACTTAAAATATTTACTTTTGGTTTTGGTATTTTTGCGATTGAAGATTTTTCTTAGCAGATTTTTGTAATTTTAAACAAAGAGATTGAAATTACTATTTAAAATGCTAATATAAATTCTGACTAAAAATTGTTTTCATTCATGGTTTTAAATTAAACTTGACTTGTTTTAAATTAAACTTGTTTTAAATTAACCTTGGAAATGGTATATGGAAAGTTTTCTTATAAATTATAATGAATTATTGGTTTATTACTTTGCAGCTTTAGCGCAAGTCATAGGCTTTTTTAATTTACTTTTAATTACCTTAGTTTGAATTTATATGTATACATTTTTATACATACACACTCACACACATATATACATATATGTTTATCGCAAACTATCTACAAACCACTGGACCAATTTATGTTTTGTAGCTTATTTTAATAAAGTAATAGAACAGTAATTTGTCTTGATCGATTCAGAAAAGAAAATGAAAATAAATTATTAAATATTTCTTTAAAAACTACTTGCTGTTTATCACATAAAATTTCGATGAGATGCGAAATCAATTTATGATTTAAAATAAAATATCAGTCGACTAAATAAATATATATATCCTACGCCTGTAAGTATTTTTTATTTGCTGTACGTTTACTGAATGGGCACGAATATTTGAGGATATCAAAAATAACTCGATCCTGCATTTAAAAAATTTTTTGCTAGAAAGTAAAAATTAAAAAAGTAAAAAAAGCTTATAAGGCAAGCAACATATGCTATTTCAGCTTTATATATTGAAAATATTCTTCAGAAGAGATACTGACACCTTTAACCGTCATACCTGAGATAAAAATTACGTAAATATATTTCCTTTTACATTAGTGTTAATAACAGTAAGTGATCAATAATCTTACTACGATTCCTAATTCTCAAATTGGGTATCGTAGAGGCATAAAGAATTACAAATGCATTTTGAGGAGGAAAAACATAATCTAATATTCAGTCTAATACAATGCATTTCGAACCCAGTTATTCAAACTTATTCTTCGGAATAAACTGCTTCAAAAACAAGTATAGCACATTTCTGTTAATTATCATAAAGGTCTTCTTCTCTTTCTTACGTTTTTTTTTTTTTTTTTAACCACCACCGGATAAAACATGGTTTTGAGTCAACCGTTATTCCTGTAAATAGGAATTTGACTTTAATTTGTCTTTTTTTCAATCGTTTGAATCGACATTTGTTCAAACTGAATGCACAGAAAAATATAACACATTTTAAAATATCATAAAATACCACAAACAGTAATTTTCGAATACATTTTATGAATTCCAAACTACTTCAACATTGATATTTTTAATTAAAATAAGTATTAAAACTCTTTTTTCCTACGTAATTTTTTCCTAATTAAGCATTATTTCTTTATTATGCCATACTTTATTGTATATTATACACAACATGTAAAAGAATCTTATGAATGTTACCTTTCGAAGCCAGCGGAATATCAACACGTCCGGCGATTCTGATCTCGAAGAGATGAATGAGAAACTGTCAAGATGTACAATACTTAATCCCACACTAGTAAAATCAGTTTCAGCTTGAACTCACATGTTAAGAACTAATTCCTCCTAAAAGCACGATCCGCCAATCAGATAGATAGTTTTGCTTTGACGTCAGTAAAGGTGGAGGCTATCATTGGTGGAAGCGTGCTTTTTCTCAGAACGAGGAAAAGAAAATTGGCGTGATTATGACATAAAGGAAGGCACCGGCATTTCACCTTTGTATTCAGAGATGTCGCATGTGTCCAACGCATTTCAATTATGTGTCATTATTTTAACCAAAAATGATAGTACAATAGGAAATTTAAATTGGGTTTCACGATAAATTTCTACAGATTAATAAAAAAACGTGTGCAATAAAATAGGTATCCATACACATTATAAATTATTTCAACTTGAAACACTATTCACTTGTTTTTTCTTTTTTCTCTTGTTATTTCCTTCCATATGTTTTGTAGATTTGTTTGTGGGGTTAATCTGAAGAAAGATATTTTTTCTCTGAAATTATCTGCATTCTTCTATTAGTATCTTCATTCAAATAATAATCACCTTTTAACCATTTCGAAGAGGTATTTATTAGTTTCAATAAGAAGGTTTTGTACCTTAAAGGAAACTTGAGAGAAATATTTGTAGCAAGTAACATGCGGCAGCGATCCAGTGAAATAACTAAATAGCTGCGTCTTAAATAATATAATTTTTTCAAAAATATTTCACAAATCTGTATGTAGCGTTATTTTATGATGAAATATGATAACAATTTTTTAACTATCATTTGGCTTTGCCATTTTCAATAGTTAATTTTCAAATCTATATCTTTTATTTCTAAGAGACTCATTCTTAAATTTGAAAAAGCTGTCGTAATGGCTTAGCTTAAAATTATTTCAGATTAATAAACAGAAATTTTTATGCGGTGATCAGATTCTAGTTTCTTCTAAAACTTAACAATTTTTTTTTTTTTTTTTTTTGCTTTTAAGATTCACAGTTTTTTAATTTTGCTTTATTTTCCTAACCACATTTTAGTTATTACCGCTTTCAACAAATATGCAAAATTTCAAAATACGCCAATATATAAATTCACGTATATCTTCGGAAATTTTGAATAGAAAGCTGCAATTTTTTGCAGGTATGCTTAGAAATACATATATTTTAAGATGATAGTAAAACTTTTATAGGTTATAATTCAAAATTGTTTTCGAAAAATGTATAAAAATTATTTAAAAATGCACATTTTAAAAGTAAATTATAAAAACATGGGTGAATTTTATTTGGAATGAACCTAAATTTCGAACTGTGCAAGAAGGAACCAAATAATTTTCATAAAAAAAAGAGATATTAATAAATACATACCAAATTGAATTAACATTGAAAAGCTAAAATTTTAAGAGCTAATTTTTTAAAAAAACTACTCGCGCGATTTTTACAAAACTTGGGATTTTGGCATAATTTGAGCCGTAGAATCGAAATATGGAAAACAAAATTGCCATGTCATTTCAGAAGAAGTCCGATTTTTGTGCCAAAATACCTATGTTTGAACAATGCTATATACAAATCGAATACATATCCTAAATCGCGCTTTCGAGACATGAAAAACGCAATTTGAATTTCGTCAATCAGCCCAGTAGAACGGGAGATATAGAATTGTCTTTTCTTAAGTCCAAAAGGGCTTTGTCCCTGAAGGACTATTGTTTTCGTTTTGCGATTTTGCGCTGAATCACTATAAACGGGGAATCAATTTTCAAACTGTTGCCACCAAATGTTAGAGCCCTGCATTATATTTGAAAAAATTAAATAATGAAAAATCTGCATGTCTATTTCTCTCATTATGATAAAACAATGGCACATAAAGCCATCGAATTTTGAATGCCGTAATCCTCCAACGAATATGGGCATGTGGAAGACCGAATTTGAAATTTGGAATTTGTTTTATTATCAATTTCATATTTTGTAAAACTTTAACGAATGAACTAACCAGGGGACAGCGTAAGAGACCCTTTTATTGACTACAAAATATTTAACAGAAGGTGCGGACCCACGTTCTTATACAAATCACCGACCACTTGCGGTGAGAACGTGAAAGATAATGTAATACTAACTTTATAAGGTATTTCTCCCACCTTCTTTTCGTGGTGTAGTGGTCTGCACGATGGATGCGTATTCCAGAGGTCCGTGGTTCTATTCCCGGCGAAGACGTTGATAATTTTTCCTCTGTCCTGCTTCCCCCAAAATACCCAATGTTTCTACAATTTAAAGATAAAGAGTAATGCGAGACTACAAAATTTCATTTTAAACTCACAGGTTGACTCATAAACCGACACCAGAAGTATGCTAAATCGAAGGCAAGAATGTGTAGCCGCCACTAAGATCAACAGTTGGTAGAAACTAACAAATGTGCGCTCACAAAAGCGAAATCACGCTCTTTCTAACCATTTCCATCCAACATTTTAAATACTCCGATTCACTCTACTTCATTTAAATCCTGGCGAGGAAACGCGAGGGGGAATAAGAGAATTCAAGAAAGGCTCACTCATTAAAATAACTACTATTAAAAAATAAACAGGACCCTACAAAGTCAAATTAAACCTACAAGAGCCCTTTTTTCTTGAACTCTTATAGATTAATGAGACCATTTAATGCTTCTTTAGAAGTTTGTTTTGAGTTTACAGTTTAATTGTTTTTAATTGTTCTTTAATTTTTTATTAAATGTTAATACTTTTATTTATTTATTTTTTATGCTTATGTTATAATTTAAATTATTTTAAATTAATTTTAATTTTAATGTGTAAACCTTTTGCTATACTTTTCTAAATACAAGGACACAGAAATAAAGAAGACCCCTCGTATTAATAACTGAATAACCTCGTATTAATAACTGAAATATACCATTGTTTTATATTCTCAGTAGCAGAGCACAGCAAAAACCAAAAATCTTTATAAGCGTTTTGTTATGTGTAAATAAATATTAGGATATCTTGTTATCATAGCTATTCCTTTGTGAGCTGTGTTTGTTACAGCTTGTTATCATAGTTATTCCTTTATGATAGGTAAGTAATTGATTATGGAATGGAAAGCGATGGTTTGGATATGAGATTGAGATGAATGGCTTGGAGTGAGTGATGGTCTAGAAGATGAGATCGTGGAGAACATCTTAGAATAAAGAGGCCATTATTTATATTGCACATTAAGCAAGATACGAAATTCTCCTAAACGTAGAAGTTTCGCGAGAAACTAATCTTGAAACTTAATTATTAGTATTAAATTGTCTTTTATCTTTTGTGCAAATTTTTCGAGTGTTTAAACCTGTTTATACGAATTAGATGAAGCACAGCCATTGTGCATTACACATTTTTATTTCTTAGTATGAAGTAAAGGAAGTATGGTAATCGCGAAAATTTTCGAGTATCATATTTCAATGAAAATATCCATTTTGACCGCAATCGAATATAATTTAACGATGTTTTTGCGTGACATCTGTACGTAAGAACCGAATAAATAGTAGTTAATGGGTGTTCGTTGCCTGTTAGTAAAAGTAATGTAGATGAGTGAAAACAGTGGACAGAAGCAAAAATTCTGACGATTTTGTAGATACAAATTATAATCAGATTCAACATCACAGGTAACACTGAATTATCGGATTAACAAAGGACGGAGAAATATACAGGCTGAATCTGAACAAGAGGGCAAAACTTTAGGGGGTGACAGAAGGCAGCTATACGAGCAATATTCGTCATAGAATGTATGGCTGGAGCGCAAGAAGCAGGCTGGAGCGCGCGGTAAAAAGTTAAAAGAGAGTTTTCTACTGTCACATTTAAAGAATGAGAGGAGATACACCAGAAAACATTTTATTAACAGAACATACTCACAGAAATTACTCAAAAGACCCCACGCCAGCTGTAATGCAGGCTTAACACCTGCGAGACACGGATGGCGCATATCTACGAAGACACCAGGCATCTGCCCAAAACCGCCGGCAGCAATGGCGATACTGGCGACTAGATTCATATTGGTTTCAATGGGGCAGTCATAGATTAGGCTTTTCATATGGCCCCACAGAAAAAAGTCCGAACAAGAGAAATCCGGTGATCTTGGCGGCCAAGCTATGGAACCACCTTGCGTGGTTCGTATAATCAGCAAACCTCTCGGGAAATCCACGGTAGAAAATGCCGTTGGATGCGAGGACCTACCCTTTTCATACCATTTATTTACAATGCCATCTAGCGGCTCGCATTTGCGTTCCGCCTATACATCCTGTGACGAATATTGCTCGTATAGCTGCCTTCTATCACTTGTAAAGTTTTGCCCTTTTGTCCAGGTTCGTATTGTATATCTAAGATACTTAGTTTACTTGAGTAACTAATACATTTAGCATTTTAACGTAGCAAGCCTTGAGAAGTACACCAGGCACTATTATTACACTTTTTGATAAAGATAATACTGCAGCCGTGGTATCAAACATTATTTATTACAGGCGAAAAATTTGATAAGTGCAATACTGCAGCCATGGCTCACCGTAGCATTTCCCAAAATTTAAATGAAGATTAAGTCGCCGTTGGTTTTAGAAATTACGTAATGAATATAGTTCATTACGCATAAACTACATTCCGAAGATCAGTTAGTGCTTTATGATAAAGTTATGGATAGGGTGATAAGAAATAAATCATTTCTACTTCTTCTCTAACAGGCAGAAATACTGCTGATTCACAGAACAGCAGTCAAAGCGTAGCTGCAGGTAACTGATTTAATTACGCAGTTCTATCAATATTCTAAGCACTAGCTTTCGGCAAATCATTAAAAGAACAGAGTAGTTGCCTATCTTTTCTCGTTACAAAAGTGACCACTTTTGGAAATATTATAAAAGGGAATGAGAAATGGGTACAATACTCTAATTTCAGCATTGGGAGACTGTGTACCGATTTGCTAAACTAAATTAATAGTATTACGACTTTCAAAATAACATTTGTATTCTCTAAAGAGTGTGTTGAATGTATGGAAAAGAATACTGGTAACCTATTAGAATGTAACTAAATGGTAAAGGCTGATCTGTGCTATGAATAAATGGGCAAACTAGGATAACTAACATCAAGCGTTCAGCATTCGACAGTCGCAAAGACCTTATCACAGACTACTTGCAGTGAGGACTTAAAGAATTATTGAACACTGACTTTATAGGATTCCTCACTCGTCTTTTCTAAGATGAACGTCGAAGAACCTATTGAACTGTTTAGGGACTTATCTCTGAGTTCAAATAACTAAAGATGTAGACTCAAGAAGGGTTAAACTACCCTATATTTCACTCAAAGTAAGATAACAGTCGGCCCCTTTCTTGGGCTTACAACAAAGCCTCTACTCAGAATAAAAAATAAGAACTAAACCATAACTAACCAAGAGAGATTTAGCCGAAGCTTCTAACGTAGCTTCGAGTATCTAACGTAGTTGGCTCTTAATGTAAACTAGCCGGCGAATATCAAAAGACACATAATAAAACGGCCGAGCGTAACATCTTCAAGAGAGACTTAGCCTCAACGCAAACACGCGCTACTCAGGATTCCTAGCTCTCTCTCACGAAGTAGGCTGGACCTTCCTTAAATGCTTCTTGTAACTCATTTGCAGTCAAAGCGATTCTAAAAACCCATTCTGGTAGGGAGTTGTGAGTGGAAACAAGAATTTGATAGGAAAGGGACTTTAAAATTAATTATACAATAACTTTATACAATAACTTTTGCTCTTCAAACCTTCATTGACGACAAAAATATAGAAACAACATCACATGACTCTTTTGATTAAAATTAGAGAAATGCTGCCTGTGTAGAATAAACATAATATTACAAGAGAGCAAGAGGTCGTTCATAATAATAGCAGTTATATAAAATTATAACTACCTTACTCTCCATGTTCTCTGCCTGTAGTTTTCAATTACCAAGCGGGTAGAACATTTGCACACGCGTAATATAAAAGCCAAAATTCGTGTTCCGTTATTCTTTTGAAATTCATCATCCTTCAAGAAGTTTCTCTGCCAAAATATTCTTTCAGCAGAAAAGCATGTTTTACAGGTGGCGAATAAAAATGTTTGGGTAAGATCAACGTTGACTACTGCTGTCATCAGAAAAAATAAATTATTTTTGTATCACATGCATATCTGTTCGCAACTGTATAATACAAATAATAAATATAAAGCAATTTTTTCCGCATTTAAGATTCTTTTTATATGCAAGATAGCCTCGCATGAAGTTTCAAGATGTTAGCCCAAAGTAAGTATTAATGCGTTAGTGAGGAAGAATAATCCGTTAAATTATAGTTATTCGCAATATAATTAACGTGTGATTAATTATAACTGAAAAAGCTTCTCAATGGCAAAAATATTCACACAATAATTTGTTTCTTGGCATTCAAAAAAAAAGAGGAAGGCATTACTTTTTTTTACATGATAATGCTATTAAAAATTTTAAATCAATTGATCACTTAATGCAAGATTTAGTGGTATGTAAATAGAACACAGTTTTAAAATTACTGGGAAAAGGGATAGCTCTACCCCCAAAAATTAAAGACTGTATGACAGATAAAAATATTTTTGTTTGAGTGTGTGTGTAGGTGAATCTCACTTGTTTGACAGTAACATTAAAACAAGCTCCCGAAATTTATCGTGGCAAGGAGGGCAAGCTTTCACCTGTCGTTGGCAAGCGCCTTGAGCGCTACACAGGTCACTCTTCTCCTATCACGAACCTTTCGACCGAAAGTCAGATAAATTTAAAGCGCGTTGACCTTTAGACATAACATTGCTTGCCATTAAAATGGCAACACCATGAAGGAAAGCAAATAGAAAAAAGATATTTATTGTATGTAAACACTACAGCATGAAGACAAAATGATTAAATTTGTAAGCAGTTTTGGGGTTTACAGGTATGCGAAATTAGTAGAAACAGTTACCATCCCTTGTAGCTAAATTGGCCCTTACCCGGTTACGCATGGAGTTGAACTGGGCTTTGATGACGGAAACAGGAAACTCATTCCATGCTGCTTCAGGTCTATGCACACTTCATGAACAGTATTAGCTGGCGAGGGATGGGGAGCCAGTCTCTCAGCAACCCATGATTATGTGTTTTCAATGGGTGGCAGATCTGAAGGCCGTGCAGGCCAGGACAGCAATCTAATATCCTATATTATAAACGTGAATAACATTGATAAAGGGATTTTTATTAAGAAAACTACTGTAAACTCTATTCCGAAATTCTAGTAAAAACATGCAAATAATAAGTACATATATATATAATTTTTTTTTATTTTGATTTTATTTTTGATTTTAATTTTGATTTTAGTCTAGATTTAAGATGTTTAGGTATTGTTTAACATATTTTAACACCTTAACGTGTCATTCTGTGCGGACGCGTCGGAAAATCGGAACAGAGAATTGAGACTATTAAAATTTCCAAGACACTTTGTCTAAATTTTAAAAAAATAATTTAAAAAAAGTTTCAATTGTCTGTTTCGGCGAAACGCGTAATGGGGTTAGCTCGATTCGACGTTCAAATAAATGAAATTTCCCTTGAAAGCCAGTTTGGAAGTCGAGTTGAGCTAATTTACCATTTTCCGCTTACCTTTTTTTTTCTGATTCTGTTTTTTTAATGTTTTACATGTTTAATGGTTTGATTTTCATATGTATTAATTTTTTAAAACGTGTTGAACTTTTTGGAGCAGCAGCTCTTGGTAACTTTCAGGCGAGCTTACTACATTTTTTATATTTTACTTATTTTGCAGCATATTGCGCAAGATGTTTTCTAGACCAAAATTAGTTTTTCAAAATTGTAATTACTACCTTGCTTGATATATATATATATAATGCTACAATGAATTTAAAAATGTTAAAACCAAAATATTTCAAACAAGCCAAACTCCTCTTCAGAAACCATGAAACTTAAAGAAAAATGAACAAAAACAGAAGAGAAATTCAATCAATCTTAATGTCATTTCATCGGGGGGGGGGCGAGGAACTTCGAAACTAGTTGAAATCTCTCTTCTACAAAATTCCTTGCTTTTGCGTATTCAGAATTAGCCGATGAGCCATTTCAATGTATATAAATTATATTTATAATAGTTCACCCGAAAATTCTGGCCCTTCTCCAAAGCAAGGAAAAAACAAAGAAAATTCTAATTAGATATATTAGAAAAATCTCAAAAATAGAGAACTCCATCTCTTTAAAAGAATTGACAAGGAAAGTGAAAAACAAAATTGAAAAAATAAAATACTTCAGTGAAAACATCTTTAATTTAAATGTTAACTTTTAAACAAATAAGTCAATGAATTAAAAAGTAGTTGATAAGTAGTAGTTTTTATTAGTTATTAGTTAAAAGCAGTAGTTTTTTTTATTTCAGCAAACATGTTGCGGCCACAATCAAGTTGGTACATTAATTGTTCCTATTCCAAAAACTTTACATTTAAAAATAAATTTGCAGTAAGATGGAAGGAGCACACAGACAGCAGTCGAGCTAAGCCAAAGCATAGGAAGCAAGTGCGTAATGTTCAAGGTGAAATCTTAATTCGAACTTAGTATTAGTTCTCAATGCATTTTAATTGGATAGTTAATATTGCTGTAAAATTACCATTGGCTGCTTGAGTTTTAGTTCAATTTACATAATTAGAATTACGTAAGAGTCATATGACATAGAATAGTCTCGAAATGACGCAGTGCACAGAGAGGTTACTATTTTTAGAATTGAGAAGGGGAATTTACGTCATTAATTTAATCTTTTTCATATACTTTATTTTTCTTACATACTATTTATGTACTTGTATAATCACAGCACTATTTAACAATTGGCTTTTCTCGACTAACATACCTCCAAAAATCTTCTTCAAATTTCGTACCTTTTGAGATCCGATCCGTCTCTCTTGACATACATTGAGTTATAACTTCGCTCTAGGACAGAATATTTATTCCATGCCGAAAATATCAAACTTTTCCATCAAATTGTTTCAGATTTAAACCAGCCTTAAGAGATACATATACTTGCAAAAAGCCTACATATTCGGTTTAAGAAAAACAAGGAAAAGGAGAAAAAAGTCTCAAAGCTTTCATATTTTTTATTATGCGTGAAGGGGCTTTTTTTAACGTTTTGTGTGTTACCTTTATTTATTAAATATCATGTTTTCGCACTTAAACCATAAATTTCAATTCAACAGAAATATCATAAAGTTTTTAAAAGAGCATATCTGTAGAATTTCCGATACAGAGGCTCGGGTGCTGGAGATAAAAATGTTTTTTCCCGTACAGTGTTGCCATTGCTCGCTTTGAAATTGTTAAGTTTGTTAATCAAAAGTTTTTTAATGTTTGACAAATCAAGAAATAGATATTAAAAGAAATTCCAAATTTGGGCTTCCAGATGCTCATATCCTGGTGGATAACTACATTATTCATGTCTCTAGATACCGTTGGCTTTTCACAGTGTGAGAAACATACATGCATTCATGCAGATTTTTCATTATTTAATTTCAATAATTTAATGCAGGGTTGTAATATTTGGTGGCAATAATTTGAAAGGTGAAACGCCATAAAATGCCAAAACGAAATTGATAGCCCTTCTGGGCAAATTGCCCCTTTGGGTTAAAAATTATTTCTAATATGTTTCAATCCTAGAAGGTATTAAAAACAATTCTCTAAATGTTACTGATAGCTTTAAAATGATTAGTTTCCCCATCTTTAGAAACGCCATAAATGCAGTCTTTGTATCTTTAAGTTACATTGCTACACATTTAAAATCCAGCTGATCTGGTAAATGGTGCCAATGTAAAAAGCATTGAATCTTGAAATTATCTTCCAAATGAAACTGCAATAGTCGTAAGATCTTAAAATTTAGCAAAAAAAGCAAACATAATTTGCCTAAACTTTGTTAATAGAACTTTGTCGGTGAAAATATTTTTCCATACAGTTTTATTTAAAACTTTCGCCGAATAAAGCTTGACTTTTTGTGGCCCGATTTTGTCATTAGGTATTTCGAAAAAAAAAAAAAAAAAAAAAAAAAAAAAAGGAAGTGAAATGCCCTTAACGGGATTCAAATTCTAGATCTTCCTATGGGTAGCCGAATGTTAGCTTTCGAATTATACCACGAAGGCACAGTAAGGAGGGAGAAAAAACCTTAAAATTTAAATTTTGCATTGAGATCTTCATAAAATTTGCTCTTCAAATTTAATTAAATTACAATTGCTTAAGAAACTGAGCTATTTAAAAGTAATAAAAGCATTTCTTATTAATTCAAATACGTACTATTGATTTTAATAATATGTCTGATTTATATAATTTTTATTTAATTCACGTTAATAATTCACACTTTATTTAGCTCACTTCAGCTGATAAATTTATTTGCATCTTTCATAAATCCATTCATTTATATACTTTATTTCACTACATATTCCTTTTTACTTCCTTGTACGAAGTAAAGGAAGTATTGTAATCACGAAAAATTCCGGGTATCATATTTCAACGAAAATATATATTTTGACAGCTATCGAATGCAATTTGAAGATGTTTTTGCGTGACATCTGTACGTAATTGTAGAATAATGGACTTTCCCCCCCCAAACGAATTATAAAACTGATTTAAAATGGATTCAGAAAAGATTTTTTTCGTGGCGTCTGTACGTATATGTGCATCTCACATAACTCAAAAATGAGTAGCCTCAGAACGTTCAAGTTTTGTGTATAAGACTGCTGTAATATGCAGTTGTGCACCTCTCTTTTTGATTTCAGTCGGTAGCACCAAAAGTATATAAATATATATATATATACACCCAATGTGTTACTCAGCTCAGTGAGCTTAGTTTTTTTATTCTTATATGTTGGTAAACTCGCAATTTTTGTATTAAAATGATTTAGTTATGTTGTTGTTATCTTTCGGTTAAGGCTTTTATGCCTTTTTATTGATCTTCGTGCAAAAGCTGTAAAATTATTAACAATTTAAAGTTGTTTAGGTGCGGCTAAGCCAAATATTTGTTTACCATAACAGCCATATTTGTTTACATTTGATTTGCAGAATGGTGAATTTAGTTTCTGCACCTTCAGTGTCTTTTTGCCGAGTGGGACCAAAATTAAACTTTTATTTTTTTGCACCGAAGAATCTGCCTTGTTGCCTGCTGGCCGAATTGCTTGTTTTTGCGTAAAAACTCAAATTTTAATTGTAAAAATTATTTTTGATTGTTTTAACTGTATTTGGTGTTTTATTATTATTATTATTATTATTATTATTACATGTTTCAATTTCTAAGGAAGATATTTTGAGGTTTTATGTATTTTTGCCTTGTCGTGAATTGAGAACAGAATTAATTGAATGAGAAATATATCTCTAATGAAATTCGAGGAAATAAGGTTAAATAAAATGCAGCAAAAAATGCGTATAATTTAATATTCCTTACAAGGAATTCATGTGGTGTACACACCAGATTTGTTTTTAGTTGCAAAACTTTTATTACAGTGAGAATCGTTTTTTTAATAACAATTAAGTTTTTACATATCATCTCACTTCTTTCTTCGAGCTCTAAATTCGAAGCTCTTAATTTAGATGCAAAACTTTCGAAAAATTTTAACCGGGACAAAATTTTCATCACGCTAATTTTTGAATATTTTTTATATTTGTTAAATACGATATCGTTACAGAAATACTTGTTCGATTTTTCAGCCTTATATCTAAATGAAATAGCAGTTTCCGTCATGTTTCAATGACTTTGTTTTGAAAGTATGCTTTTAGATAGATTTTACTCAAGGGAATTAATTGAATTTAAAAATTTTGGAAAGTTATTTCGTTCTTATAATCGGTTACTGTCTAAGAGGTTTAGGTGAAATACACAATGATTGCGCCATTCGTTATAATAGAAGAAAATAAAATAATAAAAAGAAGACGTACTTTCAATCTAGAAATGATGTTCCTGAAAGCGTTGGCTATGTGGTCATTCTTATTTTGAAATACCCATGACCATCACTTCTTCTTTATTCCAAAAGATTTTTGTAACCATATGAGCCGACAACTGAGAGTATTCATGTAATGCTTCGATTGATCAGTCTGCAGGGAAAAGCACAACTCCATCACTGTATAACTGTTCTATAGTTTTGTTCATTTTTCCAGTTTCCAGATCATTGTAAGAATGCAGCTTTAATTTCATTTTTTGTTTATTTTTGCAAATTTCAGAATCCGAATTTCGTACTAACAATCACAAAGTTTCTATTCACTGAAAAAAAAAATATTATTTAGCTTAAATAAATGCAACTTGCTGGGTTTAAACGATTCGATTTACACTGCATTTAATTTTAAAATATGAATTTTAAAGAAATTTTGTCGTGATAATAATTTAGAATTTTAATTCCTTAAATTTATTCGTTTTAGAGCGTAGTTTAATAAGTAAGGTTTACCGTAATTAGTGCGTTATTTCTCATGTTGAACTTTTACGTACTTCTAAATTGCTCTCATTTGCTCTCCGAAAAAAGTGAATTAAAGGAGTTTAAATGAAGAGCCAGAATTAAAGTTCAGAGGAGAGATCCCCAAACCTCATGTACCTTAGACCACATTCTAAAACACTGGTACGGCAGCGAGCGCATGTACGTTTTCAAGATAAATTGATAGGTTAATGTACTTAAAAATATGCCTAACTTACAAAGAAAAACACAAACTGTAATTTTAAAATATGAAACTTAATGAAGGTATTTTTATGCAAAATAAATAATACAGACAAAAGTTAAAAAATTCTTTGTTTTGCAACTCGTTGGTATAAAATTTTGTTTAAATGTAATTATTACAGTGTGATATTTCGCGTTGCATTTAATTGGCCATTGCTTCATAATTAGGAAAGAAGGATAATATTCCAGCTCATAAGCAGTCAGCAAGAGGTTCACCTGTAAGTCGAGATCTGTACTTTGATTTTGTGGCATTCATTGCTGAAAACTAGGATTTGCACAAGTACGTGGCACCAAAAAACGATATTGTCTTGTATGATAATTTCTTCAAGAAAGCAAATTTGTTTCTATCAACTATCACTTGTAACAAGTATATTTCAGAAGTTCTGATCTGATACACTGGATTTTAGCACAATGTCGTTTTGAAGATCCAGTTATGTTAGTGAGAAAAAATTCATTTGATCAGCAATAATTTGATTTTCGTTATTGAGATAATTTTTAATTTCGCCAATTCAGTTTATGAAATTTGCAAAAGCTTTGCATTTCCTGAGGCATAAAAGTTTCTTGGTGGTGATGTGACATTAAATTTTAAAATGTTTTATGTGTCTTACAGAGGGCAATATATCCATTAATAATACCAACCCTTGGGTTAGCGAGGGAGTTTTTATACTAATTCAAAAGTCAAACAACAAAAATCAGCGTTATACCTACAAAATTTTCACAGGACTAGTTTCGATGGTTTTACCGAACCATCATCTTCAGCTGCAAAACCGCAAATGAACAAGATAGGAAATAATGATTAGATAAGATAAGAAAGCCTGGACAAGAATAAGCAAGTGGCGCCAGCTGTTGGCGAAACCAGAACTAAAACATAATTTCTCTAAAAGCCGAAGGCAAATTTGGATTGGAATTAGGATCGTTAACTAGAACAGAAAGATTTTTATGAATGTGAAATGCCTCTAGAAAATCCAGTTCTCCAATGGAAGATGTTTTTTGAATAATTTTGGCAGCAGAAAAATTGAAAGAGTGATTTTCGGACCAACAATGTTGAGCAACAGAAGACTTCTTTTTTTCCTTTTTTCTAACATATGCCTCATGTTCTTTGACGCGAAATTTTAAGGCTCTCTTAGTTTGGCCAATGTAAATTAAACCACACTGGCAAGGAATCCTATAAATACCCCAGGAATTCATATCCGGAATGGGGTCCTTGAGTATAGAAGTTGGAATTTTATTGATCGGAGAATAAACAACCCGAAAGTTAAATTTCTGCAAAATATGTGCAACTTTATAGCTAATTGATGGAAAGAAGGGAATGACAACAGAATTTTTATAATCTTCTAAAATAAGAGTGTGGCTTTTAGTGTGTTGAGATGAGAATTTTTGAACTGCTTGATTAATAATGTTGGGTGAAAAGCTCCTGTCAATAGCTATTGCTTTTAAATAATTTAGTTCTTCATCAAGGGCTAGTTTGGAGGAGCAAACTTGAAGAGCACGGAAAACATAGGAATAAAATGAAGCTAACTTTTGTTTAGTCGGATGACATGATTTAAAGTGTGGTGGAAGGCAAACCGATGAAGGTTTACGGTAAACTGTAGTACTGAAGTTGGATGTGTTACGTGTGACCAGAATGTCGAGAAACGGAAGAGAATTGCAAGTCTCAAGTTCAAAAGTGAACTGAATAGCAGGATCAATAGAATTCATTGTTGAAAGAACTTTATTTAAATCATCTTTATTACCTTCAAACAGGGTAAAAGTATCGTCTACGTAGCGGAACCATGCCGGGAAGTTTAAAGTTTCAAACAATTTTGATTCATAATAATGCATGTAGATATCAGCCAGGATGGGACTGAGGGGGCTTCCCATGGCTAATCCCTCAGTTTGCTTGTAATATTTATTTTGGAAAACAAAATATGTTTGTTTCAAACAGAGTTGAGTGAGAGAAATTAGCTCATCAATTTCGATGCAAGAGAAATGAAATTCGCGAAGTCTGGTTTCTAGACACCCTCCACTGGGACATTGGTGAATAATGATTTTACAACCAAAGAAACCATAAGTAAATTACTAGGAGAAATGTTTTTAACCCTTTTTTACAAACTCTATTGAATTTTTTATGGTGTAAATGTTATTGTCTAATAGAGTGGAAAATCTAGAAACTAAATATTTAGCTAAAGGATACGAGGCAGTACCTAAATTTGATACAATAGGGCGGAAAGGAATACCACTTTTATGAATTTTGGGAAGAGCATATATTTTTATAGCTTATTAATTCAAGTTGCTGGAATGTTGTGCTGATTGTTGGTGAGTTAGGTTATATTTATAGTATGTGATAGGATACGTTAATCTAGGATCCGGATTCTTATTCTTTAATAATTAACTTGTAACAAGTTGAGTTACTATTGCGCTCTGAGTTTTTGTTAAGTAATTAAATTGTTTAACTTCAAGAATGAAGTACAAAACACTTTTGATTACTTTTATACGATTCTTGTTATACTTTCCATTGTAATTACACTTACGTATAGAATTGTTATATGTATAGAATTATGTATAGTATATTGGGCTCTAGTTAGATACAGCACGAAACTTCTTTGTGTCTATCTACCAATGCAATGTAAACATTGAATGTAACTAGAGTGCAGTCTTACAAACTAATATTCAGATTTATATTTTATGGAGTGATATTACCAAGTTCTTTCAGAATTACTTTTCTTAGGTATGGGAAGAGATGAATGTTATTAAAAACAGCATTTCTTTTTCTATTGGGAAGAAGAAAGTGCGCTTGCATTCTTCATTAAGTTTGCGTATGCTGTACCTTTTTAATTAATTATTTCAATTAACCACAAAATGCCTAGCATCACCATCAACCTGACAACTATTACATAGTTTATTTTTCTGCAGATTAAATCGGTTGAAATAGAATGGAAACCTACCATGTCCAGTTAAAACCTGATTAACGTCAATATTGTTCATACATTTCATTTTATTCGTGATTTTAATTAGTTCCTTTGTTTTTAGGTGAAGAGGACCACTGTATTTTCCATTTGTTAACGTAAAACTCTTTCATTCTTCGAATTGCAATTTCCTTCGATAAATATCAAATACATCAACAGCTGGATTACTTTTATAAAAAACTAAACCAAATCTATTGGAAGGATGTATTAAATTATTAAATGAATATTAAATATTTCAAAAACATTCTTTGTAACTAAATAATCTTCATATATTTTAAATTCCGTTCGTCCAGTTCTAAATAAAAATTTCTCATAATAAAATTCGTATAAAACTGAGAGCGGCGGCAGCCCAGCCAACACAAATCCGGCCTCAGTAGTCACCGTTCTAAAACATCGGATTAAAACTAAACCCCAAGCTGAGTACTGTCTAACTTCATCCGTAATCTAACCAGTTCTCCCGCCCTGGATCCCCAGGCCCTAATTTCATACATGACGATTGTAAGCACTACATTTAAGTAAATCTTTCTCAGACTGCCGTACTGAAATTTCCCGGTTTTGAATCCCGGAGAAGGCATGGATGTTTATAAATGTTTGTTGTAGAGACATTAGATTATTTCGAGGCCGAAGAGATGAAAAATGAGCAAACGCCTTCGCCGGGAATCGGACCATGAACCTCTCAATTACGCACTGAGCGGGCAGACTACCACAGCACGAAGGCATGCCAAGAAGGCGGGAGAAATACCTTTCTTTGTGACATGGAGAAATGCCGGAGAATGCATGGAGAAATACCTTTCTTTGTGGCATTTTTCTTTATAAATATGCGACAACTAACCTTGCCTAACAGCTTCACAACAGAAATAGCGCGCAAGCTGGCTCTGACTGGTTAAAGTTTTCGCGTAAACAAGCCTAATAGCGAGAATAACTCAAGGCCACAGAATATTAATTGCAAGAGAATCAAATTTAGCAACGTAGGCTTCAAGCAGCCAGAACAAGATCCAATTCCTCCTTCTAAAACCTTCTCTATTCTTTCTACCTCATTTGAATATCGCGCGAGCTAGAAATTAATACTCTGCCACCGAAATTGATATTAGGACATAAAAATTAGGATATAAAATTAACATAAAATAACTGGTTAGAAAACTGAAATGATGCCTTGTATGTTTTTATTCCTTTATCCTTTTATCGTTATGTATTTTAGGGGAAATCCTTCTGCTTCTAACCTACAATTCAGTTAATTAATACAAAATAGTTACTGTCGCTTTATCAACAATCGCAGCTCCTTGTAGATTCCGGAAGATAAAAAAAATATAAAGAAATCACTTCCTTCTGTTGCCGTTCGACTAAACGATTTTAAAAGAAAACATAGTAGTACAAGCAAACTAATAATGAATAAGCAGCATTCGTAACAATTGCAAAATACTGAAAAAATGGAAAAGTTGAATTTATAATTTCTGGGCACATTCGCCGTTTTTCCGTTGTCAACGCTAATCTTAATAATTTTTTACAGTTTATAACGAGTGCGCGAATTTATTAAGATTCACTGTACTTTTCATTTAAAATATCAAACCTTTCAATACTCTTTTTGGATATTGAATATGTCGCTTTAAACATTAAAGCAGCTTTTTTACAGTCATATATTTTTTACGGTCATATATTCTCCCGCCTACTTAGCATGCCTTCATGATGCAATGGCCGGCACACTCCGCGCGTATTCGAGAGGTCCCAGGTTCGAGTTCCGGCGAGGGCATTGCTTATTTTTCATGTCTTCTGCTTCGAAATAACCTAATGTCTCTACAGTGGCGCCCAGGATTTGGTGATTGGGTCCCCTAATCCCCAATCACCCTTTAAAAGAAGGAGTATATAAGGTATTTCTCGCGCCTTCCTAGCATGCCTTTGTGGTGTAATGGCCAGTACATTCGGCGTATATTCGCGAGGTCCAAGGTTCGAGTCCCGGAGAGGGCATTGCTTATTTTTCACATCTCCTGCTTCCGAAAAACTCCTAATGACTCTACAACCTTATAGGTTCTTTGATGAAGAACAGTAAAAAAAAGTAAAGAACAGTAAAAAAACAGTAAAATTTACAGTAAAACGAAACGAGACATTAGAAACATTAGAAAACAGTAAAATGAAACGGGGCATGAGTTTAGTTTATTGTAGCAGTTTCCTTCCTTACTTTGAAGAATAGTGAACTATTATTGTTACATTCTTTACTTTTGAAATATTTTAAGAGAACAAATCGAAATTATAGTTTAAACCTACATTTGCGTTTCTAAATGATTTAATAATTTGGCTGTTATATAAAGGGTGAGTTGTTAGGCAATAAAAATCAAATATTTTACTCAAAAGCTTGAGATTTCCCGTCTTTTTCTCTTGACTTGTCATTTACTCAATATTGTCACGTGCACTGCTCACGTAGTTAAGGAAGACTGCCCATAAATAACAGGGGGCTGATAAAACACGGTTTGAGAACTACTGCCATACGTATTTTAGAGAAAAGTGTCAAGAATTTCTCTTTATAAGAAGCAGATACATTCTGTGTCATATTATCAGAAATACGTCGATAGAATGAATGAAATAAAAATAAAGGAATTATAATTAATAACAAGGAATAAAATATTTTTAGAAAAGGAAACAGCAATAACTTTGTCAGATTCTCACGAAACGTAAATCATGTTACTAAGAATACACATAGTGAGTATTTGACAAAATTAAATTTTTCGCTTTTTTAACTTAAAAATGATGTTCAAAAACCGACAACGAACCATTTCTTGACTATCACTGTTTTTTTATATAAAATACAACTCATGAGCAACGATAAAAAACAAGCAAGAAATTGCTTCAGCTTTCTTATTAAGGAAGTCCAGTATGTATGTAAGTAATAAAAATAATCAATTTTTTTGTATGTAAGTAATGAAAATAATCAATGTTTTGTACCAAATTCTTTCCTTTTAAGATCAATGGCACAAGAAATTAATCACCGCACTTTTCAAGCTACATTCTTAAGTAAAAAGGTAAATAAACTTTCAAAGGTCGCTCCGGAATATGCCAGTATCTGTTTGAGATATATTAAATTTTATAAACTTCGTAATAAAAGAATCGTAATTCAGTCAATGCCAAATTTCTGAATAATCTTGTTATTGAGACTGGAAAGGAGTGAGTGTGCCAGTTAAGGACTCTAGATATTAATTGGAAATGCCACATGGCCACTCAAATGCCTTGCACGAATTCTTATCATTTAGGATGCAGAAATGAACGGTCGAAAACAAAGAAAAAAATACTCATTGATAGATCATTATACTGCATTGGAAATAGGCAAGCAAAAGTTTAGAGTAATAGCTTATAATTCTACTAAAAACAAATAGTAATAAAATGTAAAAAGATGATTAACTCGTCTCAATTAAATCATTATGCAGCATTCATTAGCAAAATGGTTTGGTTTGGTTTATTTGATTACGGCAAACGAATGGGGAAAACCACGTTACACATGGGGAAAACCACGTAAACGCCCATGCGGCCAGCTCGTTCGCGGGATTCGAATCTCGGATCGAACTACCAGTGTTCGGCGACTTTACTACTTGGCCGTTTGTCGGCCATTAGCAAAATGAATAACAAAGTTTGATTCCAGTTCAAAATAAGCATTAATCTTAAAAAAAAAAAGAAAAATTCGAAATTTTCGTCAAACCGTGATGCTTGTAATATATTCGCACTCTGGTATGTCCGCACGTGGATTGAAGATTGTTATCATATAAGAATATGCGGAAAGAATATCGATCGATGTAATACAAGCACAAGCAAAGCATCTCTGCTCCTCATTTCCTCTCTTTAGCCGCATTGGAAAATGGATTTCGCATATGAGTGAACTTTTGGGGTTGTGAAAATAGTAAATTAATTTTGTGTAATATATTCAAAATCAGTTTGTGAAAATCTCTTGCTGAATGTATGTGTTTGTTTTTGACGAAAAACGACTTCAGTTTAGTAGATAGCGAGAGCATTGCTCATTTTTCATGTCTCCTGCTTAGAAATAACCTAATGGCTCTACAGCATCTAAATGAGTTGAATGTTCATTTACATTTTCAAGAGTATATCAGAATGTTTCCGGACTACTTTGCAACGCGCTAACAAATGGCTCTACAGAAAATCAGCGGGGAATGATGTTCTGCTCTAAAATTATTTTCAGTTCTAATAAACCAGTGTGCCAAGGTAAGGGTAGTTAATGTGAATATGGGAAAGTACAGAAAAAGAGATTTACCTAAGAGGATGAGGACCTTTGGAAGGCACATTTTAAGGAAAATTGCCGCGTATTTACGTTACACATGGGGGAAAAACACGAAACCTACCGACATACATTGTTGTGTATGTTAATACGGCCATCAATGTGCCAGAAGACATCGCTGCGTTAATATCGTGAGTTGTGTAGTGCTGCTTTGTGAACCCGTATGTGTTTTTAATTTTCAATTACACCGTCGACAGACTTGGCCGGGAAAGTAAGAATACAGGAGCACGTGCATTTAACATTGAGTAAATGTAATTGTCCACTATGTTAGCTGTAATCGTAATCCATCCTCTTATAGCTTTCCAGTAATTTCGAGAAGCAGAAAGTACGAGAAATATCTCTCGGCTGGTTGAAAAGTATTTAAGACCGAAGAGACAGCATCTGATTTCAGTTGTTTAGTTAGCTGCTGTTGCTATTTTTGCGAATTCAGCGCTTTAGATGCGCTTTGCGTTGTTTTGTGTTTATCGTTATTAATAGCGTTACGAATTTGGTATTTAAATAGCTAATGTTAGTTGAATTATAAATGAAATGGTTTTATTCCCCGCGCAGTGCAGCGCGTGACGAATATAAAAGAAAAGCTAAGCCGGAAAATTAAAAATACAAGAGCACGTGCATTTACCATTTAATAAATAAATATCTGTTTTTGATTTCGAGAAAGTTCCAGAAAATTCTCATGCGCGATTTAAAATCTTATAAAAGGAAGAAAACTTCTCAGTTCGTAGTCAGTGATTTTAGTTAGCTTGTTGTTGTTTTAAGAGTTTGTTTAGAAAACTGCTCTTGTTGATTGTAGCGAATTCGGGGATTAGCTTTCTTTAGCTGCTTTGAATTAACTTCTGTTGAACGTTTGAATAGTTAAGATAACTACTGTGAGATATTGTGATACTGCACGATTATTTGAGGACATTTAATCATATTTGTTGTAATAGTAATAAATTTTGTCCATTTTTCATCGACTTGTGCATTCAATTCAAACGAACCCGTACGCGAGCAACAATAGCTTTAAGTATAACTACTGACTGTACTGTGTGATACTGTGAACACTTATACGGATATTTCTGGGGAAAATTCTGGAGTTCTGAAACATTTCTTTTTATAAGAATAAATTTTATTAACTTATTATCGGACTTGTGCATTCAATCTATTACGAACTCGTACGCACACAACAATACCTTAGTAATTATATAAAGTGTAATTATATCTAAAAACAGAAAACAGTTCAATAGTGTTGATGTGTACTGTTTTTTTTTTTTTTTTTTTTAATTGTGCATTATGTTCACATTCATGGTAAATATACTTATCGTAAGCCTAACAAAAATATTCCGGCTCACTGAACGCTTGCAAGCGGCCAAACGGTAAGATCACTGGATATAGACCCTTTGAACCGAGTTTGCATCTTGGAAAATAAGCTGACTTCATAACAGATTTTCCTCTGTGTAATGTGAATATGAACACATTACTTTAAGAAAATCCCCTACGAAAGCATCTCTTCACTTAAGCAGATAGTCCTTCAGCACTTTGCTATGAAACAAATAACCCAGTATAGCATTCTAAAAGCAGTGAGCGATAATGATGAAGTCTAATGCGTTTAAAATGTATTTTTCGAAACTGTTCTCGACGTATTAATATTATATTAAGAGGCCGAGAGAAAGCTCCTGAGGCGGCATCTGGGCGTTGAATAAAAATTAATACTCATCCTTCTTCTTTCATTATTGATTAATTTAGAACTGGATAACTGTGCCAGTGAAATTAAAAGGAGTGAAAATTGTGCATTAAAGAAATTTGCAAAATCGTTGTGAGATATTTCCAGATTTTTGATGCAGTTCAATCATAAGATGGATATTAGCGAAGATGCCGAAAATGAAAATGTTGACGAGAGACCAAAATGAGGCGAAAACATTGCCGACAAAAACATCATGGTAGACAGGAAATAAAGGGAAAAAAACCTCTTAGTTCTAAAGCATCACGCGTGTTCAGAACCCTGAGTAAAGCACTGGTAAAATTTAGCAATTTTGTGGTGCAAAATGTCATGGTTAAAAAAAAAAAAAAAAAAAAAAAAAAAAAAAAAAAAAAGGGATAAAAAACCCCCTTACCATTGCGAAAATGTTGTATAATATATTTTAATACTTCTAAGAGATCAAATTGCTATAAAAGGTTGTTTTGGAGTTTAATGACATAATTGTAAAGGATTATATGGTCCATTTAAGAGCAAGAAGTGGTCGTTGTTCGAAAGATGATGTTCAGTAACCCTGTTTATTGATGTTCTCAGATATACTGATTATGACTTTCTGAGGTAATTGTCTTAAAATGATGATCGTTAACAAGTGATTCGCTGTGTATTGTAAACGGTCAAGAAATAATTCAACAGTTCTTTGAATCAAGTCGTAAAAATGCAAGTAGCGCCTTGTGACTTTATAAGCAAAGAGCAAACCTTATTGTATCACAATCTTGGTTCTCTTCGGGTATACGAAGTAGTGTCGCTTAGAACGTCACAAATACATTTTCGCTGTTAGGCAGATAGCCTTCAAGAACTTCTATGTCAGATTTAAACTGCTGGACATTTTCTGAACAATTGCTCAAGATGGACATCAAATTGCAGTGTTGCGTAACATTAAGCGAGGGTGGAGCTAAACAATATAAAATATTGATGTCACACTGTTCGAAGATTACAATAAAGGACATTGTTTGAGAAAAGTGTCAGTACAGGATATGTCCACCATGTAGTGCGATGCAACTTTTCACACGTCCTTCATGCTCTGCACAAAATTATCCAGCAGCTGTTTAGGCAAATGATCACAGTCCTCCATCAGTGTTTGGATGAGAATGCTCTTGTTCGTTGAAGATACTTTCGCCTTTTGTACGCTGCCTTCCCAGAACATTCCAAACATTTTCAGTGAGGACTAGATATGGAGAATGTGCTGGCCGTACGAGGTGTTAAATATTCTCGCTTTTAGACAATCCTGAACAGCGAGTGTCCGATGGCATGGTGCGTTGTCACCTTGAAACGAAATTTGCCACCGAAAGCGCCAAAGGAAAGGCAAACATGAGGCAACGGAACTTCATCAGTGTATAATTAGTACCACATGCACAGGTTAGACAGGTTTTAACAGCATTTGGGCTAACAACCCTTTGGGCTAAAAATATTTAAAAACAGCATATTTTTAGAGTTTTCGATAGACAGTCTCGCGCGCTGGAGATAAAAATGTTTTATTCACTACAGTGTAGCCGCTGCTCGCTTTGATATTGTTGAGTTTTTTAATCAAAATTAGTTAAAAGTTTTACAAAATATGACATAGACAATAAAACAAATTCCGTATTTCAAATTCGGGCTTCCAGGTGCTCATGTTTGGGTGGAGGACAATATTATTTAAAGTCTGATGACTCTAGATACCGTTGGTTTTGCATACATTCATGCAGATTCTTCATTATTTAAATTCTTTAAATATGATACAGGACGATAACATTTAGTGGCAACAATCTGAAAGTTAACAATTTGAAAGTTTCAAAGCATTTAAGTAATTCAACGCAAAATGCCATTTCGAGACTTATAGCCTTTATGGGCTAACGCCCGTTCTCTGTAAAATATAAAATTGGCTTGCATCACTTTCGAAGATAATGGCTCAATTTTGAACTGTATGTCTAATAATCCTTGTTCGTAAATGCTGTGGTAGCTAGGCAAACAAAATGAAATATTTGTGTGAGAAAGTCACTTACCTCTACATTAAATGGTGGAAAAAAGGATTTCGTGTATTTTTCTCTTGGTGAAGTGAGTGTTTTCGAGAGAAAGCTAAATTTACTTAGTGCAGAGAAGCACTGGTCATCAACATTTTTATTATCTATAGAGAATGTGTTTACATTTCTTGTAACGATTTAAAAAATATTTATGTGTAAACAAACCTTAGAATTTTATTTTCTAATATATTCACTCTGATAGGCCTAAGTCCTTTTCTTAAAACGTCAAGGCTGATTGAATTCCATACCTCAGGGACGCGCAAACATTTTCGGTTGCGCACCAAAAATCAAAAGAAAAAAGTTTTGCGGACAAGAATATAAGTTTTTCTAAAATTTTAAAAACAATATACAAGTATTACAAGTTAAATGTGTTAATGAGATGAATGAAATTGTGATTTCAATTTTAAAATTTCCTTATATTGAGGTTCGAAGTGAGATGTACTGATTCTAAGGAACGAGGATAAATGCTCATTTGTCAGTTTACTTCTGAAATAATTCTTTCTAAGGTTTATGGTTGAAAACACCTGTTCACATATATAAGACGAAGCAAACATAGCACTGATTTTCTGGGCGTGAGATATTAAATTTGGGAAACTTACTTTCGATAATGATTTGTAAAACTCAAACTTTGGAATATTTAGAAGCAACCGCTTGAGATGATTGTTAGATTGCAAATCAATTAATTCAAGCTGACCTCACTGCTTCACAATTTACGTTGAAAACCATGGTAAAAATATCCAGTTCTGTTTGAATGGCACTGAAATCTGCGTTCGAACTCCAAATGCAGTATTTTCAAGCCATCTTCATAATTCTTAAATTTCTCTTAATTTACTGAGAGTTTTGAATTTAACACATAGGAGACACATCAGGGACTTGGGTGGGATGCATTTAAAGGGAATAGCTTCAATTCCGATTTCATTTCTCATTTTTGTTAAAAAAAATCGAGCAGTAGATTCTGAGGTATGGCTTGGAGCCTTATCCTGATGGAAGTGCAGATTGTTTAATTAAAGAGATGGAATTTCTTCTTTAAATTTAGGTGTTAAAACGTTTTTCTGATAGTAATCCAAATTCATTTTGGCAGTTTTTTCTACTTTCCTTATTTTAAGTTTTCCATTACGTTCCAAGAACCCAGTAATAAACATAAAATCTTTTAAAAAAAACTTTCCTTGTTTTCTCTGAACCAATATATTAAGTCTTTTTCTCCTCTTTTTTGGTAGTAAATCGATCTTTTTCTATTGCAATCGGATAATTATATCGAAGCCTCATCAGTTATAACTATATTTTTCCATGTTTCACCTGCTAAATAATTTTTGTACAGCAATCTGCACATAGTCCTACGCTGAGAAACATGTTTCGGGGTTAGTATATAAGGTACTTCTCCCGCCTTCCTAGCGTGCCTTCGTGGTGTAGTGGTTCTGCACACTGTGCCGGTATTCCAGAGGTCCATTGTTCGATTCCCGGCGAAGGCGTTTGATAATTTTTCATTTTGCCTGCTTCAAAAAAATTCCTAATGTCTCTACAGTGGCCCCCGAACTAAAAGGTTGTTGGATGATGATTCTGCACACCTAGGATAGTCTTAGGCCGAGAAACATATTTCTGCCTAGGCGATGAACATCATGTTTTTTATTTTGTTTTTGATTAGCTTTAAATGAGATTTTATAACTTTGTTGAGGGTTCCTCCAGAGATATTTAAAGATTTTGCAATAGTTCTTTGGGGGGCTGTATTTTCCTTCAAAACATGAGACGCGACTTAAGATTTAATAAGAGCTGTACGTACCTTTGTTTGGTATGCATTGTTTTGCCTTTTTCCCAGTCAGATGTAAACTTTGTCGTTTTTCTCCTTTTCATATTAATTATGTCACTTATTTTAAGTGTACAAATATTGAAACCATGCTTTTCATATCTTTTTTTAATAATTGAATAAACGTATTTCCCTTCGGACAGTGCAAAAATGCAGCCTTCAATCCATTGTTTATTTTTTAGCGACATTTTAAAGTGAAGAATATTTTTAATGCTGCAGACGATAATTAAACCTTATTCGAATTTGATGTCGATGCCAGTCAGGTTTGTATTTTAAAATTAATATTTAAATCAATGGAGGAAATTAAAATCGTTGCGAAAATGTATGAATACACTCAAGCAATAGTAATATAAATATAATGCATGGCTGGCTGTAATTACATAATTTTTTGGTAGAAGTTAAATCTAAAGAAGCTAATGAATCAAAAATAACTTACTCAATTAAATATTGTTTAGACCTACTAATAAGAATCAGAAGGCAGTTTGAGTGATTATAACCGAATTGCCCAGTCTCGTTGATTTAATTATTCTATAGCTACGACGCCGATTAAGTATTGCAATTATCTCTGATTTCGAAGAAGAATTCCTTTCCGTTTCATATTTCTCGCTTAAACAGAAATTATTCCAACTATTTGGTATAGGATATCACATTCGGTTGCTAACTTTCATATCATTTCCCAATTAAATCTGAGAGAATTGCAGGTTTCGAGAAAATGTTTGAACTTTTGCTCTCAGTTCAATAAATAACCTCCTTCGGGGTATGTAACCGAAACAAGAATTAAGAACCGTAACTTTCCCAACCAATTTAATTTCGTTTAAATTGCCGCTTATTAAGCATTTAACTTCTTTGTCTTCCGAAAATTTTAGTGTTTTGAGTAATTTGAATTAAAATAATCATATAAATTGAAATGCTTCAAAGATTTACGCTGTTAATTTCAAATGCGGACATGTCACCGCCAATACTCAGTTCGGCATATATTGTTCGAAAAGGCTAAGACAAATCTTCAAAGAAGTGACCTCTAAAGTTAAGAGCATTGCACATGTATTTTTTAGTTTCCTTCGTAAAAGATTGGGTGCGCGTTATACGGCGAATATACCTAAAAATTAAAAAATATAGCTCGAAATGACTGATGCTCGTTATACGTCGGAAAATATGGTATGTTCAGTTTATATAAACTAGAGCCAAAATAAAACTCCAAATACTGGACCAAATTTCAACGGCGCATCCGGGTATTAAAAGTCAGTATTGACGATTAAAGTTTCTTTATATATGAATGATTAAAGATTCCTTAAAGGTAAACGATTAAGAATTTTTTTTCATTATCGAATTTTATTTCAATAGAGATTACACAACAAAAATACGTTTTAGTCTGTGAAACAAAATACAAAACACATACTTGTGGATCATGGGTGAAGACGCCGTAAAATCCTCAATAATTGTATACTTATGGCTTCTCATAGAGAAATCTTAACCTTTTTCGCAACCGCCCATACATTAAAGTGCAGAGGTGGGGAACGTACGACCTTCGTGAGTTTCTTGTGCAGCTTCTAGCTCTTGTAGATTGCGACAATTTTTGAATATTAATAGAATTAAATAAAGTGCTGCCAGCATAATACGAATTAGAATGCTGCAGTGTCGCAGTTCTAGCAGTCTTTCCTAGTCTAAAATTATTGCCATTTTGCGCACTTCAGTTTGCCAACGTCCAACAATAGTAATTCTTATTTTTGGCTTGATCAAATATTCAGTTACTTTCAGGCAAGAAACAAATGCAAATATCCCACTAAATTAAATTTTCCATCCATATTTTACATACTGTTGCTATGCTGGTTTTTTATGACTTGATATTATTACTTTTCTTTCTTTATAATATAATTAATTTATTGAAAAATACTTCTACTAAAAAAAATTATATATTTCTACTTTTCTTTAATGTAATAAATTTATTGAAAAATACTTCTACTTTATTGTTTTTATTTGAAACAGTATCTAAATATATGTAGTCGTTTATTAAACAATTATCACAGAGTAATGTTATAATAAGTTATTAGCCTTATGTGAACAGAAAAGTATTTTTATTGTAAATTTTTATTTTAATAAATGACTTGTTTTTTAAATTATTTCTATATAATGCAATAAAGTGATAAAACTAGACAAAAACTATAATAACTTCACAAAAGTCGCATTTATAGATATATCAACTTATATGCAGCCTCCTTTATCATTGCCTAATTGAAATGTGGCTTCTCGTGGTAAAAAGATTCCCCACCTCTGGCATAGTGGTTCGCGAGGCTAATTGCTGCAGGCCTAGGTTCGAATCTGGGAAAAAGCATGGATGTCTGTAAATGTGTAGTGCCTGTGCGGCATGGGGGATTTCAAAATATACGGCCAGCCAAAAGTCCTCTCGAGGTGGTAGGGAAAACGGGAAGGGAAATCGTCGAACCATTTCTCTGAAATGCTTGTCTTCAAAATTCGGACAGAGCTGGGCAATGTCCTACTGTCATTTATGTGGTGCTCGAGGTTCAAGCCAACGACAGACGCAAAATTGAACTACTTGCCATGATAAAATCCGTGGGCCTGTTCTGATTAGATTAGACATATCAGATTAGTCAAAACAACCATTTTTTCGCATGCCCCTTTCATGTTGTGCCTGTTGTCTTTAATGGGTTAGACCAGCGATTCTCAAACTGTGGTAGACACACACCTGCAGCTATACGACGGCTTATTAAGAGTATGGGAAAAAATAACAATAATGGCCGAGTTCCTGTAGTAAATGCTTATAGAAAGAGAAAATATTGGAAAAGTTTGAATTTGTCAGTGAGTGAAAGGAAAAGGCATTGAGAGAAATTCCGGTATCACCGTTAGTGGCCAAAGCAGTGTAACCATGTAGAGTCATTAGGATTTTTGAAGAAGGAGACGTGAAACTTAAGGTCTCCCACCTCTCTCCTCTACCCACAACCACACGAGAGGACTTTCGGCTTGCCATATATTTAGAGTGCCTTCATGCCGCAAAGACACTATAAATTTACAAACATCCATGCCATCTCCGGGATTTGAATCCGAGCCCTTCGGTATTGCAGTAGGCTTCCCTAACCACTATACCGTCTGTGCGGCATCCAGTTCCTTGTTAAAGTGGTCACCGCATAAATTTTAGAGATATTTAAGTTTAACATATTATATATTTGGCTCTAGGGCTTCTTTTATTAAAAATATTTTTTAATATATTGTGAAGTTTTTTTCTTCTGACACCAGTTGTTACGTTATTTTCTTCCTTCACTTTCGTACGCGGCTCGTGTGGATTTGGAGTAAATAATGGCAGCACTACATGATGGAATGTCGAAACATACTTTATTTAGCAATATTAATCAGAACAGCTCCAAAATCATGTTTTACAGTCGTCGATGAACTACTATAAACACGCTGGAACCATCAGCGACACAGCCTTCAGGTTATCAGGCTATCACGGTAAAGATAGCTTCACTGCAACGCACCAGCGTACAGCTCCCGACTCTGCTCGGTCGTTCTCGGAACTCCACGTACTCTCGAGACTCTCCACGCTACAACTTGCGATGCACTCGACGACACACAGAGCACGGCTTCCAACTCTTCGGTTCAGTCGTTCCCGGAGCTCAACACGCTCTCTCGACGATGCACTAACCGCGATACACTACGAGACTCATTTGATGCACTCGACGACCCATTCGGCACTCGCTGGCCGGCTCTCAACTCGATCGCCTCCGCACGGACTAACTAGATGAGACACACTAACTATCTCGCACTCTCGAGGCACACCAACTGACTGCGGACCAGCAGGGTTTATATAGCTTTCGGCTTGTGTTCGAGAACATTCTGGGCTAAACCGGTAAGAATTCGTTCCAGAAGATTCTCCATCCGTCCAAATATCGCTAAGCCTTCCCTTGCCATTTTATAGTAGCCCTAAACCTTCTTTGCGGGGAAACTATCTCACCGCGCCTGGACATTTCGTAACAATATTTTTTTCGTGTTCAAAGTAATAAATGGGATTTATTTCCTCCATGTTACCTATGTGCAATGTGTAATATTTTTCCCGGTTTAATCGTTTTCCCCTCTATTTCGTCGAAAATAAAAAATAAAAATGATAGATGGAGGTTCTGCAGTAGTTGTATGTAATTCGTAATTTTTATAAACATTTGGATCATTAGTGCAATTAAGGAAAGATGCTTCCAAAGCGTTTTTTGTAAATGTTTCCAGGCTATATTACGTAACTGAATAGCGAAAATCATTAATTAAAAAATGGAAAATTATTTCCTTACTTTTTAAGAAAATTATCTAGAACTGCAGTATTATAGTTCTCGTGATATACTGCAAATTTAATTATAAATTATTAAAAGTTAAGAACAAAAACTGACATTTTGCAAAATTTTTAACCTTATAAATTTACTGAGAGACACTCTTTTTATTAATATTATGTTATTTTAAATGATTGTTCTAAGTTTAAGAAGCTTTTCATCGAATAAAAATATAATATATAACACCCACGTTTCTCGGTATCTTATCACTGTTAGTCTTGATAAAATAAAAATAATATGACTATTCCAAAGCGGTAGTTAGGAATTAATTAGAATATTTAGAATAGCGATTGCAAAAACTTCAAAATGAGAAACATATTTAACAATCTTTTGTATTTCGAAATATACTTAACAATCTTTTATATTTCGAAATATCCTTAACAATCCAGAGAAAGAAAAATTTTCCGAAGTATAGATGCGATTGTTTATTGAAATTACACTCAGAATGAACTAAATAAATGTAATAAATGCTAACTTACATGGAGATAAGGAAGCACTTCAAAATTTCTATAAAACAAATCAAATTCGTTTCTGTCATCGGAATTTAAAAAAGTGTACAAAAGTTATGCGTGCAATTTTCAATAAATTTATAGTGGCTGTTGGAGTTGAATATGCTAAATGGTGGTGCTTATTATTTACAGAAAGAACATTTCAACGAGTAAGAAAATAAAAATTTCAGACTGAGGTAAATATTTGTTACAAGCCTCGTGTGCAGGCAATCAAATGAAATAAAAGCACAGCTACTTCTTGAATAATTAAGTCTGTTTCTTATTATATAGGTGCATAATCTCCATGTTGCATTAATTTGCAATGAAATAATGTCACAATATTTTTTTTTTTTTTTACCTTTTAGCTTTGCCATTTGAACGGCTCATTTTAAAATAACGTTTATGTTAGCGTTTATTTCTGGCGGACTAATTCTTAAACTAATAAACCTATCGTAACTTATCTTAAAACCAGTTCAGGCGTTGACCTGAAATACGCACACCGGGATCCCATTGCAGTTTCTTGATATTATAATTTTTATATTTCTTATTCATTTGAATATTTTTAAAATTTTGAAATTTTAAATTGTTTGAGATGTTAGATGTTAAATGTAGATTTTAAGTTTTCAGTTGGTTTTTGTTTCTTTGCTTTTTTGCTTTAACTTTCCCTATAAGCCTCAATATCGTTTCTATTGAACAATGCATAAATGTATTTTCGATGTCATTTAAAACATCGATACTTATTAAACAATCACTGATAATTATATATGTAATGAATCAATTAAATTACTGAATTTTCACTGACGCTTGTATCGAGCGTCAGAAGTTTTATATCTATTAACGTATTATCTAATTATTTTTAGCCCAAAGAGGCAATTTGCACAGAAGGGCTGTTAATTTCGGTTTGGCATTTTGCTTTGATTTATTATAAACGGCGAATCACTTTTTGAATTGTTGCCACCCAATATTTCCCTGTTTTATATTCAAAAATATATTAAAAATGAGGCCTGTTTTATATTCAAAGAAATTAAATAATGAAGAATCTTAAATAATGAAAAACGAAGAAACGTATATATGTTTCTCGCATTCTGATAAAAGAACGGTACCTAGAGCTTTCCAACATTGAATAACGTACATTTCCACCCGAATATGGGCATCTGGAAGCCCAAATTTGGAATTTGTTTTATTATCTGTCTCATATTTTGTAAGGCAGTTATGAGTTTTTTGTTAAGAAACTCAACGATTTCAAAGCAAGCAGTGGCAACACTGTACGAAAAAAAAATTGTCTCCAGCACGTTAGATTGTGTATCGGAAATTCTAAAGATATGCTCTTTTAAATAATTTGTGATGTTGCTGTTGAATTGGATTTTATGGTTTAACTGCGAAAAACGTGATATTTAATGTAAAGGCAACACACAAAAAGTTAAAAACGCCCCTTTGGGCGTAATATAAAATCTGCAAGCTTTCAGATTTTTTTTTAAATTTTCAAATTATTAAGAAATTAAAGCCAAAACAGCATGTTACAACTTACACTATGCATTATAAATGAGATCATTAACTGAGCCAGATTTCTATATCTGGAATATTACAGTATTTTGAATTTTAAATTTTGAAGTAATTTTGAAGCAGACGATATCTGAAAAAGAAACATTTTTATCAGACTATTTTATATTCAGCGTAAAAGTAACAGAAAAAAAAGTAGGAACAACGTTCTCTACATTTTATTTCTCATACTTTTCATATGTTTCACATTGCCAGTAAATGAATAAAACTGAAAGAACTATATTAGAGAAAGACATATTTTCTTTAAAAATCTGTTTTTTTACACCCACTCTTCACTTGAAATGTTCAATACTGAAAAGCATATGATATTACTTATTCCTACTGGCGTAAGAATAACTTCGTACAAAGAAGTAAAAAAAAAAAAAAAAAAACGTCTGTAATATTCAGGGAGAAGTTTAATATCATTTTAAGATGTAATTAGCATTTATAGTACAGAATCATTGTTTTTTTTTTTTTTTTTTTTTTTTTTTGTTTTTAAAGGAGGAGATTTCATAAATGTGCAAAGTCCTCGCCCGGACGCATACAAGCATTCTGTGCCGCGCCACAAGCTTAGGGGAAAATCCGTACTTGTGATTGGACATACTTTCAGATGACATCATTTTCTCTTGACGTAATGACGTTTAGAGGAGCTTTTTACCGTTTTGTTTTCGTTGACTGATTCGCATGAGTGAAACGGAAGCGGGAAAATTATCGTTTGTTTTCTTTGAAACGAAAAAATTTAGCTGCAGCGTTCTGCAGATGACTTCCTGATACACGAATTATAAAATCTTATAAAAGAACCAGATGGCTTATCTTATTTTATAATTTATGAAATTTAATTTCGTAAATTATGAAATTTTTATAATAATACAATTATAAAATCTTTCAAAGATGTTGTTAATATCACACGCAACCTTAAGCGCTTACATTAAATAAATAGCTGAGTTCATGAATTTAGTGCAAAAACCAAAACGCGACGATTAACTGTAAAAGGCACTGTGTGCGAGTGAGTATATTATTATTATTGCAATTTTTTTGCATTCTGTTTCTTTCACATTACAGAAAACATTCCATTTACAAATGTTATGTTATTTCCATGTTAATGCCCTTGTCTTTCTAATATTCTGTTGCCTTAAATGAAAGAAAAAAGTGCATTCAGTACTGTCGCTGAATAATACACGTATAAAAGAAAAGAAATTTTCTTCTCTGACAAACATTACTTTTATGTAAAGGTGCAAAAGATGGTACACATTAAAAAATTGGCAATACTCATGAAGTAATACTATTCAGTTTAAAATATGTATCGGTGTAAATGCAATTTTATTTCATACTTTTTAAAAATATATCCAATTTTTCATGGGAATGACTTATAATTTTAAGAAAAGTATATTTCATATTTGCAATGAAAATTAATAACGTACCGAAATAAGTATGATATTTCTCAAGTAAACAAAATGTAATTACAGTTAGCATGAAGGCTCATAGCTCTGCGTCTTTCACCATACTAGTTACTGATCAGTGTAGTTTAGACGGCAAGAAAAATAAAATAAAATAAAAACTTGATTTACTCGAAACTTTTCTTAAGAACTTTTAGGAAAAGATAGTTTGTGTTTTATACTGATTTATCTCACTTTTCTATCACTAACATCAAATCATGTACACGAATTATATCTTGGGTAAGAGGCAAAAATTGTAGTTATAGATCTGGAAGGTGCGAATTTGTCCAGCTCCGTTTCAGTTTGAAAGGAGGAGGGGTGGGTCCCTCAGATCCTGTTCTTTGAGGTTCAGCCTTGGGTAACGGATCCAAGAATATCCTAACCCTCTTTCTCTTCCGCCAACTTTCATGAGGATTTTCAGGTTGGCAGTATGCCGCAAAGACATTATTTATATTTGCAAATATTCATGCCTGCGATATTGGTCGTACGTGGAGGTTCTTTCTTCATTAACTCATGTAATGGGGTCTTGTAATTAAGACGTAGGTGTGACATAGGACAATATTTACAGCACGAACAAGATAAAAATAAATAATATCATCCTTTTGGCTTTTCCAGCCGCGTAATATACCCTGCGCAAAAAAAGGGGGGGCGGACAGTTCTAGATCTCCCGTTCTACTGGGACGATTGACGAAATTCAAATTGCGTTTTTCATATCTCGAAAGCGCGATTTAGGATATGTACTAAATTTATATATGGCATTGTTCTAACATAGGTATTCTGACACAAGATCGGACTTTTTTCAAAAATTTATCTTGGTGCATTTTTTGTCAATTTGCGCCAAGAATAATTCACTTGGCGAACTTCTTAATTTCTAGCAACCAATTTTCCTTTCCTCGTTTCATTGCAGACGAGCGGGAAAAAAGTCATCGTTCATACTTTCAAACAATTTTAACAAAATGCATAAACCACGTTTGGCGTTATTATCGCTTATAACAAATATGACAAATTTCAAAACTAACCAATATGTAAATTCATATATATCTTAGAAAGTTTTGAATAACAAAATCCAAATTTTTGCAGGTGTGCCTAGAAATACATCTACTTTAAGATGATGTTAAAACTTTTATAGGTTGTAATTCAAAATTTTTGTCGAAAAATTTACAAAAATTATTTAAACATACAAATTTTTAAAATAAATCATAAAAATTGGGCGAATTTTATTTGCAATGAACCTAAATTTTGAAATATGAAAGGAAGAATAAAATAAGTTTAATAAAAAATGATATAAAATATATACCAAATTCAAGTAACATTGAGGATTTAAAATTTGCAGAGCTAATTTTTTAAACACTACTTGTGCGATTCTTACAAAACTTAGCAGTTTAGCATAATTTGAGTCGTAGAATCGAAATATGGAAAAAAAAAGTGACTTCTCATTTCAAAAGAAGTCCGATTTTGTGTCAAAATACCTACATTAGAACAATAATTTATTTACTAAAGAATATTGATTATGCTATATATAAATCTAATGCATATCCTAATCCTAAGTCGCACTTTTGAGACATGAAAAACGTAATTTCAATTTCGTCAATCGGACCAGTAAAACGCAAGATATAGAACTTTCCTTTTTTTTTTTTTTTTTTTTTTTTTCGTAGTGTGAGTATATCATATACGAAGCTTTCCCTTCATGGTCATCTGTGTGGATCTTAGACGTAAAACCACTTGGCAGAAGGTTCTGTTGATGATCAAAACTTGTAGCTTGTTTATTTTCATACGCCATCGACTACTGCAATTGCAAATCATTAGTAAGTTTCATCCCAACCAACTCCCTTTCCCCAAAGAGATATAGTACAAATTTCATTCTTATCGTAAAAGGAAGTTAAGCCTATGGGGTAGAAGAGTTTATCCTAAGTTCTTAGTACGGTATGTAGCTTACGTTCATATGTACTCTTAAATTTTACAGGCTTTCTCCTAGGCGCTGTCTCCTTTAAAACGCTTAGATAAGTAAATTTTCTGGATATCTTCGTAATTTCATATAATTTCCCAAACCTCCGATGATATATTGTATTGTTGAATTTACAGGCCGACTGATACTCAGTATTATTCTCCGTCCACATGACTTTCAGTTCATTAACTTATAGAGTCTCAATTTCTTTGGTAGCATAAACTCACAAGCTCTGGAAACACTAAAGAGGACTCATTCTCTTGTCTTTAACTGTGTAGCCAAAGTCAGAAGAAGGGAGTAAGTCGCCTTTTTATTTGATCATAAGTAAGTAACAATAACCCAACTAAGCCAACATTTCTGGCTTAACTTAAACAAACAATGTTGAACTAAAATCAAATGTAGTTAAATTAGCTGGCTCACAGGATAAAGTAACCGCGCAGGAAGGCTCTGGTTTGTAGAAGGCGGAGAGACAAGCTTAACGGCTAGAAGCCACAGAATCAAACTGTTATTTAGTCACGGTAACAGCGTGGCCTCAAGTAGGCAGAACAAGCCCTAAAATCAACTTGCGAAACCTTCGCTTAAATGGCACTTCTTTCTCCCTAATAAACGCGCACTATCTCATTTACATTCTGGGGCGGAAAGCGTGAGTGAAAAGGAGAACGACAGGAAAGTTGCTTTAACTCAAAATTAACTATTAGTCAAAAATAAATAAATAAATAGATAAACAAATGATAAATAAATCCTCTCAAACTTCACGCTGATTTCCGTCATAATTTCTTGGACATGAGAAGATAAGGACACAACCTTCTCTAGAAAGTGAAATCTACTACGTTGTTGTTGTTGTCGTGCCCATATTACATGGAAGAATGGATGCCAAAGCCTACTCCAAAAGAAGGTCGACTTCTATTTTCCAACCCAATTTTGAGGAAGAGCACCTCGGGGTGAGGTCCGAGGGTCTCCCACCCCTCTTCCCCTTCCACCAAACCACACGAGAGGACTTTCAGCTAGTCGCATATTTAGAGTACCCCCATGCCGCACAGACACTATACATTTACAAACATCTATGTCTTCTCCGGGATTCGAACCCGGGCCCTATTTACAACTTATTTTAAGCATGAGGCTGAAAAGACATTTTGACGGATGACACAGTGACAACTTACAAACCGTACACATACAGTGACATTCTACACGCATATAGTCCAGAAGTTCAATATTTTCTCATATATAGACATCTTGCAAGATGATTATGTCAGTTAATGCATAACAGAAAAATTTTCTTTGGCATTCCATGAAAAGCTGGCTTTTTAGGAAGAGTTTCTAAAAAATCAACTTGAATGCATTCTCTAAATTTCTGATTAAAATGTCTTTTCCGTGAGTTATAATGAATGCATGCAAAATTTATAGTTTAGTGATAATATATTGTTAATAAATGTTTCAAAGTTTGGTACTTTAATGCTAGTTAAAAATGCCATAATGCCTTATTCGTTGTAGTGGCCCAGTTTTGAACCCCTGAGAAAGCATAAATGCTTTCAAATGTACAGCGTCTTTTCGGCATGAAGGGATTCATATTATCGAGTCAAAAGCCCTTTCAAGTGGTTTGTAGTGGAAGAAAAGGTAGGTGGTAGGTGGGTCTGGCACTTGGGGCCTCCGTCAAAATTCATACGGAACTGAGAAAACTCGCACTGTCAACCATGATGTGTTCACAGCTTTGGCCAACAATGGGGACAATCCTTTCCCTCTATAAGGTATTTAATCCCTCCTTCCAGCATGCCTCGGTGGTGTAACGGTTCGCACACTCGGCGCGTATTCGAGAGATCCAGGTTCGAGTCCCAGCGAGAGCATTGCTCATTTTTCAAGTCTTCAGCATCAAAATAACCTAAAAAACCTACAGTGGCGCCCGAGTTAAAAATTGGTGGATGATGAATCTTCACGACCAGGATTTGACGATTGGGTCCTCTAATCCCCAGTAGCCCTATTTTCTATCTACCTTCCAGCGTGACTTCGTGGGGTAACGGTTAGTACACTTGGCTCGTATTTGAGAGGTCCAAGTTCGAGGTAACTGCTCATTTTTCAAGTCTTCAGCATCAAAATAACCTAACCTCTTTGCCTTACGAATTCATGAACCTAATCTACACTATGGTCGGATTCCGACAACGCAAAAAATAAAATCGCTTCCCTGAACAACACTGAATACATCCAAGATCTGTACATTAATGCAAATAATATTAGCATTACATCGAAAAATATAATAAGGCAAAATAAGTTACGAAGATTTAGTAAACCGGAATGTATGTTTATGACAACGTACACAAACGAAGGACATGTTGTTATTATACGTTAAATTTAGATGTATGTTTGTGACATGTGTATAATGGAGGCCTACGCTCGCTACCTTTCTGCATTTATTCTAGCGAAACATTCAGATATTTTAAACTTTTATTAACTATGAAATGCTTCTAAGCCCCCATAGGGAGAGAAGGTGAAATTTTCTTTGCAAATACAGCCTATTCAATTTTTCTAAGACAGTTTTCAGTATTTATGCGCTGTTGTCGAGAGAATAATAGAAAAATCATACAAAACTAAGAAAAAAAAATTACTTTTTCCCGCTTTTTTCGATCTAATGCAAAAGCCGGAACGAAATTGACAGCTTCCTCTCTTTTGTTAGGTATTCAAAATAGTGGAAGGAAAGTTTTTGCTCGCTATCAAGTTAATAGTTTCCCTCTCCACCACTGTGTTTTTCTTTCCACGATTTCACGCAGTTTGTATCAATCGAAACCATCGTAATCATCTGCTTATCAAAAGAAATAAATTTAAAACAAATTCCAGAATTTCAACAGCGCCTAAATTGAGCTCTTCTCTTTACTTTGATACAATTCATGTCTTTAAAAAGCTGCGATTTGCGTCATGAGTTCGTAGAAGACCTAACAGAACTTCAAAAGGTTTTTGCGTTTATTTTATATATTTAGGGATATTAATTTCATTTTGGCATTTCGCGTCGAAACCTTTAAAAGTCTGAATCACCTTTCAAATTGTTGCCACGAAAAATTATCGCCCTGCATTATATTTAAAGAAATTTAGTAAAGAAGAATTTGCATAAATGTATATATCTTTCTCGCACTGTGATAAAACAGTGGTACCTAGAGCCATTAAATTCTGATTAACGCAAGTCTCCACCCGAATATTGTCATCTGGAAGCCTAAATTTGGAATTTGTTTTATAATTTATTTCATATTTTGTAAAGCATTTATGAGTTTTTGATTAAGAAACTCAACGATTTCGAAGCTAGCAATGGCAGCACTCTAGGGGGAGGGTGAAGTTTTTATTTCCATCGCGCGAGACTGTGTATCGGAAATTCTAAAGATATGCTCTTTTTAAATTATTTTTCGATATTTCTGTTGAATTTAATTTTATGTGGTTTAAGTTCGAAGAACATGATATTTAATAAATAAAGGTAACACACGAAACGTTAAAAAAAGGCTCCCTTGGGCGTAATGTAAATCTGATATCTTTCAGTTTTTTTTTTTTTTTTTTTTTTTTTTTTTTTTTTTTTTGTGTGTGTGTGTGTGTGTGTGTTTATCTTATTTTTAGTTTCACATGTAATTAATTTTCAAGCATACATGTAATTAATTTTATAAAGCATCAGAACTGAGAATTTAAATTTTTTTTTAAATTTTAACAAAACTTTAAGCTTACGCAACTAGCTAATGCAATTGTTTTTTTCCATAGGCAAGAAGAAATTAAAATTAAATAGATGCGTGCAGAATTTCACATTTAATCTAAAAATTACAATATCAAAACTCAATTCAGTTAGTAACTTTTCAAAATATTTTAATGACACGTCTATGTAAAGAATGTGCTGTGAGATTGCAATTGAACCTAGAATACGTAAATTACTATGGCAAGTTGTGAAATAACTGTAATGCCACTGAATTTTCCGCTTTAATTTTTAAATACTATTAATGAAAGAGATTAAGGTTTATTTTAGTTGTTATTTTGTTATATTGATATTAATTATTTTCTGTAGCCGTTTCTTCCGTTGCCTTCACTATAATGCAAATTAGATTGAATTTTAATAGCGAGAAACTGCATTTATAATTACGGATTTAATTAGAACGACTCTGCAAAAAACACTTTGCTGCCAGAGTTTAGCTACTTATATAAGTTGAGCTGGTTTTCATAAACGAGAGTTTGAATTTGTTAGCACTTACGCGGGTAGCTAAAGCCGAATCACAAGGTATTTAAGTTGATTTCTACTTCCTTGTAAAAGTAAAGGAAATACTGTAATCACGAAAAATTTCGGGTATTATATTTCAACAGAAATATACATTTTCACCTTTCCCCAATCCATTTTGACTATTTTTTGCTTGACTTCTGTATGTAAGAACAGAATAAAGGATTTTCGCCAAAATGGATTTAAAGCGGATTCAAAAGGAATTTTTCATGACGTCTGTACTTTGTTACTTAGATACGTACATATGTATGAATGTATGTATGTATCTTGCATAACTCATATTAGACACGAAAAGATTAGCCACAGAACGATGAAATTTTGTATGAAAGCTATAACATCTAGTTGTGCATCTCCATTCTTTATTTCAATCAGTAGCATCAAGCGCATATATACCACCCCCTTAAAAGGTGCTTACACACCACCCCCTTAAAAGGTGCTTACACGGCCTTTATTTTTGTAGTCGTTGGTCGTAGTTATATACAGGTAGCCCTCCTACAGCATGGCATCCTGTAACACGGTTTCGCTGTAACACTATTCACAAATTCCGAGAACCCCCCTAAAACACGTTATGTAAAAATGGAATTATATGAAGTTTGTATCTGCGACAAAAATTGACTTGACCGGGATATTTAATTACAAAATTTGCGATTTCATTTTCAACTTGCCCTTAGAGATCGATTAAGTAAGAATTATTAAGTTAAGAGTTAGAATAATTCGAGGAAATAAGTTTAAATGAAGTGCAGAAAAAAATGTGTATAATTTAATTCGCCGTACAAAGAAATTCTGTGATATCCACATCAGATTTTTAAGCATATTTAAATGTGTTCATGTTACCCCCAAAGAAGTGGTGCTATACAAATTTCGCTCGTACTAAAAAATATACCTTTCAATAAATTTTTTTGGCTTAGTTTTACCTCTTTTCTTTGTATTTTAAGTTTATACTTCTAATAAAGTATGAAAACGAGAATAGCATAGGAAGATTAAACAGGGTGGTAATTTATTGGTAATTTGGTTAAATCTTTGAAAATCAATAAAGAGAAATCACAACTGCATTAGGATATACTAGAAAATAAAATTATGCTATTGTTATTTTTAGCTCGATAAATAAAAAGTGAACTAAACTTAAGATTGCTGTACAAGAAAGTTTAGTTCATTCTAAGGCGACCAGATATTTCACGTTGTGCGAAGCAGTCCCGGAAAACTTCCGGAATTCTCTAAATATTCCATGATGTTGTAAACAATTGGTTTTGATCTGGCTTATTTGGTTATGGCAAAGCACACTAGGGCTATCTGCCTAAGGAAAGGAATGCCTTCGTGGAGGACTTTCTAACGAAAACTGGCTCGTATGCACGTTATACACGGGGAAAATTACGAAAACGTCTATGCAGCCATCCCGTTCTCTTGGCATCGAATCCTGGTCGCAACTACCGGTGTTCAGCGGTTTTACCGCTTAGTCACCGGGGAGCTTGTAAAAAGCTGCCGTGAATTTTACTATTGCAGCTCTATAATCATACACGTATTTTTGTGGCTTCAGAACAAAGCATAGTTGGGCAAAATGTAATTGCAATTGCGTTGTAATTGTAAAATGTAATTTACAATGTAAATGTAATTACATTTATACTATAACTGCAATTACATTATAGTGTAAGCATAAAGTAACTGCCATTATATTTTAATTACAACAACAACGCAATTGTTGTTAAGAGAACCTGGTTTCTTTCTTATCTTATACGGGAAATAAATCACGAAATTTGTAATTCAAATTTCCCCATTTTAACAAAGGGATCATTAATACGGCTAAGTTTATTTTGGCTAAACTAACTTCTTAGGTGTTATCGTAGTTTTCCCTAGGTGTAACGTGGATCAACGGGCCAGTTTTTTTTTTTTTTTTTTTTTTTTTTAATGTCCTCCACGGAGCATCTCTCCTTTTTGTGAATACCAGTGCATACGACGCCGTAATCAAAGAAAAATAATATTCGCCAACTTGATGCTTTCATCCAGAATTCCAGTATTTATTTTACCTCAAGCGAGTATATCTCAGGTACAGCTAAGAAGCTTTTTTGATGATGCATTCACCTTTCTGTAAGAAATTTATGTTTGGGTGCTTAGTCCAAAAGAATGTAAATAATAGAAAATTCTGGGGCGAATTCAAGTCAAATAATATCGACTAGAATATATGTTTATGCCTTTTTGAATGTAAAATTAAAAGTAAGCGAAGATAATTTTTTGAATTCTAGTACACTGAATGAAGTTTAATAACTTGAATACATTAATATATACACTGATGAGCCAAAACGTTATGACATGGAGAGCAAGTGATTAAGTGAGAATGGTATTCAACTGCTGCTGTAGAAGATAAGAAATCATTCTTGTACTAACTTTTGCGAGTGATGAGAAAGGCTGCTGATCTAAGAGAATTTGATAGACGGCAGATTGTAATGGCCTCAAGGCTCGGAACGAGTTTCTAGGAAACTGCACGACTGGTAGGTTGTTCACGATCTGCTGTTGTTAGTTGTTAGGAAAGCTGATAAATGACGGTGAAACCAGCAGTAGATTCTTTGGCTCAGCTGACATCCCAACAATGCAGTTCCAAGTGCAAGTGTTTCAAAACACACAGTACAGCGGATACTGTTGAATATGGGACTACGCAGTAGACGTCCCACTCGTGTGCCTCTGTTGACGAAGCGTCGACTACGCTACAGTGGGCCCGGGGACATCAAGACTGGACCATGGATAATGGAAGACAATTGCCTGGTCGGATGAATCACGATTTCTCATTCATCACGTCGATGGTTGTGTCAGGGTACGTCGTCTTCCAGGCGGAAAGTTGCTCCCCCCCCCTGTACAGCAGGACATAGACAGGCTGTTGCTGGCGGTTTTATGCTTTGGGGAACGTTCTCAGGGTCGGCTCTGGGACTCTTAGTTGTGATGGAACAGACCATAAAAGCTGCAGACTATCTTAATGTAATTGCGGATCATTTAAACCTTTACGTGGCGTCTGTCTTCCCAATGAAAATCTGTCCAATCTGTCTTTCCAACTGGAAATGGATTCTTCCAGCAGGAGAACGCCTTATGTCACAAGGCTCGAATTGTGTTGGAGTGGTTCGGGAGAGCTTGAAAATGAATTCTAATTAATGTCCTGGCCATGTGATTCGCTGGATCCTAACCCTTTCACTGGTACATTTTTTATCAAAATAGGTTCAAAAATTGCGTATTCTATTTATTACATATTTCAAATCTACATATATGTTAGAATTAAAATATACAACAAAATATTTTAAGAGGTTTTTTTTTTTTCCTCAGTATGGAATTCAGTCATAGAAAAAGGATGTCAGAATACTGAAATTGAGGAATAATGATATAAAAGGGAAATTTTGAAAATTAATATTGGTTAAATTATGATTTATTTTATAAAATACAAAGGTAAAACATATATATTAATGAAAATATTTACATAATGTAATATTTTGCATCACTGTTGAACGTTTTCAATAGAAACTGAATTTTCAGATTCATCACTATCTGCAGAGGAATCCGAGAAGTTCTCATCAGTTTCACTATAACTATCTTCAATATACTTGAAATCAGAGTCAGAACTACTATCAGTATCGGAAATATCGTCAGGAATATAAGTTATATCACTCGCGAAACGCTTCCTGCCAGACATCTTTGAGCTCTGAAAAGCGTGCACAAAATGCTACATTACGTATTCTTGTATATTTGGCAGAAATGTGGACAATTAGCGCCATCTGTTAAACCACATCTAAATAAACAATTAAACATCACAGAAAAGCCGAAAGGAAATATTGAGCTTGGAAAGAGCGAGTTGCACAATTAAATAGATGGCAAAAATTCATGCCCGCGGAAATCGCGGGTTGCTCAAATTTTGCTACTTCTACGTTGCCCGTGATAATCGCGGGATACGCAGCGAGAGGGTTAACCCGATTGCCCACATTTGAGATGTCATTTAGCAGCAGCTCAAAGCTCAAACACTACCACATCTCAATATCTCAACTTTGGGTAACCGCTGTTTAGACATTTGATACAACTCAAATTATGCCTAAATATTAAATTTTCTAAAATTTTGTGAGAAATTTAACAAGAAATTTAAAAATTTGTCTTTCTGCACTTTTTTCAGTTTTCGCCAAGAATAATTCACTTCACGAAGCTCTTAATTTATAGTAACCTGTTTTCTTATTTTCCTAGGTGTGGCTATCTCAGCACTTGCATTACTGTATTTATTACATATGTATTTTACAAATTAACCTAAAAATAAAAAAAGATCTGAAAAAGTCTATCACTTTCTCATCATAACAAAAATAGTTCCATTACTATATGCCAATTTTATCCGCATGTAATGGGCAGACAAAATTTTGCACGTGAATACCTCCATTATTTTTTTTGTTCCCTTCGCACGCTGCTACTTCTGGTATAAGGTATTTCTTCCGCCTTCTTAGCATGCCTTCGTGGTGTAGCGGTCAGCACAGCGCGTGTTCGAGAGGTCCGGAGTTCGCGTCTCGGCGAGGGCATTGCTCACGTTTCATGTCTTCTGCTTCGAAATAACCCCCAGTGGCACCCGAATAAAAAAAAGATGGTGAATGATGATTCTCCATCACCAGAATTTTGCGATTGGGTCCCCTAATCCCCAGTCGCCCTTTAATATGGGGAGTATATAAGGTATTTATCCTGCCTTGTTAGCGTGCCTTCGTGGTATAGTGGCTAGCACATTCGGCGCGTATTCGAGAGACCCGAGGTTCGACTGGCAAGGGCATTGCTCATTTTTCATGTCTCCTGCTTCGAAATAACCCAATGACTCTACACTGACTCGTTAAAACATTTTTTTGTTTCTTGAAGAATTTTGTGTTGTGATAGAATATGGTATGATTTCTAACTTATTCATATTTTTGTGTATTCATATTCATATTTTTTCTTCTTTTTATCCTAAATTAATCTTTATACTGTTTCTTAGTGCAGGTATCATTTTCTTCAATTTCTTCATCAATTTTCTTTATTCCTTTCAATTTTATTAGATATGAATATAGACAGATAAATAGATATTCTGCTAGGTTGTAATTTATTTATTTTTTAAATCATTAGTTATGCTTTTTTTTTAAAAAATCATCTGCTGTTTTTATCAAATGTGTTTTGTAAACTTTTTATAATTTAATAACTATGATTCATCGTGACATTGAATGTAGTTTAATTACTCTGTTCGTTGTTAAATAGATTGTCATAAGAATTTTAGTTTATAACTACAATTCATTTTCTGGACAAACAAATCAGATTCGACAGAATATTTTTGGCTCTTAAATCTTTTAAATTAGGGTCTGTTAAATGGGATGTCTCTTGCATTACCTATTTTCAGTAAAAAACAGTTTTACATGTTTCAGTTTTGCAAAATTAAGATAATCAGAAATGAAACTAATTTTTCATTCATGTACTACAGACGGTGTTTACATATTTTTGTAACGAATTTGCATAAACAAACATTTGAATTCTATTTCCTAAAATGCTCAGTCTGATAGCCCCTTTATCGAGCTATCATATTACATCTTCATTTCCAAGATATCAGTCCTTTTCTTAAAACATCAAGGTTGAATTTATTCTACTCCTTCGTCACAATCTTCCAGAGTCCATTCAATGTTTTGGGAGACCGGTAGTAAAGAGCTTGTTTTAAAAGTCCAGATGGATATTAATCCATAGGAGACACATCAGAGGACTTAAGTGCGATGCAGTTAAAAGGTATAGATTCAATTCCGGTTTCATTTCTCATTTTTTCAAAAAATAGAGCAGTAGATTTAGAGGTATGGCTTGGAGCTTTATCCTGAGGGAACTTAACACAATGAAGATTGTTTAGATAAACAGATGGAATTTCTTCTTTAAAACTGAGTGTTAAAACATATTTCTGAGAGTAATCCGAATTAATTTCGACATTTTTTCCCTTACTTTCCTTATTTTAAGTTTTCCGTTATAAGAGTAGTATTAACCAAAAAAACTTTTAGAAAAACTTTCCTTGTTTTCTTTCAACCAAAATAATAAATCTTTTTCTCCTCTTTTTCGGTAGTAAATCGATCTTTTTTCTACTGCAACCAGATAAGTATATCCAAGCCTCGTCAATTATAACTATATATTTTCATTTTTCACATGCCAAATAATTTTCATGCAGCAATCTGCACATAGTCCTACGCTGAGAAACATGTTTCGGGGTTAGAATATAAGGTACTTTTCCCGCCTTCCTAGCGTGCCTTGGTGGTGTAGTGGTTCTGCACTCTGGGCCGGTATTCCATAGCTCCATTGTTCGATTCCCGGCGAAGGCGTTTGCTAATTTTTCATCTTGCCTGCTTCAAAAAAATTCCTAATGTCTCTACAGTGGCGCCGAACTAAAAGGTTTTTGAATGATGATTCTCCACACCTAGGATTTGGCGACTGGATCCCCTAAAAACCCCAGTCGCCCTTTAAAACGGTTTAAAACGGAGTATATAAAGTTCCATTCCACCCACCTTCTTGGCGTGCCCTCGTGGTGTAGTGGTTCTGCACGCTGAGCCTTTATTCCTGAGGTCCGTGGTTCGATTCCTGGCGAAGACATTTGCTAATTTTTCATCTCTCTGGCTTTTCCAAAAAATACCTAATGTCTCTACAGTGGCACCCGAACTAAAAGGGTGGTGGATGATGATTTCTCCCCACCCAGGATTTGGCGATTGGGTCCCCTAAAAGAAAGCCCCAGTCGCCCTTTAGAAGGGGGAGAATATAAGGCATTTCTCCTGCCTTTCTAGCGTGCCTTCGTGGTGTAATGGTTCTGCACGCTGGGCCAGTATTCCAGAGGTCCGTGTTTCGATTCCCGGCGAAGGCAATTGCTCATTTTTCATCTCTCTGGCTTTTCCAAAATAATCCTAATGTCTTTACAAGATGATGAACATCATGTTTTTTCTTTTGATTAGCTTTAAATCAAATTTTATAATTTTGTTCGCAGTTCCTACAGAGGTGTTTAAAGATTTTACAATAGCTCTTGGGGGGGGCTGGATTTCCCTTTAAAACATGAGATGCGACTTTAGATTTAATAAGAGCTGTAGATAACCTTTGTTGGATATGCATTTTTTTCCTTTCTCCCAGTCAGATGTAAACTTTGACGTTTCTTTCCTTTCATATTAATTTTGTCACTTATTTTACGTGTAGAAATATTAATACCATGGTTTTTGCATCTTTTTTTATAATTGAATAACAGTATTTCTCTTCTCACAGCGCAAAAATATAGCCTATGGTACATTGTATATATTTCAGCGACATTTTAAAGAAAAGAATATTTTTTTTTTAATTCTGCGAACGATGACTAAACCTTATACCAATTTGATGCCAATTACATTTGTATTTTAAAATTAATATATAAATTCAATTATTAAAATTCAAAATCATTACAAAAATATGTGAACTCCCTCTGTATGTAAAGAATATTAATAATGGAGCTCCATGAGCTTCGTTCTCATCTAATTAAAAACTTTGCAATAAAATAACCATAATACCCATTTTTGCAATCATAAATTGCATTCCTTAATCCTAAATTGTTTGTTAAAATTGTCTGCTCCGTACAATAATGGATACAGACAATGGTGACATGCTGTTTTAATGAAGCTGCAAAATCATTAAACTGCTTAATGTTCAGATCATTCATAAATGTGGTATTGTATCTCCTATACATTTAATGAGCTTATTCGTGGCAAATAAATGGTGCTCAATCAGTAAACATAATCTCGAAAGCAGCGGAAGTCCAATTATAATCTTCTACAATAGGTATGGCTAATTTATTTTTGTGACTTAATATTGCTTCCTGTTTACTTACAGTTGCCACAGCAGAAATTATGCGATTTGTTGATTTTAGGAACCAATAGTTATTTCATTTTTTTATGTTTCTTAAAATTAAAATCTTAAAAACGGACTAAATTTAAGTTAACCGTTTCTTAATATTCTTTTTTGTGTATGCATTTATATGTATTATTTTTCTAATAATTATTTGAAAAATTTTTAAATATGGAAATTAAATAGTTAGCAAAATGAATAAAATTTCTATAATTAAAATAATAAATATATAACAAATAATTCTATGTAAATAAAAGTTTTGAATCTGCTATAGTAAAAGCTGCTGCAATAATATACAAAGTTTCATTAACTGTTTGATTTTGTTCTGTGATTATTTTAATAAACTCCAGTTCTAACGTAACCTAAAATTATTTACAAAGGGCACCCATAAAGTAACCAGACGGTTTCTTATAAATAACAAAAAGATTACTCACCTTCAAATACATTTATCTCCTACAAAATAATTACCAGAGGAGTCTCTACAATTTTTCCAATGGTTCTTCAGGTCATCGAAACACTGATTATAGGCGTTGGAAATAACAGTTTGCAAAATGCCTGGAACATATGATTTAATATCAGAGACATTTGTAAATCTGTGCTTTGATGGCCATCTTAATCTTCGGAAAAAGGAAAAAACAGCTGTCGATAAGTCGGGAGAATATGGTGGTTGTTTGTAAGGATCTTAAGTTTTACTAACGTTTATGTTATTTTAAATCTTTACTATCACTTCTTATTTTCTACTTCCGGCCAGAATTAAAAGCGTTAACTTATTTATGCAAAATTTGTCTGGCGAACGCCAAGTACTTAAGTTGTGGCTTTTTGCCAAGCGAGAGAGGAAGGAGTTAGTCGAAGCAGGCCGCTTGCCTTAGAAGTTTTACTCGGTTGCTGGTTGCCTTTCAGGCCAGAGGTTTAACCCTCGTGATAATTTTAAACGTATTGTAGTGTTAACAGTTCTCTGTACTATATACGGCTTCCTGTTAATATAAGGCCAATCTTCCACGTTTATTATTCCAAATTTAAGTTAGAGTTTAGTTATATTTTTATATTCTTACGTTCAGACCACAAGTAGTTGGTCTCTGTATTCCGAAGTACGGAAATTATTGTAAAGAGTGAAAAATAAAGGGTTTCGTATACCCTTCCTGTGGATCTTGTCTACTTCCCACATTTATTGAACATAGCTTTAGTAAGCTCCCTGTTCCGAGTCAGGTCTGTGCTTGTTCCCCAAGAAAGTAAGACGGAACATTGAACCTGATAGGTTTACCACTGCAATTGAATGCTTAACAAGAGACTGTTGTACAGAAAATGATGTATGAGGTCTATCATTATCGTGTAAAAGAAACTATTGTCTAGAAAATGATGTATGAGGTCTATCATTATCGTGTAAAAGAAACTATTGTCTAGAATCAAAAAGTTCCTTCCTAACAGCATCTTCTTGTAAATATACTGCTTAATTGATTCATTTTCTGGGGCGATTTCGTGGTCTTTTGACAATTCAAAAGCCCTTTGTAATCAAAAAATTGCAATCAGCATCTCCTTAATCTTTGATTTCGACATCTATGCTTTTTTCTTATGGGAAAAGAAGGTCTTTTCCACCGTCACTTTGTCTCTTTGTTTCTGGGTCGTACTGTAAACACCAGATCTCATCTCCCATTATGATACACTTTAAGAAATTGGTGCTCTGTTTCGCACTAGTCAGCAAATCTTCAAAACAAGCCTTTTCTGTCTTTTTTCTGCTGCTGTGTTAAAATCCGCAGCACAAATTAATCACAAACTTTTTTATTTTTAATTTTCCAATTAAAATTAAGCTACAGCTTTCTTTTTTTTTATCCCAAGCATGTCTGAAAGCTGCTGAGTTGTTTCACGTCTATCAGCTTTTACCAAAGAATGAATTTCCTCTACATTTCCCTCATTTTTTGAAGTTAAAGTGGGGTTCATCTTTCAACGCTTTTGCGCCCAAATTTAAAGCTGTTGTATCAATCACACACTTGTGTTCTTGATAAATATGCATAACCATATACTATAAACTGATGTTCCGAGAGCAAATTTTTAAAGTATTCCTCCCGAGTTCTTAACATGCCTTCGTAGTGTAGTGGTCAGCCCGCTGGTCGCGTATTGCAGAGGTCCGTGGTTCGATTCCCGGCGAGGGCGTTGCTCATTTTTCATTTCTCCTGCTTCCAATTAACCTAATGTCTCTAAAAATTTATCTGACATGTTATAGCACGTCTAACATGTTACAACGTACGAGTTTGGCGTAAGAGATGTCACATAAAACAAGCCTGGCATAGGGAGTCGCCATTTTAAATCTACCCGGAAGTGACGTATTTGATTTATGTCATGCATAACAGATTTTACTTTCTTGTACGAAGTAAAGGAAGTATAATAGTCACGAAAAATTCCGGGTACCATATTTCAACGAAAATATCTGTTTTGATCACTACTGAATGCAATTTGAACATGTTTTTGCGTGACATCTGTACCTAAGGATAGAATAAAAGACTTTTTCCACAAATGATTTATAAAACTGATTTAAAATGCATTCAGAAAAGAATTTTGTTCGTGGCCCCTATATGTACGTATGTATGTATGTATCTCGTATAACTCAAAAATGAATAGCATCAGAACGTTGAAATTTTGTATGTGGGACTGCTATAACATGTAGATATGCACTTCCCTGTTTGGTTGCAATCGGCTGCCCAAAAGCATATAAATATATGTGAGATAAAAAAATATATAAATCAAAATTGTAATTTGGACTGGCGGATGAGCTCTTTGGTTCTTCTGCTCTGTTTTAAAAATTGTGATGACTTCCTTGGATTGCGTCATTTCTGGTTCATTCCAGTTTTTATGGCCTGCGATGACGTGGTGATTGGGAACTGAGGCTTTAACTCAAACATGGCCTTTCTCTTCGTGTGTTTCCATCTTGCATGACTAGGCTCTTCAGCTTCTCTCTCTGCTCTGCTTGGACGTAATTTTACTATGCTGCTTCCTAATAGTGTCAATAGTGCAATAGTGTCAAGTATGTAAATATTCTTGGATGGGCTCGGCTGGAGTGAAGAGCGAAATGTGGCCACAAATGTCAGTTGCAAATAAAATTGGAATTAAAACTGCCTCGACTGCCAAGTTTCTTAGATATTGCCGGGTCAACATGTTGGTGTATTGCGCAATTTGGAGGTCCTTCACCCGGTGTGTCTGTGTCTGTGTCTGTATTGCGTAATCGGACTTCTTCCTCTTCGGCAGGGCTAAAGAAAAAGAAGGGCTAGGTCATCCCTTTGAGGGGGAATGATGCCGACACGAACCCAGTTGGGGAGCAATGTGACGTCACTGGGTTCGTCACCTCGTCTTCAGAGCTTCAGAGTGCGAAAGCTTAAATCTTTACTTCTTATTTCTTTGAAAGAGGTTTCTTTGACTTGAAAATTATAGCTGAGGATATTTTTAAAATAAATTAGTGTTTGTAACGGGAAATTATTCAAAAAAATGGAGCCCTGTGCCGTTGCTACCTGCGGTAATGCGTAGCATAATACGAAACAAACAAACGTGATATTTCAACAATTTCCGTAGAGAAACCTTCAGTAGACGAAAGAATGGTAGCATAGCAAGCATACGTTTTTCTGTTTTTATTATTATTATTATTATTATTTTAAGCTCAAAGGGCTATTAATTTCGTTTTGGCATTCTGCGTTGAATCACTATAAACGCGGTATCACTTTTCAAATTATTGCCAGCAAATGTCAGAAACCTACATTATATTTAAAGAAATTAAATAATGAAGAATTTGCATAAATGTATGTATGTTTCTCACATTGTGATAAAATGACAGTACCTAGAGACATCACATTTTGAATAACGTAATCCTCCACCGAATATGGGCATCTGTAAGCCCTAATTTGGAATTTGTTTATTATCGATTTCATATTTTGTAACACTTTAATGAATTTTTGATTAACAAACTCAACGATCTCCATGCGAGTAGTGGCAACACTGTATCCCCCCCCAAAAAAATATCTCCAGCGCGCGAGAATATGAATCGGAAATTCTAAAGAGATGCTCATTTTTAAAATCCTTTTGCGATATTTCTGTTGAATTGAATTTTATGGTTTAAGAGCAAAGGTGTGGGTCCAGTATTTAATCAGTTCATCATATCAATGTTCAGTTTTCTTACTGAGTTGGCTTTACAAATTTTTTTGGCCCTTTTATTATTAACGTTTTGATGTTTACTTTATTTATCAAACATCCCCTTCTTAGCGCCTCCTACACATAAAATTCGATTCAACAGCAAAATCTCAAAATACTTAAAAACATTTTTCTTTAAAATTTTCGACAGACAGTCTCACGCGCTGCAGATAAAAATGGTTTTTTCCGTACAGTGTTGCCACTGCTTGCTTTGTGATCGTTGAGCTTGTTATTTAAAAAATCATTAAACGTTTTACAAAATATGAAATAGATAATAAAACAAATACGATATTCAAAATTCGAGCTTCCAGGTGGCCATGTTAAGGTGCAGGATTATGTTATTCAAAATTTGGTGGCTCTACGTACAGTTGTTTTTTCACAGTTCGAGAAACATGTATACATTCATGCAGATTCTTCATTATTTAATTTCTATAAATATAATACAGTGTGATAATGTTTGGTGGCAACAATTTGAAACGCATACGCCGTTTACAGTGATTCAACTCAAAATGCCGTATCGAGACTAATATCCCATTCGTGAATAATTTCGGGCCTAAAAATTAATCGAGAAAATGGAAAATTATGGAAAAATGAAAATTTATGTTTTAACCATATATACCGAAATACAAATAACTGCATTAGTGAAACAAAAGCGAATTAAATTGTTTCCAAATGGCACTTCAGAAAGCATTGTAATCAAATGATTATGCGTTAAATTGGAATGCATCCCTTGTGTCGGCAAGAAAAGTTAACCATAAAATAGGTAAATGAAAATAAATCATGTAAACTAATTCATTTTATTGTATTAAAAATAATATTTTATTATTTGGTTTATTATTCATAATGTGTTATGCGATTTATTTTATGCGTTTTTGGTTATTTATGAAACTATACAAAACAAATCATGAAATTCTGCATAGAGATAAATTAGCATTAGAATACATGCTTTTAAAATGTAAGACTACACTATTCATAAGAAAGTATATAAATGTCAATTTAAAATATTTTTATTAATTTATGAGTAATGGACACTGCATAGTAATCCTGGTGATCAATAATAATGCTTTCATAATAGTCATTGTCAAGACTTACAAAATCCTAATTAACTCATTTCCAGTGCTAGTTGAAAGACAAAATTAAATGAAGTGAAATTTGTTTGGATTTAATATATTATGAAATTTGTTGTTAGCATTCATTAGCTTTTAATCAGATGAGTTTGTAAGGACATATTCTGAAAATACGTTTGCATAATTTTATTTGATATTTCTATAACCCAACTTGTGATATTTTAACTCAAAAAGAATTATTCGTAAATATAGAAATGTGTCAATGTTTTTTATCGATAAATTACTATTTACATACATTTCCAAAAATATTGTAGAAAAAAATTAACCATATTTAATGTATATTCAACTTTAAATATTAGTTTAAGGCTTATATTTTACGCGTTTTATAATTTCATTAAATCTACCGTAGCTACATTACTAGGTCAGCTATATATCCATACACATTGTAATTTCATTAGATAAAATCTCTTCCTCATATTATTTACCGAACAGTTGTTCAAAAATTTTTGATTTTCAAACAAATACTCATGAAACCGAAGGTGGTATAAGGCACTCTTCAAAGCAGCAAGCGAACCCATCTACGTCATCACTCTCTTCTTCCGGTTTCAGCGGTGAGGAGCTGATGAGCCAGCCCTTTAGCCCTGCTCTTCGGTATGAATCGACAGTCTACCTGATTATTATTACGCATCAGCAATGTTCCGTATTTTCCTTGCTATTATATATATATATATATATATATATATTTCAATTAAATTTAAATAATTCTCTTGCGCCATTACTGCAAGGAATGAAATTTGAATTTAACAAACATTGTTTATTCGTAAAAAGCACATTTAAAGTTAATTAAATTTGAAATGAAATTGAATTACAAATAAATCATTAATTATTGCTGCGAACTAATCTACAATATCATTTAAATTCTGAGAGCATATGTAAATCAAGTGCAAGCATCAGAATCTATAAATGCATAATATATAATTCCAATAAATTTTTTAATCCTAAAAATTTATAAAAATGCATAAGTGAATAATTGTTGAGCAGGCAACAGACAGACTTACCAAAGCGAAATTGCCTCCAAAACTAATTCTTCCAATCATTCAATTCGTGTTTCGCCATCCATGTAGGCAAGTTTTTTAGTAGTACTTTGATCATTTCTTTGCCAAATAATGGCTTGCACGCCTTTGTACAATTCAGCCATATTGGACCCGTTACCATAACCTTATCCTTGAACATTCTGAATGTCGAGGCTATCATTTTCTAACTTATAAATAATTTCATTTGCTAAAACACTATCAGTTTCGTCTTTTGCTTCTATAAAATCTATAAAGCTTTCTTCAATAAATATGGATTCGTCTTTTATGTACACGTATCTAATAATCTGACACAGTTTCTCATGATGCGAAACATCTGGTGTGCAATCAAATACAGTCAAAAGTCGTTAATCCGGACTCGTCGAGACTTCGGCGATTCCGGATTATAGATCATCAATTTAAATCTGGTAAGATGGCATGCAGAAATTATAAAATTAAAAATATGAAACCGTAATTTATGAAATAAAGAACAATTATGATCTAAAGGGTATCAAAATTTACAAAAAGAAAAAGCTTAATATTTATTTGTTTACTTTATTAAACATTTCTTTCAATGTAAGTTGTTTCAGTTGCTTCGTTTCATGTGATAATACTTTCTCTTTAATTCTATTAAACAGACATAATTTCTTGTTTAGTTACAAAGTTCCGCTGTTCAAGTCGTATAATTGCTGTGTCGATAATACCGACTAATTTGTCAATCGAAATTTTTTCGTTTTCAATAACCTCTGTGTCACTTTCTTAACTATCGGAAACGAATTATAATGACGAGGAACTTGATTTAAATCATATCAAAGACGGAGTACATCGAGATGAAATACTACATTTAGTAAGGAATTATAAGCCAAATAAAATAAAAACATCTGCCCTGAAGATCAGGATAGTGCTGAGAGATCAACTTCCAATTCATTGCGCGCCGCGGCGTGAAATTGATAAACAGATTTCGGATTTCGAAACATAATTTCGCTTTGTAGATCCTTTACATATTAGTAAATATATATCGGAAATTCTATTTGACATAAACCAAAATTCAAGCTTACTTTTATAAAATTGCTCTAACAGTCTTCAAAAAATAATAAGCCGGATCCAATTCGAAGTTAAAGAACAACGCAATCTGCAACATTAACTGAATTAGATAATTTTAGCTTAGCTTATACCGTCTGTTATACATTAAACGTGCATTTGTAAACGTATTTTGCGCACACGTATATTCGCAGCCGTAAAGGTCTTACGCGCACGCGTAAATGCCTATGTGCATGCGTCAACGCGACGCATGCGCAGAAAGTTTGCTAGGTGCAACTTTGCCGGTTTACAACATGATGTCCGAAGGCACAAAACGTGATGAGCACTTGACATGGAGAGAATCTCTGAGGTGAGAAATTTATTCTGCACTATTTGAAGTTGATGTAATTGATTAGGAGAGGCAGAAAGAATAGGTCGGATATAAGTAGTATAAATATGTCTCTTGGTTCTTAGGCTAAGTCCATAAACGCTACCATAGTTCTATTTATATAGGCATCCCAACTGTTGCCATTCACAAGTTACTAAATACTAAATGTGAATGTTGCCACTAAATATTGCACTGAATAGGGTCCTGATTATTGCCCAGTTTCGTGCCTATTTCCATCACCTGGAATATAATTTCTCATGTCAAGCAGCCTGTGGCCCCATTTTTTTTTAATCTCTGACTACTTGTGTGATTGTTCATGTAAATTCTTGGGCCTATAATTGTCGTTCTTTATGTGTGTTATGCCTCAGAACTTTTTCTGTACATACCAAATTCAATTCTTCGGAGCTTGCACAGAACTTTCTCGTAAAATAACTTCTTGTCAGCAGCTCGTTTCATTCTTTGTTTACAATTATACTGCTTCTGTATCAGAAATTTTCGTCGTTATTAATTTTTTTTACATTACCAAGGAAGTTACACCTCGAATCCGAACCCTCTACCTCAAAGATACGATAGGAGGACCTCTACACACCGCGGCTTCTATTAGAAAAACTTCAGTGTAATAATCTGGCAATCTGTCATTGCCGAAAATGTCTGCGAGTTCTAAACGTACTGTTTATGTTGGTAAGAAATCAATATTATTATTTCCTTGTAAGTTATATATATAGATGAAATTATATACATTTTGATAATGGTAAAAACAGAAATTTCTGTCTGAGGGACCATTTCGTTTGAAAGCTAACATATGTAAAGCAATTTCAAATTGAAATTTTGTTTTAGATTGTAGTATGATATTAAAATTCTCACCCACCTAGTGTATAATCATTGTTAATTTAGTCGATTTTCCTTATTATTTAGGTCGGTATAGATCTAAGTACCGAAGACTTAATATCTGTTTACTTTTTTATATCAGATATTAACATTTATTTGATTCTGTGTGTCAATATGTAATATAATTATGACACGTTTTTTGTCGGAGCTGTCGACAGAAGCATTTTATCTCTTCTGCTGATTACCTTGGAGAATTTTACCCGAATTAATAAACCCATTTTCTTTTCATCTTTTCTCTCCTGCAATAAAATGTTTCTTTAGGAAGTCATAGACAGCTTGTTTTTTGAATCTTTCCATAAATTTCGCACAAGATTTTCATCTGTTTATATACATGTGGATATTTCTCATTTAAATGCGCAATATTTAACTTAAACATTTTCCGGTACAATTCTGTTAGAGCGGCCTCAGTTAAAAATTCGCCAACAACTATGCCAAATATCTTGGCTTGAGAATTTAACATTTGAAATATCATTCCTGGCTATTTTGAATATTTTTTATGTACATTTAAAATAATCATGGCACGAGATTTCTAGTTTTCATTTGAAATATCGTCACTAGTTATTTTTTTGGACACTTTTTTTTAGTGCGATGGATTACACAATTTGGCAGTTACCTAATGACGAAGAGGCTGCGATAAGATTCTTTCAGGATAAAGGAATAATTCATAGCAATAGACTTTGTTCTCAAAATCATTCAATAAACTTAACTTTTGACTCAAGCAAAGCTCCTATATGGCGTTACGTATGTTCTTGCCGTGAAAAAAAGGATTGAGAACCACAACATGTTTTGGAGGCTTACGTTTTACTTTCCTTGATGCCGCTCGTTTCATCTATCTGTGGTGTCAAGAACTGATGTCGATTGAATTTTGTAAACTTCAATTAGAAGTGAGCCGTAATACAACAGTAGATTGGAGTAACTACTTTGGAAGTATGTGCAAGTAGTTTGATGTCTCTTAACCCTTTTGCCATCCTCTCCTGTCTGTGAAAATTTCTCCCCATCAGGCCGTCTGTTTTTCGTAGCGTGTAATGTTCTTTTCTCTGTGCATCATAACTTTCCATACATAATTTTTGTAGTGAATGAATGTCAATGAATGTTAAGTAAAATTATAAGGAAATAAAGCATAATTGAAAAATAATAGGTTGATCTTTACATTATGGTAACTTGGCATTTTTTAGGCGAAAATTTGGTGACCAACTCTCCTACAGCAACCCTCTATTTTTTTTTTTCCCGCCGCCATTTTGTCTTCACGAAGTAAAGACATGTTTGTTTTCTTTTTATCTACTGAACACTTCTTCCAACAATCTACTAGCCGAATTACACTTATGCTAGAAATTTTATCTAACAAAACTGCTTAATCATGACAAATATTCACTGCAATATTGGGAAAAAGTGCACAATACCATGCTCCTTACGCGTTTTTCAAAATAACACATACACATAAACCATGTACACGCCGACTTATTTTTACTTAAAAAAACATCTCAGAATTACACAAAAATGGCATTGCGCACACTCTTCACTATATCCACGTACACTGCTTTTTTCTCATAAATTAGAAAAATTTCATGAAAATACATGACAATTTTCTGAATCTTTAAATCCGGTAAAAAGAACATATATGAAATTACCTGATCGCGAAAAAGTTTATACCCTTTCCAAATATGAACATTTCCACATATAAAATAAATAAAATATCCATAAACTTTTACCTCTAAATCATCTATTATATTATACACGTCACCAACGAATTCATACCGCAAGCATTACAAATACTTAGTGTCAAATATTTAAATTATTTCCATGCACGGTTACTTCAACTTAAACATATACCAAATTCCTACAAACATAAAATTCACAAAATAACTATCATTTAATTAAAATATCACTAAACCATGTACACGTCGACTTATTTTTACTTAAAAAAACATCCCAGAATTGCACAAAAATGGCATTGCGCACACTCTTCACTATATCCATGTACACTGCTTTTTTCTCATAAATTAGAAAAATTTCACGAAAATGCATAACAATTTTCTGAATCTTTAAACCCGGTAAAAAGAACATATATGAAATTACCTGATCGCGAAAAAGTATATACCCTTTCCAAATATGAACATTTCCCCGTATAAAATAAATAAAATATCCAAAAACTTTTACCTCTACATTATCTATTATATTACAAACGTCACTAACTAATTCATACCACAAACATTACAAATACTTAGTGTCAAATATTTAAATTATTTCCATGCACGTTTACGCAAATTACTTTAGTTCCACCTCACATTTAGAACAATGCATAAAAATAATATCCTCAAATAATTAAAAATACTAACTTACCTATTCTTCTTCAGAATCTTGATTACGTGTCCGATAAACTTTTCTTATTTCTGTTTCAGGATCTTTAAAATCATACTTATAGTTCACACCAAGGTACCAGGTAAAATAAATAACTTAATAAAACATCTTTACTTCTATCTTGCACAACCTTAAAGAAACACTTATTACTACCCCTTTCAATCCCACTAAATACCCATTTCGAATTCACTTTAGTTAGGGCCATGGGATCCAAAAATTATCGAACACTGTTTCACACAACACAGAATAAAGCCAAATACAAAATTTCCAGATTTTTTCCCAATTTCCCCCCTTTTCCGATTAAAGAACTGTAATTCGTCCATTAATATCACATGACATATCCCATGATCTCTCATTTCCCTCACACAAAATAATGCGTTATCGGAACTGAGTACTGCTCACATTATTACCAAAGTCCCAGGTAGTAACCTTTATCGCCTCCAAAATGTCACCAAACTACCAGTTACCATATTCTAAAGATCAGCCTAATAAATATCTCTGTTTATTTCTAACAGCAGGCTAATTTGATAACATCGGTTCCAGGCGGTCCACTCATATCATTTTGTTGTAATCTTTTACAATTATTATTTTTTTTTTTTTACAGTTCTTTTCCATCTTCCAACATCAATCATCAAGTTATTATGGACAGTACTCATCAAACGTATATCCTTCTTGTCTTTCCAATTCACAACCTCATTTTTTCTCTTTTGCTGCTGAGTAGATGTTGAAGCCCTCTCTCACTGTCTTGTATCTTATGTAAAATGGCGCGAATATTCCTAAAACCCGGGGTAAATTCAATTAGAAATAGATTGCCTGATTACTGCTGCCCTCTAGGAGGTATTAGAACAAACAAAAATAAAAACTCAAACAAGTAAACATTTAGAAAGCATTTTAAAAGTTTTAAAATGTAGAAGAATGCTTGGGGTAGAGTAGACTTGAAGGTACCCCTTGTATTATGGCAAAATTATTGTTTGATTTATCACCCAAGTTGTTGTTTCATTTAACGTAGTCTGAGTAGTTGAATGTTATGGAAACCCTATTGTGATGTAATCGGGTGCATGATTCTAGGAAATTTTGAATCATAAGATGTTTTGTAAGCGTTTTTGTGGTGTGTGTTGGTTTGATTCTTTAGAGGGTAGAATGGCCGAATGTAGTAAGATTAATTTGAAGTTTCTGTACGATTTGGAGCGAAAGGGAAAAGAGCTTTAATTGACTGGTGTGTAAATGAAGGTTCACTTAGTAGCCATTATAAGTGTCCTGGATGTAGGAAGGATATGCGTTTAGTCGAACGTAAAAACCGTTTAGATGGAATTTGAATGGGTTTGTAGGAAGAAAGGTTCAGATGGTCACTATGTGAAGCGTTCGATCAGAAAGAGTACCTGGTTTGAAAAAAGTCATTTGAGTATGATTGATATTTTGATTTTTACGTGGCTCTGGGTATACAAAGCGAACTCGAAAATCATGGGAAGTGAATATTTGCTTTTGGTAGTGCTTAAATGTATAAAATGTTTTTCCTTTTTTATGTAATTTTATTGTTTGGTTTAAAATGTATTTTATTGAGATTATGTATTCTTTGTTTGCCTATATTGTAGAATTTGGTGCTTCTTTGACTTTTTAAGTGAAAATATATCGATGTGTACATGGACAAAGTAAAGGGAGTGCGCAATGTAAGTTTGTGCAATTCTGGGATTTTTTTTTTCAAGTAAAAATAGGTCGACGTGTACAAGGATAAAGTTAAAAGAGTGCGCAATGCCATTTTTGTGCAATTCCGGGATTTTTTTTAAAAGGAAAATAGGTCGACGTGTACATGGATAAAGTCAAAGGAGTGCGCAATGCCATTTTTGTGCAATTTAGGGAATTTTTTTTTAAAGTGAAAATAAGTCAATGTGTACATGGATACCTAGTTTGTGCAATTGTGTTTCTTGTTATTTTGGCTTTGTGTAGCGGCGATTTTTGGCGCAAAAATAACGAGTCAAAGAATTGCACAAAATCAGTATCCATGTACCGCCCAAAATCGCAAAGTTTCACCAAGCGGTACTCTAAACTATACTTTTACCGAATGCTTGTAGTGCATTACGGCCGCCTTGTGGAAGTTTCACTAGAACGTGCTAGACGCATTACGGACGACAAAGAGGTTAAAAGATTAAAATCGGTAGCCAACAAAATCATAGAAATAGACGAAAGTCTTTTTACAAGAAGGAAAAATAACGGACGTATTATTCTGGAACAATGGGTATTTGGTGGTTTATGCTGGGAAAGCAAAAAATTTTTTCTGGTCACTGTTCCTGATCGTTATGGTATGACATTAATGGCTGCCATTCAAACAAACATCACGGATGGCAGCATTATACTTTCAGACTGCTGGAAAGGATATAAGGAAGAAGAAATGCTGGGTATGGACATTTCACTGCGTATCACAGCTGTAATTTTGTAGACCCTGAAACTTGATGCCGTATCCAAACTGTGGTGTGATTGTGGGGCAGTGCTAAATGGAGAAACAAACTGCTTGCCACCATTATTTAGAATCATATTTAATAGAATTTATGTGGCGTCGACTATACTCAAAAACTCAAAATTTTTCTGCAGTAGTGAATGATATTTGTAATTTTATGCCACCTGTTTAGACTGTATATCTTTTTTTAAATTATATATGTGTAGAATAGTTTAAGTTTGCTTATAATGATTATAAATATTATCTAAATATATAATAACCTTTACACTGAATTGTAAACATAAATTGAAATCCTGTTGACAAATTCGTTTATAAAACTATTTAAGCAAGAATTGTTCGTACTGGAAAGCAAACTGTTAGAATATGTATTGTTGAAATTAAGAGTAAAAAAAAATCTGATAAGTATAATTAAAAGAATTAATCCCTCATCACTTACAAGTTTTATATAATACTTTTGTAATCCTTAACAGAATAAAATCTAATTACCTTAAAATTTTTTTCTAATATAATTAACAAAAACGGGTAGAGTAGACTGAAGGTTTACCCTTTGTGTTATTGAAGTTGGTGTTTCGTTTATGGTAATCTGAGTAGTTGAATGTTACAAAAACCCTATTATGACATAATAAGTTGCATGATTCCGGTAAATTTTGAATTATGGGATGTTTTGTAAGGTCTTATGCTATGTGTTGGTTAGAAAATACATTTCTTGATAAGCCTTAAGTATGTGCAAGAAATAGACATAAGTATAATAAATAACTAAACTAATACAATTCAGGCTTAATTGTCTCAGTGCGCGATAGAAGCAAGATAAAATTTAATGGAACAACTTGTCGTTACTCGACAAGCTCATGATGCATAAGCAAATATGTATAGTGAAGACAGCTAAATTTGATGATGATAGCCACTAATTTTAAAGGTTTTTGGATATCGCAAAACAAAGGTGAAATTTTTCAATTAACGGATTTTGTAAAGAAATGTGGAGAAGCGGTAATAAATGAAGATGATATAAAAGAAGTTTTTCATTGTGATGACAATGCTTCTCAATCATCAATCAATTAATGAATGGCTAAATCTGTAGTATGGTTCTAGATCCAGAAAGTACAGCTACTGATAGTAAAGAAAGTGACAGAGAAGTTACTCAAAACTAGAAAATTTCGATTGACAAGTTAGTCGGAATTCTTGAAACAGCAGTTACAGGACTTCAACAATATAGCTAAACAAGAGATTATGTCTGTCTACAGAATTAAAGAGAAAGTTACTAGTACAAAAAATGAAGTAACTTAAATAACTTACATTGAAAGAAGTGTTTAATAAAATAAACAAATAAATATTAAGTGGTTTTTTTTTTTTTTTTTTTCAAATTTTGTTACCCTTTAGATCATAAATACTTAATTATTTCATAAATCATAATTTCATATTTTTAACTTTATAATTTCTATATGTGGACTTTGTTCCGTATATATTTTTTTATTACTACTATATGTACTTGGCCATTTAAACAGTTTGTCCATATAAAATGTACATATTTCAAAACTGTATTAATGTATAGATGAAATTGCTTGTTAATTTTTTCCATTATGTAAATTAAAAATGCTAGCTTAATGTAAAAGTTGTAGTAATAAGTCATTAATTTAATATATTAAGATATTAAAGCAGATAAAATGCAAGCTTAATTCAGCATATTTATTGGCAGACATGTGTGTGAAATTAAATTAAACCAGGTACTGAAATTTTGTTACTATTAAAATTGTTAATAACAACCTTATTCTGAGATCTTATTCTTGTTTAAAAAAGTAAATAACTAAAAAAATTATGCTTATAATTTAAAATTACTATTTTATGTGAATAAAGCAATTTTTTACAGGAGTTGCAGGGTTTGAATTGTTCTGCCCCTTTAAGAATCTGGATATTCATTATTATAATTGTTTCCATTGCTAATTACCCTTACCCTATCACTAAAGTCACTAAAGCTTCATGCAAAATTTCTAAAAGCATTACAAATGAAATCAGTGTTTATATCTTGTAATTTTTCAAAATTTTATTTTATTTTCAGTATCATGATTTTGATTTTTGTTACATATTTTTTTTAGGTGGGCTTGCAGAAGAAGTTAATAAAGATATTATTCATGCTGCTTTTATTCCATTTGGTGAAATAATTGATATTCAAATTCCTTTGGACTATGAAACACGTATCCTTTTATTTTTGCTCACATTATCATTATTTTTCTTTTATGCCAATGTTTCTTCTGATCAAAAACCAGTAATTTTTTACATTTGATTCAGTACTTTCCTTTTAATGACAAAGTAAAAGAAAGAAATACTTTCTTGCTAAGTTGTAAATCATCAAGTTGTAATCCATAAGAAAATTTCACGAACCTAACACATGAAAAAACAATAACTGTTTAAAAAAAGTTGGTGGACTGAAAATTTCACAAAACAGCAACAAATTAATGGAATAAAAAATGCAGCTAACATGCATAATAAAGTACTTAACTTTCTTTTTTTGCTATCTTTTGCCCATGTGAACAGAGATATGTTCTAACTGAGAATTGCACTTATTCAGACAAATATTATCACAGTTACCTAGGTACAGCTCATAAACTACTTCTAAGTTGCAAGATTTCTGTAATAATTGTTGGAAAATATGACTTATTGTAACCTTTTTACTGCATCACCTCTCCTCCTTGAAATGTTTATTAGGCTTAGTTCTTATTTTAAAGTAATATAGTAGTTACTTCTACTTCTTTTTTTCTACTGCCACTGTTTGTGTTGAGAACGGACTGTTTCAACCTAATTAAGATGCAAAAACGAAACGTGATGTTACATCATCTGGAAAGCCGAATTGTGCCGATAGCTGATTGGTTGCCGTGAGACGACGTCATGCCTACTTCTGGTATAAGTATCTCGCATCGCTCTGGCTCACCCTTCTAGTTTCTGCTTTCCTGGCTCTTGGGTGTGCGGTTTCCAGCCCCTTTTGAAGGTTGCGTGCAGTCCAGTGAATAAGTTCCTTGGTTCCTGTCCACAAGATGACTATTCCTGAATAAGCTCCTTGGTTCCTGTATACAAGATGACCTTTCCAGAATAAGTTCCTTGGTTCCAAAAGCTACAATGTGAGTGACTGCCGTGGGCGGCATCCATGTTCTTCATGAAGGCAGCATTTAAAATAAGTTAGCGGCGATTCCTCGTGCTCAACTACTGTAAGTGGAGTTAGGCCGGATTTAAGTGCTTTCAAGGACTTAATTTAAATTTCAGGTGCTTTCTTGACCATTGATCATGGACTTATTGAATATGTAGCCAATTTCATTTGAGACCGCATAATTTCTGTTTAGGACATTTTGTTTGTATTGAATGCCAATATTTTTGGAGATCAGGTAAAATATTATTTGATGAATGAAAGTTTGAAAATGATGGTTATATTATATTTTTTTTCCAAGACTCTGATACTGTTTAAATTGATTCTTTGTGTTTTTATTTTTTTTTATATATTGTTAATAAATTGGTTAAGTTTGAAACCTCTTTATTGTCTTCAATGTCTGCACAACATATAATTTCAAGGAGCTTTTATTGCTACTACTGCTAAATGTTTAATTTTATAAACTTCAAACTTTGCTTTAGCATCATTTTGGTTATGGGCCAAGCCCCTGAGTTATCTTTGGTGCAGACTTTTGAAGTTTAAAGTTAATTTAGGACTTAAGAGATTGGGGGCCGGTTTTTGTTGAAATTCAAATATGGCTACTGTTAATGTTATGCATAATATTGCTAAACTTGAGGCATGTAATTACTTTACATGGTCTAAAGATATGAAGTTTGTTTTAAATGAGAAAAATGCATGGCTTTTGGTCAAAGGTATTGAAAAATGTCCTGATTTAAATGATGTTAAGGGTATTACAAAAGAAATTATTGCCGATTATCAAAATAGAAGTCGTTTGGCATTATCTTTAATTTATATGAATGTAAGCCCTGAATATAGAAACTTAATAAGTGAAATTGATGACCCGGTAGTGGTATGGAATACGCTTGCCAAATACTTCCAGCCAGATTATCGATCTAGACATATGTCCTTGTTTTCAGAGTTCTTAAATTGTAAAATTAAGCCAAATGAAAGTATTAGTTTCGTTTCTTCTGGATTAAAACGGGTAACTGAACAATTAGCTGAGATTAATCAGGCTGTAAGAGATGTATACATATGTTTTCAGTTTCTTAGGTTCCTTCTAGATAAATATGATCAAGTAGTTTAGAATGTTTTGAGGTGGCCAGATGAAAAGTTCATATTTAAAAATGTTGTACTTGAAATACTAGCAGAGGAAACGCATCTTAATTTAAGAGAGATAGATAGGGAAAATTCCAATAAGACTATAGATGTTCAAAGTACTCACTGTGAACCCAAATTTAAGCAGATTAAAAGGCTCAAGTGTTATAAATGTGGCCGTTCAAGTCATATTAAAAAATACTGTAGGTGAAAGGTAATTTTTCCAGATCACATTCGCCTGTTTCTTCTGTTTCCTCAGCTGTATCTAGTAGTAATAAAACATCTAAGTGTAAGAATAAACCCAAGTTGTGTAAAGGTAAAAATAATTCCCATGCTCAATCCCATTTTATAGCTCAAGCTAATGTTAACAACTTGGAGGAAAATGATGATAGTTGGATTTTTGATACTGCTGCATCTCGGCATTTTTGTAAAAATCGTGAATTGTACGATACTTTTTCTCCTGTGAAAAATGAGAATGTGCTAGTAGCTATTGATGGGGTAACTTTTCCAATTTATGGGAAAGGTACTGTTAAAATGAAATTTGGGGATACAGTTATTTTGCTTAAAGATGTTTTATATTCACCTGAACTGAGACAAAATTTAATATCTGAACCTAAGGTGGATATCAATGGAGCAAGATTTTATGGTAAAAATGGGCAAATTAAAGTTACTGATGATGAAAATGAAACCTTGTACAAAGCTAAGTTGATAGGAAGTAACTATCATGTATTCCCGAAAATAGTGAAAAAGGGGGGCAAATCTGTAAAATTTGAGGCATCCACAGTTCAGCATAACAATAGTGAATCATGGCATGGTCGGTTTGGTCATATAAATTATGGTGGTATTGTCAGGGCTAGTAAGAGACATTCAGTTCAAGGTCTTCCTGTGTTAAAGCACTCGCCTAATTTGTTTTGTGAACATTGCCAAATCAATAATCAAAGACGAATCTCTATAGACCCTTAGAAGGTATTCAAGTAAAGAGGCTGCTTGAAAGGGTTTTTCTGATGTATGGGGACCTATTAACATTCCAGGTAGGAATAGTGAACGTTATTTCGTTTCCTTTATTGACGAATATTCTCATTATGTGGTAGTGGAGAAAAGTCAGGTGTTTGAAGTATTTGAAAGACATATAGCACGTGCGGAAAGATCTTTGAACCTTAAGTTGAAATACTTTAGAACTGATAATGGACGAGAATATGATAATGAACAATTCAGGTCATATTGTAATAAAAATGGTGTAAAGCATGAATTTACAGACGTATATACTCCAGAAGAGAATGGAGTTTGTGAGAGATTCAATCAAACAGCTCTCAACAATGTACGTGCAATCTTACATGATAGTGGAATACGTCCTGAATTTTGGTCAGATGCAGTAATGTATTTTGCATATTCATTTAATAGAATTTGTCATAAGGGCCAAGATAGAACCCCATTCGAATTGTATACTGAGCGGAAACCATCAGTACGTCACCTTAAGGCATTTGGAACGATTGCCTATGTGGGAATTCCAAAGGCTAAAAGAAATTCTAAGCTTGATCCAAAGGCAACGAAGGGCCGATTGATTGGATACTGTGTACGAACAAAAGGGTACAAGATTTGGTTGGAAAATGAGCAAAAGGTAGTAGAAAGCTTAAATGCTACTTTTAAAGAGTCAATTGGAATGCAGAAAAGTGGCAGTGGAGCTGCATTGGGCACCCTTCCTGATTTGGAATCTGAAGAAAGGATAGAGTTCCAATCTACTGATACTCCAGTTGGCTATTTTCCTGAAATAGAGGAAAGAACCGATACCAATGTACCTTCTTCTATACCTAGCACTAACACTCAATCTACATTGAGACAAGTAACTTGGCTTCGTAAACCTGTTCCAAGGCCAGACGGCACTCATACAGATGGATGTGTAGTATTTTGAGAGGGGGTCTAATCAAAGACTACGATCACCAAATGATGTAGAAAGGTATTGCACTGAGCATAATATTCAGTATGATCCTATCTTGTTTGATTTCAAGGGAAGCAATACTTATAGTGGTGAAATCGACCCAACTGGCACTCCTTCAACGTCATATACCCAAAATAGCTGACTAGAGGTTTCAATTCCAAACACTTATAGCCAGGCAATGAAATCCACAGAAAACCTTAAATGGATAGAGGCAATGGAAGAGGAAATGGCCAACATGTGAAAGCATAAGGTATGGCATCTTGTTCCACTTCCTAAAGACAAGACTAGGTTGCAGGTGGATTTTCAACATTAAACGTGATGAATTTGGAAACATTGTTTGTTTTAAAGCTTGTTTAGTGGCTCAGGGTTATCGGCAAATTAAATACGATACCTATGATGAAACATACTCTCCTGTAGTTAACTTTTCAGTAATAAGGCTCTTTATCTCTCTTTTAGTTGCACACCTTGGATGGGCAAATATACAATGCGACGTAAAAAGTGTCTATCTCTGCGCTCCTTTATCAGAGGAAATTTACGTGTCCCAACCTCAGGGTTTTGTAGAGCGAGATAAAGAAACTTTTGTGTGTTGTTTAGATAGAGCCTTGTATGGTCTGCATCAGAGTGGGCAATTATGGTACTACGAGTTGGATAGAACACTATGTAACCTAGGGTTTATCAAGTTTGAGTGGTGTAATTGTGTCTATCGTTTTAAAGATTTTGTCATTTTGTTGGTTTATGTTGATGATATTGTTGTGTTTGGAAAAAGTGAAGTTCAAGCTAAAAGGATATTTAAAGTCTGAATTTACATTTTGATTTGAAAATTTTAGGTAAAACAAGAAAGCTTTTGGGTGTGGAATTTGAATATGAGAACAATAGTGATTTGATTCATCAACAATTATATATAGAAGACATAGTTGATCGTTTCAAGTCTTTTAAAATACAAATTACTTCCCTTCCAATAGTTAAAGGTGTGAAATACTCAAAGTCCCAGTACACAAGAAGAAACGACTGAAATGATGAATTATCCTTATAAGAAATGTTTTGGGATGTCTCTCGTTTCTTTGTAATCGTACTCGTCCGAATATAGCTTGTGCTGTTAATATATTTTCTCAGTTCCAAAGCAATCCTGGTAAGTTTCACTGGGAAGGATTACTTAAACTTTTAGGATATGTTTCCAATACCAGACAGCACAAACTTAAACTGGTATGCAAGGAACTGAAGCTCAATATATATTCAGATTCGGATTTTGCTCCAAGCAGGGATGATATGGTGTCTATTGGTGGACAAATAGCTTTGTTGGGAGAATCACCTGTATCTTGGCGTACATTTAAAGAAAGGGGGGTGAGTTTGTCTACTATGGAAGCTGAATTTATCTCCATGACTGAATTAGCAAAAGAATTAGTTTGGTTTAAAAACATTTTGGATGAATGCATTCAGTTTAAAATTGCAAGTAACTATGTTTCAAGACCAATATTGTTTGCAGATAACATGGCTGCTATATGTTTTACAAAATCACCCATTGAAAACTCAAGGACAAAACATATAGATGTAAAACTATTTTTCATTCGTGATCTATTGAACAGGGGAATTTTTTATTTAAAATATGTTCCAAGTAAAGATAATCTGGCTGATCCCATGACAAAACCGCTGACTAAGCATAACCTAATAAGATTTTGTGGAACAATTTTCTTATGAAACTTGTTTTTGTGTGTATGTAAATTAAGAGTTTTGTTTATTTGAAAATGATATGTCTTTGTATTGTTCTGTAACATGTTGGACTTTCTTGTTATTGTAAAATTTTGAATAATGACATAAGATGTTCCCAAAGGAAAATATTCTTAAAAATTTTTGAATTGAATGAAATTGTGATATTTATTTATTCTTGTTTTGAATTTTGTAAAGATACTGGCGTTCAATTTTCTTTTAGGTTGGAGATGATGATGTGGGGGGCATTTTTTGGAAAATATGACTTATTGTAACCCTTTTACTGCATCACCTCTCCTCCTTGAAATGTTTATTAGGCTTAGTTCTTATTTTAAAGTAATATAGTAGTTACTTCTACTTCTTTTTTTCTACTGCCACTGTTTGTGTTGAGAACGGACTGTTTCAACCTAATTAAGATGCAAAAACGAAACGTGATGTTACGTCATCTGGAAAGGTTGCCGTGAGATGACGTCATGCCTACTTCTGGTACAGTCAAAAGTCGTTAATCCGGACTCGTCGGGACTTCGGCGATTCCGGATTATCGATTTTTCCGGATTATAGATCATCAGTTTAAATCTCGTAAGATGGCATGCAGAAATTCTAAAATTAAAAATATGAAACCGTAATTTATGAAATAAAGAACAATTATGATCTAAAGGGTATCAAAATTTGCAAAAAGAAAAAGCTTAATATTTATTTGTTTACTTTATTAAACATTTCTTTCAATGTAAGTTGTTTAAGTTTTGCTTCGTTTCATGTGATAATACTTTCTCTTTAATTCTATTAAACAGACATAATTTCTTGTTCAGTTACAAAGTTCCGCCGTTCAAGTCCTATAATTGCTGTGTCAAGAACACCGACTAATTTGTCAATCGAAATTTTTTTGTTTTCAATAACCTCTGTCACTTTTCTTCGCTATCGGAAGCGAATTATAATGACGAGGAACTTGTTTTAAATCATATCAAAGACGGAGCATATCGAGATGAAATACTACATTTGGTAAGGAATTATAAGCCAAATAAAATAAAAACATCTGCGCTGAAGATAAAGATAGTGCTGACAAATCAACTTCCAATTCATTACGCGCCCGCCGCCGAGCAGCGTGAAATTGATAAACAGATTTCGGATTTCAAAACATACTTTCGCTTTAGATCCTTTACATATTAACAAATATATATCGTAAATTCTATTTGATATAATCAAAAGTTTAAGCTTACTTTTATAAAATTGCTCTTACAGTCTGCAAAAAATAATAAGCCGGATGCAATTCGAAAATTAAGGAACAACGCCATCATCAACATTAACTGAAATAGATAATTATTTAGCTTATACGTCCATTATACATAAAATACGCACGCGAAAACGTATTCTGCACTTGCGCACACTCATATGCGCAGTCGTAAAAGGTCTTACGCGCACGCGTGAACGCCTCTGCGCATGTGTCAACGCGGCGCATGCGCAGAAAGTTTTTAGTTTTGATGTCCGGATTATAGATCATTCCAAATTATGGGTGTCCGAATTAACGACTTTTGACTGTATAAGTATCTCGCATCGCTCTGGCTCACCCTTCTAGTTCCTGCTTTCCTGGCTCTTGGGTGTGCGGTTTCCAGCCCCTTTTGAAGGTTGCGTGCAGTCCAGTGAATAAGTTCCTTGGTTCCTGTCCACAAGATGACTATTCCTGAATAAGCTCCTTGGTTCCTGTATACAAGATGACCTTTCCAGAATAAGTTCCTTGGTTCCAGAAGCTACAATGTGAGTGACTGCCGTGGGCGGCATCCATGTTCTTCATGAAGGCGGCATTTAAAATAAGTTAGCGGCGATTCCTCGTGTTCAACTACTGTAAGCAGAGTTAGGCCGGATTTAAGGCTTTCAAGGACTTAATTTAAATTTCAGGTGCTTTCTTGACCATTAATCATGGACTTATTGAATGTGTAGCCAATTTCATTTGAGACCACATAATTTCTCTTTAGGACATTTTGTTTGTATTGAATGCCAGTATTTTTGGAGATCAGGTAAAATATTTGATGAATGAAAGTTTGAAAATGATGGTTATATTATATTTTTTTCCTAAGACTCTGATACTGTTTAAATTTATTCTTTGTGTTTTTTTTATATTGTTAATAAATTGGTTAAGTTTGAAACCTCTTTATTGTCTTCAATGTCTGCACAACATACAATTTCAGGGAGCTTTTATTGCTACTACTGCTAAATGTTTAATTTTATAAACTTTAAACTTTGCTTTAGCATTAATAATGTAACATCAAAGATAAATTCAAGCTAGACAAATGCTTATTTTATATGCATTTGATTACTTTAATAATGAAAATCAATCTGGACAATATTTACATTTTTACAGCCCGCAGATACACTATTCATCTATCTGCTTTAAAATCTCTTCAATACAGTCTGTTTGCTTTCCCTTCTGACATTTTATTTAAATGAATTTCCCAAGATAACTCAAATAATTTGATCATTTATAAAATATAACTTCATGGGATGCGTATTCCTACACTCTCTACCACTAAGCAAAATGCCATACTTCTGAAAAATTGCAACATTTTCATTTTCATCAGCAAGCAGACTCCACAGTTGCATTATGATCTGCTACTAGAAAAGAAAAGGCAAAAAAAAAAAAAAAAAAAGAAGAAGAAATTCTACATGCTAATCACAAGCAGAAAACACACACACAAAAATAGTGGCAGTATGCCAGCACGTAATGTGCATGCAGCCATTAATGGGTTGCAAGATAAAATACGTTTATGTAAAATTTTGAGTTGCCAACTTTGCCTGATGATTCTTGTTATGATTGATCAGAAAATATGATAGTACTCATATGATTTATTCTTGCTATCGAGTCAAATTTAATAGCCCCTTTAATATATGTATGAATTATTTGACATATAAATGTTTTTCTTTTAATCTTGTTTTTAGCCTCAGTAAGTTTTCTTTTTCTTTTTCTTTTTTTTTTTTTTTTAATGCATCCATTTATATATTTTATTGCTTACATTTACTTCTACAAAGTAGCTTCCTTATAAAATAGTCACTTTTGTATAATGAGTTTTTAATTGAATCTGTTAAAATATTTTCTCATAAAAATACCTATTTTATAAAGTACATTTTGTAAATTCTATAAGTTATTCTTTAAGACCATATGTGTATGTTTTTTGTTTGTGAATGTAGTAGACTTCTATGTTAGTACATTTATATTCCCTTAATATGTGTAGAGAAACATAGAGGCTTTGCCTTTGTGGAATTTGAAGCTGCTGAGGTCTGTAGTTTTCTTTTGCCCTTTCTTCTTATTATGCATATTTGTATATTTTCTTCTAAGGGGAATGTAAACTTTCTAAGCACCACTGTGTACCGTAAACCCTTTGCAGTTTGTTTACCACCCCATGCCAAGTCATGCCACCCTGTTAAGCAAAAAATGGCTTCTTTTTACTATTATGTTTTCCGCGCGCTAAAAGTTTGTTCCTCTGAATCTTTGCTTACCAATGAACTTAATTATTTGAGAGCAGTTGCGATTGACCGTGGATTTTCTCCCGTGATTATTGATAAAGCCGTCAAAAAATTTTCAGATTCCCATCAAAGAAGATATTCCACTGTTAGAAATAATATCAATGACCTTGTCGTGCTTCCATTTTATCCTTCTGTTAGCTATAAAATTGCACGGATTCTCCAGAAATTCAATTTTCAAGTCGGTTTCTTCCCTATTAATAAAATTCACCCTTCGATTCTAAAAGATTGCGTTTCTGTCTTGAATTCTTGGGGAATTTATAGTATATCATGTCAGTGTGGTTTAAGATATATTGGCCAAACAAAAAGAGCGTTGAAGTTTCGTATCAAGGAACATGAATCTTATGTCAGAAAAGGGGAAATTAACAAGTCTTCAATAGCGTATCATAGCTGGACTTTTAACCATAATTTTGATTTTGGGTCTGCAAAAATCATCCAAAAGGCTTCTTCCATAGGCGAATTGGATTTTCTTGAGGCTTTTCACATTCACAAAGATTTAGAAAGTTTAGTTAATGATTTGAAGTCCAATCCAGTCCTTCCTAATGCCTTTAAAATTCTACTGTCTTAATTCAATTATTTTTGCCGATAGATGGCGTTACCTCCTCGCACTTGGTACTACCAGAGGGTATAAAAATCCGTTCAGTGGTTGCTTTCCATTATTTGAAGTTCAGATTTTGAGCGTAATGTGCATTTGCCCCTCGCTCCCTATTTTAACTTCGCTAATATTTCTTTATGCTTGATCAGACAGCCTGGCTCAGTAAAAGTAGGTGGCCAGTGCAACTCTGATTAAAAATCTAGTTATAACGACGTGCAGTGCTGATAAGCACCACGTGTTTCTGTGATTCCTATTTTCTTCTTTCTATGTATTTCTTTCTCCTGATGAGGAGGGACCTTTAGCTGCCCTCGAAATCGATTGAGTGTTTCATTATACCTACGCTAAATATAAGGTTGTTTTTCACGGTTTTGATTGTCACATTAGCGTGTTTCTCTTCTAGTCTAGTTTGTGCTATCAACCGGCATTTTCGAGAATATTTTACTGTTTATTGTTTTACCACGTGCACCATTTTATTTACTTCTTTCCACGTGGCCATCATTTTTTCGGATTTGGTTTATGCTATCAACCGGCATTTTCGAGGTAATTCTATATTTTTTCGGTTTACCACGTGCACGATTTTGACTTTCGTTGCTTCTTTCCACGTGGCTATTGGTTTTTCAGTATTGGATGTTTCTCTCCTTTTGGAATGTTTTTGTCATTTGTTGATGAAAATTGTCTTCATTATTTATTGGTGTTTTTTTTTTTTTTTTTTTTCATGTTATAAGTAATTACTTGTTTGGACTTTCGGAATTACATTTCTTTTATTCACTTGTTTCTTGCTTGTGCCCTTTTCACAATATGTCCACTGACAGGAACCGATTTTGTAAGTTACGCCTTAAGCGTACGAAATTCTTGAATCATCTACAGTTTCTACTTAAATGCAAACATCAAAATTTCATTCCCAAATTTATACATGTGAAATGTAGCCTTAAAGCTTCTGTTCACGTTTCAAAAATTTTGCATAAATTCAAATTGGCACTTCTTCGTCACATTATAAGGGACACACGCAAACGTTTATCTAAAATTGAATTTGAATTATATTACCTCCATTTAAAAATTGCAAATTCCACTGAAAATTTTTCCTCATTTGAACATACATCCTGGTCTAGAACCGATACCGTTTGTCAACGGCATAAAAATGTGCTCATTTCTAAATTCCAAAAACTCACACACCAGTCGGATAGTCCCAATTATCTAGCTGATCTTCCCACTGTAAACGTTAACTCCATCGTTAATATCTCCAATAGGAATCTTTCGGAGGATCATTTTAAAGTATTAAAATATAATTTCAACTTTTCAAAGACATCTAAACCTTCAATTCCTCAAATCATCGCCCCTATAGAGAAAGCCTTTAAATTCTCCAAAATTTCGGAAACGCAGAAGGATACAATCCGCCACCTAATTACTCATAACGTTAATTTTAACAATAAATCTTTGGGTTCTAATCTTAGCAAAAAGGAAAATGAGATCTTACGTGAAATTAATTCTGATACTAATATCATTATCTCTAAAGCTGATAAGGGCGGACAGATCGTTGTTATGGACAAACACACATATATTACTGGAGTCTCTAAATTGATAAATGAAGGCCCATACTGCTCGATCCCTAAAGATCCTTCAACTTCGGACCTCATGAAAGTAAAAAGTGCTATTAAATCTTCCCACATTCTGCCAACTCAGTTGAAGAAATCACTTATTCCGCCTATTACTAATTGCGCTAGACTTTATGCTCTTCCAAAAGTCCACAAAACCGGTATTCCTTTTCGACCAATTGTTTCCAACATAGGTACTGCTTCATATCCTTTGGCCAAATATTTAGTTTCCAGATTTTCTCCTCTACTTGCTAACAATATTCACACTGTAAAAAATTCTGTTGAAGTCATTGATAAACTTAAAAATATTTCCCCACTTCGTTCCATTATGGTTTCATTTGATGTCAAATCATTGTTTACTAATGTTCCGGTCGAAGGAGCACTAAATTGTCTTGAAACTAGGCTTCGGGAATTTCACTTCACACATACTGAAATTAATGAGTTGGTTTCGCTTACTAAAGTTTCTCTATGTCAAACCCACTTTGTTTTCCAAAATGCATATTTTCGTCAAGTTGAAGGATTGGCTATGGGTAATCCTCTCAGTCCGGTACTTGCTGACATTTATATGCACTATTTTGAGATGAAATTATTTGATAAATTATCTTTTCGTCTTTGGATTCGGTATGTTGACGACACTTTCGCACTTTTTGACGGTTATAAAGAGGATTTATCCGAGATTCTATCTATTATGAATTCAATTGATCCAGCCATCCAATTCACTCTTGAAATTGAATCCAACAATTCCCTCCCCTTCCTCGATATTCTTATAATCCGCAATGAAACCGATTTTAGCACCACTGTGTACCGTAAACCCTTTGCAGTTTGTTTACCACCCCATGCCAAGTCATGCCACCCTGTTAAGCAAAAAATGGCTTCTTTTTACTATTATGTTTTCCGCGCGCTAAAAGTTTGTTCCTCTGAATCTTTGCTTACCAATGAACTTAATTATTTGAGAGCAGTTGCGATTGACCGTGGATTTTCTCCCGTGATTATTGATAAAGCCGTCAAAAAATTTTCAGATTCCCATCAAAGAAGACATTCCACTGTTAGAAATAATATCAATGACCTTGTTGTGCTTCCATTTTATCCTTCTGTTAGCTATAAAATTGCACGGATTCTCCAGAAATTCAATTTTCAAGTCGGTTTCTTCCCTATTAATAAAATTCACCCTTCGATTCTAAAAGATTGCGTTTCTGTCTTGAATTCTTGGGGAATTTATAGTATATCATGTCAGTGTGGTTTAAGATATATTGGCCAAACAAAAAGAGCGTTGAAGTTTCGTATCAAGGAACATGAATCTTATGTCAAAAAAGGGGAAATTAACAAGTCTTCAATAGCGTATCATAGCTGGACTTTTAACCATAATTTTGATTTTGGGTCTGCAAAAATCATCCAAAAGGCTTCTTCCATAGGCGAATTGGATTTTCTTGAGGCTTTTCACATTCACAAAGATTTAGAAAGTTTAGTTAATGATTTGAAGTCCAATCCAGTCCTTCCTAATGCCTTTAAAATTCTACTGTCTTAATTCAATTATTTTTGCCGATAGATGGCGTCACCTCCTCGCACTTGGTACTACCAGAGGGTATAAAAATCCGTTCAGTGGTTGCTTTCCATTATTTGAAGTTCAGATTTTGAGCGTAATGTGCATTTGCCCCTCGCTCCCTATTTTAACTTCGCTAATATTTCTTTATGCTTGATCAGACAGCCTGGCTCAGTAAAAGTAGGCGGCCAGTGCAACTCTGATTAAAAATCTAGTTATAACGACATGCAGTGCTGATAAGCACCACGTGTTTCTGTGATTCCTATTTTCTTCTTTCTATGTATTTCTTTCTCCTGATGAGGAGGGACCTTTAGCTGCCCTCGAAATCGATTGAGTGTTTCATTATACCTACGCTAAATATAAGGTTGTTTTTCACGGTTTTGATTTTCTAAGCATGCTAAGAAGTTTAAATATTACAATCATTTGCTTAGTTTAATTTTTTATAGTCATCCATATGCCATCAAATTAATCACGTAAAAGATGAAATTAATATGATTGAGCCTCTGGTAGGTTAGATTTGCTCTACCAATACATCTGATAAATGCTTAGTTGAACTGTTGCCTGAGAAATCCAGAACTCTTATTTCAATGTAATTTAGACATTGTAACATGATGTATCGCTCTGGAATATACTTCTGTAACAAAATATTGTTGAGGAAAAAATGTGCCTGATCTTCAGTAATGTTTAGGTAGATAGTGGATATCAGAGTTTTTTTTAATATATATATTAATGACTGGGCACAAAATTTGCCAACAGAATAATGAATACTTTTTGATTATCTACGCCCTCCTCCAAAAAGTCACCAAATCATTGAGGATTAATTTTCTGATTTGTCGAGGGGAAACTTAAATCTGACCTTTTTAGAAAAAGCTAAAGTCGAAGGTTTATGGCCTATATGTCTTGTAAAATGCCTGCCCCACAAATTGTGCCGAAAATGTTTTACAGCGAAATAGACTGCTAAAAGCTGTCTGTCATAGGTGCTGTACCTTTGCTCAATAACGCTCAGTTTGCTCAAAAAGATTGTAGAGGTTGCAAGTCTTTACCATTTATTACAGTGTCAGTAGTAATGTTAGAATCATTGGTTGTCAGGGATAGAAGATGATGAGAAGCATGTTAAACTATAGTTGCTAAATTCATAAGATTGCATTTACATGCTTCAAATGCTTGCATTAAAATATTGCCCCTAGGAACTGGCCATTTGGCATTTTTCCCGGTGTCTTTTAGAAGTTCATGCAAGGGTGCTTAGGTTTTGGCAGCATTTGCGATGAAAAAAATAGTAGAAATTAAACATTGCTTTGACAGACAGCTTTTAGCAATCTGTTTCGCTGTAAAACACTTTCAGTACAGTTTGGAGAGCAGGCATTGTACAATACATACGGGCCATATACCTTTGACTTTCGCTTTTTCAAAAAAGGTCAGATTCAAGTTCACCCTCGGCAAATCAGAACATTAATCCTCAATGATTTGGTGACTTTTTGGAGGAGGATGTGGATAAGTACTCATTATTAATTGCCGAAAAATGTTGTAACTCTGTAATAGTTTCAGGTTTAGGGAATTTTACTATTGCTTGAATTGAACACATTTAGCTGGGATAGTTTCAATTCATGCTGTCTGAGGTGATGGAAAACATGCCTAAGATGCTTCTTGTGCTACTTCTCATTTGATGACATGATTAGAATATCGTTTAAATGGGGCATACAAAAATCTAGGCCACCTAACACCTGATGTAAATACCTCTGACAAATCTGTCCTGCATTACAGAGGTCAAATGGTGTAAACAGAGGTTCAGGTAAACAAAAGAAGGTTGTTACAGTAGTTTTTTTTTTTTTCCATAATATAACAGTTTTTATATTTAATGAAAAGAGGTTACAAGGATGCATGTAAACACAAGTTTAACTATGCTGCTAACTGATATGCTAATTTAGTTAAAGTTTCTTTAAAGTTACGGTTTTAAGTATATGAACTAATGCAGAGTTAGGTTAGAAGGTAAATAAGAGTTCAAAAGTCATGTTACAATTAAACCAACGCAGATATTTCAAACTGCTTTGGTATGTTATTTTTGTTTTTGAGATTGTTGTTAAATTGATGATTAGATCACACCTATTTATAGATGTGAGTGCAAAAATTATTTATACTCAGTTTACAAACGTACTCAACATAGTTATATATAATCATAAAAATAAAATTAACAAATTTTTATATTTATTTTTAGGAAGCTGCCGCTGCAATTGATAACATGGTAGGTATATTTAATGTATTGTAAATAAATATTACAAACATTTGATTCTTACTTATGAAAGATGATAATTGTAATTTTATATTTAGTTGTTGCCTTCAAAACATTTGTGTAATTTTTTAATTAACATATTTGCCACCCATTCTGAAGTTTACTGTGGACATTTACCTATCATCCTTTGCAATCATTTTTGACAATAAGACCTTCTGTCTCACAGCATGTTGTATTTTCTGTAACATTTAGTTATATTAAAAGGGAAAAAAAAAAAAAAAAAAGGCACGCAATGAACTGGAAGTTGATCTGCAGCACTATCCTTATCTTCAGGGCAGATGTTTTTATTTTATTCGGCTTTTAATTCCTTACTAAATGTAGTATTTCATCTCGATGTACTCCGTCTTTGATATGATTTAAATCAAAATCCTCGTCATTATAAATATCACAAATACACATCAAATAGTTTTCTGGTTGCAATTTTCTAATTTCGTCTATGCATAATGTATGCTTTACGCTTGCGCGCATTGAAAGAAATGTTTAATAAAGTAAACAAATAAATATTAAGCTTTTTTTTTTTTTTTTTTTTTTTTTTTGTAAATTTTGATACCTTTTAGATCATAATTGCTCTTTATTTCATAAATTACGGTTTCATATTTTTAATTTTATAATTTCTGCATGCCATCTTACCAGATTTAAACTGATGATCTATAATCCGGAAAAACCGATAATCTGGAACATATAAAGGCCCTGAGTTATTGTAATACCTCATGCATTTAATGGTTTAAAATTGCAAGTGATAAAGAGCAGATCGGATATTGGTTACTATTTATAAATTTCTTATTTCTATAAAGCCAATACTCCAGCTGCAATTTGTCATTTATAAGTTTGTCATTCATAGATTCTGAAGAGAATAATTTACTGGGATGTAACCAAATGATAAATGCAGATCTATTGCCATATTTGGACAAACTGAGAGTAGATCTAAAGACAATTTATCTTTCATGATGATGATGATATCATCACTAAAGCTCTTGCAGTATGATCATTTAGCAAAAATTACTGCTGTTCGGTTCAGAAGCACCAGTTCACTTTGCACCTATAGACTACCATTTCATTTGATCAATGCGAAACAACTCTGTCGCCAAATCATTCATGATATGGGGATATGAAAAGAGTGTGATGAAGGAAAGACTTTTTTTACTCTAAAATAGAGGAGTTTTATCAATGTGATATAAACTACTGCAAGATAGATGGTAAGAGGTAATACATAATGTGGGCAGCTATATGAAATTGTAGCTACTTTACTTTTTGTATTCTTTGCGTGCCTTTTTCATTAAAAAAATCAAAATTTTTGTACACTCATAACATAAGTCTAAATTAAGCAAAAGTAAAAATGTATAATTGCTTTATAAATGTGCATTTAATTTTCAGAATGATTCAGAACTTTTTGGAAGAACAATAAGAGTAAATTTGGCAAAACCAATGAAAATAAAAGAAGGCTCAACTAGAGCAGGTATAGTTCATACTAGTCTGAAAATACTATATAAACGCTTGAAAGCAAACACTGTTATTTATTTCTGTAGTTGCACATTTTATTCAATATTGTGCATAAATTTAAATTTTAATATGCTAATTTTTGTAATATTTTCCAGTATGAAGTTGTATTCATATATCATAAGTTATGTTATTCTATAATTAATATTATATGAATGATTGAAATATTGATCAGATTTTATGTATGACAAACATTTGTATTACATAATTAAGAGCATAATTTAAGTTCAATAAATGTAACTATTCTTAAGTTTAAAGGCATTCATCTAAATCCACTATACAGTCAAAAGTCGTTAATTCGGACACCCATAATCCGGACCTCAAAGCTAAAAACTTTCTGCGCACGCGCCGGGTTGACACATGCGCTTAGGCATTTGTTGGAAAATATGACCTATTGTAACTCTTTTGCTGCATCATCTCTCTTCCTTGAAATGATTCTAACTTTTACATAAGTTATATATAGAACATCTAGTTTAGTTCATATTTTAAAGGGATATAGTAGTTACTTCTACTTTGTTTTTCACTGCCATTGTTTTTATTAAGAACGAACTGTTTCAGCCTAATTAAGATGCAAAAACAAAACTTGATGTTATGTCATCTGGAAAGCCGAGTTGTACCGATAGCTGATTGGTTGCCGTGAGATGACGTCACGTCTACTTTTGGTATAAGTATCTCGTGTCGCTCTGGCTCATTCCTGCTAGTTCCTGTTTTCTTGGCTCCTTGGTGTGCAGTTTCCAGCCCCTATTGGAAGACGTCTTGCGATGCATGCAGTCCGGTGAAAAGTGCCGTGGTTCCAGTCTACAAGATGACTTTTCCTGGATAAGTTCTGTGGTTCCAGTCTACAAGATGACTTTTCCTGGATAAGTTCTGTGGTTCCAGTCTACAAGATGACTTTTCCGGTGATAAGTTCCGTGGTTCCAGTCTACAAGATGACTTTTTCTGGATTCTCAAAAGAGGCTACGATGTGAGTGACTGCCGTGGGCGGCATCCATGTTCTTCATGAAGGCGGCATTTAAGAGAAGTTAGCGGCAATGTTTTTCTAAGCTGTGATTCCTCGTGTTTAACTACAGTGAGCGGCGTTAGGCCGGTTTTAAATGCTCTCAAGGATTTAATTAAATTTTCAGGTGCCTTCTTGACCATTAAGCATTGACTTATGGTAGTGTAGCTAATTTCATTAAAACCGCATAATTTCTGTTTAGGATATGTTTTTCGTGTATTGAATGCCAGCATTTTGGAGATCAGGTAAATATTATTTAATATATTAAATTTTTGATAATGGTTATATTATAATTTTTAAGTTTCTGATATTGATTAAATTTATTCATTGTGTTTTTATTTTTTTATATATTGTAAGTAAATTGGTTAAGTTTAAAACCTTTTATTGTCTTCAATGTCTGCACAGCACATAACCTTAGGGAGCTTCTATTGCTACTCTTGTTAAAAGTTTATTTTTACAATTTTAAACTTTGCTTTTGCATCAGCGTTTACGCGTGCGCGTAAGACCTTTACGACTGCGCATATGCGTGTGCGCAAGCGCAGAATACGTTTTCGCATGCACGTTTTATGTATAACGGACGGTATTAGCTAAAATTATCTAATTATCTATTTCAGTTAATGTTGATGATTGCGTTGTTCCTTAATCTTCGAATTGGATCCGACTTATTATTTTTTGCAGACTTTAACAGCAATTTTATAAAAATAAACTTGAACTTTCGATTATGTCAAATAGAATTTCCGATGCTGGAGCTCTCAAAGAATCTACAAAACGAAAGTATGTTTCGATGTCCATCAAACAAAAAGTGGAATTGCTGCAAAAAAAAGATAAAGACATGAAGAAGGTGACAGAGAGGTTAGTGAAAACGAAAAAATTTCGATTGACAAGTTAGTCGTTATTCTCGGCACAGCAATTACGGGACTTGAACAGCGGAACTTTGTAACTGAACAAGAAATTATGTCTGTTTATAGAATTAAAGAGAAAGTATTATCACATAAAACAAAGGAACTTAAACAACTTACATTGAAAGAAATGTTTAATAAAGTAAACAAATAAATATTAAGTTTTTTTTTTTTGTGTAAATTTTGATACCCTTTAGATCATAATTGTTCTTTATTTCATAAATTACGGTTTCATATTTTTAATTTTAGAATTTCTGCATGCTATCTTACGAGATTGAAACTGATGATCTATAATCCGGAAAAATCGATAATCCGGAATCGCCGAAGTCCCGACGAGTCCGGATTAACGACTTTGACTGTATATACATATTTAATAATTAATCCAATTTGAAGGAAATGATTAGAAGGATATTTTTTTAAGGTGAAAAACTAATGAAATGAGATATTTAAAAGTGTAAAACTTATGAAAGGTAGTACGCGTTTTGGAAATCAAAAGGTGTAATATGTATATAATTTAATGAAAAATTTTAGATATAATAATAATAATATTTTATGAGAAAAAACATTGCCAAGTCCATTGAAAGATGCTGACTTTTCAAGGGAATTAGTCTCTTTCCATAAAATCACCAACAATTCAATGCAATTGCATTTCATCTCTTGCATTTTTTAACAAAACTCCTGTGCCAAAATGTAAAAATGTAAAATAGCAATATAATTTTTGAATGTAAATCTTTGATTTACAATAAAGGAAAAAGAAATTTCCTGACAGGATGTAAGACAATAAATGATAATAATACTACGGAACAAAAGTTAAAATAAGAATCAATAGTTACAAAACTAAGTAAAAATTTCTGAGTAGAAACAGATTTAATACAACTAAAATACATTTTAAAAAAGTTTAATAAATATTTTTTATTTTTTTTACATATATAATTGCTATGATGTTTAAATGCTTTGTTAAATAAGTTGACACTGTGTACTAAAAACTATAAAAACTTCAGTGGAAACTAAAGTTTTTATGATATGGGCTAGTTTTTATGCTAGGTTTAAACATACTTAAATAATCCCCTTTTTTATATATATTGTTGTATGATTTTTAGCATTTTTAAAAATATGTAATTACTTAAAATGAAATAACATGCCAAACAAGTATTAATTTAGAAGTCAAACAATAAAACTCAGCATTATATTTGTAAATTTTAACAGGACTAGTTTCGATGGTTTTACCAAACCATCATCCTCAGCTGAAAAAGCACAAATGAACAAGATGCAATATAGTGATTAGATAAGATAAGAATTTCTGGACAACCGTTAAGCTGTTTGTACCATTAGGGATGAAATGAGAACTAGGACATAATTTCCTAATGGCTGAAGGCAAAGATGGATTGGAATTAGGGTCATTAACTAGAACAAAAAGATTTTTTTTTAATGTGAAACGCCTCTAGAAAATCTAATTCACCAATAGAATATGTTTTTTGAATAATTTTGGCTGCAGAAAAATTGAAAGTGTGATTTTGGGACCAAATGCTGGGCAACAGAGGACTTCTGTGTTTCCTTTTTTATAATATATGCCCCATGTTACTTAATGCGAAATTTTAAGGCTCTGTTAGTTTGTTTGACCAATGTAAATTAAACCATACTGGCAAGGAATCCTGTAAATACCCCAGGAATTCATATCTGGAATGGGGTCCTTGAGTATGGAATAAAACCTTTTTATCTCCAGCGTGCAGAACTGTGTATCAGAAATTCTAAAGATATGCCCAGTTAAAACTTATTTTGCGACATTGCTATTGAACTGAATTTTATGATTTAAGTGCAAAGAACATGATATTTAATAAATAAATAAAGGTAACACACAAAACAAAAAAATGCCCCTTTAGACTTAATTTAAAATCTGAAACCTTTCAGATTTTTTTTTTTTTTAAAATTATTTTAGATTTTAATGGTTAGCTGTTAGAGGTGTTAGATTATAAGCTGAAAGTTTTAGATTAACAGATTTTTGTATTTATCTTTAATTATTTGTTATTTTGTAAAATATATTTTTATTACAAACTGTGTATTATTACTATTTTTCTAATAGTTAATGATTGTACTATTAAATTGCTTTTGGTTGTATGAAGGATTTTTGTACTATTAATGTACCTTTGTCATGATTCCCTCACTTTTTTCTTTAATTAATAGTTTGGTCTGATGATAGTTGGCTAAAAGAACATGCTGGTGAAACGCTTCAGCAAGATGATGCTGAAGGTAATACTAAAAGAAAACATGATGAAAATGAGGTAATTATTTGTTAAACCATCTGCTAAAAGCTTATTATATGTGCACAAACACTGCCATTTATGTAAATTCTCAAAATTAAAAATATTGCAATTTGAGGAGAGTGGAGAAACTGCATATATTAAATATAACTCCCTATAGTAATTTTCATGTCATGCTTAATCACATAAAAATTGAATTCAGTTGTAATGAAAATTTTTAAACTAGAATTTATAATGACATTGTCCTCTGTTTCTCGTTAACCATCTTAATCAGTTTCTGCAAGACCTTAATTGTGGAACAAACAATCTGTTTTGCACATCTTGCACTGCTTCCTAGAATATTGGTAATCTTACAATCATACAGGTATTCATTAACTTGCGTGTTACTGTTTAGTATCACACATATTGAAAGCACTACAACATCATTTAATTAAATTAGTGATTAGCTATTAATGAATCCATAATCCAGTATGATTACATGAAGAATGATTTTCTTAGTCATAATGCATGCATGCTGACTCCAGCTATGAATTTATGCAAAATCTCAGTGTTGACTGTAGTTGTAGTGATGATAAAAACATGGCATTAAGTAATGAGATATAGCAGAATTCTGTTACACTCTCATAGTTGAAGCTGTCTTGATTTTATACCATGTCTGTTGCCAACTCTCTCCCGATTTTCAACCATTCTCCCTCCAACCCAATTTACTACACATTTCTCCTGACCTTCTCTTATTCTTAAAATTTCTAATGACTTTTATGTAGATTAGTTTAATGCTTCATTATTTGCTCTCCCAAAAAAGTGATTTTTGGTATCTGAAAGCACCTGGTTTTTCTCTAGACTGCATAAAAAAACCAAAGTAGTTTCATCAGTGAGTGAGCACAAAGCAATATTGAGGTTGTTATTTTGTTCATCTTGTCCCTAAGCTGTGTCAGTGCACCTGCTTTCGAGAAATAGTTTAAGAAACTACAATATTTTGTTCTAGTTATTGTTGTGTAAAAGGTAAAATACTGTTGCGTGCGTATGGATTCGTTATGAAGTGAATGCACAAGTCCGATGAAAAATGAACAAAACTTTTTATTATCACAACAAAAATGCTTAAATTTTCTCAAATTATCATGCAGTATTACAATATCTCACAGTAGTTATCTTTTAACTACTCAAATGTACAATAGAACGTAATTCAAAACAGCTAAAGAACGCTAATCCGTGAATTCGCTATAATCAACAACAGCAGTTTTCTAAACAACAACAAACTAAGCATCTACTACAAACTGAGATGTTTTCCTCCTTTTATAAGATTTTAAAATCACACGCTAGAATTTTCCAGTACTTTCTCGAAATCAAAAAGAGATATTTATTTATTTAATGCATGCGCTCTTGTATTTTCAATTTTCCGGCTTAGCTTTCTTTTGATATTCGTCACGCGCTGCACTGCGCGAGAAATAAAACCATTTAATTTATAATTGAACTAACATTAGCTTTTTAAATAGCAAATTCGTAACACTGCCCCCTTCCCAAGGACTGCACGTCCCGGGCAGTACAATCCCTGGACAGGAGCTAAACTTACAACTGTGGCATAAATGCATTAATGAGCATTACATTACAATATTAAACAACATGAACAATAAATGCAATAAATAAAACAAATCAAATGCTATCAAATACAAATCAAACACTAAATGCAAATCAAATACTAAATACAAATCAAATCAAATACACATTTAAAAACAAAATGGACCATGGTCTTATACTATTTACAATTATTTACATTATGTACTATGGCCATAGTAACGAGCTAACCTTGTAAGGATCTTAAGTTTTACTAACGTTTATTTTAAATCTTTACTATCACTTCTTATTTTCTACTTCCGGCCAGAATTATAAGCGTGAAGGAGTTTATGCAAAGTTGTCTGGCGAACGCCAAGTATTTAAGTGTGGCCTTTTTGCCAAGCAGAAGAGAGGAAGCCGTGAGTTCGAAGCAGACCGCTTACCTTAGAAGTTACGCAGTTGCTACTTTGCCTTCCAGGCCAGAGGTTTTAATCCTCTTGATAAATTAAACGTATTGTAGTGTTCACAGTCTCTGTGCTACATACGCTTCCTGTTATTATAAGGCCAATCTTATTCTAAAGTTAAATTAGAGTTTAGTTTTATTTTGATATCTTTTAAGTTAGACCCCGAGTGGAGGGTCATTGTATTCCGAAGTACGGAAGTCATTGTATATAAAGAAAAAAATAAAGGGTTTTGTATACCCTTCGTCTGTATCCTGTCTACTTACTACAATTAGTGAACATAGCTTTAGTAAGCTCTCTGTTCTAGTCAGGTCATTGTATGTTTCCGAAGAAGGTTAGAAGAAACATTGAACCTGATAGTGGCGCCCGACGAAGAATAACCATGGCCGAGTTTCAAGAAGAACCTGTGCTGCCTGCAGAAACAGCTCAGAATCCAGAAATGCCAGCTGCCGCCCTGGAAGGATTTGGGTATATTGTCCAGACCATGCGCGCTTCGATGAAACCAGAAGCAACGTTTAATGGAAACTCACAGGTAACCAGTTTTTTGGAAAAATTGGATGACCACTTCATGCTCTACCCCGTGCACGAGTTTCAAAAAGTTACCTTAGCTACCAGCGCTTTGAGGGGCCAAGCGCTTAACTGGTTCAAATGTATAGACAGAAGTTTCTTGGGTCAAGCAGGAAGTCCCACCTATACTTACGAGAATTTCAAGACTGCCCTAGTAAAAGCCTTCCCTGTCGTAAGGGATCGTGCGAAATTAGAAACAGAACTTTTCAGTATATATCAACAAAGAATGGAAAACATCTCGAGTTTTATTTTAAGAAAAATTCACGTTTTCAAGCTCTTGTATGGAAACCGTCCGGATCCTGAAATAATTCAAGTGATTTTGCCGAGGTTACTACCCCAAGTGCAAGACTTTATTGAATTGAGAAATCCGACTACACTGAAAAAATTATTTGAGCTAGCAATCCAGTTTGAAAGTAGAAGAACGGCGGACGTCGAAAGAAGACGCCAATATCAACAGCGAAACCAATTTGGTACACCAAGACTACAGCAAACTCAAGCACATGGCTACGGAGAAAAAGCGAATCAGTGGGCAAGGAAACCCGAGCATTCAAAAACAGCTGGCGAACGTCGACAGTTCAATAGCAACCCAGGAAAAAAGTCTCAAGGCCAGTGGAGAAAGAAGGAAAGCACCGAAAGAAAAAATAATTTAAACTAAAACGGATTTCTGCTGACGAGAGGATGCGGAAATCCGAAGGCCACAAAAACCCCTCTTCCTACAAGTTAAATACAGTAATGGTGAAAAATTTAACTCTTCCGAAGATTGAAGTCTTGGTAAATAATATCCCGGCCACCGCACTCCTGGATACCGGTAAGGCCACCGCACTCCTGGATACCGGTAGGATTTAAGACAGGTGTTTTCTTTATTAAATGAGGCCGGTCTAAAAGTTAATGTCGAAAAATGCAAATTTGCAGCCCCTGAATTAAAATATTTAGGTTACAAAATATCGCAAAAAGGGATCGAGACAGATGAATCAAAAATAATCGCTGTACAAAAGTATCCGACTCCAAACACGGCAAAGAAGCTCTCTTCTTTTCTAGGACTTTGTTCATATTATAGGTCCTTTATAAAAGATTTTGCGGCTATCGCTGAGCCATTGTTAAAATTAAAAAGGAAAAAGGCAAGATTCTCGTGGACGGCCGAAGCCAATAGTGCTTTCGAAAAATTAAAACAAGCATTAACGCAAGCCCCTGTGTTGAAATTTCCTGAAAAGGATGAAAATTTAGAAATTTCAGCGGATGCTTCGGATTATGCGGTAGGAGCGGTACTTTCGCAAAATCAGCAGCCAGTGGCATTTTTTAGCCGAACTTTAAATCAAACACAAAGAAACTATTCCGCGACCGAGAGAGAGGCACTTGCAGTTCTGTTAGCAGTGCAAAAGTTCCGAGTCTATTTTGGAAAGGCGCCGATAACAGTATATTCTGATCATGCGGCGGTAACTAGATTGTACTCTGGAAAAAATTTATCAAGGTTAATAAGATGGGCACTCAAGCTGCAAGAATATAATCTGGTAATCAAGCATACCCCCGGAAAGGAAAATATCGTAGCAGATGCCCTGTCACGAATTAAATTAGACGAACAGGGTAATATCGTAAAAGTTGCAATGCTGACAGCGTGTACAATAAATTCCCGAGAAACTGTAATAACCGAACTGGGTAAGGATCCTGAGTTTGGAAGTATTTATGAGTATTTGAAGGATCCTGAAAATTTTAGCCACCAAGATATTGTGGCGATAAGAAATAGGGCGGCCCATTACGAACTAATAGATGGTCTATTATTTTATACAAAAACTACGAATTCCAACAACGAATTTCGACCTGTTATCCCAGCTAGTCTTAGATTAAATATCCTGCAGGAGTTGCATGACAGCCCTTTAGCTTCTCATGCTGGTATTCGAAAAACTACTCAACGCGTACGCGAGGCAGTCTACTTTCCTGAACTGCAAAAGTTAACAAGGGCGTATGTCCAGTCCTGCCCAACATGTCAAGCCGTTAATTATATTAATTTCCGCCCGGCCGGGTTTCTAAATAGTATTAAATCCGAATTTCCAAATGAAATAATCGGCATCGATTTATTGGGCCCTTTCCCAAAAAGTCAGTTAAACAAAAGTCGCTATCTCCTTGTTATAGTTGATCATTTTAGTAAATGGACCGAAATTGTTCCCTTAAAACGAGCCTCCGTGAAATTAGTTACCGATTCTATTTTAAATAAATATATTTTAAAATATGGGGCGCCCCTAAAAGTTATATCGGATAATGGTCCTCAATTTGTAAGTAATATATTTGAAGACATGTGCCAAAAACTGGGCATACGTCATTTAAAAATGGTCCCGTATCGGCCGCAATCAAATATAGCGGAACGGGTCAACAGAAATATAGTGAAAATTATCCGTAGTTATGTTAAAAATTTTCATAAAAGCTGGGATAACTATGTCAATGAATTTGCTTTCGCCCTTAGGACCGCAAAACATGATACAACGGGCAAAACTCCTGCTGAGTTATTTCTAGGCAGAAAGGTTATAACACCGTTAGATAAACTATTTTATGTGCAACAAAGAGCCCCAGAATTTAAAATGGGTGATATAGAAAAACTAATAAAAGAAGCAAAAAAGAATACGGAAGTAGCACAAAGAAAACAAAAATTGTATTATGACTTGAAACGACGGGGAGTAACTTATAAAGTAGGGGATGAAGTACTAAAAATTAAGCATTCACTTTCTTTAGCACCAGAAGATAAAACTGCCAAATTTTTTCCACGCTTTGAAGGACCATATGTTATAGAAAAAATAACTCACGCTGTTGTAGTGTTAAAGGCAAGAAATGGTGAAACCTGTTCCGCAAACTTTGACCAGATAAAACCATTCTATGACCGTAATAAAATGCAAATCTTTTCAGATCTTTTGCAGGATCCGGTACGGCAGACACCGCAGGTACAAGTTCCAGAGGTGGGAAAACGACAAGTACAAGGGCAAGCCAATGAGAGACAGAAGCAAGTGAAAAGAAAATTGCCCCGCGGAAAAATTGAAGGTACAAAGAAAAAGAAGCCGTTCCACCGTCCAAAAAACAGAGTTCACGAACACCCCCAGAATGAAGAAGGGAGAAGGACGACGTATGTGGAAAAGACCGGGAGAAAGGACGGCAACTATAACCCGGCTGTGAAACAGAAGATTGACTCATCCGACAGAACTCTCCGCAGCAAAAGTCGCCGAACTGCGGAAGGGCCATCATCGGCGGAGGAGAAAGTACAAGAAAAATTTGAACGGCCAACAACGAGGTCCAAGCAGGATCACGACAAAAGTTTCCCGGTTCCACCAAGACCAGCTGCCTTCAAACGGCCAAGACCACAAGTAGAGCACAAAAGGAAGATGTTCAAGGGTGGCCGTAGTGGTGAAAAACGGAAGCTTCCAGAGGAAAGCACTGAAGGGCGAGCCCGTACAAGAAGGAGGATCAACCAAGCTACGGTCTGCAGCACCTTTGAAGACTGGGCCCAGAAAAGGATGTCTGAATATTACAAAGATAAGTAAAATTTTATGTTACTTTACAAACTTAAGTTAATCTTTCATTCTTACTGCAAGTGGCAGATTTCAAGAAGTTTTACCTCATGCGAGGTCTACCTTTATCTCCAAAAGGGCGAGAAATGAGTTGTGACCGATTTTCTTATTATGTTTTTCAATTACTCGCGCGTAAAACTAAAGTTGATGTATAATAGCGTTGTATAAAGACTTAAATATTGTAAAAAGTTATTGTATAAATTTTATTTAAAACATTCTAACAAGAAAGAAGTTTTAGTCTGAAAGACTTTTTGAAATGTAGTATTATTTCAATGTAGAAAGAATTGGCACTTGCTTTGAAAAGAATAGAAGTTAACAATGTACTACTAATGTATGTTTTCAAATGTGTAAAATTAACGGCATCTTGATATGTTCTTGTATACATGTGAACTGTTATTTTGAATGTTTAGAAATACCGTGATATGGTAAAAGTGAAAGTAATGTTAAAAAATTTGTTATTCGTGTGACTGTAAAGATTAAATCATGGTGAATATGTGTTAAAGGTTGAATGATGTAGTTAGGCTCTCTGACGCTACACTTTAGAGTTAGCCACTTTCAGAATAGTACCTCAGGGTCTAGAGTTGAAATTAGGGTGTGTTAAGAGGTCTCGTATGTTGAATTTTAACACGTTAGTGTTTTGATTGTAGGAGGAAGTGTTGAACACATAGACAGAAACACATTCGTGTTTGGTGTTTTTACAACACATGTCAGAGAGCACGGGGAGAGATAATTAAAATAGTCATGAATGAAATAAGAATGTTAAGAAAAGTCTTTCTATATGTTATTTGCAATGTCATTCTGTAACATTTCATTAAACTAGTTTTCCTTCCAGATCTCTGGAAGGAACCAGAATTGAATAAAGCTCCTGTTTTGATGCAGTACAGATGAAAAAGAAAAAAGATTGTTGTATATTCCGGGAGCTGCTATTGTAACAAATTTCTTTCTTTTAAAATTTTCTAGTTTCTAGCTAAGTTATGATTGTAAAAGGTTGGCCTCGCGTTAGTTTCTAGAGCTAAAAGTTTTCAACAAGGTCGTTTTAGACCTCAGTTTCAAACTAATTAACTCTGGCGGGAAGTATGTAAGGATCTTAAGTTTTACTAACGTTTATTTTATTTTAAATCTTTACTATCACTTCTTATTTTCTACTTCCGGCCAGAATTATAAGCGTGAAGGAGTTTATGCAAAATTGTCTGGCGAACGCCAAGTATTTAAGTGTGGCCTTTTTGCCAAGCAGAAGAGAGGAAGCCGTGAGTTCGAAGCAGGCCGCTTACCTTAGAAGTTACGCAGTTGCTACTTTGCCTTCCAGGCCAGAGGTTTTAATCCTCTTGATAAATTAAACGTATTGTAGTGTTCACAGTCTCTGTGCTACATACGCTTCCTGTTATTATAAGGCCAATCTTATTCTAAAGTTAAATTAGAGTTTAGTTTTATTTTGATATCTTTTAAGTTAGACCCCGAGTGGAGGGTCATTGTATTCCGAAGTACGGAAGTCATTGTATATAAAGAAAAAAATAAAGGGTTTTGTATACCCTTCGTCTGTATCCTGTCTACTTACTACAATTAGTGAACATAGCTTTAGTAAGCTCTCTGTTCTAGTCAGGTCATTGTATGTTTCCGAAGAAGGTTAGAAGAAACATTGAACCTGATAACCTGTCGTAATGAACGACTTTAGGTTTAGAGTTCGAAGACTTCCGAATCTGAACCACGACGTCATTCAGCCTGTTTAGAACTGTGTACGGGCCATCCCAAGGTGACTGTAATTTCGAACAAAGTCCTTTCCGTCGAGTCGGATTCCACAACCACACCTTGTCTCCTTCGTGGAATTGATGTTCAGTAGCTCTTGTGTCGTATCGGGCCTTCATCTTCTCCGTCGCTAAGTTGACTCGCTCTCGTGCAAAGTTGTGCATCACTTCAAACCGGGCCTGGAGATCTTGAATATATTTCTCAGACGATGAAGGAGCATCTGGAGGGCGGCCAAACAATAGATCACAAGGCAGACGAAGGTCACGACCGAATAGCATCTGTGATGGAGAATAGCCGGTAGTCTCGTGGACAGCACTGCGGTAAGCCAGTAAAAACAGCGATAATTTCTTGTCCCAGTCCTGCTGGTTTCTGGAAACCACTAATGAGAGGTTATTAAGGATGGTTCGATTGAATCTCTCTACCATGCCGTCCGACTGGGGATGTAATGGCGTCGTTTGGGTCTTGTCAATGCCGAGTAGTTTGCATAGTTCTGTGATTACTACCGAGGTAAAATTCCTTCCCTGATCGGAATGTAACTGAAGAGGCACTCCGAACCTGGAAATCCAGTGCTGTATCATTACCTCAGCTACTGTGACAGCCTCTTGATCAGGAATAGGATAAGCTTCAGGCCACTTGGTGAAGTAATCAACGACAACGAGTATGTATTTGTTGCCATCAGCAGTTCGTGGCAGAGGTCCCAGGATGTCAAAGGCGATTCGTTCAAAAGGCGCCCCTACGTTGTAACGTTGCAGCTTGCCTCGGCTGCGTCTCTTAGGTCCTTTCCGACCTGCACAGGCATCGCAAGATCGGCACCACTTTTGCACGTCATCCTTTGCATTATTCCAGTAAAAGCGCTCACGAACTCTCTGTAAGGTCTTCATTATTCCAAAGTGACCTCCAGTAGGGCTGTTATGTAGTTCTTTAAGGACATCCGGAATGCGGGATCTTGGAAGTATCAGCTGCCATCGGAACGTCTTCCCATCATCCGATTCGAATTTCCGGTATAAGACGCCGTTTCGAATGTGAAGTGAATCCCAGAGAGCCCAATATTGTTTGGTTGTAGGACTACAGATAGAAATGTCCTGCCAGGTAGGTTTTCTGTTTGACGACTCCATTAGATCAATTATGGGTTTAATGTCGCGGTCTTCCAGCTGGTCTTTCCTGACTTCATCATCACTCCACGGTTCTCGATCAGCCGATGTTGATGTTGTAATTTGTCTTGCGACCGGAGTCAGCAGCTCGTATTTCGCTTCCACCCTGGAACAATATCGACAGTTTTCTTGGCAAGGTCTTCTAGACAGGGCGTCGGCGTTTCCGTGTGATGATCCCTTACAATGAAGGATAGTGATGTCATATTCTTGGAGTCTCTGTATCCACCTGGCTATTTGACCCTCAGGATTCTTGAAATTTAAAAGCCAGGTCAATGATGCATGATCGGTGCGGAGCAGGAATTTTCTGCCGTATAGATAGTGATGGAACTGTTCTACAGCTTTGACTATGGCGAGCAACTCTTTCCTGGTGACACAATAATTCCTCTCCGGTTTAGACAGGCACTTGCTCCAGTACGCCACTACACGTTCTTGGCCATCTATTTCTTGGGACAAAACAGCACCAACACTTTCATTGCTTGCGTCGGTGTCGAGAATAAATGGTCGGTTGTGCTGAGGATACGTCAGGATTGGAGCAGATGTTAAAGCCTCCTTTAAGTTGTTAAATGCATCGTCGCATTCTTTTGTCCACAAGAACTTTTGGTTGCTCTCTGTCAGCTTGTGAAGGGGTCTTGCGATGGAAGAAAAGTCCTTCACGAATCTCCTATACTAGGTGCAAAGCCCTAGGAAGCTTCTCAGCTGATGGACATTTTCGGGACGTTTCCAGGATTTAACCGCTGATACCTTTTCAGGATCCGTGCGCACACCTTCTGCAGAGATGACATGTCCCAGGTAAGTCACTTCCTTTCGGAACAATTTGCATTTAGCGGGACTCAGCTTTAGATTGTTTCAGCTTTAGATTGAACTCAGTTTCTGAAGCACCTTTCTAAGATTTTCTAGATGCTCTTTAAAACTCTTTCCGACGATGATGATATCGTCCAGGTATATCAGACAGGCTTCATAGGAAAGTCCTTTCAAAACAGTCTCCATGAGGCGTTCGAATGTTGCCGGCGCATTACACAGTCCAAACGGCATCACCTTGAATTGCCAAAGCCCTTGTCCCGTAGTAAATGCCGTCTTTTCTTGGTCATGAGGGTGTATTTCTACCTGCCAATACCCACTCTTTAAATCAAGTGTTGAGAACCACTTGCTTCCAGAAAGAGTGTCTAGAATGTCGTCAATTCTAGGAAGAGGGTAACTGTCTTTCTTCGTAACCTCATTCAACCGGCGATAGTCAACGCAAAATCTTGTTGAGCCGTCTTTCTTTCTGACGAGAACGATGGGAGATGCCCATGGACTTGTTGAAGGCTCGATGACATCGCCGCCTTCCATATCTTTTAACAGTGTTCGCACCTCTTCCTGTTTAGCAAACGGCAGACGCCTTGGATGTTGCTTGATCGGGGTATGATCGCCGGTATCTATTCTATGTTGTGTCAAACTAGTTCGACCCACGTCAAAAGACGAGCGGGAGAAAACAACTTGAAGATCTTTAATGACGCGATCGGCAGCATTTTTCTCTTTATCGTTTAATTGTGCATTCTGCAATAACTCCGATGTAATGCTCTCTGAGGACACGGATTCTGGGATGTTACTCTTTCTTTCAACACTGGTTACTGGAGTACATGTTGCAACCACTTCACCTTTCTTAATAACTCTCGACTTTTCAGTTACATTGGCGACTCTCACCAGGATAACCGTTCTGGATAGGTCGACGAGTGTTGAGGCTACTAGTACTCCTTTTGGGATATTACAGTTATTGGGATATTCTATGATGCCGTAGCAGAAATTTCTATTTTCGGCTATGGATCCAGGAAGTAAAATTTCTGTTCTTGCCGGTATTGTGATATAGTCTTGTGCTATGATTTTATGCACAGATTTAACTTCTTCATCATTAACGAGAAATAACGCTATGTCCTCAGATGTAGAATGCAATTCGTTATTTTTAAAATCCAAGGAAAAATTGTATTTCCTTAGAAAGTCCAATCCGAGTATGCAAGAATCAGTGATCTCTGCTATATATGTCGTGTGATGGTAAGCGGCACTTCCAAACGTGATGTTAACATTTATTTTTCCGTCGATGTCGATCTTCTCACCGGACACAGTCTGGAGGGTAACGCAGGGTGGCGTCCAGATAAGTTTGTTTCCTAGTTGTTGAGCCAAATCTTTTTGGATGATGGTGACGTTGGCTCCTGTATCTATAGTCATATTGCACGGAACTCCATTAATATGTCCTATTATGAAAAGTCCATTACTGCTGCCTCTCATTGCAAAAATCTGAAGTGCTTTAAAAGGGGGCTTTTCATTATCTGGCAACCTCCGCCCCGCGAGATGGCCACTAATTGGTTTCCCTGCTGCTTGTTAGAAGCGGTCTTAACATCAGTACCCTGGGGTGTTTTGCAGTTTCGTCATATGTGTCCTTCAGCACCACAGTTCCAGCACTTAACGGTCGGTTTCTTCTCACCAATATTCCGTCTCAAGGCGTTCAGTCGTCTAGTTAAATCGTCAAGTCGAGCGGTGACTTGATCCCCTGGCTCCTGGACTTGAGCAGCTCTGACTGGGTGGCGGTCTCGACGAGTGGCTTGCTGGGCTGCCTCAAATTTCATGGCGTACACTAGAGCACTTTTTAAATCTTTTACATCCGCCATTCGTAGAGCTTTCTGTATTTCAGTATCTCGGATGCCGTCGATAAAGTATTGCAAGGACAGGATTTCCCTTGTTTCTGTCGGGCATTCCGAAAAGGCGAGATGGGACAGCCTTTCAACATCCGCGGCGAGCTCCTGAAGTGTTTCGGTAGGCTTCTGTTGACAAGATTTTAATTGGAGCCTGCTGTAGTCTTTTAAACACTTCTCCCCAAAGCGCAATTCCGAGACGCCGGACAGAGCTTCGAAATCTAACCTTTTGTTTTCGGGAAGAGTCTGAAGGATATCCGCTGCGTCGGCTCTTAGAGAAGCGGCGAGATGACAGGCCTTAGCTTGGGAATCCCATCCATTCGCATCCGCCACGATAGAAAATTGTGTCTTATACACCTGCCAGGAGGTCTTCCCATCATATGTGGATAGCTTCAGAGGTGGACGAGTAGGCATTGGTAAGAATTTAAAATCATCACTCCTGCACCCTGCCGACGCTACGAATTTCTTTAAAGTATCCATTTCTTTGGCAACTGCAGAAACTCTCTCATCAATTTGTTGTTCGATTTGGTGTTGGATGGCACAAACTCTTCCTTCAATTCGTTCCTCCACAGCAGAAACTCTCCCTTCTATATGTTCTTTTACAGAAGAAACTCTTTCTTCTATTTCTTCTTTCACCGAAGAAACTCTTTCTTCAATTTGATCTTTTACAAAAGAAACTTTTTCTTCAATTTGTCCAACTTTATTTTCAACTGTGTCAATTCTGCCTTCCATAGCTTCAAATTTATTTTCTATTATGCAGGTAATCTCTCTTTTCATTTCTTCTTGACCTGCTTCAATCTTTTCTTGACCAGCTTGAACGGCTTTTATTTCGTCCTTAACAGATTCCTGGCCCAATTTCATTTCTTCCTTAACGGAGTTGACGGCCCCTTCCATCTTTCCTTGGCTAGATTTCATCTCTTCTTTCATTTCTTCTTTAAACGAGGCAAAGGCTGTTATCAATTGCCTTAACTGCTCTTCCATCGCTCTTGTTATTGGCATTCAAATCCCACTTCTGACACCAAAAATTGTTGCGTGCATACGGATTCGTTATGAAGTGAATGCACAAGTCCGATGAAAAATGAACAAAACTTTTTATTATCACAACAAAAATGCTTAAATTTTCTCAAATTATCATGCAGTATTACAATATCTCACAGTAGTTATCTTTTAACTACTCAAATGTACAATAGAACGTAATTCAAAACAGCTAAAGAACGCTAATCCGTGAATTCGCTATAATCAACAACAGCAGTTTTCTAAACAACAACAAACTAAGCAACTACTACAAACTGAGATGTTTTCCTCCTTTTATAAGGTTTTAAAATCACGCGCTAGAATTTTCCAGTACTTTCTCGAAATCAAAAAGAGATATTTATTTATTTAATGCACGCGCTCTTGTATTTTCAATTTTCCGGCTTAGCTTTCTTTTAATATTCGTCACGCGCTGCACTGCGCGAGAAATAAAACCATTTAATTTATAATTGAACTAACATTAGCTTTTTAAATAGCAAATTCGTAACAATACTAATACATTTTGAAAATTGTATACAGATGACTTTCTTTATGTTATTTCCTCAAGGAAATATAATACATTTGTGGTTTTTTTATTTTGCGCGATAGAAAGGCCGATGTTCTCAAATATTTGTGTACACAAAAACACAAGAACAACATAAGTTCTATTGAAAAAAAAAAAAAAAAAATTAATTTTTTTTGTGGAACCAAAGGAACAAAAAGGTATTAATACAAATTGCACTGTTTGGATTTAAGAATTAGTAACTGAACTTTTCAGATATCAATCAGTAATTCTTTAAAGTTAATTCATTATTAAAAAGTATATTTTTATCATTTAAAAATCTTTTTGTCCTTGCGAAAAATGTGATTTCTTAAGGAATTCTCCCGATTTTTGAATGTCATAGGTTGCAAGTATGCTATTGTAAATAACAACTTAAGCCCTCCTACAACTGGATCCTGTCACGTATTATTTATCCAGATATATTTTAAAGTATTTTGTTTATACTGTATTTATAGGTATCCTTTTTTGCATATTATACTGTTTCATTACAGGATGAAGAGCCTGAAAAGAAAAGACAGAAATCTAACCCTACAGTATATTTAGATATTGCAATTGATGGAGAGGAAATTGGACGTATTCAAATAATGTTGAGGAAAGATATTGTTCCTCTTACAGCAGGTAAAATTAGAAATTATTATCAGCTCATAATTTAAAATACGTGAGCAGAAAATCCAAAAGGAATACATTTTGATAGATTATATGCTAGTTACATAGAGCAGCAGAAACTGCATTCAGTGTTCTGTCTCCATTTCTAATAATTGTTTTAAACTGTGATCACAGAGATGACAATAATTACCACTTAATTCATTTCCTGTACACATTTCTCTACAGTGTCCTGTTCTATCTTTTCCCAAATTGCTTTTGGGTATTTTATCATAATTAACCAATTGACTGGGTTATTTTTTAAACATGAAACAATAGGTTCATGTAACACAACTTGAGACTGTTGGAATATGTGCATTTATAATTATTGTATACCATACTAACATCCAGTATTATAATACCTATATTTTATATAGCTTGGAAATGGTGGTTTTTGTCTTCAAAGCATTAACAAATGATACTCTACAGCAGCTCTTAAAAGTGTGATCCTTGGATCTTGAAGAATCAAACAGGTGATGAGGAGTCTGCAAGTGACTTTTCAAGCTAATATTTGATTATTTTGAATCATTACAAAAATTTAATAAAAATACTATCCAGTCACAATTAATCTTTCATAAAAATCTTCCTGTTTTTGTTTTATCTTTTATGTATTCCTCAAGTGTCATTATTTCGAATTTATGTTTTAAAACTTATTTTTATAAATTAGACATTATTTTTGGAAATCAAATGTTATAACTTGAAACTATGGAATAGGTCAGCCAGTGACCTGTAGGTCATTAGTTGCCGTAGCCTGATATAAATAGTCCATATATCTCTAAGAGTATAAATTTGATAGCTGGGGCTTTGTATGAATTTATTGGTAAAGTATGTGAAGATTTTTTATTTTGCATATCACTTCCAATTCAATTTCTGATATATGTATATACATATATAATGAATCACTTCCAATTCAGTTTTTTATTTAGACTTCTGATTCATATATAATAATTATATCACATCACACATTTGGCTTGTGCACATGTTAGATAATTACATTAAAGCAAATGGAATAAATGATGTAAAAGTATGATAGGACTTAAGTTATGCATGGAGCAATGTGTCATCTGATTAATTTTGTTAAGCTGAAGCACTACTTGTCATTTTGACACATTGTGTGTATGCTACAAATTTTTAGCTGCAAGGTTTAAGAGCAGCTTCAAAGAGATTATTTTTTGTAGTACACATATCAAAGCTTATAAGTTGAATTCCTCCCCCTGAAAGATTTTTTAATTTTTTATTGAAATCTGTTGGAGAAATTAACACTGTTTTGAATATTAAATTTTCGTTGAGAAAAAGACATTATGCTGAAATGAAGACAAGCATAAAAGTATAAAATTATTCCTCACAATAAACTAAACTATGATATAGAAGTTGTTAGCATAGATTTTTAATACATTTGCTAGGCTTACCATAATATTTCCTGTTCAGACCAAGAAAATTTGAAAAAAAAAAAAAAAAAAAAAAAAAAAAAAAAAAATTAATCTTACTGCATAAGTACCTGTGATTTGAAACACTAAATAAAGTAGTTGTTTACAAAACAAAACAAAAAGTTGTTAAAAGAAGTTTTTAATAATGCAACTTACGGCCTTACAATATTCAATAACAAGGATGTGCTTTCGACTGCCGGTGTGCCTGGTATGCTAAAAATATATTCCTTTGTTTGAAGAAGCTTGAGCTACTTAATGTTTTTTATTTGATGTGACCCATTTTTCTTCACAACTTTTTTTTTTCCAAATTTCGTAATTATCTGACCAAAAAACTTTTGCAATTATTACTTCATTAAAAGGTTTATCTATGTTTAATTTATGCTTTATTGTATAACTGGTGACAGTTTCGTTTATTTTTTTTCACCTGAAGCTACAGTTTCAAACCATGTTAATTTGATTAATTTAACATGGTTTGATTAACATAGTTTTATTTACATTAATGTAACATAGTTTTAGTGGAGCAGAAGCTTTTACCCAAATAAAAGTTTCTGTTCTACCAAAACTGATTTCTTATAGCCCAATCTAAAAAGATAGTTGTCATAAAATGCTGTTGTAGGATTGTATTGATATTGATAGTTTCATTATTTTCTAGTGTCGTAACATTTTTTTTTTTTTTTTTCTTTGAGGCATAAATTTATTATCATGTGTTTCCTCAAGTTTTGTGTTTAATTTTCCAATTTCACCTACAAGTTTAGTTCCACTTGCTTTTGTACTTTCTATAGTCAAGATAACTTTGTTAATAATTTGAGTTTTCCTTTAGAAAACCACATATACATTTCACCACAATCATTATCAAAAACTGTTTTATCATTACTAGACATAAATATTCTACCAATATCTGGAAGTAGCACCCCAGTATGCTGTACTGTAAAGGCAAAATTTCTTGGTGTATATACTCTTCATCTACAGAGCTCTTAGCTTAGATTTCCGGTGTTAGAATCACTGTTGCTGTTAAATTTCAACAGCTTTTCTGTATTTTTCCGTATATCATACACAATGGTATCACAATTCCATACAATTCTGCGATAAAATGCACCTGTCTCCATCTTTTGCAGAATTTGCACTTTTTGCTTTACCGTCAATGCAACGTACTTTTTTCAATTACTTTTTTCAATGTTGCAAGCAGTAAAATTATGAGTGCTTTTCTTATCTGTAATTGCATTAAAAAGGGCTGAAATTTAAAATATTCTTAATTTATCCACAAAATACCCGGATAAAAAAAAGGCAGCACTAAATAATCTCGTGAAAAAGCAAAGCTCATAAAATACAACAACATGAATTGTGAACTTGAAAGAAGAGTTGAGTCAAGCGTCTGCTTTTTTACCTCGATGCAGATTAGAGAGGAAAAAACTTTATCATAATGTCAATAATTTGGTATTTCTGTTATGACTCATTATTATTCGGTAATTATGACGTCTTTATTCGGTCAGTATTTTTCTTTCGATATTTCGTACTCAATGTTGCGGTTTCCGGAACCAATAAACTGAGTGTTTACATTTTGAGAGGCAACGAGGATTTCAGGTTGGCGGATTTTCGGTATTTGACTGTATGTGTAATGTGTGCAAGAGATGCTTTCTGTCATGAATAAAGTGGCTAACTTCAAGTTTTATGTAGCACAAATTAATATAAAAGAATAAAATCATGGAGCTGCCTTTTTTAAGAGTCCTAAGCTATTAGATTAACACATAAATTGTATAAAATTTTCTGTATTTCTTTTGAATGCTTTGCTGTTGTATATATGTAAATACACTGACTACCAATAAGTATTTGGACACCTGTGATAGAAAAGAAAAACTAACTTTATTCAAAATCAATAGTTGGTAGAGCCTCCACGAGAGGTAATTACTATGTGGACCCTCTGGGGCATACTTTCCACAAGTCTTTGTATGACAGCTAGTCGTATTTTCTTCCCCTCGGCTTGGAGAAGACATAGAAGTTCCTTCACCGATTTTGCACGGGTAGCGCACCCCTGAATTCGGTGATGCAACTCGTCCCAGAGGTTCTTGATAGGGTTCAGGTCTAGACTTTGGGTAGGACAGTCCATTCGATGAACTCCATTGGCACCATACCAAGCCTTGGTTAACGTCGAAACATGACAACTGGCATTGTCGTCCTGAAAGTAACAGGGGTCCCACCTGTAAAACTGCCACAAAGTAGGAAGCACATTGTCATCCAAAATAGTGCAGTAGGCATCGGAGTTGAGCCGACCATGAATGGGGACCAAGGGTCCCAGCCCATACCAGGAGAAACACCCCCAGACCATAATTCCACCTCCTCCGAACTTGACTGTTGGCACAATGCATTCTGGCAGGAGATGTTCTCCAGGTAGACGCCAAACCCAGACCCTGCCATCCGAACAGTAAAGGCTGAACCTTGATTAGTCACTCCAAAGAACCCGTTTCCACTGATCTACGGTCCAATTTTGATGTGCTTTGCACCACATTAACCGAGCAGCGTGGTTTGACTTTGTGATCAAAGGCTTATGGGCAGCAGCACGACCATGGAAACCAAGCAGGTGTGCTTCCTTACGGATGGTATTCATTGAAACAATGCACCCGGATGCCTGTTGAAACTCCTCGCGGTTGAGGGCCATCGGTTGGGTGCGGTTCTTCCGAATTTCTTAGGACAGCACTCGTCGGTCTCTATCTCCCAGTTTCGTTGGTCTGCCGACTCGGGGCACATTCCGACAATCACCGCTCACCTTCCACTTTTTAATCACATAGACCACTGTCGATTTTGGGTACTTCAGATTGCTAGATATGTCTCTTAAGGATCGGCCACATTTGTGATACCCGATAATTATACCTTTCTCGAAATCATAGAGCTCCGAACTGCGAGGCATCTTGCATGCGACTAAAGCCGATGTTGTTTCCTACACAATATATACCGGCGGAGTCCGTGACGTACCTTAGGACCGCAGATATCGTCATTTGCATAGGTGTCCCAACACTTATTGGTAGTCAGTGTATATAATGTATTGCTGTTGTAAGTATATATAAATTACTAAAAGTGTAATTGTTAAATTGAAATTCACTTAGACATAAATGATGGAAAAGTTTTGCTGAATATTTTTGCATAATATTTTTTTTTTTTTTTTCAGAAAATTTCCGTTGCTTGTGTACACATGAGAAAGGCTTTGGATACAAAGGCAGCACATTTCATCGAATAATACCACAATTTGTATCCTTTATTTTATAAGCTGATATTTCTTTATTTTATTTTATTTTATTTTTTTTTTATGTAGTACTATGTAGAAAATTAATGTTAACTTATAGAAAATTATATGTTTTGTTCTTTTCTTGGAGCCAATTTTTATTATTATAGTTTTAGTTGAAAACAAGATATTTTTTGTTTATCATCTGTAAAGTCTGCCAGTGGCCAAATAGTTAAGCTGTTGATCACTTGCAGTTCATCCTAAGTTTGTTTCTGAGCATGTAAATGGGTTAGGTATATATAGTTTACTGTTTTACCATGCAAATATGAGCTAGTATAAATTCAGTAAATATTTTTATTAATAAGAAATTTTTTAAATGTATGAACAGGGCACCTATGTTTATAATAGATTTTACATGAAGAATTTGTGTGAAAGTCACCTGATTAGATCCTTAAACTGCAAGATTCTGTGCTGGTCTGTTCTGAATAAATAAATAATAAAAATCTGAAAGCTTTCAGATTTTATATTATGCTCAGAGGGGCTTTTTTTTTCTCGCCCGCTGGAGGTAAAAATGATTCTTTCCGTACAATGTTACTGTCTTACCATATAGTACTGGCTTATCACCAAATACCATTTTTTGTTTTGTAATACTTTGCATAATTAAGTTTTGAGAACTGTTTTTAAATAATTTTTAGTTCTGTTACTTGGAAATTATTCGTAAATCATATGTTGACATGAACAGATAAAATTTTGATGCATACAAAGGAATTTTTGGTCATTATGAAGATTTTATAAATCTTGTATTTTTAAAATTTTCCTGTATTTCCAATTATTGTTTTTCTTTGAAGTAAAAGTGGGTTCCATATTTTTCAGCGGTTAGTATTGTATATAATTCCTTAGCTACTTATAAAGATGTGTCAAGGTGGAGATTTCACTAATCATAATGGAACTGGGGGAAGATCAATTTATGGCAAAAAATTTGATGATGAAAATTTTACACTGAAGCATACTGGCCCAGGTAAGGTATGGATGAAATGAAAATTAAAAATGTTTTAGAGAGGGTAGTGTAGTCTTTCTGTTATATCAAGATAGTTTCCACAATAAATTGCTTATTAGTTAATGTTACCTACTTCGCAAATAATTAAATATTGATGAAAATTTGCATTTTTCAGGAATACTTTCTATGGCAAATTCAGGTCCCAATACTAATGGCTCTCAGTTCTTTCTGACTACTGCAAAAACAGAATGGTAGGTTTTCCAGAGATTTATATGCTAACAAACAAAATTAAATATAATGTTTCAAATTGTTTTAAATATTATATACATTTGTATTACATTTCTATTTTAAGTATTTAATTGATTCTTATTCAATATTTTTGTGAAACGAAAATACTTTCCTGAAGGGGGAAAAAAAATAATGAAGTGATCATAATATGTTATTTAAAATTTTGTATGATTTCAGCATATAACATTATTAATAACTACATATTTAAAGTCTTTTATAATAATAAAATGCAGCAAAAAAATTTAGTATTTAACTAAGCGCAGAGCTTTAAACTTAGTTGAATACTGGATAGTAGTTGGGTTTCGGATAGTTAGTTTTGGACAACTGGAATATTTTGGAATTTTTATTCCAAAAAGTTATGCAAATGAGAGATTTGTAATTATTTTTTGTATGTTTGAAGGATATTTTTCATACTACTCAGAATTTCCCTTATAACATCTAAAATAGGAATACAATTGCACATCTCTCTTTCAGAAGATGTTTTTAACTCTCTACACCATTGTGTCTATCGTATTGTTCCAAAAATTTGTCCTTGGAACTAGGCACTCTTAACAAACTAAAATTATTGCCAGATAGTATGATTTAGTATCACTGATTGATAAGCATGTCATCACAAACAGTTAGGAGATCTTCACCTTGCTTTTACGTAAAACTGATTAATTCTTGATAAGCCAGTTTAGTTTTTGTAAAGAAGGACTTAAATTAATTGCTGTCTGTTCTTTCCTTGCATTTTGAAAAAAAAAAAAAAAAAAAAAAAAAAAAAAAAAAAAAAATTAATTAATTGGAAACCTACCTTTTATAGAATGACATGAAGTGGAGAATTTTCAAAGTTACAACATCCTGACATCAAGAAAAATAGCATTAGTGGTCATGATATGTTACTTTATTTGAAATTGAATAAACAAATGCAAGGCATTGTGAAAAATTATAATAAGCAATTTAAGTTTTTATATGCTGTATCTGTAAATTTTATCTATTGATTAACTAAAATAAAAAGCAGGTTGGCTTTAAGTTTGGCAGCATCTTTGCCAATTTTCATGGTCAATGAGATTTCATAATTGGTGAAGATGTTTTATAAAAATACATCAAATTTTATGTCTGATTTTTTTTAAATCTTACATAATCTTAATTGTAGGCATTTGATAACAAATAAGTAACTGTTTTATAATTTTAGATCGGAAACTTCTTAAACTTTCATTCTTTAGAAAATTTAAACCACAGCTTTTCTGCCACAATTGCATTTTCATATTTTCACATACAGCATTTTCCAAGCTTTTATAATAATTTTAAAATTCTTTTTGTAATTATCATAGAGTTTAAGCAGTGATGGAAACCTGATCTAATGACATAAGGATTTTGAAAAATGTATTAGATGGAACAAAGTGTTAAATTATGTTTTTATGATTTAACTTCTTTAATTACATAGTATTAGAATACTTTTATAATGCCTTACACTAAGAGCAAAACTGAGCTGAAAGTAATGTTACATGATTCAATGAATAGTACACTTTTTTAACATCATTAAAGTAAGGTTTGTTAAAATATGTAATGTATTTTGTTGAAAAACAGTTCCAATTACAATTTTGACAAGCAACAATATCTCAGCATACGAGTTTAATTTATTCCACAACCGACCTCATAAGCCGATCTACTCATATCCTGAAAAATGTTCCCATTTAAATACCATTAACCCCCTCACTGAAGAAATAACCACCTAATTTTTTTTTTTTCGTTTTGTTTTAAAAAATGCATTGTATAAAAAGTAATAAAAACTTTATAAAGTATAATATAAACCTTTTAAAGAAAATGTAAAGAAATAAACTGTTTTTTAAAGTTTAATTATGATGTTCTATTTATGTACATTGTGCTGGCATTATTATTCTTTTCTGGTTTTTGGTACTTTTTTCTCCCTTACCAAATTTTTATCTAAACTGCATTTCAGTAGAAACTTGCCTAAGGAAAAAGAAAGAAAAAGTGTTTCATAAAGTTTCTGAAATGTATTGAACAAATGTCACTAAAAAGTCCTGCTGCATGACATGTTGCAATTTTTCTGTTCCTCCCGCAAAAACTTTTTATGCTTCTCAATCTGTAGTTCATTTAACTCGGTCTGAGTGATCTTCAACAAGTTCTCTGACTGCCTCCAGCACTTCCTTTGAGTTTGAATCCTTCAAACTACCTTTCAGATACAACCTGAGGTCACGGCTTCTTCCGAGCAAAATTCAATGCTGTTCTTGAGTTTCAGACTCATGTCTTTGTGACGATTTCCTCCAACACTTTCTTTGAGTTTGAATTGTTCTCCTTTCAAACTCAAAGCTTCCAAGCAAAGCTGCTTTGCCTAAACTCAAAGCTTCTTTGCCACAGCTTCTTCCAAGCAGAGTTCAAGCCTCCCCTTGAAACAACCTGTCATTCATTGTTAATCCTATTTTAAACTTATTGCAATGTTACCCTGATCTTTTCAGAACTTGTGAATAGTTCTGTCCATCACATCAAAGCAGTGGCAAAACAAGAACTTTTTAAAGGTCCTGCTGTCCTGAGGCTAGATGATATGGGTCAACTGTTGGGTGAAAGACGTTGATGCACTGTAACTTATCAAATATGTCACCTTCAAGGTTCAGTGAATGCACAGGAGCATTGTTGAGTATAAGAAGGGCTTATAGACATAGGCTATTTTCCACTAAATATTTTTTTTTTTAATAACAGGACCAAAGACCTGGTTGATCCATTCTACAAAGAACTTCTGATACAAACACAGTGGTATAACAAAATAGATCCACCAAAATAGGCTCTAGTTAGGTCTAAATAGTGTAATTTTAATTATAACTATTCTGTATCAAGCATCTGCAATGTATGCTTGTAGATATGTCTGTTCATGCATGTTTAGAAAGTATTGTACGTTTTTTTTATAAAAATTTAGATTTTAACTACCATTTTCTAAAATGAAATTATTTTCAAACAATTGGACTTTGTATTTATTCCATATTAGAAAATTTTTTGCCTTTCATATATTTAAGCAAATTGAACAGCTTTAAAAATTCGTGTACTTCTAATTACAAAAGTTATAATATTACTTTATGCTATTTTTTGTTCTCAAGGTTGGATGGATTTCATGTAGTTTTCGGACAAGTAATCAGTGGCATGGAAGTTGTAAAAAGAATGGAGGTATGAATAAAATTATATCTAAATATATTTATTAGTTGTAATGTCTGAAAAATCTAGTCTTATTTTTCACTTATTTTTATATGTGTTGCATTTCTTTTCAGAAATGTGGCACTAAAACTGGAAAACCAACACAAAAAGTAGTAATTGCTAATTGTGGAGAGTTATCTTGATAATATGTTATGATAATAATTGTGTAAATAAATTTTAGCTATCAATGTGTGTTATATTTTATGAAGAGCATAATCAACAGTTATATATTTAATGTGTCGAGGGAACAAATACACAATATCGATGTACAGTGTAAATTGCTAGCTTTTTAAGAGAGGTGTTATTGGTTTAAATTAGTAAATATCTTGGCTGTCACAAATAAAGATCATAAACATGAAAACATGCTGTTGCTAATCGATGAAAGATTATATTTCTCACTTATTTTCAGTTTCATTATATTGCTTGTTAGTGAAAGAAAATTATTTATAAAGTTTTTTTAATAGCATTTTGAAAAAGATGTTGATCTTTTGTCTTTGATTCATAACCCTATCTTTATTAAATCAATGTTGAAGTATTGCCATAAGGGTTGTATTAATAAATTTTCTGTCAAAAAAAAATCAGCCACTTGCATTTAAATTCCCACAAAAAGAAAAGTATTTATTAATAAATAGAAAAACTATCATTTATTAAACTCATCACTTTCAAAACTCGGATTGGCAGAAGACTAATTGTTCAGTTCTAGAATATCCTACTGGTATCTTTTATCTTAACAATCTGATTGTAACAAAATTAATCCTCAAGAGCAGCAGTTCCTACTGTGTGCTCCATGTGGACTTCCCAGAGGTCCTTGTGATCAAATAAATAAAAAAAGAATAAATTTAGAAATTACTTTCTGAACACGGAAATTAATTCAGTTTGCGACTCCTGTAGCAGGTGATGCTTGACCATTCCTTGAATTGCACATTCCAGTAGTTTTTTTATACTTTGAAAATTTCTGAAATATGCTTGATGCTTTTTGAAAGCCTAGCCCCATATTAATTCCAATGGCTAGTCGATTTGGAATTGTTTCACACTGAATATTCAGAGCGATAATATTGTGATTTCTTAACAATTTTTCCACAAGTTTCCTGTGCATTTGATTTCCTTGTAAGGTTAATTGTAGAGCTAATAAAATGTTGATAAATAATAAACCGTATAAAATTGGAGATAAGTAACAAATTATATAAGACTGCAACCTTTTAATAGCAGACTCAAGAAGCCCCCATGAGTTCCTCCTGCTTAAATGATGAAGATATGGTGTTTAAAGTGACATATTAGCCTAAAGTGCTGGAAAAAGGAAGATAATGATTGCTAACCTCGTATAAAAATTTTCTTGGAAGAAAATAACATAAAGAAAAAATACAAAATAATATGCAGGTGCATTTCGAAAGGTTCATTTTAATTTTCTTCATTGTAAACAAAAAAAAAAAAAAAAAAAAAAAAAAAAAAACCATACAACTTACACTTTACAAAATATAATATCCCCATAAATTTGACATTTCACAGCAAATTAAAAAATCATATTTGAAAACCAGTCTCTCAGAGTTTTGGCTGCACACAAGATAAATTCAAAATCTTATCTAAGCAAGAAAAATTAGTTCTGTCTTTCTTAACTACACATCCCTGTAAAGCTATATTCTGCCTATAAAGGTACCAAAGCAATTTACAGAAAATCAGCATCAATGCAGAGTAACCTGCAGTTACCAATAGTTAACCTAAATTTATACAACCAATAAGTGTCTCATGAAATATTTTTTTATGTTGTATCTTAATTTAGGCTTATACTGAAGACTTTAATTGCATAATAGTAAAATTAAATTTTAATGTCTGCTGCAGTGAGTAATAATATTTCAAATAATAAGTAATTAGGAAACATGTATTTGAATTGAATTGCCTGTTATGAGCTTGTGCTAACCAAATTAATTGTAATGATCCTGATGATGTTTTTCAACAATAGTGTAATCTATCTGTACATTTTTCTTACCCCTGATACTTACCCCCTGGGGTGCAACTGGCTGTATCCTATATCCTGACAGAGTACTCTGGGGTAAAAGCATTTTGAGCTTGGCGGTTCCAGAACCTGAGGGAAGGTCATTTATACGGCCGGACCAAGGGGGATTGTGGAAGTCCCAGAACCGGAGGATCTGGTAGCGTAGTCAGTCTGCGTATTCCGGGTAATGACCTTCGGTGACGGGCAGCCGTGTAGTACTGGCAGGTGCGCATCAACGGCCGGTCAGATCGCCAAATTGACAAAGATCTGTAGAGGTCCTCCCTCCGGGGTGGTCTCCGAGACCCGTGGTGTGTAAGCATCCGGCGGCCCGGTTCAGCCCCGGAGTATTTGAGAGAGTTTTCTAAAACGTCTGCGAAGGGATTTGAGGCACCCCGGCGTAGCAAGAGTACTAGTTTTAATCTCTTTAAGAGGTCTAAGCGGATATGTCCGGCCCTCCCGCCTGATACGGAGGTTGATTTCGGGTGTCACCCTAGTTGCATTAAGTTTGCAGGAGGGGTTAGCATATATTGATTGATTGATTACCCCTGATACTATTCTTAGCATCATTAAGTTGTAAAACAGTTTAAAGGGCCTCTGCTAGTCAAAAAGGTTGGGAACTGTTATTTTAGAGATATTGTAAATGAATAATGTTCCATTTCGAATGCCAGTTGATAAAGGGTGGAAGTATTACTCTGTCTCATTTTTTAACCGCTTCCCTTACAAATTTTTTTCAAAAAATTGCAAAAAATCATTACATTTTTTAAAAAAATTTTGTTATTAAATACAATGAAACAAAACAAAATATATAGGTTTTAAGTTGAATTTTTAATTTTTTTTACAGGTGTAAAAGCATTTAGTTTTAATATTAGTTTACTATCCCGAGTTATCTCGGGCAAATAAAAAAAAATTAATATTAGTTGTTGTATTATAGTTTTTGAAACAAGGGACAACACACAGTGATACCTGACATTCTATACACCGATAATCTGGTCTCTTTTCTTACTGGCTTACCTCTGGAATCTATTTTACGGGAGCACAGAGGCACTGTCTCATTGGATTTGATTTTTTTTTTCAATAGCAGGAATAACATCTGGAAAATGCCTTGAGGTTATAATCACTATCTGAAAAATCATCGCTTTTGCTATTTAAAATAAAATAATCATCGCCATTATTTTATTTTACTTTTTTCAACGCAACTATCATTCTTTATACGTAACTAATCCACAAGCTGACGTATACTAGATGATAGGGAAAACACGTGACTAGTCCCGCCAAAAGAACCGCGAAACCAACAGAACTTGGTAAACTGCCAATAAAAGCCGAATATTTCCTTTCATTTCCTCCAGGCCGAGTAAAACCGTATTAAAACAAATCGTACTGACAAATTCTGCTTCGCCCGAGTTTTATCGGGATAGTAATTAATTGCAGTATACGAACCTGGGATAATCAGGCAAGCGGTTAAGATTGTCCAAAATCTTCTAATTAGAATGCATACATGATGTTCACAGATAGTTTATAAAAAAAAACTTCGTGACATTCACCCTAGCGTTACTGCATATTATCAGTATTTGAATGAAAAGTGAATGATTCCTGTTAGCTGAAAAAAAGCATTGGTGATGCTTCTAGCTACGAAGTGAAAGATCAATTTAATTGACAAAGTGCGATTCTCCTGTTACATAAACATGAGTTTTGAAATTAAACATATCGTTGGAAGATGCATTTTTTAATTTAATTTGTGTGCATATTTATAGCATATTGAAAATGCCTCGTATTTTCTTATTTGTGAATAAAATAAGAAAACAAATACACAACACCTTTATGGATTTTAGCATCTCTGCTCCTAAGACTTTTTTTCCTCCACTCTCTTAGTTATTTTTTAGTTTGGAGAAATGTTACGAAACCATACAATTGTTAAAATTTCCAGCAAACATAATCATATGTAGTTTGAAATTTGATGTATAAGAACTTCTCTTTCTGCTCATTCTTCTGACAAAAATAAAATGGTAGAGAAAATAAGACTGGCACAGATACCAGAGATCATATGGAAGACAACCCATCAATGCAAAAAATGTGCTAATTTCATACAGGGTTATCACTGGCATTTTACTTTACAGCAATTTGATCGGATATTTCCCCCCCCCTCCTTTACTTGCTTGACAACATTTTTGAACTCATCGTCACAGTTTCAGGGTTTTTTTTTTTTTTTTTTTTTTTTTTTTAAATTCCAGTTTATACATGGGTTTTCTATTGAAATTACATAAGTATTATTTATCAAAATGGATATTTTCATATCAATTAATTAAAAAAAAATCCTTGTGAAAGTTCTTGAATGAAATGACTAGCATATTAGGTGTCAGCTTTGCAATTAGGCATTTGTGTTTGTTCATTGTATTATAAATAGTTACACTGGCATGTACAAGTGTAAATTTAACTATTATTTAATTTTACTGTTATTGATTATAAAATTTACCTATTATTTAATATTTCAAAATTCTGTTTAAATGTTTTTAAGTCTGAAGTAGGATCTTAAAAAAATTAGACTCTGGTTTTACATTTCATTGTGTTTCTGAGTAAGCTGCTATCAGATGCAAAATTGGTACTTTTCTGTTTTGCCGGCACAAATCTCGCCAAGCAGACTTTGTTGGTGACAGCATTTATACACATAAAAAATGTTAACAAATGTTAGTTCTAAGAATTTTTTATTTTAAAGGCATAAACATTTTAATATAATTTAAAATTTTGTAAAAGCCAATTTAAGAATTTACTATGCTTCCATCGTTCAACGTCCTGATTCGACGGTTTTTTATCAGGTGAACCCAAGTGATCTTATCTCAGGTAAACTACGCTACAAACATCTAATTCTCTTAATAATTATCTACATTAATTTCAAGTTAAATCTTATGGAATGCAAGAATTATTTCAATTCGTACGAATAGCTCTGAATGGGTAGCTTACTTAGAAATTATGCAAAACCACAGTGCTTTACTTCGCTAGTGCATTCTCATTAGATTTGATGAATTTAACCCTTGATTTTGCCTTTTCTATATTTTTGCCTTCATGTGAGCGGGGTGATTGCATCCTAACTCAGAGTTGCCAACTCTCCCGATTTAGGCGGGAGACCCCCGATTTTCGACCGCTCTCCCGCCAACCCGATTTACAATATGTTTCTCCCGACTTTTTCTTATTCTTAAAAGTTCTCACGATTTTTATGGAACTTGGCTTAATTACTTTGTTATATGAACAAACAAAAACAAAAAAAAAAAAAAAAAAAAAGTGGATTTGGACGTCTGAAAGCAATTGAATTTTCTCTAGATTATATCTAAAACAAAACCTTGCGAATTAGATAACTTCTGCTTTGTGAGTGAGATCATATACGTATCCAGAAACTTCGTTCTCCAATGAGCATCGTGCTCCACCTGCGTGTCATCTGGCATATATTAGCCAATGAGGACAAAGCAAGCTGTTATTTGGATGTTCTTTAGTTTCTTCTTCTCATTTTGTCCTGAGTTGTGTGAGTACACGTGCCTTCAGGAAATAGTTTTAGAAATTATCATCTTTTGTTATGTCTGTGAGAAAGGTGAAATACTCGTGTATGTTTCAAAAATCGTACACAGTTGACTTTCCTTCCATTATTTTCTCAAGGAAATGTAATAAATTTGCGATGTGTACCGCCTGTCGTTGTGATTTTTCGATTTCGCGTGGTGGAAGGGCGGATGTTCTAAAAAATGTGCGTACACAAAAACACACGGACAACAGGAATTGTTTCGAAAAAAACGAAAAATTAAATTTTTCTTCGGAAACAAAGGACCAAAAAGTTATTAATGCAGAATATCTGTTCTCTGCCTTTTTACTGGAGCACAACCTGCCACTGAATGCATCGGATCACGCTGCAGTTTTATTTAGAAAAATGTTTCCCGATAGTGAAATCAATAAGAAATACTCAAGAATCAAAACAGGTGCAATTGTTAAAGAACTGGATTTTAAAAATAAATCTTCAGTTATTGATTGCATTAAAACAGCTCCGTTCTGCCTCTCTACGGAAGCAATAATACCGATTCAAAACTGTATCCAATTGTTGTTTCTTTTTTTAATCCAGAGTCTTTAGAAATTGAGTGCAGTTTACTTTCTGTCCCCACTTTAGAAGGACATTTGACAGGTTTTAATATAGCACAGTTAATTATTAAAACTTTAAAAGAAAATGCAGTTCTCTGGATAATTGCTTAGCACTTAGTGCCGATAATACACCAGTATTGGTAGGCTTGAAGACTGGTGTTGCAGGCATCTTGAGAAAGGAAAATTCAGATTTGCAGATTATGAGGTGCACCTGTCACCTCTTAAATTTAGCAGCTGAAAAAGGGGCAGCTTCTTTACCAATAAATGCGGACGAACACATTGTTGATATTTATTATTATCTTGAAAGGAGTTCTAAAAGGAAGGAAAAATTAAAACAGTTCCAACAGCTGCATAACAGCAGTTTACATTTAGAAAACTTGGATGAAGTTATAAAATCAGCTAGGACTGACACCCAGTGGAGTTTAATTGGAAAACTGAAAGATGCTGATGGAATTTTAAAATATAGTGAACTGTCTAGAATTATGTTGGCCATCTTGACAGTTCCCCATAGTAATGCAGAGTGTGAGAGGATTTTCAGTGTTGTTGGAAAATGAGGATTAAATTTAGATCTAATATTAGTGATGACAAATCAGAAAAACTTTTATTAGCCAAAGCAGGCCTACGTGGCAATTGCTAGGAACAAAATTATAAAATTTCTTTCTCAAAGAAAGCAAAATCTGCCACTGTTTATAACATTTGTACAAAAACTGATTAGTTTTTTTTTTTTTTACGATGCAAGTAATAAAAATGTTTTTTATGTGTATGTGTTGCTTGCATTTAAGAATTAGTTACTATTTAAAGTTAATTCATTATCAAAAACTATATTTTCATCATTTAAAAAGTCTTTTTAACATTGTGAAAAATCTCCTGATTTTTGAGTGTCATACATAGGTTGGCAAGTATGCTAACTATTTACTGCGAATGGTCTTAGGGCATAAAATTTAACTAGTAAAAATTCTATGTAATTGTATGCCAGTATTGAAAGAAACAATCTGATAAGAAATGGCTGCAACTTGTTTTGAAAATGAAGGCTAAAAGGTTACCAGCGAAGATATTCCTTTTGGCATCAGTTGTACCGTTACTAGCGACTTTAATCGTTTGCGCCAGCAAAATTTGCCAGATACGGCTTTCTCAGTTAATTGAGATTAAAATTATAGTTGAAACTGCATTTTATTACACTAAAAGTGATTTTTATCTTATTTATAAAACTAAGATATTAATACAAATTAAATATTTATTAATATTGCAAAAAATTGGTGATGTTTATTTTATTTAAGAGTTAAAAAATTAGGATCAAAATTGCCTTTTCACTCAATACTTTAAAATTTTGCAAATAAATAGCGATTAAATAGTACTGAAGACACCAAGATCCAAATTTAGCATTATTATTAGTCCAAAGGGGCTTTTGTCCCAAAAGACTATTGTTTTCGTTTTGTGTTGAATCAGTATAAACGTCGGTTCACTTTTCAAACTGTTGCCACCAAATGTTAAGAGTCCTGCATTATATTTGAAAGAATTAAATAATGAAAAATCTGCATAAATGTATGTATATTTCTCTCATTGTGATAAAACAATGAAACACCAATTTACACATACATAGAGTCATCGAATTTTGAATGACTTAATCCTCCTACGAATATGGGCATGTGGAAGACCAAATTTGAAATTTGTTTTATTATCGATTTCATATTTTGTAAAACTTTTAACGAATTCATGATTAACAAACTCAAGGATTGCAAAGCGAGCAATGGCAACACTCTACACAGAAAAACAAAACTTTTTTATCTCCAACGCTGTGTATTGGAAATTCTAAAGATATGCTTGCTCATTTTATAATTATTTGCGACATTGCTACTGAACTGAATTTTATGGTTTAAGTGCAAAGAACATATTTAATAAATAAATGTAATATACAAAACGTTTAAAAGACCTTTTGGTCGTAATTTAAAATCCGAAACCTTTCAGTTTTTCTTTTTTGCTTCTTATGCCAGGTTTAAATTCACTATCAACGTTTTTCTGGTGATGAAACCTCCTACTAACATGATAACAACAGGGAAACAATGAGGTGAATTGATAAAGTGGCTTGTTCTGAATGGGTAAATGCTATCGAAGCAGTGCAAGGTGATTTGGTATAAAAATTAAAGAAATTGGATGCACATATCGCAAGCACATTTGTATTCAGTCCGTACTTCTCTATGAAGAGATCACTTGTACAGGTTTGGAAACGTGCACCATGACAAATGATCAGCATACAACAATGTTGCAGAATTAGGCAATTCCAGAATTGCAGCAATAAAATGTTGTTAATGACATTCAATGGATGCAAGATGGTGCTCCTCCAGACATGTTCAGCCAATCTTTTATGGCCACCGTAATCTCTCGACCTCATTCTGCAATTATCTGCAATCTAAGGTGTACAAGATGTTTGTCAGAATTGAAAGATGCCATAAAATGTGGAGTTATACAGATTCTTCTGCAGTGTTGTTACATTTGTCTTTGTCAGCAATTAACAACTGATGTCAAATTTTTCAGGACTAGGAAATTTCAGTGCTGGAATCTTGAATCGTAGGTGTGAGTGATAAAGAGCTGAAATACCAAGCAAGTTTTATCTAAAAAAAAATTTTCCCTCTTTATGCTTGGTCTAAAGTTTAAACTGCTTTAACCCATTGGTGGTTGTGAGATTAAATAGTTCTTTTTTCCCAAATACATGCGATATGTGTCAATCGTAAATTTGTAATGTGAGCTGTGTTCGTTTGTGGCCACTATGGTGCATAATTGAAATGCAACCTGATTAGTCATCTCTTAACCATATGAATTTATAAACTATTTTCTTTGTAATTTCATAAAATCATTAAGTACAGTCAATTCTTGGTTTACTAGGGATGGCATTAATAGTTAAATACATGGGCTGTTAAAGAATATCTCACATTATAATCAACTCTTAGAAATCCGAAGCTTTTGCTAACCTAAATGCATAAAATAACAAAACAGCCGAAATGCCTTTCGAGATCCACAGCAATTTCTTCCCCTCCCCATTCATTAATGCACAAAGAAGTGTGAAGATTTCAAATGACATCCTTTCTACTTCCTAAGCAATAAAGATAAGAAACTAACCACAAACAATTTCTTTTAGGACAATCTGCAATAGAATGATACATTACATTTGGAGTAACTACACAAACCTTAGGGGGAGGGAAGGAAACAACATCATAATCTTGACTGTTTTGGGAGACTATTTGAATGAAAGGCAGTCTCGAGCCTTTCATTCAATTTAAAGGAAGGTAACTACACTGCTGGTCAGGAGGGTCAGAACAAGACGTGCAACATGTGGTCTGCATTATCTTGTTGAAAGATGGCATTTGGCAGGCCTCGAAGATAGAGCACAACCACTGGACATAAGATATCAGAAATGTACCCATTTGCGTTAAAATTACAGTCGATTCAAACTGGAGATGTGCATGTCCTGTAAAAATGGCTGCCCAAACCATCACACCAGGTACAGGGTTTTTATGCCGATATCGAATGCAAGCAGGTGATGTGTGGTCTCTTATATCAGACCAGAATTCATCTGAAAAGACAACATCATCGCCATGCTGTTACAAACATCAATGCACCGTACGAGCTTATACTGGGCATACTGCAAACATGCCCATTTCCTGATTAATGGTCCGTGATATGGTTGTACGGTTTTGCTGACCTAATAATATGTCTATCTTTTCAAGTGTTATTCATGGAAGGGCATTGAGATCTTGCATGCCATTCAGAATGACTCTGTACAACCCACTGATTCCATATTAGCATGACAGTGGAGGATGTCAACCAGTGTGATGGGCAATATCGCGGAACGACAATCCATACTCTTGATAGGCAACAATTCTACCTCTATCGAATTCTGACCAAACCCGGACCTTACAAAGCACTTTCACAATGAGAAATCCTTTACATAACTTTTTCTTTATGCAGTGCAGATGTTGTTTCTACCTCCTATATCGTCTAAATGCACTAAAAATACTAATCATTTGTATATCCCAACCTCTTCTTCCTTTCATGTGATTTTGACATTCCTCAGATCATTTCTTCCTACTGTTGCAAGTTTGATGGCCAGCAGTGTATTAACAAGTGAGCTGTATTTTCAAATAGCTTAATCTGGAAAATAACTTCCATTTGTCTTTGTAAATAGAAGAATAAATATCATAAAAATTAAGTTACTCTAATATTTCAACAGGAATGTGAAACATAATTTAGCAATGTTTCTATATTGCAAATTACGTACTTTTGTGAATAAAAATGACTCCAATATTATATCTTATTACTGCTAGTCTTCATTTCCCAGAACAGGATTTTAAAATGAAATATTTGTTTCAGTACAAAGAAAAATTACAAAAGATTTTCGTACAAACACTTTTATTGCAAGAGCTTGTACAAAGAAGGCCGATTGATGTACAAAACCAATACATGCATCTACATTTACTCACACATTCATAACATATTTAAAACCATTCATTCACACTTCCATCATAAACAATGGTTGTACAATATATTGGCCATATACGGAGGTATAGTGTCTGGCTACAGGAACTTTATATTCTTTTTTTTCTTTTTTTTTTTCCTTGTGCTCTTTTCACACTGTTAATACAGAAGCAGTAGAAGCATCAGCAAAGGAAAGTCAAATAAAAATACTCTTTGTATCTGCAGCATAAGTTAATCCGAAACCTATTTACGTGTAGGTAATGCAACATTTTACTGGATGTAAAAATTTCTATAAATAATAAAAAATTAAACTGGTAAGCAATATTTTAAGCTCAGGTTCAATGCATATTCTGCATCTAAATATTTGGTCCAATATGATCGTGTTTTCCCCAAAGACCTTCCTCTGCTGATAACTGCAAAATGAAATGCAAGATGTCACCTGACCTGCCTGCCATACATATTTAAATTTTTGCAACTTTTGGCAACTAGGATCAGATATTGAATAGTAGTGTTGAAAAGATCAACTGCAAGCATATTTGAATGTATATATATATCTGCTAGCTTGAAAAAAAATTCAGGATACCCAATGCAATGATTAAAATTTGATTTCAGTAATTTGGAAATGGTAATAAAAATCTAGTTCTGACACTATTTATTTTAAAAGCAATACTTAATGCTATACTTCTGATTGATAGTTGATTACAGAAATCAGCTACATAAGCAATAGTTAGATTAAAGTTGCATTTCTGTGATTTAATTTGCATTTAAATCAATCAAAAATTTAACAAATAATAATAACTCGTCTTTTTAACTTGCTTGTGAAATCTGTATGTGTATATTTGGTATGCCAATAAGTTACAAGTTTTGCTGTTAAAAAATTGAGCGGTGGCAACCATTTTGTGAAATAATATACACATAAAGAAAACAAATTCATTAAAAATAGATCTTCATTCAAAATGAAAATGCTAAAGGATAATTTTTGCAAAGGGTTCCCTTTATCATACCTTGAAGATACTAATAATAATATACAATAATATCCATGCATTTTTGGATTCATTCCTAAAATTATAAGAGGAGGTTACACAGTAAATGATGAGGGAAATTAACATATTATAAATCTATTAGGAACTTGATACTACAATCTAGCTATGGAAGTATTCTCTTCTTTTGCTCCATATACATTTAAGGTTATATTCTCCATTACAAATGGTTTTGTCTTCACAAAAATAGTCAACGATGATTAGCGAAAATAGAGAAGATAGAATTCGCTTGCTTTGTACTAAGTGTAAGGAAATAAAATTAAGAAATACGGTTAAGACAGATCACAGAATTTTGGACGAACTGGTTGCATTTTCAAATACTTAGCACTCTAAAAAATTGCTAAAGACTACATGCTAAAACTGATAATAACTTTAAAGTTACTGTGGAAATAACTATTTACAAAATTCTCATATTTCAATATCTTAAATCACATTGTTAATCTGAAAAGTACAATTTTCATTTGGATTTCAATGAAGTAAAAAAGTGAAATAAATTAAAATATCAATTTCAAAATTATGTTGCTAAAACAGAATTCAAGGTGTTGGTATAAATTCATTTAGATGTACAAAAGTAGTTATAAAATATGTTATGATTCATAATCAGGTTATAAATATAAAATTGATAAAACTATGATCTCTAATTAAGTACTATTTGGGGGCAGCTACTGCAGTAAATTAAATTTCATTAATATACAAGACTCTGACTAATCCTCAATGCAGTCATCAAGCCTTTGCATTTTATTTTTCAATAAGAATTTCTATTCAAGCATAGCATTAAACCAGATAATTTTTTAAACATAAAAGCGAAAATTTCTGGAGAAGGAAAGACACAATGTGTAATATTTTTATATAAAGTTATTTTCTAAAAAATAATACCAACATTTCTCTCAATCTGACTAATCTTTAAATCTTTTTAAAAAAATTACATTTTATAAGAAAATTCTACAAATTCACTAAACTACAAAATAATCCACTAGCTGTGTAAAAATACTTAGCTAATAAATAGATAACATTATATTGCATTTTTAGAATATAAGTATTCTGCCTGGAACTTTTTTAGTCTAAGACTCGACAAAAGCCTACAAAATTCCCTTTAATGATCATTATTCATTTTTTAAAAATAAAATTCAATTACGTATTTACAGCTTAAATTTTCACATACTTCATATTTTTCACAGTAATGTTAATTTAGTTTGCTATAGTTTCCTAATTAATTAAACTCACTTGAAGTTAAAAATATATAACATTTAAAAGCAATGATAAAAGCTTTAAAAAAATGCATACCTTGAGATAGTGCAGTGTCGATTCCAGACCATCACAATAAAAATCATGAATTTTTTAACTTCCTGGTACATATAAAAATTACAATTACAGTATACAGTAAAACAATAAAGTTATTTATCAAGCAATAAAGCTTTTCCATGTAAATATGTTATATGTAATAATCAGATATACAACTCCAATTGGAGTAACATATTTGATTTCCTTTAAAAAAAAAAAAGACTAACTGCTTGGTAGAAAAGGTCCCAATTTTTTATCTATTCCTCTAATTGATGAGTCATCTTAAGATCAATCATTTACGGCTTTGAGTTTTGAATGTGACAAGGAATTCTTCCTTCAACTGAAACACTCAGAAGCCAACAGTACAGTTCTTAATTTCAATGGCCCACCAGTAGCCAGATAGAGGGAGGAAAAAAAAAACCACTGAACGCTAGTAGTTCCAACCTGGGTTCGATTCCAAGCAAATGGATTAGCTACAGGAGTGCTTTTGTGGTTCTTCTCATGTGTAATCTGTATATGAGTAGAGTTTCCCTCACAAAGGCATCCCTCCCATTATGCAGGTAGCCCTAGTGTGCTTTGTCATAATCAAATAAACCTTAAACCTCTTAATTTCAGTATGATATTGGTTAAAAATAATTACAAAATAAAAAGTAAGAATATACAGAAATACTGAAGTAGTCTGAAGAAATGAAAATTCATAAGAGGGACAATTTCAAGAACTGCCAAAACTAATGGTCTTCTGAACATTTGAATAATAAAATACCATATTAATCATTAAACATTTTAACAGATTACTGTAAGACTTATTATATTAATAATACCCAATTGGTCAATTTCCAATGCAGTAATAATGAAAATGTTTAAAATATTGTTAGAATTACCGGTGTGTGATACAAATATAAAACTAGCAAAGGAGTACGGAAGAATAACTTGTATAAAAAGGCACAATGCAAAAAGTACCCAAAACTTCCCTCATTGCAATACTGTAAAACAAGATATGCCCATACCTCGATAAATAACTTTATTCAAATTTATTCATACTTAAAGCAAAGTGAAGAAAAATAACTTTATAATATTTAATATTCTAACTTTCTGAATCACTAACAGAATTATTTATTTCTTATTCCACAAAAATAAATTTAATAATTCTTGGGTTAAATTCAATCTAAGACTCTGTACAGGCTTTAAATTTTGCTAAAAGGTTCAGTTTACAAATTAATTTATAGGCTAAATATTTTACGAATTATACTAACACCATGAATTCTATTGCAGCAGACATAAAAGTCATAATTTTAAAAATACATATATACTTATAAACACAAACAGTTCCTTTTTTAGCATAATGTACAAGGGAAAATAAAATTTTAAACAAATTCAAAGGCATATTTTTGTAAGCAGACCACTGTGATCCAAGCAACTATTGTAAAAGTTAGGTGGGAATTTATAATAGATTAAATTTCACAATCCATCATTAAAATTGATGGTATGCAAGCTTCACATTTATAGATATTTTTATTTATATAGGTTATTTAGTCACAACATTTAAGCCACAAAACAATCACAAAGCAACACTACTGACATAATATATAGGTATAGTAATACAATACACTCTGGATTATTTTGATAAGCTACACACCTATGTTTTGTACTATACCTCCACAAGATTAGCAAATCACACTAATGGGCACCATGAGTCACGTCAACAAGAGAAATGACAGCTTGCAGATTTGACTAACTGCAAGTAAAATACCACTTGTTTGATATTCACAAAAAAGACAATGCTGCATGTAAAATGATGCTAGTGAGCACTTCATAAATAGCTTAAGCTATTTTTTGTTACGACATTTTAAATTTACAGGAAACTGACACATGTTAAATTTTCTGTGACAGAAATACATTGAAATATGATTAATAAAATATCCCTATTAAACAACAAATTAAAAACCACTTATATGTAAAATGTTATTGCACTAGCGATTAGAATATTAAAAGGTATTAGTAAAATTATGCATACATTAATAATTGCATAGTAAAGTTTGAAGGTACTTTTCTTAGCAAATTTTATCTTATTTCTGAAATACATTTTTTAAATGTTCACTACAGCAATAGCATAAATTAATATCCTCATAGTTTTCAATTATCTTTGGTTATAACAGAGATACAACATGCCAAATTAAAATTCTATATAACCATTAAATAATTTATTACAAAATCCTTATCTTCCTTTCAATGGATTTTGACAACCTCTTTAATCCTTAAAATTTTAAAAATTATGCTTACAGAAAAAATAATAATTAATTAACAATAGCTAACTTCTCTTTCAACCACTTTGGCTTTACATGTAATTAGAAGTTTTCTTTAAATTTTATATCTCTCCCCCCCCCAGCTATACGTTCATACAGCTTTGCCTTTTTATAAACATCTCATGCAAATGGTACACTGATAAATCTTATTACAGGAGCATCATTAAAATATAGGTACAACAGCTCCTCAAAAAATGACATGACTTGTGGTATTTGACAAAGTCTACAAAGACAAGGAAAATAAATAGGCATGTTTACAAGAAATCAGACAGAAAATTAGATATATAAAGGCATTTTTGTTACACATTTTATACCAATCACTAACTATATTCAAAGAAAAAACAGCACTTAGAAATCCTATACATAATAACATGAGTGTTGGCATTATAGGAAAGAAATGACATTAGAAAATGTAAATATTCACTCAAACGTAGATAAGGCTGTTCGTTGAATAGAAAAACCAGGTACTGATGTTTGCATGCTGAGTGTTAGATGAATTGGTATGACTGATTGATTGCTTACTTGATATTAAATCGAACTCTGACCCAATTGTCAGAGTGATTTGAAATCATGGTTTTCAAAAGTTAAAAAAGTCTACTGTGCCTAAAACAAGAGCGCAGTACATCTTATCCAACTATGAAAACTTCTTAAAAAATAGAGATGTTATTTGTATACTAAATGCATATTTTGGCCTTATGTGTAATGAGTATATATATATATATATAGTTCTGAACATCTAAAAGAAATACCAATCAATTTCTGGTAACTTATGTATGTGAATGTGTATACATAGATATATACATACATATATATAATCTAATTAAAGATGAGAGACAAGGTTTGATAAACTACAATTATATTCTTTTAAAAAGTCACCAAGTGTTTAAAAAAGTAAAATAATGCACATTTACAAAATACAGTTGCTCTTCTTTTGCTTGCATATAACTAAAAAGTGCAATATACTTTGAAAAACAAATAAGCAACAATTTTGTGATTCAAATAAAATTTATGATTTAGAACAAAATGATTCAGAATAAAATATTTCTTACTAGATATGGGAACTACTTTTAACTAGAATATGTTATTTACAACATAAAATTATGAAATTCAAATAAAGTACTAAGACAAATTATGAAAGTGTATTTTACTTCCTATACATTTCTAAATGACATTGAATGGTTAGGGAACAATAACTAATTCGGAAAATTAATATGCCACACTGATTTTTATATTATAAACAGAATATTAAGTACTTAAATTACTTTTATAACATCAATGCATTTTAAAAAACACCAAATACATAAAAAATTCATATTTTTAAAAAATTAAAAATTTATTCTTTTCCAATGAGAATTATTAAACTAAAAAACAAAGAATAAGAACAAGGAATCAACTCTCGTCTCATATTCCTTTAAAACTATACAAAAATAACAATGGATAAAATAATTTTAAAAGATAAAATTCATTTATACAGTGCTTTTCATCAGCATAATTACAATAAATGCATTTTCTCACTAAAAAATTAATTGCAAGAAACAAAATTTTTAATTTTATATGATGCAAGTAAAAGAGGTATTTAAATAGTAATTCAAACTAAAATCTTTGCAAACTTGTTTTCTCTTTTTTTTTTTTTTTCTATATTTAATGAGCATTTACTTAAAAAAATTTAAGTAGTAAGAATTTAAAAACTCTTCTCGTGAGAAGAGTGGAATTCCTCAAAGTTTTGGGATAGGGAAGAGGATTCAAAGAATATTATGCTCCATGACAATATATTCAAATACATGAAAATATGCATTCACATAAGAAAATGTGTATGCTCAATAACTACATATGACCAATACATGAGATCATCATAATTTTGCCAAAACCCGCCATTAAAGGATCGATACCAACCAACACAACAAAATAAACACCTCTTCTTCTTCTTTTTTTTTTTTTTTTTAAATAAGGTAATGAAAATATTCCTGAGTTTATGCCTTACTATTTTCATAATAGGACAAAAGATCTTGCAAAGCTTACCAAAGCAAAATGCAAAATATGATGAATGGCACATAAAACAATTACATGAAACCCTGGTTATCCTTTGGCACAACTTTTGGCTGTGATATGATTCCCTCAAATGCTGGTCATAATGGCTTTTATGAAACATTAACCCTATTGTAATATTTGTTCCTATACAATGTTGAAAATTGTAAAGCATCCTGTAAATGTTGAAAACTAAAAAAGCGTCAGAAATAACATTTCAAACTGAATAAATATTACATGATAAAAAATTAAGCTTTGATACACATAAATACCTGTTTATTGAAAGCAGCAAAACCTGAATACTTTTAGGGATTTGGAACCATAAAAAATAGGTCACGTAACTTCATTAAAGTACACACATAACAGTAAAAAAGCAATAATAAATGAAGTATTAAAATAATTACCCAAAGTTTATCCTGCGAGGCACAAGGAAGTTGAGAAATAACCAATAGTGCTCATGGATTCACTAAACTTTTAATTACACTTTAATTGCTTCACAAATATTCCAACTCATTCACATGTAAAATGAATTTTTGTGGAACTCTGTAATACCATAAGGCATAATTTGGAGTTTGTCAATAATATTTGCAGAAGAAGAGAACTTACTTAAGAAGTAAAAGAAATATTTAAGTGAAGTATTTTATAATTTGTAGTTAAAAATAAGGGGGGGGGAATTTAATTGAAACATCATGTTATAATAACTGGCAAACTTAACCTTTTGGCAATAAATGTAAATGGAAGAGTTAAATGAATTTCAACACAGATAAAAGCAGTCCCCCCCTTCTTTAAATTAGAATAAACTATTAAACCATTGCTTTCATTTCATTACTAGTTTACGTTAAAAGTAATCGATAATACAGCATATAATACTATATACATAATGTTATTTTATCTACACTAATGGGTATCTTTCAGACAAGTACCTATCAAATGATCTACTACTTGTATTCATAATCAATATGCTATATTATACAAATTAGGTAATTCTGGTATGCTGATTCAAATTAACATAAAAGAAATTACAAAAATTGATGTCACAGAATTCAGGGGGGGGGACACCCTTTGCTTATACATACTTAGAGAAACTAAAAAATAATCTTTGTTGCTAACATGGAAATTAAAGCCTTCAAATAACTTAAAAAGAAAAATAAACCCTCCTTCTAAAAATTTATTTTATACGCAATGCATTTAATTAGGGTAATTCTTTTAGATGATTTTTTTTTTTATTTCCTAGATAAATTAAGATTTCAAATTCTTAATTTGTAAATTTTAGTTTAAATTTCTGCTCTTTAAATTCATAATTCCAATTATTATACCAATTTTTAATAAATATATGCTCTTTATTTAATAATATTAAACTGATAAACATCAGGCACACTTTGGTGGTTTAGTAAAAAAAAAAAAAAAAAAAAAAAAAAAAACTCCTTGAGAGTGTAAAATTTATTAATATGCCTACTTTTATTATATATATACATATTATAAACTGTATCTTAACTGCTGTCATCAATGGGCAAAGATTCGCTATATTTGTGACTTACAAACTTTTGAATATCTCATCAAAAGTTTTGAAAAATAAGAATATTTTTAAAGAAAAAATATTTTCCCACTTTTTTTAAAATTCTTCAGATATGATACACTAATCACATATTCAAATGGATAATTAATATAGCATGCAACAAAACCACTAAAGAAACTTCTTATATATGCTGCTTATAAGCTGAATATATATAATTTAAAGAAGTAAAATACTCCACATATTTCCTCCTATATGCATATTTGTTTCTCTGCCACAAATATGTAATGTTGGTTAAAAACTACAATTTAAAAATCCAAGCTCTAAAGCTGAGAATATGAATGTTGAGAACAATACTTTATATGCATCTCTCAATTTAAACTTATACAAGAATTTGAATATGACAAACAGATATGATGTAGATTATTAGTTCTAAAATCCTTCAATGTTTAATAAAAAAAAAAAAAAAGAATACATACAAGAACATAAAATGCAATAATACCACTTTAAAAGGTGACCTTACAAATAAGGGGAGAATCAACATTTTAAAAGTTTAAATGATATGATAATGAGCATCATTTACACTCCCAATGTTGTCCAGAGCACTTGGTTATTTCTGAACACAAAAATAAACCCAGAAATATAAGATATGAACATATACACTGGGTTACATAAATTGTTATTGACATTCAGTGCAGGTACTGTTTTTTAATGACAAACTAGTAGTATTCATGATGAGGTAAATTATACAAAACATGTTTTGTCCTTAAAATCATATGATTCTAAAAGTACATAAACAATGTACACTAACATTTTATCAAACCTGAGTTTTAGTGTCATAATAAAATTGTGCATTTTTCTTGTACCACTGGCAGTTACCAGCACTCAAACTCATAAAAGAAAAACTCCACTGGATTATCGGCATACAATCAAATATGTAGTAAGTTTACATTTTGAAACCATTCCAACAATGATTCAAGACGTAATTTTGGATATTTCATTGAAAATAAATGCTCAATATTGGAAAAGCCAGTATCATTCAATTACTTTCTAACAGAATCTTACACATGCACATTACATTATGAAATAAAAGTTCATTTATTAGAAGATATTTAGTAAGACATTTCCCCACCCCCCAAATTTCTTTCATAGTTGCAACTAGAAAGATATCATTAGTAACACATTAATAATTTGAACTTTTTGCTTGCTTAATATTAAACTTACAATATACAATATTTCTTACATGGTTAGGAATTATACACCAGTAAAATGAATTATAAGTTACACGGTATATTTTGCCATATATCTTAATAAATGAACTTTTTTTAGAAGTATCATATCAGTACCCATCTTCCTATTTATTGCAATTTATCATACTCCTTTAAACAAATACTCACTATTTACAAAACTGCCCATCAAAATCATTATATCGTAATGCACAGCACACTCCTTGATGTAGTTTTTACCTCTCAAGGACTAAAAATTGTTACATTGACTACCTTAGGGAAATCTATCACAATGACAAAATCTAAATGCTTTCTTACAGACAAACACTTACAACACAATACTAAGTTTGTGGCCAAGCCATATATGTTAACTTACATAAAATTCTTGCTTGGCAAGAATTCAAAACAGTCTTTTTCTTTATCCAGTGAAAAGGGCACTAAAGAGTGTGGTAGACAAATATTCTAAATTCTAAAACAATATATAGGTACTCAGATAAAACTTTCTACAAAATAGACTTAGCTATACAAAACAAGAACAAACAAAACAATAAAGTAAGCTAAATAACTGACTCCTGATTGCCTCAACCACATTATGAAAGATAACAGATGAAAGGCATATAAACAATACATCAAGCTAATCATAGCTTGCATATAATTTGTACATGTATAATTTATTATGAATACTACAATTCAAAATTTTTGATCTATTAACAAATACAGAAATAAAAATATATAACAGACTGTAAATAATTTTTTAAACTGTTATTTCAAAAATGTAAAGAAGTTGCACAATATTCCTAGAACAAGAAGAAAATTTAAAATAAAAAACAACAGAACATGAATTCATAATCATTTCTAATACTTCCTGAAATGATTAATGTGTATTTGATTAATAAAATGCATTGCAAATTTTCAATTTTTTGCAGACACAAAGAGCCACAAATTTGTTCATAAAAAGACAAAAAAGAAATTAAATGCATGAGCTTTATACAGAATGATGCATGTGTCATTTCATGAGGAATTAATAAAATATAAATAAAAAAGTTTCCATCTACAAACTTTCTTTTGCACTTTTTCATATAATATATACATAAAAATCAATCTAATCCTGAGAAAATACAGAAACAAGTTAACAAAACATATAATTTGAAAAACTTAAAAAGACTTTGTATGTTTATTTTCTTACCCCCCCCCAAAAAAAAAGTCTACCACACTCTTTAAAAAGCTCCTTATTATTCTTAGTGGTAGTAAGCTGACCAGTTGATAGGTGGTCCCAGGCTAAGTCCCTTTGAGACAAATCATCTGCCATTTTGCAAAAAATCTATTGTGTGATAACTAATATTTTTGTACTATAGGGAAACCATAAATATTCTAATAGTAAATATACAGCTTTCATCAAACCACATAGTTAATACATTGAAAAACATTAGATGCAATCATTTTAGTATAATCAGTCATAGTAAATTTTCTTTCTTTTCTTTTCTTTTTAAATTAAGTATGATTTTTAAAATAGATATCATCGGGTAAGAATGACTGATTACTTTTAAAATAGCAGACCAAGTATGCCGATGTTCACAGGGACAAGTCCCACCTCACCCAAAAGTGAAATCTTGTCATCACACCTCTTGTTTGATGCTGGTTGTTTTTTCACCTTCTAAATCAACTGGCAATGCCTCTCCATTGCCATAATCAGCATTGGAGTCATGAGAACTATCGCTGTCCATGGCTTCACTACTGAGATCAAGCTGAGCATTTGGGTGAAAGGCAGGTTGGTGGGATCCGGCATAACTGGGGATCCCTCCGAGGGCGGCTGACGTGGGTGACTGATGCCACCCAAGAGCAGGCATTGAGGCAACTGGAGGAAGGCCATGAGGAGACTGACCTAAAGGCGACATACTCACTGACACGGCTGCCATTGCCGCAGCTGAAGGGGGGAAAAAACATAAAATTACTTGATTAACTGAATACATCATGAAGGCATTAATTATACTTCCCTTTTGTAAGCTAATGTTTAAAGAGCAGATAAGACACTGATTTCTTTATTCTACAAAAATTACTCATCAGTGGCCAAGTGAATAAGTGAACTGCTGAATAGAGAATTTGATTCACATTTGAATCCTGGCAAATAGACTGGTTGCATGACTTTTTTCATATGTAACATAAATATGAGTCTATTTTCTCCAAAACTTTTTTTTTTTTTTTTTGATAAAGATAACACTTTCCTTAGGCATACAACACTCATCTACCTTGTGTATTATAAAAAAATGCATTTTCCAGTTGGAACAAGAAGTGTTCCTACATATCTCAGTTCTGCATCAAGAGATGTATTCCATAATAATAACAAACCTTTAATTTGGCCACAGTTTGTTTCTGCATATCTACGAGGGCCATCCAGGAAGTAGATTACGTTTCCGTCTGTGTCCGCTAGGGGCGGGGCTAGCGCGGCCATCTTGTGGTCAGAGCGTTGCGCAGCTCAGTCTGCATCTAGCCGTGCTAGTGAGAGGTTCGTGCTGTGCTCCGTTCAGATACTGTGACGGTTTGAAATGTCTGCGTTAATTGAAAATCCCGCGAGCTGCGCTCAGTAATAAGGTTTCTGACTGCAAAAAACTGTAAACCGATAGAAATCTATCGGCAGCTTCGTGAAGTGTATGGGGACAACATTATCACTGAAGGTGGAGTGCATCAGTGGGTCATAAGATTTCAAAATGGCCGAACCAATGTTCACGACGAAGATCGAAGTGGGAGACCCAGCATAGTGACCGCCGAACTTCTCGAAAAAGTCGATGCTAAAGTCCGTGAAAATCGAAATTTCACAATAACGGAACTTTCTTTGAGTTTTCCACAAATTTCGCGAAGTTTGTTGCACGAAATCATCAGCGAAAAGCTTGGTTACCACAAGTTTTGTGCAAGATGAGGTAACGAAGTGGTTGAAGGCGCAGGCGGCCGAATTTTTCGACGAAGGAATTTCCAAGCTCGTACATCGCTACGATAAATGCCTTAATTTGTATGGTGACTATGTAGAAAAGTAGTATTTGAGTGTGGCTTTCATCTGTATATAATAAAATTTGTTTCCTATACTTTGTTTATTTTTTTATTCCAAAACGTAATCTACTTTCTGGATAGCCCTCGTAATACTGCAAACAAACTTCTGATAAATTAATTCTAACTTAATTCTAATTGTGTGCATTCTGACAAAGCAGTTCTAGAGCTAGAATGAATACATTTGCTATTTTGGGGTACACACTGTATTATGAAATTTACATTCATTTTGTTAAGAGTTTTCTCTTAAAAGTTTTATAGATATATAAATGCATGCAGAAAGAAAAACGATTTACTGAATATGAAAGTCAACAGTCTGAAAAAATAAAGCATATGCCATAATAATCAGCAAAATTCTCAAATAAAATTTAATAATTTGCTAATATAAATTTTGAATATTGAAAGACTATACTTTAGAAGCTAAATCAATGCATAAATAAAACTGAAAGCAAACTAATTTAAGCAAGAAATCCATAAAAATTCTTCCTGCCCTCACATGCAACATAAGTTGCAAGTTTTCTTCAATTTTAACATAATTTACAAAATTCACTCTATAACTATTATTAAAACAACTGAAAACTGACTTTTGAGCTTTATGCCAAACACAATTTGAATTTTGAAAATTATTGTTTCTACACTCTAACATCTATCCTCAATCTTTTAATAATAAATTCATCAATATAGCCAACATAAAATATTTCTTAATTGTCCGACAACTAATAAAATTAAAATCATATATACACCAATAAATGCAAACTTTTAAAAGTTACTACTGAGAAGAAAGAAATTCATAAGGAATGAAACATATATTGTTACAATTTTTGTATATATCTAAATAATTTTAGTGAAATCTAAATTGTAGCATCTCTTGTAAAATGCAACACAACCTCAAGAGTGTAAAGCATTGCTGGAAAAACAGGGTTACAGGATAAATCTATTTAGATATTGAGGTAAATTGCCAAATTACCAAGATAGCACCAAGCTGGCATGATTTTGACTACTAATTTTTGTCACCAAACTTGGTGACCATTTGGTCCAGTCCCTGTTTAACTGTAACTGTAACCACATCTGGCCATTACATATAACCTTATATGTAACCATTTAGTTCGATCCCCTCGTAGTTTAACTTTACCTGGCCCTATGTAACTGTACTATGTATGTCTTCCAGCAATTTTGAGAACTCAATAGCACTAAAAATTTATCAGCAGGAAAAAAACTTCATAAGACGGGTGAGCACATTAGTTACAATATTGAGAGATCCCTCTGTGAGCTTATGCATTTGAAGCTTTTTATATTGTCATGTTTATTGTTCTTAAGTAGTTTGAAGTGGTAACTACTGACTATGCTCTGTCATACTGAGAAGAGCTGTACGAGTACTTTTGTGAAAAGTTCCAGAACTGTAAAGTGTTTCTTTTGGGAGAACCAATTTTATCAAGCAATCATCAGTTCTGTGTACATTCAATCGATTACAAACCTGTACAGATGTAACAATATTAATGATAAAATAAATAACCCTTATCACCAAAACGAAATAATAGAACAGTTACGTTTTTATATTTTGTTTTACCACTTGATTTCAAGTTATGAATATTTTAATAATAACGGATTAGTTATTAGACAAAACTTTGTTTTTACTAATTGTAACAAAATAGAAAATAATGTTTACACATTACATGAATTTATCAAATATATCTAAAATTAATTTCATTCTACAGCATTTATTCTTCCTAATCACTGGGAAAATCATTTAGACACATATTAACACAGTGATAAAGGCAAATTTTAGAGGCTTATTTCTTAAAAAACATGAAATTCTATAATACATAATAAAACATTATGAAAGAATTCATCACTTTTGAAAAAAAGTTTTCTTACATCAAGCTCATCAGATGAGTGGGCTGAAGACAAACCAAAATTTACTAGTTCTATTCCATAAAAAACTTTACTCCGTTTAGAAAAGACTGAGGCAAACATGGTTTGACCCAGCACACCGAACAGCAATGAAGTTCAGTAAAAAAAAGACAATAGCAGGGTTCAAAAATTAGTGTTTTCAGAGCTTTTAGTTACAATCTTGGCTGATTAAAGTTGTACGAAGATGAAATGGTCTAAATGGCTTCCCATGAATTTTTGGAATCCGAGGATACCACTCTCAATACTCGACTCCCCACCGTTCTGGACGAGATGATGTTACAATTGAACACACAAAGATTTTATTAGTTATAAAAGATTTACTCAAAACCCTTTGTACAAAATAGTAAACAACATACAAGATGTCTGAAAAACATGGTTAACAAGCTTTATTGATGTTACCCCCAAAAACTTTTTATAGTTTAAACCCCTCCTTTTTTGGCCAATGCAATTTTTCACTACTGTAATAATCACCCATACGGAACGACAATTGACAGCTCTCAGACGTATTACTATTTGACATTCTATAAAAAACCTACCATTTATCTTGCTTAAAAAACTTATTTAAAAGCAAAATATATAGTTTCAATAATTTACAGGTTTAGTTTGTTTTCAATTATATATCGAAATGATGAGATTTATAACAGATCTGAATATTGTGACATTTGAAAAATTCTGTGTTTTTCTCAAGATAAATTTAAGTGAAGGAGCACAAAACTACACTACTCAACACTGAAAATGCAATACCAAGAAGGAAAGACATGAAAATTATGCAAATTTCAGGGTAGATACACATCATTAAGTTATGCGAATGATGTGAAATGCACAGCTCTCCAGCACACATTGAGGAAGATATAAGGAAAGGAACCTGCAGAATGTTAAAATTTTCGTGCCATTATTTCTGCTAGGGAAATGATCATAGAAAATTTGTTCATCTCAGAGGATGCAAGGCTGTCATCAACAAAGGCAGTTCCAGCAGACAGACAATTTTACGAGCAGCATGGTAGAGAAGGGTGGGTAGATCCATATGGCAAAATCTCAGTTGACACACACTTGGACGCATCCACAGTGCACTCTCTATGGCAATGATGGTTGAAACAAAGAAGTGTGGCAAGTTCGAGGTGTACCGGTGCAGCCAGAGTGATGTCAGCACGTGTTTATTGATGCATCCGCAAACCTCTTCTACCTCCATTCTGCAGTATGTTCAAGACACCTTGGATATTCCCATACCAACCAGAGCCATTTGCCATCGATTGGTGGCTACTGGCCTGCACTCATGGCATCTGTTAAGAAGACTTCCATTGACCCCACATCATAGACACCAACGCCTGCAATGGTGCCGGGCTCAAACAATGTGGACGATGGAATGGCACAGGGTCGTGTTCCTAAATGAGTTATACATCTATTTCTCCACTGACAGTCACTGCATACGAATGTGACATTGAGGTGGAGACAGGTCCAATTCGGCAGTAATTGTGAAACTTCCCACTGCACGATAGCGTGACAACATGGTTTGGGACACAACTGTGTATGATTTTGGGTCACATATAGATCATATTCAGAGCACTGTGACAGCCCAATGAAGTGTTGCAGGTGACACTTTCTTACCTTCAGGGCGAGCTCAGTGCCCTTTATTAGCAGGATAATGTCCAATCACACACTGCTCACATCAGCCAAGTGTACAGATGCTTCCCTGGCCACTGTTCTCTCCTGATCTCTCACCAATCGAACACATTTAGGATGTGAGACACCATTTGCAGACCCTACCAGTGCCGCATTCAGAAGACGAACTGTAGCAAATGGTTGATATGGAATGGAGAGCCATTCCTCAGGATACCACCCATAGACCTAGATGTATTGCTTCATGTACCACCATCTAAGGTGGTCCTACAACCTACTGAGCTGATGCTATTCTGAATCTGTATTATGCATATATCATTTTGAAATAAAGATCACTTGTTCGTTGCTGTCTCTATTTGTCTGCCGAGTTTCATCACTTTCTGGCCATTACTTCTTGGTGGTGTATTTTCAATGTTGCGAAGTGTATAAGAAACTTCATTGAATCACATTAAGCATCATTTTATTCAATCAACTTTTTGTCATTTCTCTAGGTTTCTTAAAAGGTCAGTGGGTTTATTCATAAAGTTACTGAATTGCTGCTTGACACTCTCAAACAAGTGAACTCCATGTCATTCAGAGAATTTTGAAGTGATCTAAAGAGATGAAGATTAGAGGGCAAGGTCTAAGGAATATAGAGGGTGATAAGTCTTTAACATTCATCGAAATGTAGGTTATCATGATGGAAGACAATACCTAGACCACTGGTCAGCTTCGAGCACTTTGATTTCTGCCCTTAAAACTGGCATTGGGGAACAGTATTTTTCCAAACAATGTGTGATTTTGTGGCACCAATTCACAGTATATAATTTCTCCATAGTCCCTTCATACACATAGATTTATTTTTATGGAATGTTACCCTTTTTTGATGTTACTAGAAGAGCTTGTTTTGGTTTATTTCATGGTATTTTTCTTAGAATATTACTGTATAGTATCCACTTTTCATTGGCAGTAATGAACAAATAAAAAAAAAAAAAAAAAAGAGCTTCTTCATTTTTTCAGTGAAGAATCACATGCCAAAACTCAAGTAAGCATATTCTGCTCTGTTAAAATAGGGGGTACCTACACAAAGTAGTTTAAACACCCAGTCTTCTTCAAATGATCATGTACTGTATTCTCTGAAATATTTATTCGCTATGATGCTTCCTGAACTGAATAACTTGGATTTTTTTGTTTACATAGAATGTTTGTACAGAGCTAGCATCTTTGAGGCTCAAACTTCCACACATAAATTTCTCAAACTACCTTCAAGCTGTGTCATCAAAGACAAGACTTTTTCCATATATATCACAGATTTTAAAGTAATCTGATTATATTTTTTCCACCTTTAAAATAAAAGATCCTAACACATGCTAGAATGTAAAACCAGCAATAAGTGCCGAGAGTGTATTTAACGCTCTGAGCGTTACGGTTTTAGCTCTGAAATTTCAAAGTTCCTCAAAATGTCACGAATAAGTTATATTTTCTTGATTTTAATTAAAAAATGACTCTTTCATTTTGTACCTTGATTCCTTTTCTTCCAATATACATCCAAACTGAAATCCGATACATTAAAAGCTAGCAGAAATTTTCATGTATAATGAATGTGGAAGGCAACCTTCTGTACGGAATTTTCCGGTCGTAACGGTGAGAGGGTTAAAAATCCAATTTGATCTTGGTCATTCCATATCAGAAGTAAATAAAATAATTAGGAAAAAAAAAAAAAAAAAAAACACATTTTGATTTGAAAAACCCCAGAACATTCGAAGATGACCAATATTTAAAAGTTAACTTTTATGAATTTTATTTTGATTGCACTGTGAATGCAATCAAAATATTTCTAATATCATATATTACAAGACATCAGTATAGAATAATACTTTTGCACCATCTAGAGAAAACATTTTATGAGAAATTTTATCAGCAGTTTATACATTTTCCTTGAATACTGATTTAGGATATGTACTTTGGATTTTTTAAAAATAAGGTGCAGAATTTTATGAAAACAGTTTCAGCACTGATGCCAAACAAATTCGTACAAACCATAATACCCTATTTCTTATAAAGTTCACACAAAGCAAAAGTTCCAATTAGAAAGATATTCTGTATACTTTTAAAAGTTTAACCCCCCCCCCCAAAAAAAAGTTTCGCATCTTTCTTATGTGCATTTCCAAAGATATATGTAATTAATACCATCATGAGACTAGTTAGAAATTTTAAGAGTGTTGCTTTATCCCTTATGGAATCATTAATAACTAAACTTGCTACTAAAAATTTGGCATAAAAATCTTGAATTTTGGTTTGTAATAGGCACAGAAAAGTGATCTGAGTAAATTCATTCTTGAATATCTATGAAATTTTTGCACATATTACAGAACTTTTTATTTTCAGTTAAATGTAATTAATAATTTATTACTTTGAATTTTTACTACACAAGAATTCTACAAAAAAATTAAGGTGCTACATTACAAGGCCTTTCCACCCACAGTACTGAAAATATGTGCACCTTACTTTATAACAGGAAAACTTTATAACAGGAAACTCATAGCCAGGATAAAAAAAAAATAAACAAAGTCATAATATTTCTCGAAAAATCTTTAAATGAAAATATTAAATATTTATTTTAAATAACAGCTACTTTGTCATAAAGTTATTGAGAATTCACGACATTTGATATACTTACCATGCTGCTGTCTAAGCTGCTTCTTTGCTTCTTTTCTCCTGTTATTGAACCAATTATTCACAACAGGCAATGTCACTCTTTCCCTTTCCGCCAAAGGACGATCTGAAATGCGAACTAAGATTCATTAGTATAAAAACTGCAAACTGTTATAAATGAACTACAGTAGCAAAATAATATCCAAAAAAGTCACATAATGAGAAAATATAGAGTACTTTATATATCTTACCGTCAACTGTTTTTGACAATGTTGCCAATCACTGCAATTTATTATCAAAAATGGATAAGTAAGACATCAAAAACAGTCATATGAACTTTGCTTTGTTTTTATTAGTTTTTGTAAAGCAATTATATAATTGCTATTTTCCTGTTTTTCTCTTTCATTTTAAAAATTTGGGATCTGCTTTCTACAGAACAGCAAGGAATAGAGTACTTTCAAAGTTGAAGGACTGTTTACACTGATGCACATACTCAAAGCATTAAAAGACTGTGGCAAAGCATTAAAAGACTGTGAAGTTCATCAAAATGGCACAATAAAAGATACTGCAGAAAAGCAAATCCACTTAGATTCATATTTAAGTGAATTTACATGACATTCAGTTAGTAAAGAAAAGAAGGTGACAATTTTGACTATATTTTATTTTTAGGGATTTTTGATCACCAGATTGATTGGCACTAGTTTTAACTCTTTATGTCCCAAATTACTTTATTTTTTGAAAATGATTTTGAAACTTTATTTCTTTATACATGAGAAATATCTCACATTAAATTCGCAAAAAATGTTATAATGTTTTCAATTTTTTAAAACTTAAAACGGGGACTTTAAAAGGACATTTTTATACATATAAAGTGGTGTTAGTAATGAATAGACTAAATAAACATTTTAACTCATTTAATCATTTTAATTAGAAACATATTATCCCTTAGAACAGAATAATCTTTTTCTATGCAAAAGAATTATGCGTTGGGAATCATAAAAATGTGTTTCCTCTGTGTAAACGAAAAAAAACTCTTTTTTTCATTTACACAGAGGAAACACCTTTGCTTCACAATGCCTCTACATTTAACAAAATCTGGCCTGTGTGCTGCTCCTTTATTTGTTTTCTAATATGATCGGATACAAAAAATTGCTACCCTTGCATTATTCGATATTGTCAAAATAAAGTGAACTGAATCCTACACAGAATTGTTTAATTAAAGCTTAGAGATTGTTAGACTGGTAAAAAAAAGAATCAGTCATGTAATAAAGAAGGCTTTCTTTCTATGTACTCGTGCAGGCTAATTTCAGATATTTTTTCACATTTTGCCATCACCCACAGTTTTTTTAATACTACTTTCTGTCATAATTTGATTATGCATATCTGCATCCTAAAATGTGTTAATATATTGAAGTTTAAAATGCATTAGGTATTGTGTGATTCAAAATTAAATATTTTAATGTGTAGGCTCTTTTCATACTTAATTTCTGGCTTTTATACTCCACTCTAACTTCCCATTAACTGTAATAATAAGAATACCATCTTGATTTTAAAAAGGAGGAGAAAAAGAATAGATAAACTGTTCACCAGTAACAGTTCATAGAGTCTTTCTGAAAGAATTTTACAAAAATTGAAAATTTCCCAAGAGAAGGTGTTTGAGTACTAAAAACACACAAAAAATATTTATCATGACTAAAAATTAATGATTCTTATCCAAGGAGTTATCTCCTTGCACTTCCTATCACTAATTCCATGGATCATCACTAATGGATCCTAAAAATGGTATAAAAGTCCCTTCATTTGGATAACAAGACCTTTGTAAGAACAACAGATGAGATTTGCATATCTGAAGAACAAATTTTTTAACATGAGTAATGTTAAAATCAAAACTAAAAATTGTTCTAATTCTGATAATCCTTTTTTCCCTCATCAGAAACTAGGCAAGTAGGTATTGGGAACTCTCAAAATAGTTATGCTTACAGGTTCAGGTTGCCTTAAGTAGATCTTTGGGGGGCTGGGATGCCAAAAGTTAGAATATCATTTTTGTATCAAATATACAATTTGTAAATCCTGCAGAAGAGTTGCATAATAACATTTGCAAAGAATTTCATGAGGAAGTATTTGAAAGATAACTGTTAAAGCACAGCGAATGATTTATTGAAGTCACAAAAGGCCATGAAATGCAATCTGTCTCTGAAAACTTCATATTTTGTGCTCTTAGCTTATTGCTCAATCCTTATGAAATAAATGATGAGCATTTTTTTTTTTTTTTTTTTCTTTTTGATGTAGAAAATTATATAAAAGCTATTGGAATACTGATGAATTTACTGACTTCTACTCAACTGTTAAGGGAAGTATAAAAATATTCTTAACATTTTAGATGATTTCATTCATCACTGCACATAGATTTATTCACAGAATAAACAGTGTGTCAAAAGAAGTCCTGGCAGATAGGAAACTTACATATTTTAATTCAAAACAGAACTACTGCCAAATTGAAATAAAATGAGTCGTATAACAAAACCAAAAACAAAACTGAATGCAATAACAGCATTAACACAGAGATGCACCAATACTTGCGAATCTTATCAAAATTCCAAACAAAAAAAAAAATCTTGTAAAAATGTATTCAAAGTAAAATCTTGGTGGAAAATACCTTACTTTTGGCAATCTATAAAGAATTTATGATCATCAAATGCACCTTATTCTAAGCAGTACCTATGGTATATCAAATTACCGGTCATTTATACTAAATTAAAAATACTTGGCATTAGTCTTTGAAAAATGCAGAGTCTTGCAACATAATTTTTTTTTTTTCATTACTTTGTAAGCAGCACATTACCACTTTCAAAACATACATAACAGACAGTTTCGAATATGCCTTATGAATACTAATAAACTGAACATCATTTGTATAAATACTGTTAAATGATTTAAACTGAGGGCGACTAATCTATTAACTGCAGCATGCTTTGAGTCATTATTTGTAAGCTAATAATTTATAAAAATTATAAAAATTTTATATTTTTTCAGTATATCCTGACAGCGCCTGATAGGAAAAACAATTGAGCAGACTTGCTCTAGATAAACATATATTAGAATGATACCTGCTCTCTCCACAGCTTTATTGCACTCGTCTACTATCTGTTCCCTAGTCTGCGAGTCTGGATACGGATCCTTCTCATAATAGCGTTCCAGCACGGCAAGGTGAGCAGCCTTGAAAGTGAAACGTTCCCTTTTTAGAGGGATGAGATCGCCACTTTCAGAAACCATGCGTTTTACCCCAGAATTGGGGCACAATTGAGCTGTAAGTGAGAAAATAATTTAAAAATATTATGCCTATCAACAAAGTTTACATTTAAAAGAAGAATAAAATTCATTACCTTGGCCTAAATTAATAGAATTAAATACATCGACATTATTAATATTCCTAAGGAAAATTATTTTATTTATGAAATTAGAACACATTTGATACTTCCATTGTATCCAGTTAATAAAGAAATCAATTTTATTTTACCATTCATAAAATACATTCAGAATTAAGTAGAATGGCATATTTTGACAATTTTCTCAAAAAGTGGTAAAAAGGTACAAATTATGGATTTCATACAAAAAAAAAAAAATGCAAATCTTTATCATCAAACACACAAGCATACATATGTATGTGGGCAGAATATTCAAAGGAAGAATCATTAAAAGCACAAGTTGCATTTTCAGCACTTCATTTCCTTGCACTCTTTCACAGCTTTCATTATTTTTTTACAACAGTTAGTGAAATTCAACAGCATACGGTTAAAATGAGAAACCACAAAACACTTAGATGATGAAATGAGATATAGAACAATCAGAAAGCTGGATACAGAGCAGTTTTGAATACAGATTGCTAGAAACTTGAATGTAATGATGTCCAGGATAAGGAAATAGTTTAAGGATATTGGATCATTAAAAGAAAGCCTGGGTGAAATTGTCAATAAGCTAAGCTGGCTAATAAAGATTAATATGTCTCCAGTTCAGCATAACAGGAGTGCAACAGCCTTACAGATCTCTCATAATCTCTGTGTTGCCACAAGAAGATAAATTTCATGGATTACTGTTTCCAAAATGTTACATGACAAAAGATCTATTAGCAAAAAGACCTGCTTACTTCTGTGTATAAGATAGCTGTTTGGCACATGCAGGAAACATTTTTACTGGTAAACATTTGAACATTTTTAGAAAATATAAATTGTAATCTAAATAGACAGAATTGCAAGAAAGATTTTTCAGTTTTAAACAGCACTGAAATTATTTCGTTATCTCCGTAGGAACTAAAATCTTTGAATGTCAGTTGGGGGAAAATTACAGCCTGAAGTCATTAACAGAAGAAATTGTTTAACTTCCATGACAACAGAGGCAAACTGCATAATAAATATTGCTCACACCTTAGTTTGATAGGGATTCATCGACATAAATGAAGATGTTATTGAATTAATTAGCCGAACTAATAAGCAACAAATATTGAATTATATAAAAAGTCTCCGCGCTTTTTTGCCACTAGATGGTGTTGATGCCTATATATATGGCAGTACTCACCTGATAGTCTCAAACGAGCATGTGCTTAAAAGGGGATATTCAGCTTGTGAAGACAGATTTTAATTCGTTCCTTGTGTAAAACGTTATATGAATTTGAAAGAGTGAAATATCTGAAGAAATATGCTATATGACGCTTTTTTACTAAAAAAAAGGTAAAAATGCTGCATAAACAAGGCGAAAAATTTGTGAAGTATACAGTGAGAATGCTGTAAGTGAACGAAGGACCCAGGAATGGTTTGCTCAATTCCATTCCGGAAATTTCGTCAAAGATGCACCTCACTCTGGACAGCCAGTCACTGAAAAAATTGATGAAATTTTACAACTGGTGGAGCAAGGCCAGCCTGCAAGCTGTTAGGAAATAGCCAAGGGACTAAACATCAACCACATGACAGTTTGGAATCATTACTTGGCTTGATACCATCACCAAGTATATAAGAAAAGGGCAGGCTACAAAAAGAAGCTCGGTGATTGGGTGCCACATGAATTAACACAAAGAAATTTGATTGACCAAATTACCATCAGCGAAATGCTGCTGAAACAGAATGAAATCGAACCATTTTTGAAGTGAATCATAGCAGGCAATGAAAAATGGGTGAAATACAAGAAATGCAAGTGATCATAGTCAAAGGCCAGCGACCCTCCACAAACAACTTCAAATCCTGGATTGTCGCCAATAAGGTTATGTTAAGTGTTTGGTGGGATTAAAAAAGGATTGTCAATTATAAGCTGCTGCAACCTGTGAAACCATCAATTCGGCTCTGTACTGTGCACAACTCAACTGTTTGAACGAAGCAATCCAGAAAGAGCAACAGGAAGGGACTTGTGTTCCATCACAACAATGCACGGCCACACACATCTTTGATGACTCAGAACAAATTGACAGAGCTTGGTTGGAAGTTTTGATGCACCCACCGTATAGCCCAGACCTTGCTTTATCTGACTACCATTTGTTTCGGTCTCTGCAAAACTCTTGATGGTAAAAAATTGGCCGACCGAAGCACTACTGAAAATCACTTAGCCAAGTTTCTCAACGATAAACCACAGAAGTTCTACACCAATGGAATTATGAAGCTACCTAAAAAATGGCAAAAAGTCATAGATAATAAATTATACTTGATTAAAAAGTGGTTTTCAATAAAGAAAATTTTTGTTCAAAAATGTACCAAAAAAGCGTGGAGATATATGAACCAATATGAGCAACAACTTATGCACCTCCATAGTCATCTAAGTGGCAAAGAAAACTTATTATGAATTTTCTGTGAGATAGAACAACACTTTACTTTAGAAATCTTAAATGAAGGATTAAATAAAACTGGCAAAAAATCTAGAAAATTTTGCACAACAAAACGCTCTGAGGAATTTAAGGAAAATTTGAACGATTATTTAGCTTTTTGAAGTAAAAGAAGATTTAGAAAGTAACAATAATAAACTGTTGAAAGCATAAAAAGATACCATTTTAAGCAACGAAAATAATATAGAAGAAACAAGTGAAACTTCAAGCTATGAAATAGCACCACCAACATTTAGAAATAGATGCCACTGGAACCTAATTAATAATAGCTCTCAATAAATATGGGGAGGGGGGATGCTTAACTTCTTTTTTTATTTATCATTGTTAAGATATCTGTAATTGTATTTTTACTGGTTAAAAGGAATTATAGCTTTCTGTCACGTCCAATGCATTCTGAAACTTAATACTATTTTATTTGTTTATATTTCTTTATGTTATTTTTGATTGGTTGTTTTCTGTGTCTTGTTTGTGATTTGTTAAACCATGATCTGTAAACTGCTGTAAAGTTATATATAAAACCTCTGTAAACCTTTTCGCTGTGGCAATGTTAAAGAACTTTTCCTTTTTCAAGAATCAGATCCATTAGTTAAAAAAGCTAAATACTTAGGAGTCATTTTACACCAAACTCTCACTTGGACTACACATATTAAGAATGTAAAAAATAAAGCCCTTGGAATTATGTGCAGATTTCTTCCAGTCATAGGAAAATTTTCTAACCTTAGTCTAAGAACCAAGAAGCATAGTTACACAACGTGCATCCATCCAATTCTTTATTATGCATCTCCTGCCTGGAATACTGCTTCTCCAAATCAGCTCTATCAATTCCAAGTGGTGCAGAATAAATTTCTACACATTATTACAGATGCTGACTTTCTCATCCACAACGAACTTTTTCAGAGATCTCAAGCTTGATACCATCACCAAGTATATTAAAAGAACAAATGAGAAGTTCTTCACAAAAGCAGACCGATGCAACTTCGTGAACTATTCTCAAGTCTTTAACTAACTTAAATTCTCTTTGATGATCATAACATACATCCATTGGCAACACACACTATCATGGATGGAGACCACCAGTTCTTATCTTAGCTCTTCAATCGATGGCTGTTTATACTTCCATTTTATCTGATTTAAACTGTGTTGTTTTCTAAGTTGTTTGGACTTTTCTTGTGATGTTGTACTCACTGATGTTGATGTGGTACTGACTATTGTTGTGTTGTAAATAAGTTGTATGGGTTAAAGCAGTATTGTTATTTTGTAGCATTGATTTTTTTACTGTATAGTAGTGTTTATTGAACCATTTTTTGCATTTGTCATTGGATCCTTTTGGATTTTTCTCCATTCTTGTCATGTTTTATTACCTGCCAGATACCTAAGGCCTTTTTTCTCTTGGTACCTCTCTCCTTTTCCTTTCCTCCGTTTTCTCTTCAGAGATGTTATCCCCATCAAGGTGTGTCATGTGCCCTAGGACTTGATTTCATGAACCAGCAATGTCGCGGCAGGCAATAGTTCGGCATATCTAAGTGTCTAAGTCTTTTCGCTGAGTGTGTGTATTTTTTGTTTTTGCTCTGTAATAAATGTTTGTTTTTCAAACTACGGTGTTTTATATGTTCAACAACCATAAAATGAATAATTTGTTAATGAAAACTTTTGAGGCAGGTTGAAAAATATAGATATAAAATTAAAGTTCACTCGTAAGACTGCTAAAAAAATAATATCAAAACTGAATATGTACAATCAAGTTTATAAACTGCAGATATGTTAACTAAAGCTCTATTAAACAAAATTCTATGATCCATTGTCATTGAGCTATTTAAAAATTGTGTAATTCTTCTATCTTCTCTATAATATGTGATTAAGGGGGAGTGTTGAGATATTTGTAATCGCATTTTTATTGGTTAAAAGGAATTATAGCTTTCTGTCACGTCTGATGCATTCTGAAACTTAATCCTATTTTATTTGTTTATACTTTATTTGTTTATATTTCTTTATGTTATTTTTGATTGGTTGTTTTCTGTATCTTGTTTGTGATTCGTTAAACCATGATCTGCTGTAAAGTTATATATAAAACCTCTGTAAACCTTTTCTCTGTGTGTGTGTATTTTTCTTCTTTTGCTCTGTAATAAATGTTTGTTCTTCAAACCACAGTGTTTTATATGTTCAAAAACCACAAAATGAATAATTTTTTTTTAAATTACAATATTTTGTATGTTTTGAAGAGAAATAAAAAGTATTTTATCTTATATATTAAATATTTATTTTACATCTTTGCTATGTAGTAATTATATAAGTGTATGTTTATGCTTAAGTAAACTATATGTGAGCTGCTCATTTGCAAAAACGATTAAGTCCATAAAAGAAAAGGTAGAAAATATGTACTGATAAATATTTATACATTTATTACTCAACAGCCATAAAATTTGTTGCCATGCAGCGTCTTAAGCCTGAACTAAAAGTTATATTCAATATAACAAGCTAATCTCTTTAGGCTGTAATGGCTCATGTATCTGTAAAATCTAAGTGACTCGTAAAACAATGATTTGTACAACACGAAATGTATCTACTGTGTTATGGGGGCGGTGTCTACTGTATCTTCATCTGGGCAAAGATCTGCTTCATGCTTTCCAACATCTGAGAAAAAGCGAGTATGTCATCAAAGTTTTAATGGCCTTGCCAAACATCATGTTCGATGAGTGCACATATGATAATCATGTCTTTGAGAAAGGTTCAGTCACTATTGCAATGTACAGGAAAGAGAGCTTAGAGCAGTGTTTCCCACGCTCCATAGGGGGTGCAATTCAAAGATGGACTCATCCAGAATTTAAGGGAAGAAGAAGCGTTGAAATTTCCAAATTTTCTTCAAGAAGTCAAAATTTTATTTTTTATTCCCCAAATGAAGAATAATATAAGTGATGCATACATAAAAAAGTATTTTAATTAAAGTGCATTATAAGTATTTTATAAAGATTTTCGCTGTAGACACGGACATTTAAATAGATGACACATTATGCTTTCCAAATGTTTTTCACACATGTCAGCCAAAGGATTCAAAGGATTCCTTTTATTTTTTACTGTAGGAACTGCAACAGCTGCTTCCTTCAGGTTTATTTATATTTAGCATTGTTGAAGCTTTTAACTGATCTTATATTTATTCCTTTAAGTTCATAGTGAACTGAGAGGTGAAAGCAAAAAAAAAAAAAAAGTTTGTCAATGTTCAAAAGGAATATTTAATATTTGGTTTCATACTCGCCATTTCACACATACAATGAACGATCACCATTTGTCTTTTATGCTAGCAATCAATGAAATCAGACCAACAAATCAATGAAATGAGGTCGTCATTTGAAGGCGAAACATAATACTCACATTAATTCCGATTTGAATTATCTTCAAATTTTAAAGAAAAATTTGAAAAAAGAGTAATATTAAAGTCTCTATTTACTTCTAATAATGCAACTGTTAATCGTACTCTAGAGGCTAGTTATTAAATTTCATTATTCATTGCTAAATCTCGGAAAAATCATACTATACGGAAGAATTTAATCAAACCGTCAATATCAGCACTTCTTAAAACGGTTCTAGAAAATGATGACAAAGACGTTAAAGCTACGCCACTAAGTAACAATACTGTTAGCCAAAGGATAGATGAAATGAGTGAGGATACTGAAATACAACTTGTTGAAAAGCTGAAAAGAAAAGAAAATTTTGGTTCAAATAGATAAATCAACTTTGAGAGATAATGAGGACATACTTATAATGTACATATCATATATTGATAAAGAGGATTTGCCAAAGAAATGTTTTGTAAATCATTAGAAAGCACCACTACCTCCAAAGATATTTACAGTAAGTTAAAAAATTACTTAGATGTCAAAATATACCAATGGAAAATATAACAACTTATGCTGCAGACGGTACTGCTAATATGATGGTGAAGAATAAGAGTTGCCTTAAATTGATGAAAGATGAGAATCCAGAAATGCTTCTTGGGCATTGTGTTATTCTTAGGGAAAATCTGGCCACTAAAAACATTTCACCTCTTCTAAATGATGGACTAAATTTAGTTATAAAGTGTATCAATGCTATTATAGCTAGTGCTAAATGTGAACGTCTCTTCAAGTTATTTTGTGAAGAACAAAATGAAGACTATATCAGATTTATACTTCACCCTGATGTAAGATGGCTGTCAAAAGAAAACTGCTGGAAAAGATTTATGGAACTATCTGATACTCTTAGTTATTTTTTAAGCCCCAAGCCTGAAATCAAAAATCTGTTAATGGTTGATAGTAAGGCATTTGTGATTTATTTAACAAATATCTTTGAAAAACTAAATACATTAAATAAAAAATTTTAGGAAGCAAATAAAAGTCTTGTCGATGTAAAAGCAGAGATATTTTCTTGTACAATACAAAGTCTGTAATCCACACTCGTCAAAACTTCGTCGATTCCGGATTATAGATCATTTAAATCTGGTAAGATGGCATGCAGAAATTATACAATTAAAAATATGAAACCGTAATTTATGAAATAAAGAGCAATTATGATCTAAAGAATATCAAAATTTACAAAAAAAAAAAAAAAAAAAAAGAAAAAGAAAAAGAAAAAAAAGAAAAAAGAAAAAAAAAAAAGAAAAGAAAGCTTAATATTTATTTGTTTACTTTATTAAACATTTCTTTCAATTTCTTTGGGCTAAATGCGAATGTGTAAACGTTAAACGCACATGCATAAAGCATAAAAAACAGTTTGTGGCTGTGAAGTCTGGATTATAGATCATTCCAGATAATGGACGTCCAGATTACTTTGTACTGTATTACCTTTATCGAATTATGTCAGGAATACATTTACGACAAAGATTTTGAAAAATTTCACTGGCTTCAAAAATGTGAAGTGACTGATAATCGCTATACATGTTATTCCCCATCATTTGAAAATTTTATCAGCTAATTTAAAAGGAAGATTTTCAGATTTGAAACAAATTGATTTGCCAACTTGGATGATGCAGCCAATGTTAGTAGATTTGGCTGATATTTCAAATATGCAATATCAAGAACCCACAGAAATGCAAAATGATAAGTCAATTAAAGCTTTATTTAATATAAAAGGGCCAATGGAATGGCTTTATGAAGTAAACTGAAATCAAATATGCGAATCCAATCAAATGTGCAAGAGAACTGTTGTTACCATTTCCATCTTCACATTTAGCTGAATGCGCAGTTAGTGCCATAAATGATTTGCTGCTGGAAAAAAAAGAAAAAGAAAAAGAAATCAACTGAATATAATAAAAGAGGGAGACTTGAGACTGAATTTAACTAAATTGTAACCTGACATAAAATTTCTCTGCAGCAAGCACCAAGCACAAGGATCTCACTAAATTTAAATAATAAATAATTACTTAAATATAGAAAAAACTTTCAATTAAAATTATTTTAATTAAAATTATTTTGTACTTGAATTTCAGTTCTCCATTATGTTTTGAAAGTTCACTTACTGTGTTTGCTCACAAAATTTTCTAGTGATTTCTTCCAAAAACCTATCATTCAAGCTTCTTCTTCATTGAACATTTAAATTTTTTAATATTAAAAATTATGAATATGCTAAAGGGAGCATAAGAATTTTAGAGAGGATTAGGTGGGGCATAACAAAAAAAAAAAAAAAAAAAAAAGGTTGGGAAACACTGGCTTAAAGCCTCTATACTATTCACCTTTTCAGAGATGCAGCTAGCCTTCAGTTTATTTTTACAGGTGACAATGCTTATCCATATATGGCTAATCTAGTGGATGAACTTCAGAAAAGTGAGGCTTTTAACCAGATGGATTGGCCAGCCAAATCTCCAGACCTAAATTTTATGCCTGGGATGCTCTCGAAAGGGAAAACAGAACTTCCTTTTCCCCCTCCCAGAACCTTTCAAAATCTGAAAACAACAATGTTGCAAGAGTCAGACCAGTTATCACAGGGTCTAGTAAACGAACTCATTTTCAGTATGAAGTTACATAGTGAAAGCTGTAAGAGGTGACTACACTCCTTATTAGCCTCTTTTATTCTTTTTTGTAACTTCTGTTTTAGATCCTCCTGAGCTGATACACTTTATGCACAATCATGTTTAAGTACCATAACTGTTGTGCGATTTTTTTTTAAAATTACATCAAGCTCCGTTATACCATATTTCATTAAATCTACTCATCAATTCAGGAGATAATCGACCAAACGTAAAAATTTTCTTAATTCTGAGCACCAGTGTGCTGACAGCTACTTCTGAGTAAAAAACAGTGAAAATTCATACGTAATAAAGCAAATGGGAAAATACATGAAGCATGACATATCTCTTGGATTTAAAAAACTCCTTAAAATGCAATAATGAATTATCAAAACATTTCAAACCAAAGAAATAAAGAACATGGCAAAATTTTAAATATTGTCCATTTTGCAATAGTTTGACTGTTCATATATTAGAAATGCTTTAAATGCAGTACGAAGTCCAAAATACGGATGCCCATTATCCAGAATGATCTAAAATCCGGACTTCAAAACCATCAAAAACGTTTTTCTAGTAGGCCTTACACATGCGCATTTGATCCCCCTCTCCGCGCATAATAAAATATCTGTAGAGTACCGATTCTTAATTTCACTTCGACACTTAAATAAAATAACTTGCTATTGAAGAAACAATCTAATAAATTTGTAAGATCAGTAATTTGGCTCCATTGCTGCGTATCTGCTTGGCCAACATCTCAAACCGAAATATTCTACATAGATACGGCGTTGATCTGATGCCAACATGGCGAATCATTATTTATTATACTTTCCTTTCATCACCGCATGTTTATCAAAACATGACAACTTGAGTAATGACTCATGTAGTGATGCCTAAACAATTTTTTTTAAGTTAGTAATTGAATAATAAAGGAGTATGGTAACATTTTATGTTGATATTACGCTTGGTGATGATTACAGATTTAAGTTAAAAGTGCTAAAAAGTGTTGACGAGAAATTTACCAAAAATTTCTTTCCATATGCTAAAAATAGATTTTGTTGATGATACTCATGGACCCAAAGATTACATTTAGAGCTATTTGAATTAAGAATAACTGATTTGTTATCCACATAAACCCAGAACCAGTGGCAGAGCTCGTATGGCCGCACGGAGTCGCAGAATTAAGGACCCACAGAGAGTGCATCAGACAGTAAGATATCTAGCGCCAGCTCTCAATAAGGCTTAAGTATATGTGGGAATTTATTTATTCAGAACTCTGATAAGCATGTGCATGAAACAGACTAAGTATACTAAATAACTAAACTAATACAATTCAGGCTTAATTGTCTCAGTGTGCAATAGAAGCAAGATAAAATTTAATGGAACAACTTGGCGTTAGTCGCCAAGCTCACGATGCATAGCCAAATATGTATAGTGAAGGACAGCTAAACTTGATGACAATAGCGGCTAATTTTAAAGGTTTTTGGACATCGCAAAACAAAGGTAACATTTTCCAATTAACAGATTTTGTAAAGAAATGTGGAGAAGTGGTAATAAATGAAGATGATATAAAAGAAGTTTTTCATTGTGATGACAATGCTTCTCAAACATCAATCAATTAATGAATGGTTAAATCTGTAGTATAATTCCAAATCCAGAAAATATCGCTACCGATAGTGAAGAAAGTGACAGAGAAGTTACTGAAAATGAGAAAATTTCAATTGACAAGTTAGTCGGAATTCTCAAAATAGCAGTGACAGGACTTCCACAATGCAATTAAACAAGAGATTATGTCTATCTAAAGAATTAAAGAGAAAGAATTAGCACAAAAAACAGAGCAACTTAACTTACATTGAAAGAAATGTTTAATAAGGTAAACAAATAAATATTAAGTTTTTTTTGGTAAACTTTTATACTCTTTAGAACATAAATACTTCAGAATTTCATATTTTTAATTTCTAGATACCATCTTACTAAATTTAAACTGATGATCTAATATCCGGAAAAATCCCAAATTCGGAATCGCCAAAGTCCTGACGAGTCCAGATTTCAGACTTTGTACTGTATTAAAAAATTTGCACAAGATTATAAGCACTACAAAAACTATCAGTGTGGCGCAACAAATAAATACAGTCAAAAGTCTTTAATCCGGACTCGTCGGGACCTCGGCGATTCCAGATTATTGATTTTTCCGGATTATAGATCATCAGTTTAAATCTGGTAAGACGGCATGCAGAAATTATAAAATTAAAAATAGGAAACAGTAATTTATAAAATAATGAGCAATTATGATCTAAAGGGTATCAAAATTAACAAAAAAAGAAGCTTAATATTTATTTGTTTACTTTATTAAACATTTCTTTCAACGCGCACATGCATAAAGCATACCTTACGCATAGCCGAAATTAGAAAATTGCAACCAGAAAACTATTTGATTTGTATTCGTGATATTTATAATGACGAGGAATTTGATTTAAATCTTATCAAAGACGGAGTACATCGAGATTAAATACTACATTTAGTAAGGAATTATAAGCCGAATAAAATAAAAACATCTGCCCTGAAGATAACGATAGTGCTGACAGATCTGTTGGCAGTGGTGATAAAGGCAAAGCATATTTTGCTTTCCTTAAATAAAGCTAAGACTAAATTAAATAAAATTCATGCTTTATTCCGTAAATAAAATAAAAGAGCTAACACTGTAGCCTTTACATTTAAAATCATTTGATTGAAAGCAAACTAGCATAATGCTAACTGATAACCACACAAGAGAACAAGAACAAGCTCCGCCGATACCGGCGTACATATGTATTATACTCGGCCAACCCGCCAATCTTGACATCATCGGCCAATCAGCGGCAACCACGTTAGCTTACCGCCGATCGACCTCCGATCAAAATTTGCATGTGGAAAACTAAAGCCAACAAACGGCCCTCTTTTCCCCATGCAAAGATAAAAACAAAACTTTCACAGAAGTTCATAGTTCAATTCTATTATACAAAAACACTTATTGTCTTTAAACACTGAAAACATCTAAACAAAACTTTCTTAAATTAACAGCAGGCGCTGCTTTTGTAAATAAGTCGGCAGTATTTAATTTACTGGTGATAAATTCAAGGTCAAACACTCCATCATTTACTAGTCTTCTAACAAAGTGATATTTTACGTCTATGTGCTTAGTTCGGCGATTTTCTATTGGCGATCTAGAAAAATCAATGGCAGACTTGTTATCACAAAATAGTTTACACTCTCTTAAATTAAACTTTAAAATTTCATCTTGTAAGACATTTTTTGTCCACATTAATTCCTTCGCTGCTTCAGATAAGGCGATATACTCCGCTTCCATGGTTGATAAACTTACACATTTTTGTTTAACAGTTTTCCAGATTACCGGTACTTCATCTAAATATAATATAAATCCTCCCATGGACACGCGGTCATCTCTATTACTTGCATAATCAGCATCTGAATAACAATATAAATTTAGATGTTTAATCTTCGATAAGTTTAACTTATATAATTTAGTACTATTGAGATAACCAAGCAATTTCAACAATGCTTCCCAATGTCTAATTCCAGGATTCTCCTGAAATTGTGATAAGATATTCACTGCATATGTAATATCAGGCCTTGTCCTGTTAGCTACAAAAACTAAACATCCTAACAGATTTCTAAAGGGTAATATATGCATTTCCGCAACTTCTGCACTTGTAGATGGACAATCTAATTTTGTAAGAATAGTGGCCTTAGCTATGGGAAGTGAAGTTATTGGTATCTGGAAATGTTTAAATTTTTCAAAAATTTCTTCGATATATTTTTGCTGATGTATAAAAACCCCATTCTCATTCTCTAAGAATTCAATTCCAAGTAACGTTTTAGTTTTGCCTAATATTTTAAGATCAAAAAACTCACTCAGCTGTGAAATTACTTTATCTATACTATATTGATCTTTACTAAAAATCACAATATCATCTACATATAACAAGAGAATTACATTTGAACCCTTATAAACACAATTACACCATTGTATTTTCTAAAGTACTTTCAAATTCACAAAACCATTCACGGCCGCTTTGATGTAGACCGTAAATGGCCTTGTGTAATAAACATACTTTATTTTTCTCTTCGATAAATCCCTCTGGTTGGGTCATATATATTTTCTCATTTAGGTTTGCATATAAATATGCGTTCTTTACATCTAACTGACAATTAGTTCATCCATATAAACATACCAGTATAGCGAAAAATATTCTTATGATTGAAAAATTTACTACAGGACTGTAAACGTCATCAAAATCTTCACCTCTTTTCTGCCTGAATCCCTGTGCTACTAAGTGTGCTTTGTATCTAACCACTTGATTCTTTTCATTTCTTTTTAGCGTATAGACCCATTTGTTTCCTATTATAGTTTTATTTTCTGGCTTTTCGACCAATTCCCAAACCTTTCTTTTCTTTATTGTGTCGATTTCTTCTTTCATTGCCTTATCCCATTCTTCGGCATTTACTGATTTTCGTGCTTCTTTAAAATTTTGTGGGATAACTATTTCTACGGAATTTGCCTCTTCAGACACAGAGCTAGTCTCCTGTTCTACAAAATTAACTTTCCCCGAGTATTCGTTTTTTCCACTAAAATCGAACTTATCTTTTTCATATTTAATATTTCTTGCCTCACAATACTTTTCAATATCATTGTAAGATCTAAAACGGGTGTCTGTTCCCTCTACATAATAATCTGTACGTGTTCCATCTGGCCTTTTAACTGCTTTTCTTTGCCAGTTTAAGTCTGATACTTCTTTCGGAGTAGATTTGTCATCTGACAACTTTATTTCTCCTCTAGAAATTTCCTGTTCTTCATCTGATTCTGCTAATAGCTCGGATTCCTCTAGTCTTTTAAATTTAGGTTTTGATTTCTGTTCCAGGATGCCATTTGCTGCATACAGTTTTTCATCGAACTTCACATTACAGGTTTCTATTAATCTGTGTTCTTCTGGCAGCCATATCCTATAACCCCTAGTTTCCTTCGCATATCCTACCATGATTCCTTCTTTGCAACTCATTTCTAATTTATTCCTAATCTGCTTTGGCACGCCAACATAGGCTTTACAACCAAATACCTTAAAACAAAATACACTGGGTTTTCTACTTAGGAACATTTCATAAGGGGTTCGGTTGTTTTTATGACATACTCTGTTCCACGTATGTACGAAACAGCCAAGAGCTTCTGCCCACCATTCTTTTCCCATTTTACCATCATTAAGCATAGCTTTAACTGCGTCTAATGCCGTTTGGTTAAAACGTTCACACACACCGTTCTCTTCTGGGGTGTACGCGTTCGTGCGTTCAACACTAATTCCATTTTCGGCTAAGTACCCTTCGAATTGCCTGTTACAGAATTCCCCACCATTATCGTTGCGTATACTTATTAATTTTCTATTCGTCAGTCTTTCCTTTTGCCTATGATAATTCTTAAAGTTGTAGAATGATTCGTTTTTATTTTTCATACAATACACTGTTACTAATCTACTATAGTCATCTACAATAGCAAGAAAATATTTACTCCCAGCCTTAGATGGAACTGGTAGTGGGCCACAAACGTCTAAATAAACCAACTGCAATGGTTTACCCGATCTCTTCGGAACAGATTTAAAAGTTATTCTACTAGATTTAGCAATAATACACGATTTACACCTCTTTATTGGTTTTTCAATTTCTGGTAATCCTTTCACGCTTTGATTCTTACTAGTTTTCTTAATATAATCAAAATTTACGTGGCTAAATCTCCGATGCCATAGCATTGCATCGTCTACTTTATTTAACTTTCCAATTTCTGTACCGTAACCAGCTTCCCTTTTACCTGTTGCATATCTAAATGGTTTTACGTGATAAAGTCCGTCATATCGTTTAGCGTAGCATAATCTATCACAATTATTAAAGTATATCCACATCTTCCCTTTTGAAATCACAAAATGAGCACCAGCCTTTTCTAACCTTGCTCCCTATAATAAATTTCTTCTTAGATTTGGATTATATAACACATTATCTAACTCAATCCAATTTATTCGACTGCCTACTTTTACTGCAAATTTGACAGTACCCTTTCCTAGTACTTTACTTTCACAATTTCCTACAGCTAAAGACATACATATATCATTTATTTCTTCGAAATTTGTCATTAAATTTCTATTATTACAGAAACGAGTTGTAGCTGCAGTATCTACGACCCAATTAAATTTATCTGCGTTACCTCCTTTATCTGTAGTTGTTACATAATTTTCTACTAACATTAATTCTTTATCTTTAAACTGTCCATTTTTATCGTCTATTTTAAACTGATTTTTACTTACAGTTTCTTTACATTGAGCAATTAAGTGCCCAAATTTATGACATCTGAAACAAGGTCCTATTCTCATATTCCCCATTTTTTTCTTAGATTTAGTTTTATTTTCAACTTTATCTTTCCCTGCGTTTAAACTAATAGTATTAAACACGCTTACCTTGCTGTCTTCTAAATCGGCAATTACCTGGCGAAGTCGGCTTTCTTCCCTTACCAGCTCTTCAGCAATTCTTTCCAGCGTAAAATCTTTGTCCTTCCACCTATATATCAACTGTACAATGTCGGAGTATTCCTGGGGTAATCTCCTTATTGCCTGGAATCCTTTAAAAAGATCTGCCAAGTTGGGACCAGCTTCAGCCAACTTCTTTGCAGTCATTCTTATCCTCGCGATAAATAATCCTATTTCTTGATTTGGCGTATATCTAATACTAAAAAATTCATCCAGTAACTGAATTATCCTTGCTCTTGTTTTGAGTTCGAATTGCTTCTGTAGAACTTCCCACGCTTCTTTACCACTTGAACATTCTTGTATCAGTGGCGTGGCCTGAACTCAGCTTTAATTCCGTAATATAATGTAGTGAAGGCTCTGTTCTCTCTTAGTGTGAACTCCTGCTTTTCACGCCTTGTTGCACTTTTATCTAATTCTTCTTCTTTGTCCTCTATGAAGCTCTAACAATTTCTATCCAGTAACAGCATTTTCATGTTGACTTTCCATCGATCTCAGTTGTCATGGTTTAACAACTCAAAACCTTCAGGTAATAATGACATCTTCAATTAATTGTGAGCACAACGACTTGAACAAACTTCTAAGACAGGTCAGCTTCTTTTCGTGGATAACGGCCCTCTTCACCTACATTCCTTCAATGCTGAGTTGAACTGGATGACTGATTAGCTGTTGGCGCTGGGCCCATAATCCTGTTGGCAGTGGTGATAAAGGCAAAGCATATTTTGCTTTCCTTAAATAAAGCTAAGACTAAATAAAATTCATGCTTTATTCCGTAAATAAAATAAAAGAGCTAACACTGTAGCCTTTACATTTAAAATCATTTGATTGAAAGCAAACTAGCATAATGCTAACTGATAACCACACAAGAGAACAAGAACAAGCTCCGCCGATACCGGCGTACATATGTATTATACTCGGCCGACCTGCCGATCTTGACGTCATCGGCCAATCAGCAGCAACCACGTTAGCTTACCGCCGATCGACCTCCAATCAAAATTTGCATGTGGAAAACTAAAGCCAACAAGATCAACTTCCAGTTCATTGCGCTCTGCGACGCCCCCCCCCCCCGCGCAGAACAGCGTGAAATTGATAAACAGATTTCAGAACAGTTAGATAAACAAAGGATATGCCTTTATCCATTTTTTGTAGCAATTCGTTTTTTTGTTTAATGGACATCGAAACATACTTTCATTTTCTAGATCCTTCGGGAGCTCCAGCATCGGAAATTCTATTTGACATAATCGAAAGTTCAAGCTTACTTCTATAAAATTGCTCTTACAGCCAGCAAAAAATAATAAGCCGGATCCAATTCGAAGATTAAGGAACAACGCAATAATCAACATTAACTGAAATAGATAATTAGATAATTTTACCTTATACCATACGTTATACATTAAACGCACACGCGAAAACATTTTCTGCGCTTGCGCAGATGCGTATGCGCAGTCGTAAATGTCTTGCGCGCACGCGTAAAACGCCTATGTGCGTGCGTCAGCGCGGCGCATGCACAGAAAGATTTTAGCTTTGAGGTCCGGATTATAGAACATTCCGGGTTATGGGTGTCTGAATTAACGACTTTTGACTGTATTATCTTTTCTTTTGAAGCAGTTGCTAGATAACCCAAATACTCACAAAGTAAAATTATAGTCACAGAATTTTCATACCTCCAGAACCGATATTTTTATAATTATGCAACAAAATAATTACAAATACAAGGAATACAAATCTGAAAAACCATTAAAAATTAGATATTCAAGCAAAAAAATTAATAAATTATTAAATATCTATGTATGGCTTAAAGATAAACAAACAAAAAAAATCTGAAATCATTTTTAGAGTAATAACAAATTTCCTATCTTCAAAAACATAATATATTTTGTTCAACAAGTCTGATACTAAAACCCATGTGAAATTGAAACATTTGATTACACTGACAGAAAAAAACTAAAAATTTCAAATAAGAAAATAAAGGCTAATGGAATTTAGTCATAAATACTTCTAAAATACTACAAGGTCTGGCTATTAATTTCCAGGACTGACATAACTGTAGGAGAACAAAAAGTCAGAAGATGACGCTAATGATTGCATATTGAACAGCGTTTTCATGTGCAGTGCGTTACGCATGTGCAGTGCAATCAGCGCCATTCTGAAGTAAGTGGTTCTTGCGGAAAGGCGCATTAAAACATAGCTCTTAAATTCCTACTGCCGAAACAAAAATAGAGCAAAGAATTAACATTAAATTTTGCTTCAAATTGGACAAGACAGCTGTGGAAACCTACGAAATGTTAAAACAAGTTTATGGCGAGGAAGCATTATCCCGCTCAAGAACTTTTGAATGGTTTAAACGCTTTCGAGACGGGCATGAAAGCGTCGAAGATGATCCACACACAGGTTGGCCGCTGTCCATACGCATGCCGGAAGCAATTGAAAAAGTTCGCGATATGGTGAAATGTGATCTTCGATTGACTATTTGAGTATTTGCCAATGAATTCAACATGCACAAAGAGATGGTTCGGCAAATTTTGATGCAAGACCTAGGCAAACGCAAGATTTGTTCCAGATTCGTTCCTCACCATTTAAGGAACAAACAAAAGCAATTGAGACTGGACACATGTGGCGAACTTATCGACAACGCTGATGCTGACCCTGTGTTCCTGGATAGGATAGTCACGGGAGATGAGTCTTAGTGTTATCAATATGACCCTGAAACCAAGCATCAAAGCTCCGAATGGCGGTCTACAAATTCACCAAGGCAGAAAAAATTTCGATTTCAAAAGTCCAAAATCAAGGTCGTGTTAATCGCTTTCTTCGATTGCGATGGACTTGTTCATCATGAATTTCTTCCTCCTAACATGACTATCAATGGACAGTTCTACACAGTTCTTGACCGACTTCGAAAACGAATTCGTAGATCGAGGCCTCATTTTCAACAAAATGGGAGTTGGCTGCTACTACATGACAATGCCCGCCCACACATTGCGTTGCCTGTGAAGCGATTCTTAGCCTAGCATGGTGTCGTTGAAATGCAGCATCCACCATACTCTCCAGACCTAGCACCCGCAGACTTTTTCCTGTTTTCTATTCGCTGAAGGGAACAAGATTTCAGGATGTCGAAGCCATCAAGAAAATTGTAACGTCACTATTAAAGAGCATTCCAAAAGAGGACTTTAAAACTTCTTTCCGAAATTTGTACAGCTGAGCACAGACGTGCATTACGGCTGATGGGGATTACTTTGAATCATATTAAATGGCTATGTGTTTAACCTTTTTTTCTTCTGAGTTACTCCATGAGTCGTGAAAATTAATAGCAGGATCTTGTATAATTACGATGAAGTACTAATACTTAAATTAACATAATGTTAAAAATTATTTAATAAAAGAAGACTTACTGAGCTTCCAAGGATTATTTTTACATGTTAAATACCACATGTAGAAGGCATTCTTGGTACGATCAGACATATCTTGTATATCACCACGAAAAAAACGACTGACATAGGCTTGACTCATTTTGGTCATTTCCGCAATCATGGTTTGTTTGATGTTGTACCTCATAACAAAATTACGGATTTCAGATAATATTGTCATTTCGCCTTTTCTAAAAAAAAGATATAAAAATTATTAAATTTTTTAAAAATTTTAAACAAAAATATTAATGCACTACATTCATTAAATTCAGAAGCTTATTTATGTGGCAAATTCTTAAATATACAAAATTTTAAAATGCATTAAAACAAAAAGCACAAGGCAAAATACCAAGAAAAACAGTGTAACATTAAATACGTCAAACTCTGAATCATGTATCACTGCTTAACAAACAAAATGATAGCAAAATAAGTTAAAAATACTAAAAAATGCATTTTAATATGATGAGCATAAAGCAAAAATTTTTAAGTACAAACATAAAGTAGATATTTATGTTTAAACACGCTAAATATGTCAGACTTCTTTCTTCTTTATTTCTACCTTCAGTCACTGCACCACATTTGAAAATATGTCTATAAAATTTAGCTAAATACTTACATAACCTTTACAAGTAATTCCCACTACTTATATTTGAAATTAGTACAAAATATACTGTTAATTACAGTTTTTACTTATTTTTAAGCTCAGTTATGTATCCGTTTAAAGCATCCTTCAAGAGTATCATTTACATAAACTACAAAATGACTAGTTTTACATCTTTTTGCCATAATTCAATAAAAGAATCAGAATTATTAGGAAGATATTTTATATATATACATATATACCAAGTTCATCAATGTAGCAGACAGTATTTAATATGTAGCAATGTAGCACACAGAAATTAAATGTTGCAAGCAATGTTAAATGTAGCTACTCTGTTGTCACATACTAGTTAAATGTAGCACACAGTAGTTAAAACTACAGAACATTGATATTTTCACATTTAGTTTGACTTATACAAATAACTGGACAATCTGCAACTATTTTTATGCTTTCTTTCAGTGCTACACAATTGCAAAAGAACTTTACATAGTAAATTCTCCACAAAAGTTTCTTTTAATATTTCTAAATTTCAATATAATTTTATAGCTTTTATTCTGAATTGTATTCGGGCTCCTAATGTTGATTCCTAAATGCTTTGATGGAAAACAAATACTAAATTCAAGTCTCATATGAGCTAATAACGGTATTTATTTGCTGAAATGTAGATATTTTTTATTTTAAAATTAATTTTCACTATTTTGGTAAAGTTCAAGATATTGTACAATGTGACATCCACTTACATCTTATTGCTACTCACCATGATAATGAAAAAATGTGCTAACTTTGCTTCATTCCACATAAAAGCTAAAGACATTTTTTTGGCTCGGTGAGAAGGAAGAAAAGGAAGAACTTGTTTCCCATAAAATATTCTTAAAAATATACTTTTGTACTACATTCCTCAGATTCCAAAAAATTAAATTTCTTAAAATATTCACAAAGATATATCTTTGTACTACAGTCTGCACAAATACTACATTATTCAGATTATAAAATTTAGCAAACGCCTTGTAACTCATTTCCAAAAACTTTGTAAGCTGATAATCAAGTGTTATCCTAACTTTATTTTTATATAAAAAGATGATCATGTACATATTGTACAAAATATTACTTAAATAAAAGATTTATTAAGTAACCTCTGATGCATACGTTTTCTATGGATGCATATAAAACAATATAACAGAACAGAGGAAATGTTGGATCATCAGGACAATTTTTAAATTCCTTCCTTGATGATAAATACAAATCAAGCAAAACAAAAAAACATGAAACTTTTATTAAATCACATAAGCACCATTTCATTCTATGACTTTTTTCCATCTCTCTGCTAAGCCCACCCAGCAGTCGAGCGGTAAAATCGCTGAACACTGGTAGTTTGATCCGAGGTTCGAATCCCTTGAACGGGCTGGCTGCATGGGCGTTTTCGTGGTTTTCCCCATGTGTAATGTGTATACGAGCCAGTTTCCCTTAGAAAGTCCTCCACAGAGGCATCCCTCCCCTTAGGCAGATAGCCCTAGTGTGCTTTGCCATATTCACAATACACCAATACACACACCCACCTCTCTGGGAGCTGACAAATTCCTTTTTTAAAAAAGTCATTAGGTTTATTCATAAAGTTATCAAGGTGCCAAATGGCAGTCTCCAAAACAGTAAACTCCAGGTCAGTCAAAGAACTGCACATAAGTGATCTGAAGAGATGAAAATCCAAGAGAGCAAGTTCTGCTAAATACAGAGGGAGATGGGTGACATAAAACACTTCAGCCATACTCAATAAGCCTTTCACCTTCATAGAAATGTAAGTCCAAACATTATTATGATGGAAAACAATACCCAGACCATTGGTCAGTTCTGAAAACTGACCAATTTCTGCCTTTAAAACAATTTGTTGGAAAAAGTATTTTTCCAAACAACGTCTCAATTAGTAGTAATTTCCCCACAGTTCCACTATACGTGATGCATTACTTTTCTGTGATAGAGCCTGACTCTTGATGTTACTACAGGAGGTTCTTCTTATCCCTAAGATCTCTTTCTAGTAACATTATTATATAGTATTCACTTAACATCTTCAATAACGAGGCATTTCAAGAGAGGCAGTTCTTTATTTCTTTTCATCGAAGAATCACATGACAAAAATTTTAGTCCCTGTGTCGGCAGATGGCACTAGCTGTCTAGCAGCGGCTGTGTGGGTAGGTAGAGTAAGTTAGCAGATGTGTCAGAGCAAGTGAAATGACAAGACGTTTAGAAAAGTGATCTTGCTTGGAGTTGCGAGTCATGATTCATTGCCCTGATCAAGTGCCTGCAGCCACACCATTACTGTCAATCGTTATTGTGCCACTTAGACGAGGTTACATGGAGCCATCTGATACAAGTTGAGTGATGGTGTCATCCTCCTGCATGGCACTGCCCAGCCCCATACTTGCTCATCAAACTCAAGAATTGCTGCAAAAGTTTAAGTGGGAAGTCTAGAGTTACAACTCGAACGCGAAAGTTTCTCTTCTGCCAGTGACAACGAAGAGTCGAAAAACAAACTTGGAAGAGAGAGGTTGCTCACTCAGTTTCTCTTGATAGAATTTGATACGAAGGGGGGGGATAATCCCCATCTTTTGATTTAAAATTAATCTTGAATTATGTATATATTGTAGTATAAAAGATATGTGTAAATAAAAGTCATTAAGACTTAATTGAAGTAGTGATTTGAATCGAATATACAAATCGAAAGCTCTCCCAAATAGAACTATGGATTATAGAAATAACATATTTTAGTGGTGCCTTCACCAAGGGACTTTTGGATTAGAATTTCTAAGATTAGCAGACGGATTACCTGTAAACAGGTAAGCAATTCCCTTTTTCTTTGAAAATTTGGAAAAAACTGAGTTTCAATATTGCGATTAATCAATTTTAAACATGGAAGCTTTAAACAAACTGAAGCAGAAACGGATTAATGAATGCAGCTGTGTTACGAAAATTAATTACAAAAATAGAATCTTTGTTATCAGAAAACATCGAAAACACGAACATCGAGGAATTGCAGGAGATGAATGAAACAATTCTCGAAAGAGGAAACATGTTGAAAATGTTGAATTCACAAATCGAAACTCGGTTAAAAGATGCTTAAGAATTTGAAAAAGATATTTCTGCAAGTGATAAATACGATGAGCAAATTATGTCTGCAAAGTTTAGAATTAAAATAAGATTAAATAAATGTAATGAAAATTTGTCTGTGAAAAATGCATCAGATGCAGATTCTTTGAACACTTCTGTTTTTGAAATAAATGTATCGTCATCGGCTATGAAATTGCCAAAGTTAAATATTCCAAAATTCTCAGGAGATGCAGGAAAATGGTTAGAATTTTTTAACAGTTTTCAAGCTGCGATTGATCAGAACAAAGCGTTAAGCAAGATTGAAAAATTCGTATACTTGAAATCATTATTAATAGGGCAAGCATATAATGTCGTTGGAGGATTTCAGTTAACCGAACAAAATTATGATTCGTGCTTAGAACTTTTAAAAGAACGCTTTGGAAAACCAGAGAAAATTACAAAATCACATATGAATAATCTTTTGGACATAAAACCAGTTAAAAATTCTTCTAACTTAAACGTACTAAGAAGATTACACGATGCTTGTGAAATAAACATTCGAAGCTTAAGTAATTTAGGAGTAACTTCAGGTTCATACGGACACTTGTTAAATCCAATAATTGCCTCATGATTTGATTCTCGAATATCACCGAAAGCGTGATCCAAAAGAGGAATCTGATGTTGCAGGTTTAAGTGCTTTTTTGAAAAACAAAATTGAATGCCGCGAACAAACGTAACAAACCGGAACCGAAACTCGTTCCATTGAATGGCAAGAATAAACACTTCAACAAACACAAAAGTAATTATAAATACACAAACAATAAGTTTAACTCTAAAGTTAACGCCTCGTCCGCGGCAGAATTATTAGCTCCCGTAAAAGAAGAAAACTGTATTTTTTGCAAAAATAACACACATAATAGTGAAAAGTGTAAATAAAAAACGAAATGTACCGAGATTTACAAGGTCGATGTTATATTTTTCTGGCTCAAGGTCATCGATTTTCCGATTGCTCTGAGAAAGCCTCTTGTGTATACTGCCACAAAAAAGATAATGCAACCCTTTGTTACAAAAATGAGAAAAAACCTGAAGCATCGCAATCAAAAGGTGTAGAAAATTCAGCGTGCAATCACCTGGAGTGTTGAAGAATTAGACATTGCTGAAAAGAAATTAGTGAAGATTGTTCAACAAGAAGCATTCTCTAATGAATATCAGTTGAAGGGACATTTTACTTTCAGAGACGAAGAAGGGATTATAAGATTGAAAAACGAAGATTTTGAGAAGACATGATGATGAAAACTTCCGGTGCCCCATTGTACTTCCATCCAAACATGAATTATTAGAAAGAATGATACAAGACTATCATTTACAACTTTTACATGCTGGTACTCAAGTTCTTTTGACTAACATTCATCAAAAATTTTGGATAATAAAAGGAAGAAAAACAGTACAAGGAGTCATATCAAAGTGCGTTCGGTGCAAAGAGACACTCGGCGAAAGCTCTTGATACAGTGCTCTCCCAGAAGATCGAGTCAGAGATGCTTATGCATTTGAGGTGACAAGTGTTGATATAGCAGGACCATTTTATTTAAAAGAAAATAGAAAAGCTTGAATCTTGCTTTTTACTTTTCATTTAGAATTAATTGAAAGCTTATCGACTAATGGATTTTTTCTCAGATTTAGAAGATTCATAGCACGAAGAGGACGGCCTAGAGTAGTATACAGCGATAATGGCACAAATTTTGTAGGGGCAACGAATTTGCTCCGATCTGTTGACTGGAACCAAATTATCAGAAGTTCTTCGATAATGAAAATTCAGTGGAAGTTAAATCCACCAACCGCAGCTGGTTCAGATGATCAAAAAATTATTGAGAAGAGTACTGGGAAAAGCATTACTTTCATATGAAGAAATGTTAACTATCCTATGTGACGCAGAAGCAAATATAAACTCCAGACCATTAACATACAAGTCAGAAGATTCCACCGATTTATGTGCACTCACTCCATCTATGTTTATTCAGGATGTGCGAACTGAAGGTGTTCCGGATCTGGACAGTTTGGATAAAATCAACTTATCGAAAAGATGGCGATACCACCAAAAGTCACGTGTGGAATTTCGTAAAAGATTTAGAGATGAATATCTTGGTATGTTAGTACATCGACCAAAGACTGTACCTTCGTGAATCATCAAGAAAGGTGATTTAGTGTTTGTAGAGGACGATGAAAGGAAAAAGAACAGACTGGCCTATGGGTCATGTGATCGAAACATACCCAGGAAAAGACAATATCATCAGAGTGGTGAAAGTAAAAACATCTAGTGGTGAACTGTTAAGACTAGTTCAAAGAGTATTTCCAATGGAGATAGACATTAAAGAATCTATCTTCGAGCTTAAAACTACTGAATCATCCACATCTCCAAGAAATACTGGTAAAATGAATGATTTAGTAATTGATACCAAAGATTGTAAACTTGAAAATTCTGATAAAAACATTCAGTTTAGTAGATATGGCAGAAAAATTGTGAAACCAAAGAACTTTAATTAGTTTAATTTTGTTTTCAGTACCACTACTATTTGTTTTCTTTATTCCTTTCTTTGAATTTAAATTTTGTATACAATTTGATTTTCCAGTTAAAGTGAATTAAGTGAATTAATCTCTTTACTAGTATTTTCAGAAAAGAATTTTTTGCCTGTTGTTTAAAGAATGTAAGTTTGCAAAATATTAAGTAAGTTTAAAATATTCAAGATATTTGTTACGCCTAGATAAAATTGTTGATTTTGGTAAGATTTAAATTACTCATCTTATATTCGTATTTCAATTTTCATTTCTCAATTGTTTTGATTTTTTCATACTTTGTCAAAAATCAAAAGGTGGGAGAAATGTTACAACTTGAACACAAAATGACTGAAAGTTTCTCTTCTGCCAGTGGCAACGAAGAGTCGAAAAACAAACTTGGAAGAGAACGGCCACTAACTCAGTTTCTCTTGATAGAATTTGATACGAAGGGGGGTTATCCCCATCTTTTGATTTGAAATTAATCTCGAATTATGTATAATTTATTGTAATATAAAAGATATGTGTAAATAAAAGTCATTAAGACTTAATTGAAATAGTGATTTGAATCGAATATACAAATCGAAAGCTCTCCCAAATAGAACTATGGATTATAGAAATAACATATTTTAGTGGTGCCTTCACCAAGGGACTTTTTCACCAAGAGAATCCCTTCAAACATATTTTAGTGGTGCCTTCACCAAGGGACTTTTTCACCAAGAGAATCCCTTCAAACATATTTTAGTGGTGCCTTCACCAAGGGACTTTTTCACCAAGAGAATCCCTTCAAAAAGGGATGTGAAAAGAGCCATGGAGAGCTGCCTCAATGGGCAGTGATGCGACTTCTACAAAGCCAGGTTAAACAAATTGGTTCTGCATTCAGATAAATCTTTGTTTTAAATGTATTCCTGACATAATTCAATAAAGATAATACAGTACAAAGTCTCTAATCCGGACGTCCATTATCCGGAACAATCTATAATCCGGACCTCAAAGCCACAAACTTACGCAAGCGCGCTTCCGATAGTGAAGAAAGTCACAGAGAACCTTATTGAAAACGAAAAAATTTCGATTGACAAGTTAGTCGGTATTCTCGACATTACAGGACTTGAACAGTGGAACTTTGTAACTGAACAAGAAATTATGTCTGTTTATAGAATTAAAGAGAAAGTATTAGCACAAAAAACGAAGCAACTTAAACAACTTACATTGATAGAAATGTTTACTAAAGTAAACAAATAAATATTAAGCTTTTTTTTTTTTTTTTGTAAATTTTGATACCCTTTAGATCATGATTCCTCTTTATTTCATAAATTGCAGTTTCATATTTTTAATTGTATTATTTCTGCATGCCATCTTACCAGATTTAAATTGATGATATATAATTCGGAAAAACCCCTAATCCGGAATCGCCGAAGTCTCGATGAGTCCAGATTACAAACTTTGTACTGTACAGTCAAAAATCGTTAATCCGGACTCGTCGGGACTTCGGCGATTCCGGATTATAGATCATCAGTTTAAATCTGGTAAGATGGCATGCAAAAATTACAAAATATGAAACCGTAATTTATGAAATAAAGAACAATTATGATCTAAAGGGTATCAAAATTTACAAAAAGAAAAAGCTTAATATTTATTTGTTTACTTTATTAAAACATTTCCTTCAATGTAAGTTGCTTCGTTTCATGTGATAATACTTTCTCTTTAATTCTATTAAACAGACATAATTTCTCGTTTAGTTACAAAGTTCCGCTGTTCAAGTCCTATAATTGCTGTGTTGAGAATACCGACTAATTTGTCAATCGAAATCTTTTCATTTTCAATAACCTCTGGGTCACTTTCTTCACTATCGGAAGCGAATTATAATGACGAGGAACTTGATTTAAATCATATCAAAGACTCGAGAGGAAATACTAAACTTAGTACCGAATTATAATCTAAATAAAATAAAAACATCTGCTCTGAAGATAAGGATAGTGTTGACAGATCAACTTCCAATCCGCAGTGTGAAATTCATAAACAGATTTCGGAATTCAAAACATACTTTCGCTTTGTAGATACAAATTACATATTAGTAAATATATATTGGAAATTCTATTTGACATAATCTTTCTAATCTATCATAATCTAATAATGATGTTTCTGCCCCCACCTCTGCCGCAGAGCAGCATGAAATTGATAAACAGATTTCGGATTTCAAAACATACTTTCGCTTTGTAGTAAATATATATCGGAAATTCTATTTGACATAATCGAAAGTTCAAGCTTACTTTTATAAAATTGCTCTAACAGTCTGCAAAAAATAATAAGCCGGATCCAATTCGAAGATTAAGGAACAACGCAATCTGCAACATTAACTGAATTAGATAACTTTAGCTTAGCGTATAACTCCGTTAAACATTAAACGCGCATGCGCACAAACATATTCGCAGCCGTAAGGGTCTTACGCGCTCTCGTAAACGCCTGTGCGCATGCGTGAACGCGAAGCATGCGCAGAAAGTTTGTAGCTTTGAGGTCCGGATTATAGATCATTCCGGATTATGGGTGTCCGAATTAACGACTTTTGACTGTATACGGAAAAATGATACGAAAGTATGCCTCTTAATTCCCTTTTGTATTTTCTGTCTATTCTCAATTTAAAAAAAAAACTTCCCTCGTAACCTTTTTTTTTATTATTTTTTTTTATTCACCCTCATAAATAATTGAAATTGTGCGCAGTATAATATTGCTTTGAGGCTCGCATGTGGCCCTTCGCTGCCAATCTGAGACCACTAATATACCATACTGTTTGGAATATTTAAGTTAGCTCTTGTTGGTATTCCGTGATAGCTTATTTTAATAGGTCTTGTTTACAGAGGACGAATTTCAAAAGCAGGCAACATCTTCCTGATTGAATTTCCACTTCTCAAATTTTCGAAGTGTGATATCAAAAATAGCACATATTTTACAAGCAGTATGACTGGCATTTATTCCTTTTTAAAATCAAAAAGTGTAATATGATGAAACTGACCCAATTTTTAGAACTGCATTAAAAAATTATGCCATATGTTATAATTAAGCAAAGTGAATCGAAAAGGCCATAATTAAACATCTGCTTTGACAGAGATCACTCAATATCAGCAGTAACAAACAGAAGAAAAACACTTCAATTTGAAAAACTACATAAGTTTCTAGATGACCCAATATTTGAAAGGAAAAAAAAAAAAAAAAAAAAGATATATACGTAATTAGAAATTTCATTTTAGAACAGAACTTATAAATCGTAAACTTTGTGCCAGAATTTGTCACAATAATTCCCAAGCTGATGTGATAAAACAGCCATAAAACAAACATGATTAGTCAAGTCCAAAAATTAATTATCCAATTCCTGAAAAAATTACATTTTTCATAGAAAAAAGGTTTACTTCCATTCATGTCCTAAACAAGAATTTCAAAAGAACTAGAACAGCAGATCACTGAAAGTACAGAATGTGGATGAAAACAATTGAATCAAATAAGTGATCACATGTACATAAACACCTAACAAGCCACAGAAAAATTGCTATCCGAATATCAAATATCCTTAAGGCCTGCATCAGGTGCAACTCTCAACAGAAGTCTCCGAGAAGCTGGTTATAATGATCCTATGGCCCAAAGAATGGCTTTCATAAACATAATAAAGGGACATATGCTGCATTATGATGATCCAAAATTTCTGTAACAATTTTTCAACAATGAATAAATTACATACATTTTTGGATGATGGCCAACTGTAAACTGAATACAAAAAACACTACATCCATATTAAAATATAAAGATAATTTTCTATTGGATCTATACGACAATTACATGAAATGAAAACATAGTTTATCAAAAGATTAAGAGAGAAAAAAATATTTTGTTAAACCAACATGAAATTCCCCCTCCCTCATACAGCAGTAATTAATAGTAAAGTCACAATTTCTTGCCACTGCATGTTAATACTTTAATGACAAAATATGTCAACAGGTATTTTATCTGAAATTATGACATTGAAACTATTCTGATGTTTGCAAAAAATGCATTTTTTTTTTTTTTTTTTAAATTTAAAGGAAAAATTTACTTAACTTAGAAGTTATAATAATTAGAAACTATGATCATCTTCTTTCCCATTCTTTAAAATGCCTCTGTTTACACAAAATGGCAACTAGTTTTTCCAAAGAAAAATTTTTATTTAGAATATCAGTTTCCATCATTCACTGCGATATCGTGGTCGAGAAAACTGGGTTGAACCACCAAATTACAATAAAACTCAGCTTGAAAAAAGTGCTGTATTAGAAAAAAGTATCTACATAACCTTAAAAAAAGTACTGCATTACTATAAATTTTCTTGCAGAATTCATGCTACGAACATACATATCAACTGCCCTCTTTGAGAAAAATTGATTCATCATGATCTTCAACCTTCTAAATCACATTTAATATATGTAAGTGCAATTAAAGATAGAACGGAAAAGTTCTGGTTAAAAGGAAATATGTAAAAATGCAGGTGTCTGCTGAATTTTTTGAGCCAATATATTTACTTAACACACAATAGTTATTACAATGTTTACATGATAGCTTAATTATGATATAATTATTTCACATCTTTAGCCAATCATGTACATTCCAGAAAAAGAAAAATAGAAATATTACATATAACCACAATAAATTATGAATTATAAGTCTATAGGCATAAGTTAACAATTAGGAACACATTTACCATAACAAATACTTAGTTATTTTGAACGAAAATAATGATTTTAAACATTTACACATGTGGTCTAACCCCAAATTTGAGAGAAAATATCTTTATGCTAAACTATAACAGAATCAGAGGAATCAACTTTCTACTATTTCTACTAGTTAAAATATGAGCAATAAAAAGCTACTCCCAGCTAATCTTTACTGTACAGTATTCCTCCCTTTTTTTTTTCTGAAAAAAAGGCCAAACGATAATGGTTGTTCGTGAAATCTGGGTACACCTCTGTTATCAGGACCAGATTCAAAAATGTGCGAGTGTATGTATATATGTTATGTGCATTTATGTGTATATGTATAAGCACATACATTTGCGTTTACATGAATACATACATACATTTTTGGATCCAGTCCCCTCTGATAACAGAACAGTACCAGAGATGCGGAGACATCAATGGCAAAAATGCTTCGGAATGGATAAACGTTGAAACAATAAAATGAGCCATGTAGTGAGCCTTTTGAATGAAAAACAAATTATTTGTAGTAAAACTTGTAGTAATGAGAGCAAAGCTGAGAAAATTTGAGAATTAGCCAAGATGAAGCCTTGGTTTTGGATTATTCTGATTCAGGAAGAGCACACAGTAGCTATCTGCCTAAGAGAAAACTGCAGCTATCTATCTGTCCAAGAGATATAATGCTTTGAAGATGACCTTTTAAAGGAAACTGGCTCATATTCACACTACACGCTCAGGAAAAAAAAAAAAAATTACCATGCAATCAGTCTGTTTCCAGGATTTAAATCCTGGTTGAAATACCAGTATTTAGTGATTTTAACACTCCACCATTTTTCACCAATGAAATATTGAATACAACTTTTCAACTTTAAAAGCAATATCCTGATGCTTTTCCAGTGGATTTCTTGAGAAGGATAAAAAATGACATGATAGTGCAGTGGCTGGTTAAAGTTAGTTATAAAACTGCCACAAAACAACAGACTTGAAATAATAATGTTTCATAAAAATACATTGAGAAATTTGAGTATGTTCTGCAATTTGCATAAATTTTGATAGAGTATGTTTATTCAGTTTTTTCGGAACTATTTTTGGTCATGAAATAAAATTTCGTAGCATTATTTAAGTAACTGAAGGAAATAAATTTTATTTAGTAATAGTAGTACTTGTGCACTTACTTTTATAATTTAAAATAAACAATTTTAGAATGGTTAATGATTTGCTGGAAGAAAAATTGGTACAATTTGAAATTTTGTCTCCATTAATTGAGTTTTTGATTATACAACATAGTTACAATCCCACGTCAGATAATTGAGGTTCGACTGTAAAATACAGCGAAATTAGAAAAATGTTTCCTATCATAAACACTTATTTCTTGAGCTGTTTCATATGAAACCTCAGTTTACTACTGTAAATTCAACAACACTACACACATATCAGGACCAGATTCAAAAATGTGCGAGTGTATGTATATATGTTATGTGCATTTATGTGTATATGTATAAGCACATACATTTGCGTTTACATGAATACATACATACATTTTTGGATCCAGTCCCCTCTGATAAATAATAATTCTCTGAATAATAATTCACAACAGATTCAGAAAGACATTTAACATTCCTAATTCTTCCATTTTTAATCTTCAGGCAGTAACAAAATTATCTAACAAATAATACATATATATTAGTGCCTGCAAAGTTGTTTGTTCCTAGCATTTTTGGAAAAATACATATAGAGATTTGTGAATCTGCTCCAGGTAAAATGGCCCAAGAGCATTTAAAATATAATATTTATAATTAAAATACTTAAAACACATTTTCCCCCTTCTTTAAGCAATGTAATCATCCACTATTAGAGATTACAGAATATAAAAATTCGAATCACATACTTCTTAAGCTCGTCCAGTTCATAGCACTCATCTTGCAAAAGATCGAGGGGATTGACTAAGCATTGAATGGGGACGCAGTTTAAAGCTCCTTCGGCCGAACGGTTGTTGTAAATGTGGCTTTGTACTGTAATTCCATCGGCCGAGGAGTAGGATACAGGAACTGATGATGCCGATGAGGAAAGAGGTATTATTGTCAATTCGCTTGACAGTCGGGAGGTAGGCGAGGCGACTGATGAGTTGGCAACGGCTGAAGGCGAAGCATCCCCATTTTGGGTACTGCTGCCTCCATCTGTAACCCCATCTGTAGAAGAGTTACTGCTACTGTGGGGGCGGGAATAAGACTGTAGCTCTCCTTGCTTATAAAAAGGCTGGAGTGGAGGAGGTACATCAGTCTTTGACACTCCATTTGGAATTGGGCCATGGACAGAAGCAGGGTTAGAGTCCTGATCTCGTTCAATTCTGTCTATGGTTTGTAAAGATGAGCAGACATTTGGATTATAATGAGGTATATTGGGGCGGATAGAGGAAGTCGATGGTCTTCCGAGCTCTGCATCAAGGCGGTCCATTTGGTCAAACGCTATAGTTATTTGTTCCTTTGTTATTCCACTGTTCCGTAATCTCCTCAGTAACTCAATTTGTTCGATGGTGAACAAAGCCTCTGACATTTTTGTAGAGATGTTACCCACTCTGTTAGGCATTAAGTCTGTTTTTAATATCCATCACACCAACTGAAATCTGAAAAAAATATATAGGATTTTTAATAGAGAAACACACATTTTGAATCCATTTTAAACAATAATATAAACATAATTAACACTCACAAAACTATTTTTTGATTTGAAAACATTTTCAAATCAAAGCATGATTGGGAAAAAACTATAACCGATATTACTTACTTGATGCAGGTTATAAGAAAAATTTCAAAATAAGGAAAGAATTCAAGTATAAGTTCCTGTATCTCATACTTAAAAGTTTTGTATATAATTTTCAGTTGTATTCTTCAATCAAATTTTGTATATATTTCAAATGGTGTACATTTCCAGCAATTTTAACAGAGAAAATTTAATTTCTGCTATTTGTGATGATTAAAATACTTGTATATTATCAGCAGCACTCTAGTAAATGTTAGATCATGAGAATGTATCGGACGTACAGACTTAGTGATCTAACATCTGAAAGTACAGGAGCAAATAAAAATTATAACATATCTCACAGACTACAAAATTGAGAAAGCATACCAAATGAGCATTTAACTTAATGTTAAACGTGGAATTGAAGATCCAATTTTGAAAGTATATTTCTTTTACATTTGCAAGTCTCTCACTATTTGACTATCTTTTCAAAATGATTTACATTGCTTCCTACTGCAGCTTTATTTTACTGTAATTGCAAATTTTTAATGCATTAAAAAATTAATCTATTAAGAAACACAAAATAAAAACAGATTTCACATAATGTATTTATCTAATTACTTTTGCCAAATAAATAATTATGATTCAATAAGATTAAATAACAAGTAATAACTTAAATAATTGTTTCCATTGAAGCATGATACACTTTTATTGAACTGATTTTTAAAACAGGAACAATTTTTATTTTGCTTTATTTCAGAAAGTAAATATGATACACATGATCAAACTGCATGTTAAATTAAATCTATTCAATATATATATATATATTCTGCAATAATTTGCTATAATTCTATAAACAATCAGTCTGCAGCTTAAAAAAGTATAATCACTTAAACAAAGATTAAAATTTAAATTTAAAAATCAATTCACCAATCCAGAAACACTGCAGAAAGCAGTTTTCTCCAACTGATGCTAACCATTTGAATCTGTTGTTGTTGGGACTTATCCCACCCGATCAGGTCTCTGGAATCAGAGCAAGCCCACAAAATTCATCGTGGCAAGGAGTCAAGATTCAGCCTGTCATTGACAAGAGCTTTGGGCACCATACGGGTGACAGTATGACTTTGTCCAGTTTTGATGTCAATATTGATCTGAAAATTTGAAGACGGGTCTCCCACCCCTCTTCCCCTACCACTCAAGAGGACTTCCGGCTTGCTGCATATTTAGAGTGCTTCCATGCTGCACTTTACATTTACAAACATCCATGCCTTCTCCAGGATTCAAATGCAGGCCCTTCAGTACGGCAGTCAGCGTCACTAACCACTATTCCGGTTCGGCAACCATTTCATTCTACCCATTGTATTATGTATACAGGTATGCATCAGTTTATACTTTTATTCTTTTTATATAAGTAAACCAATCTTTTAATGAAAATAAGCTGCTTTGATGACTTCTTTTCCTAAATTAAAAAAAGATTATGAAAAATCAGAGGCATGTATGGATAAAATAGAAATTACCAATACACATTAAAAAAAATGTAAGCTAAGGGAAATAAAACATTTAGAAATATTAATACTACTCAGTGAAAAGAATGCAGGCCTAACTAGGTCACTAAATTCAAAGGATGAGTACTCCTTTCCATGCCTGGAACATGTTAAGATATACAGAGTAAGCCAGCTGAAGTATGGGTAATTGTAATCAAAATTTTTTAATTGAAATATTCTGATTCTTTTATCTAACTTATATATTTATAAAAGTTTCACCTCACATCAAGACACACGAGAAAAAGATTTTGAACAAAAAGTGAAGACACAGCCTCACCACATCCAAGTTTCTCAAACTGCATAAAAATCTCAGAACTATGCACAAGGGGTGAAACGAGAGGTCGAATTAGCAGAAGTTGTTAAAAGGGGACATGCGCACACTCTTATAACTTGTTTTTATATTGTTGTCTATGCTTCATCATAATTCAATCACATACCTGTTCATTAGTCTATAATCCACGTTCTCATTTTCCAGTTGTTTATGGCACAAGTACCCATTTCTAGCTTGTTTGCGGAGCTGCTGTTGAAAACTGTTTCCAATAACATATAACGGAATCAGATTCTTCTGAATTTATCGAAAACCCACCAACGGGAAAACAGCTAATATACCACGACCTTTTCAAGAGGTATGTAATAAAAAGAGCAAGGGTGAGTGGGCTATGTAAACCACATTGTTAAGAATCGTATGTGCAGAAATGATTGTAATGTGAGTAATATTAAAGAAAGTTCCTCCCTCCATAACTTTCATAAAATTAATATCACCCTAGAATGTTCAAACCAGAAATATGTAAATTTTGCATGCAGCCATTCTAGGGCTGTATTATTTCTCTTCGGCGAAAAATTATTAATTTGTGTATTAGAAATTAGGCAGTTTTAGGGAGAACTTTTCCCCTTTCTGCAGGGAAAGAAGTGGTACTTATGTATTCTTCCGACGATCATTGGTGGAAATTTTAGCAACAGTCATTAATCATTACTGAGGAATTCTAAAGCACATAGTCATCCATAATTGGCTCTAAATCTCACGGTACTTTTGCGTTTTGAAGGCGCAAACAATAAAGTCACCAACAATGGTATAGCCGATACCAAACACAATATCTTTGCTGGTAACCTTTTACGCCTTATTTTCAAAACAAGTCGCAGCCATTTCTTATCAAATTGATCGTTTCTTTCAATACTGGCATACAATTACATAGAATTTTTACAAGATAGTTAAATTTTATGCCCTAAGACCATTTGCGGTAATTAAATCAATTAGAATGCAATCACACTGCTCACCCGAAGGCGAAAATAAAGAAAAGGCAAAATCAAGGGTTAAGTTCATCCATTCTAATGAGAATGCACTAGCGAAGTAAAGCACTGCGGTTTTACATAACTTCTGACTAAGCTATTCGTACGAATTGAAATAATTATTGCATTTAAACTTGTATTCCAAATAAAGATTTAACTTAAAATTAATGTAGAGAATTACTGAGAGAGTTAGATTTTTGTCGCGTAGTTTACGTGATATGAGATAACTTGGGGTCATGTGATACGAATCGTCGAAACAGGATGTTGAGCCATGAAAGCATAGAAAGTTTTTAAATTACTGTCTTTTTACAAAATTTTAAACCATATTAAAATGTTTATGCCTTCAAAATAAAAAATTCTTAGAACTAACGTTTGTTAACATTTTTTATGTGTATACTGTATGTTGTCACCAACAAAGTCTGCTTGGCAAGATTTGAGCCGGCGAAATGGAAAAGTACAAATCGCACTACATGACTGATTGACGAGATAATACCAAAAAAAAAAAAAAAAATCATTAATTTAAGCATTTTAATTAGGACCATTTGAAGAGTGTGACTATATTTCTGGGTACTTTAAATTTGTTTTAAATTTCTGAACAAGGAAACCATCAAGAAATGAATGACAGACATTTGCTTGAGAATAATTTGCCAGGGTGCACTACAGGGGGTAGAGCAATATTACACTCAGATTGGGAAGGACAAACAACAAATGGTCAAGCCTATGTGGGCACTGAACTCACAACCTTATGTTTGAAATGATATATAAATGCTGCTAAATAGTACATTGTTCAAACAGATAGATTCCAAGAAAGGCAGTATATCAAATGTTTATCATTAATATGCCACAAATAAATATAATGCATCCACAGAACATATAATACTGTGAACTGTATAAACAATACAGATGCGGGGGGAAAAAAAAAAAAAAGAGTTAAAGCAGCACAGATCACATTCAGGCTCAATACTGGAATCCCAAGTTACATAAAAGTATTCATTCTAATACTCGAGTCCCAAGTGTATAAAAAAATATTTCTGTTTATACATGACAAAAGCACGTTTGTTTCTATTATACAGGATGTTCACGAATTCGATTGACAAATTCAGATGAGTGATATTATGTATCAAAAGGATGAAAAACTGCTATAGAACATGGTCTTGCACACCGCATGCAGTGGGGATTTTTGGACAACAACATATGCACATTATGCATGTTTTTCATGCCTTCTTTTGTAAAGCAGGTTTCATCTGAGAATAAAATAAAGGCGGGAATCTGTAAAAGTCATTCTGTGTGGCATCAAGCATCCAGCATACAGCATACAAGCTCTATTCGAAGGGGATAATCGGCATTATTTAAAAGTTGGACCTTCTGCAAGTGAAAGGGTTGCATGTTTTTTATATGCAGAAGCTTCAACACCATTTTGTCCTGAATATCCAGTCCAAGTGCAACCGATCATGTACTGGTCCATGGGGAAATAGCAAACCATTGCAATATTCAATTTTCAGTTTCAGCCGTGTGCATACTGCATCCCTGCCCTGCATTACGTCTCGTTATTTGGAAGCATTGGAATACTTGCAGAAAATTTGCATACAAGAAGGTTTCTTCTCGACTGCTGCTTTTATTTCTCCCATACACGCCGGAAATTTTCACTGCTTCTTCTTGACTGCAGTGCTTCAAATCCTCATATTTGTTTGGCCACCTCTTTGTCAAGTTAATTGTCATCTTGATATCTACTTTTGCTATTTATACCCACTAAATATGATTTGCAACCCCATGTTCGATGGCAAGGAAATTTTCATCTCGTTTTGCAATTTTGAAATGTTTGGAAACTGACAGCATTCTTATCTCCCCAAGTCTTGTTTGTATAAAAAAAGTTTTGCAATAAACACCAACAGTATTAGTTTTGATTAAGTTTAATTGATCATCTTACAGCAACAAACTGATTTTGCTAAATTTCTCGAATCAGTCACATACACTATGTCATTTTTTAATTAATTAACCCGAGTTAAAAATCATTATCTTTCATTTTCAGGAACTGCACTGAACCAAAGAGTACATAAAATCTATCCAAACATGCACTTTTAGATAACGTGAACTTGCAAGTTAAGTAGTAAACTAATAAACTATCTTCATCATTTTCCAATGTTAAATAAATACCTCAATTTTGACATACCTTTTGATTTTATTAACTGTTCGATTTCTCCCTGCCCTGCTATATTCACAAATAAACCATTAGTTGCAAAACCTTTTAAAGTTAAACAAAAGAGTTTACTGTGAAATAATTCATATTTAAATTACGAATTATCTTAAATAACACAATAAATATGAATGTTTTAAAGAACTAATGCATCAAAGTTTTGAATACTTTATCAATCACCATTACATCATAAATTTGATAATCCCTCACTACTCAATTAAGCATTAAGAGAACAAATAATGGGATAAGTGTAAAAATAAATTAATAAATTTTTAAAATAACCATTTTAAATTTAACACAATTTGATTTGTCTCACATAAAGAGATATGCAATAACACAAATATCTCCACATGTATTTCCTAAATTTGTAAGAGCTAAATAACACCAATATTTTTTTCAGATATGCACTCAACGTAATTATGCACATATGCTTAGCAGTAAAAACAAATTTTACAATGATATCAAAATAATTAGTACAAATTCTGACATAATTATAACACAATATCATCAAAAAAATTATAGCTTTAATTTTTGGCAGAATCTAAATATTTTCAATTTAACACAATTGTCTCAAATAACAGACATACAATAACACAAAAATCTGCATACAAATTTTCCGAATTTAAAAGATCTAATTAATAATTTTTCAAGATGCATATTTATTACAAATACACATGCAAACTTGGTAATACAAGCGAATTTTAAAATATTTAAATAATTCAGTCCATTGCTAATTTACATAATACAGTATTAAAATATGTTTATTCAAAAGAAAATGGAACAGCTATTACAAAAATATTTATCCAATAAAAAATAAAACAGTTATTATTATACAATAATTATTACTTTCATGCATAAACAAAATAAATTTTATTACGATATGCATGTGGAAAATATTTTAAGAACCTAAGCAGATGTAAATAGGCAGCGTTATAATCAAATATATTAACATCGAAATGCAAGGTAATATTATCGATAGTAAACTAAAATTTTAAAATAACATCATCATTTTGGCTGTTTAGCCACCACCCTAAAAATGGTTTCTTCGTAAATCAGATTTTAATCCGAGCGAGTTATTCCTCCATTTACATGGTTAAAAAAAATTAAGTTAATAATTAATAAAATCCTCTTTATTTTTGTAAGATAATTGAAATGATCCCTTATAAAATCGCAAGAAAAATCTACAAACGCCCAGTTAAAGATCCCTTTCATAACAAAATCACTTCAATCATGCAAAAGGGTAATGATCTAATTATGCACAAAATTTAAAAATCCATATCGTAACTTTCGTACTCTACGACCTTCCTATGATACTGTATTTTAATTTTACGTACTTGAAAAAACAAAGAATGAACTCCGAAACCATATCTACTCAGCTTATATGACTGAATAAACAATATTAAGTATGCCTCATTATTTAAACACATTAAAAATTTAAAGAAGGTAATGTTGCAGATGGTCTGAAATGAGAAATAAGTAATCCCAAAATGAAAAATACAGCCACGCCTAGTTTAATAATTTTTTCTTATACACATTTTTCCATTAAATAATAGTTATGTTGCTTTGTTCAAATATGATAATTGCATATGCCGATATTCAAAATGTCGGCGACGCAGAGTAACTCTTCAACGATACGTACACGGGATATTCAATTCTAACAAACTGAACTTGATTACATTTCATTTTTTAAAATTAAAATTATTTACCTGAACAAATGTGACTTTCATCATAGCTTTCACTGTCCATGCTCTCACCGGGGCCACAGTTTCAGGCCTTCTAATTGCTTTCCACCGGGTTGAGGTACTTGCCATAATCATTACACACAGCCGTTCTGATTCAGAATATGTCAACCCATAATTTACTCCACACAATAAAGGAAGCTGCCATCTTTAAACATATTCGCAGCAGCGCCATCTAGTCCAAGGTCATATTACTAGTAAATTTTGACCCGCAGGCAATACCGTGTATTTTAAGTATTTAAAATTCTAGTATCTACAACCAGAAATTTTAATTGATGGAAATGCTAGTCATATTCCATCAAATATCATGTATATCTCAACCCTTTCTTTTGCATTTCTTAGTCATTTTTACAAGTTAAAAATTCGTCAGTCTAACTTAAGTATATTCCCATTATTTTAACATTCTTTTCTGCTTGAAAGAAAATGGTATTTTCGTCATTGTGTGATGTAGTTGTTTAAGGCAGGATATAGTACCCGAGCTGCATGTTAATATAAGTAGTTGAGTTTTTTATTTTTTCCTCGCTCGTTATCTTTTATTCGACTCTGACGTGAACCTCCGTATTTTAAACCTGTTCTGTATACTCGCGAAAATAATTTATTTAGTAACTTGATCGCAAAACCACGAGGAAAATAATCTGAAATTAAACTTCTAAACTCAGATATAAAATTATTCTGACAAAGTATATGAGGGGGAAAGCGACAAATTATAAATAGCGTTTAATGAATTAAAAAATAAAGAGCCTTTGTGAAATACGCCTTAAAAGTTACGAAAGTTATGATGCTACTGCAAAAGATGAATTGGAGGGCGTGGAATTATTTGCATTTGGTGGTTTCCATAAAATAATATTGCTATAGTTGTTATCATCTGTATACGGACAGAAGTAATTCCTCGCGGCATAGCAGAAGATGATTTGCTTAAAGCTCATAATTTTGCATATATCTTTCAATGAGAAAATACTTCATGGTATTCAAATAATGGAGCATTTGTGTTGCACACTGCGCTCCGAGGCTCTTCCACCGTTAGGAATCGAACCTAACGACTAAGCGGCCGCTCACCGGTGACAGCCGAAATGAACAACTGAAATGAAAATTACAAAAAGAAACACAAAATGAAATTTCTCTTCCATTCGGCAGTTTGTTTTATTGAGGGTAATTTTAATTAATATATTTTTGTTCGTTGTAAAGATTCAGAATTGGTTATTAATTTGAATATTTATATAATTTGATCAGCAATTGCAAATCATCATGAAAGAAGACAGTTGTCGGAATATTGTCTATAGCGGGGGGGGGGGGGAGGAACGAATGAAAATCACGTTTTTATTATTTAACGCTCATCCGCTAAATTACTTGAAGAACAATGGTTATTTTATTGTGGGGTGAATGAAATTTTTGACGCCGTATATCAGTGGTGCTCAATGTTTTCATTGATGCGATCCACTGAAGAATTGTTTTTAATCGGAGATTTCATGTTGGCATGTAAACGAAACAAATAATCCCAAATTTTTATTACGTATGCATTTCTGAGACCATTTGAGATGAGACATTGAACGACCACAGTAAGAAAAAGTTGAAATAATTAGTTTCCATTAATTGCTCTTTGAATTTAACCTCTTTGAAGAGTTACGAAGTGGACCTTAATTTAGAACAGCAATTAACTGTAAATATTTCTTTCATAAATGCCTATAATATTAATCAACTGAAAGCAAATCCAAAAAACTAAAATCGCAAGTTTAGGGAAGGCTTAAATAGTATAGCCCCAAAACAGTAACGATGGTACAACTGAACTTTAAAATATCTGGAATAACTGGGACCGTACTCATAAGTATATAATGAAAAAAAAAAAAAAAAAAAAAAAAAAAAAAAAAAATAGGTAATTAGATTCCTTTTTCCCCTGTAAAAACAAACACAGTAGAATGTCCGAAATCTGGACGTCCAATATTTGAACCTCAGGACCACCAGCCAAAAATAAATAAATAAAATAATAAAAAATGTTTTCCCTTGGGTAAAGTCTAGGAGTGGAGAAATAATGACAAGAAGAAGCAGATGTGTCGTAAGTGCGATTTTTCTCCGAAGTAATTGAGATTCCTGTATGTTACTTTTTTAAACCCTTGCTGGCTAGGGAGTCCTACCTGGCCAAAAACAATGCGTTAATTGGCGTTGTATTGTTATTGGCCAGGATCTCCCTTTCGGCCCTTGAATAGGTGTTGGAGGGCATGGTCATCGCTACGTCCGGTGCAATCATTGGCAGCTAAATTCCGTTGCCCGGTACTTCCCTAAATTCTAAAAATGTTGCCGCCTTTCAATTCTGCTGCTCAGTTCCTCTCTTAAATTCTAAAAATTACGCCATCCGTAATTTGTTGCTGCTTGGTGATCCTCTAAATTCTAACATATTTGCCATATTTTTTAAATCTGCCGTAACTAATATTTTTTCAACAAACATCATGCAGTTAAGAAAAAAGGTGAATTTTTTTAACTATATTTCTGTTAAGCAAAATACAAAACACTAATAAATTAAAAATACGAAATTATTTCTTATTCGCATAAACACACAACTATGCCAACGAAACTTAAACAAGGAAATAAATTTTTATCTTGTAAGCTGTAAAATGAACAAATAATTTTGTTTTCATTTTTGCTGTATTAAGATTTAAAAAAAAAAAAAAAAAAAAAAAAAAATTGTTTTTAATTTGGATACAACAACAAAAAAATTAACTGATTTCTGGTCTACAAAAAACTTTTTTTTTTTATTATTATTTTTTTTATGGAAGGAAAAAATGCTAGTGTAAAATACAAAATTTGGGGAAAGGGTATTTTGTATTATTATTATTTACGCGATCCGCCCTAAGACACTATACGGTAGGGATGCCTTTATGGAGGATTTTCTGAGGGAAACGGCTCATATTAACACGTTACAAATGAGGAAAACAACGAAGACGTCCATGGCAGCCAGTCTGTTCGCCCGACTCGAATCTCAAACCGAACTACCAGTGTTCAGCTACTTCACCGCTCGGCCGCTGCTGGGTCAATATGTTGTAGATTTTAAATAAAATTCTGTTTAACCCTTATTTTTTCAGGAAGGCAAAAAAACAGCCAATTTAAGAAGAATTTATTTATTTATTATTATTATTATTATTAATATTATTTTTTTGCTTACTTGTTCCTATTATAGGAGGACTATATTAACTGTTCTTGAAATTGAGAGTTTTATTTAAAATTGATGCCAATCTAAATTTTCTTTTTTTTTTTTAGTCCAAATGGGCTTAGGGACTATCCCTTAAGTGCCGTTCCCACTGGGGTTTATCTGAGCTAACGGAGTCGGTTCCATGTGTCAACTAGCTCCGCTGTGCCTGCAGTTCAGATCTTTCAACTTGCTGCTCTATGGAAAAAAAGTGGTTTTGGAGATGGGTCGACTACGTTAGTTGTGTTCGTTAGCTTAGATAAACCCCAGTGGGAACGGCCCTTAAAGGGCCGCCCTGTATTATATTATATTTGAAGAAATTAAATAATGAAGAATCTGCATAAATGTATGTATGTTTCTCGCATTGGGATAAAACAACGGTACCTAGAGCCATCCAATTTTGAATGACGTAATCCTATTGCGAATATGAGCATCTGGAAGCCCAAATTTGAAATTAGGAATTTGTTTTATGATCGATTTCATATTTTGTAAAACTTAACGAATTTTTGATTAACAAGCTCAAGGATTTCAAAGCGAGGCATGGCAACGTTGTACAGAAAAAATATTTTTATCTCCAACGCCTGAGATTGTATATCGGAAATTCTAAAGATATGCTCAATTTAAAATTATTTTGCGATATTGTTTTTGAACAGAATTTTATGTTTTAAGTGCGAAGAACGTGATATTTAATGAATAAAGATAACACACAAAATGGTAAAAAAAAGTCTCTTTGGACTTAATTTCTGAAAATTTTCAGTTCCCTTCCCCTTCTTTATTTTCTCACGAAGCTATTTCCTTTATAAATCTGGCTAATAACCTGAACAATGCGACATTAATTAGTGGAGCTACGTTTATATTTTTTAAAAACTTACAATTGTAAAGGGAAAAATGATTTAAATAACGAAAATTAAATGCGTGTACTTAAATTAGAAAACCTTACTAATTGAGGCCCAGAGACGAAATTTAAGCAGAGAGCCACCCTTCCCAGAATCCAACTCCGGTTCTTCTAAATTCTCGCATGACGAACTCTACTGCTTTCCTAAAACAAACTGCGACACTGAGAGAAAATTCTGCTATTATTTCAACAGTTATGTATTTCAACAGTTTCTAATTGTATTTAACTGGACTATTCAGATACGGCAAAGAAAAACTGGCTCATATTCACGTTACACATGCGGGAAATTACTAAGACCCCCAGGCAGCCAGCCCATCTGCCATTTGAACTGGATCGAATTACCAGCGTTGAGTGATTTGTTTCGAGCGCGACAATATGAGATACTGAATGAATGTCTTCCTTTTCAGAGTACAAGTAAAATACTCTGTGAAACTTGAACAGCTGAGGAAGCAAATCCTCGAGTCAAAATACTATCCTTTCAGAAATGAAAATTTTTATAACTGCACCCATACGGTCAAGCAGACTTGGGCTGCCTTTATCTGGTTAAGATAACCTTAAATAGATTAGAAGCAAAAATAAAAATGCGATTTTATTTTTTTCTTTAGCAAAAATAAATAGATTAGAAGCAAAAATAAAAATGAGATTTTATTTTTTTCTTTAGCAAATTTTATTTTTTTTTTTTTTTCTTTAGCAAAAATAAATAGATTAGAAGCAAAAATAAAAATGAGATTTTTTTTTTTTTTTTTTTTCTAGCTTAGAAAAATATTGTTTAAAATATTTACTTTTCTTTTATCACTGGTACCATGTACTGTTAATATTATTTACTCATCTTACAACTGTTTTATAATATTATTTAATTTTAATAGTACTTTCTAAAATTTACTCTTATTTTACTCAATTTTCATTTTTTTATTATGCCTTTTATTTGTTATGATACTTTAATTTATATTTTACCTCTTCATCGTTAATTTAACTTCATTAATTTTTTAATTAATTTCATTAATTTGTTATCTATCTTTTTTAATTTTATTTAAGCATGCAATATTATTTTGTTATATTTATTTTAGTTCGCTGCTGCTGACTGCCTCCCATACGACTTCGGCATTCCTAATTTGAGATAGTAAGGTTTCTGAGTGAATTTTTGACTAACTTGTAGAGACATTAGGTATTTTTGTAAGCAGAAAAGATGAAAAATGAGCAACGCCTTCGCTGGGAATCGAACCGCGGACCTCTGTATATGCGCCCAGCGTACAGACCACTACACTACGAAGGCATGCTAAGAAGGCGGAAGAAATACCTTATACACTCCCCCTTTTTAAAGAGCGACTGGGGTTTTAGAGGACCCAATCGCAAAAACCTGGGTGTGGAGAATCATCAACCATCACCCTTTTAGTTCGGGCGCCACTGTAGAGACATTAGGATTTTTTTTTAAGGAAGAGAGATAAAAAAATGAGCTACGCCTTCGCCGGAAATCGAACCACGGACTTCTGGAATACGCGCCCAGCGTGCAGAACACCACTCTACGAAGGCATACTAAGAAGGCGAGAGAAATACCTTATAAACTGAACTACTACTTTGATACGCACAGTACTAAAATATACGCTATAACACCTAGAAAATACTCGGAAAAAAATATTAGATGCATATACTTTTCTCATAAAGAAAAGGCAAACTCAAGAAAACTTTAAAATATGGAAGGAAAACTTTAAAATATGGAATAAAGCTTAGGAAACTTTAAAATATGGAACTTACCATTTCACCAGACTTTAAGATTATCATTAAGATATCACCAGACTTTAAGATACCTTTAAGATTGTCGCAACATTATTTAAAAATGTTATTTCGAAGAATGATATAAAGGCCCAATTTAATTTTATATAATTTTTAATTATAAGTTACTTATAAAACATTATAAATGTTTTCGCATATTGTTAAATTTAAATCTTTTGCTAAGTATTTGCAAAGTAGTGCCTAATTACATGAAAGTTACTGTTACTGTCATTTTTTTGCGATGGGTACTCCGCAACACTTACACTATAGGCAGGGCTGTTCCTAGCATGTGTGCAGGGGGTAAAAGTACGCGGGCGGCTAAAATCAGGGCGGCCGGACTCTCCCTTAAATATTTTAAATTCATCAAATTCATTGTAAGTACTTGTCGTATATAAGTACTTTTTATACAATTTGTCATATGTAAGTACTTAGTGACTATGAAATAAAAATTTTATTAATCATTGAACAATTTTTTGGGGGCAGGCGGCAATCTTAGGAAAGTGCGCGGGCAGCCAATGGCCTAGGAACGATCTTGGCTATAAAGTGAAATGCTGTTTAAAAAGAGCTACGACATAAAGAAAGTCAAGATAAGACATTTTTAAATCGTATTCTTGTGCACCACTTCACATCATTTTTTATTTTTGAGTGAAATAATTTTACTAAGTTTTTTTTTTTTTTTTTTTTCAATATATTTGAAAAGCATTCATTTAAGATCTTAAATTTATGCTGGCAAACATTTTTTAATACTTTAAAAAAATTACATGTCCAAAGAACATACATTTTTTGGTTAAATTTTCATCGGGAACGGGCGACCCCATCGGTAGTTTAGCCATTTCAACACTAGGAAATGGTGTGTAGGGTAGTAGTAAGCGCAGGTCTTCGTACGGCCAAAGGAAGTAAGGCCTCGGAAATCATTACATAATAGAACGATAGGTGACTTAACAAGAGAACAATGGAGTCTCGCCTTTGATGTGCAGCCTCCACAATCCTGGATCACGTGGTACCCGGAAGTGACGTCGCCAGACTTGACACGTGACACACACGTATGTCATATTTGATAATATTTATTTTTGTGCAGCGAGAATATTTTTTCAATGTTCCATTTTGTGGTAAACGCGATTTTGTTTCATTTTTATGGGAAACGGTAGTTTTAATTAATTTTCCTTTATTTTTAATTATGTAATATGCCATTATTTTTAATCATATTTAATTGCTTCCATTGTTTATTAAAATAAACAATAAATGTTTCCATTAAATTCTAAAACCTGGGATTCGAACTTGCCACCTCTTCGTAAGGGAGACGCGCGCGTAGCAGCAAAGCCAATCTTTATTGACCTTGTCTAGCAGCGAAAACAACAATCACGGAACTAGTCTGGTAGACTGCGCAAGTCTATTTCAGCGTGCCCAAGAGCTTCATACTTTTATGCATCCACAAAGGGCAAGAATTATTTCAGTTAAACACCAAATCCATAGAATTCTTGGAACGTATCATTATATTTAATTTAACACGAGCATCTTGCATAACATGTAAACACATTTTCATTTCTTTCACTAAATTAAATTTATTAGTTTTCACTCCGTGCTTTTTGTTTTGTGAAAAAACAAATTTCATTTTTGCATTTCGTTTCTTTCCACGGTTTAAAATTTTGACAAAAGTTTTTTATTTCCATTTTTTTAAGTATTTAAAAACATTATAAGACTAAAATTCACAGAAAAAATAATAAAATTCATTGACATATACCAATATTAAATATTCGCGTGATATGCAATACAAAGTTAAAATATAGCCTCCCAACCCATCAGCACAATACAAGGTATAAGCAAGCATAATTTTCTATATTGAGCGTTTTTCATATACAAAATGCACTGGAAAAGCGAAAATTAAGCATAGGACTACGAAGTAATAATTAAGCATAGGACTACGAATAAAATTTCGCAGATAAAGCAAATGTTTTGAAAATTAATCAAAAAAGTATAGCTAAGTACGTGTATAAATGATTGTCGGCAATAAGTTGTGAATGTTTTCATTTTGTTAAATTAAAATCAGAACCTACCAAACTGGCAGTGGCATATTCAATTCAATCTTTAAGTTTTTACTAAAATTGCTGTAACGACTTTCCTGCATTCGTAAAAATCGACTTGAAATTGCACAGATAGAGGAAAACCATGATATTTTAGCCGAATTTTCCAAAGAATAAACGCCTCAAGCCTTTCATTCCTTGGAATCGATGAAAAAAATGCATTTAAAGGCTCATCTTCGGGACAAAAACTGGGTTTACGTTTGTTTTAGATTAAAAGACAGACAAAAGTCACACATAGCTAGATCGGGTGAATAGGGTGGATGTTCTAGCACTTTGATGTGATTTTGTTCAAAAAACTCAAGTGCCAATCTTGCTGAATGAGAAGATGCGTTGTGATGGTAGAGCATGAATCCTCTAGCATTCACTTCTTGAAGAATTTCTGGAAGACACTTAGTAATGTACTAGTTAGCTGTGACTGTCTTCTGTTCTTCCAGCTTGATTGTTTTGACCAGTCCTATATAGCTGAAGAAAATGACATACATTACTTTTTTCATGGACCTTGTCTTTTCACCAGTGTGGGAATGGGGTCATCCTCGAAGACTCATGCTTTACTTTTTTGACATGTTGGAACGTTAAAAAAAATGGTATGTACTAAGTTTCATCACCAGTTGAAATTTTAGAAATAATGAAGTAGCCACCATCTTTAGTAACTTAAGGGTATCTTTACTGATTCTGCCATTTTCCTTTTTTTTTTTTTTTTTTTTTTTTTGGTGCTCAGTTAAATTCTGGGGAACACAACGGCAAATTATTCTTTTATATGCAATTCTTCGTGAATAATTTTACGTATGGTGGCGAATTCAATTAAGTTCCTTCTGTATCATTTGGTAGGTGCAGCGATTATTATTCGATTAATATCTTCCGTACAGTAGACACATTTTCCGGGATTACTGCTGGCAACGGCCTTCCCGTGTGTTTTTCATCCTGAAGAGAGTGTTACGACCTCTGTGAAATTCTGTAAACCATCTGAATACAGTAGCACGAAATAGACCTTCATTTCCAAATGCTAACTGTAGACGTTGCACACATTCTTCTTGGTTTATTCCCACTTTAAAAAATCATAGAAAATTATAGCACGATAATATTCTCACGTCAACTCCATTTTTTCTTCTGCCTAAAATTTATTCTACGCTAAACTACTTGCAAGTGTCCAATAAAAAATTATCTGATAGGCTTAAAAATTTCATATTTTCAAATCTAAGCCTAATTTTTTTCTGTCACTTATTGTCTGCGAGTATCTCAAAAATTTTAGAAAGACCTAAAAAAATAAGTTAAAATATAGTCTTGGCCATCAATGGCAGGGAGAAACGAATTCTTAACCATACAATGCCTTATATATGGTTAAGAGTTCGTTTCGAGTGAGATAAAAAGTAATGTTTGAGTCAAGGAGAAACAATTTACAAAATAATAAACTTATTCTGCTAGTAATTTTTATTAAAATAAAGTTTATGTTTCATATGAAATTAATTCAAAATGTACGGTACTGCAAATCAGGGATCGGGATAACTGAGAAAAGATTCGAAGTCCATATGAGGTGGGTTAAAATCTCCGTTACCTACATACGAATACACCAGTGTCAGGGATACTTGATCAGTTACAGTAGAACACTAAGGTTAATTCCATTCAAGCTGAATCTTCCAAACACTTAGAAAATTCACATTTGTGGTGACTGGGTAGGAAAGAATAGTCCCAACGTAGCACATACGTGTCATAAATGATAAATAAAATTGCTACTCAGTGTCCTGGGGTATAGCCGAGTTCCCTACCTCTGGGGGTACCTGCCTCAGGGTACTGGTCCTCCATGTTGGGGGAGCGTGAGGCTAAAAACCTCGTCCCGTAAAAATCCTACTATTACACGAAATCAAAGGAAGAATTTTTTGGACTGTCTATGCGAAGGCGATTTGAAAGCGATTTTAGGGACCTGAGAATTGAACTTGGAATTTGCTTCGCTTTATAGAAGCAAGGGACCTCCTGTTTCAACGGAATTAATGGATGATTGTAAAATTGACTTGATGACGCTTCAAGAAGGGAGATGGAGTCGACAAGGAATTCAGAATGGCAGAAATTACACTGTATTTTATAGCTGTGATCCTGGAAAACATGTGTTTGGCATGGAAGTCATATTGTTCATAAGAGGATTCTACGTATTATTATAGGTTTAGAGGCCAAGTCTCCCAGGTTGTGCAGGAAATGCAGGAATAGATTGAGATGTAAATTCTTTATTATAGTTTAAATAATACCAGCTGAAGATAAGGATGAGGAGGAGAAGGATACTTTTCACGAAAACGTCCATACACTGTATTCTGCCAGCCCAAAACATGATATCAAGACTGTGCGGGGAGATGCAAATCTTAAGATAAGGAAGGAAAATAGATTCAGACCTAACATTGAGGGCCTTTAACTGTCTCCTGTTAAACGAGAAAGATATAAAGCAAAGATGCAAGAATGAATTGGAAACTCAGCTTAAAAAGCACGAAATGGGAGGAATTGGAGTGTATAGATGAGAAATGGAATCCTTTAAAAATGACCATTATTGAAACTGGCAACAGCGTCTTAGAAAGAGCAAAAAATAGAATGAGTGATGACTGGTTTGTTCAAGAATGTAGGATTGTCACTGACGTTAAAAATAAGGCGTATAAGAATACGCTTCAAAGAAATTTTACTAGGTTAGCTATTGACGGATATAAATGCTAAAAAATAAACTATCCACCGTGCTAAAAAGAGGAACTTTCACGAAAATCTTCTAAGAGTTGAACATCTTATGGAACAAGGAGAAAACAAAGCTTTCTTTCATGAATCAATCCTGGGCGGAGACGTTTTAAAACTAAAACAAGGCTTTGCATGGGGAAAGATGGTTCTATCTTAAGTGATAAGAAGGACATCCTATAGACATGGAGGGAGCACCTCGATGAGCTGTTAAATCGCTATCTGTATACAGAGAATAGTGAAATAGGAAGCAAAAACCTATAACCTGTTGATCCGCCCTATCTGGAAAATGTGAATCATGCCACAAAGAAATAATAATAAAAATAAATAAATAAATAAATCTCCTAGGCCAGACAATATTCCTTTAGATCTATTAAAAGCGGCGGAATCTAGCTGTATTCTACTAATCAAAGAGTTAATTCAAGTCATCTGGAATTATGAGACACTTCCAATGGAATGGAAACTTATTACCGTTTATTTGATACACAAAAAAGGACGATGTGCTTGATTGAAATAATTATAGAGGCATTGGTTTTCTGTGTACATCCTAATAAATGCTTTCAACTATTTATTTTAACAGACTTTTACCTTATGTTGATAACGCGATCAACGATTATTAATGCGGCTTTAAGAGAGGAGGTCGACTATTAAGCAGAATTCCTACCTAAGGCAGATTTTCGAAAAGTGCAGAAGATTTGGAATCGAAACACACAATCATTTTATCGATTTCAGAATTGTGTATGATTGCATTAATAGGGAATTACTTATTGAGGCCATGCTTGAACTAGATATTCCAGGAAAGTTTGTTTCACTGGTGTCTTTGGCTCCTAAGGAAACCAAGATACAAATCGTTTACAAGGTGAATCTTACAGAACTTTCTTCTCTTGTTTTTATGTCACCATTTTTTTTTAGTGTGAAAGTTATTGGTGTGTTCCATCAGAGTTTACGTCAAATTGTTTAAGAAGCTTAATATTTATTTGTTTACTTTATTAAACATTTCTTTCAACGCACGTATGCGTAAAGCATACATTATGTATAGTCGAAATAAGAAAATTGCTACCAGAAAACTATTTGATAAGTATTCGTGATATTTATAATGACGATGAAATTGATTTAAATTATATCGGAGTACATCGAGATGAAATCCTACATTTAGTAAGGAATTATAAGCCGAATAAAATAAAAACATCTGCCCTGAAGATAAGGATAGTGCTGACAGATCAACTTCCAGTTCATTGCGCGCCGCGACGTTTCCCCCCCCGCAAAGTAGCGTGAAATTGATAAACAGATTTCAGAATGATTAGAGAAACAAAGGATATGCCTTTATCCATTTTTTTGCAGCAATTCCACTTTTTGTTTGATGGACATCGAAACATGCTTTCGCTTTGTAGATCCTTTGGCAGCTCCAGAATCGGAAATTCTTTCTGACATAATCGAAAGTTCAAGCTTACTTTTATAAAATTGTTCTAACAGTCTGCAAAAAAAAATAAGCCGGATCCAATTCGAAGATTAAAGAACAACGCAATCTGCAACATTAACTGAAATAGATAATTAGATAATTTTAGCTTAGCTTATACCGTCCGTTATACATTAAACGCGCATGCGTAAAGGTACTATGGGTATACGTAAAGGTATTATGCGCATGCGTAAACTCATTGTGCGTTTACGCATGCGCAGAAAGTTTGTAGCTTTGATGTACGGATTATAGATCATTCCGGATTAAAGACTTTTGACTGTATATTTGGTTTGGCTCAAGTATTTAATTGTGGCCTTTTTTAGGTTAATTCTACTAAACTGTGTTAAAAGTTCGTTTAAGTTACCAACTACGTTGGATCATTATATACCGTTCATGCCAATATTACCGGTTATGTATGTTATTTATGCATCATTTTATTTGGTAAGGATGATATCCAGGAAAAATCAAATGTCAAATTTTCTCAAAATATTGTACGAGTTCAACGTTAAATAAGGTAATGTCCATTTAAAATTAACTTTAAAGTTATAGACTCATTAGATTTATTGATGCAGAAAACGCGAAATATGTGCAATGCCCTTGCCGGGACTCGAATCTGAACCTCTCGAATACGCGCCGAGTGTGCTACCGTTACACCACGAAGGCGTGCTGGAAGGGAACGCTAAGTTAACTTTTAAGGGCGTTAATTAACTAACTTAAGTTAACTTTTGTTAACTTTAAGTAAAATTTTTAAATTTAAGTTAAAATGAATGTATTAAAACTTTGAAGTCAACTACTATGTTGGATAATACGCTTATGCATGATATTATTTACTAATTGCGGTAAATTGAGTGTCAATTATTCTTTTTTTTTTTTTTTTTTTTTTTAAGAAATAAAAAAAAATGGGATGGGGTGAGAATTCAGTATGAAATAAAATAATGTCAATTTGAAATGCACATTTCTTAGCTCAGGTTAGAACACTAAAAGCCTTTTAAGATTCATAAAAAATAATGATGATACTAACTGGAAAAAAATATTCCAAACTGAGAAATTTTTATATTCCGAATTAGAGAAGGAAGAAAACTTTTCATTTCCATGCTTGAATATTAATTTTATGTATATTTTCAGATTTTGTTTTGAATTCTCTCTCACAGACATGGCTAATTCGAATTTAAATAATACTTTACTATGTGAAAATTCTTCTCAATAGTTAAAAGTAATTCAATTTCCAAGTTAAAAGTAATTCAATTGTTAAGAAAGTCAAGGTAATAATCATTATTAAATATGAAAACTGCATAATTGTAAGGTTCAATACAGTAATTGTTATGAGGGTGTGCGGTATATAGGGGAATTACTTTAAGAATCCGATTTAGGTTTTCAATGATGAAAATCAAGGTTTAGCGTATGTTTGGTGGTTTAAGTTAAGTTGATTTCTAAAGTGTTTCAAAGATCTCAGAGACGCAGATAAAATAATTATTATATAAAACCAGTAACTGGATTTTTACTAATGTTTGAAAGAGTTCTTTTAAACATAATTCCAAGGAAGCAAATATTTGCTGATACAAGGTTTCGGCTTTGTGCCGGCTGTATGGAAACAGGTGAAAGCCCAAATGACGACAGACGAAAATCTCAGAAATTCTATCTTAAATTTCTGTATTTCGACCAATCCTGAATTTGGGGAATAAAGCTCTTCTCTTCTCTCCTTTTTTTATTATTTTTATTTTTTTTTAAGCAAACGTTCCAAAGAAGCTTACTTCTTACTATTTTCAACATATTTTGGGAAAATGCTGAATAACTCACATAAAGACTTTTTTTATCAGTCTTTCTGAAAAAATATTTATTACCTATTTATCTATTACACCACTTCATCATTAATTTTAAGCAGTTGTTTACTAATAACACTATTTTTGGTCTTAATCAACTATTGTTTTCAGTCAACACTTAGTATTTTAATTAGTAAATTATACTTTTAAATAATTAAGAATAAATATTATTATAGTAATAATCATTATTAAATATGAAAACTGCATAATTTACATGAAATTTATTATTGAGAAAAGCATTTACTCTTTTTGCAAGTGTGTGGCACTTGATTTCTGCGACTTTTATTTTCTGTGCAGAGAAACAACATTAGCATACGAAATATTTATGATTCCAAAACGATATAATTTCCCAGTTCTTTGGTTCTGCATCGGACAGAAACAATGCAGTATTTTTGCCCCATGCAACTAATAGTAAAATTAGAGGGAATAATGAATTTATTACGAGATACCCGTTTATAGAACAAATCTTAAAGTTAAAAATTAAATAATTTCTATTCTTTACTGAGATACTTCGTTTAATGAGATTCTCATTAGACGAATGAAATTCTGCATGCCAGGTATTAAGTAATTTTAACACTTAGGAAAATTATAAAACTAATTTAGAAAGAAAAAAAAAGCAGATAGCTAACATTTAAAAAAATAATAAATAATAATAATTTTGGCAATTTCATTTGAAGAAGGAGAATGTATCCGTTTCTTCAGAATCCAAAAGTCTATAATACTTTTCAAGCAAAGATTTCTTCTATTGAATCAAAAATCAAAAGAAAAGTTTAAATTTAAACTCAGCATTTGAAAGTGCACAACCAGCAATCGCGGAAACACAGCTCAGCTTTTAAATTCTCGGTTTTTAATTAAAATGCTTCTTGATGTTTTTCCGTAAATTTAATATTCAAGGTTGTAAAGCTAATTAAATTACTTCAGTAAAAGACTTAAAGCCAGACATGACCTCCGCGGGATTCGAACTCAGGAGCTTCCAGATGTGCTAGCCCAAGGGTCGGCAACCTTTTGAGTTGGAAGAGTCAAAAATTACAATTTACAAAATTTCAAAATTCAGAACGATTTTTAAAAATTCGATTCAAAACGATTTTTAAATATTTTTTTTTTTTTTTTTTTTTTTTTGGTAAAATAAATAATATTTCCATGTGGAACTAAAGAGCCACAGCTTCACATCCAAAAAGCAGCATGTGGCTCGCGAGCCGCAGGTTGCCGACCTCTGTGCTAGAAAACACACCTGGAAGGAAACTAATTCCATATATTCTCTCCCACTTATAGGGCAATTCGGGAGAGGGGAACACAACCGAAAATGTCTTAGCAAAAGCAGAACAACAAGTGATACAAGAAACTTGGAATTTTTAAACACCTTACAGATTTAAGAGCAAAATACATTACTGCAAGAATGACTTAGTTAAAAGCTTAAAAATTTCATGCCTATGTGACGAAAAATTGTTTGTCCATTTTACAGATTCAACTTGTAGAGGCATTAGGTTATTTTGAAGCAGAAGACGTGAAAAAATGGGCAGCGGCCTCTATGTGACTCGAACCTGGCCCTGTCGGATACGAGCCGAAGATGCTAACGTTACAACACGAAGGTATGCTGGATAAAAAGAGAGAAAATACCTAATTGAAACTAATTGAAAACTACATTTAAATGCTTTTCGTCTCAAAAGTGACACTTCAGATATTCCTTTGCTACATAAGGGTGACGGCGATTACAGCTGGAGCTCTAGACCAAAATTATTTATTTCAGGAATAATGCAATAAATATTTTTTCAACGCTTGCGATAACAACTCATCGCAACGCTCATAAATATGCAGAAAACTGGAAAAGCTACTAATGAACAGACATTACAGCAAAAAAGTAATATGTTTCCACAATATGTGTTGACTGTACGGCAGGCTTTTGAAATGCAGCCACCTCGTATTAGCAATTAAATGATCCCTAGCTTATATCTTTAAGAGCTGAACTTTTCAAAATTTGAAATGTAGCGTGATAGAAAAAAAAATATTTGCTTTGTTAGATTTATATTTTTATTTCTTTTAATGAAATGTATAGTAGCTAAAAATGAATAACTACTTAAATAATCAAACTCAACATAAGTAACGAAATTTTCAAAAACAAGATTATGTCCCTTATGGAAAATTCCGCCCCTTCCGAAATGGGTTGATTGTGGCAGCACACTCCCTTCGTCCCTCTAGTTAAGTTGCTGACCAAAATTAATTTATTCTTCTGATTAACCTGTTTGAAAAAAATTGTTAAAAGTATTTTTCTTGTTTGTTTAGAGTATCACGAATTATTCCTCTCCCCAGTGTTTTTTAACCAGCCTCAAATTAACCGTGACTTTGAGCCAACCATAACTTCGTTCTCGATAATACAGCAGTAAATTGTAAGCTGATTGCGCTGCATTATACTGGCTGGATTATTTTAAACGATAAACGTTTCAATCAACTCGATAGTTACAGTAAAAAATGTAAATAGTTATAAATGTAAAAGTAAATTGCGTTTAAATTACAGTTTAAAGAATGTTTAAAAAGAGAAAATAGCTTTTTCGGCATTTAACCTATCGCTAAGCAAGCGATGTGCATCGTATTCATAAAAATCATAAAAATTTGGTACTTCCTTATTATAGCACCTCCCAAGATCGGACCTTAATCAACCGAGATATCTCGCCAGCTTGTGAAGCGCGAAGATAAAAATAAACGGCTTAATGTATTTTCTCCCTCTTTTCTGCATGCCTTCGTGGCGTAACGGTTAGCACATTCGGCACGTATTCGAGAGGTCTAGGCTCGAGTACCGGCGATCGCATTGTTCATTTCTTCTGCTTCGAAAAATCGTAATGACTCTACAGTACAATAATAGCAATAATACATGTTGTTATTGGTGTTATTGTACTGTAGAGTCATTAGTCATGAGTCAGCAACATGTTGTTTCCAAAGAAAGTTTTTTAATAATCGTTAAGACAAGCCTATATTTCTGACATTGCTTTCAACAATTCATCAATTCATGTCGGACAAACAAACTTTCATTGATTTCAACTACTTTATTGGGACCAGCTATTCTCCCATTGCATTTTTGCATCATATGTTACATTTTGCGAATGTAATTATCCCAATCAATTGCAACTTCTCCGCTCAAGAATGCATAAGTATACAAGTAGTGACGAATGATATTCTTGAACCATTGAACCAATTTCCAGCACGGAAGACCTTCTTTCTTTTAAATTTTTAACATTGAACCTCAAAATAGTTCGATTGTTAATATATATTTTCACGTTGTGGGTATTTTCGCATACTCGCTTGCAAGGTAAAAGACTTCTTGATAAAATTATATGGCTTCAACATCTTTATTTGGTAAATTAAAGATTGTTAACCGCATATATACAAAAAGCAAGAAATATATTTTTTTTTAAAGTAATGCGAGTTCAAAACCTTTAATAAAAATGAAATATAAGAACACACGGTGTGTAAAAATGTAACATGTAGCGAAGTAGCGAATACAATTTTGTTGCAAATAAGAGCAAACCGAAAATGTCTTACCAAACCAACACATGGCGAGATTTCGGCGATATACTTCTGTTTATTAGCGATTCATTCTTGGCGGCCGCTTCAACAAGGTAATCCATGGTTTAATTGTAAATGATTCCATTTCTGATTTTAATTCTTGGGAAATTTATAGCGTATGGTACATGGTTTCAAATTTAACCAAGATTTTGAATAAAGGTCTGCAAAAATTACCTAAAAAGAGGCTTCCTTTAGTGAATTGGATTTTCTTGAAGCTTTTCACATTCACAAATATTTACCTTGTTTAGTTAATGATTTTAATTCTATTCCAGTCCTTCCTAACGCTTTTAAAGTTCTATTAATTTTTCAAGTTCCGTTGCTATTTCTGCCTAGAGTTGGCTACACCTTCTCATTCACTTTGCTTCTTGATGGCTATAAATACAACCGTAGCATTTCCTTTGTTGCAGATTTCTTTGCTTCTGATACAGAGGGACCTGTACCTGTTTGCCCTCGAAATCGATAGAATTTTGATTAAAATCTACGGCAAACACAAGGTTGTTGCTTTCCTAATTTTATGTTTTACTTTGGCGTGTTTCTTTTTTGTCTTGTATAAAAAGTTTGCAGTGATACAATTATGCATGTCACCTGATACAGCAAAAGCTTCTGGATTTAATTTGTTTTATGTGATAACGTGAAAGCCCGTTCGCGGGATTCGAACCTCGGACCGAACTTTTACCAGTGTTCAACAACTTGACCACTCGGCTCCTGCTGGCCATTCCGGTTTTAAACCAGCTCTCTGAAATGCATCATTTAGTCGCAGAACCCGGAGAAATTTTCTACTACTAACGGGGTTATTGTAGCTAGCAACGAGCGGCGCTAGATGAAACTTATCGGAGAAGAGAGTTTCTCTCCAGTATTTGGTTTAAACCATTGGAGTTAAGAATAAACTTCCTATCTTACTTCCTACCTCCATGGTTTACACGGCTGGGTTCCAAGCCGAAACATCACCGCTTAAGCTTTGCTCCGACAATGTATGAGGAATATTTTTCAACACTGGCGAACTTCGCTGGGATGCTCTGTCTCGCGGATGTCTTCGCCACAGAGTTGGTTTTCGATCAAACAGGTTAGATTTACTGGAATCTAAGATTCTCGGAAATATTTCTTTCGATGTAATATTGAGGGTACCCATTAGATCTAACTGAGTTTTTATGTGATATTAATTATGACTTCTTGAATTATTTCTGCATGGAACTTCTTTTCGATTCCCAGTTTGTTATACTATATAAAATACTATATAAAAAGCATAAACAAACATTCACTATACTATACTTATATTATATAAAAACATCTAAAGAGCATCGAAAATATTTGAGCATACATATACCAGTTTCTGGAAAACATATTAGCAAACAGTTGAAGAAACATGGCGAATAGTTTTAAATACAGTTTGCTAAAAAATATTCGAAGAAAAAAATTCTGTAATTAATAAGCAGTGCATTCTGTTTTTCTGAATGTTTTAGTCATCATCTTTTCTTTTCACTATCAGTTTTACAGCTCTCCTTACCAATGGTAAATCAACATTTGAGGTTGAAATTCAGATTTTTTTTTAATAATTATCATTGGCGTGGACAAACATTTTATTCAGCATAGATTGCAGATGAACCAAAAATTTAACGTGTAGAAAACAAAATCTGATGTGTACACCCCACGACTTCCTTGCGCAGAATATTAAATATACGCATTTTTTTCTGCATTTCATTTAAACGTATTCCCATGAATTTAACTAGAGATATAATCCTCATTTAATCAATTCAGTTCTCACTTCGCGGCAAAGCAAAAATACATAAAAACTCAAAATATCTTTATTAAAAATTGAAAAATATAGAAAACATAAAACACCAGATAAAGTTAAAACAATTGAAAAAACAGTTTTTGCAATTCAAATTACAGTTTCTACGCAAAAACAAGCCATTCGGCCAGCAGGCAAGAAGGTAGATTTTAGGGTGCAGAAAACTAAAAGTTTCCTTTTTGTCCCACGCGGCAAAAGACATTGAAGGTGCAGAAATAGTTAATTCCCTTTTCTGCTAAGTTTCAAATGTAAACAAATATGGCTGCTATGGAAAAAAAATTACGCTTAGCCGCACTTAAACAACTTTTAAATTGTTAATAATTCTACAACTAACTAAGAATAATCTTAGCATTACAATAAACAACCATAGATTCCACATTAAAAAAATTTCAAACAGCAAGAATAGTAATTTTTACGAGTACACTACCAAAGAACTTAAACGTTTTAAAATTCAAGTCTTAATAATATTACTATCAAAATTTTAGATGTAGTACCTAACCTTAAAAATAGACTTGTTAAAGAATTTCTATATGTTTTGCAATTAGGAACTCTTTATCCCTCTTGTATTAATAGTAACTCTGCCTTTTATGCTATCGTTTACGAACAATTCAATCTTTTTAGTAAAAAAATGCAAAGAGGTACCGGAGGAAATAGAAAAAAATTTTAAAATTCTCTTAATACTAATATTCTACAGACAAAATTTTAAGATTTATTTGAAGAACAACATTTCAAGAAAATATTATTAACTATTATCATTCCCTACCTCACAGACATCTTATTATCATTCAAAATTTTGTCAAAAATAAATTCAAAGGAAATAATCTCATACGATTTAGTATTTGATTTCATAAAATTCAAATTCAACTGTGCTTCATCCAAAAAAATTTTTTAAAAAATCTATGCCATTAACTTTCTACATAAAAGTTATGATGATCTTCAACTTCATAAGATTTTTAAACATGCAGAACCAAAATTTCCTGCAATAAATTCTAAATTTCGGTTTACTTCAAGTACAACAATAAACTAAGTAGTTTTATTTCTAACCATAATGAAGAAGATTTTGTAACATAATGATTTTGTAATGAAGAAAAATTTCTGCCATTTGTTGACGAATAGTACAAGCATATTATAATAGGAAATCTGGATATTATTCAAGATCAAGAGATTAGATGCTTATAGAAAAAGGAATGAAGTTTTGTACCTATTAAATTCATTAATGAATTACATTGCGTAGAAAGTATTTCTACAGATATTGATAATTTTATCTGGAAAGTTAGTTTTCCACTTAGTTTACCTTCACATCTAATTCAAAGAATGGAAGAATGAGATTATTTCTCAAAGCAAAAAGAAAGTTGAGAAAATTCAAGGAATTAAAAACTGGAAAAATTTGCTTCTGAAGTTTTCGCAGATAAAAGAAACAATTTACCATAACCAAAATTTGATAAACAAACAATAATTTCAGTATTTTATGAAAAACGTTCTACAATGATCTAATTAAAAATGAACTGAAAAATTCTTCTACCTATAGTATCTGCAAAAATAAAGACAGAAGTGTTACTAACAAAATTTCTGCTTTTCACAAAAAAATGGTGAATTTCTCTCTTCACTACGTAGTGAAGAGAGAAAGATTTGTAAATCTTTATGCCTTCCTAAAATTTCATCAAAATCCTGTAAAGTTTAGATTTATAACCAATAGTACCAGAAACTTCAAGAAGAATTTTGATAATATTTTTACCACTTTACTTAAAACTATATGTAATAAAGTTTTTGAACAAGTTAAAGAAGAAAAAAACTTCTGCTGGATTATTTAAGACAACTTCAAAATCATTGAAGAAGTTATAAGTCTTAAAATTTACAATATTGCTGCGTGTGTAATAGATTGAATGCACAAGTCCGATAAAAAGTTAAATTTTGTTCTTATCACAAGAAATATAACAAAAAGCTGGATTTTTCATCAAAGATAATCGTATAATATCAAAATATAAGGCAGTATAATCAGTAGCATTAATTAATTAATCAGTAACTAAAACATCAAATAGAACGCAATCCAAAGCGCAGAGAAAGCTAATCCGATCTCACCGCGAATTCGCCACAATCAATATCAGTTATCTAAACAGCAACTGAGATGTTTCTTTCCTTCCGGCTTTTTAAAGCTTTTTAAATCGGCCCGCGAGACATCTAGAAATTTCTGGAAAGCAAAAAGAGTAGAATTACGGTTACAGCTAACATAGTAGTCAATTACATTTATTAGAATTAAATATCAGTTACAGAGATAAATTTTATTCAATGTTAAATGCACGTGCTCTTGTATTTCTACTTTTGCGGGGTAGCTTTCTCTTAAAATTTGTCACGTGCTGCATTGCAAGGGGAAAAAGCAATTTTAATTCTAATTCTACTAAAAATATCTAACTAAATACAAAATTCGTAATACTACCCCCTTCCCAAGGACTCTACGTCCCGGCCTGTACAATCTCTGGACAGGTAGCCATATTTACAACTAAAGCATCAATTCAATAATTCACATTACATTACGATAACAAACAACATAAACAATAACTACATTAAGCAACTTAAAACAAATCTAATACTAAATACAAATTAAGAAACAAAAAGGACCATGGTCTTATACTATTTATATTATATACACTACGTATTATGGCCATAGTGAGGAGCTAACCTGTCGTAATGAACGAACGGCATTGGGCTTAGAATTCGATGACTTACAAATCCGAACCACGACGTCTTTCAGCCTGTTTAGGACTGTGTAAGAACCATCCAAAGGTGAGTGTAGTTTAGGACAGAGTCCTTTCCGTCGAGTCGGATACCACAACCACACCTTGTCTCCTTCGTTGAATCGATGTCAAGTAGCTCTCGTGTCGTATCGGGTCTTCAACTTTTCTGTAGCCAAGTTGATTCGCTCTCTTGCAGAATTGTGCATCACTTCAAACCGGGCTGGAGATCTTGGATGTACTCCTCAGGAGATGAAGGCGCATCCGGACGGCGATTAAACAAAAGATCACAAGGCAGACAAAGGTTCCGACCAAAGAGCATCTTGGATGCAGAATAGCCGGTGGTATGGTGTTTCTCTTCCACCCTAGTATGATTTCGGCAGTTTTCTAAGCAGGGTGTCTCAGACAAGGCGTCCGCGTTTCCCGGCACTTCCAAATATGATGTTCACGTTTAACTTCCCATCTATGTCAATTTTATCAGCAGACGTAGTCTGGAGGGTAACACAGGATGGCGTCCAAATGAGTTTATCTTTAAATTGTTGAGCTAAATCTTTCCAAATGATGGTAACATTAGCTCCTGTGTCAATGATCATATTGCAAAGAACTCCATCGATATGCCCATTGATGAACAGTCCATTACTGCTGCCACTCACTGCAGAAATCTTGAACTCTTTAAAATGGGGTTTTCCACTATCGTTCAAACTACGCTCCACGATATGGTCATTAATTTGTTTTCTGCATCGTTGCTGGAAAATGGTCTTATTTTCTGCGCCCTGAAGTGTTCTGCAGTTCTTTCGTACGTGACACTCAGCTCCGCAGTTCCAGTACTTTGGTTTTTTGTCACACCTTCTCTTTCTCATGGCATTTAACTGTCTGTTCAAACCGTCTGTCTTATTTTCCGTGCTCTGGGGTGTTCTGCAGTTCCTTTGTATGTGACCTTCAGCACTGCATTTCCAGCACATTAGGATTGGATTCTTTCACTCCTATTCCGTCTCAAGCCGCTGAATTGTCTGGCCAAATTATCTGCTTTATTTTCCGTGCCCTGGGGTGTTCTGCAATGCCGTCGTATGTAGCCCTCAGTACCACATTTCCAACACTTTAGAGGCAGTTTGTTCTCTCTCCTACTCTATCAAAGCATTAACTTGTCTGGATAAACAATCTAAACGAGCCATCGATTGATCAACTGGCTCGTGGACATGCACAGCTCTGACTGGTTGGCGGTCTCTACAAGTTGCTTGCTGGGTTGCCTCCAATTTCATGGTGTACACCAGAGCCCTTTTTAAGTCCTTGACATCCGCCGTTCGCAGAGCTTTCTGTATGTCAGGATCCCGGATGCCGTCGATGAAGTATTGCACTGACAGGATTTCTCTTGTTTCTGTCGAGCATTCCAAAAAGGCGAGATGAGACAGCCTTTCGACATCCGTAGCTAATTCCTGGAGTGTTTCCGTAGGCTTCTGTTGACGGGATTTTAATTGAACCTGCTGTAATCTTTCCAACATTTCTTCGCAAAGCTCCAGTGCGACGAATAGAGCTTCGAAATCTGGCGTTTGGTTTTCTGGGAGAGTTTGAAGGATATCCGCTGAGTCTGCTTTCAGTGAAGCGGCGAGCTGACAGGCTTTAGCTTGGGAATCCCATCCGTTCGCTTCCGCCACTATTGAGAATTGTGTCTAATACACTTGTCAAGAGGTCTTTTCATCATATGTGAATAACTTCAGAGACGAACGAACAGGCATGAATAAAAATTTAAAACCCTCAGAATTGCTTCCTGCTGTCGCTATGCACTTCTTTAAGGTGTCAACTTCTTTGGCGACAGCAGCAGAAACCCTGTCATCAATTTGTTGTTGGGCAGCAGAAACTCATCCTTCGATCCATTGCTCCACAGGCAGAAACCCTTTTTTCCATTTGTTCTTTTGCAGAATAAACTCTTTGTTCTCTTACAGAAGAAACTCTTTCTTCAATATGTCCAACTTTATTTTGAACAGCGCCAATTCTGCCTTGCATAGCTTCAAATTTGTTTTCTATTATACAGGTAATCTCGATTTCTATTTCCTTTTGACCTGCTTTCATCTCTACTTTAATAGCAAGAGCTTTCATCCCCTGTTTAACAGATTCTCGGCCCGCTATCATCTCTTTAATGGATTCTTGACCCGCCTTTATATCTTCTTTAAAGGATACTTGACCAGCTTCATTCTTTTCTCGAACAGCCTTCATCTCCACTTTAACGGACTCTTTACCTAATTGTTCTTAAATATTTCACCGAGGAATTTTGATGGAGAATGAAAGGAAAGCAGTGTCAAACAATCAGCAAAATTTTTTAAAAAATCTGATGTGTATACCACATGACTTCCTTGTATGGAATACTAAATTATAGGCAATTTTCCTGCATTTCATTTAAACATATTGAATTAGCAGTTAACGAATTTTGAATTAAATCTGCCTCGTCGACAACGCATAAACCACAATAAAATAAATACACTTTTTAAAGTTCATTATATTTATTTATCACAGCGACATGTTGGCGCTAGGTTGACTTAAGAGCGTTACATCTCATTCATTTTATAACTCAGGGTGCACTAAATTTATATCATCTGAAGAATTACCACATGTTCTATTCAAATACTATAATCTAAAACGATATAGAAAATAAATTAAACAAATAAAAGTGAAACAGTTTTTCACAGACGATTCAACGCCGCTTACCTAATGCGCATGCGCTACTAATTAATCAGTTCTCACTTTGCGGCAAGGGAAAAATTCAAAACATATTCATTAAAAATTGAAAGATATAGAAAAACATAAAACAGCAAGTACAGTTAAAACAATTTTTTACAATTAAAATTACAGTTTCTACGGAAAAACAAGCAAATTGGCCAGCGGGCAGGAAGGCAGATTTTTCGATGCACAAAACTGAATGTTTACTTTGGTCTTACCAGGTAAAAAGACCCTGAAGGCGTAGAAACTGGCTTAATTTGTTGTGGACGCTACGCTGAGTCAATATAATATATGGGATAATTCAATAACTTAAATGACAATTCCAGAATGCATTAAGCATAATTTAATTATAGCAATAATAAAAGAAGACGTTACTTTGTCGTTGTGAAGTTACTCTAGACTGGCAACAAATCCACTATTCTGCTATTTCAAATGTAAACAAATATGGCTGCTATAGTAAACAAATTAGGCTTAACCGCACGTAGACAGCATTTAAATTGTTGATAATTCTACAACGATAACATACAGGTTAACTAAAGGCATAAAAACCTTAACCGGAAGATAAGAACAACATAGTTCAATCATTTTTAAAGCAAAAAATGTACAATTTACAAACATATAACAATAAAGACACTGAGCTCACTGATTTGAATAACAGAGTGGATATATATATATACATATATTTATATACTTCTGGTGCGGCCGCTTGGCTTAAAAAATAATAATAAATAATAAATAATAAATAAATGAAAAAAACTAAAAAAATAGGAAGTGCCCATCTACATGTTATAGCAACAAAATTTTAACGCTCTGTGCCTAACTGTTGTTTGAGTTATGCGAGATACATAATACATACTTACGTACGTACAGACACCACGAAAAAATGTCTTCAGAATCCATTTTAAATCAGTTTGTAAGGATCTTAAGTTTTACTAACGTTTATTTTATTTTAAATCTTTACTATCACTTCTTATTTTCTACTTCCGGCCAGAATTATAAGCGTGAAGGAGTTTATGCAAAGTGCCTGGCGAACGCCAAGTATTTAAGTGTGGCCTTTTTGCCAAGCAGAAGAGAGGAAGCCGTGAGTTCGAAGCAGGCCGCTTACCTTAGAAGTTACGCAGTTGCTACTTTGCCTTCCAGGCCAGAGGTTTTAATCCTCTTGATAAATTAAACGTATTGTAGTGTTCACAGTCTCTGTGCTACATACGCTTCCTGTTATTATAAGGCCAATCTTATTCTAAAGTTAAATTAGAGTTTAGTTTTATTTTGATATCTTTTAAGTTAGACCCCGAGTGGAGGGTCATTGTATTCCGAAGTACGGAAGTCATTGTATATAAAGAAAAAAAAATAAAGGGTTTTGTATACCCTTCGTCTGTATCCTGTCTACTTACTACAATTAGTGAACATAGCTTTAGTAAGCTCTCTGTTCTAGTCAGGTCATTGTGTGTTTCCGAAGAAGGTTAGAAGAAACATTGAACCTGATAGTGGCGCCCGACGAAGAATAACCATGACCGAGTTTCAAGAAGAACCTGTGCTGCCTGCAGAAACAGCTCAGAATCCAGAAATGCCAGCTGCCGCCCTGGAAGGATTTGGGTATATTGTCCAGACCATGCGCGCTTCGATGAAACCAGAAGCAACGTTTAATGGAAACTCACAGGTAACCAGTTTTTTGGAAAAATTGGATGACCACTTCATGCTCTACCCCGTGCACGAGTTTCAAAAAGTTACCTTAGCTACCAGCGCTTTGAGGGGCCAAGCGCTTAACTGGTTCAAATGTATCGGCAGAAGTCTCTTGGGTCAAGCTGGAAGTCCCACCTATACCTACGAAAATTTCAAGACTGCCCTACTAAAAGCCTTCCCTGTTGTAAGGGATCGTGCGAAATTAGAAACAGAACTTTTCAGTATATATCAACAAAGAATGGAAAACATCTCGAGTTTTATTTTAAGAAAAATTCACGTTTTCAAGCTCTTGTATGGAAACCGTCCGGATCCTGAAATAATTCAAGTGATTTTGCCGAGGTTACTACCCCAAGTGCAAGACTTTATTGAATTGAGAAATCCGACTACACTGGAAAAATTATTTGAGCTAGCAATCCAGTTTGAAAGTAGAAGAACGGCGGACGTCGAAAGAAGACGCCAATATCAACAGCGAAACCAATTTGGTACGCCAAGACTACAGCAAACTCAAGCACATGGCTACGGAGAAAAAGCGAATCAGTGGGCAAGGAAACCCGAGCATTCAAAAACAGCCGGCGAACGTCGACAGTTCAATAGCAACCCAGGAAAAAAGTCTCAAGGCCAGTGGAGAAAGAAGGAAAGCACCGAAAGAAAAAATAATTTAAACTAAAACGGATTTCTGCTGACGAGAGGGTGCGGAAATCCGAAGGCCACGAAAACCCCTCTTCCTACAAGTTAAATACAGTAATGGTGAAAAATTTAACTCTTCCGAAGATTGAAGTCTTGGTAAATAATATCCCGGCCACCGCACTCCTGGATACCGGCGCGCAGTGTTCCTGTGTGGCAGAAGTCTTTTTTAGAAAGTATTTTCGCAAATACCGCATATATAATGCGGATAATACAACAGTATTAGCGGCGCAAGGAGAACAATGTAAGTGCGTAGGTAAAGTACCTTTGTACATCCGTATCAAGGACGAACAAGTAAAGGTGATGTTTTTTATAGTAAAGAATTTGCAAGCACACTTAATACTAGGAATAGACTTTCTTTCAGACGCACAAGCAACGCTGGATTTTAATGAAGCGTCTCTTAAGCTGACGATGAAACCAGTTCGAGAAGAAAAGGCTGAACCGCCGAGGTTAAATCTTGACCACCTGCCTAATGACGAGCAAGATAGAATCCGACAAGTGGTAAGTGAATTTGCTTCCTTATTTAGTGATATTCCAGGATTTACCCAGGTTACTAACCATAGTATTGACACCGGAGATGCATTGCCGGTTCGTCAAAAACCATACCGGTATGATAAGAATAAGGAAAAAATTATAGAATGGCATATTACCGATATGCTACATAAAAAGATCGTAACGCCTATCTCAAGTAGTTATGCTAGTCCGGTGGTTTTATGTAAGAAAAATAATGATTATCCTTTGGAGCATCCAAAAAGGTGGAGATTCGCTATTGATTACCGTAAATTAAATTCCATAACGAAATATCCGGTATATCCGTTACCGATTATAGAAGAAATTTTAAGGAACATAAAATCAACCAAATTTATGACAACTTTAGACTTAACGAATGGTTATTTTCAAATAGGGATCAGGCCTGAGGACGTGCCTAAGACTGCTTTTATAACCAAGTCTGGCACTTATGCATTTTTGCGAATGCCGTTTGGCCTTTCAGGCGCCCCAGCAACATTTCAGCGATGCATGGACATTGTGTTAAGACCTGTTCTCGGAAAGTCTACATTTATCTATTTAGACGATATCATTATTACTAGTGATAATCTGGACCAACATGTACAGGATTTAAGACAGGTGTTTTCTTTATTAAATGAGGCCGGTCTAAAAGTTAATGTCGAAAAATGCAAATTTGCAGCCCCTGAATTAAAATATTTAGGTTACAAAATATCGCAAAAAGGGATCGAGACAGATGAATCAAAAATAATCGCTGTACAAAAGTATCCGACTCCAAACACGGCAAAGAAGCTCTCTTCTTTTCTAGGACTTTGTTCACATTATAGGTCCTTTATAAAAGATTTTGCGGCTATCGCTGAGCCATTGTTAAAATTAAAAAGGAAAAAGGCAAGATTCTCGTGGACGGCCGAAGCCAATAGTGCTTTCGAAAAATTAAAACAAGCATTAACGCAAGCCCCTGTGTTGAAATTTCCTGAAAAGGATGAAAATTTAGAAATTTCAGCGGATGCTTCGGATTATGCGGTAGGAGCGGTACTTTCGCAAAATCAGCAGCCAGTGGCATTTTTTAGCCGAACTTTAAATCAAACACAAAGAAACTATTCCGCGACCGAGAGAGAGGCACTTGCAGTTCTGTTAGCAGTGCAAAAGTTCCGAGTCTATTTTGGAAAGGCGCCGATAACAGTATATTCTGATCATGCGGCGGTAACTAGATTGTACTCTGGAAAAAATTTATCCCCAAGGTTAATAAGATGGGCACTCAAGCTGCAAGAATATAATCTGGTAATCAAGCATACCCCCGGAAAGGAAAATATCGTAGCAGATGCCCTGTCACGAATTAAATTAGACGAACAGGGTAATACCGTAAAAGTTGCAATGCTGACAGCGTGTACAAGAAATTCCCGAGAAACTGTAATAACCGAACTGGGTAAGGATCCTGAGTTTGGAAGTATTTATGAGTATTTGAAGGATCCTGAAAATTTTAGCCACCAAGATATTGTGGCGATAAGAAATAGGGCGGCCCATTACGAACTAATAGATGGTCTATTATTTTATACAAAAACTACGAATTCCAACAACGAATTTCGACCTGTTATCCCAGCTAGTCTTAGATTAAATATCCTGCAAGAGCTCCATGACAGCCCTTTAGCTTCTCATGCTGGTATTCGAAAAACTACTCAACGCGTACGCGAGGCAGTCTACTTTCCTGAACTGCAAAAGTTAACAAGGGCGTATGTCCAGTCCTGCCCAACATGTCAAGCCGTTAATTATATTAATTTCCGCCCGGCCGGGTTTCTAAATAGTATTAAATCCGAATTTCCAAATGAAATAATCGGCATCGATTTATTGGGCCCTTTCCCAAAAAGTCAGTTAAACAAAAGTCGCTATCTCCTTGTTATAGTTGATCATTTTAGTAAATGGACCGAAATTGTTCCCTTAAAACGAGCCTCCGCGAAATTAGTTACCGATTCTATTTTAAATAAATATATTTTAAAATACGGGGCGCCCCTAAAAGTTATATCGGATAATGGTCCTCAATTTGTAAGTAATATATTTGAAGACATGTGCCAAAAACTGGGCATACGTCATTTAAAAATGGTCCCGTATCGGCCGCAATCAAATATAGCGGAACGGGTCAACAGAAATATAGTGAAAATTATCCGTAGTTATGTTAAAAATTTTCATAAAAGCTGGGATAACTATGTCAATGAATTTGCTTTCGCCCTTAGGACCGCAAAACATGATACAACGGGCAAAACTCCTGCTGAGTTATTTCTAGGCAGAAAGGTTATAACACCGTTAGATAAACTATTTTATGTGCAACAAAGAGCCCCAGAATTTAAAATGGGTGATATAGAAAAACTAATAAAAGAAGCAAAAAAGAATACGGAAGTAGCACAAAGAAAACAAAAATTGTATTATGACTTGAAACGACGGGGAGTAACTTATAAAGTAGGGGATGAAGTACTAAAAATTAAGCATTCACTTTCTTCAGCACCAGAAGATAAAACTGCCAAATTTTTTCCACGCTTTGAAGGACCATATGTTATAGAAAAAATAACTCACGCTGTTGTAGTGTTAAAGGCAAGAAATGGTGAAACCTGTTCCGCAAACATTGACCAGATAAAACCATTCTATGACCGTAATAAAATGCAAATTTTTTCAGATCTTTTGCAGGATCCGGTACGGCAGACACCGCAGGTACAAGTTCCAGAGGTGGGAAAACGACAAGTACAAGGGCAAGCCAATGAGAGACAGAAGCAAGTGAAAAGAAAATTGCCCCGCGGAAAAATTGAAGGTACAAAGAAAAAGAAGCCGTTCCACCGTCCAAAAAACAGAGTTCACGAACACCCCCAGAATGAAGAAGGGAGAAAGGACGGCAACTATAACCCGGCTGTGAAACGGAAGATTGACTCATCCGACAGAACTCTCCGCAGCAAAAGTCGCCGAACTGCGGAAGGGCCATCAGCGGCGGAGGAAAAAGTACAAGAAAAATTTGAACGGCCAACAACGAGGTCCAAGCAGGATCACGACAGAAGTTTCCCGGTTCCACCAAGACCAGCTGCCTTCAAACGGCCAAGACCACAAGCAGAGGACAGAAGGAAGATGTTCAAGGGTGGCCGTAGTGGTGAAAAACGGAAGCTTCCAGAGGAAAGCACTGAAGGGCGAGCCCGTACAAGAAGGAGGATCAACCAAGCTACGGTCTGCAGCACCTTTAAAGACTGGGCCCAGAAAAGGATGTCTGAATATTACAAAGATAAGTAAAATTTTATGTTACTTTACAAACTTAAGTTAATCTTTCATTCTTACTGCAAGTGGCAGATTTCAAGAAGTTTTACCTCATGCGAGGTCTACCTTTATCGCCAAAAGGGCGAGAAATGAGTTGTGACCGATTTTCTTATTATGTTTTTCAATTACTCGCGCGTAAAACTAAAGTTGATGTATAAAGACTTAAATATTGTAAAAAGTTATTGTATAAATTTTATTTAAAACATTCTAACAAGAAAGAAGTTTTAGTCTGAAAGACTTTTTGAAATGTAGTATTATTTCAATGTAGAAAGAATTGGCACTTGCTTTGAAAAGAATAGAAGTTAACAATGTACTACTAATGTATGTTTTCAAATGTGTAAAATTAACGGCATCTTGATATGTTCTTGTATACATGTGAACTGTTATTTTGAATGTTTAGAAATAACGTGATATGGTAAAAGTGAAAGTAATGTTAAAAAATTTGTTATTCGTGTGACTGTAAAGATTAAATCATGGTGAATATGTGTTAAAGGTTGAATGATGTAGTTAGGCTCTCTGACGCTACACTTTAGAGTTAGCCACTTTCAGAACAGTACCTCAGGGTCTAGAGTTGAAATTAGGGTGTGTTAAGAGGTCTCGTATGTTGAATTTTAACACGTTAGTGTTTTGATTGTAGGAGGAAGTGTTGAACACATAGACAGAAACACATTCGTGTTTGGTGTTTTTACAACACATGTCAGAGAGCACGGGGAGAGATAATTAAAATAGTCATGAATGAAATAAGAATGTTAAGAAAAGTATATTCTATATGTTATTTTCAATGTCATTCTGTAACATTTCATTAAACTAGTTTTCCTTCCAGATCTCTGGAAGGAACCAGAATTGAATAAAGCTCCTGTTTAGATGCAGTACAGATGAAAAAGAAAAAAGATTGTTGTATATTCCGGGAGCTGCTATTGTAACAAATTTCTTTCTTTTAAAATTTTCTAGTTTCTAGCTAAGTTATGATTGTAAAAGTTTGGCCTCGCGTTAGTTTCTAGAGCTAAAAGTTTTCAACAAGGTCGTTTTAGACCTCAGTTTCAAACTAATTAACTCTGGCGGGAAGTATGTAAGGATCTTAAGTTTTACTAACGTTTATTTAATTTTAAATCTTTACTATCACTTCTTATTTTCTACTTCCGGCCAGAATTATAAGCGTGAAGGAGTTTATGCAAAGTGTCTGGCGAACGCCAAGTATTTAAGTGTGGCCTTTTTGCCAAGCAGAAGAGAGGAAGCCGTGAGTTCGAAGCAGGCCGCTTACCTTAGAAGTTACGCAGTTGCTACTTTGCCTTCCAGGCCAGAGGTTTTAATCCTCTTGATAAATTAAACGTATTGTAGTGTTCACAGTCTCTGTGCTACATACGCTTCCTGTTATTATAAGGCCAATCTTATTCTAAAGTTAAATTAGAGTTTAGTTTTATTTTGATATCTTTTAAGTTAGACCCCGAGTGGAGGGTCATTGTATTCCGAAATACGGAAGTCATTGTATATAAAGAAAAAAAATAAAGGGTTTTGTATACCCTTCGTCTGTATCCTGTCTACTTACTACAATTAGTGAACATAGCTTTAGTAAGCTCTCTGTTCTAGTCAGGTCATTGTATGTTTCCGAAGAAGGTTAGAAGAAACATTGAGCCTGATAAGTTTAATAATTTTTGGGGTGAGAAAAATGTCCTTTATTCTGGCCTTACGTAATAGGTGTCACTTAAAAACATATTTAAATTGCATTCGATAGCGATCAAAATGGATATTTTCGTTGGAATACGATACACGAAATTTTTCACGATTACAATAGTTCCTTTTTACTTCGTACAAGGAAGTAAAAAGTCTTAGAGAGAAGGAATAAAAAATGTTCAAAAATACTGGAGCGCAGGGTTTAAAGCTCACGAAAGGAAACTGTTCAGAAAAATATATTATTTGCATTAATAAGAAATAGAAAAAATTCTAAGAAAGCACCCATTACAGTGAAATACAAGCAAAATCTCAGAAAGAAATTTCAATCGGATGTCGGATTATATAAACCTTTTATACAATAATTTATATAATACTTGTATTACACATGTATAGATGGATAGAGTGATATAAAAAGATGTCTAGTTTCGAGAAATAAAAAACTTACTTTTCTACTTGAGGAGTGCAGAAAAAATGCTGCGACTGATACACCGAAAGTTTTTCTCGCCTTCAGTTCTTATGTGATATTTCAGCATTGATGCATTTCGACAAGGAAATTATTGGATATTTTCTGCATTCAGTAATACTTTTCAAGGTCTGAAATGAATATTTTTTTCAGATCTAGTTGATAAGATAATTTGGAGAAGGAAAATTTGGCTATTATGTGCATTATTTATGGTTGCTCCTAAAGTTTTCTAATTTTACGAATCACTTCCAATTTTTAATTTCTCATTTATTTTATTATCGATGTATATTTATAATTCTTTGTGCCAAAAGACAAAGCAATTAATCCAAAATCCAGCAGGAGGATTTCTTACTCGAAATCCGGCATTCCCATACAAAATGGAAATCACAAGATGAAATATGCGTTATTTTTTAAACGCAAACTGAAAAAAATTATTGAAGATAGTTACGGGTTATCCGTGCAGAACTATTTATTATCACTGTTTTAAGAGGGAATTACGTGTGGATACAGAATGTTATCAAGAATGTAAGCATTATGAAAGATTTATTTTGTTTCATTTTAACAGTGATATCATCAAAATGCCTGCTTTTAAGCCATACTTCCTCTTTAACCAAGCCATTAAGTTCTACGTAGCTTTCCCTGTCATTTCAAGGATTATGTACATGAGCTGATTAGTGGTCTGGCGATTAATTTTGAAGACTTCTTGTTTCAGGTGCCTCCAGAGGAACACATCATAAGTTAGGAGATCTGATGAACGTGACAGTCTTGGATGCTCATTATAATTGCATAATGCTTTGTATTTATTTATATAAATGCCAAGCATTTGGCCATTAAGCCATTAGTCTTGATCTTGCTTTTCAATGCTTATACAATATAATTAAAAGATAATAGTGCAGTGCCTTCGCCAATGTGCTCCTTAAGTCCTTAAGTCTTGAAGAGTCCTTAAGTCAAATTTTAAAATGATGAGCATTCAGACAATCGTGCCCAGTCAAAAGGCGAAATAATGCCACGGCTACGGGACGAGGGAAATCTGGAATAACTGGCTTTGACCTGGAGAGACACTCCCAGGCCTTTTCCTTAGCTTCATTTGATAGGTAGAAGGCAAACCTCTTCTTAAATTCTAATTTAATCAGGAGTTTTGCAGAACTTAATGTCACATGGTTATTAGTGGTTTTTAGAATAGTTGTTCCTTTCTTTGCCAGGAAATCAGCTCTTCCATTTGCATGGATGCCACAATGAGCAGGAATCCACTGCAAGACAATTGAGTCGGCCACAGTGTTGAGAATCTTCCTACATTCGTAAATTTGTTTGGAAGTGCAACATTTATTGTTGGAGATAGCCTGCAAAGCCGCTTTGCTATCGGACAAATATAAGGAGTCGGGAAATATTAGAACTAATATCGGACAAATATTAGCCCGAGAGAAATTACTCTTCCGAGCGCTTCATTGATTCACAGCAATAACGCTTTGTATTGATAGCAACAAACAGCGGATCATACTGCTTCTGCTTATGCAGTAAATGTGTAGATATTCCAAATTTATTGTATATATTATTCCCAATTTAATACTTGGAATAATGTGTCACTGCTGCGCTAGTGAGGCGATTCCATCGTAATGACTGGCAGCTGACTGGTTTGAGCTTCGGTCAGGTTGCTTATTAAACTAACATTGCACTAAAACCCCATTTAATATAAATATACGAAAAGCACTATCAGCATATTATAATAAAAATCGATTATCAATATTAAATGCATAGAAGCAATTATCTGAAAGATAAATATCGTTATTTTACTCAAAGATGTTGCTAGATGTAAAAAAGTGTCTTTCTAGACGAAAAGTTTAGACAGTTCTGCGTTCTTGCTCTGTCAAGAAAATTTTGTAGACGGAATTAGTCAAGCCTTTTAAATTTTTCGGGTTGTATTTTACACCCTCTTACAGTTGAAGATGATATCAAAGAAGTTGCAGAGTCACTGGCTGGTCAGTCTCCTGAAATCGAGAAGCTTTAATGACAGGGTGTAGATCACTAAAATTTTCTGACATTGGTCGTGGCTTTTCTAGTCTCAAGTAGATGAACAAGTTATTGCTTTTGTAATGTCAACGCATGACGGCTCACATTCGTAACAGCTCGAAGATTGCGACTTGTGAGGAGACCGCACTCATGATTTTCTTAGCCTTGCACAGTCCGCCGGACGTTCTCCCAGGCCTATCATCGTGATGAATCAGGGAAAAGCACATTACAAAGAAACTACTAACAACAAAATGGCAGACTGTGGGAAGAGTCTCAAGGAAGAAGGCCATTTAGGTTCTTCAGTAGGGTAGACTAGAATCTGTAAATAGAAAATACAAGAATGATCCAGTAAGATATGGAGCATTTCTAAGTTACCTGAAACTCTTCAAACTCCGAAACTCAAGTAGCTGTGAATACAGAGACACAGGTGACCATTTTCTTTTCACCTTTCGCCTGAGGAAACCCAGTGACACTGTGGTATTTATGTTAAAGTTTTACTAACGGAATGTTATTAAATTTAGTTCCTTATTCTAGAATTTATGTAGATTTGAGAGGAGAAGAGATATTATGTATACTTTTAGAGGATTGCGAAAGTTTAGCTTGCACTCTGCTGCTTGCCGATTAAAGTGTGTTTGTGACTCCAGTGCTGGTCTTACGGTAAGCGCTGTAGATTGACGTTATACGCCGGTTTAGAAGTGTGTTTGAATTTCTCTCGCAAAGTTCGTAGTCTCTGCCGAGGTTAGATTAAAATTATTGAACTGATAGAAATTATAAAAAAAACAGCTTGTCATGAAACCAGCTTTAAATTGGCTGGTAATTTAATATTTCTATATTTTAGTTTAATCACTCACAAGTGCTGAGGTAAGGTAAATGTAAAGTTTTTTATTCTGTGCCTCTTTGTCTGATGGTTAGATATTCTGGTGTTGATAATTTAGTACTTCACAGAATAAACGTAGCGCTTTATTTTTATGGTCATTGAACTAAGGTAAGTTATTTGGAACCCACAGCAGGTGTTACAACACAAAGTGGAATGCATGGACTAAAGATCTTACTCAAAATGGGCAGGGAAAGCAGAAACTTAATAAAATAATTAGCCACTCAGCAACAAAATTTGCAAATTACTAGTAATAAATCCACCTACATGCAGGAATATTCAAATGTAACAGGAGAATACTTTTACTCTAAATACTAGCAATACAAGTTACGTAACCATTATGAGTGAACCTGTATGATAGCTACCTAAGTCTGGTTCCATGAATAACATTCTGAACCGAAAAATGATTGACACTGTAATAATGAACTACTAAAAATGTAGAAAGTGGCCAGGGAGTGAATTAGAACATCTAAAAAGTGCTATGTATCAGCACTTCACAATTTCGCTTTTTAATAGACATTTAAATCTGCTTTGTTTGAGTTGAAATGTAATTAGCACATGATAGAACAGTAGTTTTAGTAATGCACAATGTAAATAGTTTCGAATAGAATGAAAAGAAAGTGCAATGCAACTGCAAGATGAATCAGAAATAATGTAAAGCAAGTATAGAACATACTATTTAATGTATTAATTATAACGTTTAGCATGAAAATATAATTTATGCAGTATTTGGATAATATATTAGATATAATGCATGTAATTTAATGGACAACTTTTAATATTTTGTGTAATGTACTTGGAAACGTTTTTTTTTTTTTTTTTTTTTTTTTTGAATAACTAAATGCACTGTATAAGGTAGCGAGTATTATAGGAACTTGTGACGTATAGTACTATAAATAGTATATTGCGTAAAAATTTGTGCAACACAAACACCAGCATTGTAGATTTAGAACATAACAGTAAGATGGATACCATAATTGTATAATAATAATATGAATGGATGTATGCTAATAATAGCATATATAGATAGTCTAGAATAGAAATGTACACTGCGCCAAAAAAAGGGGGGGGGACATTTCTATCTCTTTCGTTTCAAGCCGATTGACGAAATTCAAATTGCGTTTTTTATGACTCGAAAGCACGACTTATGATATATATTAGATTTATATAAATTGTTCTAATATAGGTATTTTGACGCAAAATCAGACTTTTTCTGAAATGGCATGTCAACTCTTTTTCCATATTTCGATTCTACGGCTCAAATTATGCCAAACTGCCAAGTTTTATAAAAATCGCACGAGTAGTTTTTAAAAAATTAGCTCTCAAAATTTTAGCTCCTCAATGTTAATTGAATTTGATTTATATTTATTGATATCTCTCTTTTTATTAAATTTATTTGATTTTTCCTTTCCCATTTCGAACTTTAGGTTCATTTCAAATGAAATTCGCCCATTTTTTATGATTTATTTTTTAAATTTCAATTCTTAAATAATTTTTATAAATTTTTCGAAAAACATTTTTAATTATAACCTATAAAACTTTGACCAGAATCTCAAAGTAGGTGTATTTCTAAGCATACCTGAAAAAAATTAGAGTTTTATAATCAAATTTTCCTAGGATATACGTGAATTTATGTATCGGCGCGTTTTGAAATTTAGCATATTCGTTATAAGCGACAATAACGTAAAATGTGGTTTACGCACTTTTCTTAAAATTATTTGAAAGTATGAACGACGACTTTTCCAGCTCGTCTACAACGAAAAAAAAATAAATAAAGGAAAATATGTTGCTATAAATTAAGAAGTTTGACAAGTGAATTATTCTTGGCGCAAACTTACAAAAAAAAAAAAAAAAAAAAAAAAAAAAGGATGAGATAAATTGTTGAATTTCTCCGTAAATTTCGCAAAAAAATTTACAAAATTTAATATGTAGGCATAATTTGAGTCGTAGGATCGAAATACGGGGAAAATGTTATGTTATTTCAGAAAACGTCCGATTTTGTGTCCAAATACCTATATTAGAACAGTGCTATATATAAATCTAATATATATCCTAAGTCGTGCTTTCGAGACATTTAAAACGCAATTTGAATTTTGTCAATCAGCCCACCAGAACGGAAGATATACACTGGATATCATAAATTAAGGAAAGCTCACAAAAATAGCGATAACTCCCTCAAAAATAAGCCAAACCGTGTAAAATTTGAATACGTTGCCAAGTAAGAGTAGCTGAGTAAAACTGCAATATGCAGATTAGTGGCGCTGCACTCGGAATACGTCATCTGCGAGGAGAATAAAAGTCCATGTTTGAGAGCAAGCCCCATACTTCACTGTGATAGTGACATCAGAAATCTGAGATAGCCAATTCGTAACAATGACTTCCAGGCATCATTTGCCTGCAGAACTACGATGGAGAACCATTGGAAGACTAGAGGCAGGATAAAGTCAAACAGAAGTGGCCAGATGGCTAAATGTGAGTCCTTCTGTGGTTCATAGACTTTGGAGCCGATTTCAAACCACAGATTCGGCATCTAGGAGGCATCTTTTAATTATATTAAAATTAAAATTGACTATATTAAAATTAATAATATTAAAATCTAAGGGATTCCGCCGTCAATCATGCCAGGAGTGGAGAAAAAGATCAAGACATCCGAACAGCTGGAAATTTTGAAGACTGAAAAGATCCAAGAGATTTAGCGACTAGCCAACAAGGATAAAGAGGAAATGTGAAGAACATTGTGATAGAAGCTCGAGCTCCAGTTAAGAATAAAGCAGCTAACAAGAGCAACTAGCTTAACGACAATCTCATTTTTTTTTCCTAGAATTTTAATAGAACTTCATTTACTTGTATATATCGATATAGCAAATCACTAGTCACTACGCTTTTACCAAAAATTTGATGTTTACACCACATGGCTTCAATGTACGGAATATTAAATTACACGCATTTTTTCCTGCATTTCATTATTTCCTCGAATTTCATAAGAGATATATTTCACATTCAATTAATACAGTTTTCACTTCGCGACATGGCAAAAATACATAAAACCACAAAATATCTTCATTAAAAATTGAAAAATACAGAAAACTATAAAACATAAATACAGCTAAGATAATTTAAAGAACAATTTTTACAATTTAAATTAGAGTTTCTAAGCAAAAACAAGCAATTCCGCCAACAGGCAAGAACGGAAATTTTTCGGTGCACAAAAGGGAAAATTTACTCTTGGTCTCACTCGGCGAAAACATACTGAAAGCATAGAAACTGACTTAATTTGTCAGTATATGAGACAATTTAATAATTTAACTGATTCTAGAATGGATTGAGCATGATTTAATTCGCAATAGTAAAAGAAGATGTTATCAGTGTTGTTACGAAGCTTAGTTTCTTTAGATTGGTAACAAATCCACTATTCTGCTAAGTTTCAAATGTAAACACATATGGCTGCTATGCTAAAAAAAAATTTGGCTTAGCCGCACTTAACTTTTAAATTGTTGTTAATTCTACAACTATCGCATGCAGATTAACTAAAGGCATAATAACCTTAACCGGAAGATAAAAACAACATAATTAAATCATTTTTGAAGCAAAAATTGCGAAATTTACCAATACACAAGAATAAAAAAACTGAGCTCGTGGAGCCGAGTCACTGAGTGGATATATATATATATATATATGTATTTATTTTGCTTTGGTGCGGCCGATTGCCACCAAAAAGTGAGGTGCATAACTACATCCTATAGCAGGTTTAGATACAAAATTTCAACGTTCTGAGGCAACTCGTTTTTGAGTTATGCGAGATATATACATGCATACATACGTACGTACGTACGTACAGACGCTACGGAAAAAAATCTCTTCAACATCCATTTTAAATCAGTTTCATAATTTTTTTGGGGAAAAAAGACTCTTTTGCTCTGTCCTTAACGTCTTTTACTCTGTTCTTAACGACCGCTATCGAATGCAATTTAACAATGTCACGCAAAAACCTTGTTAAATTGCATTCGATAGCGGTCAAAATGGATATTTTCGTTGAAATATAGTACCCGGAATTTTTTGTGATTACAATACTTCCTTTGCTTCGTACAAGGAAGTAAAAATAAGAATTTCTGAGTTCTAAGCAATAGCTAGAATTTCCTTTCATTTATAAAAATTAGTGTAATCTTTAATATTTACCTTTTTTTTTTTTTTTTTTTTTTCCCCCGCCACAAAAGTTGTGACCTCAATCCTCAAATTTTCTATGACTATAAACAGCTAGAAAGTCCTACAGTTATGTGATTGGGAACAATAGCAACCTACTGTACGAAATTTTGTATATTATATATGTTAAATTAGAAATTTAATCATTGTAATGAAGGACATAATGAAAATGTATTGAAAATTTTAGTAGAAAATTCGACCAAAAACACTTTGCTTCGACACTGAATTAAACAAAACTTAAACATTAACTTAAAATTTGAAGGATAATCACCTTTGAGTTCTAGTGTGCCGAGTAAACTATCCATGCAGAAGTTCTGGCAGGAGGTTAATTTGCGTATATATAACATAGACACACATGTGTTCACACAGACATGAAAATGGAGAACTGAAACTGTTATGTGAATTAAGGTAAATTCTTATGGATATGTTAAATGTTAATGCATAGAGGTAAACGTGTAAAGAAAGCCTTTTGGACGATATACTTAAGTAGGTTTTCTTCTAGGAAAGCTGGAAGGAAATTCTAAGCTGCCAGCTTTTTATTCTGTAAATTTACAAAGAGTTTGAAAATTTGGATCCTCGTAGTTTTCAAATTTAAAGTTCTTTATTAAGTTCAATAATTCAAGTTAATAATAAGTGATTTTCTCATTTTTAAAATCTAAGATGAAATTGTAGAGTTTTTCATGTTAATTGACAATTACCTTGTTATTTGGCCCATACGTTCTTTTTTGATTTCGTAATCTTCAACCAGGATACAAATTAGGCAATATATTTAAGTTCAGAATTTCTTGAAGTTATTTGGCAAAGATCAGTCCTTTACTTCTTCCTTCATATTTGATTATCGTCTTTTTTTGCTTTGCTAGCCATGATTGCTTCGGGGAAATACTGAAGCCTGAAAAAAAATATATTTAGGCTAAGTAATATTGTATTTTTTGACTGAAGCATTAGTTCTAAATATTCCGTAAGCTGAGAGATTTGATTTTCTATAATTCTTAATATTTTGGGTAATTGTCAGGTTGTGTTAAATTAATCATTGCATAGAGATCAAATGTTATTTGTGGTATCTATATCTGTAAAATTATTTGCATATCATACAAACTATTTTTCTTTAGCTGGAAGACGCACTAGAAAGGTGAGCTGTGATATTATACCATCTAGTTTTAGATTGTAAATTTTCGGGCATAGTTTCTGTAAGCTTTATGAAAGCTTTGGCTCATACTCAATTTTATAATTAAAAAAATTCTCTGTTACTTTTATTAAACTTTTGTGTATGAATTGTTTTAGTTCTAGTAGAATTTTAAATTAAATTATAATGTTATAATTTTGATTATACTTTCATTTCTACTTTTGTCAGCTCCCGCCAAGATTCAAATTAGTTAATGCACTTAAGTATAGAGTTCTTGAGTTCGAGTGAGAACGTCTGACAGCTATCTCTGACTATCATTAGATTACTTCTCTTTTAATAACTTAAATCGGCCCCTTGGATAACTTAATTCGGCTTTAGCTTTGCTATCCATAATTGCTCAAAGCATGTAGGTACCCTTTACCTTTCCAATATAAAATATTAATTTTACTTGAGATTTTGTTTCTGGATTCCGATTGCTTCATAGAATGCGTAAATGTTAGACTGACGACTAAATAAAAGGTTTTTATTTTAAACCATCTTACGAGTTGCTGATGTTTTATTTAGTAGTTAAAACAACAGGACGCGTTCTCTAATTGTCTTTAACAGTTCCAGGAATGAATACACTGTTACTGTACAACAAGACAAGAAACAACTTTTACTGCCTTGATCTTTAGATATGATCAGTAAAAGACAATTAAATGACTACACAGAGGAAAGCATTGCGATTTCTGAATGGAATATTTTCGTACTTGCTAAAGATGTGTTCTGGAGGATTTAAAGAAATGACTTTGAGTGGAATCTCACTGGATGAGCAGGAAGATGTTCTTAGTTCTAATAACTGAGCTCTTAAAGATAACAATTATATTTATTTATTTTTTTTTTCATTAGGATGATGTTTATTAGCTCCGATCTTCTGACATAAACAGTATCATATTTGCGTTTTAATTCCGTAATCTAACAACAGGCACGCATTATAAAGAAAAATTCACCACTTGATTATAATAGAGGCTATATATAACAAAAGATGTGAAGCTACGTCCTTTTTTGCGGGTACACATTAACGATTAGAACTGTTCATAGCAGCAACCAGGCTCTTTGCAGTGATGTTTCGTTTTATTGTTACGAATTTTGTACATATGTAAGAAATTGTATTGAAATTATATGTGACTCTTATTTTGTTAGTCCAAAGGGGCAATTTGCCCTGAAGGACTATGAATTTGGGAATTAATTAAGGACTATTAATTTCGTTTAGGCATTTTGCGTTGGTTCACTATAAATGTCAGTTCACTTTTCAAATTGTTGCCACTAAATATTATCGACCTGTGTTATATTTAAAGAAAATAAATAATGAAGAATCTGCATAAATATATCTATGTTTCTCGCATTGTGAGAAAATAACGATACCTAGAGCCATCTAATTTTGAATAACGAAATCTTCCACCGAATATGGACATCCGGAAGCCCAAATTCGGAATTTGATATTGTGGATTTCATATTATGTAACATTTTAACAAATTTCTGATTCACAAACTCCATGATTTCAAAGCGAGCAATGGCAACACTTTACGGGGGAGGAAAAAAAAAAAAACTTATCACAAGCGTGCAAGACTGTGCATCGGGAATTCTAAAGCTTTGCTCATTTTAAAATTATTTTGTGATATTGCTGTTGAATTGAATTACATGATATGTAATAAATAAAGCTAATACACAAAACGTTAAAAACAGCCGCTTTGGGCGTAATGCAAAATCTAAAAGCTTTATTTATTTATTTATTTATTTAAGTACAATGTATCATGAAAATCTAAACCGGAAAGCTTTACCGGAAAAGTAGAGTACAGGGGCAATTCAAATTCGCGTAAATGGCTATCTCGGTAAATTCGCGAGATACCGCCAAGTTGACGACAGCCTTATCAACTAATTTTTGTCTCCAAATTTGGCGAGAGATTGCTAAAAGTCGCCAAACTTTGCGACTACTTGGCGACATTTTGGTTCCGGTTTGCATATTTCACAAGTGCACATCAGCGTAGCCAGTGAGGGAGGGGTTTCGAAAATGGACCAATGAGCTGCTATTGCTCTTGTGACGCTAAATCTTCGTGCAAGTTAGCGTATGTTGTTTACGTTTTAATTTGTATTTGTTTCGCAGTTATAAATATATGGCGTAATAGTAGAAAATCTCGTAGTGCTTTCATCTTCTGAGTTTGATTAATCGTTGATATTTCACTTTCGAGATTTTTATTACGCATTAATATTAAGATTGATGTTCACGGTATATTATGTGGATTAAGAGAATGCAAGTTTAATTGAGCTGAGAATGACTGAAAGTGTTACAATGAATCTAGTGTTTTCTTATTTCAGTGCTTGTGTTCTTTTGATTTTTAAAGTGTAAGATTCAGAATACATATAATTTGATTATATCCATTGTTAACATTAAAAATTATATGTGAATAAATTGAATATACTCGTTGTGAATACGATAAATTCACTCTGTTTGATGATGTTATGTAAGCAGTACATTTAAGAGTGAGCATTTATTAAATGTGAAATTTAACGCACTAAATGTATACGAATGCAAATTAGAAAAGTTCATTTTGAATAAAATTCTGCATTGGTTATTATTATAGAACATTTTTTTTCATATAGACTGCAATAAAAAGTGCTAACTTCTATTTACATATATATTTGGTGTAAATATTTTTCTCATGCGCATAGTTTATGTAAAGATTGCATTTTTATGCTTATCAAACATTTCTTTCATCATCTTATTTACGACTTATTAAGTAATATTTCACATCGATGTTTTTGCGAAGTATCCAACATGTGTTTGTATTTATTTCAACCAGGTAGTGAAATCTTCATAATTGCCTATATTTGATCTAACTTCGCAATGAAAAGTTTCAGAAGCAATCCACGATGCTTTAATTATTTTGTATAGAAAATTGCGTGGCAGAATATTTTTAACCATCTTCCTTAAATCGTAAAGCACGCGAAACATCATGTGACATGACAGAAATATTATTGGATGCTCATTGGTCCGCTCTTGAAGCCACTCCCTCGGTGGCTACACAGATGTGCACTTGTGAAATATGCGTGCGGTTCCGGTATAACTGTAATGGAAACGAATAACTATAATTTATGCTACATGTATCTGTAACATATCCGGCCCTCATAGGCTTTTCAGTAGTTTCGAGATGTGGAAGGTACTGGAAATCTCTCGGTGGCCGAAAGAAAACCATACAATACCGAGGAGCACATCTGTTTATAAGTTGTTGTTAGTTCGGAGTACTGAGATCAGTGTTGCCAGAAAATGTTCAAGCAAAGAAGACTAAAAAAAGTAGTAGTAAAAAAAGTTCAAGTAGCAAAAGAAGACTAAAAAAGTCGCAAATGACGTCAGAGATCACGTGATTTTTGTGGCGTCATGGTTACGCAGGCTCACATGACCTCTGACGTTAAAGACTGTATTCAATTCTTAGTCTTTTTAATTACATATCTTAGCTTTAGCAAAAATTTTAAAACTGTATTGCTCATTTTCAATTGTTTAAATAGCCATTTCTTTTTCAATTAATTCTCATTTAATTTAGTTTCAATTTTTAATTTGCTGATATCCATTCTTAAGATATTCCTCACTTTTAGACTGTTAGCTCTTTTGCATTAAATTATTTAGTTGGCAGTTAATTCTTTTAATTAATTGTTTTTTTGCTTAAATGTAAACATTTTAATTGAGGAATACTTTTCAGTGAGTTTTCCGTTCTGTGTGTTGGATCTGTTTCAGATTCTGATTCCTTAAGAAAGCCTTATCTTTCACTTTTAAATTCATTTTTGTTGTTATTTAGAAAAATGCCGTTGCTTTGATTTTTAAGTCATTTCCATTGATTAGTTCTTAGCAATATTATAATCAGGAGTATGAATTTAATTTATTTCTCTGTTTGGGTACCCAATAGATCGCGCGCAAGCTGCAAGTTCTTCGGTTCGATCCATTATCACCATAGAACTGGAAGGCGGGAACTGACTTAAAAACAAAATGCACGAGGGACGAGGGAGGGTGGTGAGAGGTCCCGAAGCAATTTTTTTTTCTTTCTTTTTACTTTTTTCACTTCCCTTACCCCTTACGTCATCAGGCTGTGCAGCCTTGAAAAGGAAAGTCCACATCCGAATAAGATTGCCAGATGTCAACTTCTATTTAAGCCTAAATGAACTACTTTTTAATATAAATTATATTTAATAGATAAATTATTTTAAAATGAAAGCATTTTGCGATATATTATAAAAATCTTTGAAGTCGCAAAAATTTCGCAAATCGCAAATACTAAAATTTTAGTAGCACAAGTTTGTCAAAAGTAGCAAATTTGCGCAAAATCGCACGATCTGGCAACATTGACTGAGATATCCGTAAGAGTTTCGCCTCTTAGAAGCGCTTTGCATTGTGTTGTGCTTAACGTTTTTACTAAGTTGAAGTGTAACTATTGGTTGTTTTCTGTGATATTGAGAAATGACTAAAGCACGCGATATATGTTTTAGTCTTTTGTGAATGAAAACTGAAAAATAACACAGCGCACAAACTCACATCTTCTTTATGACTTGCTACACACTTGCTTTGAGGTATAGTTAGGTATTTTTTCCGAGAGATTAGTCACCATGGTAACAGACTGATTCGAGGAGTGTTTGAAAATAATTTTCTCGATGGATACTTTGTTACAGCATGCGATATTAATTTCTATATTAAAAACAAGCAAAATTCAACCTTTAAGTAGTAGCTTTAGCAATAACTGCCTATTGCATGGAGCCTTTAGAATTGAAATTACCTCCAGTCGATTGTTTTCCTTACTTTAAAAACAAAACTTTTATTCTGTGTTTTCGAAATCTAAGAAAATATCCCATATTAACAGCAAAATAGAAAATGAAAATTAGAAATAGGTTTGCTTCTAAATCAAGTGTTATTTGACGAACTATTTTTAAACCCAACGGAAAATATCTACTCTGGTGAAAATATCTATTTGATGTGAGACAGCTGGAGTCCTAAATACATTAATCTTAGACGCAACTGTATAGTGACCTTGCGTAACTTTATTATGTTATTTTTGGCGATAATATTGTGAATTATCGTTGCTACTTTGAAGGGTTTTAATAGCAAAATTGATCGAAAAACTACGGGAGTAAGTGAAAGCCAAGCAAAGCTGCTAATTTGATAAAAAAAAATATATATATATATATATTTCTCTCTTTCGGATTGATATGCACTTCGTTTACATTTCTTAAATTCCGTGTGTGACCATCGGATTAAGTTACAAATTTTACCTTAAAAAATTGTTTCTACTTTCTGTTGTATTCGTCATATCAATGGTTTAGCCTTTCTGATTGTTTATCTCTCTTCTGTTTATTTGAAGATAAGAACTTATTAGATTGTACGGCGTAGAATGCCTTATAAATTGGTACCATAAAATTTTTGCAAGCACCCACCTACATTTCAATGAATATTTAATAGGAAATTTTAAGAATAGTATTCTCAGTTTTATTTATCCTTAGCTTTGAGTTATTTAAATTTGTTCAGATATAGATATCTAAATTTGTTTATATTTTAATTCATTATTAATTTTTTTTTAAATGGGAAAATATTAGATACAATTCCTTGAAAGGTTTTGTACTTGTTAGTAGCAACATCTTGAAAACTGCTATTTTGGATCTCTTTTTAATTCAGTTTACACTTCCTTAAAAATTTTTTAAAAAATGCTTAAAATAGGAAATGGTACCAAATATATTTAAAATAATCTGATGTGTACGTCACATGACTTGCTTGTACGGAATATTAAATTATACACATTTTTCCTACATTTCATTTAAACTTACTGAATTGAATAAAATCTATTTCATCAATAGCGCATAAACCACAACAGAATAAATGCATTCTTTAAAATTCATTATTTTTGTTTACCTTAGCGACGCTCTGGCGCTAGGTTGACTTAACAGCGTTATATCTTATTCATTTTATATAACTCAGAATGCACAAACTTATATTATCTGAAGAATTATCTAATCGTTGCCACATGTTCTATTCAAATACTATAATAAATCTTAAACGATGTATGAAAGAAATTAAACAAATAAGAAAGAAACAGTTTTTCACAGACGATTCAGCGCCGCTTAGCTAATGCTCATGCAATACTCGTAAACATTCTCCTCTGTCCGAGACAGATTGGCGACATTATTTGCTGCTAATACGAAACACTTATTTCCTCGAATTTCGTTAGAGATATATTTCTGATTCAATTAATTGTGTTCTTAGTTCGCGACAAGGCATAAATACATAAAAAATCAAAATATCTTCATTGAAAGCTGTAAAATATAGAAAAAATAAAACACCAACTACAGTTAAAAATAATTAAAACAACAATTGTGACAATTAAAATTTTAGTTTCTACGCAAAAAGAAGCCAAATTCGGCCAGCAAGCAACAAGGCAGATTTTTCGCAGCTCAAAAATGAAAGTTTAATTTTGGTTCCACTCGGCAAAAAGACACTGAGGGTGCAGAAATTGAATTCACTACTCTGCTAAGTTTCAAATGTAAACAAATATGGCTACTACGGTTAGAAAAATTTGGCTTAGCCGCACTTAAAAAACTTCTAAATTATTGTTAATTCTACAACTATCTCACGCACTCAAACAACTTCTAAATTGTTGGTAATTCTACAACTAAAGGCATAAAAACCGTAACCGGAAGATAAGAACAACATAATTCAATGATTTTTAAAGCAAAAAATGTGCAATTTACCAACATATAAGAATAAAGAAATCGAGTTCCCTGAGCCTTATTTATATACTTTTGGTGCGCCGATTGCAACCAAAAAGGAAGGTCCACAACTATGTAATATAGCAGTTCTATATACAAAATTTCAACGTACTGAGGCTACTCGTTTTTGAATTACACGAGATACATACATACGTACGTACAGACACCACGAAAAAATGTCTTCTGAATCCATTTTAAAGTAGTTTTATAATTAGTTTGGAAAAAAGGAAGCCTTTATTCTGTCCTTACGCACAGATGTCACGACAAAACATCGTTAAATTGCATTCGATAGCAGTTAAAATGGATACTTTCGTTAAAATATGATTCTCGGAATTTTTCGTGATTATAGAATTTCCTTTACTTCGTACAAGGAAGTAAAAATAGTATTAACAAAGTACAAAATAAAGTTTTCCTAAGGCAGTTAATTAGCTTTAAAGATACTCAGCAAGTTTTATTCTAAGAAAAGAATAAGTTATATCAGTTTAAAATTTATCAATTGTAATCTAGTTTTTTTTAGGTTTAAAAATGAAGATATTTTGTTATATTTCATTATAATTATACGATGTCGATATTAAAATAAATTTTTAATGTGATAAAACTTGAAAAAAAAGTAATTTGTGTTATCTTAATTCTAAGCATATGATTTTCTTCATAGAACTCACTGAAACTGCTAATTAAACAAAGTATATCAGCTGATATGCATATGCCATGTAGAACCAAAGAACTACTTATTATCAAATATAAATTAAATTATCACTTCTTAAACCAAGTGTTTAATTTTATAATTAGTAAACTTACTTTTTAAAAACATATTTAAACTTCCCTGCATTTCAAATGTACAACTCGGGGCTTAAAATGGGCTTTAAGTAAATATTCTTTGCATTAATAAAACAAACAAGAGCAGAGAATAACTGTCTAGATTTTATAAAAACAGATAAGTTGAGTTAGGCGAAAATTAAATGGAGGTACTTTAAAATTTGTAAAGAAACATTTCGAATGTAGTATGTATTTAACAGAAGGAAAGAATTTTTTGATATGCCCAATATTACAATCAGCTTTTTCATTTCCATAAATGCCGTGAGGACAGTGCACATAAACAAAACGAATATCAGCTCCTCTAGTTGAACTGACAGGGAAGAGGGTTTCGATTTCCACTTTGCCTGTGCTCGTAACACTGTTCAAATTGTGAAGAGAAGAAAGAGAATCAGAATAAATAAGTTACCTTGAGCATACAGTTCCATTACCTTTGATCCTCTTGAGAGCAAGATGGAGAAAGGAATAGAAGGTTTGTTTTATTTCATCATGGCAGGGAACTGGAGGGTTATCTGCTTAAGGGCAGGGATGCTTTAATGGAGGACTTTCGAAGAAAAACTTGCACGTATATACATTACAATGCAGAAAATCCTAAAAACGTAAATGCAGCCGGCCTAGTCGCCGGTATTCGATCCCCGAACCGAACTACCAGTGTTCAGCGACTTTACCGCTCTGCCATGGAAAGTTTTTTTTTTAATCGAATGGTGGGCACTTGCCTTTTTTGGAGGCAGACGGCCAACGTTACCTTCTGTGAGGGGGCAAATATTTTACATCCATGGCGTTTCCGAGATTCGAACCTGGTCCTTTAGGTATCGCAATCGGCTCCCCTAACAACTGTACCGTCTGGGCGGCTTGCCGCAGAAAGAACAGAAGACATTTTTCCTTCACTGCTAATGCAGTGTTTTCGTGTACGTATATGTGAAATGGATGAATAACTATACATCTGTCAGCTTTTAATTCTATATTCCCGTTAACTTTCTAAGAGAGTTGTGGCATTTTTTGTTTACATCCAGCATCTTCTTTGGAACTTAAAAATCGGAAGATACAAGGATGTAAAAACGTTTCCACCAATGAGTGAAACAAAAGAATAATTACTTTATGTGATTGCTAACTTTTAACTGAAAAATGCAGAAGCAATCTAGAAGATAATTAATCAAGAAATAAATGCAAAGAAACCACAAATTAAACATAATGAAACTAAAAATTATATTATTTGTGATGAGCGCTTAGTGCTAGGCGAAATTAGTTTTATTGTTCGGCTTGAAATAAATTTTCTTTTTTGGGAATGACATCCATTTTTATATATGAATGAAAAAACTCATTGAATCAGATTAAGGTTGTTTGCTTTTATTTCTTTTGACGACACAACACAAACGTAATTTAAGAGAAGAAACAACTGAATGAAACGAAATTCAGATAGAGTCTCAACATAAAGTGGTGACCCTGATCTGATCGTTAAATTTAAAGTACTATATTTTTACTGAAGAAAGAATTTTTAAGAAACGAGCACCTATTAGGGGTAACTTTACTAGATTGTATTACGTTTTGATTGAAAAGGTAAATACCGGAATTAGATAATTAAATAATACTGTTTTCTGTTAGAAAATCCGGTTAACGGAAAGCATGAAACAGAATATGCAGCAATCTAGGAGTACAATACAAAAATGATTGACGTAAAAGCGTAGACATGTATTTGAATAAACTTTCTGACTCGGGAAGTAGAAGCGTTGGCACAGTTTCTCCACAGATTAAACGAAACCTTTAACTACCAAAAATAGAACTGACTAAATTTAACGGCGAAATTAAGAATTGACTAGCTTACTGGAGCCAATTTAAACGCATTCATGATGAAGATTAATTAGAAAATGTAGATATTTTTCAAAATTTGATCCAGTCCGTAAGTGAAGGAACAAGAGCAAGTGAAATTATAAGCAGCTATCCACCGACAAACGAAAATTATTCTAAGGTTCGTGAGCTACTTAAATTAGTTATAATCAACGCTACGGAAGCAAAACGAAAATTAAGCACTTCACAAATTTATGATTAGGAGCACAGTTAAGAGCCTTAGAATCAATTGGTTTAAAATCTGACTAGTATTCAGCAATGTTTTTCCCTCTCGTTGAGTCTTACATACTGGAAGATATTTTTAGAATATGGTTACGTAATCCTATTATAAATTCCGATGATGACTCATCAAATAATGTTTATATGGAAAAATTGAAAAATTTGTTGCTTTTTTTGAAAACGGAATAGAAGGAGAAGAAATAATTCGTGGATTTAACCCGAGGGCTGCAATAAGAATAAAGAAAAAACAAATTGTTCAGCTCCTCTGTCCCCCACTACAGATTTGTTTGTAGAAGGAGTAGAAAAAAGAAAAAAAATATTGCTCCCTTTGTCTTTTGTGAGGTACTTCACGAAAACAGAGAATGTTACTACTCTAAAGAACTTGACTTGGAGAAAAAATAAGAAGTTCTAAAATACAAGAAATGCTGTTTTACTTGCTTAATACCAGGCATCAATCAAGAGTTTGTAAATTAAATGTACAATGCTTGCTTTTTAATAGAGACGCTGTGAAGGAGTTCTCCTTCAAACTTTACTATTTCATATTTAGACAGAAGGCACACCACGGAGAATCTTAGCTTTTATTGATAATGGTTTACAGAGGTCTTTTTTGTTGCAGAGAACAAATAAGGAAATGAACCTGTAATTCATTGAAATTAAAAGTATCATACATTCGGTATTTGGAGGATCAACATTACCAAAACAAGATTACCGACTATGCGAAATAACTCTTAAGAATCTGAATACTGGATTTTCCTGTGATATCCGAGTCCTTCACGAACCAATTACTTATAGAAAAATACCTGGGATAAAGGAAGGAAACTGCGAAATGGAGTTAAAAGAAAAAACACATAACACTTACTGACCAAGGCAAAGACATCGATCCTTGGTCAGACATTGTCCAGGCATTGAGCTGCTGATAGGAACAGATTTTTGTTGACATTTACTCTCGGTAAAATACATCCACCGAAATATGGATTCGTCACATGCGAAACAAAACTAGGCTTTCTAATCATGAGCAAAGCTCTTGGTAAAAAATGAGAGAATAATTCTGCTCATCTGGTGACTTCATTGTAATAAAAAACAACTCTATCTCTGATCTTTGGAAGATAGAAACTTTGGGTATTAAGAATCAAGCTGAATCTAAGTCTGGAGAAGAAATGGTAAAATATGCTATGGATCACTTTTTGAAAATAAAAAAGCGGACATATGAAAATGGAAGATTCATAGTCAAATTGGCTTACATAAAAGCTAGAGAAATTCTACAAGAAAACATATCCATAGCTGAACAGCGTAATATCCGAACTTCCCAGAAGTTCAACGATAAAGGGAAGTTTACAGACTATGAGGCTGTTTTCGAAGAGTGGCTTGAGAAAGATATAATTGAGAAAATTCCTGAAAATGTGATAGGAAAGTCAAGCTATTATTTGCCTCATAGAGTTATTTTTAAAGAAAACTCTACAAACTGCATCCAGTATTTGACGCTTCGTATCGTGACAAGAAAGCTGCATTTTTTAATGATTGTGTGGATAAGGGTCCGAATCTCATACAGTAAATTCCACCCATTTTAATGAAATTCGGAGGAACCGGTTTCGAATCCTGGAGAAGGCATGGTAGTAACTGTCCGCCCTTCATAGGAGGAAACGGTGGCTATTTATTAGGTGCCTTCACAATAAAATGGCACCGCTTCTGGCCTTAGGAGTGGCCATTGCTGAATAGGCAAGTGCCTACCATTGAATCAAGGAAGTTCAAACTGAATTATATTAGGGTAGTTTTGGATATTAAAAAGCCTTTCTTCAAATTTCTGTTGAAAAGGAAGACGAGGATGTTTTAAGATTCCCATGGCGGGAAGATTACGAATCTACACAATTTGAGATATATAGGCACTGTAGACTTGTTTCCGGTCTCACTTGTGTTTCGTGCAGTGTTTTCGTGTACGTATATGTGAAATGGATGAATAAGTATACATCTGTCAGCTTTTAATTCTATATGCCCGTTAACTTTCTAAGAGAGTTGTGGCATTTTTTGTTTACATCCAGCATCTTCTTTGGAACTTAAAAATCGGACGATACAAGGATGTAAAAACGTTTCCACCAATGAGTGAAACAAAAGAATAATTACTTTATGTGATTGCTAACTTTTAACTGAAAAATGCAGAAGCAATCTAGAAGATAATTAATCAAGAAATAAATGCAAAGAAACCACAAATTAAACATAATGAAACTAAAAATTATATTATTTGTGATGAGCGCTTAGTGCTAGGCGAAATTAGTTTTATTGTTCGGCTTGAAATAAATTTTCTTTTTTGGGAATGACATCCATTTTTATATATGAATGAAAAAACTCATTGAATCAGATTAAGGTTGTTTGCTTTTATTTCTTTTGACGACACAACACAAACGTAATTTAAGAGAAGAAACAACTGAATGAAACGAAATTCAGATAGAGTCTCAACATAAAGTGGTGACCCTGATCTGATCGTTAAATTTAAAGTACTATATTTTTACTGAAGAAAGAATTTTTAAGAAACGAGCACCTATTAGGGGTAACTTTACTAGATTGTATTACGTTTTGATTGAAAAGGTAAATACCGGAATTAGATAATTAAATAATACTGTTTTCTGTTAGAAAATCCGGTTAACGGAAAGCATGAAACAGAATATGCAGCAATCTAGGAGTACAATACAAAAATGATTGACGTAAAAGCGTAGACATGTATTTGAATAAACTTTCTGACTCGGGAAGTAGAAGCGTTGGCACAGTTTCTCCACAGATTAAACGAAACCTTTAACTACCAAAAATAGAACTGACTAAATTTAACGGCGAAATTAAGAATTGACTAGCTTACTGGAGCCAATTTAAACGCATTCATGATGAAGATTAATTAGAAAATGTAGATATTTTTCAAAATTTGATCCAGTCCGTAAGTGAAGGAACAAGAGCAAGTGAAATTATAAGCAGCTATCCACCGACAAACGAAAATTATTCTAAGGTTCGTGAGCTACTTAAATTAGTTATAATCAACGCTACGGAAGCAAAACGAAAATTAAGCACTTCACAAATTTATGATTAGAAGCACAGTTATCATCGGAGCACCTTAGAATCAATTGGTTTAAAATCTGACTAGTATTCAGCAATGTTTTTCCCTCTCGTTGAGTCTTACATACTGGAAGATATTTTTAGAATATGGTTACGTAATCCTATTATAAATTCCGATGATGACTCATCAAATAATGTTTATATGGAAAAATTGAAAAATGTGTTGCTTTTTTTGAAAACGGAATAGAAGGAGAAGAAATAATTCGTGGATTTAACCCGAGGGCTGCAATAAGAATAAAGAAAAAACAAATTGTTCAGCTCCTCTGTCCCCCACTACAGATTTGTTTGTAGAAGGAGTAGAAAAAAGAAAAAAAATATTGCTCCCTTTGTCTTTTGTGAGGTACTTCACGAAAACAGAGAATGTTACTACTCTAAAGAACTTGACTTGGAGAAAAAATAAGAAGTTCTAAAATACAAGAAATGCTGTTTTACTTGCTTAATACCAGGCATCAATCAAGAGTTTGTAAATTAAATGTACAATGCTTGCTTTTTAATAGAGACGCTGTGAAGGAGTTCTCCTTCAAACTTTACTATTTCATATTTAGACAGAAGGCACACCACGGAGAATCTTAGCTTTTATTGATAATGGTTTACAGAGGTCTTTTTTGTTGCAGAGAACAAATAAGGAAATGAACCTGTAATTCATTGAAATTAAAAGTATCATACATTCGGTATTTGGAGGATCAACATTACCAAAACAAGATTACCGACTATGCGAAATAACTCTTAAGAATCTGAATACTGGATTTTCCTGTGATATCCGAGTCCTTCACGAACCAATTACTTATAGAAAAATACCTGGGATAAAGGAAGGAAACTGCGAAATGGAGTTAAAAGAAAAAACACATAACACTTACTGACCAAGGCAAAGACATCGATCCTTGGTCAGACATTGTCCAGGCATTGAGCTGCTGATAGGAACAGATTTTTGTTGACATTTACTCTCGGTAAAATACATCCACCGAAATATGGATTCGTCACATGCGAAACAAAACTAGGCTTTCTAATCATGAGCAAAGCTCTTGGTAAAAAATGAGAGAATAATTCTGCTCATCTGGTGACTTCATTGTAATAAAAAACAACTCTATCTCTGATCTTTGGAAGATAGAAACTTTGGGTATTAAGAATCAAGCTGAATCTAAGTCTGGAGAAGAAATGGTAAAATATGCTATGGATCACTTTTTGAAAATAAAAAAGCGGACATATGAAAATGGAAGATTCATAGTCAAATTGGCTTACATAAAAGCTAGAGAAATTCTACAAGAAAACATATCCATAGCTGAACAGCGTAATATCCGAACTTCCCAGAAGTTCAACGATAAAGGGAAGTTTACAGACTATGAGGCTGTTTTCGAAGAGTGGCTTGACAAAGATATAATTGAGAAAATTCCTGAAAATGTGATAGGAAAGTCAAGCTATTATTTGCCTCATAGAGTTATTTTTAAAGAAACCTCTACAAACTACATCCAGTGTTTGACGCTTCGTATCGTGACAAGAAAGCTGCATCCTTTAATGATTGTGTGGATAAGGGACCGAATCTCATACAGTAAATTCCACCCATTTTAATGAAATTCGGAGGACCCGGTTTCGAATCCTGGAGAAGGCATGGTAGTAACTGTCCGCCCTTCATAGGAGGAAACGGTGGCTATTTATTAGGTGCCTTCACAATAAAATGGCACCGCTTCTGGCCTTAGGAGTGGCCATTGCTGAATAGGCAAGTGCCTACCATTGAATCAAGGAAGTTCAAACTGAATTATATTAGGGTAGTTTTGGATATTAAAAAGACTTTCTTCAAATTTCTGTTGAAAAGGAAGACGAGGATGTTTTAAGATTCCCATGGCGGGAAGATTACGAATCTACACAATTTGAGATATATAGGCACTGTAGACTTGTTTCCGGTCTCACTTGTGTTTCGTGCAGTGTTTTCGTGTACGTATATGTGAAATGGATGAATAAGTATACATCTGTCAGCTTTTAATTCTATATGCCCGTTAACTTTCTAAGAGAGTTGTGGCATTTTTTGTTTACATCCAGCATCTTCTTTGGAACTTAAAAATCGGACGATACAAGGATGTAAAAACGTTTCCACCAATGAGTGAAACAAAAGAATAATTACTTTATGTGATTGCTAACTTTTAACTGAAAAATGCAGAAGCAATCTAGAAGATAATTAATCAAGAAATAAATGCAAAGAAACCACAAATTAAACATAATGAAACTAAAAATTATATTATTTGTGATGAGCGCTTAGTGCTAGGCGAAATTAGTTTTATTGTTCGGCTTGAAATAAATTTTCTTTTTTGGGAATGACATCCATTTTTATATATGAATGAAAAAACTCATTGAATCAGATTAAGGTTGTTTGCTTTTATTTCTTTTGACGACACAACACAAACGTAATTTAAGAGAAGAAACAACTGAATGAAACGAAATTCAGATAGAGTCTCAACATAAAGTGGTGACCCTGATCTGATCGTTAAATTTAAAGTACTATATTTTTACTGAAGAAAGAATTTTTAAGAAACGAGCACCTATTAGGGGTAACTTTACTAGACTGTATTATGTTTTGATTGAAAAGGTAAATACCGGAATTAGATAATTAAATAATACTGTTTTCTGTTAGAAAATCCGGTTAACGGAAAGCATGAAACAGAATATGCAGCAATCTAGGAGTACAATACAAAAATGATTGACGTAAAAGCGTAGACATGTATTTGAATAAACTTTCTGACTCGGGAAGTAGAAGTGTTGGCACAGTTTCTCCACAGATTAAACGAAACCTTTAACTACCAAAAATAGAACTGACTAAATTTAACGGCGAAATTAAGAATTGACTAGCTTACTGGAGCCAATTTAAACGCATTCATGATGAAGATTAATTAGAAAATGTAGATATTTTTCAAAATTTGATCCAGTCCATAAGTGAAGGAACAAGAGCAAGTGAAATTATAAGCAGCTATCCACCGACAAACGAAAATTATTCTAAGGTTCGTGAGCTACTTAAATTAGTTATAATCAACGCTACGGAAGCAAAACGAAAATTAAGCACTTCACAAATTTATGATTAGGAGAACAGTTAAGAGCCTTAGAATCAATTGGTTTAAAATCTGACTAGTATTCAGCAATGTTTTTCCCTCTCGTTGAGTCTTACATACTGGAAGATATTTTTAGAATATGGTTACGTAATCCTATTATAAATTCCGATGATGACTCATCAAATAATGTTTATATGGAAAAATTGAAAAATTTGTTGCTTTTTTTGAAAACGGAATAGAAGGAGAAGAAATAATTCGTGGATTTAACCCGAGGGCTGCAATAAGAATAAAGAAAAAACAAATTGTTCAGCTCCTCTGTCCCCCACTACAGATTTGTTTGTAGAAGGAGTAGAAAAAAGAAAAAAAATATTGCTCCCTTTGTCTTTTGTGAGGTACTTCACGAAAACAGAGAATGTTACTACTCTAAAGAACTTGACTTGGAGAAAAAATAAGAAGTTCTAAAATACAAGAAATGCTGTTTTACTTGCTTAATACCAGGCATCAATCAAGAGTTTGTAAATTAAATGTACAATGCTTGCTTTTTAATAGAGACGCCGTGAAGGAGTTCTCCTTCAAACTTTACTATTTCATATTTAGACAGAAGGCACACCACGGAGAATCTTAGCTTTTATTGATAATGGTTTACAGAGGTCTTTTTTGTTGCAGAGAACAAATAAGGAAATGAACCTGTAATTCATTGAAATTAAAAGTATCATACATTCGGTATTTGGAGGATCAACATTACCAAAACAAGATTACCGACTATGCGAAATAACTCTTAAGAATCTGAATACTGGATTTTCCTGTGATATCCGAGTCCTTCACGAACCAATTACTTATAGAAAAATACCTGGGATAAAGGAAGGAAACTGCGAAATGGAGTTAAAAGAAAAAACACATAACACTTACTGACCAAGGCAAAGACATCGATCCTTGGTCAGACATTGTCCAGGCATTGAGCTGCTGATAGGAACAGATTTTTGTTGACATTTACTCTCGGTAAAATACATCCACCGAAATATGGATTCGTCACATGCGAAACAAAACTAGGCTTTCTAATCATGAGCAAAGCTCTTGGTAAAAAATGAGAGAATAATTCTGCTCATCTGGTGACTTCATTGTAATAAAAAACAACTCTATCTCTGATCTTTGGAAGATAGAAACTTTGGGTATTAAGAATCAAGCTGAATCTAAGTCTGGAGAAGAAATGGTAAAATATGCTATGGATCACTTTTTGAAAATAAAAAAGCGGACATATGAAAATGGAAGATTCATAGTCAAATTGGCTTACATAAAAGCTAGAGAAATTCTACAAGAAAACATATCCATAGCTGAACAGCGTAATATCCGAACTTCCCAGAAGTTCAACGATAAAGGGAAGTTTACAGACTATGAGGCTGTTTTCGAAGAGTGGCTTGACAAAGATATAATTGAGAAAATTCCTGAAAATGTGATAGGAAAGTCAAGCTATTATTTGCATCATAGAGTTATTTTTAAAGAAAACTCTACAAACTGCATCCAGTGTTTGACGCTTCGTATCGTGACAAGAAAGCTGCATCCTTTAATGATTGTGTGGATAAGGGTCCGAATCTCATACAGTAAATTCCACCCATTTTAATGAAATTCGGAGGAACCGGTTTCGAATCCTGGAGAAGGCATGGTAGTAACTGTCCGCCCTTCATAGGAGGAAACGGTGGCTATTTATTAGGTGCCTTCACAATAAAATGGCACCGCTTCTGGCCTTAGGAGTGGCCATTGCTGAATAGGCAAGTGCCTACCATTGAATCAAGGAAGTTCAAACTGAATTATATTAGGGTAGTTTTGGATATTAAAAAGCCTTTCTTCAAATTTCTGTTGAAAAGGAAGACGAGGATGTTTTAAGATTCCCATGGCGGGAAGATTACGAATCTACACAATTTGAGATATATAGGCCCTGTAGACTTGTTTCCGGTCTCACTTGTGTTTCGTGCAGTGTTTTCGTGTACGTATATGTGAAATGGATGAATAAGTATACATCTGTCAGCTTTTAATTCTATATGCCCGTTAACTTTCTAAGAGAGTTGTGGCATTTTTTGTTTACATCCAGCATCTTCTTTGGAACTTAAAAATCGGACGATACAAGGATGTAAAAACGTTTCCACCAATGAGTGAAACAAAAGAATAATTACTTTATGTGATTGCTAACTTTTAACTGAAAAATGCAGAAGCAATCTAGAAGATAATTAATCAAGAAATAAATGCAAAGAAACCACAAATTAAACATAATGAAACTAAAAATTATATTATTTGTGATGAGCGCTTAGTGCTAGGCGAAATTAGTTTTATTGTTCGGCTTGAAATAAATTTTCTTTTTTGGGAATGACATCCATTTTTATATATGAATGAAAAAACTCATTGAATCAGATTAAGGTTGTTTGCTTTTATTTCTTTTGACGACACAACACAAACGTAATTTAAGAGAAGAAACAACTGAATGAAACGAAATTCAGATAGAGTCTCAACATAAAGTGGTGACCCTGATCTGATCGTTAAATTTAAAGTACTATATTTTTACTGAAGAAAGAATTTTTAAGAAACGAGCACCTATTAGGGGTAACTTTACTAGATTGTATTACGTTTTGATTGAAAAGGTAAATACCGGAATTAGATAATTAAATAATACTGTTTTCTGTTAGAAAATCCGGTTAACGGAAAGCATGAAACAGAATATGCAGCAATCTAGGAGTACAATACAAAAATGATTGACGTAAAAGCGTAGACATGTATTTGAATAAACTTTCTGACTCGGGAAGTAGAAGCGTTGGCACAGTTTCTCCACAGATTAAACGAAACCTTTAACTACCAAAAATAGAACTGACTAAATTTAACGGCGAAATTAAGAATTGACTAGCTTACTGGAGCCAATTTAAACGCATTCATGATGAAGATTAATTAGAAAATGTAGATATTTTTCAAAATTTGATCCAGTCCGTAAGTGAAGGAACAAGAGCAAGTGAAATTATAAGCAGCTATCCACCGACAAACGAAAATTATTCTAAGGTTCGTGAGCTACTTAAATTAGTTATAATCAACGCTACGGAAGCAAAACGAAAATTAAGCACTTCACAAATTTATGATTAGGAGCACAGTTAAGAGCCTTAGAATCAATTGGTTTAAAATCTGACTAGTATTCAGCAATGTTTTTCCCTCTCGTTGAGTCTTACATACTGGAAGATATTTTTAGAATATGGTTACGTAATCCTATTATAAATTCCGATGATGACTCATCAAATAATGTTTATATGGAAAAATTGAAAAATGTGTTGCTTTTTTTGAAAACGGAATAGAAGGAGAAGAAATAATTCGTGGATTTAACCCGAGGGCTGCAATAAGAATAAAGAAAAAACAAATTGTTCAGCTCCTCTGTCCCCCACTACAGATTTGTTTGTAGAAGGAGTAGAAAAAAGAAAAAAAATATTGCTCCCTTTGTCTTTTGTGAGGTACTTCACGAAAACAGAGAATGTTACTACTCTAAAGAACTTGACTTGGAGAAAAAATAAGAAGTTCTAAAATACAAGAAATGCTGTTTTACTTGCTTAATACCAGGCATCAATCAAGAGTTTGTAAATTAAATGTACAATGCTTGCTTTTTAATAGAGACGCTGTGAAGGAGTTCTCCTTCAAACTTTACTATTTCATATTTAGACAGAAGGCACACCACGGAGAATCTTAGCTTTTATTGATAATGGTTTACAGAGGTCTTTTTTGTTGCAGAGAACAAATAAGGAAATGAACCTGTAATTCATTGAAATTAAAAGTATCATACATTCGGTATTTGGAGGATCAACATTACCAAAACAAGATTACCGACTATGCGAAATAACTCTTAAGAATCTGAATACTGGATTTTCCTGTGATATCCGAGTCCTTCACGAACCAATTACTTATAGAAAAATACCTGGGATAAAGGAAGGAAACTGCGAAATGGAGTTAAAAGAAAAAACACATAACACTTACTGACCAAGGCAAAGACATCGATCCTTGGTCAGACATTGTCCAGGCATTGAGCTGCTGATAGGAACAGATTTTTGTTGACATTTACTCTCGGTAAAATACATCCACCGAAATATGGATTCGTCACATGCGAAACAAAACTAGGCTTTCTAATCATGAGCAAAGCTCTTGGTAAAAAATGAGAGAATAATTCTGCTCATCTGGTGACTTCATTGTAATAAAAAACAACTCTATCTCTGATCTTTGGAAGATAGAAACTTTGGGTATTAAGAATCAAGCTGAATCTAAGTCTGGAGAAGAAATGGTAAAATATGCTATGGATCACTTTTTGAAAATAAAAAAGCGGACATATGAAAATGGAAGATTCATAGTCAAATTGGCTTACATAAAAGCTAGAGAAATTCTACAAGAAAACATATCCATAGCTGAACAGCGTAATATCCGAACTTCCCAGAAGTTCAACGATAAAGGGAAGTTTACAGACTATGAGGCTGTTTTCGAAGAGTGGCTTGACAAAGATATAATTGAGAAAATTCCTGAAAATGTGATAGGAAAGTCAAGCTATTATTTGCCTCATAGAGTTATTTTTAAAGAAAACTCTACAAACTGCATCCAGTGTTTGACGCTTCGTATCGTGACAAGAAAGCTGCATCCTTTAATGATTGTGTGGATAAGGGTCCGAATCTCATACAGTAAATTCCACCCATTTTAATGAAATTCGGAGGAACCGGTTTCGAATCCTGGAGAAGGCATGGTAGTAACTGTCCGCCCTTCATAGGAGGAAACGGTGGCTATTTATTAGGTGCCTTCACAATAAAATGGCACCGCTTCTGGCCTTAGGAGTGGCCATTGCTGAATAGGCAAGTGCCTACCATTGAATCAAGGAAGTTCAAACTGAATTATATTAGGGTAGTTTTGGATATTAAAAAGCCTTTCTTCAAATTTCTGTTGAAAAGGAAGACGAGGATGTTTTAAGATTCCCATGGCGGGAAGATTACGAATCTACACAATTTGAGATATATAGGCCCTGTAGACTTGTTTCCGGTCTCACTTGTGTTTCGTGCAGTGTTTTCGTGTACGTATATGTGAAATGGATGAATAAGTATACATCTGTCAGCTTTTAATTCTATATGCCCGTTAACTTTCTAAGAGAGTTGTGGCATTTTTTGTTTACATCCAGCATCTTCTTTGGAACTTAAAAATCGGACGATACAAGGATGTAAAAACGTTTCCACCAATGAGTGAAACAAAAGAATAATTACTTTATGTGATTGCTAACTTTTAACTGAAAAATGCAGAAGCAATCTAGAAGATAATTAATCAAGAAATAAATGCAAAGAAACCACAAATTAAACATAATGAAACTAAAAATTATATTATTTGTGATGAGCGCTTAGTGCTAGGCGAAATTAGTTTTATTGTTCGGCTTGAAATAAATTTTCTTTTTTGGGAATGACATCCATTTTTATATATGAATGAAAAAACTCATTGAATCAGATTAAGGTTGTTTGCTTTTATTTCTTTTGACGACACAACACAAACGTAATTTAAGAGAAGAAACAACTGAATGAAACGAAATTCAGATAGAGTCTCAACATAAAGTGGTGACCCTGATCTGATCGTTAAATTTAAAGTACTATATTTTTACTGAAGAAAGAATTTTTAAGAAACGAGCACCTATTAGGGGTAACTTTACTAGATTGTATTACGTTTTGATTGAAAAGGTAAATACCGGAATTAGATAATTAAATAATACTGTTTTCTGTTAGAAAATCCGGTTAACGGAAAGCATGAAACAGAATATGCAGCAATCTAGGAGTACAATACAAAAATGATTGACGTAAAAGCGTAGACATGTATTTGAATAAACTTTCTGACTCGGGAAGTAGAAGCGTTGGCACAGTTTCTCCACAGATTAAACGAAACCTTTAACTACCAAAAATAGAACTGACTAAATTTAACGGCGAAATTAAGAATTGACTAGCTTACTGGAGCCAATTTAAACGCATTCATGATGAAGATTAATTAGAAAATGTAGATATTTTTCAAAATTTGATCCAGTCCGTAAGTGAAGGAACAAGAGCAAGTGAAATTATAAGCAGCTATCCACCGACAAACGAAAATTATTCTAAGGTTCGTGAGCTACTTAAATTAGTTATAATCAACGCTACGGAAGCAAAACGAAAATTAAGCACTTCACAAATTTATGATTAGGAGCACAGTTAAGAGCCTTAGAATCAATTGGTTTAAAATCTGACTAGTATTCAGCAATGTTTTTCCCTCTCGTTGAGTCTTACATACTGGAAGATATTTTTAGAATATGGTTACGTAATCCTATTATAAATTCCGATGATGACTCATCAAATAATGTTTATATGGAAAAATTGAAAAATGTGTTGCTTTTTTTGAAAACGGAATAGAAGGAGAAGAAATAATTCGTGGATTTAACCCGAGGGCTGCAATAAGAATAAAGAAAAAACAAATTGTTCAGCTCCTCTGTCCCCCACTACAGATTTGTTTGTAGAAGGAGTAGAAAAAAGAAAAAAAATATTGCTCCCTTTGTCTTTTGTGAGGTACTTCACGAAAACAGAGAATGTTACTACTCTAAAGAACTTGACTTGGAGAAAAAATAAGAAGTTCTAAAATACAAGAAATGCTGTTTTACTTGCTTAATACCAGGCATCAATCAAGAGTTTGTAAATTAAATGTACAATGCTTGCTTTTTAATAGAGACGCTGTGAAGGAGTTCTCCTTCAAACTTTACTATTTCATATTTAGACAGAAGGCACACCACGGAGAATCTTAGCTTTTATTGATAATGGTTTACAGAGGTCTTTTTTGTTGCAGAGAACAAATAAGGAAATGAACCTGTAATTCATTGAAATTAAAAGTATCATACATTCGGTATTTGGAGGATCAACATTACCAAAACAAGATTACCGACTATGCGAAATAACTCTTAAGAATCTGAATACTGGATTTTCCTGTGATATCCGAGTCCTTCACGAACCAATTACTTATAGAAAAATACCTGGGATAAAGGAAGGAAACTGCGAAATGGAGTTAAAAGAAAAAACACATAACACTTACTGACCAAGGCAAAGACATCGATCCTTGGTCAGACATTGTCCAGGCATTGAGCTGCTGATAGGAACAGATTTTTGTTGACATTTACTCTCGGTAAAATACATCCACCGAAATATGGATTCGTCACATGCGAAACAAAACTAGGCTTTCTAATCATGAGCAAAGCTCTTGGTAAAAAATGAGAGAATAATTCTGCTCATCTGGTGACTTCATTGTAATAAAAAACAACTCTATCTCTGATCTTTGGAAGATAGAAACTTTGGGTATTAAGAATCAAGCTGAATCTAAGTCTGGAGAAGAAATGGTAAAATATGCTATGGATCACTTTTTGAAAATAAAAAAGCGGACATATGAAAATGGAAGATTCATAGTCAAATTGGCTTACATAAAAGCTAGAGAAATTCTACAAGAAAACATATCCATAGCTGAACAGCGTAATATCCGAACTTCCCAGAAGTTCAACGATAAAGGGAAGTTTACAGACTATGAGGCTGTTTTCGAAGAGTGGCTTGACAAAGATATAATTGAGAAAATTCCTGAAAATGTGATAGGAAAGTCAAGCTATTATTTGCCTCATAGAGTTATTTTTAAAGAAACCTCTACAAACTGCATCCAGTGTTTGACGCTTCGTATCGTGACAAGAAAGCTGCATCCTTTAATGATTGTGTGGATAAGGGACCGAATCTCATACAGTAAATTCCACCCATTTTAATGAAATTCGGAGGACCCGGTTTCGAATCCTGGAGAAGGCATGGTAGTAACTGTCCGCCCTTCATAGGAGGAAACGGTGGCTATTTATTAGGTGCCTTCACAATAAAATGGCACCGCTTCTGGCCTTAGGAGTGGCCATTGCTGAATAGGCAAGTGCCTACCATTGAATCAAGGAAGTTCAAACTGAATTATATTAGGGTAGTTTTGGATATTAAAAAGCCTTTCTTCAAATTTCTGTTGAAAAGGAAGACGAGGATGTTTTAAGATTCCCATGGCGGGAAGATTACGAATCTACACAATTTGAGATATATAGGCCCTGTAGACTTGTTTCCGGTCTCACTTGTGTTTCGTGCAGTGTTTTCGTGTACGTATATGTGAAATGGATGAATAAGTATACATCTGTCAGCTTTTAATTCTATATGCCCGTTAACTTTCTAAGAGAGTTGTGGCATTTTTTGTTTACATCCAGCATCTTCTTTGGAACTTAAAAATCGGACGATACAAGGATGTAAAAACGTTTCCACCAAATGAGTGGAACAAAAGAATAATTACTTTATGTGATTGCTAACTTTTAACTGAAAAATGCAGAAGCAATCTAGAAGATAATTAATCAAGAAATAAATGCAAAGAAACCACAAATTAAACATAATGAAACTAAAAATTATATTATTTGTGATGAGCGCTTAGTGCTAGGCGAAATTAGTTTTATTGTTCGGCTTGAAATAAATTTTCTTTTTTGGGAATGACATCCATTTTTATATATGAATGAAAAAACTCATTGAATCAGATTAAGGTTATATTTCTTTTGACGACACAACACAAACGTAATTTAAGAGAAGAAACAACTGAATGAAACGAAATTCAGATAGAGTCTCAACATAAAGTGGTGACCCTGATCTGATCGTTAAATTTAAAGTACTATATTTTTACTGAAGAAAGAATTTTTAAGAAACGAGCACCTATTAGGGGTAACTTTACTAGATTGTATTACGTTTTGATTGAAAAGGTAAATACCGGAATTAGATAATTAAATAATACTGTTTTCTGTTAGAAAATCCGGTTAACGGAAAGCATGAAACAGAATATGCAGCAATCTAGGAGTACAATACAAAAATGATTGACGTAAAAGCGTAGACATGTATTTGAATAAACTTTCTGACTCGGGAAGTAGAAGCGTTGGCACAGTTTCTCCACAGATTAAACGAAACCTTTAACTACCAAAAATAGAACTGACTAAATTTAACGGCGAAATTAAGAATTGACTAGCTTACTGGAGCCAATTTAAACGCATTCATGATGAAGATTAATTAGAAAATGTAGATATTTTTCAAAATTTGATCCAGTCCGTAAGTGAAGGAACAAGAGCAAGTGAAATTATAAGCAGCTATCCACCGACAAACGAAAATTATTCTAAGGTTCGTGAGCTACTTAAATTAGTTATAATCAACGCTACGGAAGCAAAACGAAAATTAAGCACTTCACAAATTTATGATTAGGAGCACAGTTATCATCGGAGCACCTTAGAATCAATTGGTTTAAAATCTGACTAGTATTCAGCAATGTTTTTCCCTCTCGTTGAGTCTTACATACTGGAAGATATTTTTAGAATATGGTTACGTAATCCTATTATAAATTCCGATGATGACTCATCAAATAATGTTTATATGGAAAAATTGAAAAATTTGTTGCTTTTTTTGAAAACGGAATAGAAGGAGAAGAAATAATTCGTGGATTTAACCCGAGGGCTGCAATAAGAATAAAGAAAAAACAAATTGTTCAGCTCCTCTGTCCCCCACTACAGATTTGTTTGTAGAAGGAGTAGAAAAAAGAAAAAAAATATTGCTCCCTTTGTCTTTTGTGAGGTACTTCACGAAAACAGAGAATGTTACTACTCTAAAGAACTTGACTTGGAGAAAAAATAAGAAGTTCTAAAATACAAGAAATGCTGTTTTACTTGCTTAATACCAGGCATCAATCAAGAGTTTGTAAATTAAATGTACAATGCTTGCTTTTTAATAGAGACGCTGTGAAGGAGTTCTCCTTCAAACTTTACTATTTCATATTTAGACAGAAGGCACACCACGGAGAATCTTAGCTTTTATTGATAATGGTTTACAGAGGTCTTTTTTGTTGCAGAGAACAAATAAGGAAATGAACCTGTAATTCATTGAAATTAAAAGTATCATACATTCGGTATTTGGAGGATCAACATTACCAAAACAAGATTACCGACTATGCGAAATAACTCTTAAGAATCTGAATACTGGATTTTCCTGTGATATCCGAGTCCTTCACGAACCAATTACTTATAGAAAAATACCTGGGATAAAGGAAGGAAACTGCGAAATGGAGTTAAAAGAAAAAACACATAACACTTACTGACCAAGGCAAAGACATCGATCCTTGGTCAGACATTGTCCAGGCATTGAGCTGCTGATAGGAACAGATTTTTGTTGACATTTACTCTCGGTAAAATACATCCACCGAAATATGGATTCGTCACATGCGAAACAAAACTAGGCTTTCTAATCATGAGCAAAGCTCTTGGTAAAAAATGAGAGAATAATTCTGCTCATCTGGTGACTTCATTGTAATAAAAAACAACTCTATCTCTGATCTTTGGAAGATAGAAACTTTGGGTATTAAGAATCAAGCTGAATCTAAGTCTGGAGAAGAAATGGTAAAATATGCTATGGATCACTTTTTGAAAATAAAAAAGCGGACATATGAAAATGGAAGATTCATAGTCAAATTGGCTTACATAAAAGCTAGAGAAATTCTACAAGAAAACATATCCATAGCTGAACAGCGTAATATCCGAACTTCCCAGAAGTTCAACGATAAAGGGAAGTTTACAGACTATGAGGCTGTTTTCGAAGAGTGGCTTGACAAAGATATAATTGAGAAAATTCCTGAAAATGTGATAGGAAAGTCAAGCTATTATTTGCCTCATAGAGTTATTTTTAAAGAAACCTCTACAAACTGCATCCAGTGTTTGACGCTTCGTATCGTGACAAGAAAGCTGCATCCTTTAATGATTGTGTGGATAAGGGACCGAATCTCATACAGTAAATTCCACCCATTTTAATGAAATTCGGAGGACCCGGTTTCGAATCCTGGAGAAGGCATGGTAGTAACTGTCCGCCCTTCATAGGAGGAAACGGTGGCTATTTATTAGGTGCCTTCACAATAAAATGGCACCGCTTCTGGCCTTAGGAGTGGCCATTGCTGAATAGGCAAGTGCCTACCATTGAATCAAGGAAGTTCAAACTGAATTATATTAGGGTAGTTTTGGATATTAAAAAGCCTTTCTTCAAATTTCTGTTGAAAAGGAAGACGAGGATGTTTTAAGATTCCCATGGCGGGAAGATTACGAATCTACACAATTTGAGATATATAGGCCCTGTAGACTTGTTTCCGGTCTCACTTGTGTTTCGTGCAGTGTTTTCGTGTACGTATATGTGAAATGGATGAATAAGTATACATCTGTCAGCTTTTAATTCTATATGCCCGTTAACTTTCTAAGAGAGTTGTGGCATTTTTTGTTTACATCCAGCATCTTCTTTGGAACTTAAAAATCGGACGATACAAGGATGTAAAAACGTTTCCACCAAATGAGTGGAACAAAAGAATAATTACTTTATGTGATTGCTAACTTTTAACTGAAAAATGCAGAAGCAATCTAGAAGATAATTAATCAAGAAATAAATGCAAAGAAACCACAAATTAAACATAATGAAACTAAAAATTATATTATTTGTGATGAGCGCTTAGTGCTAGGCGAAATTAGTTTTATTGTTCGGCTTGAAATAAATTTTCTTTTTTGGGAATGACATCCATTTTTATATATGAATGAAAAAACTCATTGAATCAGATTAAGGTTATATTTCTTTTGACGACACAACACAAACGTAATTTAAGAGAAGAAACAACTGAATGAAACGAAATTCAGATAGAGTCTCAACATAAAGTGGTGACCCTGATCTGATCGTTAAATTTAAAGTACTATATTTTTACTGAAGAAAGAATTTTTAAGAAACGAGCACCTATTAGGGGTAACTTTACTAGATTGTATTACGTTTTGATTGAAAAGGTAAATACCGGAATTAGATAATTAAATAATACTGTTTTCTGTTAGAAAATCCGGTTAACGGAAAGCATGAAACAGAATATGCAGCAATCTAGGAGTACAATACAAAAATGATTGACGTAAAAGCGTAGACATGTATTTGAATAAACTTTCTGACTCGGGAAGTAGAAGCGTTGGCACAGTTTCTCCACAGATTAAACGAAACCTTTAACTACCAAAAATAGAACTGACTAAATTTAACGGCGAAATTAAGAATTGACTAGCTTACTGGAGCCAATTTAAACGCATTCATGATGAAGATTAATTAGAAAATGTAGATATTTTTCAAAATTTGATCCAGTCCGTAAGTGAAGGAACAAGAGCAAGTGAAATTATAAGCAGCTATCCACCGACAAACGAAAATTATTCTAAGGTTCGTGAGCTACTTAAATTAGTTATAATCAACGCTACGGAAGCAAAACGAAAATTAAGCACTTCACAAATTTATGATTAGGAGCACAGTTATCATCGGAGCACCTTAGAATCAATTGGTTTAAAATCTGACTAGTATTCAGCAATGTTTTTCCCTCTCGTTGAGTCTTACATACTGGAAGATATTTTTAGAATATGGTTACGTAATCCTATTATAAATTCCGATGATGACTCATCAAATAATGTTTATATGGAAAAATTGAAAAATGTGTTGCTTTTTTTGAAAACGGAATAGAAGGAGAAGAAATAATTCGTGGATTTAACCCGAGGGCTGCAATAAGAATAAAGAAAAAACAAATTGTTCAGCTCCTCTGTCCCCCACTACAGATTTGTTTGTAGAAGGAGTAGAAAAAAGAAAAAAAATATTGCTCCCTTTGTCTTTTGTGAGGTACTTCACGAAAACAGAGAATGTTACTACTCTAAAGAACTTGACTTGGAGAAAAAATAAGAAGTTCTAAAATACAAGAAATGCTGTTTTACTTGCTTAATACCAGGCATCAATCAAGAGTTTGTAAATTAAATGTACAATGCTTGCTTTTTAATAGAGACGCTGTGAAGGAGTTCTCCTTCAAACTTTACTATTTCATATTTAGACAGAAGGCACACCACGGAGAATCTTAGCTTTTATTGATAATGGTTTACAGAGGTCTTTTTTGTTGCAGAGAACAAATAAGGAAATGAACCTGTAATTCATTGAAATTAAAAGTATCATACATTCGGTATTTGGAGGATCAACATTACCAAAACAAGATTACCGACTATGCGAAATAACTCTTAAGAATCTGAATACTGGATTTTCCTGTGATATCCGAGTCCTTCACGAACCAATTACTTATAGAAAAATACCTGGGATAAAGGAAGGAAACTGCGAAATGGAGTTAAAAGAAAAAACACATAACACTTACTGACCAAGGCAAAGACATCGATCCTTGGTCAGACATTGTCCAGGCATTGAGCTGCTGATAGGAACAGATTTTTGTTGACATTTACTCTCGGTAAAATACATCCACCGAAATATGGATTCGTCACATGCGAAACAAAACTAGGCTTTCTAATCATGAGCAAAGCTCTTGGTAAAAAATGAGAGAATAATTCTGCTCATCTGGTGACTTCATTGTAATAAAAAACAACTCTATCTCTGATCTTTGGAAGATAGAAACTTTGGGTATTAAGAATCAAGCTGAATCTAAGTCTGGAGAAGAAATGGTAAAATATGCTATGGATCACTTTTTGAAAATAAAAAAGCGGACATATGAAAATGGAAGATTCATAGTCAAATTGGCTTACATAAAAGCTAGAGAAATTCTACAAGAAAACATATCCATAGCTGAACAGCGTAATATCCGAACTTCCCAGAAGTTCAACGATAAAGGGAAGTTTACAGACTATGAGGCTGTTTTCGAAGAGTGGCTTGACAAAGATATAATTGAGAAAATTCCTGAAAATGTGATAGGAAAGTCAAGCTATTATTTGCCTCATAGAGTTATTTTTAAAGAAACCTCTACAAACTGCATCCAGTGTTTGACGCTTCGTATCGTGACAAGAAAGCTGCATCCTTTAATGATTGTGTGGATAAGGGACCGAATCTCATACAGTAAATTCCACCCATTTTAATGAAATTCGGAGGACCCGGTTTCGAATCCTGGAGAAGGCATGGTAGTAACTGTCCGCCCTTCATAGGAGGAAACGGTGGCTATTTATTAGGTGCCTTCACAATAAAATGGCACCGCTTCTGGCCTTAGGAGTGGCCATTGCTGAATAGGCAAGTGCCTACCATTGAATCAAGGAAGTTCAAACTGAATTATATTAGGGTAGTTTTGGATATTAAAAAGCCTTTCTTCAAATTTCTGTTGAAAAGGAAGACGAGGATGTTTTAAGATTCCCATGGCGGGAAGATTACGAATCTACACAATTTGAGATATATAGGCCCTGTAGACTTGTTTCCGGTCTCACTTGTGTTTCGTGCAGTGTTTTCGTGTACGTATATGTGAAATGGATGAATAAGTATACATCTGTCAGCTTTTAATTCTATATGCCCGTTAACTTTCTAAGAGAGTTGTGGCATTTTTTGTTTACATCCAGCATCTTCTTTGGAACTTAAAAATCGGACGATACAAGGATGTAAAAACGTTTCCACCAAATGAGTGGAACAAAAGAATAATTACTTTATGTGATTGCTAACTTTTAACTGAAAAATGCAGAAGCAATCTAGAAGATAATTAATCAAGAAATAAATGCAAAGAAACCACAAATTAAACATAATGAAACTAAAAATTATATTATTTGTGATGAGCGCTTAGTGCTAGGCGAAATTAGTTTTATTGTTCGGCTTGAAATAAATTTTCTTTTTTGGGAATGACATCCATTTTTATATATGAATGAAAAAACTCATTGAATCAGATTAAGGTTATATTTCTTTTGACGACACAACACAAACGTAATTTAAGAGAAGAAACAACTGAATGAAACGAAATTCAGATAGAGTCTCAACATAAAGTGGTGACCCTGATCTGATCGTTAAATTTAAAGTACTATATTTTTACTGAAGAAAGAATTTTTAAGAAACGAGCACCTATTAGGGGTAACTTTACTAGATTGTATTACGTTTTGATTGAAAAGGTAAATACCGGAATTAGATAATTAAATAATACTGTTTTCTGTTAGAAAATCCGGTTAACGGAAAGCATGAAACAGAATATGCAGCAATCTAGGAGTACAATACAAAAATGATTGACGTAAAAGCGTAGACATGTATTTGAATAAACTTTCTGACTCGGGAAGTAGAAGCGTTGGCACAGTTTCTCCACAGATTAAACGAAACCTTTAACTACCAAAAATAGAACTGACTAAATTTAACGGCGAAATTAAGAATTGACTAGCTTACTGGAGCCAATTTAAACGCATTCATGATGAAGATTAATTAGAAAATGTAGATATTTTTCAAAATTTGATCCAGTCCGTAAGTGAAGGAACAAGAGCAAGTGAAATTATAAGCAGCTATCCACCGACAAACGAAAATTATTCTAAGGTTCGTGAGCTACTTAAATTAGTTATAATCAACGCTACGGAAGCAAAACGAAAATTAAGCACTTCACAAATTTATGATTAGGAGCACAGTTAAGAGCCTTAGAATCAATTGGTTTAAAATCTGACTAGTATTCAGCAATGTTTTTCCCTCTCGTTGAGTCTTACATACTGGAAGATATTTTTAGAATATGGTTACGTAATCCTATTATAAATTCCGATGATGACTCATCAAATAATGTTTATATGGAAAAATTGAAAAATTTGTTGCTTTTTTTGAAAACGGAATAGAAGGAGAAGAAATAATTCGTGGATTTAACCCGAGGGCTGCAATAAGAATAAAGAAAAAACAAATTGTTCAGCTCCTCTGTCCCCCACTACAGATTTGTTTGTAGAAGGAGTAGAAAAAAGAAAAAAAATATTGCTCCCTTTGTCTTTTGTGAGGTACTTCACGAAAACAGAGAATGTTACTACTCTAAAGAACTTGACTTGGAGAAAAAATAAGAAGTTCTAAAATACAAGAAATGCTGTTTTAATTGCTTAATACCAGGCATCAATCAAGAGTTTGTAAATTAAATGTACAATGCTTGCTTTTTAATAGAGACGCTGTGAAGGAGTTCTCCTTCAAACTTTACTATTTCATATTTAGACAGAAGGCACACCACGGAGAATCTTAGCTTTTATTGATAATGGTTTACAGAGGTCTTTTTTGTTGCAGAGAACAAATAAGGAAATGAACCTGTAATTCATTGAAATTAAAAGTATCATACATTCGGTATTTGGAGGATCAACATTACCAAAACAAGATTACCGACTATGCGAAATAACTCTTAAGAATCTGAATACTGGATTTTCCTGTGATATCCGAGTCCTTCACGAACCAATTACTTATAGAAAAATACCTGGGATAAAGGAAGGAAACTGCGAAATGGAGTTAAAAGAAAAAACACATAACACTTACTGACCAAGGCAAAGACATCGATCCTTGGTCAGACATTGTCCAGGCATTGAGCTGCTGATAGGAACAGATTTTTGTTGACATTTACTCTCGGTAAAATACATCCACCGAAATATGGATTCGTCACATGCGAAACAAAACTAGGCTTTCTAATCATGAGCAAAGCTCTTGGTAAAAAATGAGAGAATAATTCTGCTCATCTGGTGACTTCATTGTAATAAAAAACAACTCTATCTCTGATCTTTGGAAGATAGAAACTTTGGGTATTAAGAATCAAGCTGAATCTAAGTCTGGAGAAGAAATGGTAAAATATGCTATGGATCACTTTTTGAAAATAAAAAAGCGGACATATGAAAATGGAAGATTCATAGTCAAATTGGCTTACATAAAAGCTAGAGAAATTCTACAAGAAAACATATCCATAGCTGAACAGCGTAATATCCGAACTTCCCAGAAGTTCAACGATAAAGGGAAGTTTACAGACTATGAGGCTGTTTTCGAAGAGTGGCTTGACAAAGATATAATTGAGAAAATTCCTGAAAATGTGATAGGAAAGTCAAGCTATTATTTGCCTCATAGAGTTATTTTTAAAGAAACCTCTACAAACTACATCCAGTGTTTGACGCTTCGTATCGTGACAAGAAAGCTGCATCCTTTAATGATTGTGTGGATAAGGGACCGAATCTCATACAGTAAATTCCACCCATTTTAATGAAATTCGGAGGACCCGGTTTCGAATCCTGGAGAAGGCATGGTAGTAACTGTCCGCCCTTCATAGGAGGAAACGGTGGCTATTTATTAGGTGCCTTCACAATAAAATGGCACCGCTTCTGGCCTTAGGAGTGGCCATTGCTGAATAGGCAAGTGCCTACCATTGAATCAAGGAAGTTCAAACTGAATTATATTAGGGTAGTTTTGGATATTAAAAAGACTTTCTTCAAATTTCTGTTGAAAAGGAAGACGAGGATGTTTTAAGATTCCCATGGCGGGAAGATTACGAATCTACACAATTTGAGATATATAGGCACTGTAGACTTGTTTCCGGTCTCACTTGTGTTTCGTGCAGTGTTTTCGTGTACGTATATGTGAAATGGATGAATAAGTATACATCTGTCAGCTTTTAATTCTATATGCCCGTTAACTTTCTAAGAGAGTTGTGGCATTTTTTGTTTACATCCAGCATCTTCTTTGGAACTTAAAAATCGGACGATACAAGGATGTAAAAACGTTTCCACCAATGAGTGAAACAAAAGAATAATTACTTTATGTGATTGCTAACTTTTAACTGAAAAATGCAGAAGCAATCTAGAAGATAATTAATCAAGAAATAAATGCAAAGAAACCACAAATTAAACATAATGAAACTAAAAATTATATTATTTGTGATGAGCGCTTAGTGCTAGGCGAAATTAGTTTTATTGTTCGGCTTGAAATAAATTTTCTTTTTTGGGAATGACATCCATTTTTATATATGAATGAAAAAACTCATTGAATCAGATTAAGGTTGTTTGCTTTTATTTCTTTTGACGACACAACACAAACGTAATTTAAGAGAAGAAACAACTGAATGAAACGAAATTCAGATAGAGTCTCAACATAAAGTGGTGACCCTGATCTGATCGTTAAATTTAAAGTACTATATTTTTACTGAAGAAAGAATTTTTAAGAAACGAGCACCTATTAGGGGTAACTTTACTAGACTGTATTATGTTTTGATTGAAAAGGTAAATACCGGAATTAGATAATTAAATAATACTGTTTTCTGTTAGAAAATCCGGTTAACGGAAAGCATGAAACAGAATATGCAGCAATCTAGGAGTACAATACAAAAATGATTGACGTAAAAGCGTAGACATGTATTTGAATAAACTTTCTGACTCGGGAAGTAGAAGCGTTGGCACAGTTTCTCCACAGATTAAACGAAACCTTTAACTACCAAAAATAGAACTGACTAAATTTAACGGCGAAATTAAGAATTGACTAGCTTACTGGAGCCAATTTAAACGCATTCATGATGAAGATTAATTAGAAAATGTAGATATTTTTCAAAATTTGATCCAGTCCATAAGTGAAGGAACAAGAGCAAGTGAAATTATAAGCAGCTATCCACCGACAAACGAAAATTATTCTAAGGTTCGTGAGCTACTTAAATTAGTTATAATCAACGCTACGGAAGCAAAACGAAAATTAAGCACTTCACAAATTTATGATTAGGAGAACAGTTAAGAGCCTTAGAATCAATTGGTTTAAAATCTGACTAGTATTCAGCAATGTTTTTCCCTCTCGTTGAGTCTTACATACTGGAAGATATTTTTAGAATATGGTTACGTAATCCTATTATAAATTCCGATGATGACTCATCAAATAATGTTTATATGGAAAAATTGAAAAATTTGTTGCTTTTTTTGAAAACGGAATAGAAGGAGAAGAAATAATTCGTGGATTTAACCCGAGAGCTGCAATAAGAATAAAGAAAAAACAAATTGTTCAGCTCCTCTGTCCCCCACTACAGATTTGTTTGTAGAAGGAGTAGAAAAAAGAAAAAAAATATTGCTCCCTTTGTCTTTTGTGAGGTACTTCACGAAAACAGAGAATGTTACTACTCTAAAGAACTTGACTTGGAGAAAAAATAAGAAGTTCTAAAATACAAGAAATGCTGTTTTACTTGCTTAATACCAGGCATCAATCAAGAGTTTGTAAATTAAATGTACAATGCTTGCTTTTTAATAGAGACGCCGTGAAGGAGTTCTCCTTCAAACTTTACTATTTCATATTTAGACAGAAGGCACACCACGGAGAATCTTAGCTTTTATTGATAATGGTTTACAGAGGTCTTTTTTGTTGCAGAGAACAAATAAGGAAATGAACCTGTAATTCATTGAAATTAAAAGTATCATACATTCGGTATTTGGAGGATCAACATTACCAAAACAAGATTACCGACTATGCGAAATAACTCTTAAGAATCTGAATACTGGATTTTCCTGTGATATCCGAGTCCTTCACGAACCAATTACTTATAGAAAAATACCTGGGATAAAGGAAGGAAACTGCGAAATGGAGTTAAAAGAAAAAACACATAACACTTACTGACCAAGGCAAAGACATCGATCCTTGGTCAGACATTGTCCAGGCATTGAGCTGCTGATAGGAACAGATTTTTGTTGACATTTACTCTCGGTAAAATACATCCACCGAAATATGGATTCGTCACATGCGAAACAAAACTAGGCTTTCTAATCATGAGCAAAGCTCTTGGTAAAAAATGAGAGAATAATTCTGCTCATCTGGTGACTTCATTGTAATAAAAAACAACTCTATCTCTGATCTTTGGAAGATAGAAACTTTGGGTATTAAGAATCAAGCTGAATCTAAGTCTGGAGAAGAAATGGTAAAATATGCTATGGATCACTTTTTGAAAATAAAAAAGCGGACATATGAAAATGGAAGATTCATAGTCAAATTGGCTTACATAAAAGCTAGAGAAATTCTACAAGAAAACATATCCATAGCTGAACAGCGTAATATCCGAACTTCCCAGAAGTTCAACGATAAAGGGAAGTTTACAGACTATGAGGCTGTTTTCGAAGAGTGGCTTGACAAAGATATAATTGAGAAAATTCCTGAAAATGTGATAGGAAAGTCAAGCTATTATTTGCCTCATAGAGTTATTTTTAAAGAAAACTCTACAAACTGCATCCAGTGTTTGACGCTTCGTATCGTGACAAGAAAGCTGCATCCTTTAATGATTGTGTGGATAAGGGTCCGAATCTCATACAGTAAATTCCACCCATTTTAATGAAATTCGGAGGAACCGGTTTCGAATCCTGGAGAAGGCATGGTAGTAACTGTCCGCCCTTCATAGGAGGAAACGGTGGCTATTTATTAGGTGCCTTCACAATAAAATGGCACCGCTTCTGGCCTTAGGAGTGGCCATTGCTGAATAGGCAAGTGCCTACCATTGAATCAAGGAAGTTCAAACTGAATTATATTAGGGTAGTTTTGGATATTAAAAAGCCTTTCTTCAAATTTCTGTTGAAAAGGAAGACGAGGATGTTTTAAGATTCCCATGGCGGGAAGATTACGAATCTACACAATTTGAGATATATAGGCCCTGTAGACTTGTTTCCGGTCTCACTTGTGTTTCGTGCAGTGTTTTCGTGTACGTATATGTGAAATGGATGAATAAGTATACATCTGTCAGCTTTTAATTCTATATGCCCGTTAACTTTCTAAGAGAGTTGTGGCATTTTTTGTTTACATCCAGCATCTTCTTTGGAACTTAAAAATCGGACGATACAAGGATGTAAAAACGTTTCCACCAATGAGTGAAACAAAAGAATAATTACTTTATGTGATTGCTAACTTTTAACTGAAAAATGCAGAAGCAATCTAGAAGATAATTAATCAAGAAATAAATGCAAAGAAACCACAAATTAAACATAATGAAACTAAAAATTATATTATTTGTGATGAGCGCTTAGTGCTAGGCGAAATTAGTTTTATTGTTCGGCTTGAAATAAATTTTCTTTTTTGGGAATGACATCCATTTTTATATATGAATGAAAAAACTCATTGAATCAGATTAAGGTTGTTTGCTTTTATTTCTTTTGACGACACAACACAAACGTAATTTAAGAGAAGAAACAACTGAATGAAACGAAATTCAGATAGAGTCTCAACATAAAGTGGTGACCCTGATCTGATCGTTAAATTTAAAGTACTATATTTTTACTGAAGAAAGAATTTTTAAGAAACGAGCACCTATTAGGGGTAACTTTACTAGATTGTATTACGTTTTGATTGAAAAGGTAAATACCGGAATTAGATAATTAAATAATACTGTTTTCTGTTAGAAAATCCGGTTAACGGAAAGCATGAAACAGAATATGCAGCAATCTAGGAGTACAATACAAAAATGATTGACGTAAAAGCGTAGACATGTATTTGAATAAACTTTCTGACTCGGGAAGTAGAAGCGTTGGCACAGTTTCTCCACAGATTAAACGAAACCTTTAACTACCAAAAATAGAACTGACTAAATTTAACGGCGAAATTAAGAATTGACTAGCTTACTGGAGCCAATTTAAACGCATTCATGATGAAGATTAATTAGAAAATGTAGATATTTTTCAAAATTTGATCCAGTCCGTAAGTGAAGGAACAAGAGCAAGTGAAATTATAAGCAGCTATCCACCGACAAACGAAAATTATTCTAAGGTTCGTGAGCTACTTAAATTAGTTATAATCAACGCTACGGAAGCAAAACGAAAATTAAGCACTTCACAAATTTATGATTAGGAGCACAGTTAAGAGCCTTAGAATCAATTGGTTTAAAATCTGACTAGTATTCAGCAATGTTTTTCCCTCTCGTTGAGTCTTACATACTGGAAGATATTTTTAGAATATGGTTACGTAATCCTATTATAAATTCCGATGATGACTCATCAAATAATGTTTATATGGAAAAATTGAAAAATGTGTTGCTTTTTTTGAAAACGGAATAGAAGGAGAAGAAATAATTCGTGGATTTAACCCGAGGGCTGCAATAAGAATAAAGAAAAAACAAATTGTTCAGCTCCTCTGTCCCCCACTACAGATTTGTTTGTAGAAGGAGTAGAAAAAAGAAAAAAAATATTGCTCCCTTTGTCTTTTGTGAGGTACTTCACGAAAACAGAGAATGTTACTACTCTAAAGAACTTGACTTGGAGAAAAAATAAGAAGTTCTAAAATACAAGAAATGCTGTTTTACTTGCTTAATACCAGGCATCAATCAAGAGTTTGTAAATTAAATGTACAATGCTTGCTTTTTAATAGAGACGCTGTGAAGGAGTTCTCCTTCAAACTTTACTATTTCATATTTAGACAGAAGGCACACCACGGAGAATCTTAGCTTTTATTGATAATGGTTTACAGAGGTCTTTTTTGTTGCAGAGAACAAATAAGGAAATGAACCTGTAATTCATTGAAATTAAAAGTATCATACATTCGGTATTTGGAGGATCAACATTACCAAAACAAGATTACCGACTATGCGAAATAACTCTTAAGAATCTGAATACTGGATTTTCCTGTGATATCCGAGTCCTTCACGAACCAATTACTTATAGAAAAATACCTGGGATAAAGGAAGGAAACTGCGAAATGGAGTTAAAAGAAAAAACACATAACACTTACTGACCAAGGCAAAGACATCGATCCTTGGTCAGACATTGTCCAGGCATTGAGCTGCTGATAGGAACAGATTTTTGTTGACATTTACTCTCGGTAAAATACATCCACCGAAATATGGATTCGTCACATGCGAAACAAAACTAGGCTTTCTAATCATGAGCAAAGCTCTTGGTAAAAAATGAGAGAATAATTCTGCTCATCTGGTGACTTCATTGTAATAAAAAACAACTCTATCTCTGATCTTTGGAAGATAGAAACTTTGGGTATTAAGAATCAAGCTGAATCTAAGTCTGGAGAAGAAATGGTAAAATATGCTATGGATCACTTTTTGAAAATAAAAAAGCGGACATATGAAAATGGAAGATTCATAGTCAAATTGGCTTACATAAAAGCTAGAGAAATTCTACAAGAAAACATATCCATAGCTGAACAGCGTAATATCCGAACTTCCCAGAAGTTCAACGATAAAGGGAAGTTTACAGACTATGAGGCTGTTTTCGAAGAGTGGCTTGACAAAGATATAATTGAGAAAATTCCTGAAAATGTGATAGGAAAGTCAAGCTATTATTTGCCTCATAGAGTTATTTTTAAAGAAACCTCTACAAACTGCATCCAGTGTTTGACGCTTCGTATCGTGACAAGAAAGCTGCATCCTTTAATGATTGTGTGGATAAGGGTCCGAATCTCATACAGTAAATTCCACCCATTTTAATGAAATTCGGAGGACCCGGTTTCGAATCCTGGAGAAGGCATGGTAGTAACTGTCCGCCCTTCATAGGAGGAAACGGTGGCTATTTATTAGGTGCCTTCACAATAAAATGGCACCGCTTCTGGCCTTAGGAGTGGCCATTGCTGAATAGGCAAGTGCCTACCATTGAATCAAGGAAGTTCAAACTGAATTATATTAGGGTAGTTTTGGATATTAAAAAGCCTTTCTTCAAATTTCTGTTGAAAAGGAAGACGAGGATGTTTTAAGATTCCCATGGCGGGAAGATTACGAATCTACACAATTTGAGATATATAGGCCCTGTAGACTTGTTTCCGGTCTCACTTGTGTTTCGTGCAGTGTTTTCGTGTACGTATATGTGAAATGGATGAATAAGTATACATCTGTCAGCTTTTAATTCTATATGCCCGTTAACTTTCTAAGAGAGTTGTGGCATTTTTTGTTTACATCCAGCATCTTCTTTGGAACTTAAAAATCGGACGATACAAGGATGTAAAAACGTTTCCACCAATGAGTGAAACAAAAGAATAATTACTTTATGTGATTGCTAACTTTTAACTGAAAAATGCAGAAGCAATCTAGAAGATAATTAATCAAGAAATAAATGCAAAGAAACCACAAATTAAACATAATGAAACTAAAAATTATATTATTTGTGATGAGCGCTTAGTGCTAGGCGAAATTAGTTTTATTGTTCGGCTTGAAATAAATTTTCTTTTTTGGGAATGACATCCATTTTTATATATGAATGAAAAAACTCATTGAATCAGATTAAGGTTGTTTGCTTTTATTTCTTTTGACGACACAACACAAACGTAATTTAAGAGAAGAAACAACTGAATGAAACGAAATTCAGATAGAGTCTCAACATAAAGTGGTGACCCTGATCTGATCGTTAAATTTAAAGTACTATATTTTTACTGAAGAAAGAATTTTTAAGAAACGAGCACCTATTAGGGGTAACTTTACTAGATTGTATTACGTTTTGATTGAAAAGGTAAATACCGGAATTAGATAATTAAATAATACTGTTTTCTGTTAGAAAATCCGGTTAACGGAAAGCATGAAACAGAATATGCAGCAATCTAGGAGTACAATACAAAAATGATTGACGTAAAAGCGTAGACATGTATTTGAATAAACTTTCTGACTCGGGAAGTAGAAGCGTTGGCACAGTTTCTCCACAGATTAAACGAAACCTTTAACTACCAAAAATAGAACTGACTAAATTTAACGGCGAAATTAAGAATTGACTAGCTTACTGGAGCCAATTTAAACGCATTCATGATGAAGATTAATTAGAAAATGTAGATATTTTTCAAAATTTGATCCAGTCCGTAAGTGAAGGAACAAGAGCAAGTGAAATTATAAGCAGCTATCCACCGACAAACGAAAATTATTCTAAGGTTCGTGAGCTACTTAAATTAGTTATAATCAACGCTACGGAAGCAAAACGAAAATTAAGCACTTCACAAATTTATGATTAGGAGCACAGTTAAGAGCCTTAGAATCAATTGGTTTAAAATCTGACTAGTATTCAGCAATGTTTTTCCCTCTCGTTGAGTCTTACATACTGGAAGATATTTTTAGAATATGGTTACGTAATCCTATTATAAATTCCGATGATGACTCATCAAATAATGTTTATATGGAAAAATTGAAAAATGTGTTGCTTTTTTTGAAAACGGAATAGAAGGAGAAGAAATAATTCGTGGATTTAACCCGAGGGCTGCAATAAGAATAAAGAAAAAACAAATTGTTCAGCTCCTCTGTCCCCCACTACAGATTTGTTTGTAGAAGGAGTAGAAAAAAGAAAAAAAATATTGCTCCCTTTGTCTTTTGTGAGGTACTTCACGAAAACAGAGAATGTTACTACTCTAAAGAACTTGACTTGGAGAAAAAATAAGAAGTTCTAAAATACAAGAAATGCTGTTTTACTTGCTTAATACCAGGCATCAATCAAGAGTTTGTAAATTAAATGTACAATGCTTGCTTTTTAATAGAGACGCTGTGAAGGAGTTCTCCTTCAAACTTTACTATTTCATATTTAGACAGAAGGCACACCACGGAGAATCTTAGCTTTTATTGATAATGGTTTACAGAGGTCTTTTTTGTTGCAGAGAACAAATAAGGAAATGAACCTGTAATTCATTGAAATTAAAAGTATCATACATTCGGTATTTGGAGGATCAACATTACCAAAACAAGATTACCGACTATGCGAAATAACTCTTAAGAATCTGAATACTGGATTTTCCTGTGATATCCGAGTCCTTCACGAACCAATTACTTATAGAAAAATACCTGGGATAAAGGAAGGAAACTGCGAAATGGAGTTAAAAGAAAAAACACATAACACTTACTGACCAAGGCAAAGACATCGATCCTTGGTCAGACATTGTCCAGGCATTGAGCTGCTGATAGGAACAGATTTTTGTTGACATTTACTCTCGGTAAAATACATCCACCGAAATATGGATTCGTCACATGCGAAACAAAACTAGGCTTTCTAATCATGAGCAAAGCTCTTGGTAAAAAATGAGAGAATAATTCTGCTCATCTGGTGACTTCATTGTAATAAAAAACAACTCTATCTCTGATCTTTGGAAGATAGAAACTTTGGGTATTAAGAATCAAGCTGAATCTAAGTCTGGAGAAGAAATGGTAAAATATGCTATGGATCACTTTTTGAAAATAAAAAAGCGGACATATGAAAATGGAAGATTCATAGTCAAATTGGCTTACATAAAAGCTAGAGAAATTCTACAAGAAAACATATCCATAGCTGAACAGCGTAATATCCGAACTTCCCAGAAGTTCAACGATAAAGGGAAGTTTACAGACTATGAGGCTGTTTTCGAAGAGTGGCTTGACAAAGATATAATTGAGAAAATTCCTGAAAATGTGATAGGAAAGTCAAGCTATTATTTGCCTCATAGAGTTATTTTTAAAGAAACCTCTACAAACTGCATCCAGTGTTTGACGCTTCGTATCGTGACAAGAAAGCTGCATCCTTTAATGATTGTGTGGATAAGGGACCGAATCTCATACAGTAAATTCCACCCATTTTAATGAAATTCGGAGGACCCGGTTTCGAATCCTGGAGAAGGCATGGTAGTAACTGTCCGCCCTTCATAGGAGGAAACGGTGGCTATTTATTAGGTGCCTTCACAATAAAATGGCACCGCTTCTGGCCTTAGGAGTGGCCATTGCTGAATAGGCAAGTGCCTACCATTGAATCAAGGAAGGTCAAACTGAATTATATTAGGGTAGTTTTGGATATTAAAAAGCCTTTCTTCAAATTTCTGTTGAAAAGGAAGACGAGGATGTTTTAAGATTCCCATGGCGGGAAGATTACGAATCTACACAATTTGAGATATATAGGCCCTGTAGACTTGTTTCCGGTCTCACTTGTGTTTCGTGCAGTGTTTTCGTGTACGTATATGTGAAATGGATGAATAAGTATACATCTGTCAGCTTTTAATTCTATATGCCCGTTAACTTTCTAAGAGAGTTGTGGCATTTTTTGTTTACATCCAGCATCTTCTTTGGAACTTAAAAATCGGACGATACAAGGATGTAAAAACGTTTCCACCAAATGAGTGGAACAAAAGAATAATTACTTTATGTGATTGCTAACTTTTAACTGAAAAATGCAGAAGCAATCTAGAAGATAATTAATCAAGAAATAAATGCAAAGAAACCACAAATTAAACATAATGAAACTAAAAATTATATTATTTGTGATGAGCGCTTAGTGCTAGGCGAAATTAGTTTTATTGTTCGGCTTGAAATAAATTTTCTTTTTTGGGAATGACATCCATTTTTATATATGAATGAAAAAACTCATTGAATCAGATTAAGGTTATATTTCTTTTGACGACACAACACAAACGTAATTTAAGAGAAGAAACAACTGAATGAAACGAAATTCAGATAGAGTCTCAACATAAAGTGGTGACCCTGATCTGATCGTTAAATTTAAAGTACTATATTTTTACTGAAGAAAGAATTTTTAAGAAACGAGCACCTATTAGGGGTAACTTTACTAGATTGTATTACGTTTTGATTGAAAAGGTAAATACCGGAATTAGATAATTAAATAATACTGTTTTCTGTTAGAAAATCCGGTTAACGGAAAGCATGAAACAGAATATGCAGCAATCTAGGAGTACAATACAAAAATGATTGACGTAAAAGCGTAGACATGTATTTGAATAAACTTTCTGACTCGGGAAGTAGAAGCGTTGGCACAGTTTCTCCACAGATTAAACGAAACCTTTAACTACCAAAAATAGAACTGACTAAATTTAACGGCGAAATTAAGAATTGACTAGCTTACTGGAGCCAATTTAAACGCATTCATGATGAAGATTAATTAGAAAATGTAGATATTTTTCAAAATTTGATCCAGTCCGTAAGTGAAGGAACAAGAGCAAGTGAAATTATAAGCAGCTATCCACCGACAAACGAAAATTATTCTAAGGTTCGTGAGCTACTTAAATTAGTTATAATCAACGCTACGGAAGCAAAACGAAAATTAAGCACTTCACAAATTTATGATTAGGAGCACAGTTATCATCGGAGCACCTTAGAATCAATTGGTTTAAAATCTGACTAGTATTCAGCAATGTTTTTCCCTCTCGTTGAGTCTTACATACTGGAAGATATTTTTAGAATATGGTTACGTAATCCTATTATAAATTCCGATGATGACTCATCAAATAATGTTTATATGGAAAAATTGAAAAATTTGTTGCTTTTTTTGAAAACGGAATAGAAGGAGAAGAAATAATTCGTGGATTTAACCCGAGGGCTGCAATAAGAATAAAGAAAAAACAAATTGTTCAGCTCCTCTGTCCCCCACTACAGATTTGTTTGTAGAAGGAGTAGAAAAAAGAAAAAAAATATTGCTCCCTTTGTCTTTTGTGAGGTACTTCACGAAAACAGAGAATGTTACTACTCTAAAGAACTTGACTTGGAGAAAAAATAAGAAGTTCTAAAATACAAGAAATGCTGTTTTACTTGCTTAATACCAGGCATCAATCAAGAGTTTGTAAATTAAATGTACAATGCTTGCTTTTTAATAGAGACGCTGTGAAGGAGTTCTCCTTCAAACTTTACTATTTCATATTTAGACAGAAGGCACACCACGGAGAATCTTAGCTTTTATTGATAATGGTTTACAGAGGTCTTTTTTGTTGCAGAGAACAAATAAGGAAATGAACCTGTAATTCATTGAAATTAAAAGTATCATACATTCGGTATTTGGAGGATCAACATTACCAAAACAAGATTACCGACTATGCGAAATAACTCTTAAGAATCTGAATACTGGATTTTCCTGTGATATCCGAGTCCTTCACGAACCAATTACTTATAGAAAAATACCTGGGATAAAGGAAGGAAACTGCGAAATGGAGTTAAAAGAAAAAACACATAACACTTACTGACCAAGGCAAAGACATCGATCCTTGGTCAGACATTGTCCAGGCATTGAGCTGCTGATAGGAACAGATTTTTGTTGACATTTACTCTCGGTAAAATACATCCACCGAAATATGGATTCGTCACATGCGAAACAAAACTAGGCTTTCTAATCATGAGCAAAGCTCTTGGTAAAAAATGAGAGAATAATTCTGCTCATCTGGTGACTTCATTGTAATAAAAAACAACTCTATCTCTGATCTTTGGAAGATAGAAACTTTGGGTATTAAGAATCAAGCTGAATCTAAGTCTGGAGAAGAAATGGTAAAATATGCTATGGATCACTTTTTGAAAATAAAAAAGCGGACATATGAAAATGGAAGATTCATAGTCAAATTGGCTTACATAAAAGCTAGAGAAATTCTACAAGAAAACATATCCATAGCTGAACAGCGTAATATCCGAACTTCCCAGAAGTTCAACGATAAAGGGAAGTTTACAGACTATGAGGCTGTTTTCGAAGAGTGGCTTGACAAAGATATAATTGAGAAAATTCCTGAAAATGTGATAGGAAAGTCAAGCTATTATTTGCCTCATAGAGTTATTTTTAAAGAAACCTCTACAAACTGCATCCAGTGTTTGACGCTTCGTATCGTGACAAGAAAGCTGCATCCTTTAATGATTGTGTGGATAAGGGACCGAATCTCATACAGTAAATTCCACCCATTTTAATGAAATTCGGAGGACCCGGTTTCGAATCCTGGAGAAGGCATGGTAGTAACTGTCCGCCCTTCATAGGAGGAAACGGTGGCTATTTATTAGGTGCCTTCACAATAAAATGGCACCGCTTCTGGCCTTAGGAGTGGCCATTGCTGAATAGGCAAGTGCCTACCATTGAATCAAGGAAGTTCAAACTGAATTATATTAGGGTAGTTTTGGATATTAAAAAGCCTTTCTTCAAATTTCTGTTGAAAAGGAAGACGAGGATGTTTTAAGATTCCCATGGCGGGAAGATTACGAATCTACACAATTTGAGATATATAGGCCCTGTAGACTTGTTTCCGGTCTCACTTGTGTTTCGTGCAGTGTTTTCGTGTACGTATATGTGAAATGGATGAATAAGTATACATCTGTCAGCTTTTAATTCTATATGCCCGTTAACTTTCTAAGAGAGTTGTGGCATTTTTTGTTTACATCCAGCATCTTCTTTGGAACTTAAAAATCGGACGATACAAGGATGTAAAAACGTTTCCACCAAATGAGTGGAACAAAAGAATAATTACTTTATGTGATTGCTAACTTTTAACTGAAAAATGCAGAAGCAATCTAGAAGATAATTAATCAAGAAATAAATGCAAAGAAACCACAAATTAAACATAATGAAACTAAAAATTATATTATTTGTGATGAGCGCTTAGTGCTAGGCGAAATTAGTTTTATTGTTCGGCTTGAAATAAATTTTCTTTTTTGGGAATGACATCCATTTTTATATATGAATGAAAAAACTCATTGAATCAGATTAAGGTTATATTTCTTTTGACGACACAACACAAACGTAATTTAAGAGAAGAAACAACTGAATGAAACGAAATTCAGATAGAGTCTCAACATAAAGTGGTGACCCTGATCTGATCGTTAAATTTAAAGTACTATATTTTTACTGAAGAAAGAATTTTTAAGAAACGAGCACCTATTAGGGGTAACTTTACTAGATTGTATTACGTTTTGATTGAAAAGGTAAATACCGGAATTAGATAATTAAATAATACTGTTTTCTGTTAGAAAATCCGGTTAACGGAAAGCATGAAACAGAATATGCAGCAATCTAGGAGTACAATACAAAAATGATTGACGTAAAAGCGTAGACATGTATTTGAATAAACTTTCTGACTCGGGAAGTAGAAGCGTTGGCACAGTTTCTCCACAGATTAAACGAAACCTTTAACTACCAAAAATAGAACTGACTAAATTTAACGGCGAAATTAAGAATTGACTAGCTTACTGGAGCCAATTTAAACGCATTCATGATGAAGATTAATTAGAAAATGTAGATATTTTTCAAAATTTGATCCAGTCCGTAAGTGAAGGAACAAGAGCAAGTGAAATTATAAGCAGCTATCCACCGACAAACGAAAATTATTCTAAGGTTCGTGAGCTACTTAAATTAGTTATAATCAACGCTACGGAAGCAAAACGAAAATTAAGCACTTCACAAATTTATGATTAGGAGCACAGTTATCATCGGAGCACCTTAGAATCAATTGGTTTAAAATCTGACTAGTATTCAGCAATGTTTTTCCCTCTCGTTGAGTCTTACATACTGGAAGATATTTTTAGAATATGGTTACGTAATCCTATTATAAATTCCGATGATGACTCATCAAATAATGTTTATATGGAAAAATTGAAAAATTTGTTGCTTTTTTTGAAAACGGAATAGAAGGAGAAGAAATAATTCGTGGATTTAACCCGAGGGCTGCAATAAGAATAAAGAAAAAACAAATTGTTCAGCTCCTCTGTCCCCCACTACAGATTTGTTTGTAGAAGGAGTAGAAAAAAGAAAAAAAATATTGCTCCCTTTGTCTTTTGTGAGGTACTTCACGAAAACAGAGAATGTTACTACTCTAAAGAACTTGACTTGGAGAAAAAATAAGAAGTTCTAAAATACAAGAAATGCTGTTTTAATTGCTTAATACCAGGCATCAATCAAGAGTTTGTAAATTAAATGTACAATGCTTGCTTTTTAATAGAGACGCTGTGAAGGAGTTCTCCTTCAAACTTTACTATTTCATATTTAGACAGAAGGCACACCACGGAGAATCTTAGCTTTTATTGATAATGGTTTACAGAGGTCTTTTTTGTTGCAGAGAACAAATAAGGAAATGAACCTGTAATTCATTGAAATTAAAAGTATCATACATTCGGTATTTGGAGGATCAACATTACCAAAACAAGATTACCGACTATGCGAAATAACTCTTAAGAATCTGAATACTGGATTTTCCTGTGATATCCGAGTCCTTCACGAACCAATTACTTATAGAAAAATACCTGGGATAAAGGAAGGAAACTGCGAAATGGAGTTAAAAGAAAAAACACATAACACTTACTGACCAAGGCAAAGACATCGATCCTTGGTCAGACATTGTCCAAGGCATTGAGCTGCTGATAGGAACAGATTTTTGTTGACATTTACTCTCGGTAAAATACATCCACCGAAATATGATTCGTCACATGCGAAACAAAACTAGGCTTTCTAATCATGAGCAAAGCTCTTGGTAAAAAATGAGAGAATAATTCTGCTCATCTGGTGACTTCATTGTAATAAAAAACAACTCTATCTCTGATCTTTTGGAAGATAGAAACTTTGGGTATTAAGAATCAAGCTGAATCTAAGTCTGGAGAAGAAATGGTAAAATATGCTATGGATCACTTTTGAAAATAAAAAAGCGGACATATGAAAATGGAAGATTCATAGTCAAATTGGCTTACATAAAAGCTAGAGAAATTCTACAAGAAAACATATCCATAGCTGAACAGCGTAATATCCGAACTTCCAGAAGTTCAACGATAAAGGGAAGTTTACAGACTATGAGGCTGTTTCGAAGAGTGGCTTGACAAAGATATAATTGAGAAAATTCCTGAAAATGTGATAGGAAAGTCAAGCTATTATTTGGCCTCATAGAGTTATTTTTAAAGAAACCTCTACAAACTGCATCCAGTGTTTGACGCTTCGTATCGTGACAAAGAAAGCTGCATCCTTTAATGATTGTGTGGATAAGGGACCGAATCTCATACAGTAAATTCCACCCATTTTAATGAAATTCGGAGGACCCGGTTTCGAATCCTGGAGAAGGCATGGTAGTAACTGTCCGCCCTTCATAGGAGGAAACGGTGGCTATTTATTAGGTGCCTTCACAATAAAATGGCACCGCTTCTGGCCTTAGGAGTGGCCATTGCTGAATAGGCAAGTGCCTACCATTGAATCAAGGAAGTTCAAACTGAATTATATTAGGGTAGTTTTGGATATTAAAAAGCCTTTCTTCAAATTTCTGTTGAAAAGGAAGACGAGGATGTTTTAAGATTCCCATGGCGGGAAGATTACGAATCTACACAATTTGAGATATATAGGCCCTGTAGACTTGTTTCCGGTCTCACTTGTGTTTCGTGCAGTGTTTTCGTGTACGTATATGTGAAATGGATGAATAAGTATACATCTGTCAGCTTTTAATTCTATATGCCCGTTAACTTTCTAAGAGAGTTGTGGCATTTTTTGTTTACATCCAGCATCTTCTTTGGAACTTAAAAATCGGACGATACAAGGATGTAAAAACGTTTCCACCAAATGAGTGGAACAAAAGAATAATTACTTTATGTGATTGCTAACTTTTAACTGAAAAATGCAGAAGCAATCTAGAAGATAATTAATCAAGAAATAAATGCAAAGAAACCACAAATTAAACATAATGAAACTAAAAATTATATTATTTGTGATGAGCGCTTAGTGCTAGGCGAAATTAGTTTTATTGTTCGGCTTGAAATAAATTTTCTTTTTTGGGAATGACATCCATTTTTATATATGAATGAAAAAACTCATTGAATCAGATTAAGGTTATATTTCTTTTGACGACACAACACAAACGTAATTTAAGAGAAGAAACAACTGAATGAAACGAAATTCAGATAGAGTCTCAACATAAAGTGGTGACCCTGATCTGATCGTTAAATTTAAAGTACTATATTTTTACTGAAGAAAGAATTTTTAAGAAACGAGCACCTATTAGGGGTAACTTTACTAGATTGTATTACGTTTTGATTGAAAAGGTAAATACCGGAATTAGATAATTAAATAATACTGTTTTCTGTTAGAAAATCCGGTTAACGGAAAGCATGAAACAGAATATGCAGCAATCTAGGAGTACAATACAAAAATGATTGACGTAAAAGCGTAGACATGTATTTGAATAAACTTTCTGACTCGGGAAGTAGAAGCGTTGGCACAGTTTCTCCACAGATTAAACGAAACCTTTAACTACCAAAAATAGAACTGACTAAATTTAACGGCGAAATTAAGAATTGACTAGCTTACTGGAGCCAATTTAAACGCATTCATGATGAAGATTAATTAGAAAATGTAGATATTTTTCAAAATTTGATCCAGTCCGTAAGTGAAGGAACAAGAGCAAGTGAAATTATAAGCAGCTATCCACCGACAAACGAAAATTATTCTAAGGTTCGTGAGCTACTTAAATTAGTTATAATCAACGCTACGGAAGCAAAACGAAAATTAAGCACTTCACAAATTTATGATTAGGAGCACAGTTATCATCGGAGCACCTTAGAATCAATTGGTTTAAAATCTGACTAGTATTCAGCAATGTTTTTCCCTCTCGTTGAGTCTTACATACTGGAAGATATTTTTAGAATATGGTTACGTAATCCTATTATAAATTCCGATGATGACTCATCAAATAATGTTTATATGGAAAAATTGAAAAATTTGTTGCTTTTTTTGAAAACGGAATAGAAGGAGAAGAAATAATTCGTGGATTTAACCCGAGGGCTGCAATAAGAATAAAGAAAAAACAAATTGTTCAGCTCCTCTGTCCCCCACTACAGATTTGTTTGTAGAAGGAGTAGAAAAAAGAAAAAAAATATTGCTCCCTTTGTCTTTTGTGAGGTACTTCACGAAAACAGAGAATGTTACTACTCTAAAGAACTTGACTTGGAGAAAAAATAAGAAGTTCTAAAATACAAGAAATGCTGTTTTAATTGCTTAATACCAGGCATCAATCAAGAGTTTGTAAATTAAATGTACAATGCTTGCTTTTTAATAGAGACGCTGTGAAGGAGTTCTCCTTCAAACTTTACTATTTCATATTTAGACAGAAGGCACACCACGGAGAATCTTAGCTTTTATTGATAATGGTTTACAGAGGTCTTTTTTGTTGCAGAGAACAAATAAGGAAATGAACCTGTAATTCATTGAAATTAAAAGTATCATACATTCGGTATTTGGAGGATCAACATTACCAAAACAAGATTACCGACTATGCGAAATAACTCTTAAGAATCTGAATACTGGATTTTCCTGTGATATCCGAGTCCTTCACGAACCAATTACTTATAGAAAAATACCTGGGATAAAGGAAGGAAACTGCGAAATGGAGTTAAAAGAAAAAACACATAACACTTACTGACCAAGGCAAAGACATCGATCCTTGGTCAGACATTGTCCAGGCATTGAGCTGCTGATAGGAACAGATTTTTGTTGACATTTACTCTCGGTAAAATACATCCACCGAAATATGGATTCGTCACATGCGAAACAAAACTAGGCTTTCTAATCATGAGCAAAGCTCTTGGTAAAAAATGAGAGAATAATTCTGCTCATCTGGTGACTTCATTGTAATAAAAAACAACTCTATCTCTGATCTTTGGAAGATAGAAACTTTGGGTATTAAGAATCAAGCTGAATCTAAGTCTGGAGAAGAAATGGTAAAATATGCTATGGATCACTTTTTGAAAATAAAAAAGCGGACATATGAAAATGGAAGATTCATAGTCAAATTGGCTTACATAAAAGCTAGAGAAATTCTACAAGAAAACATATCCATAGCTGAACAGCGTAATATCCGAACTTCCCAGAAGTTCAACGATAAAGGGAAGTTTACAGACTATGAGGCTGTTTTCGAAGAGTGGCTTGACAAAGATATAATTGAGAAAATTCCTGAAAATGTGATAGGAAAGTCAAGCTATTATTTGCCTCATAGAGTTATTTTTAAAGAAAACTCTACAAACTGCATCCAGTGTTTGACGCTTCGTATCGTGACAAGAAAGCTGCATCCTTTAATGATTGTGTGGATAAGGGTCCGAATCTCATACAGTAAATTCCACCCATTTTAATGAAATTCGGAGGAACCGGTTTCGAATCCTGGAGAAGGCATGGTAGTAACTGTCCGCCCTTCATAGGAGGAAACGGTGGCTATTTATTAGGTGCCTTCACAATAAAATGGCACCGCTTCTGGCCTTAGGAGTGGCCATTGCTGAATAGGCAAGTGCCTACCATTGAATCAAGGAAGTTCAAACTGAATTATATTAGGGTAGTTTTGGATATTAAAAAGCCTTTCTTCAAATTTCTGTTGAAAAGGAAGACGAGGATGTTTTAAGATTCCCATGGCGGGAAGATTACGAATCTACACAATTTGAGATATATAGGCCCTGTAGACTTGTTTCCGGTCTCACTTGTGTTTCGTGCAGTGTTTTCGTGTACGTATATGTGAAATGGATGAATAAGTATACATCTGTCAGCTTTTAATTCTATATGCCCGTTAACTTTCTAAGAGAGTTGTGGCATTTTTTGTTTACATCCAGCATCTTCTTTGGAACTTAAAAATCGGAAGATACAAGGATGTAAAAACGTTTCCACCAATGAGTGAAACAAAAGAATAATTACTTTATGTGATTGCTAACTTTTAACTGAAAAATGCAGAAGCAATCTAGAAGATAATTAATCAAGAAATAAATGCAAAGAAACCACAAATTAAACATAATGAAACTAAAAATTATATTATTTGTGATGAGCGCTTAGTGCTAGGCGAAATTAGTTTTATTGTTCGGCTTGAAATAAATTTTCTTTTTTGGGAATGACATCCATTTTTATATATGAATGAAAAAACTCATTGAATCAGATTAAGGTTATATTTCTTTTGACGACACAACACAAACGTAATTTAAGAGAAGAAACAACTGAATGAAACGAAATTCAGATAGAGTCTCAACATAAAGTGGTGACCCTGATCTGATCGTTAAATTTAAAGTACTATATTTTTACTGAAGAAAGAATTTTTAAGAAACGAGCACCTATTAGGGGTAACTTTACTAGATTGTATTACGTTTTGATTGAAAAGGTAAATACCGGAATTAGATAATTAAATAATACTGTTTTCTGTTAGAAAATCCGGTTAACGGAAAGCATGAAACAGAATATGCAGCAATCTAGGAGTACAATACAAAAATGATTGACGTAAAAGCGTAGACATGTATTTGAATAAACTTTCTGACTCGGGAAGTAGAAGCGTTGGCACAGTTTCTCCACAGATTAAACGAAACCTTTAACTACCAAAAATAGAACTGACTAAATTTAACGGCGAAATTAAGAATTGACTAGCTTACTGGAGCCAATTTAAACGCATTCATGATGAAGATTAATTAGAAAATGTAGATATTTTTCAAAATTTGATCCAGTCCGTAAGTGAAGGAACAAGAGCAAGTGAAATTATAAGCAGCTATCCACCGACAAACGAAAATTATTCTAAGGTTCGTGAGCTACTTAAATTAGTTATAATCAACGCTACGGAAGCAAAACGAAAATTAAGCACTTCACAAATTTATGATTAGGAGCACAGTTAAGAGCCTTAGAATCAATTGGTTTAAAATCTGACTAGTATTCAGCAATGTTTTTCCCTCTCGTTGAGTCTTACATACTGGAAGATATTTTTAGAATATGGTTACGTAATCCTATTATAAATTCCGATGATGACTCATCAAATAATGTTTATATGGAAAAATTGAAAAATTTGTTGCTTTTTTTGAAAACGGAATAGAAGGAGAAGAAATAATTCGTGGATTTAACCCGAGGGCTGCAATAAGAATAAAGAAAAAACAAATTGTTCAGCTCCTCTGTCCCCCACTACAGATTTGTTTGTAGAAGGAGTAGAAAAAAGAAAAAAAATATTGCTCCCTTTGTCTTTTGTGAGGTACTTCACGAAAACAGAGAATGTTACTACTCTAAAGAACTTGACTTGGAGAAAAAATAAGAAGTTCTAAAATACAAGAAATGCTGTTTTACTTGCTTAATACCAGGCATCAATCAAGAGTTTGTAAATTAAATGTACAATGCTTGCTTTTTAATAGAGACGCTGTGAAGGAGTTCTCCTTCAAACTTTACTATTTCATATTTAGACAGAAGGCACACCACGGAGAATCTTAGCTTTTATTGATAATGGTTTACAGAGGTCTTTTTTGTTGCAGAGAACAAATAAGGAAATGAACCTGTAATTCATTGAAATTAAAAGTATCATACATTCGGTATTTGGAGGATCAACATTACCAAAACAAGATTACCGACTATGCGAAATAACTCTTAAGAATCTGAATACTGGATTTTCCTGTGATATCCGAGTCCTTCACGAACCAATTACTTATAGAAAAATACCTGGGATAAAGGAAGGAAACTGCGAAATGGAGTTAAAAGAAAAAACACATAACACTTACTGACCAAGGCAAAGACATCGATCCTTGGTCAGACATTGTCCAGGCATTGAGCTGCTGATAGGAACAGATTTTTGTTGACATTTACTCTCGGTAAAATACATCCACCGAAATATGGATTCGTCACATGCGAAACAAAACTAGGCTTTCTAATCATGAGCAAAGCTCTTGGTAAAAAATGAGAGAATAATTCTGCTCATCTGGTGACTTCATTGTAATAAAAAACAACTCTATCTCTGATCTTTGGAAGATAGAAACTTTGGGTATTAAGAATCAAGCTGAATCTAAGTCTGGAGAAGAAATGGTAAAATATGCTATGGATCACTTTTTGAAAATAAAAAAGCGGACATATGAAAATGGAAGATTCATAGTCAAATTGGCTTACATAAAAGCTAGAGAAATTCTACAAGAAAACATATCCATAGCTGAACAGCGTAATATCCGAACTTCCCAGAAGTTCAACGATAAAGGGAAGTTTACAGACTATGAGGCTGTTTTCGAAGAGTGGCTTGACAAAGATATAATTGAGAAAATTCCTGAAAATGTGATAGGAAAGTCAAGCTATTATTTGCCTCATAGAGTTATTTTTAAAGAAACCTCTACAAACTGCATCCAGTGTTTGACGCTTCGTATCGTGACAAGAAAGCTGCATCCTTTAATGATTGTGTGGATAAGGGACCGAATCTCATACAGTAAATTCCACCCATTTTAATGAAATTCGGAGGACCCGGTTTCGAATCCTGGAGAAGGCATGGTAGTAACTGTCCGCCCTTCATAGGAGGAAACGGTGGCTATTTATTAGGTGCCTTCACAATAAAATGGCACCGCTTCTGGCCTTAGGAGTGGCCATTGCTGAATAGGCAAGTGCCTACCATTGAATCAATGAAGGTCAAACTGAATTATATTAGGGTAGTTTTGGATATTAAAAAGCCTTTCTTCAAATTTCTGTTGAAAAGGAAGACGAGGATGTTTTAAGATTCCCATGGCGGGAAGATTACGAATCTACACAATTTGAGATATATAGGCCCTGTAGACTTGTTTCCGGTCTCACTTGTGTTTCGTGCAGTGTTTTCGTGTACGTATATGTGAAATGGATGAATAAGTATACATCTGTCAGCTTTTAATTCTATATGCCCGTTAACTTTCTAAGAGAGTTGTGGCATTTTTTGTTTACATCCAGCATCTTCTTTGGAACTTAAAAATCGGACGATACAAGGATGTAAAAACGTTTCCACCAATGAGTGAAACAAAAGAATAATTACTTTATGTGATTGCTAACTTTTAACTGAAAAATGCAGAAACAATCTAGAAGATAATTAATCAAGAAATAAATGCAAAGAAACCACAAATTAAACATAATGAAACTAAAAATTATATTATTTGTGATGAGCGCTTAGTGCTAGGCGAAATTAGTTTTATTGTTCGGCTTGAAATAAATTTTCTTTTTTGGGAATGACATCCATTTTTATATATGAATGAAAAAACTCATTGAATCAGATTAAGGTTATATTTCTTTTGACGACACAACACAAACGTAATTTAAGAGAAGAAACAACTGAATGAAACGAAATTCAGATAGAGTCTCAACATAAAGTGGTGACCCTGATCTGATCGTTAAATTTAAAGTACTATATTTTTACTGAAGAAAGAATTTTTAAGAAACGAGCACCTATTAGGGGTAACTTTACTAGATTGTATTACGTTTTGATTGAAAAGGTAAATACCGGAATTAGATAATTAAATAATACTGTTTTCTGTTAGAAAATCCGGTTAACGGAAAGCATGAAACAGAATATGCAGCAATCTAGGAGTACAATACAAAAATGATTGACGTAAAAGCGTAGACATGTATTTGAATAAACTTTCTGACTCGGGAAGTAGAAGCGTTGGCACAGTTTCTCCACAGATTAAACGAAACCTTTAACTACCAAAAATAGAACTGACTAAATTTAACGGCGAAATTAAGAATTGACTAGCTTACTGGAGCCAATTTAAACGCATTCATGATGAAGATTAATTAGAAAATGTAGATATTTTTCAAAATTTGATCCAGTCCGTAAGTGAAGGAACAAGAGCAAGTGAAATTATAAGCAGCTATCCACCGACAAACGAAAATTATTCTAAGGTTCGTGAGCTACTTAAATTAGTTATAATCAACGCTACGGAAGCAAAACGAAAATTAAGCACTTCACAAATTTATGATTAGGAGCACAGTTATCATCGGAGCACCTTAGAATCAATTGGTTTAAAATCTGACTAGTATTCAGCAATGTTTTTCCCTCTCGTTGAGTCTTACATACTGGAAGATATTTTTAGAATATGGTTACGTAATCCTATTATAAATTCCGATGATGACTCATCAAATAATGTTTATATGGAAAAATTGAAAAATTTGTTGCTTTTTTTGAAAACGGAATAGAAGGAGAAGAAATAATTCGTGGATTTAACCCGAGGGCTGCAATAAGAATAAAGAAAAAACAAATTGTTCAGCTCCTCTGTCCCCCACTACAGATTTGTTTGTAGAAGGAGTAGAAAAAAGAAAAAAAATATTGCTCCCTTTGTCTTTTGTGAGGTACTTCACGAAAACAGAGAATGTTACTACTCTAAAGAACTTGACTTGGAGAAAAAATAAGAAGTTCTAAAATACAAGAAATGCTGTTTTACTTGCTTAATACCAGGCATCAATCAAGAGTTTGTAAATTAAATGTACAATGCTTGCTTTTTAATAGAGACGCTGTGAAGGAGTTCTCCTTCAAACTTTACTATTTCATATTTAGACAGAAGGCACACCACGGAGAATCTTAGCTTTTATTGATAATGGTTTACAGAGGTCTTTTTTGTTGCAGAGAACAAATAAGGAAATGAACCTGTAATTCATTGAAATTAAAAGTATCATACATTCGGTATTTGGAGGATCAACATTACCAAAACAAGATTACCGACTATGCGAAATAACTCTTAAGAATCTGAATACTGGATTTTCCTGTGATATCCGAGTCCTTCACGAACCAATTACTTATAGAAAAATACCTGGGATAAAGGAAGGAAACTGCGAAATGGAGTTAAAAGAAAAAACACATAACACTTACTGACCAAGGCAAAGACATCGATCCTTGGTCAGACATTGTCCAGGCATTGAGCTGCTGATAGGAACAGATTTTTGTTGACATTTACTCTCGGTAAAATACATCCACCGAAATATGGATTCGTCACATGCGAAACAAAACTAGGCTTTCTAATCATGAGCAAAGCTCTTGGTAAAAAATGAGAGAATAATTCTGCTCATCTGGTGACTTCATTGTAATAAAAAACAACTCTATCTCTGATCTTTGGAAGATAGAAACTTTGGGTATTAAGAATCAAGCTGAATCTAAGTCTGGAGAAGAAATGGTAAAATATGCTATGGATCACTTTTTGAAAATAAAAAAGCGGACATATGAAAATGGAAGATTCATAGTCAAATTGGCTTACATAAAAGCTAGAGAAATTCTACAAGAAAACATATCCATAGCTGAACAGCGTAATATCCGAACTTCCCAGAAGTTCAACGATAAAGGGAAGTTTACAGACTATGAGGCTGTTTTCGAAGAGTGGCTTGACAAAGATATAATTGAGAAAATTCCTGAAAATGTGATAGGAAAGTCAAGCTATTATTTGCCTCATAGAGTTATTTTTAAAGAAACCTCTACAAACTGCATCCAGTGTTTGACGCTTCGTATCGTGACAAGAAAGCTGCATCCTTTAATGATTGTGTGGATAAGGGACCGAATCTCATACAGTAAATTCCACCCATTTTAATGAAATTCGGAGGACCCGGTTTCGAATCCTGGAGAAGGCATGGTAGTAACTGTCCGCCCTTCATAGGAGGAAACGGTGGCTATTTATTAGGTGCCTTCACAATAAAATGGCACTGCTTCTGGCCTTAGGAGTGGCCATTGCTGAATAGGCAAGTGCCTACCATTGAATCAAGGAAGTTCAAACTGAATTATATTAGGGTAGTTTTGGATATTAAAAAGCCTTTCTTCAAATTTCTGTTGAAAAGGAAGACGAGGATGTTTTAAGATTCCCATGGCGGGAAGATTACGAATCTACACAATTTGAGATATATAGGCCCTGTAGACTTGTTTCCGGTCTCACTTGTGTTTCGTGCAGTGTTTTCGTGTACGTATATGTGAAATGGATGAATAAGTATACATCTGTCAGCTTTTAATTCTATATGCCCGTTAACTTTCTAAGAGAGTTGTGGCATTTTTTGTTTACATCCAGCATCTTCTTTGGAACTTAAAAATCGGACGATACAAGGATGTAAAAACGTTTCCACCAATGAGTGAAACAAAAGAATAATTACTTTATGTGATTGCTAACTTTTAACTGAAAAATGCAGAAACAATCTAGAAGATAATTAATCAAGAAATAAATGCAAAGAAACCACAAATTAAACATAATGAAACTAAAAATTATATTATTTGTGATGAGCGCTTAGTGCTAGGCGAAATTAGTTTTATTGTTCGGCTTGAAATAAATTTTCTTTTTTTGGGAATGGCATCCATTTTTATATATGAATGAAAAAACTCATTGAATCAGATTAAGGTTATATTTCTTTTGACGACACAACACAAACGTAATTTAAGAGAAGAAACAACTGAATGAAACGAAATTCAGATAGAGTCTCAACATAAAGTGGTGACCCTGATCTGATCGTTAAATTTAAAGTACTATATTTTTACTGAAGAAAGAATTTTTAAGAAACGAGCACCTATTAGGGGTAACTTTACTAGATTGTATTACGTTTTGATTGAAAAGGTAAATACCGGAATTAGATAATTAAATAATACTGTTTTCTGTTAGAAAATCCGGTTAACGGAAAGCATGAAACAGAATATGCAGCAATCTAGGAGTACAATACAAAAATGATTGACGTAAAAGCGTAGACATGTATTTGAATAAACTTTCTGACTCGGGAAGTAGAAGCGTTGGCACAGTTTCTCCACAGATTAAACGAAACCTTTAACTACCAAAAATAGAACTGACTAAATTTAACGGCGAAATTAAGAATTGACTAGCTTACTGGAGCCAATTTAAACGCATTCATGATGAAGATTAATTAGAAAATGTAGATATTTTTCAAAATTTGATCCAGTCCGTAAGTGAAGGAACAAGAGCAAGTGAAATTATAAGCAGCTATCCACCGACAAACGAAAATTATTCTAAGGTTCGTGAGCTACTTAAATTAGTTATAATCAACGCTACGGAAGCAAAACGAAAATTAAGCACTTCACAAATTTATGATTAGGAGCACAGTTATCATCGGAGCACCTTAGAATCAATTGGTTTAAAATCTGACTAGTATTCAGCAATGTTTTTCCCTCTCGTTGAGTCTTACATACTGGAAGATATTTTTAGAATATGGTTACGTAATCCTATTATAAATTCCGATGATGACTCATCAAATAATGTTTATATGGAAAAATTGAAAAATTTGTTGCTTTTTTTGAAAACGGAATAGAAGGAGAAGAAATAATTCGTGGATTTAACCCGAGGGCTGCAATAAGAATAAAGAAAAAACAAATTGTTCAGCTCCTCTGTCCCCCACTACAGATTTGTTTGTAGAAGGAGTAGAAAAAAGAAAAAAAATATTGCTCCCTTTGTCTTTTGTGAGGTACTTCACGAAAACAGAGAATGTTACTACTCTAAAGAACTTGACTTGGAGAAAAAATAAGAAGTTCTAAAATACAAGAAATGCTGTTTTAATTGCTTAATACCAGGCATCAATCAAGAGTTTGTAAATTAAATGTACAATGCTTGCTTTTTAATAGAGACGCTGTGAAGGAGTTCTCCTTCAAACTTTACTATTTCATATTTAGACAGAAGGCACACCACGGAGAATCTTAGCTTTTATTGATAATGGTTTACAGAGGTCTTTTTTGTTGCAGAGAACAAATAAGGAAATGAACCTGTAATTCATTGAAATTAAAAGTATCATACATTCGGTATTTGGAGGATCAACATTACCAAAACAAGATTACCGACTATGCGAAATAACTCTTAAGAATCTGAATACTGGATTTTCCTGTGATATCCGAGTCCTTCACGAACCAATTACTTATAGAAAAATACCTGGGATAAAGGAAGGAAACTGCGAAATGGAGTTAAAAGAAAAAACACATAACACTTACTGACCAAGGCAAAGACATCGATCCTTGGTCAGACATTGTCCAGGCATTGAGCTGCTGATAGGAACAGATTTTTGTTGACATTTACTCTCGGTAAAATACATCCACCGAAATATGGATTCGTCACATGCGAAACAAAACTAGGCTTTCTAATCATGAGCAAAGCTCTTGGTAAAAAATGAGAGAATAATTCTGCTCATCTGGTGACTTCATTGTAATAAAAAACAACTCTATCTCTGATCTTTGGAAGATAGAAACTTTGGGTATTAAGAATCAAGCTGAATCTAAGTCTGGAGAAGAAATGGTAAAATATGCTATGGATCACTTTTTGAAAATAAAAAAGCGGACATATGAAAATGGAAGATTCATAGTCAAATTGGCTTACATAAAAGCTAGAGAAATTCTACAAGAAAACATATCCATAGCTGAACAGCGTAATATCCGAACTTCCCAGAAGTTCAACGATAAAGGGAAGTTTACAGACTATGAGGCTGTTTTCGAAGAGTGGCTTGACAAAGATATAATTGAGAAAATTCCTGAAAATGTGATAGGAAAGTCAAGCTATTATTTGCCTCATAGAGTTATTTTTAAAGAAACCTCTACAAACTGCATCCAGTGTTTGACGCTTCGTATCGTGACAAGAAAGCTGCATCCTTTAATGATTGTGTGGATAAGGGACCGAATCTCATACAGTAAATTCCACCCATTTTAATGAAATTCGGAGGACCCGGTTTCGAATCCTGGAGAAGGCATGGTAGTAACTGTCCGCCCTTCATAGGAGGAAACGGTGGCTATTTATTAGGTGCCTTCACAATAAAATGGCACTGCTTCTGGCCTTAGGAGTGGCCATTGCTGAATAGGCAAGTGCCTACCATTGAATCAAGGAAGTTCAAACTGAATTATATTAGGGTAGTTTTGGATATTAAAAAGCCTTTCTTCAAATTTCTGTTGAAAAGGAAGACGAGGATGTTTTAAGATTCCCATGGCGGGAAGATTACGAATCTACACAATTTGAGATATATAGGCCCTGTAGACTTGTTTCCGGTCTCACTTGTGTTTCGTGCAGTGTTTTCGTGTACGTATATGTGAAATGGATGAATAAGTATACATCTGTCAGCTTTTAATTCTATATGCCCGTTAACTTTCTAAGAGAGTTGTGGCATTTTTTGTTTACATCCAGCATCTTCTTTGGAACTTAAAAATCGGACGATACAAGGATGTAAAAACGTTTCCACCAATGAGTGAAACAAAAGAATAATTACTTTATGTGATTGCTAACTTTTAACTGAAAAATGCAGAAACAATCTAGAAGATAATTAATCAAGAAATAAATGCAAAGAAACCACAAATTAAACATAATGAAACTAAAAATTATATTATTTGTGATGAGCGCTTAGTGCTAGGCGAAATTAGTTTTATTGTTCGGCTTGAAATAAATTTTCTTTTTTTGGGAATGGCATCCATTTTTATATATGAATGAAAAAACTCATTGAATCAGATTAAGGTTATATTTCTTTTGACGACACAACACAAACGTAATTTAAGAGAAGAAACAACTGAATGAAACGAAATTCAGATAGAGTCTCAACATAAAGTGGTGACCCTGATCTGATCGTTAAATTTAAAGTACTATATTTTTACTGAAGAAAGAATTTTTAAGAAACGAGCACCTATTAGGGGTAACTTTACTAGATTGTATTACGTTTTGATTGAAAAGGTAAATACCGGAATTAGATAATTAAATAATACTGTTTTCTGTTAGAAAATCCGGTTAACGGAAAGCATGAAACAGAATATGCAGCAATCTAGGAGTACAATACAAAAATGATTGACGTAAAAGCGTAGACATGTATTTGAATAAACTTTCTGACTCGGGAAGTAGAAGCGTTGGCACAGTTTCTCCACAGATTAAACGAAACCTTTAACTACCAAAAATAGAACTGACTAAATTTAACGGCGAAATTAAGAATTGACTAGCTTACTGGAGCCAATTTAAACGCATTCATGATGAAGATTAATTAGAAAATGTAGATATTTTTCAAAATTTGATCCAGTCCGTAAGTGAAGGAACAAGAGCAAGTGAAATTATAAGCAGCTATCCACCGACAAACGAAAATTATTCTAAGGTTCGTGAGCTACTTAAATTAGTTATAATCAACGCTACGGAAGCAAAACGAAAATTAAGCACTTCACAAATTTATGATTAGGAGCACAGTTATCATCGGAGCACCTTAGAATCAATTGGTTTAAAATCTGACTAGTATTCAGCAATGTTTTTCCCTCTCGTTGAGTCTTACATACTGGAAGATATTTTTAGAATATGGTTACGTAATCCTATTATAAATTCCGATGATGACTCATCAAATAATGTTTATATGGAAAAATTGAAAAATTTGTTGCTTTTTTTGAAAACGGAATAGAAGGAGAAGAAATAATTCGTGGATTTAACCCGAGGGCTGCAATAAGAATAAAGAAAAAACAAATTGTTCAGCTCCTCTGTCCCCCACTACAGATTTGTTTGTAGAAGGAGTAGAAAAAAGAAAAAAAATATTGCTCCCTTTGTCTTTTGTGAGGTACTTCACGAAAACAGAGAATGTTACTACTCTAAAGAACTTGACTTGGAGAAAAAATAAGAAGTTCTAAAATACAAGAAATGCTGTTTTACTTGCTTAATACCAGGCATCAATCAAGAGTTTGTAAATTAAATGTACAATGCTTGCTTTTTAATAGAGACGCTGTGAAGGAGTTCTCCTTCAAACTTTACTATTTCATATTTAGACAGAAGGCACACCACGGAGAATCTTAGCTTTTATTGATAATGGTTTACAGAGGTCTTTTTTGTTGCAGAGAACAAATAAGGAAATGAACCTGTAATTCATTGAAATTAAAAGTATCATACATTCGGTATTTGGAGGATCAACATTACCAAAACAAGATTACCGACTATGCGAAATAACTCTTAAGAATCTGAATACTGGATTTTCCTGTGATATCCGAGTCCTTCACGAACCAATTACTTATAGAAAAATACCTGGGATAAAGGAAGGAAACTGCGAAATGGAGTTAAAAGAAAAAACACATAACACTTACTGACCAAGGCAAAGACATCGATCCTTGGTCAGACATTGTCCAGGCATTGAGCTGCTGATAGGAACAGATTTTTGTTGACATTTACTCTCGGTAAAATACATCCACCGAAATATGGATTCGTCACATGCGAAACAAAACTAGGCTTTCTAATCATGAGCAAAGCTCTTGGTAAAAAATGAGAGAATAATTCTGCTCATCTGGTGACTTCATTGTAATAAAAAACAACTCTATCTCTGATCTTTGGAAGATAGAAACTTTGGGTATTAAGAATCAAGCTGAATCTAAGTCTGGAGAAGAAATGGTAAAATATGCTATGGATCACTTTTTGAAAATAAAAAAGCGGACATATGAAAATGGAAGATTCATAGTCAAATTGGCTTACATAAAAGCTAGAGAAATTCTACAAGAAAACATATCCATAGCTGAACAGCGTAATATCCGAACTTCCCAGAAGTTCAACGATAAAAGGAAGTTTACAGACTATGAGGCTGTTTTCGAAGAGTGGCTTGACAAAGATATAATTGAGAAAATTCCTGAAAATGTGATAGGAAAGTCAAGCTATTATTTGCCTCATAGAGTTATTTTTAAAGAAACCTCTACAAACTGCATCCAGTGTTTGACGCTTCGTATCGTGACAAGAAAGCTGCATCCTTTAATGATTGTGTGGATAAGGGACCGAATCTCATACAGTAAATTCCACCCATTTTAATGAAATTCGGAGGACCCGGTTTCGAATCCTGGAGAAGGCATGGTAGTAACTGTCCGCCCTTCATAGGAGGAAACGGTGGCTATTTATTAGGTGCCTTCACAATAAAATGGCACCGCTTCTGGCCTTAGGAGTGGCCATTGCTGAATAGGCAAGTGCCTACCATTGAATCAAGGAAGTTCAAACTGAATTATATTAGGGTAGTTTTGGATATTAAAAAGCCTTTCTTCAAATTTCTGTTGAAAAGGAAGACGAGGATGTTTTAAGATTCCCATGGCGGGAAGATTACGAATCTACACAATTTGAGATATATAGGCCCTGTAGACTTGTTTCCGGTCTCACTTGTGTTTCGTGCAGTGTTTTCGTGTACGTATATGTGAAATGGATGAATAAGTATACATCTGTCAGCTTTTAATTCTATATGCCCGTTAACTTTCTAAGAGAGTTGTGGCATTTTTTGTTTACATCCAGCATCTTCTTTGGAACTTAAAAATCGGACGATACAAGGATGTAAAAACGTTTCCACCAATGAGTGAAACAAAAGAATAATTACTTTATGTGATTGCTAACTTTTAACTGAAAAATGCAGAAACAATCTAGAAGATAATTAATCAAGAAATAAATGCAAAGAAACCACAAATTAAACATAATGAAACTAAAAATTATATTATTTGTGATGAGCGCTTAGTGCTAGGCGAAATTAGTTTTATTGTTCGGCTTGAAATAAATTTTCTTTTTTGGGAATGACATCCATTTTTATATATGAATGAAAAAACTCATTGAATCAGATTAAGGTTATATTTCTTTTGACGACACAACACAAACGTAATTTAAGAGAAGAAACAACTGAATGAAACGAAATTCAGATAGAGTCTCAACATAAAGTGGTGACCCTGATCTGATCGTTAAATTTAAAGTACTATATTTTTACTGAAGAAAGAATTTTTAAGAAACGAGCACCTATTAGGGGTAACTTTACTAGATTGTATTACGTTTTGATTGAAAAGGTAAATACCGGAATTAGATAATTAAATAATACTGTTTTCTGTTAGAAAATCCGGTTAACGGAAAGCATGAAACAGAATATGCAGCAATCTAGGAGTACAATACAAAAATGATTGACGTAAAAGCGTAGACATGTATTTGAATAAACTTTCTGACTCGGGAAGTAGAAGCGTTGGCACAGTTTCTCCACAGATTAAACGAAACCTTTAACTACCAAAAATAGAACTGACTAAATTTAACGGCGAAATTAAGAATTGACTAGCTTACTGGAGCCAATTTAAACGCATTCATGATGAAGATTAATTAGAAAATGTAGATATTTTTCAAAATTTGATCCAGTCCGTAAGTGAAGGAACAAGAGCAAGTGAAATTATAAGCAGCTATCCACCGACAAACGAAAATTATTCTAAGGTTCGTGAGCTACTTAAATTAGTTATAATCAACGCTACGGAAGCAAAACGAAAATTAAGCACTTCACAAATTTATGATTAGGAGCACAGTTAAGAGCCTTAGAATCAATTGGTTTAAAATCTGACTAGTATTCAGCAATGTTTTTCCCTCTCGTTGAGTCTTACATACTGGAAGATATTTTTAGAATATGGTTACGTAATCCTATTATAAATTCCGATGATGACTCATCAAATAATGTTTATATGGAAAAATTGAAAAATTTGTTGCTTTTTTTGAAAACGGAATAGAAGGAGAAGAAATAATTCGTGGATTTAACCCGAGGGCTGCAATAAGAATAAAGAAAAAACAAATTGTTCAGCTCCTCTGTCCCCCACTACAGATTTGTTTGTAGAAGGAGTAGAAAAAAGAAAAAAAATATTGCTCCCTTTGTCTTTTGTGAGGTACTTCACGAAAACAGAGAATGTTACTACTCTAAAGAACTTGACTTGGAGAAAAAATAAGAAGTTCTAAAATACAAGAAATGCTGTTTTACTTGCTTAATACCAGGCATCAATCAAGAGTTTGTAAATTAAATGTACAATGCTTGCTTTTTAATAGAGACGCCGTGAAGGAGTTCTCCTTCAAACTTTACTATTTCATATTTAGACAGAAGGCACACCACGGAGAATCTTAGCTTTTATTGATAATGGTTTACAGAGGTCTTTTTTGTTGCAGAGAACAAATAAGGAAATGAACCTGTAATTCATTGAAATTAAAAGTATCATACATTCGGTATTTGGAGGATCAACATTACCAAAACAAGATTACCGACTATGCGAAATAACTCTTAAGAATCTGAATACTGGATTTTCCTGTGATATCCGAGTCCTTCACGAACCAATTACTTATAGAAAAATACCTGGGATAAAGGAAGGAAACTGCGAAATGGAGTTAAAAGAAAAAACACATAACACTTACTGACCAAGGCAAAGACATCGATCCTTGGTCAGACATTGTCCAGGCATTGAGCTGCTGATAGGAACAGATTTTTGTTGACATTTACTCTCGGTAAAATACATCCACCGAAATATGGATTCGTCACATGCGAAACAAAACTAGGCTGGCTAATCATGAGCAAAGCTCTTGGTAAAAAATGAGAGAATAATTCTGCTCATCTGGTGACTTCATTGTAATAAAAAACAACTCTATCTCTGATCTTTGGAAGATAGAAACTTTGGGTATTAAGAATCAAGCTGAATCTAAGTCTGGAGAAGAAATGGTAAAATATGCTATGGATCACTTTTTGAAAATAAAAAAGCGGACATATGAAAATGGAAGATTCATAGTCAAATTGGCTTACATAAAAGCTAGAGAAATTCTACAAGAAAACATATCCATAGCTGAACAGCGTAATATCCGAACTTCCCAGAAGTTCAACGATAAAGGGAAGTTTACAGACTATGAGGCTGTTTTCGAAGAGTGGCTTGACAAAGATATAATTGAGAAAATTCCTGAAAATGTGATAGGAAAGTCAAGCTATTATTTGCCTCATAGAGTTATTTTTAAAGAAACCTCTACAAACTGCATCCAGTGTTTGATGCTTCGTATAGTGACAAGAAAGCTGCATCCTTTAATGATTGTGTGGATAAGGGACCGAATCTCATACAGTAAATTCCACCCATTTTAATGAAATTCGGAGGACCCGGTTTCGAATCCTGGAGAAGGCATGGTAGTAACTGTCCGCCCTTCATAGGAGGAAACGGTGGCTAATTATTAGGTGCCTTCACAATAAAATGGCACCGCTTCTGGCCTTAGGAGTGGCCATTGCTGAATAGGCAAGTGCCTACCATTGAATCAAGGAAGTTCAAACTGAATTATATTAGGGTAGTTTTGGATATTAAAAAGCCTTTCTTCAAATTTCTGTTGAAAAGGAAGACGAGGATGTTTTAAGATTCCCATGGCGGGAAGATTACGAATCTACACAATTTGAGATATATAGGCACTGTAGACTTGTTTCCGGTCTCACTTGTGTTTCGTGCAGTGTTTTCGTGTACGTATATGTGAAATGGATGAATAAGTATACATCTGTCAGCTTTTAATTCTATATGCCCGTTAACTTTCTAAGAGAGTTGTGGCATTTTTTGTTTACATCCAGCATCTTCTTTGGAACTTAAAAATCGGACGATACAAGGATGTAAAAACGTTTCCACCAAATGAGTGGAACAAAAGAATAATTACTTTATGTGATTGCTAACTTTTAACTGAAAAATGCAGAAGCAATCTAGAAGATAATTAATCAAGAAATAAATGCAAAGAAACCACAAATTAAACATAATGAAACTAAAAATTATATTATTTGTGATGAGCGCTTAGTGCTAGGCGAAATTAGTTTTATTGTTCGGCTTGAAATAAATTTTCTTTTTTGGGAATGACATCCATTTTTATATATGAATGAAAAAACTCATTGAATCAGATTAAGGTTGTTTGCTTTTATTTCTTTTGACGACACAACACAAACGTAATTTAAGAGAAGAAACAACTGAATGAAACGAAATTCAGATAGAGTCTCAACATAAAGTGGTGACCCTGATCTGATCGTTAAATTTAAAGTACTATATTTTTACTGAAGAAAGAATTTTTAAGAAACGAGCACCTATTAGGGGTAACTTTACTAGATTGTATTACGTTTTGATTGAAAAGGTAAATACCGGAATTAGATAATTAAATAATACTGTTTTCTGTTAGAAAATCCGGTTAACGGAAAGCATGAAACAGAATATGCAGCAATCTAGGAGTACAATACAAAAATGATTGACGTAAAAGCGTAGACATGTATTTGAATAAACTTTCTGACTCGGGAAGTAGAAGCGTTGGCACAGTTTCTCCACAGATTAAACGAAACCTTTAACTACCAAAAATAGAACTGACTAAATTTAACGGCGAAATTAAGAATTGACTAGCTTACTGGAGCCAATTTAAACGCATTCATGATGAAGATTAATTAGAAAATGTAGATATTTTTCAAAATTTGATCCAGTCCGTAAGTGAAGGAACAAGAGCAAGTGAAATTATAAGCAGCTATCCACCGACAAACGAAAATTATTCTAAGGTTCGTGAGCTACTTAAATTAGTTATAATCAACGCTACGGAAGCAAAACGAAAATTAAGCACTTCACAAATTTATGATTAGGAGCACAGTTATCATCGGAGCACCTTAGAATCAATTGGTTTAAAATCTGACTAGTATTCAGCAATGTTTTTCCCTCTCGTTGAGTCTTACATACTGGAAGATATTTTTAGAATATGGTTACGTAATCCTATTATAAATTCCGATGATGACTCATCAAATAATGTTTATATGGAAAAATTGAAAAATTTGTTGCTTTTTTTGAAAACGGAATAGAAGGAGAAGAAATAATTCGTGGATTTAACCCGAGGGCTGCAATAAGAATAAAGAAAAAACAAATTGTTCAGCTCCTCTGTCCCCCACTACAGATTTGTTTGTAGAAGGAGTAGAAAAAAGAAAAAAAATATTGCTCCCTTTGTCTTTTGTGAGGTACTTCACGAAAACAGAGAATGTTACTACTCTAAAGAACTTGACTTGGAGAAAAAATAAGAAGTTCTAAAATACAAGAAATGCTGTTTTACTTGCTTAATACCAGGCATCAATCAAGAGTTTGTAAATTAAATGTACAATGCTTGCTTTTTAATAGAGACGCTGTGAAGGAGTTCTCCTTCAAACTTTACTATTTCATATTTAGACAGAAGGCACACCACGGAGAATCTTAGCTTTTATTGATAATGGTTTACAGAGGTCTTTTTTGTTGCAGAGAACAAATAAGGAAATGAACCTGTAATTCATTGAAATTAAAAGTATCATACATTCGGTATTTGGAGGATCAACATTACCAAAACAAGATTACCGACTATGCGAAATAACTCTTAAGAATCTGAATACTGGATTTTCCTGTGATATCCGAGTCCTTCACGAACCAATTACTTATAGAAAAATACCTGGGATAAAGGAAGGAAACTGCGAAATGGAGTTAAAAGAAAAAACACATAACACTTACTGACCAAGGCAAAGACATCGATCCTTGGTCAGACATTGTCCAGGCATTGAGCTGCTGATAGGAACAGATTTTTGTTGACATTTACTCTCGGTAAAATACATCCACCGAAATATGGATTCGTCACATGCGAAACAAAACTAGGCTTTCTAATCATGAGCAAAGCTCTTGGTAAAAAATGAGAGAATAATTCTGCTCATCTGGTGACTTCATTGTAATAAAAAACAACTCTATCTCTGATCTTTGGAAGATAGAAACTTTGGGTATTAAGAATCAAGCTGAATCTAAGTCTGGAGAAGAAATGGTAAAATATGCTATGGATCACTTTTTGAAAATAAAAAAGCGGACATATGAAAATGGAAGATTCATAGTCAAATTGGCTTACATAAAAGCTAGAGAAATTCTACAAGAAAACATATCCATAGCTGAACAGCGTAATATCCGAACTTCCCAGAAGTTCAACGATAAAAGGAAGTTTACAGACTATGAGGCTGTTTTCGAAGAGTGGCTTGACAAAGATATAATTGAGAAAATTCCTGAAAATGTGATAGGAAAGTCAAGCTATTATTTGCCTCATAGAGTTATTTTTAAAGAAACCTCTACAAACTGCATCCAGTGTTTGACGCTTCGTATCGTGACAAGAAAGCTGCATCCTTTAATGATTGTGTGGATAAGGGACCGAATCTCATACAGTAAATTCCACCCATTTTAATGAAATTCGGAGGACCCGGTTTCGAATCCTGGAGAAGGCATGGTAGTAACTGTCCGCCCTTCATAGGAGGAAACGGTGGCTATTTATTAGGTGCCTTCACAATAAAATGGCACCGCTTCTGGCCTTAGGAGTGGCCATTGCTGAATAGGCAAGTGCCTACCATTGAATCAAGGAAGTTCAAACTGAATTATATTAGGGTAGTTTTGGATATTAAAAAGCCTTTCTTCAAATTTCTGTTGAAAAGGAAGACGAGGATGTTTTAAGATTCCCATGGCGGGAAGATTACGAATCTACACAATTTGAGATATATAGGCCCTGTAGACTTGTTTCCGGTCTCACTTGTGTTTCGTGCAGTGTTTTCGTGTACGTATATGTGAAATGGATGAATAAGTATACATCTGTCAGCTTTTAATTCTATATGCCCGTTAACTTTCTAAGAGAGTTGTGGCATTTTTTGTTTACATCCAGCATCTTCTTTGGAACTTAAAAATCGGACGATACAAGGATGTAAAAACGTTTCCACCAATGAGTGAAACAAAAGAATAATTACTTTATGTGATTGCTAACTTTTAACTGAAAAATGCAGAAACAATCTAGAAGATAATTAATCAAGAAATAAATGCAAAGAAACCACAAATTAAACATAATGAAACTAAAAATTATATTATTTGTGATGAGCGCTTAGTGCTAGGCGAAATTAGTTTTATTGTTCGGCTTGAAATAAATTTTCTTTTTTGGGAATGACATCCATTTTTATATATGAATGAAAAAACTCATTGAATCAGATTAAGGTTATATTTCTTTTGACGACACAACACAAACGTAATTTAAGAGAAGAAACAACTGAATGAAACGAAATTCAGATAGAGTCTCAACATAAAGTGGTGACCCTGATCTGATCGTTAAATTTAAAGTACTATATTTTTACTGAAGAAAGAATTTTTAAGAAACGAGCACCTATTAGGGGTAACTTTACTAGATTGTATTACGTTTTGATTGAAAAGGTAAATACCGGAATTAGATAATTAAATAATACTGTTTTCTGTTAGAAAATCCGGTTAACGGAAAGCATGAAACAGAATATGCAGCAATCTAGGAGTACAATACAAAAATGATTGACGTAAAAGCGTAGACATGTATTTGAATAAACTTTCTGACTCGGGAAGTAGAAGCGTTGGCACAGTTTCTCCACAGATTAAACGAAACCTTTAACTACCAAAAATAGAACTGACTAAATTTAACGGCGAAATTAAGAATTGACTAGCTTACTGGAGCCAATTTAAACGCATTCATGATGAAGATTAATTAGAAAATGTAGATATTTTTCAAAATTTGATCCAGTCCGTAAGTGAAGGAACAAGAGCAAGTGAAATTATAAGCAGCTATCCACCGACAAACGAAAATTATTCTAAGGTTCGTGAGCTACTTAAATTAGTTATAATCAACGCTACGGAAGCAAAACGAAAATTAAGCACTTCACAAATTTATGATTAGGAGCACAGTTAAGAGCCTTAGAATCAATTGGTTTAAAATCTGACTAGTATTCAGCAATGTTTTTCCCTCTCGTTGAGTCTTACATACTGGAAGATATTTTTAGAATATGGTTACGTAATCCTATTATAAATTCCGATGATGACTCATCAAATAATGTTTATATGGAAAAATTGAAAAATTTGTTGCTTTTTTTGAAAACGGAATAGAAGGAGAAGAAATAATTCGTGGATTTAACCCGAGGGCTGCAATAAGAATAAAGAAAAAACAAATTGTTCAGCTCCTCTGTCCCCCACTACAGATTTGTTTGTAGAAGGAGTAGAAAAAAGAAAAAAAATATTGCTCCCTTTGTCTTTTGTGAGGTACTTCACGAAAACAGAGAATGTTACTACTCTAAAGAACTTGACTTGGAGAAAAAATAAGAAGTTCTAAAATACAAGAAATGCTGTTTTAATTGCTTAATACCAGGCATCAATCAAGAGTTTGTAAATTAAATGTACAATGCTTGCTTTTTAATAGAGACGCTGTGAAGGAGTTCTCCTTCAAACTTTACTATTTCATATTTAGACAGAAGGCACACCACGGAGAATCTTAGCTTTTATTGATAATGGTTTACAGAGGTCTTTTTTGTTGCAGAGAACAAATAAGGAAATGAACCTGTAATTCATTGAAATTAAAAGTATCATACATTCGGTATTTGGAGGATCAACATTACCAAAACAAGATTACCGACTATGCGAAATAACTCTTAAGAATCTGAATACTGGATTTTCCTGTGATATCCGAGTCCTTCACGAACCAATTACTTATAGAAAAATACCTGGGATAAAGGAAGGAAACTGCGAAATGGAGTTAAAAGAAAAAACACATAACACTTACTGACCAAGGCAAAGACATCGATCCTTGGTCAGACATTGTCCAGGCATTGAGCTGCTGATAGGAACAGATTTTTGTTGACATTTACTCTCGGTAAAATACATCCACCGAAATATGGATTCGTCACATGCGAAACAAAACTAGGCTTTCTAATCATGAGCAAAGCTCTTGGTAAAAAATGAGAGAATAATTCTGCTCATCTGGTGACTTCATTGTAATAAAAAACAACTCTATCTCTGATCTTTGGAAGATAGAAACTTTGGGTATTAAGAATCAAGCTGAATCTAAGTCTGGAGAAGAAATGGTAAAATATGCTATGGATCACTTTTTGAAAATAAAAAAGCGGACATATGAAAATGGAAGATTCATAGTCAAATTGGCTTACATAAAAGCTAGAGAAATTCTACAAGAAAACATATCCATAGCTGAACAGCGTAATATCCGAACTTCCCAGAAGTTCAACGATAAAGGGAAGTTTACAGACTATGAGGCTGTTTTCGAAGAGTGGCTTGACAAAGATATAATTGAGAAAATTCCTGAAAATGTGATAGGAAAGTCAAGCTATTATTTGCCTCATAGAGTTATTTTTAAAGAAACCTCTACAAACTGCATCCAGTGTTTGACGCTTCGTATCGTGACAAGAAAGCTGCATCCTTTAATGATTGTGTGGATAAGGGACCGAATCTCATACAGTAAATTCCACCCATTTTAATGAAATTCGGAGGACCCGGTTTCGAATCCTGGAGAAGGCATGGTAGTAACTGTCCGCCCTTCATAGGAGGAAACGGTGGCTATTTATTAGGTGCCTTCACAATAAAATGGCACCGCTTCTGGCCTTAGGAGTGGCCATTGCTGAATAGGCAAGTGCCTACCATTGAATCAAGGAAGGTCAAACTGAATTATATTAGGGTAGTTTTGGATATTAAAAAGCCTTTCTTCAAATTTCTGTTGAAAAGGAAGACGAGGATGTTTTAAGATTCCCATGGCGGGAAGATTACGAATCTACACAATTTGAGATATATAGGCCCTGTAGACTTGTTTCCGGTCTCACTTGTGTTTCGTGCAGTGTTTTCGTGTACGTATATGTGAAATGGATGAATAAGTATACATCTGTCAGCTTTTAATTCTATATGCCCGTTAACTTTCTAAGAGAGTTGTGGCATTTTTTGTTTACATCCAGCATCTTCTTTGGAACTTAAAAATCGGACGATACAAGGATGTAAAAACGTTTCCACCAATGAGTGAAACAAAAGAATAATTACTTTATGTGATTGCTAACTTTTAACTGAAAAATGCAGAAACAATCTAGAAGATAATTAATCAAGAAATAAATGCAAAGAAACCACAAATTAAACATAATGAAACTAAAAATTATATTATTTGTGATGAGCGCTTAGTGCTAGGCGAAATTAGTTTTATTGTTCGGCTTGAAATAAATTTTCTTTTTTGGGAATGACATCCATTTTTATATATGAATGAAAAAACTCATTGAATCAGATTAAGGTTATATTTCTTTTGACGACACAACACAAACGTAATTTAAGAGAAGAAACAACTGAATGAAACGAAATTCAGATAGAGTCTCAACATAAAGTGGTGACCCTGATCTGATCGTTAAATTTAAAGTACTATATTTTTACTGAAGAAAGAATTTTTAAGAAACGAGCACCTATTAGGGGTAACTTTACTAGATTGTATTACGTTTTGATTGAAAAGGTAAATACCGGAATTAGATAATTAAATAATACTGTTTTCTGTTAGAAAATCCGGTTAACGGAAAGCATGAAACAGAATATGCAGCAATCTAGGAGTACAATACAAAAATGATTGACGTAAAAGCGTAGACATGTATTTGAATAAACTTTCTGACTCGGGAAGTAGAAGCGTTGGCACAGTTTCTCCACAGATTAAACGAAACCTTTAACTACCAAAAATAGAACTGACTAAATTTAACGGCGAAATTAAGAATTGACTAGCTTACTGGAGCCAATTTAAACGCATTCATGATGAAGATTAATTAGAAAATGTAGATATTTTTCAAAATTTGATCCAGTCCGTAAGTGAAGGAACAAGAGCAAGTGAAATTATAAGCAGCTATCCACCGACAAACGAAAATTATTCTAAGGTTCGTGAGCTACTTAAATTAGTTATAATCAACGCTACGGAAGCAAAACGAAAATTAAGCACTTCACAAATTTATGATTAGGAGCACAGTTAAGAGCCTTAGAATCAATTGGTTTAAAATCTGACTAGTATTCAGCAATGTTTTTCCCTCTCGTTGAGTCTTACATACTGGAAGATATTTTTAGAATATGGTTACGTAATCCTATTATAAATTCCGATGATGACTCATCAAATAATGTTTATATGGAAAAATTGAAAAATTTGTTGCTTTTTTTGAAAACGGAATAGAAGGAGAAGAAATAATTCGTGGATTTAACCCGAGGGCTGCAATAAGAATAAAGAAAAAACAAATTGTTCAGCTCCTCTGTCCCCCACTACAGATTTGTTTGTAGAAGGAGTAGAAAAAAGAAAAAAAATATTGCTCCCTTTGTCTTTTGTGAGGTACTTCACGAAAACAGAGAATGTTACTACTCTAAAGAACTTGACTTGGAGAAAAAATAAGAAGTTCTAAAATACAAGAAATGCTGTTTTACTTGCTTAATACCAGGCATCAATCAAGAGTTTGTAAATTAAATGTACAATGCTTGCTTTTTAATAGAGACGCTGTGAAGGAGTTCTCCTTCAAACTTTACTATTTCATATTTAGACAGAAGGCACACCACGGAGAATCTTAGCTTTTATTGATAATGGTTTACAGAGGTCTTTTTTGTTGCAGAGAACAAATAAGGAAATGAACCTGTAATTCATTGAAATTAAAAGTATCATACATTCGGTATTTGGAGGATCAACATTACCAAAACAAGATTACCGACTATGCGAAATAACTCTTAAGAATCTGAATACTGGATTTTCCTGTGATATCCGAGTCCTTCACGAACCAATTACTTATAGAAAAATACCTGGGATAAAGGAAGGAAACTGCGAAATGGAGTTAAAAGAAAAAACACATAACACTTACTGACCAAGGCAAAGACATCGATCCTTGGTCAGACATTGTCCAGGCATTGAGCTGCTGATAGGAACAGATTTTTGTTGACATTTACTCTCGGTAAAATACATCCACCGAAATATGGATTCGTCACATGCGAAACAAAACTAGGCTTTCTAATCATGAGCAAAGCTCTTGGTAAAAAATGAGAGAATAATTCTGCTCATCTGGTGACTTCATTGTAATAAAAAACAACTCTATCTCTGATCTTTGGAAGATAGAAACTTTGGGTATTAAGAATCAAGCTGAATCTAAGTCTGGAGAAGAAATGGTAAAATATGCTATGGATCACTTTTTGAAAATAAAAAAGCGGACATATGAAAATGGAAGATTCATAGTCAAATTGGCTTACATAAAAGCTAGAGAAATTCTACAAGAAAACATATCCATAGCTGAACAGCGTAATATCCGAACTTCCCAGAAGTTCAACGATAAAGGGAAGTTTACAGACTATGAGGCTGTTTTCGAAGAGTGGCTTGACAAAGATATAATTGAGAAAATTCCTGAAAATGTGATAGGAAAGTCAAGCTATTATTTGCCTCATAGAGTTATTTTTAAAGAAACCTCTACAAACTGCATCCAGTGTTTGACGCTTCGTATCGTGACAAGAAAGCTGCATCCTTTAATGATTGTGTGGATAAGGGACCGAATCTCATACAGTAAATTCCACCCATTTTAATGAAATTCGGAGGACCCGGTTTCGAATCCTGGAGAAGGCATGGTAGTAACTGTCCGCCCTTCATAGGAGGAAACGGTGGCTATTTATTAGGTGCCTTCACAATAAAATGGCACCGCTTCTGGCCTTAGGAGTGGCCATTGCTGAATAGGCAAGTGCCTACCATTGAATCAAGGAAGGTCAAACTGAATTATATTAGGGTAGTTTTGGATATTAAAAAGCCTTTCTTCAAATTTCTGTTGAAAAGGAAGACGAGGATGTTTTAAGATTCCCATGGCGGGAAGATTACGAATCTACACAATTTGAGATATATAGGCCCTGTAGACTTGTTTCCGGTCTCACTTGTGTTTCGTGCAGTGTTTTCGTGTACGTATATGTGAAATGGATGAATAAGTATACATCTGTCAGCTTTTAATTCTATATGCCCGTTAACTTTCTAAGAGAGTTGTGGCATTTTTTGTTTACATCCAGCATCTTCTTTGGAACTTAAAAATCGGACGATACAAGGATGTAAAAACGTTTCCACCAATGAGTGAAACAAAAGAATAATTACTATATGTGATTGCTAACTTTTAACTGAAAAATGCAGAAACAATCTAGAAGATAATTAATCAAGAAATAAATGCAAAGAAACCACAAATTAAACATAATGAAACTAAAAATTATATTATTTGTGATGAGCGCTTAGTGCTAGGCGAAATTAGTTTTATTGTTCGGCTTGAAATAAATTTTCTTTTTTGGGAATGACATCCATTTTTATATATGAATGAAAAAACTCATTGAATCAGATTAAGGTTATATTTCTTTTGACGACACAACACAAACGTAATTTAAGAGAAGAAACAACTGAATGAAACGAAATTCAGATAGAGTCTCAACATAAAGTGGTGACCCTGATCTGATCGTTAAATTTAAAGTACTATATTTTTACTGAAGAAAGAATTTTTAAGAAACGAGCACCTATTAGGGGTAACTTTACTAGATTGTATTACGTTTTGATTGAAAAGGTAAATACCGGAATTAGATAATTAAATAATACTGTTTTCTGTTAGAAAATCCGGTTAACGGAAAGCATGAAACAGAATATGCAGCAATCTAGGAGTACAATACAAAAATGATTGACGTAAAAGCGTAGACATGTATTTGAATAAACTTTCTGACTCGGGAAGTAGAAGCGTTGGCACAGTTTCTCCACAGATTAAACGAAACCTTTAACTACCAAAAATAGAACTGACTAAATTTAACGGCGAAATTAAGAATTGACTAGCTTACTGGAGCCAATTTAAACGCATTCATGATGAAGATTAATTAGAAAATGTAGATATTTTTCAAAATTTGATCCAGTCCGTAAGTGAAGGAACAAGAGCAAGTGAAATTATAAGCAGCTATCCACCGACAAACGAAAATTATTCTAAGGTTCGTGAGCTACTTAAATTAGTTATAATCAACGCTACGGAAGCAAAACGAAAATTAAGCACTTCACAAATTTATGATTAGGAGCACAGTTATCATCGGAGCACCTTAGAATCAATTGGTTTAAAATCTGACTAGTATTCAGCAATGTTTTTCCCTCTCGTTGAGTCTTACATACTGGAAGATATTTTTAGAATATGGTTACGTAATCCTATTATAAATTCCGATGATGACTCATCAAATAATGTTTATATGGAAAAATTGAAAAATTTGTTGCTTTTTTTGAAAACGGAATAGAAGGAGAAGAAATAATTCGTGGATTTAACCCGAGGGCTGCAATAAGAATAAAGAAAAAACAAATTGTTCAGCTCCTCTGTCCCCCACTACAGATTTGTTTGTAGAAGGAGTAGAAAAAAGAAAAAAAATATTGCTCCCTTTGTCTTTTGTGAGGTACTTCACGAAAACAGAGAATGTTACTACTCTAAAGAACTTGACTTGGAGAAAAAATAAGAAGTTCTAAAATACAAGAAATGCTGTTTTACTTGCTTAATACCAGGCATCAATCAAGAGTTTGTAAATTAAATGTACAATGCTTGCTTTTTAATAGAGACGCTGTGAAGGAGTTCTCCTTCAAACTTTACTATTTCATATTTAGACAGAAGGCACACCACGGAGAATCTTAGCTTTTATTGATAATGGTTTACAGAGGTCTTTTTTGTTGCAGAGAACAAATAAGGAAATGAACCTGTAATTCATTGAAATTAAAAGTATCATACATTCGGTATTTGGAGGATCAACATTACCAAAACAAGATTACCGACTATGCGAAATAACTCTTAAGAATCTGAATACTGGATTTTCCTGTGATATCCGAGTCCTTCACGAACCAATTACTTATAGAAAAATACCTGGGATAAAGGAAGGAAACTGCGAAATGGAGTTAAAAGAAAAAACACATAACACTTACTGACCAAGGCAAAGACATCGATCCTTGGTCAGACATTGTCCAGGCATTGAGCTGCTGATAGGAACAGATTTTTGTTGACATTTACTCTCGGTAAAATACATCCACCGAAATATGGATTCGTCACATGCGAAACAAAACTAGGCTTTCTAATCATGAGCAAAGCTCTTGGTAAAAAATGAGAGAATAATTCTGCTCATCTGGTGACTTCATTGTAATAAAAAACAACTCTATCTCTGATCTTTGGAAGATAGAAACTTTGGGTATTAAGAATCAAGCTGAATCTAAGTCTGGAGAAGAAATGGTAAAATATGCTATGGATCACTTTTTGAAAATAAAAAAGCGGACATATGAAAATGGAAGATTCATAGTCAAATTGGCTTACATAAAAGCTAGAGAAATTCTACAAGAAAACATATCCATAGCTGAACAGCGTAATATCCGAACTTCCCAGAAGTTCAACGATAAAGGGAAGTTTACAGACTATGAGGCTGTTTTCGAAGAGTGGCTTGACAAAGATATAATTGAGAAAATTCCTGAAAATGTGATAGGAAAGTCAAGCTATTATTTGCCTCATAGAGTTATTTTTAAAGAAACCTCTACAAACTGCATCCAGTGTTTGACGCTTCGTATCGTGACAAGAAAGCTGCATCCTTTAATGATTGTGTGGATAAGGGACCGAATCTCATACAGTAAATTCCACCCATTTTAATGAAATTCGGAGGACCCGGTTTCGAATCCTGGAGAAGGCATGGTAGTAACTGTCCGCCCTTCATAGGAGGAAACGGTGGCTATTTATTAGGTGCCTTCACAATAAAATGGCACCGCTTCTGGCCTTAGGAGTGGCCATTGCTGAATAGGCAAGTGCCTACCATTGAATCAAGGAAGGTCAAACTGAATTATATTAGGGTAGTTTTGGATATTAAAAAGCCTTTCTTCAAATTTCTGTTGAAAAGGAAGACGAGGATGTTTTAAGATTCCCATGGCGGGAAGATTACGAATCTACACAATTTGAGATATATAGGCCCTGTAGACTTGTTTCCGGTCTCACTTGTGTTTCGTGCAGTGTTTTCGTGTACGTATATGTGAAATGGATGAATAAGTATACATCTGTCAGCTTTTAATTCTATATGCCCGTTAACTTTCTAAGAGAGTTGTGGCATTTTTTGTTTACATCCAGCATCTTCTTTGGAACTTAAAAATCGGACGATACAAGGATGTAAAAACGTTTCCACCAATGAGTGAAACAAAAGAATAATTACTTTATGTGATTGCTAACTTTTAACTGAAAAATGCAGAAACAATCTAGAAGATAATTAATCAAGAAATAAATGCAAAGAAACCACAAATTAAACATAATGAAACTAAAAATTATATTATTTGTGATGAGCGCTTAGTGCTAGGCGAAATTAGTTTTATTGTTCGGCTTGAAATAAATTTTCTTTTTTGGGAATGACATCCATTTTTATATATGAATGAAAAAACTCATTGAATCAGATTAAGGTTATATTTCTTTTGACGACACAACACAAACGTAATTTAAGAGAAGAAACAACTGAATGAAACGAAATTCAGATAGAGTCTCAACATAAAGTGGTGACCCTGATCTGATCGTTAAATTTAAAGTACTATATTTTTACTGAAGAAAGAATTTTTAAGAAACGAGCACCTATTAGGGGTAACTTTACTAGATTGTATTACGTTTTGATTGAAAAGGTAAATACCGGAATTAGATAATTAAATAATACTGTTTTCTGTTAGAAAATCCGGTTAACGGAAAGCATGAAACAGAATATGCAGCAATCTAGGAGTACAATACAAAAATGATTGACGTAAAAGCGTAGACATGTATTTGAATAAACTTTCTGACTCGGGAAGTAGAAGCGTTGGCACAGTTTCTCCACAGATTAAACGAAACCTTTAACTACCAAAAATAGAACTGACTAAATTTAACGGCGAAATTAAGAATTGACTAGCTTACTGGAGCCAATTTAAACGCATTCATGATGAAGATTAATTAGAAAATGTAGATATTTTTCAAAATTTGATCCAGTCCGTAAGTGAAGGAACAAGAGCAAGTGAAATTATAAGCAGCTATCCACCGACAAACGAAAATTATTCTAAGGTTCGTGAGCTACTTAAATTAGTTATAATCAACGCTACGGAAGCAAAACGAAAATTAAGCACTTCACAAATTTATGATTAGGAGCACAGTTATCATCGGAGCACCTTAGAATCAATTGGTTTAAAATCTGACTAGTATTCAGCAATGTTTTTCCCTCTCGTTGAGTCTTACATACTGGAAGATATTTTTAGAATATGGTTACGTAATCCTATTATAAATTCCGATGATGACTCATCAAATAATGTTTATATGGAAAAATTGAAAAATTTGTTGCTTTTTTTGAAAACGGAATAGAAGGAGAAGAAATAATTCGTGGATTTAACCCGAGGGCTGCAATAAGAATAAAGAAAAAACAAATTGTTCAGCTCCTCTGTCCCCCACTACAGATTTGTTTGTAGAAGGAGTAGAAAAAAGAAAAAAAATATTGCTCCCTTTGTCTTTTGTGAGGTACTTCACGAAAACAGAGAATGTTACTACTCTAAAGAACTTGACTTGGAGAAAAAATAAGAAGTTCTAAAATACAAGAAATGCTGTTTTACTTGCTTAATACCAGGCATCAATCAAGAGTTTGTAAATTAAATGTACAATGCTTGCTTTTTAATAGAGACGCTGTGAAGGAGTTCTCCTTCAAACTTTACTATTTCATATTTAGACAGAAGGCACACCACGGAGAATCTTAGCTTTTATTGATAATGGTTTACAGAGGTCTTTTTTGTTGCAGAGAACAAATAAGGAAATGAACCTGTAATTCATTGAAATTAAAAGTATCATACATTCGGTATTTGGAGGATCAACATTACCAAAACAAGATTACCGACTATGCGAAATAACTCTTAAGAATCTGAATACTGGATTTTCCTGTGATATCCGAGTCCTTCACGAACCAATTACTTATAGAAAAATACCTGGGATAAAGGAAGGAAACTGCGAAATGGAGTTAAAAGAAAAAACACATAACACTTACTGACCAAGGCAAAGACATCGATCCTTGGTCAGACATTGTCCAGGCATTGAGCTGCTGATAGGAACAGATTTTTGTTGACATTTACTCTCGGTAAAATACATCCACCGAAATATGGATTCGTCACATGCGAAACAAAACTAGGCTTTCTAATCATGAGCAAAGCTCTTGGTAAAAAATGAGAGAATAATTCTGCTCATCTGGTGACTTCATTGTAATAAAAAACAACTCTATCTCTGATCTTTGGAAGATAGAAACTTTGGGTATTAAGAATCAAGCTGAATCTAAGTCTGGAGAAGAAATGGTAAAATATGCTATGGATCACTTTTTGAAAATAAAAAAGCGGACATATGAAAATGGAAGATTCATAGTCAAATTGGCTTACATAAAAGCTAGAGAAATTCTACAAGAAAACATATCCATAGCTGAACAGCGTAATATCCGAACTTCCCAGAAGTTCAACGATAAAGGGAAGTTTACAGACTATGAGGCTGTTTTCGAAGAGTGGCTTGACAAAGATATAATTGAGAAAATTCCTGAAAATGTGATAGGAAAGTCAAGCTATTATTTGCCTCATAGAGTTATTTTTAAAGAAACCTCTACAAACTGCATCCAGTGTTTGACGCTTCGTATCGTGACAAGAAAGCTGCATCCTTTAATGATTGTGTGGATAAGGGACCGAATCTCATACAGTAAATTCCACCCATTTTAATGAAATTCGGAGGACCCGGTTTCGAATCCTGGAGAAGGCATGGTAGTAACTGTCCGCCCTTCATAGGAGGAAACGGTGGCTATTTATTAGGTGCCTTCACAATAAAATGGCACCGCTTCTGGCCTTAGGAGTGGCCATTGCTGAATAGGCAAGTGCCTACCATTGAATCAAGGAAGGTCAAACTGAATTATATTAGGGTAGTTTTGGATATTAAAAAGCCTTTCTTCAAATTTCTGTTGAAAAGGAAGACGAGGATGTTTTAAGATTCCCATGGCGGGAAGATTACGAATCTACACAATTTGAGATATATAGGCCCTGTAGACTTGTTTCCGGTCTCACTTGTGTTTCGTGCAGTGTTTTCGTGTACGTATATGTGAAATGGATGAATAAGTATACATCTGTCAGCTTTTAATTCTATATGCCCGTTAACTTTCTAAGAGAGTTGTGGCATTTTTTGTTTACATCCAGCATCTTCTTTGGAACTTAAAAATCGGACGATACAAGGATGTAAAAACGTTTCCACCAATGAGTGAAACAAAAGAATAATTACTTTATGTGATTGCTAACTTTTAACTGAAAAATGCAGAAACAATCTAGAAGATAATTAATCAAGAAATAAATGCAAAGAAACCACAAATTAAACATAATGAAACTAAAAATTATATTATTTGTGATGAGCGCTTAGTGCTAGGCGAAATTAGTTTTATTGTTCGGCTTGAAATAAATTTTCTTTTTTGGGAATGACATCCATTTTTATATATGAATGAAAAAACTCATTGAATCAGATTAAGGTTATATTTCTTTTGACGACACAACACAAACGTAATTTAAGAGAAGAAACAACTGAATGAAACGAAATTCAGATAGAGTCTCAACATAAAGTGGTGACCCTGATCTGATCGTTAAATTTAAAGTACTATATTTTTACTGAAGAAAGAATTTTTAAGAAACGAGCACCTATTAGGGGTAACTTTACTAGATTGTATTACGTTTTGATTGAAAAGGTAAATACCGGAATTAGATAATTAAATAATACTGTTTTCTGTTAGAAAATCCGGTTAACGGAAAGCATGAAACAGAATATGCAGCAATCTAGGAGTACAATACAAAAATGATTGACGTAAAAGCGTAGACATGTATTTGAATAAACTTTCTGACTCGGGAAGTAGAAGCGTTGGCACAGTTTCTCCACAGATTAAACGAAACCTTTAACTACCAAAAATAGAACTGACTAAATTTAACGGCGAAATTAAGAATTGACTAGCTTACTGGAGCCAATTTAAACGCATTCATGATGAAGATTAATTAGAAAATGTAGATATTTTTCAAAATTTGATCCAGTCCGTAAGTGAAGGAACAAGAGCAAGTGAAATTATAAGCAGCTATCCACCGACAAACGAAAATTATTCTAAGGTTCGTGAGCTACTTAAATTAGTTATAATCAACGCTACGGAAGCAAAACGAAAATTAAGCACTTCACAAATTTATGATTAGGAGCACAGTTAAGAGCCTTAGAATCAATTGGTTTAAAATCTGACTAGTATTCAGCAATGTTTTTCCCTCTCGTTGAGTCTTACATACTGGAAGATATTTTTAGAATATGGTTACGTAATCCTATTATAAATTCCGATGATGACTCATCAAATAATGTTTATATGGAAAAATTGAAAAATTTGTTGCTTTTTTTGAAAACGGAATAGAAGGAGAAGAAATAATTCGTGGATTTAACCCGAGGGCTGCAATAAGAATAAAGAAAAAACAAATTGTTCAGCTCCTCTGTCCCCCACTACAGATTTGTTTGTAGAAGGAGTAGAAAAAAGAAAAAAAATATTGCTCCCTTTGTCTTTTGTGAGGTACTTCACGAAAACAGAGAATGTTACTACTCTAAAGAACTTGACTTGGAGAAAAAATAAGAAGTTCTAAAATACAAGAAATGCTGTTTTACTTGCTTAATACCAGGCATCAATCAAGAGTTTGTAAATTAAATGTACAATGCTTGCTTTTTAATAGAGACGCTGTGAAGGAGTTCTCCTTCAAACTTTACTATTTCATATTTAGACAGAAGGCACACCACGGAGAATCTTAGCTTTTATTGATAATGGTTTACAGAGGTCTTTTTTGTTGCAGAGAACAAATAAGGAAATGAACCTGTAATTCATTGAAATTAAAAGTATCATACATTCGGTATTTGGAGGATCAACATTACCAAAACAAGATTACCGACTATGCGAAATAACTCTTAAGAATCTGAATACTGGATTTTCCTGTGATATCCGAGTCCTTCACGAACCAATTACTTATAGAAAAATACCTGGGATAAAGGAAGGAAACTGCGAAATGGAGTTAAAAGAAAAAACACATAACACTTACTGACCAAGGCAAAGACATCGATCCTTGGTCAGACATTGTCCAGGCATTGAGCTGCTGATAGGAACAGATTTTTGTTGACATTTACTCTCGGTAAAATACATCCACCGAAATATGGATTCGTCACATGCGAAACAAAACTAGGCTTTCTAATCATGAGCAAAGCTCTTGGTAAAAAATGAGAGAATAATTCTGCTCATCTGGTGACTTCATTGTAATAAAAAACAACTCTATCTCTGATCTTTGGAAGATAGAAACTTTGGGTATTAAGAATCAAGCTGAATCTAAGTCTGGAGAAGAAATGGTAAAATATGCTATGGATCACTTTTTGAAAATAAAAAAGCGGACATATGAAAATGGAAGATTCATAGTCAAATTGGCTTACATAAAAGCTAGAGAAATTCTACAAGAAAACATATCCATAGCTGAACAGCGTAATATCCGAACTTCCCAGAAGTTCAACGATAAAGGGAAGTTTACAGACTATGAGGCTGTTTTCGAAGAGTGGCTTGACAAAGATATAATTGAGAAAATTCCTGAAAATGTGATAGGAAAGTCAAGCTATTATTTGCCTCATAGAGTTATTTTTAAAGAAACCTCTACAAACTGCATCCAGTGTTTGACGCTTCGTATCGTGACAAGAAAGCTGCATCCTTTAATGATTGTGTGGATAAGGGACCGAATCTCATACAGTAAATTCCACCCATTTTAATGAAATTCGGAGGACCCGGTTTCGAATCCTGGAGAAGGCATGGTAGTAACTGTCCGCCCTTCATAGGAGGAAACGGTGGCTATTTATTAGGTGCCTTCACAATAAAATGGCACCGCTTCTGGCCTTAGGAGTGGCCATTGCTGAATAGGCAAGTGCCTACCATTGAATCAAGGAAGGTCAAACTGAATTATATTAGGGTAGTTTTGGATATTAAAAAGCCTTTCTTCAAATTTCTGTTGAAAAGGAAGACGAGGATGTTTTAAGATTCCCATGGCGGGAAGATTACGAATCTACACAATTTGAGATATATAGGCCCTGTAGACTTGTTTCCGGTCTCACTTGTGTTTCGTGCAGTGTTTTCGTGTACGTATATGTGAAATGGATGAATAAGTATACATCTGTCAGCTTTTAATTCTATATGCCCGTTAACTTTCTAAGAGAGTTGTGGCATTTTTTGTTTACATCCAGCATCTTCTTTGGAACTTAAAAATCGGACGATACAAGGATGTAAAAACGTTTCCACCAATGAGTGAAACAAAAGAATAATTACTATATGTGATTGCTAACTTTTAACTGAAAAATGCAGAAACAATCTAGAAGATAATTAATCAAGAAATAAATGCAAAGAAACCACAAATTAAACATAATGAAACTAAAAATTATATTATTTGTGATGAGCGCTTAGTGCTAGGCGAAATTAGTTTTATTGTTCGGCTTGAAATAAATTTTCTTTTTTGGGAATGACATCCATTTTTATATATGAATGAAAAAACTCATTGAATCAGATTAAGGTTATATTTCTTTTGACGACACAACACAAACGTAATTTAAGAGAAGAAACAACTGAATGAAACGAAATTCAGATAGAGTCTCAACATAAAGTGGTGACCCTGATCTGATCGTTAAATTTAAAGTACTATATTTTTACTGAAGAAAGAATTTTTAAGAAACGAGCACCTATTAGGGGTAACTTTACTAGATTGTATTACGTTTTGATTGAAAAGGTAAATACCGGAATTAGATAATTAAATAATACTGTTTTCTGTTAGAAAATCCGGTTAACGGAAAGCATGAAACAGAATATGCAGCAATCTAGGAGTACAATACAAAAATGATTGACGTAAAAGCGTAGACATGTATTTGAATAAACTTTCTGACTCGGGAAGTAGAAGCGTTGGCACAGTTTCTCCACAGATTAAACGAAACCTTTAACTACCAAAAATAGAACTGACTAAATTTAACGGCGAAATTAAGAATTGACTAGCTTACTGGAGCCAATTTAAACGCATTCATGATGAAGATTAATTAGAAAATGTAGATATTTTTCAAAATTTGATCCAGTCCGTAAGTGAAGGAACAAGAGCAAGTGAAATTATAAGCAGCTATCCACCGACAAACGAAAATTATTCTAAGGTTCGTGAGCTACTTAAATTAGTTATAATCAACGCTACGGAAGCAAAACGAAAATTAAGCACTTCACAAATTTATGATTAGGAGCACAGTTATCATCGGAGCACCTTAGAATCAATTGGTTTAAAATCTGACTAGTATTCAGCAATGTTTTTCCCTCTCGTTGAGTCTTACATACTGGAAGATATTTTTAGAATATGGTTACGTAATCCTATTATAAATTCCGATGATGACTCATCAAATAATGTTTATATGGAAAAATTGAAAAATTTGTTGCTTTTTTTGAAAACGGAATAGAAGGAGAAGAAATAATTCGTGGATTTAACCCGAGGGCTGCAATAAGAATAAAGAAAAAACAAATTGTTCAGCTCCTCTGTCCCCCACTACAGATTTGTTTGTAGAAGGAGTAGAAAAAAGAAAAAAAATATTGCTCCCTTTGTCTTTTGTGAGGTACTTCACGAAAACAGAGAATGTTACTACTCTAAAGAACTTGACTTGGAGAAAAAATAAGAAGTTCTAAAATACAAGAAATGCTGTTTTACTTGCTTAATACCAGGCATCAATCAAGAGTTTGTAAATTAAATGTACAATGCTTGCTTTTTAATAGAGACGCTGTGAAGGAGTTCTCCTTCAAACTTTACTATTTCATATTTAGACAGAAGGCACACCACGGAGAATCTTAGCTTTTATTGATAATGGTTTACAGAGGTCTTTTTTGTTGCAGAGAACAAATAAGGAAATGAACCTGTAATTCATTGAAATTAAAAGTATCATACATTCGGTATTTGGAGGATCAACATTACCAAAACAAGATTACCGACTATGCGAAATAACTCTTAAGAATCTGAATACTGGATTTTCCTGTGATATCCGAGTCCTTCACGAACCAATTACTTATAGAAAAATACCTGGGATAAAGGAAGGAAACTGCGAAATGGAGTTAAAAGAAAAAACACATAACACTTACTGACCAAGGCAAAGACATCGATCCTTGGTCAGACATTGTCCAGGCATTGAGCTGCTGATAGGAACAGATTTTTGTTGACATTTACTCTCGGTAAAATACATCCACCGAAATATGGATTCGTCACATGCGAAACAAAACTAGGCTTTCTAATCATGAGCAAAGCTCTTGGTAAAAAATGAGAGAATAATTCTGCTCATCTGGTGACTTCATTGTAATAAAAAACAACTCTATCTCTGATCTTTGGAAGATAGAAACTTTGGGTATTAAGAATCAAGCTGAATCTAAGTCTGGAGAAGAAATGGTAAAATATGCTATGGATCACTTTTTGAAAATAAAAAAGCGGACATATGAAAATGGAAGATTCATAGTCAAATTGGCTTACATAAAAGCTAGAGAAATTCTACAAGAAAACATATCCATAGCTGAACAGCGTAATATCCGAACTTCCCAGAAGTTCAACGATAAAGGGAAGTTTACAGACTATGAGGCTGTTTTCGAAGAGTGGCTTGACAAAGATATAATTGAGAAAATTCCTGAAAATGTGATAGGAAAGTCAAGCTATTATTTGCCTCATAGAGTTATTTTTAAAGAAACCTCTACAAACTGCATCCAGTGTTTGACGCTTCGTATCGTGACAAGAAAGCTGCATCCTTTAATGATTGTGTGGATAAGGGACCGAATCTCATACAGTAAATTCCACCCATTTTAATGAAATTCGGAGGACCCGGTTTCGAATCCTGGAGAAGGCATGGTAGTAACTGTCCGCCCTTCATAGGAGGAAACGGTGGCTATTTATTAGGTGCCTTCACAATAAAATGGCACCGCTTCTGGCCTTAGGAGTGGCCATTGCTGAATAGGCAAGTGCCTACCATTGAATCAAGGAAGGTCAAACTGAATTATATTAGGGTAGTTTTGGATATTAAAAAGCCTTTCTTCAAATTTCTGTTGAAAAGGAAGACGAGGATGTTTTAAGATTCCCATGGCGGGAAGATTACGAATCTACACAATTTGAGATATATAGGCCCTGTAGACTTGTTTCCGGTCTCACTTGTGTTTCGTGCAGTGTTTTCGTGTACGTATATGTGAAATGGATGAATAAGTATACATCTGTCAGCTTTTAATTCTATATGCCCGTTAACTTTCTAAGAGAGTTGTGGCATTTTTTGTTTACATCCAGCATCTTCTTTGGAACTTAAAAATCGGACGATACAAGGATGTAAAAACGTTTCCACCAATGAGTGAAACAAAAGAATAATTACTTTATGTGATTGCTAACTTTTAACTGAAAAATGCAGAAACAATCTAGAAGATAATTAATCAAGAAATAAATGCAAAGAAACCACAAATTAAACATAATGAAACTAAAAATTATATTATTTGTGATGAGCGCTTAGTGCTAGGCGAAATTAGTTTTATTGTTCGGCTTGAAATAAATTTTCTTTTTTGGGAATGACATCCATTTTTATATATGAATGAAAAAACTCATTGAATCAGATTAAGGTTATATTTCTTTTGACGACACAACACAAACGTAATTTAAGAGAAGAAACAACTGAATGAAACGAAATTCAGATAGAGTCTCAACATAAAGTGGTGACCCTGATCTGATCGTTAAATTTAAAGTACTATATTTTTACTGAAGAAAGAATTTTTAAGAAACGAGCACCTATTAGGGGTAACTTTACTAGATTGTATTACGTTTTGATTGAAAAGGTAAATACCGGAATTAGATAATTAAATAATACTGTTTTCTGTTAGAAAATCCGGTTAACGGAAAGCATGAAACAGAATATGCAGCAATCTAGGAGTACAATACAAAAATGATTGACGTAAAAGCGTAGACATGTATTTGAATAAACTTTCTGACTCGGGAAGTAGAAGCGTTGGCACAGTTTCTCCACAGATTAAACGAAACCTTTAACTACCAAAAATAGAACTGACTAAATTTAACGGCGAAATTAAGAATTGACTAGCTTACTGGAGCCAATTTAAACGCATTCATGATGAAGATTAATTAGAAAATGTAGATATTTTTCAAAATTTGATCCAGTCCGTAAGTGAAGGAACAAGAGCAAGTGAAATTATAAGCAGCTATCCACCGACAAACGAAAATTATTCTAAGGTTCGTGAGCTACTTAAATTAGTTATAATCAACGCTACGGAAGCAAAACGAAAATTAAGCACTTCACAAATTTATGATTAGGAGCACAGTTATCATCGGAGCACCTTAGAATCAATTGGTTTAAAATCTGACTAGTATTCAGCAATGTTTTTCCCTCTCGTTGAGTCTTACATACTGGAAGATATTTTTAGAATATGGTTACGTAATCCTATTATAAATTCCGATGATGACTCATCAAATAATGTTTATATGGAAAAATTGAAAAATTTGTTGCTTTTTTTGAAAACGGAATAGAAGGAGAAGAAATAATTCGTGGATTTAACCCGAGGGCTGCAATAAGAATAAAGAAAAAACAAATTGTTCAGCTCCTCTGTCCCCCACTACAGATTTGTTTGTAGAAGGAGTAGAAAAAAGAAAAAAAATATTGCTCCCTTTGTCTTTTGTGAGGTACTTCACGAAAACAGAGAATGTTACTACTCTAAAGAACTTGACTTGGAGAAAAAATAAGAAGTTCTAAAATACAAGAAATGCTGTTTTACTTGCTTAATACCAGGCATCAATCAAGAGTTTGTAAATTAAATGTACAATGCTTGCTTTTTAATAGAGACGCTGTGAAGGAGTTCTCCTTCAAACTTTACTATTTCATATTTAGACAGAAGGCACACCACGGAGAATCTTAGCTTTTATTGATAATGGTTTACAGAGGTCTTTTTTGTTGCAGAGAACAAATAAGGAAATGAACCTGTAATTCATTGAAATTAAAAGTATCATACATTCGGTATTTGGAGGATCAACATTACCAAAACAAGATTACCGACTATGCGAAATAACTCTTAAGAATCTGAATACTGGATTTTCCTGTGATATCCGAGTCCTTCACGAACCAATTACTTATAGAAAAATACCTGGGATAAAGGAAGGAAACTGCGAAATGGAGTTAAAAGAAAAAACACATAACACTTACTGACCAAGGCAAAGACATCGATCCTTGGTCAGACATTGTCCAGGCATTGAGCTGCTGATAGGAACAGATTTTTGTTGACATTTACTCTCGGTAAAATACATCCACCGAAATATGGATTCGTCACATGCGAAACAAAACTAGGCTTTCTAATCATGAGCAAAGCTCTTGGTAAAAAATGAGAGAATAATTCTGCTCATCTGGTGACTTCATTGTAATAAAAAACAACTCTATCTCTGATCTTTGGAAGATAGAAACTTTGGGTATTAAGAATCAAGCTGAATCTAAGTCTGGAGAAGAAATGGTAAAATATGCTATGGATCACTTTTTGAAAATAAAAAAGCGGACATATGAAAATGGAAGATTCATAGTCAAATTGGCTTACATAAAAGCTAGAGAAATTCTACAAGAAAACATATCCATAGCTGAACAGCGTAATATCCGAACTTCCCAGAAGTTCAACGATAAAGGGAAGTTTACAGACTATGAGGCTGTTTTCGAAGAGTGGCTTGACAAAAATATAATTGAGAAAATTCCTGAAAATGTGATAGGAAAGTCAAGCTATTATTTGCCTCATAGAGTTATTTTTAAAGAAACCTCTACAAACTGCATCCAGTGTTTGACGCTTCGTATCGTGACAAGAAAGCTGCATCCTTTAATGATTGTGTGGATAAGGGACCGAATCTCATACAGTAAATTCCACCCATTTTAATGAAATTCGGAGGACCCGGTTTCGAATCCTGGAGAAGGCATGGTAGTAACTGTCCGCCCTTCATAGGAGGAAACGGTGGCTATTTATTAGGTGCCTTCACAATAAAATGGCACCGCTTCTGGCCTTAGGAGTGGCCATTGCTGAATAGGCAAGTGCCTACCATTGAATCAAGGAAGTTCAAACTGAATTATATTAGGGTAGTTTTGGATATTAAAAAGCCTTTCTTCAAATTTCTGTTGAAAAGGAAGACGAGGATGTTTTAAGATTCCCATGGCGGGAAGATTACGAATCTACACAATTTGAGATATATAGGCCCTGTAGACTTGTTTCCGGTCTCACTTGTGTTTCGTGCAGTGTTTTCGTGTACGTATATGTGAAATGGATGAATAAGTATACATCTGTCAGCTTTTAATTCTATATGCCCGTTAACTTTCTAAGAGAGTTGTGGCATTTTTTGTTTACATCCAGCATCTTCTTTGGAACTTAAAAATCGGACGATACAAGGATGTAAAAACGTTTCCACCAATGAGTGAAACAAAAGAATAATTACTTTATGTGATTGCTAACTTTTAACTGAAAAATGCAGAAACAATCTAGAAGATAATTAATCAAGAAATAAATGCAAAGAAACCACAAATTAAACATAATGAAACTAAAAATTATATTATTTGTGATGAGCGCTTAGTGCTAGGCGAAATTAGTTTTATTGTTCGGCTTGAAATAAATTTTCTTTTTTGGGAATGACATCCATTTTTATATATGAATGAAAAAACTCATTGAATCAGATTAAGGTTATATTTCTTTTGACGACACAACACAAACGTAATTTAAGAGAAGAAACAACTGAATGAAACGAAATTCAGATAGAGTCTCAACATAAAGTGGTGACCCTGATCTGATCGTTAAATTTAAAGTACTATATTTTTACTGAAGAAAGAATTTTTAAGAAACGAGCACCTATTAGGGGTAACTTTACTAGATTGTATTACGTTTTGATTGAAAAGGTAAATACCGGAATTAGATAATTAAATAATACTGTTTTCTGTTAGAAAATCCGGTTAACGGAAAGCATGAAACAGAATATGCAGCAATCTAGGAGTACAATACAAAAATGATTGACGTAAAAGCGTAGACATGTATTTGAATAAACTTTCTGACTCGGGAAGTAGAAGCGTTGGCACAGTTTCTCCACAGATTAAACGAAACCTTTAACTACCAAAAATAGAACTGACTAAATTTAACGGCGAAATTAAGAATTGACTAGCTTACTGGAGCCAATTTAAACGCATTCATGATGAAGATTAATTAGAAAATGTAGATATTTTTCAAAATTTGATCCAGTCCGTAAGTGAAGGAACAAGAGCAAGTGAAATTATAAGCAGCTATCCACCGACAAACGAAAATTATTCTAAGGTTCGTGAGCTACTTAAATTAGTTATAATCAACGCTACGGAAGCAAAACGAAAATTAAGCACTTCACAAATTTATGATTAGGAGCACAGTTATCATCGGAGCACCTTAGAATCAATTGGTTTAAAATCTGACTAGTATTCAGCAATGTTTTTCCCTCTCGTTGAGTCTTACATACTGGAAGATATTTTTAGAATATGGTTACGTAATCCTATTATAAATTCCGATGATGACTCATCAAATAATGTTTATATGGAAAAATTGAAAAATTTGTTGCTTTTTTTGAAAACGGAATAGAAGGAGAAGAAATAATTCGTGGATTTAACCCGAGGGCTGCAATAAGAATAAAGAAAAAACAAATTGTTCAGCTCCTCTGTCCCCCACTACAGATTTGTTTGTAGAAGGAGTAGAAAAAAGAAAAAAAATATTGCTCCCTTTGTCTTTTGTGAGGTACTTCACGAAAACAGAGAATGTTACTACTCTAAAGAACTTGACTTGGAGAAAAAATAAGAAGTTCTAAAATACAAGAAATGCTGTTTTACTTGCTTAATACCAGGCATCAATCAAGAGTTTGTAAATTAAATGTACAATGCTTGCTTTTTAATAGAGACGCTGTGAAGGAGTTCTCCTTCAAACTTTACTATTTCATATTTAGACAGAAGGCACACCACGGAGAATCTTAGCTTTTATTGATAATGGTTTACAGAGGTCTTTTTTGTTGCAGAGAACAAATAAGGAAATGAACCTGTAATTCATTGAAATTAAAAGTATCATACATTCGGTATTTGGAGGATCAACATTACCAAAACAAGATTACCGACTATGCGAAATAACTCTTAAGAATCTGAATACTGGATTTTCCTGTGATATCCGAGTCCTTCACGAACCAATTACTTATAGAAAAATACCTGGGATAAAGGAAGGAAACTGCGAAATGGAGTTAAAAGAAAAAACACATAACACTTACTGACCAAGGCAAAGACATCGATCCTTGGTCAGACATTGTCCAGGCATTGAGCTGCTGATAGGAACAGATTTTTGTTGACATTTACTCTCGGTAAAATACATCCACCGAAATATGGATTCGTCACATGCGAAACAAAACTAGGCTTTCTAATCATGAGCAAAGCTCTTGGTAAAAAATGAGAGAATAATTCTGCTCATCTGGTGACTTCATTGTAATAAAAAACAACTCTATCTCTGATCTTTGGAAGATAGAAACTTTGGGTATTAAGAATCAAGCTGAATCTAAGTCTGGAGAAGAAATGGTAAAATATGCTATGGATCACTTTTTGAAAATAAAAAAGCGGACATATGAAAATGGAAGATTCATAGTCAAATTGGCTTACATAAAAGCTAGAGAAATTCTACAAGAAAACATATCCATAGCTGAACAGCGTAATATCCGAACTTCCCAGAAGTTCAACGATAAAGGGAAGTTTACAGACTATGAGGCTGTTTTCGAAGAGTGGCTTGACAAAGATATAATTGAGAAAATTCCTGAAAATGTGATAGGAAAGTCAAGCTATTATTTGCCTCATAGAGTTATTTTTAAAGAAACCTCTACAAACTGCATCCAGTGTTTGACGCTTCGTATCGTGACAAGAAAGCTGCATCCTTTAATGATTGTGTGGATAAGGGACCGAATCTCATACAGTAAATTCCACCCATTTTAATGAAATTCGGAGGACCCGGTTTCGAATCCTGGAGAAGGCATGGTAGTAACTGTCCGCCCTTCATAGGAGGAAACGGTGGCTATTTATTAGGTGCCTTCACAATAAAATGGCACCGCTTCTGGCCTTAGGAGTGGCCATTGCTGAATAGGCAAGTGCCTACCATTGAATCAAGGAAGTTCAAACTGAATTATATTAGGGTAGTTTTGGATATTAAAAAGCCTTTCTTCAAATTTCTGTTGAAAAGGAAGACGAGGATGTTTTAAGATTCCCATGGCGGGAAGATTACGAATCTACACAATTTGAGATATATAGGCCCTGTAGACTTGTTTCCGGTCTCACTTGTGTTTCGTGCAGTGTTTTCGTGTACGTATATGTGAAATGGATGAATAAGTATACATCTGTCAGCTTTTAATTCTATATGCCCGTTAACTTTCTAAGAGAGTTGTGGCATTTTTTGTTTACATCCAGCATCTTCTTTGGAACTTAAAAATCGGACGATACAAGGATGTAAAAACGTTTCCACCAATGAGTGAAACAAAAGAATAATTACTTTATGTGATTGCTAACTTTTAACTGAAAAATGCAGAAACAATCTAGAAGATAATTAATCAAGAAATAAATGCAAAGAAACCACAAATTAAACATAATGAAACTAAAAATTATATTATTTGTGATGAGCGCTTAGTGCTAGGCGAAATTAGTTTTATTGTTCGGCTTGAAATAAATTTTCTTTTTTGGGAATGACATCCATTTTTATATATGAATGAAAAAACTCATTGAATCAGATTAAGGTTGTTTGCTTTTATTTCTTTTGACGACACAACACAAACGTAATTTAAGAGAAGAAACAACTGAATGAAACGAAATTCAGATAGAGTCTCAACATAAAGTGGTGACCCTGATCTGATCGTTAAATTTAAAGTACTATATTTTTACTGAAGAAAGAATTTTTAAGAAACGAGCAACTATTAGGGGTAACTTTACTAGATTGTATTACGTTTTGATTGAAAAGGTAAATACCGGAATTAGATAATTAAATAATACTGTTTTCTGTTAGAAAATCCGGTTAACGGAAAGCATGAAACAGAATATGCAGCAATCTAGGAGTACAATACAAAAATGATTGACGTAAAAGCGTAGACATGTATTTGAATAAACTTTCTGACTCGGGAAGTAGAAGCGTTGGCACAGTTTCTCCACAGATTAAACGAAACCTTTAACTACCAAAAATAGAACTGACTAAATTTAACGGCGAAATTAAGAATTGACTAGCTTACTGGAGCCAATTTAAACGCATTCATGATGAAGATTAATTAGAAAATGTAGATATTTTTCAAAATTTGATCCAGTCCGTAAGTGAAGGAACAAGAGCAAGTGAAATTATAAGCAGCTATCCACCGACAAACAAAAATTATTCTAAGGTTCGTGAGCTACTTAAATTAGTTATAATCAACGCTACGGAAGCAAAACGAAAATTAAGCACTTCACAAATTTATGATTAGGAGCACAGTTAAGAGCCTTAGAATCAATTGGTTTAAAATCTGACTAGTATTCAGCAATGTTTTTCCCTCTCGTTGAGTCTTACATACTGGAAGATATTTTTAGAATATGGTTACGTAATCCTATTATAAATTCCGATGATGACTCATCAAATAATGTTTATATGGAAAAATTGAAAAATTTGTTGCTTTTTTTGAAAACGGAATAGAAGGAGAAGAAATAATTCGTGGATTTAACCCGAGGGCTGCAATAAGAATAAAGAAAAAACAAGTTGTTCAGCTCCTCTGTCCCCCACTACAGATTTGTTTGTAGAAGGAGTAGAAAAAAGAAAAAAAATATTGCTCCCTTTGTCTTTTGTGAGGTACTTCACGAAAACAGAGAATGTTACTACTCTAAAGAACTTGACTTGGAGAAAAAATAAGAAGTTCTAAAATACAAGAAATGCTGTTTTACTTGCTTAATACCAGGCATCAATCAAGAGTTTGTAAATTAAATGTACAATGCTTGCTTTTTAATAGAGACGCTGTGAAGGAGTTCTCCTTCAAACTTTACTATTTCATATTTAGACAGAAGGCACACCACGGAGAATCTTAGCTTTTATTGATAATGGTTTACAGAGGTCTTTTTTGTTGCAGAGAACAAATAAGGAAATGAACCTGTAATTCATTGAAATTAAAAGTATCATACATTCGGTATTTGGAGGATCAACATTACCAAAACAAGATTACCGACTATGCGAAATAACTCTTAAGAATCTGAATACTGGATTTTCCTGTGATATCCGAGTCCTTCACGAACCAATTACTTATAGAAAAATACCTGGGATAAAGGAAGGAAACTGCGAAATGGAGTTAAAAGAAAAAACACATAACACTTACTGACCAAGGCAAAGACATCGATCCTTGGTCAGACATTGTCCAACATTGAGCTGCTGATAGGAACAGATTTTTGTTGACATTTACTCTCGGTAAAATACATCCACCGAAATATGGATTCGTCACATGCGAAACAAAACTAGGCTTTCTAATCATGAGCAAAGCTCTTGGTAAAAAATGAGAGAATAATTCTGCTCATCTGGTGACTTCATTGTAATAAAAAACAACTCTGTCTCTGATCTTTGGAAGATAGAAACTTTGGGTATTAAGAATCAAGCTGAATCTAAGTCTGGAGAAGAAATGGTAAAATATGCTATGGATCACTTTTTGAAAATAAAAAAGCGGACATATGAAAATGGAAGATTCATAGTCAAATTGGCTTACATAAAAGCTAGAGAAATTCTACAAGAAAACATATCCATAGCTGAACAGCGTAATATCCGAACTTCCCAGAAGTTCAACGATAAAGGGAAGTTTACAGACTATGAGGCTGTTTTCGAAGAGTGGCTTGACAAAGATATAATTGAGAAAATTCCTGAAAATGTGATAGGAAAGTCAAGCTATTATTTGCCTCATAGAGTTATTTTTAAAGAAACCTCTACAAACTGCATCCAGTGTTTGACGCTTCGTATCGTGACAAGAAAGCTGCATCCTTTAATGATTGTGTGGATAAGGGACCGAATCTCATACAGTAAATTCCACCCATTTTAATGAAATTCGGAGGACCCGGTTTCGAATCCTGGAGAAGGCATGGTAGTAACTGTCCGCCCTTCATAGGAGGAAACGGTGGCTATTTATTAGGTGCCTTCACAATAAAATGGCACCGCTTCTGGCCTTAGGAGTGGCCATTGCTGAATAGGCAAGTGCCTACCATTGAATCAAGGAAGTTCAAACTGAATTATATTAGGGTAGTTTTGGATATTAAAAAGCCTTTCTTCAAATTTCTGTTGAAAAGGAAGACGAGGATGTTTTAAGATTCCCATGGCGGGAAGATTACGAATCTACACAATTTGAGATATATAGGCCCTGTAGACTTGTTTCCGGTCTCACTTGTGTTTCGTGCAGTGTTTTCGTGTACGTATATGTGAAATGGATGAATAAGTATACATCTGTCAGCTTTTAATTCTATATGCCCGTTAACTTTCTAAGAGAGTTGTGGCATTTTTTGTTTACATCCAGCATCTTCTTTGGAACTTAAAAATCGGACGATACAAGGATGTAAAAACGTTTCCACCAATGAGTGAAACAAAAGAATAATTACTTTATGTGATTGCTAACTTTTAACTGAAAAATGCAGAAACAATCTAGAAGATAATTAATCAAGAAATAAATGCAAAGAAACCACAAATTAAACATAATGAAACTAAAAATTATATTATTTGTGATGAGCGCTTAGTGCTAGGCGAAATTAGTTTTATTGTTCGGCTTGAAATAAATTTTCTTTTTTGGGAATGACATCCATTTTTATATATGAATGAAAAAACTCATTGAATCAGATTAAGGTTATATTTCTTTTGACGACACAACACAAACGTAATTTAAGAGAAGAAACAACTGAATGAAACGAAATTCAGATAGAGTCTCAACATAAAGTGGTGACCCTGATCTGATCGTTAAATTTAAAGTACTATATTTTTACTGAAGAAAGAATTTTTAAGAAACGAGCAACTATTAGGGGTAACTTTACTAGATTGTATTACGTTTTGATTGAAAAGGTAATACCGGAATTAGATAATTAAATAATACTGTTTTCTGTTAGAAAATCCGGTTAACGGAAAGCATGAAACAGAATATGCAGCAATCTAGGAGTACAATACAAAAATGATTGACGTAAAAGCGTAGACATGTATTTGAATAAACTTTCTGACTCGGGAAGTAGAAGCGTTGGCACAGTTTCTCCACAGATTAAACGAAACCTTTAACTACCAAAAATAGAACTGACTAAATTTAACGGCGAAATTAAGAATTGACTAGCTTACTGGAGCCAATTTAAACGCATTCATGATGAAGATTAATTAGAAAATGTAGATATTTTTCAAAATTTGATCCAGTCCGTAAGTGAAGGAACAAGAGCAAGTGAAATTATAAGCAGCTATCCACCGACAAACAAAAATTATTCTAAGGTTCGTGAGCTACTTAAATTAGTTATAATCAACGCTACGGAAGCAAAACGAAAATTAAGCACTTCACAAATTTATGATTAGGAGCACAGTTAAGAGCCTTAGAATCAATTGGTTTAAAATCTGACTAGTATTCAGCAATGTTTTTCCCTCTCGTTGAGTCTTACATACTGGAAGATATTTTTAGAATATGGTTACGTAATCCTATTATAAATTCCGATGATGACTCATCAAATAATGTTTATATGGAAAAATTGAAAAATTTGTTGCTTTTTTTGAAAACGGAATAGAAGGAGAAGAAATAATTCGTGGATTTAACCCGAGGGCTGCAATAAGAATAAAGAAAAAACAAGTTGTTCAGCTCCTCTGTCCCCCACTACAGATTTGTTTGTAGAAGGAGTAGAAAAAAGAAAAAAAATATTGCTCCCTTTGTCTTTTGTGAGGTACTTCACGAAAACAGAGAATGTTACTACTCTAAAGAACTTGACTTGGAGAAAAAATAAGAAGTTCTAAAATACAAGAAATGCTGTTTTACTTGCTTAATACCAGGCATCAATCAAGAGTTTGTAAATTAAATGTACAATGCTTGCTTTTTAATAGAGACGCTGTGAAGGAGTTCTCCTTCAAACTTTACTATTTCATATTTAGACAGAAGGCACACCACGGAGAATCTTAGCTTTTATTGATAATGGTTTACAGAGGTCTTTTTTGTTGCAGAGAACAAATAAGGAAATGAACCTGTAATTCATTGAAATTAAAAGTATCATACATTCGGTATTTGGAGGATCAACATTACCAAAACAAGATTACCGACTATGCGAAATAACTCTTAAGAATCTGAATACTGGATTTTCCTGTGATATCCGAGTCCTTCACGAACCAATTACTTATAGAAAAATACCTGGGATAAAGGAAGGAAACTGCGAAATGGAGTTAAAAGAAAAAACACATAACACTTACTGACCAAGGCAAAGACATCGATCCTTGGTCAGACATTGTCCAGGCATTGAGCTGCTGATAGGAACAGATTTTTGTTGACATTTACTCTCGGTAAAATACATCCACCGAAATATGGATTCGTCACATGCGAAACAAAACTAGGCTTTCTAATCATGAGCAAAGCTCTTGGTAAAAAATGAGAGAATAATTCTGCTCATCTGGTGACTTCATTGTAATAAAAAACAACTCTATCTCTGATCTTTGGAAGATAGAAACTTTGGGTATTAAGAATCAAGCTGAATCTAAGTCTGGAGAAGAAATGGTAAAATATGCTATGGATCACTTTTTGAAAATAAAAAAGCGGACATATGAAAATGGAAGATTCATAGTCAAATTGGCTTACATAAAAGCTAGAGAAATTCTACAAAAAAACATATCCATAGCTGAACAGCGTAATATCCGAACTTCCCAGAAGTTCAACGATAAAGGGAAGTTTACAGACTATGAGGCTGTTTTCGAAGAGTGGCTTGACAAAGATATAATTGAGAAAATTCCTGAAAATGTGATAGGAAAGTCAAGCTATTATTTGCCTCATAGAGTTATTTTTAAAGAAAACTCTACAAACTGCATCCAGTGTTTGACGCTTCGTATCGTGACAAGAAAGCTGCATCCTTTAATGATTGTGTGGATAAGGGTCCGAATCTCATACAGTAAATTCCACCCATTTAAATGAAATTCGGAGGAACCGGTTTCGAATCCTGGAGAAGGCATGGTAGTAACTGTCCGCCCTTCATAGGAGGAAACGGTGGCTATTTATTAGGTGCCTTCACAATAAAATGGCACCGCTTCTGGCCTTAGGAGTGGTCATTGCTGAATAGGCAAGTGCCTACCATTGAATCAAGGAAGTTCAAACTGAATTATATTAGGGTAGTTTTGGATATTAAAAAGCCTTTCTTCAAATTTCTGTTGAAAAGGAAGACGAGGATGTTTTAAGATTCCCATGGCGGGAAGATTACGAATCTACACAATTTGAGATATATAGGCCCTGTAGACTTGTTTCCGGTCTCACTTGTGTTTCGTGCAGTGTTTTCGTGTACGTATATGTGAAATGGATGAATAAGTATACATCTGTCAGCTTTTAATTCTATATGCCCGTTAACTTTCTAAGAGAGTTGTGGCATTTTTTGTTTACATCCAGCATCTTCTTTGGAACTTAAAAATCGGACGATACAAGGATGTAAAAACGTTTCCACCAGTGAGTGAAACAAAAGAATAATTACTTTATGTGATTGCTAACTTTTAACTGAAAAATGCAGAAGCAATCTAGAAGATAATTAATCAAGAAATAAATGCAAAGAAACCACAAATTAAACATAATGAAACTAAAAATTATATTATTTGTGATGAGCGCTTAGTGCTAGGCGAAATTAGTTTTATTGTTCGGCTTGAAATAAATTTTCTTTTTTGGGAATGACATCCATTTTTATATATGAATGAAAAAACTCATTGAATCAGATTAAGGTTGTTTGCTTTTATTTCTTTTGACGACACAACACAAACGTAATTTAAGAGAAGAAACAACTGAATGAAACGAAATTCAGATAGAGTCTCAACATAAAGTGGTGACCCTGATCTGATCGTTAAATTTAAAGTACTATATTTTTACTGAAGAAAGAATTTTTAAGAAACGAGCACCTATTAGGGGTAACTTTACTAGATTGTATTATGTTTTGATTGAAAAGGTAAATACCGGAATTAGATAATTAAATAATACTGTTTTCTGTTAGAAAATCCGGTTAACGGAAAGCATGAAACAGAATATGCAGCAATCTAGGAGTACAATACAAAAATGATTGACGTAAAAGCGTAGACATGTATTTGAATAAACTTTCTGACTCGGGAAGTAGAAGCGTTGGCACAGTTTCTCCACAGATTAAACGAAACCTTTAACTACCAAAAATAGAACTGACTAAATTTAACGGCGAAATTAAGAATTGACTAGCTTACTGGAGCCAATTTAAACGCATTCATGATGAAGATTAATTAGAAAATGTAGATATTTTTCAAAATTTGATCCAGTCCGTAAGTGAAGGAACAAGAGCAAGTGAAATTATAAGCAGCTATCCACCGACAAACGAAAATTATTCTAAGGTTCGTGAGCTACTTAAATTAGTTATAATCAACGCTACGGAAGCAAAACGAAAATTAAGCACTTCACAAATTTATGATTAGAAGCACAGTTATCATCGGAGCACCTTAGAATCAATTGGTTTAAAATCTGACTAGTATTCAGCAATGTTTTTCCCTCTCGTTGAGTCTTACATACTGGAAGATATTTTTAGAATATGGTTACGTAATCCTATTATAAATTCCGATGGTGACTCATCAAATAATGTTTATATGGAAAAATTGAAAAATTTGTTGCTTTTTTTGAAAACGGAATAGAAGGAGAAGAAATAATTCGTGGATTTAACCCGAGGGCTGCAATAAGAATAAAGAAAAAACAAATTGTTCAGCTCCTCTGTCCCCCACTACAGATTTGTTTGTAGAAGGAGTAGAAAAAAGAAAAAAAATATTGCTCCCTTTGTCTTTTGTGAGGTACTTCACGAAAACAGAGAATGTTACTACTCTAAAGAACTTGACTTGGAGAAAAAATAAGAAGTTCTAAAATAAAAGAAATGCTGTTTTACTTGCTTAATACCAGGCATCAATCAAGAGTTTGTAAATTAAATGTACAATGCTTGCTTTTTAATAGAGACGCTGTGAAGGAGTTCTCCTTCAAACTTTACTATTTCATATTTAGACAGAAGGCACACCACGGAGAATCTTAGCTTTTATTGATAATGGTTTACAGAGGTCTTTTTTGTTGCAGAGAACAAATAAGGAAATGAACCTGTAATTCATTGAAATTAAAAGTATCATACATTCGGTATTTGGAGGATCAACATTACCAAAACAAGATTACCGACTATGCGAAATAACTCTTAAGAATCTGAATACTGGATTTTCCTGTGATATCCGAGTCCTTCACGAACCAATTACTTATAGAAAAATACCTGGGATAAAGGAAGGAAACTGCGAAATGGAGTTAAAAGAAAAAACACATAACACTTACTGACCAAGGCAAAGACATCGATCCTTGGTCAGACATTGAGCTGCTGATAGGAACAGATTTTTGTTGACATTTACTCTCGGTAAAATACATCCACCGAAATATGGATTCGTCACATGCGAAACAAAACTAGGCTTTCTAATCATGAGCAAAGCTCTTGGTAAAAAATGAGAGAATAATTCTGCTCATCTGGTGACTTCATTGTAATAAAAAACAACTCTATCTCTGATCTTTGGAAGATAGAAACTTTGGGTATTAAGAATCAAGCTGAATCTAAGTCTGGAGAAGAAATGGTAAAATATGCTATGGATCACTTTTTGAAAATAAAAAAGCGGACATATGAAAATGGAAGATTCATAGTCAAATTGGCTTACATAAAAGCTAGAGAAATTCTACAAAAAACATATCCATAGCTGAACAGCGTAATATCCGAACTTCCCAGAAGTTCAACGATAAAGGGAAGTTTACAGACTATGAGGCTGTTTTCGAAGAGTGGCTTGACAAAGATATAATTGAGAAAATTCCTGAAAATGTGATAGGAAAGTCAAGCTATTATTTGCCTCATAGAGTTATTTTTAAAGAAAACTCTACAAACTGCATCCAGTGTTTGACGCTTCGTATCGTGACAAGAAAGCTGCATCCTTTAATGATTGTGTGGATAAGGGTCCGAATCTCATACAGTAAATTCCACCCATTTAAATGAAATTCGGAGGAACCGGTTTCGAATCCTGGAGAAGGCATGGTAGTAACTGTCCGCCCTTCATAGGAGGAAACGGTGGCTATTTATTAGGTGCCTTCACAATAAAATGGCACCGCTTCTGGCCTTAGGAGTGGTCATTGCTGAATAGGCAAGTGCCTACCATTGAATCAAGGAAGTTCAAACTGAATTATATTAGGGTAGTTTTGGATATTAAAAAGCCTTTCTTCAAATTTCTGTTGAAAAGGAAGACGAGGATGTTTTAAGATTCCCATGGCGGGAAGATTACGAATCTACACAATTTGAGATATATAGGCCCTGTAGACTTGTTTCCGGTCTCACTTGTGTTTCGTGCAGTGTTTTCGTGTACGTATATGTGAAATGGATGAATAAGTATACATCTGTCAGCTTTTAATTCTATATGCCCGTTAACTTTCTAAGAGAGTTGTGGCATTTTTTGTTTACATCCAGCATCTTCTTTGGAACTTAAAAATCGGACGATACAAGGATGTAAAAACGTTTCCACCAGTGAGTGAAACAAAAGAATAATTACTTTATGTGATTGCTAACTTTTAACTGAAAAATGCAGAAGCAATCTAGAAGATAATTAATCAAGAAATAAATGCAAAGAAACCACAAATTAAACATAATGAAACTAAAAATTATATTATTTGTGATGAGCGCTTAGTGCTAGGCGAAATTAGTTTTATTGTTCGGCTTGAAATAAATTTTCTTTTTTGGGAATGACATCCATTTTTATATATGAATGAAAAAACTCATTGAATCAGATTAAGGTTGTTTGCTTTTATTTCTTTTGACGACACAACACAAACGTAATTTAAGAGAAGAAACAACTGAATGAAACGAAATTCAGATAGAGACTCAACATAAAGTGGTGACCCTGATCTGATCGTTAAATTTAAAGTACTATATTTTTACTGAAGAAAGAATTTTTAAGAAACGAGCACCTATTAGGGGTAACTTTACTAGATTGTATTATGTTTTGATTGAAAAGGTAAATACCGGAATTAGATAATTAAATAATACTGTTTTCTGTTAGAAAATCCGGTTAACGGAAAGCATGAAACAGAATATGCAGCAATCTAGGAGTACAATACAAAAATGATTGACGTAAAAGCGTAGACATGTATTTGAATAAACTTTCTGACTCGGGAAGTAGAAGCGTTGGCACAGTTTCTCCACAGATTAAACGAAACCTTTAACTACCAAAAATAGAACTGACTAAATTTAACGGCGAAATTAAGAATTGACTAGCTTACTGGAGCCAATTTAAACGCATTCATGATGAAGATTAATTAGAAAATGTAGATATTTTTCAAAATTTGATCCAGTCCGTAAGTGAAGGAACAAGAGCAAGTGAAATTATAAGCAGCTATCCACCGACAAACGAAAATTATTCTAAGGTTCGTGAGCTACTTAAATTAGTTATAATCAACGCTACGGAAGCAAAACGAAAATTAAGCACTTCACAAATTTATGATTAGGAGCACAGTTATCATCGGAGCACCTTAGAATCAATTGGTTTAAAATCTGACTAGTATTCAGCAATGTTTTTCCCTCTCGTTGAGTCTTACATACTGGAAGATATTTTTAGAATATGGTTACGTAATCCTATTATAAATTCCGATGGTGACTCATCAAATAATGTTTATATGGAAAAATTGAAAAATTTGTTGCTTTTTTTGAAAACGGAATAGAAGGAGAAGAAATAATTCGTGGATTTAACCCGAGGGCTGCAATAAGAATAAAGAAAAAACAAATTGTTCAGCTCCTCTGTCCCCCACTACAGATTTGTTTGTAGAAGGAGTAGAAAAAAGAAAAAAAATATTGCTCCCTTTGTCTTTTGTGAGGTACTTCACGAAAACAGAGAATGTTACTACTCTAAAGAACTTGACTTGGAGAAAAAATAAGAAGTTCTAAAATACAAGAAATGCTGTTTTACTTGCTTAATACCAGGCATCAATCAAGAGTTTGTAAATTAAATGTACAATGCTTGCTTTTTAATAGAGACGCTGTGAAGGAGTTCTCCTTCAAACTTTATTATTTCATATTTAGACAGAAGGCACACCACGGAGAATCTTAGCTTTTATTGATAATGGTTTACAGAGGTCTTTTTTGTTGCAGAGAACAAATAAGGAAATGAACCTGTAATTCATTGAAATTAAAAGTATCATACATTCGGTATTTGGAGGATCAACATTACCAAAACAAGATTACCGACTATGCGAAATAACTCTTAAGAATCTGAATACTGGATTTTCCTGTGATATCCGAGTCCTTCACGAACCAATTACTTATAGAAAAATACCTGGGATAAAGGAAGGAAACTGCGAAATGGAGTTAAAAGAAAAAACACATAACACTTACTGACCAAGGCAAAGACATCGATCCTTGGTCAGACATTGTCCAGGCATTGAGCTGCTGATAGGAACAGATTTTTGTTGACATTTACTCTCGGTAAAATACATCCACCGAAATATGGATTCGTCACATGCGAAACAAAACTAGGCTTTCTAATCATGAGCAAAGCTCTTGGTAAAAAATGAGAGAATAATTCTGCTCATCTGGTGACTTCATTGTAATAAAAAACAACTCTATCTCTGATCTTTGGAAGATAGAAACTTTGGGTATTAAGAATCAAGCTGAATCTAAGTCTGGAGAAGAAATGGTAAAATATGCTATGGATCACTTTTTGAAAATAAAAAAGCGGACATATGAAAATGGAAGATTCATAGTCAAATTGGCTTACATAAAAGCTAGAGAAATTCTACAAGAAAACATATCCATAGCTGAACAGCGTAATATCCGAACTTCCCAGAAGTTCAACGATAAAAGGAAGTTTACAGACTATGAGGCTGTTTTCGAAGAGTGGCTTGACAAAGATATAATTGAGAAAATTCCTGAAAATGTGATAGGAAAGTCAAGCTATTATTTGCCTCATAGAGTTATTTTTAAAGAAACCTCTACAAACTGCATCCAGTGTTTGACGCTTCGTATCGTGACAAGAAAGCTGCATCCTTTAATGATTGTGTGGATAAGGGACCGAATCTCATACAGTAAATTCCACCCATTTTAATGAAATTCGGAGGACCCGGTTTCGAATCCTGGAGAAGGCATGGTAGTAACTGTCCGCCCTTCATAGGAGGAAACGGTGGCTATTTATTAGGTGCCTTCACAATAAAATGGCACCGCTTCTGGCCTTAGGAGTGGCCATTGCTGAATAGGCAAGTGCCTACCATTGAATCAAGGAAGTTCAAACTGAATTATATTAGGGTAGTTTTGGATATTAAAAAGCCTTTCTTCAAATTTCTGTTGAAAAGGAAGACGAGGATGTTTTAAGATTCCCATGGCGGGAAGATTACGAATCTACACAATTTGAGATATATAGGCCCTGTAGACTTGTTTCCGGTCTCACTTGTGTTTCGTGCAGTGTTTTCGTGTACGTATATGTGAAATGGATGAATAAGTATACATCTGTCAGCTTTTAATTCTATATGCCCGTTAACTTTCTAAGAGAGTTGTGGCATTTTTTGTTTACATCCAGCATCTTCTTTGGAACTTAAAAATCGGACGATACAAGGATGTAAAAACGTTTCCACCAATGAGTGAAACAAAAGAATAATTACTTTATGTGATTGCTAACTTTTAACTGAAAAATGCAGAAACAATCTAGAAGATAATTAATCAAGAAATAAATGCAAAGAAACCACAAATTAAACATAATGAAACTAAAAATTATATTATTTGTGATGAGCGCTTAGTGCTAGGCGAAATTAGTTTTATTGTTCGGCTTGAAATAAATTTTCTTTTTTGGGAATGACATCCATTTTTATATATGAATGAAAAAACTCATTGAATCAGATTAAGGTTATATTTCTTTTGACGACACAACACAAACGTAATTTAAGAGAAGAAACAACTGAATGAAACGAAATTCAGATAGAGTCTCAACATAAAGTGGTGACCCTGATCTGATCGTTAAATTTAAAGTACTATATTTTTACTGAAGAAAGAATTTTTAAGAAACGAGCACCTATTAGGGGTAACTTTACTAGATTGTATTACGTTTTGATTGAAAAGGTAAATACCGGAATTAGATAATTAAATAATACTGTTTTCTGTTAGAAAATCCGGTTAACGGAAAGCATGAAACAGAATATGCAGCAATCTAGGAGTACAATACAAAAATGATTGACGTAAAAGCGTAGACATGTATTTGAATAAACTTTCTGACTCGGGAAGTAGAAGCGTTGGCACAGTTTCTCCACAGATTAAACGAAACCTTTAACTACCAAAAATAGAACTGACTAAATTTAACGGCGAAATTAAGAATTGACTAGCTTACTGGAGCCAATTTAAACGCATTCATGATGAAGATTAATTAGAAAATGTAGATATTTTTCAAAATTTGATCCAGTCCGTAAGTGAAGGAACAAGAGCAAGTGAAATTATAAGCAGCTATCCACCGACAAACGAAAATTATTCTAAGGTTCGTGAGCTACTTAAATTAGTTATAATCAACGCTACGGAAGCAAAACGAAAATTAAGCACTTCACAAATTTATGATTAGGAGCACAGTTAAGAGCCTTAGAATCAATTGGTTTAAAATCTGACTAGTATTCAGCAATGTTTTTCCCTCTCGTTGAGTCTTACATACTGGAAGATATTTTTAGAATATGGTTACGTAATCCTATTATAAATTCCGATGATGACTCATCAAATAATGTTTATATGGAAAAATTGAAAAATTTGTTGCTTTTTTTGAAAACGGAATAGAAGGAGAAGAAATAATTCGTGGATTTAACCCGAGGGCTGCAATAAGAATAAAGAAAAAACAAATTGTTCAGCTCCTCTGTCCCCCACTACAGATTTGTTTGTAGAAGGAGTAGAAAAAAGAAAAAAAATATTGCTCCCTTTGTCTTTTGTGAGGTACTTCACGAAAACAGAGAATGTTACTACTCTAAAGAACTTGACTTGGAGAAAAAATAAGAAGTTCTAAAATACAAGAAATGCTGTTTTACTTGCTTAATACCAGGCATCAATCAAGAGTTTGTAAATTAAATGTACAATGCTTGCTTTTTAATAGAGACGCCGTGAAGGAGTTCTCCTTCAAACTTTACTATTTCATATTTAGACAGAAGGCACACCACGGAGAATCTTAGCTTTTATTGATAATGGTTTACAGAGGTCTTTTTTGTTGCAGAGAACAAATAAGGAAATGAACCTGTAATTCATTGAAATTAAAAGTATCATACATTCGGTATTTGGAGGATCAACATTACCAAAACAAGATTACCGACTATGCGAAATAACTCTTAAGAATCTGAATACTGGATTTTCCTGTGATATCCGAGTCCTTCACGAACCAATTACTTATAGAAAAATACCTGGGATAAAGGAAGGAAACTGCGAAATGGAGTTAAAAGAAAAAACACATAACACTTACTGACCAAGGCAAAGACATCGATCCTTGGTCAGACATTGTCCAGGCATTGAGCTGCTGATAGGAACAGATTTTTGTTGACATTTACTCTCGGTAAAATACATCCACCGAAATATGGATTCGTCACATGCGAAACAAAACTAGGCTGGCTAATCATGAGCAAAGCTCTTGGTAAAAAATGAGAGAATAATTCTGCTCATCTGGTGACTTCATTGTAATAAAAAACAACTCTATCTCTGATCTTTGGAAGATAGAAACTTTGGGTATTAAGAATCAAGCTGAATCTAAGTCTGGAGAAGAAATGGTAAAATATGCTATGGATCACTTTTTGAAAATAAAAAAGCGGACATATGAAAATGGAAGATTCATAGTCAAATTGGCTTACATAAAAGCTAGAGAAATTCTACAAGAAAACATATCCATAGCTGAACAGCGTAATATCCGAACTTCCCAGAAGTTCAACGATAAAGGGAAGTTTACAGACTATGAGGCTGTTTTCGAAGAGTGGCTTGACAAAGATATAATTGAGAAAATTCCTGAAAATGTGATAGGAAAGTCAAGCTATTATTTGCCTCATAGAGTTATTTTTAAAGAAACCTCTACAAACTGCATCCAGTGTTTGATGCTTCGTATAGTGACAAGAAAGCTGCATCCTTTAATGATTGTGTGGATAAGGGACCGAATCTCATACAGTAAATTCCACCCATTTTAATGAAATTCGGAGGACCCGGTTTCGAATCCTGGAGAAGGCATGGTAGTAACTGTCCGCCCTTCATAGGAGGAAACGGTGGCTAATTATTAGGTGCCTTCACAATAAAATGGCACCGCTTCTGGCCTTAGGAGTGGCCATTGCTGAATAGGCAAGTGCCTACCATTGAATCAAGGAAGTTCAAACTGAATTATATTAGGGTAGTTTTGGATATTAAAAAGCCTTTCTTCAAATTTCTGTTGAAAAGGAAGACGAGGATGTTTTAAGATTCCCATGGCGGGAAGATTACGAATCTACACAATTTGAGATATATAGGCACTGTAGACTTGTTTCCGGTCTCACTTGTGTTTCGTGCAGTGTTTTCGTGTACGTATATGTGAAATGGATGAATAAGTATACATCTGTCAGCTTTTAATTCTATATGCCCGTTAACTTTCTAAGAGAGTTGTGGCATTTTTTGTTTACATCCAGCATCTTCTTTGGAACTTAAAAATCGGACGATACAAGGATGTAAAAACGTTTCCACCAAATGAGTGGAACAAAAGAATAATTACTTTATGTGATTGCTAACTTTTAACTGAAAAATGCAGAAGCAATCTAGAAGATAATTAATCAAGAAATAAATGCAAAGAAACCACAAATTAAACATAATGAAACTAAAAATTATATTATTTGTGATGAGCGCTTAGTGCTAGGCGAAATTAGTTTTATTGTTCGGCTTGAAATAAATTTTCTTTTTTGGGAATGACATCCATTTTTATATCTGAATGAAAAAACTCATTGAATCAGATTAAGGTTGTTTGCTTTTATTTCTTTTGACGACACAACACAAACGTAATTTAAGAGAAGAAACAACTGAATGAAACGAAATTCAGATAGAGTCTCAACATAAAGTGGTGACCCTGATCTGATCGTTAAATTTAAAGTACTATATTTTTACTGAAGAAAGAATTTTTAAGAAACGAGCACCTATTAGGGGTAACTTTACTAGATTGTATTACGTTTTGATTGAAAAGGTAAATACCGGAATTAGATAATTAAATAATACTGTTTTCTGTTAGAAAATCCGGTTAACGGAAAGCATGAAACAGAATATGCAGCAATCTAGGAGTACAATACAAAAATGATTGACGTAAAAGCGTAGACATGTATTTGAATAAACTTTCTGACTCGGGAAGTAGAAGCGTTGGCACAGTTTCTCCACAGATTAAACGAAACCTTTAACTACCAAAAATAGAACTGACTAAATTTAACGGCGAAATTAAGAATTGACTAGCTTACTGGAGCCAATTTAAACGCATTCATGATGAAGATTAATTAGAAAATGTAGATATTTTTCAAAATTTGATCCAGTCCGTAAGTGAAGGAACAAGAGCAAGTGAAATTATAAGCAGCTATCCACCGACAAACGAAAATTATTCTAAGGTTCGTGAGCTACTTAAATTAGTTATAATCAACGCTACGGAAGCAAAACGAAAATTAAGCACTTCACAAATTTATGATTAGGAGCACAGTTAAGAGCCTTAGAATCAATTGGTTTAAAATCTGACTAGTATTCAGCAATGTTTTTCCCTCTCGTTGAGTCTTACATACTGGAAGATATTTTTAGAATATGGTTACGTAATCCTATTATAAATTCCGATGATGACTCATCAAATAATGTTTATATGGAAAAATTGAAAAATTTGTTGCTTTTTTTGAAAACGGAATAGAAGGAGAAGAAATAATTCGTGGATTTAACCCGAGGGCTGCAATAAGAATAAAGAAAAAACAAATTGTTCAGCTCCTCTGTCCCCCACTACAGATTTGTTTGTAGAAGGAGTAGAAAAAAGAAAAAAAATATTGCTCCCTTTGTCTTTTGTGAGGTACTTCACGAAAACAGAGAATGTTACTACTCTAAAGAACTTGACTTGGAGAAAAAATAAGAAGTTCTAAAATACAAGAAATGCTGTTTTAATTGCTTAATACCAGGCATCAATCAAGAGTTTGTAAATTAAATGTACAATGCTTGCTTTTTAATAGAGACGCTGTGAAGGAGTTCTCCTTCAAACTTTACTATTTCATATTTAGACAGAAGGCACACCACGGAGAATCTTAGCTTTTATTGATAATGGTTTACAGAGGTCTTTTTTGTTGCAGAGAACAAATAAGGAAATGAACCTGTAATTCATTGAAATTAAAAGTATCATACATTCGGTATTTGGAGGATCAACATTACCAAAACAAGATTACCGACTATGCGAAATAACTCTTAAGAATCTGAATACTGGATTTTCCTGTGATATCCGAGTCCTTCACGAACCAATTACTTATAGAAAAATACCTGGGATAAAGGAAGGAAACTGCGAAATGGAGTTAAAAGAAAAAACACATAACACTTACTGACCAAGGCAAAGACATCGATCCTTGGTCAGACATTGTCCAGGCATTGAGCTGCTGATAGGAACAGATTTTTGTTGACATTTACTCTCGGTAAAATACATCCACCGAAATATGGATTCGTCACATGCGAAACAAAACTAGGCTTTCTAATCATGAGCAAAGCTCTTGGTAAAAAATGAGAGAATAATTCTGCTCATCTGGTGACTTCATTGTAATAAAAAACAACTCTATCTCTGATCTTTGGAAGATAGAAACTTTGGGTATTAAGAATCAAGCTGAATCTAAGTCTGGAGAAGAAATGGTAAAATATGCTATGGATCACTTTTTGAAAATAAAAAAGCGGACATATGAAAATGGAAGATTCATAGTCAAATTGGCTTACATAAAAGCTAGAGAAATTCTACAAGAAAACATATCCATAGCTGAACAGCGTAATATCCGAACTTCCCAGAAGTTCAACGATAAAGGGAAGTTTACAGACTATGAGGCTGTTTTCGAAGAGTGGCTTGACAAAGATATAATTGAGAAAATTCCTGAAAATGTGATAGGAAAGTCAAGCTATTATTTGCCTCATAGAGTTATTTTTAAAGAAACCTCTACAAACTGCATCCAGTGTTTGACGCTTCGTATCGTGACAAGAAAGCTGCATCCTTTAATGATTGTGTGGATAAGGGACCGAATCTCATACAGTAAATTCCACCCATTTTAATGAAATTCGGAGGACCCGGTTTCGAATCCTGGAGAAGGCATGGTAGTAACTGTCCGCCCTTCATAGGAGGAAACGGTGGCTATTTATTAGGTGCCTTCACAATAAAATGGCACCGCTTCTGGCCTTAGGAGTGGCCATTGCTGAATAGGCAAGTGCCTACCATTGAATCAAGGAAGGTCAAACTGAATTATATTAGGGTAGTTTTGGATATTAAAAAGCCTTTCTTCAAATTTCTGTTGAAAAGGAAGACGAGGATGTTTTAAGATTCCCATGGCGGGAAGATTACGAATCTACACAATTTGAGATATATAGGCCCTGTAGACTTGTTTCCGGTCTCACTTGTGTTTCGTGCAGTGTTTTCGTGTACGTATATGTGAAATGGATGAATAAGTATACATCTGTCAGCTTTTAATTCTATATGCCCGTTAACTTTCTAAGAGAGTTGTGGCATTTTTTGTTTACATCCAGCATCTTCTTTGGAACTTAAAAATCGGACGATACAAGGATGTAAAAACGTTTCCACCAATGAGTGAAACAAAAGAATAATTACTTTATGTGATTGCTAACTTTTAACTGAAAAATGCAGAAACAATCTAGAAGATAATTAATCAAGAAATAAATGCAAAGAAACCACAAATTAAACATAATGAAACTAAAAATTATATTATTTGTGATGAGCGCTTAGTGCTAGGCGAAATTAGTTTTATTGTTCGGCTTGAAATAAATTTTCTTTTTTGGGAATGACATCCATTTTTATATATGAATGAAAAAACTCATTGAATCAGATTAAGGTTATATTTCTTTTGACGACACAACACAAACGTAATTTAAGAGAAGAAACAACTGAATGAAACGAAATTCAGATAGAGTCTCAACATAAAGTGGTGACCCTGATCTGATCGTTAAATTTAAAGTACTATATTTTTACTGAAGAAAGAATTTTTAAGAAACGAGCACCTATTAGGGGTAACTTTACTAGATTGTATTACGTTTTGATTGAAAAGGTAAATACCGGAATTAGATAATTAAATAATACTGTTTTCTGTTAGAAAATCCGGTTAACGGAAAGCATGAAACAGAATATGCAGCAATCTAGGAGTACAATACAAAAATGATTGACGTAAAAGCGTAGACATGTATTTGAATAAACTTTCTGACTCGGGAAGTAGAAGCGTTGGCACAGTTTCTCCACAGATTAAACGAAACCTTTAACTACCAAAAATAGAACTGACTAAATTTAACGGCGAAATTAAGAATTGACTAGCTTACTGGAGCCAATTTAAACGCATTCATGATGAAGATTAATTAGAAAATGTAGATATTTTTCAAAATTTGATCCAGTCCGTAAGTGAAGGAACAAGAGCAAGTGAAATTATAAGCAGCTATCCACCGACAAACGAAAATTATTCTAAGGTTCGTGAGCTACTTAAATTAGTTATAATCAACGCTACGGAAGCAAAACGAAAATTAAGCACTTCACAAATTTATGATTAGGAGCACAGTTAAGAGCCTTAGAATCAATTGGTTTAAAATCTGACTAGTATTCAGCAATGTTTTTCCCTCTCGTTGAGTCTTACATACTGGAAGATATTTTTAGAATATGGTTACGTAATCCTATTATAAATTCCGATGATGACTCATCAAATAATGTTTATATGGAAAAATTGAAAAATTTGTTGCTTTTTTTGAAAACGGAATAGAAGGAGAAGAAATAATTCGTGGATTTAACCCGAGGGCTGCAATAAGAATAAAGAAAAAACAAATTCTTCAGCTCCTCTGTCCCCCACTACAGATTTGTTTGTAGAAGGAGTAGAAAAAAGAAAAAAAATATTGCTCCCTTTGTCTTTTGTGAGGTACTTCACGAAAACAGAGAATGTTACTACTCTAAAGAACTTGACTTGGAGAAAAAATAAGAAGTTCTAAAATACAAGAAATGCTGTTTTACTTGCTTAATACCAGGCATCAATCAAGAGTTTGTAAATTAAATGTACAATGCTTGCTTTTTAATAGAGACGCTGTGAAGGAGTTCTCCTTCAAACTTTACTATTTCATATTTAGACAGAAGGCACACCACGGAGAATCTTAGCTTTTATTGATAATGGTTTACAGAGGTCTTTTTTGTTGCAGAGAACAAATAAGGAAATGAACCTGTAATTCATTGAAATTAAAAGTATCATACATTCGGTATTTGGAGGATCAACATTACCAAAACAAGATTACCGACTATGCGAAATAACTCTTAAGAATCTGAATACTGGATTTTCCTGTGATATCCGAGTCCTTCACGAACCAATTACTTATAGAAAAATACCTGGGATAAAGGAAGGAAACTGCGAAATGGAGTTAAAAGAAAAAACACATAACACTTACTGACCAAGGCAAAGACATCGATCCTTGGTCAGACATTGTCCAGGCATTGAGCTGCTGATAGGAACAGATTTTTGTTGACATTTACTCTCGGTAAAATACATCCACCGAAATATGGATTCGTCACATGCGAAACAAAACTAGGCTTTCTAATCATGAGCAAAGCTCTTGGTAAAAAATGAGAGAATAATTCTGCTCATCTGGTGACTTCATTGTAATAAAAAAACACTCTATCTCTGATCTTTGGAAGATAGAAACTTTGGGTATTAAGAATCAAGCTGAATCTAAGTCTGGAGAAGAAATGGTAAAATATGCTATGGATCACTTTTTGAAAATAAAAAAGCGGACATATGAAAATGGAAGATTCATAGTCAAATTGGCTTACATAAAAGCTAGAGAAATTCTACAAGAAAACATATCCATAGCTGAACAGCGTAATATCCGAACTTCCCAGAAGTTCAACGATAAAGGGAAGTTTACAGACTATGAGGCTGTTTTCGAAGAGTGGCTTGACAAAGATATAATTGAGAAAATTCCTGAAAATGTGATAGGAAAGTCAAGCTATTATTTGCTTCATAGAGTTATTTTTAAAGAAACCTCTACAAACTGCATCCAGTGTTTGACGCTTCGTATCGTGACAAGAAAGCTGCATCCTTTAATGATTGTGTGGATAAGGGACCGAATCTCATACAGTAAATTCCACCCATTTTAATGAAATTCGGAGGACCCGGTTTCGAATCCTGGAGAAGGCATGGTAGTAACTGTCCGCCCTTCATAGGAGGAAACGGTGGCTATTTATTAGGTGCCTTCACAATAAAATGGCACCGCTTCTGGCCTTAGGAGTGGCCATTGCTGAATAGGCAAGTGCCTACCATTGAATCAAGGAAGGTCAAACTGAATTATATTAGGGTAGTTTTGGATATTAAAAAGCCTTTCTTCAAATTTCTGTTGAAAAGGAAGACGAGGATGTTTTAAGATTCCCATGGCGGGAAGATTACGAATCTACACAATTTGAGATATATAGGCCCTGTAGACTTGTTTCCGGTCTCACTTGTGTTTCGTGCAGTGTTTTCGTGTACGTATATGTGAAATGGATGAATAAGTATACATCTGTCAGCTTTTAATTCTATATGCCCGTTAACTTTCTAAGAGAGTTGTGGCATTTTTTGTTTACATCCAGCATCTTCTTTGGAACTTAAAAATCGGACGATACAAGGATGTAAAAACGTTTCCACCAATGAGTGAAACAAAAGAATAATTACTTTATGTGATTGCTAACTTTTAACTGAAAAATGCAGAAACAATCTAGAAGATAATTAATCAAGAAATAAATGCAAAGAAACCACAAATTAAACATAATGAAACTAAAAATTATATTATTTGTGATGAGCGCTTAGTGCTAGGCGAAATTAGTTTTATTGTTCGGCTTGAAATAAATTTTCTTTTTTGGGAATGACATCCATTTTTATATATGAATGAAAAAACTCATTGAATCAGATTAAGGTTGTTTGCTTTTATTTCTTTTGACGACACAACACAAACGTAATTTAAGAGAAGAAACAACTGAATGAAACGAAATTCAGATAGAGTCTCAACATAAAGTGGTGACCCTGATCTGATCGTTAAATTTAAAGTACTATATTTTTACTGAAGAAAGAATTTTTAAGAAACGAGCACCTATTAGGGGTAACTTTACTAGATTGTATTACGTTTTGATTGAAAAGGTAAATACCGGAATTAGATAATTAAATAATACTGTTTTCTGTTAGAAAATCCGGTTAACGGAAAGCATGAAACAGAATATGCAGCAATCTAGGAGTACAATACAAAAATGATTGACGTAAAAGCGTAGACATGTATTTGAATAAACTTTCTGACTCGGGAAGTAGAAGCGTTGGCACAGTTTCTCCACAGATTAAACGAAACCTTTAACTACCAAAAATAGAACTGACTAAATTTAACGGCGAAATTAAGAATTGACTAGCTTACTGGAGCCAATTTAAACGCATTCATGATGAAGATTAATTAGAAAATGTAGATATTTTTCAAAATTTGATCCAGTCCGTAAGTGAAGGAACAAGAGCAAGTGAAATTATAAGCAGCTATCCACCGACAAACGAAAATTATTCTAAGGTTCGTGAGCTACTTAAATTAGTTATAATCAACGCTACGGAAGCAAAACGAAAATTAAGCACTTCACAAATTTATGATTAGGAGCACAGTTAAGAGCCTTAGAATCAATTGGTTTAAAATCTGACTAGTATTCAGCAATGTTTTTCCCTCTCGTTGAGTCTTACATACTGGAAGATATTTTTAGAATATGGTTACGTAATCCTATTATAAATTCCGATGATGACTCATCAAATAATGTTTATATGGAAAAATTGAAAAATTTGTTGCTTTTTTTGAAAACGGAATAGAAGGAGAAGAAATAATTCGTGGATTTAACCCGAGGGCTGCAATAAGAATAAAGAAAAAACAAATTCTTCAGCTCCTCTGTCCCCCACTACAGATTTGTTTGTAGAAGGAGTAGAAAAAAGAAAAAAAATATTGCTCCCTTTGTCTTTTGTGAGGTACTTCACGAAAACAGAGAATGTTACTACTCTAAAGAACTTGACTTGGAGAAAAAATAAGAAGTTCTAAAATACAAGAAATGCTGTTTTACTTGCTTAATACCAGGCATCAATCAAGAGTTTGTAAATTAAATGTACAATGCTTGCTTTTTAATAGAGACGCTGTGAAGGAGTTCTCCTTCAAACTTTACTATTTCATATTTAGACAGAAGGCACACCACGGAGAATCTTAGCTTTTATTGATAATGGTTTACAGAGGTCTTTTTTGTTGCAGAGAACAAATAAGGAAATGAACCTGTAATTCATTGAAATTAAAAGTATCATACATTCGGTATTTGGAGGATCAACATTACCAAAACAAGATTACCGACTATGCGAAATAACTCTTAAGAATCTGAATACTGGATTTTCCTGTGATATCCGAGTCCTTCACGAACCAATTACTTATAGAAAAATACCTGGGATAAAGGAAGGAAACTGCGAAATGGAGTTAAAAGAAAAAACACATAACACTTACTGACCAAGGCAAAGACATCGATCCTTGGTCAGACATTGTCCAGGCATTGAGCTGCTGATAGGAACAGATTTTTGTTGACATTTACTCTCGGTAAAATACATCCACCGAAATATGGATTCGTCACATGCGAAACAAAACTAGGCTTTCTAATCATGAGCAAAGCTCTTGGTAAAAAATGAGAGAATAATTCTGCTCATCTGGTGACTTCATTGTAATAAAAAACAACTCTATCTCTGATCTTTGGAAGATAGAAACTTTGGGTATTAAGAATCAAGCTGAATCTAAGTCTGGAGAAGAAATGGTAAAATATGCTATGGATCACTTTTTGAAAATAAAAAAGCGGACATATGAAAATGGAAGATTCATAGTCAAATTGGCTTACATAAAAGCTAGAGAAATTCTACAAAAAAACATATCCATAGCTGAACAGCGTAATATCCGAACTTCCCAGAAGTTCAACGATAAAGGGAAGTTTACAGACTATGAGGCTGTTTTCGAAGAGTGGCTTGACAAAGATATAATTGAGAAAATTCCTGAAAATGTGATAGGAAAGTCAAGCTATTATTTGCCTCATAGAGTTATTTTTAAAGAAAACTCTACAAACTGCATCCAGTGTTTGACGCTTCGTATCGTGACAAGAAAGCTGCATCCTTTAATGATTGTGTGGATAAGGGTCCGAATCTCATACAGTAAATTCCACCCATTTAAATGAAATTCGGAGGAACCGGTTTCGAATCCGGGAGAAGGCATGGTAGTAACTGTCCGCCCTTCATAGGAGGAAACGGTGGCTATTTATTAGGTGCCTTCACAATAAAATGGCACCGCTTCTGGCCTTAGGAGTGGTCATTGCTGAATAGGCAAGTGCCTACCATTGAATCAAGGAAGTTCAAACTGAATTATATTAGGGTAGTTTTGGATATTAAAAAGCCTTTCTTCAAATTTCTGTTGAAAAGGAAGACGAGGATGTTTTAAGATTCCCATGGCGGGAAGATTACGAATCTACACAATTTGAGATATATAGGCCCTGTAGACTTGTTTCCGGTCTCACTTGTGTTTCGTGCAGTGTTTTCGTGTACGTATATGTGAAATGGATGAATAAGTATACATCTGTCAGCTTTTAATTCTATATGCCCGTTAACTTTCTAAGAGAGTTGTGGCATTTTTTGTTTACATCCAGCATCTTCTTTGGAACTTAAAAATCGGACGATACAAGGATGTAAAAACGTTTCCACCAGTGAGTGAAACAAAAGAATAATTACTTTATGTGATTGCTAACTTTTAACTGAAAAATGCAGAAGCAATCTAGAAGATAATTAATCAAGAAATAAATGCAAAGAAACCACAAATTAAACATAATGAAACTAAAAATTATATTATTTGTGATGAGCGCTTAGTGCTAGGCGAAATTAGTTTTATTGTTCGGCTTGAAATAAATTTTCTTTTTTGGGAATGACATCCATTTTTATATATGAATGAAAAAACTCATTGAATCAGATTAAGGTTGTTTGCTTTTATTTCTTTTGACGACACAACACAAACGTAATTTAAGAGAAGAAACAACTGAATGAAACGAAATTCAGATAGAGTCTCAACATAAAGTGGTGACCCTGATCTGATCGTTAAATTTAAAGTACTATATTTTTACTGAAGAAAGAATTTTTAAGAAACGAGCACCTATTAGGGGTAACTTTACTAGATTGTATTATGTTTTGATTGAAAAGGTAAATACCGGAATTAGATAATTAAATAATACTGTTTTCTGTTAGAAAATCCGGTTAACGGAAAGCATGAAACAGAATATGCAGCAATCTAGGAGTACAATACAAAAATGATTGACGTAAAAGCGTAGACATGTATTTGAATAAACTTTCTGACTCGGGAAGTAGAAGCGTTGGCACAGTTTCTCCACAGATTAAACGAAACCTTTAACTACCAAAAATAGAACTGACTAAATTTAACGGCGAAATTAAGAATTGACTAGCTTACTGGAGCCAATTTAAACGCATTCATGATGAAGATTAATTAGAAAATGTAGATATTTTTCAAAATTTGATCCAGTCCGTAAGTGAAGGAACAAGAGGAAGTGAAATTATAAGCAGCTATCCACCGACAAACGAAAATTATTCTAAGGTTCGTGAGCTACTTAAATTAGTTATAATCAACGCTACGGAAGCAAAACGAAAATTAAGCACTTCACAAATTTATGATTAGAAGCACAGTTATCATCGGAGCACCTTAGAATCAATTGGTTTAAAATCTGACTAGTATTCAGCAATGTTTTTCCCTCTCGTTGAGTCTTACATACTGGAAGATATTTTTAGAATATGGTTACGTAATCCTATTATAAATTCCGATGGTGACTCATCAAATAATGTTTATATGGAAAAATTGAAAAATTTGTTGCTTTTTTTGAAAACGGAATAGAAGGAGAAGAAATAATTCGTGGATTTAACCCGAGGGCTGCAATAAGAATAAAGAAAAAACAAATTGTTCAGCTCCTCTGTCCCCCACTACAGATTTGTTTGTAGAAGGAGTAGAAAAAAGAAAAAAAATATTGCTCCCTTTGTCTTTTGTGAGGTACTTCACGAAAACAGAGAATGTTACTACTCTAAAGAACTTGACTTGGAGAAAAAATAAGAAGTTCTAAAATAAAAGAAATGCTGTTTTACTTGCTTAATACCAGGCATCAATCAAGAGTTTGTAAATTAAATGTACAATGCTTGCTTTTTAATAGAGACGCTGTGAAGGAGTTCTCCTTCAAACTTTACTATTTCATATTTAGACAGAAGGCACACCACGGAGAATCTTAGCTTTTATTGATAATGGTTTACAGAGGTCTTTTTTGTTGCAGAGAACAAATAAGGAAATGAACCTGTAATTCATTGAAATTAAAAGTATCATACATTCGGTATTTGGAGGATCAACATTACCAAAACAAGATTACCGACTATGCGAAATAACTCTTAAGAATCTGAATACTGGATTTTCCTGTGATATCCGAGTCCTTCACGAACCAATTACTTATAGAAAAATACCTGGGATAAAGGAAGGAAACTGCGAAATGGAGTTAAAAGAAAAAACACATAACACTTACTGACCAAGGCAAAGACATCGATCCTTGGTCAGACATTGTCCAGGCATTGAGCTGCTGATAGGAACAGATTTTTGTTGACATTTACTCTCGGTAAAATACATCCACCGAAATATGGATTCGTCACATGCGAAACAAAACTAGGCTTTCTAATCATGAGCAAAGCTCTTGGTAAAAAATGAGAGAATAATTCTGCTCATCTGGTGACTTCATTGTAATAAAAAACAACTCTATCTCTGATCTTTGGAAGATAGAAACTTTGGGTATTAAGAATCAAGCTGAATCTAAGTCTGGAGAAGAAATGGTAAAATATGCTATGGATAACTTTTTGAAAATAAAAAAGCGGACATATGAAAATGGAAGATTCATAGTCAAATTGGCTTACATAAAAGCTAGAGAAATTCTACAAAAAACATATCCATAGCTGAACAGCGTAATATCCGAACTTCCCAGAAGTTCAACGATAAAGGGAAGTTTACAGACTATGAGGCTGTTTTCGAAGAGTGGCTTGACAAAGATATAATTGAGAAAATTCCTGAAAATGTGATAGGAAAGTCAAGCTATTATTTGCCTCATAGAGTTATTTTTAAAGAAAACTCTACAAACTGCATCCAGTGTTTGACGCTTCGTATCGTGACAAGAAAGCTGCATCCTTTAATGATTGTGTGGATAAGGGTCCGAATCTCATACAGTAAATTCCACCCATTTAAATGAAATTCGGAGGAACCGGTTTCGAATCCTGGAGAAGGCATGGTAGTAACTGTCCGCCCTTCATAGGAGGAAACGGTGGCTATTTATTAGGTGCCTTCACAATAAAATGGCACCGCTTCTGGCCTTAGGAGTGGTCATTGCTGAATAGGCAAGTGCCTACCATTGAATCAAGGAAGTTCAAACTGAATTATATTAGGGTAGTTTTGGATATTAAAAAGCCTTTCTTCAAATTTCTGTTGAAAAGGAAGACGAGGATGTTTTAAGATTCCCATGGCGGGAAGATTACGAATCTACACAATTTGAGATATATAGGCCCTGTAGACTTGTTTCCGGTCTCACTTGTGTTTCGTGCAGTGTTTTCGTGTACGTATATGTGAAATGGATGAATAAGTATACATCTGTCAGCTTTTAATTCTATATGCCCGTTAACTTTCTAAGAGAGTTGTGGCATTTTTTGTTTACATCCAGCATCTTCTTTGGAACTTAAAAATCGGACGATACAAGGATGTAAAAACGTTTCCACCAGTGAGTGAAACAAAAGAATAATTACTTTATGTGATTGCTAACTTTTAACTGAAAAATGCAGAAGCAATCTAGAAGATAATTAATCAAGAAATAAATGCAAAGAAACCACAAATTAAACATAATGAAACTAAAAATTATATTATTTGTGATGAGCGCTTAGTGCTAGGCGAAATTAGTTTTATTGTTCGGCTTGAAATAAATTTTCTTTTTTGGGAATGACATCCATTTTTATATATGAATGAAAAAACTCATTGAACCAGATTAAGGTTGTTTGCTTTTATTTCTTTTGACGACACAACACAAACGTAATTTAAGAGAAGAAACAACTGAATGAAACGAAATTCAGATAGAGTCTCAACATAAAGTGGTGACCCTGATCTGATCGTTAAATTTAAAGTACTATATTTTTACTGAAGAAAGAATTTTTAAGAAACGAGCACCTATTAGGGGTAACTTTACTAGATTGTATTATGTTTTGATTGAAAAGGTAAATACCGGAATTAGATAATTAAATAATACTGTTTTCTGTTAGAAAATCCGGTTAACGGAAAGCATGAAACAGAATATGCAGCAATCTAGGAGTACAATACAAAAATGATTGACGTAAAAGCGTAGACATGTATTTGAATAAACTTTCTGACTCGGGAAGTAGAAGCGTTGGCACAGTTTCTCCACAGATTAAACGAAACCTTTAACTACCAAAAATAGAACTGACTAAATTTAACGGCGAAATTAAGAATTGACTAGCTTACTGGAGCCAATTTAAACGCATTCATGATGAAGATTAATTAGAAAATGTAGATATTTTTCAAAATTTGATCCAGTCCGTAAGTGAAGGAACAAGAGCAAGTGAAATTATAAGCAGCTATCCACCGACAAACGAAAATTATTCTAAGGTTCGTGAGCTACTTAAATTAGTTATAATCAACGCTACGGAAGCAAAACGAAAATTAAGCACTTCACAAATTTATGATTAGAAGCACAGTTATCATCGGAGCACCTTAGAATCAATTGGTTTAAAATCTGACTAGTATTCAGCAATGTTTTTCCCTCTCGTTGAGTCTTACATACTGGAAGATATTTTTAGAATATGGTTACGTAATCCTATTATAAATTCCGATGATGACTCATCAAATAATGTTTATATGGAAAAATTGAAAAATTTGTTGCTTTTTTTGAAAACGGAATAGAAGGAGAAGAAATAATTCGTGGATTTAACCCGAGGGCTGCAATAAGAATAAAGAAAAAACAAATTGTTCAGCTCCTCTGTCCCCCACTACAGATTTGTTTGTAGAAGGAGTAGAAAAAAGAAAAAAAATATTGCTCCCTTTGTCTTTTGTGAGGTACTTCACGAAAACAGAGAATGTTACTACTCTAAAGAACTTGACTTGGAGAAAAAATAAGAAGTTCTAAAATACAAGAAATGCTGTTTTACTTGCTTAATACCAGGCATCAATCAAGAGTTTGTAAATTAAATGTACAATGCTTGCTTTTTAATAGAGACGCTGTGAAGGAGTTCTCCTTCAAACTTTACTATTTCATATTTAGACAGAAGGCACACCACGGAGAATCTTAGCTTTTATTGATAATGGTTTACAGAGGTCTTTTTTGTTGCAGAGAACAAATAAGGAAATGAACCTGTAATTCATTGAAATTAAAAGTATCATACATTCGGTATTTGGAGGATCAACATTACCAAAACAAGATTACCGACTATGCGAAATAACTCTTAAGAATCTGAATACTGGATTTTCCTGTGATATCCGAGTCCTTCACGAACCAATTACTTATAGAAAAATACCTGGGATAAAGGAAGGAAACTGCGAAATGGAGTTAAAAGAAAAAACACATAACACTTACTGACCAAGGCAAAGACATCGATCCTTGGTCAGACATTGTCCAGGCATTGAGCTGCTGATAGGAACAGATTTTTGTTGACATTTACTCTCGGTAAAATACATCCACCGAAATATGGATTCGTCTCATGCGAAACAAAACTAGGCTTTCTAATCATGAGCAAAGCTCTTGGTAAAAAATGAGAGAATAATTCTGCTCATCTGGTGACTTCATTGTAATAAAAAACAACTCTATCTCTGATCTTTGGAAGATAGAAACTTTGGGTATTAAGAATCAAGCTGAATCTAAGTCTGGAGAAGAAATGGTAAAATATGCTATGGATCACTTTTTGAAAATAAAAAAGCGGACATATGAAAATGGAAGATTCATAGTCAAATTGGCTTACATAAAAGCTAGAGAAATTCTACAAGAAAACATATCCATAGCTGAACAGCGTAATATCCGAACTTCCCAGAAGTTCAACGATAAAGGGAAGTTTACAGACTATGAGGCTGTTTTCGAAGAGTGGCTTGACAAAGATATAATTGAGAAAATTCCTGAAAATGTGATAGGAAATTCAAGCTATTATTTGCCTCATAGAGTTATTTTTAAAGAAAACTCTACAAACTGCATCCAGTGTTTGACGCTTCGTATCGTGACAAGAAAGCTGCATCCTTTAATGATTGTGTGGATAAGGGTCCGAATCTCATACAGTAAATTCCACCCATTTTAATGAAATTCGGAGGAACCGGTTTCGAATCCTGGAGAAGGCATGGTAGTAACTGTCCGCCCTTCATAGGAGGAAACGGTGGCTATTTATTAGGTGCCTTCACAATAAAATGGCACCGCTTCTGGCCTTAGGAGTGGCCATTGCTGAATAGGCAAGTGCCTACCATTGAATCAAGGAAGTTCAAACTGAATTATATTAGGGTAGTTTTGGATATTAAAAAGCCTTTCTTCAAATTTCTGTTGAAAAGGAAGACGAGAATGTTTTAAGATTCCCATGGCGGGAAGATTACGAATCTACACAATTTGAGATATATAGGCACTGTAGACTTGTTTCCGGTCTCACTTGTGTTTCGTGCAGTGTTTTCGTGTACGTATATGTGAAATGGATGAATAAGTATACATCTGTCAGCTTTTAATTCTATATGCCCGTTAACTTTCTAAGAGAGTTGTGGCATTTTTTGTTTACATCCAGCATCTTCTTTGGAACTTAAAAATCGGACGATACATGGATGTAAAAACGTTTCCACCAATGAGTGGAACAAAAGAATAATTAGTTTATGTGATTGCTAAATTTTAACTGAAAAATGCAGAAGCAATCTAGAAGATAATTAATCAAGAAATAAATGCAAAGAAACCACAAATTAAACATAATGAAACTAAAAATTATATTATTTGTGATGAGCGCTTAGTGCTAGGCGAAATTAGTTTTATTGTTCGGCTTGAAATAAATTTTTTTTTTGGGAATGACATCCATTTTTATATATGAATGAAAAAACTCATTGAATCAGATTAAGGTTGTTTGCTTTTATTTCTTTTGACGACACAACACAAACGTAATTTAAGAGAAGAAACAACTGAATGAAACGAAATTCAGATAGAGTCTCAACATAAAGTGGTGACCCTGATCTGATCGTTAAATTTAAAGTACTATATTTTTACTGAAGAAAGAATTTTTAAGAAACGAGCACCTATTAGGGGTAACTTTACTAGATTGTATTACGTTTTGATTGAAAAGGTAAATACCGGAATTAGATAATTAAATAATACTGTTTTCTGTTAGAAAATCCGGTTAACGGAAAGCATGAAACAGAATATGCAGCAATCTAGGAGTACAATACAAAAATGATTGACGTAAAAGCGTAGACATGTATTTGAATAAACTTTCTGACTCGGGAAGTAGAAGCGTTGGCACAGTTTCTCCACAGATTAAACGAAACCTTTAACTACCAAAAATAGAACTGACTAAATTTAACGGCGAAATTAAGAATTGACTAGCTTACTGGAGCCAATTTAAACGCATTCATGATGAAGATTAATTAGAAAATGTAGATATTTTTCAAAATTTGATCCAGTCCGTAAGTGAAGGAACAGGAGCAAGTGAAATTATAAGCAGCTATCCACCGACAAACGAAAATTATTCTAAGGTTCGTGAGCTACTTAAATTAGTTATAATCAACGCTACGGAAGCAAAACGAAAATTAAGCACTTCACAAATTTATGATTAGGAGCACAGTTAAGAGCCTTAGAATCAATTGGTTTAAAATCTGACTAGTATTCAGCAATGTTTTTCCCTCTCGTTGAGTCTTACATACTGGAAGATATTTTTAGAATATGGTTACGTAATCCTATTATAAATTCCGATGGTGACTCATCAAATAATGTTTATATGGAAAAATTGAAAAATTTGTTGCTTTTTTTGAAAACGGAATAGAAGGAGAAGAAATAATTCGTGGATTTAACCCGAGGGCTGCAATAAGAATAAAGAAAAAACAAATTGTTCAGCTCCTCTGTCCCCCACTACAGATTTGTTTGTAGAAGGAGTAGAAAAAAGAAAAAAATATTGCTCCCTTTGTCTTTTGTGAGGTACTTCACGAAAACAGAGAATGTTACTACTCTAAAGAACTTGACTTGGAGAAAAAATAAGAAGTTCTAAAATACAAGAAATGCTGTTTTACTTGCTTAATACCAGGCATCAATCAAGAGTTTGTAAATTAAATGTACAATGCTTGCTTTTTAATAGAGACGCTGTGAAGGAGTTCTCCTTCAAACTTTACTATTTCATATTTAGACAGAAGGCACACCACGGAGAATCTTAGCTTTTATTGATAATGGTTTACAGAGGTCTTTTTTGTTGCAGAGAACAAATAAGGAAATGAACCTGTAATTCATTGAAATTAAAAGTATCATACATTCGGTATTTGGAGGATCAACATTACCAAAACAAGATTACCGACTATGCGAAATAACTCTTAAGAATCTGAATACTGGATTTTCCTGTGATATCCGAGTCCTTCACGAACCAATTACTTATAGAAAAATACCTGGGATAAAGGAAGGAAACTGCGAAATGGAGTTAAAAGAAAAAACACATAACACTTACTGACCAAGGCAAAGACATCGATCCTTGGTCAGACATTGTCCAGGCATTGAGCTGCTGATAGGAACAGATTTTTGTTGACATTTACTCTCGGTAAAATACATCCACCGAAATATGGATTCGTCTCATGCGAAACAAAACTAGGCTTTCTAATCATGAGCAAAGCTCTTGGTAAAAAATGAGAGAATAATTCTGCTCATCTGGTGACTTCATTGTAATAAAAAACAACTCTATCTCTGATCTTTGGAAGATAGAAACTTTGGGTATTAAGAATCAAGCTGAATCTAAGTCTGGAGAAGAAATGGTAAAATATGCTATGGATCACTTTTTGAAAATAAAAAAGCGGACATATGAAAATGGAAGATTCATAGTCAAATTGGCTTACATAAAAGCTAGAGAAATTCTACAAGAAAACATATCCATAGCTGAACAGCGTAATATCCGAACTTCCCAGAAGTTCAACGATAAAGGGAAGTTTACAGACTATGAGGCTGTTTTCGAAGAGTGGCTTGACAAAGATATAATTGAGAAAATTCCTGAAAATGTGATAGGAAAGTCAAGCTATTATTTGCCTCATAGAGTTATTTTTAAAGAAAACTCTACAAACTGCATCCAGTGTTTGACGCTTCGTATCGTGACAAGAAAGCTGCATCCTTTAATGATTGTGTGGATAAGGGTACGAATCTCATACAGTAAATTCCACCCATTTTAATGAAATTCGGAGGAACCGGTTTCGAATCCTGGAGAAGGCATGGTAGTAACTGTCCGCCCTTCATAGGAGGAAACGGTGGCTATTTATTAGGTGCCTTCACAATAAAATGGCACCGCTTCTGGCCTTAGGAGTGGCCATTGCTGAATAGGCAAGTGCCTACCATTGAATCAAGGAAGTTCAAACTGAATTATATTAGGGTAGTTTTGGATATTAAAAAGCCTTTCTTCAAATTTCTGTTGAAAAGGAAGACGAGAATGTTTTAAGATTCCCATGGCGGGAAGATTACGAATCTACACAATTTGAGATATAGAGGCACTGTAGACTTGTTTCCGGTCTCACTTGTGTTTCGTGCAGTGTTTTCGTGTACGTATATGTGAAATGGATGAATAAGTATACATCTGTCAGCTTTTAATTCTATATGCCCGTTAACTTTCTAAGAGAGTTGTGGCATTTTTTGTTTACATCCAGCATCTTCTTTGGAACTTAAAAATCGGACGATACAAGGATGTAAAAACGTTTCCACCAATGAGTGGAACAAAAGAATAATTAATTTATGTGATTGCTAACTTTTAACTGAAAAATGCAGAAGCAATCTAGAAGATAATTAATCAAGAAATAAATGCAAAGAAACCACAAATTAAACATAATGAAACTAAAAATTATATTATTTGTGATGAGCGCTTAGTGCTAGGCGAAATTAGTTTTATTGTTCGGCTTGAAATAAATTTTTTTTTTTGGGAATGACATCCATTTTTATATATGAATGAAAAAACTCATTGAATCAGATTAAGGTTGTTTGCTTTTATTTCTTTTGACGACACAACACAAACGTAATTTAAGAGAAGAAACAACTGAATGAAACGAAATTCAGATAGAGTCTCAACATAAAGTGGTGACCCTGATCTGATCGTTAAATTTAAAGTACTATATTTTTACTGAAGAAAGAATGTTTAAGAAACGAGCACCTATTAGGGGTAACTTTACTAGATTGTATTACGTTTTGATTGAAAAGGTAAATACCGGAATTAGATAATTAAATAATACTGTTTTCTGTTAGAAAATCCGGTTAACGGAAAGCATGAAACAGAATATGCAGCAATCTAGGAGTACAATACAAAAATGATTGACGTAAAAGCGTAGACATGTATTTGAATAAACTTTCTGACTCGGGAAGTAGAAGCGTTGGCACAGTTTCTCCACAGATTAAACGAAACCTTTAACTACCAAAAATAGAACTGACTAAATTTAACGGCGAAATTAAGAATTGACTAGCTTACTGGAGCCAATTTAAACGCATTCATGATGAAGATTAATTAGAAAATGTAGATATTTTTCAAAATTTGATCCAGTCCGTAAGTGAAGGAACAAGAGCAAGTGAAATTATAAGCAGCTATCCACCGACAAACGAAAATTATTCTAAGGTTCGTGAGCTATTTAAATTAGTTATAATCAACGCTACGGAAGCAAAACGAAAATTAAGCACTTCACAAATTTATGATTAGGAGCACAGTTAAGAGCCTTAGAATCAATTGGTTTAAAATCTGACTAGTATTCAGCAATGTTTTTCCCTCTCGTTGAGTCTTACATACTGGAAGATATTTTTAGAATATGGTTACGTAATCCTATTATAAATTCCGATGATGACTCATCAAATAATGTTTATATGGAAAAATTGAAAAATTTGTTGCTTTTTTTGAAAACGGAATAGAAGGAGAAGAAATAATTCGTGGATTTAACCCGAGGGCTGCAATAAGAATAAAGAAAAAACAAATTGTTCAGCTCCTCTGTCCCCCACTACAGATTTGTTTGTAGAAGGAGTAGAAAAAAGAAAAAAAATATTGCTCCCTTTGTCTTTTGTGAGGTACTTCACGAAAACAGAGAATGTTACTACTCTAAAGAACTTGACTTGGAGAAAAAATAAGAAGTTCTAAAATACAAGAAATGCTGTTTTACTTGCTTAATACCAGGCATCAATCAAGAGTTTGTAAATTAAATGTACAATGCTTGCTTTTTAATAGAGACGCTGTGAAGGAGTTCTCCTTCAAACTTTACTATTTCATATTTAGACAGAAGGCACACCACGGAGAATCTTAGCTTTTATTGATAATGGTTTACAGAGGTCTTTTTTGTTGCAGAGAACAAATAAGGAAATGAACCTGTAATTCATTGAAATTAAAAGTATCATACATTCGGTATTTGGAGGATCAACATTACCAAAACAAGATTACCGACTATGCGAAATAACTCTTAAGAATCTGAATACTGGATTTTCCTGTGATATCCGAGTCCTTCACGAACCAATTACTTATAGAAAAATACCTGGGATAAAGGAAGGAAACTGCGAAATGGAGTTAAAAGAAAAAACACATAACACTTACTGACCAAGGCAAAGACATCGATCCTTGGTCAGACATTGTCCAGGCATTGAGCTGCTGATAGGAACAGATTTTTGTTGACATTTACTCTCGGTAAAATACATCCACCGAAATATGGATTCGTCACATGCGAAACAAAACTAGGCTGGCTAATCATGTGCAAAGCTCTTGGTAAAAAATGAGAGAATAATTTTGCTCATCTGGTGACTTCATTGTAATAAAAAACAACTCTATCTCTGATCTTTGGAAGATAGAAACTTTGGGTATTAAGAATCAAGCTGAATCTAAGTCTGGAGAAGAAATGGTAAAATATGCTATGGATCACTTTTTGAAAATAAAAAAGCGCACATATGAAAATGGAAGATTCATAGTCAAATTGGCTTACATAAAAGCTAGAGAAATTCTACAAGAAAACATATCCATAGCTGAACAGCGTAATATCCGAACTTCCCAGAAGTTCAACGATAAAGGGAAGTTTACAGACTATGAGGCTGTTTTCGAAGAGTGGCTTGACAAAGATATAATTGAGAAAATTCCTGAAAATGTGATAGGAAAGTCAAGCTATTATTTGCCTCATAGAGTTATTTTTAAAGAAACCTCTACAAACTGCATCCAGTGTTTGATGCTTCGTATCGTGACAAGAAAGCTGCATCCTTTAATGATTGTGTGGATAAGGGACCGAATCTCATACAGTAAATTCCACCCATTTTAATGAAATTCGGAGGACCCGGTTTCGAATCCTGAGAAGGCATGGTAGTAACTGTCCGCCCTTCATAGGAGGAAACGGTGGCTATTTATTAGGTGCCTTCACAATAAAATGGCACCGCTTCTGGCCTTAGGAGTGGCCATTGCTGAATAGGCAAGTGCCTACCATTGAATCAAGGAAGTTCAAACTGAATTATATTAGGGTAGTTTTGGATATTAAAAAGCCTTTCTTCAAATTTCTGTTGAAAAGGAAGACGAGGATGTTTTAAGATTCCCATGGCGGGAAGATTACGAATCTAAACAATTTGAGATATATAGGCACTGTAGACTTGTTTCCGGTCTCACTTGTGTTTCGTGCAGTGTTTTCGTGTACGTATATGTGAAATATATGAATAAGTATACATCTGTCAGCTTTTAATTCTATATGCCCGTTAACTTTCTAAGAGAGTTGTGGCATTTTTTGTTTACATCCAGCATCTTCTTTGGAACTTAAAAATCGGACGATACAAGGATGTAAAAACGTTTCCACCAATGAGTGAAACAAAAGAATAATTACTTTATGTGATTGCTAACTTTTAACTGAAAAATGCAGAAACAATCTAGAAGATAATTAATCAAGAAATAAATGCAAAGAAACCACAAATTAAACATAATGAAACTAAAAATTATATTATTTGTGATGAGCGCTTAGTGCTAGGCGAAATTAGTTTTATTGTTCGGCTTGAAATAAATTTTCTTTTTTGGGAATGACATCCATTTTTATATATGAATGAAAAAACTCATTGAATCAGATTAAGGTTATATTTCTTTTGACGACACAACACAAACGTAATTTAAGAGAAGAAACAACTGAATGAAACGAAATTCAGATAGAGTCTCAACATAAAGTGGTGACCCTGATCTGATCGTTAAATTTAAAGTACTATATTTTTACTGAAGAAAGAATTTTTAAGAAACGAGCACCTATTAGGGGTAACTTTACTAGATTGTATTATGTTTTGATTGAAAAGGTAAATACCGGAATTAGATAATTAAATAATACTGTTTTCTGTTAGAAAATCCGGTTAACGGAAAGCATGAAACAGAATATGCAGCAATCTAGGAGTACAATACAAAAATGATTGACGTAAAAGCGTAGACATGTATTTGAATAAACTTTCTGACTCGGGAAGTAGAAGCGTTGGCACAGTTTCTCCACAGATTAAACGAAACCTTTAACTACCAAAAATAGAACTGACTAAATTTAACGGCGAAATTAAGAATTGACTAGCTTACTGGAGCCAATTTAAACGCATTCATGATGAAGATTAATTAGAAAATGTAGATATTTTTCAAAATTTGATCCAGTCCGTAAGTGAAGGAACAAGAGCAAGTGAAATTATAAGCAGCTATCCACCGACAAACGAAAATTATTCTAAGGTTCGTGAGCTACTTAAATTAGTTATAATCAACGCTACGGAAGCAAAACGAAAATTAAGCACTTCACAAATTTATGATTAGGAGCACAGTTAAGAGCCTCAGAATCAATTGGTTTAAAATCTGACTAGTATTTAGCAATGTTTTTCCCTCTCGTTGAGTCTTACATACTGGAAGATATTTTTAGAATATGGTTACGTAATCCTATTATAAATTCCGATGATGACTCATCAAATAATGTTTATATGGAAAAATTGAAAAATTTGTTGCTTTTTTTGAAAACGGAATAGAAGGAGAAGAAATAATTCGTGGATTTAACCCGAGGGCTGCAATAAGAATAAAGAAAAAACAAATTGTTCAGCTCCTCTGTCCCCCACTACAGATTTGTTTGTAGAAGGAGTAGAAAAAAGAAAAAAAATATTGCTCCCTTTGTCTTTTGTGAGGTACTTCACGAAAACAGAGAATGTTACTACTCTAAAGAACTTGACTTGGAGAAAAAATAAGAAGTTCTAAAATACAAGAAATGCTGTTTTACTTGCTTAATACCAGGCATCAATCAAGAGTTTGTAAATTAAATGTACAATGCTTGCTTTTTAATAGAGACGCCGTGAAGGAGTTCTCCTTCAAACTTTACTATTTCATATTTAGACAGAAGGCACACCACGGAGAATCTTAGCTTTTATTGATAATGGTTTACAGAGGTCTTTTTTGTTGCAGAGAACAAATAAGGAAATGAACCTGTAATTCATTGAAATTAAAAGTATCATACATTCGGTATTTGGAGGATCAACATTACCAAAACAAGATTACCGACTATGCGAAATAACTCTTAAGAATCTGAATACTGGATTTTCCTGTGATATCCGAGTCCTTCACGAACCAATTACTTATAGAAAAATACCTGGGATAAAGGAAGGAAACTGCGAAATGGAGTTAAAAGAAAAAACACATAACACTTACTGACCAAGGCAAAGACATCGATCCTTGGTCAGACATTGTCCAGGCATTGAGCTGCTGATAGGAACAGATTTTTGTTGACATTTACTCTCGGTAAAATACATCCACCGAAATATGGATTCGTCACATGCGAAACAAAACTAGGCTGGCTAATCATGAGCAAAGCTCTTGGTAAAAAATGAGAGAATAATTCTGCTCATCTGGTGACTTCATTGTAATAAAAAACAACTCTATCTCTGATCTTTGGAAGATAGAAACTTTGGGTATTAAGAATCAAGCTGAATCTAAGTCTGGAGAAGAAATGGTAAAATATGCTATGGATCACTTTTTGAAAATAAAAAAGCGGACATATGAAAATGGAAGATTCATAGTCAAATTGGCTTACATAAAAGCTAGAGAAATTCTACAAGAAAACATATCCATAGCTGAACAGCGTAATATCCGAACTTCCCAGAAGTTCAACGATAAAGGGAAGTTTACAGACTATGAGGCTGTTTTCGAAGAGTGGCTTGACAAAGATATAATTGAGAAAATTCCTGAAAATGTGATAGGAAAGTCAAGCTATTATTTGCCTCATAGAGTTATTTTTAAAGAAACCTCTACAAACTGCATCCAGTGTTTGACGCTTCGTATCGTGACAAGAAAGCTGCATCCTTTAATGATTGTGTGGATAAGGGACCGAATCTCATACAGTAAATTCCACCCATTTTAATGAAATTCGGAGGACCCGGTTTCGAATCCTGGAGAAGGCATGGTAGTAACTGTCCGCCCTTCATAGGAGGAAACGGTGGCTATTTATTAGGTGCCTTCACAATAAAATGGCACCGCTTCTGGCCTTAGGAGTGGCCATTGCTGAATAGGCAAGTGCCTACCATTGAATCAAGGAAGTTCAAACTGAATTATATTAGGGTAGATTTGGATATTAAAAAGCCTTTCTTCAAATTTCTGTTGAAAAGGAAGACGAGGATGTTTTAAGATTCCCATGGCGGGAAGATTACGAATCTACACAATTTGAGATATATAGGCACTGTAGACTTGTTTCCGGTCTCACTTGTATTCCTTGGCAGCGATCATAAGCTTCCATTTAGAAAAAACCAAAGAGCTTTTTACAGAAACCACAAAATTATTGCAAAATGCCTTTTATGTTGATAGTGTGACTTCAGTATGCAATGAAGATCTCTCTCTCTCTATTCCCGGGTCAAAAAAATTGCTTCTTAGTGCTTGCTTTCATCTTGGTGGTAGTATACCATGGAGCCAGTACAGAATGGACCCACTGATCGAACCTCAGTGCCTGGTTTATAATGGAATAGAAATGAAGATGGCATTTTCTGCCACCTAGAGAATGATGATTTTAGTTTTGACTTTTATACTATAAGTATCCTATCAGAAACTCAAAAGATGTTTGATCCACAGGTACTTTTATATCCTGTAATTATCTGTTTAAAACTCATGGTACAAGACAGTTGGAAATTAACATTACGCTAGGATAAAATCCTACCAGATGAAATTCAGAAAAAAATCAAAACTTACATTGTTGAAATGAAGCTACTATCAAACGTTAAAATCCCTAGATGAGTAAAAGATCAATGGCTGTACAGAAAGATGGCTGTACAGAAAGTAGCATCACAAAAGCAAAGCTTGCTAGCGTCACAAAAGGTGATAACAAAAGATCACTTACACCGCTATTGTATTTCTAAGAAATGCCCAGGCAGAAGAAGTCCAAACGTGTTTTATACAGGCAAAAATAAAGTAACTTATTTAAAAGATATCTCAGCACCCTGTGCAGAATTATTGGCATGCTGCATAGGAGCCCGATTAACTTCAGCTAAATTAAATTAATTGGAAAAGTTATGAACCTGAAAGTTATACCAAGATTTTACTGGATGGACTGTTTTACACCCATCTGTTGGCTACAACGAGAAGCACACTGGGGTACATTTGTCAATAACCGAGTGGAGAAGATAAAACACCTTTCTTCGATAGAAGCGTGGAGACATCGCCCAGGTACTTTCAGTCCTGTCCATCTCCCACCACGTGGCTCTTCACTTCAAGGGGTTTTGAAATTAAGTTGGTGGGAAGTTAAAGCTCGTGGAAGAAGAATAGCCAATAACAAACCTTCAGTGTAATCTTGAACAAATTTTAAGGGAAAGGAAAAGGGAGTCATTTCACTAGTCAACTCTGCTAATCTGTATAAAGGAAACAGTATACAATACAGATCGAGAGGTCCGACGTTCAAGTCCCGGCGAGGGCATTCATGTCTCCTGCTTCGAAATAACCTAATGTCTCTACACGTTTAATAATGAAAACCCAGTATGTTTGAAAACGTTATTCTTACTCGTAAGGAAGTATAAAATTCGTAGTTCGCCCGAAAACAGGTGTGGCGGTAGATATAATGATATGTTCGCCAGTAGTTACGGTAATATATTTACGGGAGAGATGACGGAAGATTCGGCGGAAAAGTTATGGGGGTTGATCGGCAGAATATGTGGAGCTAAGCTGGCGATCGTCAACGGATTGAAAAAAAAAAGATTTTGATAGGAAAATAAAAACGGATGTCATTAAAAATGTTGTTTAAACTAGGAAAAAGATTTAAAAAAAAAGATTGTTTAAACTAGGAAGGGTACAAGGTATTTCTCCCGCCTTCCTAGCTTGCCTTCGTAATGTAGTGGTTCTGCACGCTGCGCTGGTATTCCAGATGTCCGTAGTTCGATTCCCGGCAAAGGCGTTTTCTATTTTTCATCTCTTCGGTTTTTCCAAATAACCTAATGTCTCTACAGGGGCGCCCAAACTGAAAAGGTGGTGGATGACGATTCTCCTCACCCAGGATTTAGCGATTGGGTCCCCTAAAAAAACCCAGTCGCCCTTTAAAAGGGGGTTATTTAAGGTATTTCTCCCGCCTTCCTAGCGTGCCTTCGTCGTGTAGTGGTTCTGCACCCTGGGCCGCCGGGATTCCAGATGTCCGTGGCTTGATTCCAGGTGAAGGCGTTTGCTATTTTTCATCTCTCCGGCTTTTCCAAATAACCTAATGTCTCTACAATGGCTGCTGAAAGTCGGAGGAGTCCCTATGGTAAGTAAAAAACAATTAAATACAGTATTGTTAAAAAAACAGTTAGAACTGTCTCACATGCACGTAGTTTTGAATGGAATACTTTCAGTAGCGTTTCTGGAGTATTGTGAATGCTTAGGCAGTGTGAGGTTAAATGCGCAAGTAAAACAAAAAGCATGGCATTCTATTTTACATAGTGAAAAATATACAGCTAATGTAATACCTTGTTTCTATTTCTTGAAGTTGATATGCACCAGCATTGACTTAAAGGTAGGCACGATGGAGGTGAACAAGATGGGACGTCGGGAGAAAGATGTACTGCCATAACATCTGGACTTGGAAGATTTGCCACTAAAAAACAAAAAAACGTTTCATACATTAGTAGGTACTTTTGCTGTTTTGATTGAAGAAATCTCTAGTTGATGCATATAATTATACATAAAATAGGCATAAGTGACCTCCCTCTTGCGGAAAAAAAACACTATAGGTACAATAAAATTAAGGAGCAAATTATTGAATAACATATAAAGAAGATGCTAAAAAATAGGATTAGATTTCTCACAAGTATTTCCTACACTATTCTAATGGTTTTTTCCCGTAAAAGTAATTTATTCCCACAGATCATAAACTGTAGTGGATCGCTGTCGATTAATAAAAGCTTAATAGCATAAATAAATGTTAAGTTCTCAGTAACTGGGGAAATATTTAGGAAAACTTAAGTCGGCTAAGTACATGAAGACAATGGGTTTAACTTCTGGTTATTTTCAGATAGGCATGAGACATGAAGAGGGGCTGAATTTTTTTTTTTCATCAAAAAGCCACCATTTCCGAGATTTTTATAATTGGAACTTCTGCTACATTCCAGCGCCCAATGCATAAAACTTTGAGATCCGTCCTAGGTAAATCGGCTTACATTTAGTTAAACTGCATTCGCCAAGGAAAAGTATTTGTTGGGCGATTTTGCATTTACACAGCGAACTCTTTTCTGTTTAAAAAAGTATTTATGAATATTTATATATATATTTCAACAATCTTCCCCCAGCTGCTGGGTACATTGTCGAAGTCTGCAGGCTCCTTTCCCTAAAGGACAGCGGTCGAAACTCAGCAATAGAAGATCTCTTCCAGCCAGTGTGAATTCCAGGTTACTGGTAATGACTCAATATTAAGTACAAAACATTCAGACAGAGACAGTTTACTTTTAACGATTTACTAAAAGATACACGAGTTACTTTATTCTCACTTGATGCAGTTTTGGAAGCTTCAAATAAAGTCACAGATTTATTAAAAGGAAAAATAAGATCTATGTAACCACAGAACGCTGACGCGTTGGTAACACAGATTGTTGATAATGCAATATTTAAGGAAAGATTAGAAGAGCGATCAATGATTTTACCAAACTCCAACCTATGAGTTATGCAACAATCGCAGATCAAAGAGATTTCCCCAAGAGATCTCTCAGGAAAGATGTTATAGATCTACCAATCAAAATCGGTCTGATGATCATATAGACTTTATACAAGTAAGGATGATACTATTTCCGAGCAGGTTAGAAATAAAATTGTGAATTCGATTAATCCTACCCAGTTTATTGTTGTGAAAGATTTAAATAGATAAATACAGGTGGTGCTTTAATAGAATGCTCAAAAGCTTCGGATATTAAAAACTTTAGAAACAAAGGTAGGTTGAATGAGTTACTTAAAAATGAAAATTGTGACACAACGACTTATTAAGAAAGATCCAAAAATTATTATTTATGATATGGATACGGATCATTGTCGTGAAGAGCTTGCAGTGATGATTAGAGATCAACATATGGTTTTTGAAGATGTCGGCTTTGAGCTGACATTTTCAATGTAAGTCGAAATAATAAAGTACCCTGGGTTGCAGTGACGAATATAAAGGTTAGAAAGCTTAACAGAATAAAGGATTATTTGATAGTAACGCAACGTTTGAAATGTTCAAAGTATGGACACTTTCAGAAATTGTCAAGAGTTAAGATTTGTGCTGGTTGTGGTATAACTGGAGTGTAAGACAACTGTAAAATATACAAATTGTAAGAAAGCAAATGACAAATAGAAACTAAACTTTGATCATCGTTGAAAGCAATAATTGTAAGCACGGTTGATGAACACACTGAATTTCGCAAGAAGTTTTCACAATATTACAAGAAACAGGTCTAAACGTGGATGCACAGAAATGTAAATTCGCTGATAAAGAATCTCACAAATTAGGTTACAAAATATCACATAGAAGGATATTGAGAGAGATGAATAAAAAGCACTTGCAATTAAACATGATCTGTCGATGACTACTGCGAAGAAGCAACTCTAGGCTTTTGGCTTTTTTTTTTATATTATAAGATGTTCATGAATGTTTACACGGAAATTGCAGATTCCTTATTAAAAATAAAGAAGAAAAGTTGCAAGTTTATTTGGTAAATGGTGAAAATAATTTTGAGAAACTTAAACTGCTTTAATTCAGTGCTTCGGTCTTGAAGTTTCTTGATGTAGAGGTTAAGTGAAACACACCTGTAGAAGTATCTGATTCTGAGACATTGTGCTTATGAAGGACAGTAAGCCAAGACATATTTTAATAAAACGTTAAATCAAACTCAAAGAAATTACACCGCTACCGAAACAGAAACCGTAGGGATTCTTATGCTGTATAGAAATTTACTGCGTATTCGGTCAATAGCATGTAACTGTATACAAGGAATCTGCCACGATCAACTGCTTTTATTCCGGAAAGAACCAATGGCCAAGATTGATAACGTTACCACTCATGTTACGGAAGCATATTAAAGCATACGTTTTGAAAGGAAAATATCGTGACTGATATCTTCTTGAGAATTAAATTAGATGATGAAAGGAAGAAAATAAGATGTGCCACGTTAACGTTGAAAATTTTAGAATCGCGAGAGATGGTAATTAATGAGTTGAACCTGGATCCGAAATATAAAAATATTTATACTTGCTTTTGGAATTCCTATAAATTTTTATATCCAAACAGAACAACATTTTTATATTAAAACAGAACAAACAATTATGAAATTATAGGAGGCTTTTTGTTTTATACCAAAGCCACAAATAAAAATACAGAAGAGAAACCAGCAGCCTGAAATTTAAGTATTTTAAAGGAGTTATATGATGCGTCATTATTAGACCACCTAGACATTAGGAAGATGGAACAAAGGGTAGAAGAAGCAATTTATTTCTCTCAATCTCAAAACTTTTTAGCCGAGTATTTCAAGCCCCTTAACTGAGCCTTAATCGGCATCTGATAAAAGGCAGATAGCAATTAATTAATGATATTAATTATATTACATTTGGGTACTTAAATAGCATAAAAAAAGGTTTCCTCCAAAAATACTCGTAATTGGGATTTATTTATTAAGAACCGTATCCTGGGAATATGATTAATAAAAAGGGATTTTTGCTAGCAAAAGTAGATCATTTTATCAAAATGGACCGAAATCGTTCCATTAGGACAAGCCTTCGCGAAGCAGTTACATACTTATTTCTAAATGAATTTATCTTAAAACACAGGATCTTTTCTACATTCACATTTTTGAAGAAATCTGCGAGGGTCGTGATATTAAGCATTTTAAGACTGCCCCTCGTCGACCACAATGAAATAAAGTGAGTGAAAAGATATATAATTAGAATTATCCGAAGTTACATAAAAAGTTACCATTCTCGCTGGAATAACTGAGTCAATGATTTACCTCCGGATTAAATTCGTCAAAAGACAATCCGATGGGAAAATTACACACGTAAAAAATAATCCCGAGAAAAACTCGCGCCAGGCATAAACTATCAGAAAGACTGTAGAGTCATTAGGTTACTTCGAAGCAGGAGACAGGAAAAATGAGCAATGCCCTCGCCGGGACTCGAGCCACGGACCTCTCGAATGTGCGTTAAGCGTGCTGATCACCACACTGCGAAGGCATGCTAAGAAGGCGGGAGAAATACCCTATAAGACTTTGGCTTTAATATGAAGTTAAATAAAGCTAGACATTAGCTTAGATTTGGAAGCAAACCGTCAATCTGGAAGTAGGCCGTAGTAAATTAATCAAGTAAGAGTTGCAGTAGCAAGTAGAATTGCCTATGCATAACATATAATCACGGATATTCACAAAAAGATGAAAGTGGAGAGCTGAAAGTGTTAAATTTGTTAAGGTAAATTGCTATGGATATATGAAATGTTTCTGGATAGATGTAAGTACGTTAAGAAAATGTTTTGAAATATATACTGAAGTATGTTTTCTTCCAGGAAAGCTGGACGGAAGTCCTGGGCTGCCTGTGTTTTATTATGCAAATTTGCAAAGAGTTAGAAGTTTTGAGGGCGTCATAGGAAAGAGAGATACGCGTTGTTTTAAATCTTTGATTTTTTGCTTTGCTTATTCGTATCATTTCTTCATAAAAGGCTGGCATGTGAAGCATTTCACGCGAATTGTAAAATGACCTTACAAACACAAAGGGCCTTCCGACATTGTATCGTTTTACTAGCTGCTACTTTAATTCTCTGCTTAAACCTAGATTTGAATTATGGAATGTGTTTCGAGCTTATCGCAGAGGTGGTTTGTAGACTTCAGTCAAAATAGGAGGAAACGGATCGTTCACCACAAAACAATCTGCCGAAATGGATATACTGATCAGAATGAGAAGGTTTCTCCATCTTCAATTGAGCCGATAGCCTGATATTTATAGATATTTCCTGACAAGCTTATTAAACTGATGACTATTCCTACGTACAACGAATTAATCTGGGAACTAGAAAGCAGCATTTAAGCACATCAAACATGAAACAATCCGCTCCAACAATAAATGTTCCAAACGCCTGATGAATAATTACAATGTTTCTGTACCAAACTCATATGATAGCACACCGCTAGGAAACTTCAGTTCTCAAGATGAAGTTAAACCAAAAATCCGGAAGAGGCTACCTTCTCACATGGACTTAAAGCCAAACCTATAATTAACTCGACAGATCCCAACCTTTTGCTCTTACCGAATAGATGCATGAAGCTCTGACGCCAAACCATTCCAGTTACGATACGAATGATAATAATACTATTTCTAACCCTCCCACACATGTAGATCCGAAAATTGAAACTGCAAATAATGCAGAATTTTACAATCCGCAATGGACTGCCAAATTACGTTGAAGACAGAGAAACTGCTCTGAAAAAGAAACTGAGAACGTATAAAATTATCATTATTCCTATTTACTCTCCCTAAAAATGACAAAGAACTACCTATAATATTAGATTCCTGAAATACCTTGAACTAAAATCTCAGTCATATCATCGCCACGATAGCCCCGTTCAGTACTACCAATGTCTGTCCTTACATGATACTCAAACCGCGTGCTAATATGATTCCTGAGTGTGTCAAGTGTGATAACGAGTATTTTGTTTTTCAGATTGCCTTAAAAAAATCTGATGTGTTCACCACATGACTTCCTTGTACGGAATATTAAATTATACGCATTTTTTCTTGCATTTCATTTAAACTTATTGGATTGAATTAAATCTACTTCGCCGACAGCGCATAAACCACAATAGAATAAATGCATTCTCTAAAATTCAATCTAGTATTTGTTTACCATAGCAAACAAAACAAAAAAGAAACAGTTTTCACAGAACGATTGAGTATTTTTCATTCAATTAATTCAGTTCTCACTTCGCGAGAAGGCAAAAATACATAAAAACTCAAAATATCTATATTAAAAATTACGAAGTAAGTCCTAAACACTTATTTCCTCAAAAAAATTCCAGAAAGGATTAAGCATGATTTAATTGGCAATAGTAAATGAAGGGGTTATCTTTGTTGTTGCGAAGCTAAGTTTCTCTAGATTGGCAACAAATCCAGTAGTCTGCGGTTTCAAATGTAAACAATCAATGGCCGCCGTCACAAAAAAGGCTTAGCGGCACTTAAACAACTTTAAAATTGTTGATAGTTCTAAAAATATTGCACACAGATTTACTAAAGGCATAAATACCTTAACCGGAAGATAAAAATAACATAATTCAACCATTTTTAAAGCAAAAAAATGTATAATTTATAAACATATAAGAGTAAAGAAACTGAGATCACTGAGCCGGTTAACAGAGTGGATATATATATAAATATATTTATATACGTTTGGTGCGGCCGATTGCAACCAAAATACGAGGTGCATATCTACATGTTATAGCAGTCCTATATACAAAATTTCAACGTTCTGAGGCTACTCGTTTTTGAGTTATGCGAGATACGTACTTACGTACGCACGTACATACATACGTTCGGACAGACGCCACAAAAAAAACTCTTCAGAATTAATTTTAACCCTTTATCGGGCGCAGGCCATTCATTTTCCAAATTCATATTTTATGCAACTATTAGGGCTCGTTTATGACCCAAAATACTATTTTTGGAATTCTGTTGTTGTTGTTGTTGTTTATAATAGGGGTGGTAACATATTTACCACCGCCCGGTATAAGCAATGGCATTTTACTGAGTTGTGCAAAAGAAAAAATCATAATTACAAAAATATCACAAATAAACATGTATTTTTGATGAAAACTATTTATTCTTGATTATTTAAATATATATATAATATAAAATCGATGATTAATATAAAAGTGATTATAGATATAAATATAACCAAATGCACTATTTCTACTGATTTTAATTTTTATTTTTATTTATAACATGAAGCAGCACAGAATGGTACATGACATGTTGACATCAAAAATACACCTTGGTACGTTTCTGATTTACTTTTGTGCTGCAATATTTACACCTTCTGTAACTTTCTCCTCTGACTGGCATGTGTGTTCTAGCATTAGTTGTTCGGATTTCCCCTTGGAATAGCATTTCCCTTTTTTGCTGATACCCAGTTTGATTGCAGTTTTCGTTTTTTATTAGAGAAGCCTCCAATTAGGCTGCGAGCTACTCTCAACCTAAATTCAAATCTTTTCCTAGTGTAAACTTCAGACTGATATAGGTAAGCAATTGATGCGTTTGATCTAGCCCAAATCTTATAAACTCTTTTTACAGGCTTCCCTGGCATATATTGCTTCGTTGTGGACCTTCCTTTGAATTTTACCATTTTTTCATCAATAGATTGAAGTCTGAATATTTTTCTTGAATTTTTATCTAAATGGGTGATGAAAGAACGCATTTACTGTAATTTGTCAAATTCTGGCTCATTTCGAGGGACAGCCTTTTGATTGCCATCGATATGCAAATTTGAAAGGGTATTTTTTTAATCTCTCTGCTGGCATAATTGGTGAGATTTCTTGATTATTTAAAAAAAGAGCCAGAAGACCAGTACAAATCTTAGTAATTTATTGATCCCCTTCATAATTATGATTTCCCAAAAAGCCTGCAGTTCTTGCGTGAGGGAGTCCTTTTTCGGAATCTTCAGGATCTGAAGGCAGTGCAAAATTTTACTCTACAGCTTCCTCGGTGATTAATTTTTTTTTCTTTTTCTTCAATGCGTTTACCTAAAATAATATTCATTACATTTAATTAGTTACTTATGATTTGAAATCTCTTGAACATACCTATCAAAATATTACCTTTATAGCATTCTAAAGTAATATTTTAATTCTAATTTCTAAATACATAAATATTTATGTAATCGTAAAGAAACGCTAAAATATTTTCCATAATATTTATAATAATTAACATTAGAAATAATTAATTATTGAAATGCTAATATAAAAGTATTAGATATACAAAGAAATCAAGTACCATGCCAAACAAAATGGCATTTCTAAAGCGAAACATATTAGTAAAACTGTGTTTCTATCAGGCAGTGGTAAATTATTTACCACCTCTAAAATCACTAAGCGTGCCGTGGTAAATAATTTACCACCAAATTCAAATATGTATAAAACAAAATATTTCGCTATAATTTTTTAAATGCCTAATACAATTTAGCTATCAAACCTTTAAGATACAAAATATATGAATATATAGCTTTTAACGTATTTTTATATATCATTACACAATAAAATAAGAAAAGAGTATGTGCTTACCCTCTCCATTTTGCTTGAAAACTGGATGAATGCAGAAATTTTGCTGTTTACGTGGTTTCTAACAGCCATCTGTTACAGAAAATGTAAAGCTCTGGTTCCAGAGAAAAATTCCTGGTATCGGGCGTTGGTAAATAATTTTCCGTATGCTGCTAGAAAACAAATTGCTTAGTGGTAAGATATTTACCACCGCCTGTAAAAGTGTTAAAGCAGTTTTATAATTTTTTTGGAGGAAACGAGTCTTTTATTCTGTCTTTACGTATAGATATCACCAAAAATATCGTTAAATTGCATTCGATAGCGGTCAAAATGGATATTTTTGTTGAAATATGCTGCCTGAAACTTTTCGCGATTACAATACTTCCTTTTTACTTCGTACAAGAAAGTAAAAAAGGACAAACCACGACTGTCATCAAGAACACACTGCTGTTGGCTATCGGAGGTGATGTCCTGCAATCGAACACATAATGATCCGGAAGAGCACTTGTCGTTTTCATACCATCTAAGGACGTGCAGTCATAAATCTGTTAAAAACTGAAGAATACGGAAAACCATATTTTAATATAATTCTCTTAAAATATGGGATATATTTTCAGTTATAGGATAACAAGTGCAATGTAATTTTTTTTTAAAAAAGATATATCTCTTAACTTTTTCTATTAGCTACCGTTAAATTAAATATGTTATATAGCTATATAGTTAACTATGTTAAATATGTTACATAGCTATCTATAAAGATGCGCGCTTGATAGGTTTTCTTTACAGGAGCTGAGAAGATATTTCTTTGAATGTATTCTTGAAAAATATAAAAATTCATCTTTAGAGGTTAACAAAGTTTGAACAAAAACTAAAAGGTTAATAAATCAAATTGCCAAGTATCAACTGATAAAAAAAATTATTTTACAGAAAATATTTGGTCATTGTAGAAATTAAAAAAGTGTTTTAGAAGATCACAAAAGAAATGGAGATAGGAAAAAACAGAATATCTTTCAATTTTCTGTTTCTAACATAATGTTATCTGATTTGGGCAATTTAAAGGCAACAGCTGATTAGCTCACATTCGATGAAATATCCGAATGATGTAAATTGAAGAAATTCAGTCGGAAACATTCAGTTTTAAAATTTCATTATTTCTATAATTCTGCACATTAATGTAGTTACAAGCGTACGATCTTTTAAAAATAATTCAGAACCATAATTTAGTAGAATCGTATCCAAATTTGCAAACTGTACTAAGAATACTTTTACACTGTTAGTTACTGCTGCTAGTGGCGACAGTAAACGTAAAATAATAAAAAAATATATAACATTTTTACTTTATTAAGAAAAACTTTCAGACATTGCCATTCTCTGATTATTTATTATTACTTTTTTTTAAAATATGGCTATTTTATAGTAACACGGCTGTACTTTCAAACATAACTATTCTATTTCAAAAATAACTGCTCCGTAAAATATGAATTAAATGATTAAGTGTAATTTGGAAAAAAATATTGATGAATTTACGTCGTTAAAAGCAAGCAAAATTAAATTGTTAATAAGGCTTGAAAAATTAGTATGATACTTTTTATATTACTCGCATTGTTATTTATACTTTTTTTTTTTTTTTTTTTTTTTTTTTTTTTTTTTTTTGTTATTTGCCATTTATCAGAGAGGAGGTTCTTAATGCATTTCATCTCGAAACTATTAACTATTACAAGCGTTATTTTTTGGAATATATAAAGTTATAATGAGAAAGATATATAGTAGGATATCATAAGTTTATTAATATGAGAGTTATAATATTATGATTTGAAATATAAAATCGAATGAATCATTTGAATACAAAAACATATAGCTAGTTGTACTATATATACCTGTACATATATATCTATCTATATGTACATATATATATATTTGATATACTAAAATTCATTCTATATATACATGAATATATATATATTGGTTTTGAATTTTACTTTTACCTTTGCTTATATGAATGACGAAACACGAATTGAGTAATTGAAGAGATAGGTTTTGGGGCAGCTTGATAAATCTGTCTCCTGTCTGCTCACCAATTATTCACTCATGCATTTTTTTGGAATAATAAATGAAATTTTTTGGAATTATATATTATTTCATGGTTTTAGATATGTGTAATTAATTTACATACGCTCTTAGAATTTAAATGATATTGTAAATTAGTTCGCAGCAATAATAATTATTTTTATCTCTTTGCAATTAAATTTTCTTAATTAAATTTTATGGGCTTTATACGGATAGAGAATATTTGTTAAATTCAAATTTCATTTCTTGCAGCAATGGCGCAAGAGAATTATTTAAATTTAATTTAACTTTACTATTTTCTTGTAAAAAAATTATACATATACACATATTGTATATCTATCCTTCTCTGTATATAATAAGCAATACACTTTTTTAAAAACTCTTATAATTGCAAATTAATTATTCGTAGTATAATGCTATTGAATGAAAAACATAGTAAAACTATTGAATAAAAATAGAGATCATAAAAAAAAAAAAAAAAAAAAAAAAAAAAAAAACTAAGCAAGTAAAACAAAATATTAGTTAAAGATTTCTTAAAATTAAGCAATAAAATCGGTTTTTTTTACAACTTTTTGAAACAATTCTTATAATAGCAAATTAATTATTCGTAGTATAATGATTCAATCGTACTTAATTGCATAATATATTTCCTTAATCCATTTGATTGCTTAATTTTTTTGCTAATTGTTTCCTTAATCTAGTATTTAGTTATTTTTATTGCTTAATATTTTTGCTAATAGTTTCTTAATTTATATTTTCAATTATAGTTTTTCATGCTTTCTAGGATAGTATAGTTTTCTTCAAGTAAAAAAAAAAAAAGAATTCTTATTTTGTTAAATCAAAATTTTTAATCTTTAGCTGCACAAGTGCTTGATTGTTTTAGGTTTTTATTTTGATTACTTTCGTCCAGAAAGTTAACATTAAAAGATGCTGATATTAAAAGATGCTTATGATGTTTAATAAAATGTTACATGTTATAGAGTTAAAAGTTTAATAATTATATAGAGAGAGGGAGAGACAATGGCCAGACATGTTGCATTTTATGCAGACATTGACCATTTTGCCTCAGGTAAAAGGGTATGTAGGCATAGCTTTGACACTCAATCGCAATAATTTTATTCAATGCTTGGTAAGTAAATTCGCGAATTAGACTGCAAATCAAAACTCCGATATATTCGTTTTGAAAGTCTACAGATATTAGTACGCGAGTGAAGCTGGTAGCTAGCTTACGATAACTACAAAATGAAATAAATTTGAACGTTACCTGCTTACATTTAAAGATGGCCTTAATCTAATGCGTTGCTTCACAAAGATACTCAGCTAAGAGGTCGAAACATTAGGAATTATTCGGCGGTAAACTGTGCAGAATTTTATTTAAAAGATTTTATTTATTTTGTGAATGACTACGCATGAGGAAGTCTAAGGCAGTTATCAACTGCAATAAAGAATGGAAAATTTAGAAATTTTCTAAAATCGAGTATCAGCCTTGAAAAAAAAGCAGCTCAACTGATCGCAAATCTAAATGCTTGAAACTTTTTTTTTACTCTTATTAACTTGTCACTGATTCAGATGGTCACCTGCTGTGTCAATCAAGCAGAAAATATTCTTTTCTGAACTCGGAATTAGACATATGAACAGCCCCATCAAATTACTTTCCAAGAAATCTCAAGCTTCACCAAATTTACAAAGTCAAAACAAGAATTCAAAAAGACCTCTAAGATCTACAATAGTATTGCAGATCTTCAAGTAGCAAAGAATATATCTGAGTTGGTTGTTTCCACCCTCAGGACTAATTATATGTTCTATCTGATCTTAACACTAACGTCCGGTGATGTTTCGGGCAGATTATTATCCGCAGTCGGCAAAGAATTCCGAGTTCTGGAGGTAAATGTGTCTGTTTACAAAAACCGAAGACGTAAAAAATTAATAGCATAACGATTTAACCTTCGCTTGAATGAATAAAAAGTTTTGAGATATGCGGCCATACTTCTTCGATTCTTAGACAGCATCAACTGTAAGACACACACCTTACTTGCAGTATGATTAATGAAAGAAATTTAAAGAAAATTACACAAAAAAAAAAAAATAAATAAATAAAAAAAAATAAAACTGTAAACAAGTGCTTCCCAAACCTTTTGATTCACGAAGCTGTTTTTAGAATCAACTCCGCCAACGGAGCCCCAGTTTAGGGCTATCTTAACTTAGGCTTATCAACTTAGGGCTATCTTAACTTAGGCTTATCATCTTAGGCCTATCCTGTGTCTTGTAAGTTAATGAGATTTAAGAATTGTATAACGTGAATAGTTTAGGTTAGATTATTTGAATATGTCAATCCATACTGAGGGCTGTCTGCCCTTTGCATATGCAGGAAAAAAGTATAGATAGTAAAAGAATGAAAGTAAGATGATAACTAAACAGTTACGTTCTTTCTGTACGTGAAATGAAATCATATTTTAAAATGTTAACTTTACCATAATATCTCACTTTATTCTCAAGTTGATATCGTGTTTCAAAAGACATTTTACATCATTTCTGAGAGCATCATTAAGTCGTTAAAATAAATTTGGTTTCTGCAAGTTAATCATTACATACAGTTCAGTTCAAACTTATATTCGCTCGTTATTTGTTATCTGAAATTTAAATTACTCTTGAAATTTATATTATTATAGAAGGCAATAATAATTTAATTGTATTATTTATCATATTACTACAGTGCACTGTAGGCCTAAATTAAGATATAACGTTTAAAAAACGTAAAAAAGTTTAATGAGATACCAATGATTATTTTTGTACACATGCTAACTACTTGAGACAACCATCTCACTTCAGTGTGCAACAAGAAAGACTTCTGGTGGCTTTCAATGCTCCTCACACATTAGTACATTAAGCGTTTGTGATTTCAAACAATTTATTATTTTTATATCACCTTTATTGACGAACACTTACCAGCTACACAACTAAGCTCATAACAAAAATCAAATGCACAGAAAAATGGTGAAAGAATTGCTAAGGCGTAATAGTATTTTCGTTATGAACTTTCACGGTGAGATGACTACAAATCAACAAGCCCCCCTCCCCTTATATGGGGCTAAGTTTCGATAAGCTTCACGGGAATTCCAAGAATTCCCGAAGAATTGAGAATGAGGGAGAAACATCTTGAATGCGCTATTACAAGTAATGGCGAACCAAGAGACGCGAAATTTACGGCGTACTTTAGTATTCAGAATGTAATTTACAATTTTTTTGGTTTCTTATTTTTTAATTTCGCTCAGGTTTTATTAATTTCATTTCTCTTGGAGGGGCAGACAAGCGCCTGCGAACTAAGTCTGCTACTACTACTTTTTTAAACTTCTGAAGCTCAACTTAAATACTGCTTCTGAAACACGTTTAAAATTTGAATCTACGTCATACAAAATTCACATTCCGGCAGGAAACTGAAATAGGGAGGGAAAGGGAAAAAAAACTAAAAATAACTGGTTAGAATAAAATAAATCCTTACAAGTTCTTGATGCAGTTCAAGAAATACAGTGAAGGAAATTTTAAGCAAAATGTTTTATAACTTTTCTGTATAGCAAATACCTAATCAATAAAATTCTGAGCAAATCAATTCCAATCAATTCAAAAATCAAAAATCGATTCCAACCAATAAAATTCTCAGTATTTTTTAAATAGTTAAATTCAAAACGTCCCGAACAGTTAGCAGCAAATCTACTAGAAATATTCGAGAACAAATGTACGGAATTAGAGGGGTCACTTTTCAATGTCTATTACACTGTTCTGCAATAAACTCTTTATATAGGAAACAGATAAGGACTACTTTAAAATTATCTTTTACCACGAAAGGTCGAATCACCAACTATTTTTTTTTTTAATTATGCTAATTCTTATGGCAATATGATATTCCTCGGCTGGAAAGAACCTTTACATTGAAGTAAATATATTTTTAGAGAGCAGTTACAAATCTGTTACAAGTATTAGCGATATAAGCATGGTGAAACACAGCACGCTTATGAAAGGTTAGAAATGAAGTTTTACTAATTGCTTATTGTAATGATAGTCATATAGTGATGAATGAATTTAAGTTGACATACAAACTCGAAAGATTGAAGATGTTTAATCAACTTAACTAAAAGAAATTTAAAAGCAATTTAATCATCTAATGCGGGTAAATTTTCTTACATTCCTGTAGTTTACGTTATAAATATGAAAAATATATACAAGCTTTTGCAAAGTTTCAGGCCAATTTTTTTAACAAATTCTATGACACGTACCGAACAACTGACTATTGTATATTGCTATGACGTCTCAACTTGCTTTTCCTAAAATAGCACTTGCTTACGAAAAGAGATTTTTATGCATTTAATCGTTTACTAATCCATTGAATATTTGCTACCATAGATTCGAAATTACCGGCCTCATAAACAGAGTATTCCCCATCCAGCGTTTACCTCAGAAAAAATAGGCCTGTATTTCTCTCCACAACCCCCTCCCCCCCACAACATACATGAAGTTTTTGCTCACAGCTATTAACGGTGCATTACATACGTTAGTATATAACATCATCTTACACATTATTACACGGCATTTAAAAATGATTCTTTCGTCATTTGCCAAAATTTCATTGTAGATATATCTATCTAAAATCATCTAATTTTACTCCTTTTGATTTTGTGTAAAGGTTAATTTTTTTTTTATATCAGCCGAAACGATGACGCGTAATGACGTTTCCCGTTTGGCAGCGACATATATTTTTTATTTATCAACGGCGCTTTACAAACGTGCTAAGGACATGTTTTATTGCAGTTTAATTTATTTTATTAATTACTTTTACCATAGTTTTTTAGGTAATGGTATAAGGTATTTCTCCCGCCTTCTTGGCATGCCTTCGTGGTGTAGTGGTCCGCAAGCTGGGCGCGTATTCAAGAGGTCCGTGGTTCGATTCCTGGCAAAGGCGTTACATATTTTTCATCTTTCCTGCTATCATTTAATCTAATGTCTTTACATGTGGCGCCCGAACTAAAAGGGTGGTGGATGATGATTCTCCACACCCAAGATTTGGCGATTGGGTCTCCTAAAAACTCCAGTCACCCTTTAAAAGGGGGAGTATATAAGATATTTCTCCCACCTTCTTGGCATGCCTTCGTTGTGTTGTGGTCTGCACGCTGGGCGCGCATTCCAGAAGTCCGTGGTTAGCTTCCCGGCGAAGGCGTTGCATATGTTTCATCTTTCCTGCTTCCAAAATACCTAATGTCTCTACAATGGGGTCAAGAAGAAGTAAGTGTACACCTAACGAAAACCTACAGAAGGAATAACCGTTTATAACTATAAGCGATTCCGATGTACGGTGCAATGCGTGTTCTACAAAATTTTCAATAAGCTATGGTGGACGTACAGATATTAAACCTCATATAAGTTTATATATAAACATAAAATATCAAATTCTGCTGCTGCATCTAGCTCGTTACTAAAGAATTTCTTCAAACAGGAGAAAATGGGTGATAAGGAAGGAGAATTAGCTAGAAGGTACTTCTGCATACCATACTATTTGTCACAACCATAGATTTAGGTCTATTGATTGCCTGTTTAAGTTGCTTCACGTGGTATTTGAGCCTAAATTTATATGTATGCGAATCAAGGCCGAAGCAATAATGCTAAATGTTTTCATGCCTTACGCTTTAAGAACTTTTCACAATGATTTGGGAAAATGTCCATTTGTTTCAATCTTAACTGATGCGCCCAATCACAAGGAAATAAAGCTTTTTCCGATACTTATTAGATTTATAGACTAGAGTTATCGACTTAAAGTAAAAACTTCAGAATTTAAATCTTTATCTGGTGAAACATCCAAGATTGTCGGCAACTGTTTAACTACCTGTCTTGAAGAAAATAATTTAAAAAAACAGGTTATTGGCCTTTGTGCCGATAATACGAATTCTAATTTTGGAGGAACTGATAGACGTAGAGAAAATAATATTTTTGTTAAACTGAAAACGAAACCTTAACCATGGTTGAATTGCAGTTAGATATGCAGCGAATATTATTCATAATACAATAATAACAGCAGCTGATGTTTTGCCAGTTGATATAGAAATGATTATTTCTAATAAATACTTTAAATCATATACTTTAAAGTAGAAACATTGAAAACTTTCTGCAGCTTCGTAGAAACCGGCTTTCAATGATACTAGGGTATTCGCAAACAAGATGTTTAGCATTATTTCCCGCCATTGAAAAGGTATTCCAAATGTTTTTGCCAATGAAGGCTTACTTTCAATCTCAAGAAAAACGTCCCATGCTTATTTTAAAATTGTTTGAAAATACAGTCTTTGAAAATACAAAGGCTGAAGCTTGGCTGTTTTTATTAAGAGTCAGGCTTCAATATTTCATGAAATTATTACAACGACTGAAAATCAAACTGTGTCTCTATTTGGTGTAATAGCTTCAACAGATGCTCTGAAAGCTTCAATATTTAGATAGAAGATAAATAGAAGATAACTTTATTCCAATAAATGTTACAGAAACTCTAGAGAAACTTGAAGAGAATGGAAATGTGTCAAAATGCGAAGTTATTGAATTTCGAGAAGCTATTGTTTCATTTTATCAGGCTGCTCTTACGTATTTGGAGAAATGGACAAAAAAGTATTTCAGGAGATGGAAACGAACAGCTGGATTATATTAAATGAAATCCCTTCTTGGAGTAAAGTTGAAGCAGCCTTTTTGTGAGTAAATAAAATGATAACAAATCGTAAATTATTGGAAATTGATATATGTGAGTGTTAGCATAAATTTAGGTATTTTGCATAATGAAACTCGAAAGGCATACGAAACGAACGTGCGCCAAGATATATATTGGCGAGAGAAAGTAAAGTTCGTGTGCAATGCAGTATATTTGATTTTCACCCTAGCTACTTGTACCTGGCCAAAGGTCTAATACAGTTAGTACTTTCTCTTTTCAGGTACGGTGTTGAAGTACTCGTATGATTCTTTAATGAAAACTGTGCTTGAGGAAACTTACTCATTACGCCTTCAGTGCTACTGCACAAACCAACAGTGAGGAATATGTTTATCTTAAACAATATATCACAGAAGAAAAATATGGAATGGTAAAATAAAATAAGACCTAAGCAGTTTAGAGGTGGAAGAAAATAACTGCATATTTTAATAAAAACCAGTTTGATTGTTCAAATGTTTTAAAATTGCCAGAGTTTCCCTTTTATCTTCATTTCACTAATGCTGCAAATGAGCGAATATTTTATTATGAACAGTTGCGAACAGTTTTTAGACTAGTGATACAAGACACAGCTTAAAGTGGACGCTTTGAAGGGTATGTTGATCAACAACTAAATTTTGATGAATATTGCATGGACTTCTATATGAAGATCAAAAAAGAAAAAATATGCTCTAAGAAATATACATCCTTCAGAGAAATATAAGGCTACTTCATCAAAATAATTTAGAAGAGTTACAAATGTATTACTTTATTTAAAATAAATACTGCGTTTTGATTTATTCTTTATTTATTAAAAATATATATCGCTACTAGAAAATAAAACAAAAATAATTTATTTTGATATAAATATGTATGTAAAGAAGAAAGAAAGAAATGTGGAACCAATTTTCCACCTACATACCCCATCCCCAGATTAACATTAATAATGAAATAATTTAATTGTAAAATATTAAAAAAAATTATATATATACAGTCCAGAATTTCGAACTTACAAATCTGGTCACCTTAATGTAGCGCATGTTAGTAACAAAGTTGCTTAGTTACATTTAAAATGAATAGTTAAAAGCATTATAGATAAATGTACATTTTGTATGAAATATAGTTAACTCTTGCGTCTACGCATATCTTTTGTAAGTGTTCATTTTTTTGTGTAAAGACAAGAATAGGGTATAAAGACTATATTCCGCATTAAATAATCATACGGTAATAAATGTTTTGGCAGCAAGAGCAGCATAAGATTGCACTTGCAGCTCTAGTGGTCTTTAATCTTGACAAGGTCGTGCTGTGCTAACATCAGGAGTTATTATAGCAGTGATAGCACTCGTCCCCCTATTTTCAAGGATCTTCCCGAATACTGGGATATTAATGAGAGAAATGAATTCTCTTATAAATACGACAGTTAAAAAATGTCTTTAGCATCAGTTATTGTTAAAGGTGAGGATAAATCAAATCGGATATTTTCTCCCGAGAGGAAAATCTTTGAATAAAAATGTTCAGCTCACCAAGCTACTCCTTCAATACTGGAATCCTTCATAAAATAGGAGGCATGGAAGCAAGTGTAATTGACTAACATTCTCAATACGTCATAACACTCTGAACGCGTAACACATGCTGTGTGTACAGACAACTTACCTCAATTTCAATAAAAAATAAGGTGTTACGCACGTTCTGTGAGGAGAATTATCTCCACTAGCTCTCTGAGCGGCCAGAGTTTTCGCTAAGAATGCAAAAATTTTCCAAAACTACTATGAGAACAAATTATGTTTTTGATTTTAATGTTTTGATTTTAATGTGTTTAAATTTTAATGTAATTAAAAATAATGTAATGTATTTTAATTCTCCTAGTATTGCATGCCTGGATTTGTGTACTTTTGATATATTGCCTTAATTTTTTTAGCATATTTTAATATGCACGTATATATACGTTCTTACAGATATCACAAAAAATATTCTAGGCCGTATAGATACGGCCTTGCCGCTTAGAGGGCTAGAATTTCTTACACTTAACAAACAGACACAGCGGTAAAATCAAAATTTTACCGCTGTGTCTGTTTTTAACTTTGTAAATTTATTCTACCTCACCACTTATAATGGTTAAATTAAATTAAAATTTATTAAAAAAAGCTGATAAATTGTGTGATGAAAATTGCTGGTAAAATCTTGAAACTATCTAGAACTGTCTTGAAACTCGATGTGCTTTCACAATTACTTCAAAGTCAACAATTCAATCTATATTAAATAGAGGCTACTAACTTCGCCAAAGACACGACAAAAATTCCAATGTACCACTTACCAAATTGGAATATATCCTTATTATATATCCTTATCAATATTCAACGCGATAAACCGAATGAATTGTTGCTCTGCTGGAGTTTCCAACAGGGCAACACTTACCCCATAAGGAAGCAATAGCTAGCAGGCCAAAACACTTTCACACAGCTATTGCTGAGTCTCTAATTTAAGATAAAACGACTTACCACTCAAATCTACAGTAAGTCTGGAATGAACAATTCTCCTGGCGAAAGGAGGCAGGAAGGAAATATGTAAATTTAATAATATTTCATTAATAAATTATTGATATATTAATTACAATTAGCTTAATTTGGATACGGGGACATACAGGTAAAATAGGGAATGAAGCTGCATTTCTAAGCAAGTTTTAATAAAATGGCAAAGAAGATGGGATATAAGAAGACTATAGGATAGATTTAGGAAGACTAACTCATGGATATTTCTTTAGAACGCTTCCGTCTTATTGCCAGCGATACTTGAGAAGAAATGTAAGGTGTCGGTGCGGAACACTAGCGCATCTAACAGATGGTAAACATTACACATGGCAATATCGATTACTCTCAATTATTAGAGCAAAACTCTTACCAGGATATGCAACAAAAATTCCAGCGAAAGATTTACTCTACAATACAAAGTGCGTACCTGCACTTCAACAAATTATGAAATATATCATTAAAAACGAAAGCAAGGTAATTATAAATAATTAATCATATTACATTGTACAGACATTAGGTATTTTTTGAAAGCAAGAGAGATGAAAAATGAGCAATGCTCTCGCCGAGAATCGAACCATGGACCTCTGGAATACACGCCCAGCGTGCAGACCACTGAGATGAAAAATGAGCAACGCCCTCGCCGGGAATCGAACCACGGACCTCTGGAATACGTGTCCAACGTGCAGACCACTACACTGTTTTTCTTCCTTCTATTATTTTATTACGTTATGTGTTTAACAAAGGACTAATGGGTTCCGTTGACAAAGGTGTTCAAATTTCCAGTCGAGTGCTGTTAATCAGCTGTGTTTATGTTCTTAGCTTTATGGCTGCATATACTGAGCGGAAATCTGATCAATTATCTGGGTACCATCGGCACAGGATTTAAATTTATCTCCCCGCAGTGTCCTTCATTGAACGGAGCGAGAGTTCAAAATATAGATAGATTAGTAAAACGCAAAAATAAATGTCACAAATGTACCTACTGTCGCATCTCAGAAAGAAAAGACAGCAAAGGACACTTTAATTATGCTAATTTTGTCCATGGACCAGAAGGAAATGAAAATAAAAGTGAAACTTCATCAACTAATGGATATGGTATTCAGTTTTCAAACTTAATGAATTAATGTGATAAAAGACGGTGAAAATATTTTTCATCAATCGTCCGCTAACAGCATCGATAACACACGAACACCTGTCAGTATTTTGCTCAAACGCATATAAGAGGAATACACGAAAATTTATCCCGATATGGGTATTGAATGTATATATTAAAAGAAATGCTTCAAAATAATAAGAAACCAAAACAACAGTGAATAAATTCACTAGCAGTTTTTCATAGGCAATGAGATGAGTAAGACGCTCCGCATTAAAATAAAAATTTCAGAAACGAAATGTTGATTACAACTCAAGGCAATCCATTCATTATCAGTGAGGTTCTTAGCTTTATTTTCAGTTAATATTGCATTAAAGTATGTATTTGCATGTTTTTTATTTCCATAGTAATTTAGTACACCTTTATCGAGACGTCTGAGAGATATTTTTCTCGCTGATTTTTGTTATTATTCGATCAGTTTCGGACAAATATCATCACATTAAGCGGTGCCTGTTTTACTTTCAGGCATTTATCTGTACCATGTCAGAATACAGGCTAATATTCAAGATATTCGAATATGAAATATTTTGCACCAGATATAGCAGATTCCTGAGTACGATCACAACACAGAGTAAAACCCTTTTCTCTATTACATTCTAAGTTTAACCCATTTTCAAGAACCCAGTGGTATGTTATGTGAATAATAAGGATTATTATAATAACACTTTCAGTGATTATGTGTGTTAAAATAAGAAGTAACTACAGTTTTAACTAAATAACTTTTAAAGTATATGGAATGAATGAATCCTTGAAAAATTATTTGCCTGAATATTGCAAATATGATTTAAAAACTTTCCGAAACAAACTTTTTCTCAAAATCTGTTAACTGGATATTGATATTTTCCTTTCAAGGTATAGTTAACATAAAGCATGGCAGCACAATTTAAATCTAATCAAAATCAGTTACAGGAATCATAGTTATATAAATAATTTAAATCCATTATTTACAAGATTCTTTTTTAGAAAGAATAATTATTTATACAGTTAACTGATAAACACATTGAATCCTCAGTATACACGATAAGCCTTTTCAAAGATCGCTAGTGATCATAACAACCAAAAGGATAAGGGGCAAAAGGATCATAACAACCAAAGGGACCGATTTTATCTCTCATTTGGGAGATAACGCAATCAGAGGTTACAAGTGTAAACCTTTTTGATTTATCAGATTAACAAGACTTGAGCTGTAGTTTATCATCTTAAGAAGTTATAAAATAGCTTCTTAAGATGATAAACTACAGCTCAAGTCTGATTTAGAAATTGATTAAATTCGTAAACAGAGAAATTCTGCAGTCCTTAACTTGTACAGATAGAAACTTAAAAGTGAAAAAGTTATGTAATTGCTTTTAAATATAAGAAAAAAAGAGGGCATTAATGGACATACAGACACCAGGAGGTTTTAGTTGAAGGATTTCTTGAATAATATACTGAGCCCTCGTAAAGAAACAAGTCGGAATTTTCCCATAAGCAGACTTGTATATTGAATATGACACTACAGGAACATGTAGGAAGAATTTCTTTAAATTCCTTGCGATAATGTTCGTTACAGTAAGCAGTATGGAATAGTTAAAAAAATATAGGAATTAAAATGCTGAAGAACAGGAATCAAAGAATAAAATAAAAAAACATTGAAAAAAGCAGGTAGGTGTAAAATAGAGGCAATAGAGACTTTACTCACATTGGGCATAAAACAAGAAGAAAAAAAGGAAGAAAAAAATATCAACATAATGAGATGATTAAAACTTCAGAATTCAGGCTCTGCAGAACAGGTTCTGCAATTAGATCAACATTCTAAAGCTTGTGGAAACTATGACTTGAGGTAAAAGGATGCAGAGTAAGTTAGATTTGTGGCCTATATTTATGAGGTCCTTAGATCCTTTGTTTGTTCAAGGGTAAAATATTCAACATCAGTTCCAACATCTTCATTAAAAAAATTCAGACAGTATCTGGTATCTGTCAAAACGCATATTCGAACTATTTCATGAAATCTTTTCAACAAATGAGGACCATTGGAAATAAAGCGAAAAATTACAAAGCCCGATTTCTTTCTTAAAACTGTCATTTGCAAAAATTCCAAACTATTTATTTTTTTCGGTGTTGTTAACAGATAAAGGTGTTTATTTAGAATCCAGCAAACATATTTTAAAAAAAATTATATTTTAGGAAATTTAGGCAATGTACAATCAGAGTTAGCACTCAAATGCATAAAATTATGGATGCTTTATTTTAAAAGAATTTTATTACTTACATATATAATTTTATTATTTATAGTCTGTAGTAAAACACGTATTGCTTACTCCGCGTGACGTAGTATAACTCCTTATTGAGTGCTTTCCTCTTATTTCTTACTTTTTTTTTTTAGAATATAGATAACGTAATCAGAGATTACACATAAGGACAGAACTGGTGAGAACAAGTAACAACAAGACACGGCTGCCAGAAGTCAGAAGTTAACATCTAAACAGCGATTCTCAACCGGTGGTACGCAAGAGAAAAATAGGTGGTATACATAGAAACAAAGTATTTTTAACTATTAAATTCGAAAATCACGTGAAGAAAAGGAAGAGTTCATAGAAACTTCCTGTGATCGAATTCTAACTGAAGATTTCAAAAATAAGACACTCGTTAACTTTCGGCTGAACCCAAAAAAGAATTTAAAGGCGTTTCAAACAAAGCTGTTAAATTTTTATTACCTTTTTGCACAACCTATTTGTGTGAAGAAAGATTTTCTTCCATCTCTTATTTGAAAAAAAATGCAGAACAAAATGAAAAGTGGACCCTAATTTACGGTCAAAGTTAAATGAAATAAGACAGGATATAAAGAAATTGATCTCTTTTACACAGGCAGAAATTTCACACTGAATTTTAGAATTAAAGTATTATAACTTAAATTTTGTAGCCAATTTTTAATCTAATATTTTTTATGTCTGCACACTTAATACAGCCAGTTGGTTGTGCAAATAGCGAAATATATTTTTTTAATATTTCTATTCAGAAATTGAAAAATAATCATTGTAAAATGTAGTGGTGGTACTAAAGTTTTTCAATTTTTATTTAGATGGTCTGCGTTAGTCAAAAGATTGAGAACCGCTGTTCTAAACATTCAAAACCCTCAGCTTTAATACACGAAAACCTAATTTGCATTCTGATGAGGAATACTGAAAGAAAAAGTACAATAAAAGTTTAAATCATAATAGTCAATTAATTAAAATAAAATATCTTACGCAATAAAATTTAAGATTTTAGTACAGATTAAAAAAAAAAAAAGAAGGAAAAGGAAATATTCACAGAAAAGTAAATTTCTTAACTACTTCAGATCATCCTATATTATTGAAATGATAAAATCTTAGCAGTTAGATAAATTATCTAAACGTTTAATGTTTGCACAGAAAGTTATTTCACAATTATTATGTGCATCTTAAACAAGTCTCATTATGCTGAATCTTTCCATTTAAAAATACGAGGGAAAAGTATAAAAACATGTTGGAGGAACAATAAATTTCCTTGAAAAAAATATGGTTAAAACTTATTAACAAGAAATATAATAATTAGGAGTTGTTATGCTGGTTTTCCCAAGTACGTTGTTAATTAGTACTTTGCAAAATATCAAATTTATTTCAAAACAATTTTTTGTTTTGTTGCTTGGATATGTTATTATATTCTCCTTTGAGTCAAAAAATTACAGAAACTAGCAAGATTATGCCACCAAAATGTTCTTTTTCTAACTAGGGTAAGGTTATTTAAAAATTTCTCTTCTTTCAATAATAGCTCAGCCAACTTTTAACCCAGAACATATGTCAGCAAATTATACGTACTGTACTAATGCCTACTAATATGAATAGGATAACATAAATTTTACCAACTTTTAACATTTTATTAGCAATAAATGGAAATATTTTCTTAGCTTATCTTTGAAATTGTCTGTAAATCATATTTGCCAACAACGAAATGTAGCTCTCCCAGACATAATTTCAGTAGTGGCTAATAAACTCACTTCCAAAAGTTAAGCAAGCAAATGAAAATGCTAATTTCCGGAAGCCAATCAGAATTAAAGAGCATGCAATTCGCTGCAGAGGTAGATGGAAGTATGCAAATATGTTGAGTAACGGCCATTCGCGCTTTCATGTCATGAAATATGCAAAAACAGTCTTATAAGAAGCCAGCTTTATGAAGGGTTACAGAAGTTGATTGTAAGTGCTGATAGAAGGTGTTTAAAGCTTTCGTACAATTTGTTTTTAAGACATACGTGTTTCTATGAGTTCCAGAAGACGAATGGAAGCTCCTGAGCGCTGGCGTGCTGTGGGGCGCATTGAAGCAGGACAGTTGATCCCATATGTTGCTCTTTTCTTCGGCGTTCATCATTCTATAATTTCATGTTTATGGAAACAATTCCAAACCACACAGACAGTTGTCCGAAGACCCGTAGCTGGTCACACAAGGTCTACAACCCCCGCAGAAGATCGATAGATTGCTATTGTAACCAAGCGGAATCGCAGAGCGACCTCCACACTTGTGACATCTATGGTTACAGCGTCTATTGATAAAGCGATATCTGCAGCTACTGTACGCCGAAGATTGCATATGAGTGGACTGTACGCCTGGGTACCTTGAGTTTGTGTTCCAGTATCCGTCCAATGAAGAGGGGCACGATTAGAGTGGTGCCGGGAACATGTCAATTGGAATGTGTCTGACTGGGGCAATGTCATGTTTACTGATGAGTCAAGATTTGCTCTGGAGCCAGATGACAAGCTTATAAAAATATGGCGTGAACAACGAACACGCAATCACTCCCAAAACATCACCGAACATCACGCATTCCGAGGCGGAAGCATTATGGTGTGGGCAGGGATTTCATTAGGATACCGTACCGACCTGCGCATCTTTAAACAGGGTTCGTTGACAGCTGTCCGGTATCGAGATGAAGTCTTAGAACCCATTGTTGAGATTGTACGCTGCAGCAGTTGGCCCTACTTCTGTTTTAATGGACAATAACGCACGTCCCCATAGAGCTGACATCGTCGATGACTACCTGGAGAGTGAAGGGATTGCGTATGAAGAGTGAAGGGATTGCGTATGGCGTGGCCAGCATATTCGCCTGACCTCAATTCCATTGAAAATCTTTGAGGTGCTCTCAGCCGTACTATATTACTATATCTTCACGTTTCCCACCTCCAGCCACTCTTATTGAGCTGGAAACTGCTCTACAAGAAGAATGGCGATTGCTTAATTCTGCGGTGGTTGACCACCTAATTGAAAGCATGGTCACAAGGTGTAAACTTTGTATACAGATGAGGGAGATCACATACCCTATTAATATCCTTTTTTTTTTTTTTTTTTTTTCATTTTATACTGTTTATTTTCACTTTATACATAATTCTGTTTAAGTCTCCAGTATGTCATTATCTGATAACTTACAAAAATTTAATATTGTTTTCATTTCTGTACATAATTATTGATTTTGTTTTATGCATAAATATATATGTTACTTTCCTGCCGAATTTTGTGTCAATCAAAGCAGTATTTGTTGATTTTTTTGCATTTTACATCTTCGTGCTTAACTTTTGGAAGTGAGTGTATAAAGGACACGTGCCTTGGCTTTCCGTTTTCAAGAAGGCTTCCAAAAATTCCTATAATATTCAAAATATTGAACATTTTTAACATAAAAAATTAAATTGGTTTAGTTCGGTTTATTTTAGTATGGCAAAGCACTCGAAGGCTATCTACTTAATAGGAGTGATGCCTTCTTGGAGGACTTTCTAAACGAAACTGGTTCATAGACACGTCGCACATGGGGAAAACCACGTAAACGGCCATGCAGCCAGCCTGTTCACCTAGATTGGAAGCCTCAGAGAGAAACTACACAGTTCAACGACATTACCGCTCTACAGCTGGTGGAAATCTTATAAATTTAGAGAAGCAGGAATAAAGTGCTGAAGTTCGCGCCTACCTTTTTTTTTTTTCATGCTTTTATTAAAAAATAAGATAGCTTTGTTTCTTACTTTTGGTCAGTGATATTGTTTAGTCTCAGTTCGAAAAATACATCACGATAACATTTACAACCAGTCATCGTTTCTAAATGCAAGATATATTTGAGTCTGCGTCTAAAGACAGTACTTTCTGTATCCAATCTGCCTGAATAGTTTTGTTTTGATTGGTTTATTTGATCATGGCAAAGTACGCGAGGGCTATCTGGCTAAGGGGAGGGATGCTTTCAGAGTACTTTCTAAGGAAAATTGACTCGGATCTACGCCACGCACGAGGAAAACTGCGAAATACCCATGCAGCTAGCCTGTTCGCCAGGATTTTAACCCAAGTCGAATTACCGGTGTTCAGCGACTTTACTGCTTGGGCCGCTGGTAAGCCCTACCTGAACGGAAGTGTTACATAAACTTATACTAGAGAATAAAAACAAATTGTTGAAGCGGGAACTGAAACATTTAACTTTAAATTCTCTTTTACAAATAAACTTTTCTATTAATATATTCAAATTAATTTTTCATTTGAATTAATTTTTATTTAATTTCCGAAAGATAGAAAATTAAAAAAAACTCCAGTCTTTTTAATTTAAAATTTAAAATTATTAAATTATGCTTTATATTAAGAGAAATTACATGAATTTTTTCAAACGATTCCAAAATTAATTTTTAAAATGGTCTGGAAACAGTGGAATAATTTATTTAAAAGAAATGATTTCTTTAACGTCTGAAAGAAACTAAGTTTTTATTCTACATTTTATTTATATTTAATTATTAATCTGATGAACAACTACATTTATTTGACCATACCTCTGCGTAATTTAGTTAAACTTTGTAGCAAAATTAATACGAATTGTTTGAGCTCATCCCCTTCTACTTTCTTGTACGAAGTAAAGGAAGTACTGTTATCCCAAAACCTTTCTGGTATCATTTTTTAACGAAAATATCCATTTTGTCCACTATCGAATCCATTTGAAGGATGTTTTGGGTGACATCTGTACATGCGGACATAATAAAGGGTTCTTTTTTCCAAAACAGATTACAAAATGGATTTAAAATGGATTCACAAGAGACATTTTCGTGATTGTCTGTACGTATGTAATTTAACATAAATGTATGTCGCATAACACAAAAACTGAGTAGCCGTAAAATGTTGAAATTTTGTATATGGGTCTGCTATAATATACTTCCGTTTATCGCACAGGCTTGTAGATGAACACAGCCAGCCAAGGGAAGGGTGTAAAAGACCCTCTTATTGAACACAAAATATTTAACAGATAGTACAGACTTATGTGCTTACAAAAACATCGACCACTTGCGGCGAGACTTTAAAATATAATGTAACACTAAATTTAAAGATAAGGAATAATGATAAGAGTAGCAGGTTGGCTCAAAAATTTTTACTCTCAAAATAATAACTCAGTGGCAAGAAGGGGTAGCTGCTATTCAGGATAAAAGCTGGTAGAAACTAACAACGTGCGCTCACAATAGTGAAATACTCTCATTCCTCCTAATTCCTTTACATCATGGCAAGAAATAGCAAGACGAATAAGAGAACTAAGGAAAGGCTCACAAAATAAAATAACTATTAGAAAAAATGAATAAAACCCTATAAGCTCAATTTTTTGTTTTTATATTTTGGTAAATTATGCATTTTTGTCTTTAAAAGTTATTAAATTGTGTTGTTCTTATGCGCCGGTTAAGGTTTTTAGGTCTTCGTGTGTAAATGGTATTAAGCCTAACGAGGCTGCCTTGTATTTACATTTGAAACTCATTTACATTAAGTCAGTTGGTGCACCAATTTCAGTGTCTTTGAACACAGTGGGACCAAAAGTTAACTTTCAGTTTTGTGCATCGAGAATTTTGTCTTCCTGCCCGCTTGCCGAACTGCTTGTATTTTGCGTAGAAACACTAATTTTATTTCTAAAATGTTTTTAACTGTGTTTTGTCTTTAATATTTTTCGTATATTACAATTTTTTATGAAGATTGAGTTTTTATGTATTTTTGCCTTGCTGCGAAGGGAGAAGTGAACTGATTGAATTAGAAGTATATTTCTAATAAAATTCCAGGAAATAAATTTGAACGAAGTGCAGCAAAAAATTTGTATAATTTAGTAGGCCGTGCATGGAATCGTGTAGTGTCCACATCAGATATTTTCAGTTAATTACCTGGTTTAAAATCTGTAAATTGATATTTTGTTCAACACATACTGCCACGTTAAAAAGCGTAAAAATGGTATTTTTTAAAATTTATTCTTGTTTAAAAACTTTGAGTGAAAATTTGAATTATAACGATATTTCAAAAAATAATTTATAAGAAATATACTTTGCACGAAATATTATTTACATCAGTGGTATCTACTACTTTTAAAAAATTTAAGGTAGAAGCAGAAGCTGCTTAATGCGCAAAGGTGGACTTGAGCTCTGCATAATATTTGAGTTCCATATAGTAATGACGTTCAAAGTTCAGTAATGTCATAGTGAGAGCTCTCAATTTGCTCTCTTAAATCCTAAACCATTTTGAGAAGTTAAGCAGAGTAGTAGGCAAAATATGTAATTTGAAGGATATTCTGAAATTCATTTTGCAATAGATTTTGACCAAATTTTTAGGCAGTCCCATAAGATGTTTGAACTTGCGACTCTCCAAGAACTCATTAACGGCGATTAAGATGTTCTTAGCCTTTCATTTAATCATGATTAAACTTTTCGTTTAGATCTCTTACACTTCATGAATTATTTCATTTAAAGTCAGATGTTCCTGCTTTGCTGCATTTTCTATAGGGAAGATGCATTGAGAATGTTTGAAAACAGCTAACTTTGTACCTAGAATTTAGTGCATTGTTTCACAGAGCCCAAACTTATTTGTAGAGGCGACATCGGTACCTTCTAAGTCCCAATTGACCTCAAGAGTACCTGTAATCCACGCCAGATAGATCCTCCAGTAGTAATATGTCTTGATAAGGTATTTTCTCCTGTCTTCCTGCATGCCTTCGTGGTGTAACAGTTAGCACACTCAGCGCGTATTCGGGAGGTTCAGGTGCGAGTCCCGGCAAGGACATTGCTCATTTTTCATAGCTCCAGCATAAAAAATACCTAACGACTCTACATCTTGATAGCCTTACTATTCTAACGGAAACTAGCAAAGAAATTTTATGAAACCAGCTTAAAAGACTTATCATGAATGCCCCCACTTGGAGTACTCAGCAAAAATAAGGCTTTGTTAACATCACAGATATTACCAGATAATTCTATCTAATATTTATTTGTTCATTCTTTGACAAATTCGATGCTAGTACAGTAAAAACGAGCCTTCATCTTCGAGATGATATCTCTCTTCATAAAACTACTACATTTAATTTTATAAGCTACCTAATATTGTCCTGGCTTCAAGAAGCAGACTAATCATACCATTATAACGTTTTCAAAAATCACCCTATTGTAAAATGAAACATAAAATTGAAACTGGCATTTTATTCCATTCTCTTGAGCAAAAGCATTAATAAAATGGCACTGGAAACCAAAATTTGCTACGTAGCATTATTCATAAACAGCATTGCGGAAAACATTTTTCTTAAAAACAGACAACTAAAATTTTATTATTAATGTATCTGTTTTCTTATAAGAAACACGAGTCGTAGAAAAAGGGGAAAAAAGTCGAAATGAGGAGATAACGATTTTCCTCTAAATGTTAATAGGTAAAAGAAGTGGTTTGTAGAAGGAAAAAATGCTGTTACCAATTCTTCCTCATTGGCTTCACAATGAACGCAGAAAATTTCCGCAATTGAACTTCTAATAGATAAGGAAGATAGTAGGCAATGTTCTGCATGCATTGCATACTATCTTCACGTATTTAAACAGTGTGAGGTACTTCACCTTGGGTTTAACAACATTGCGGAAAAAAATTGCAGTAAATATAAATAATCTTTATAATCTGTTTAAATAACCGATAATTTGTGACATTATACCTAATTAATCGATGCGACTGAAATTATACGTTAACTATGATCCAACAGACAAAGTATATGCAGAAGAAAAGTACTTCATTATTTTATAAATATTTCATGTGAACTAAATATTCATGGATACTTCCTTCTTTGAAACCATTGCCTTACGTAACTTCATTGATTATGGTATGAATTTAATTCCCCCCCCCCTTTTTTTTTTTTTTTTAGTTTGTAATCCGTCAACTTTTAAAACAAAAAAAAAAAAAGCGCAAGAAACCAGAAAATAATACTTGCAGGAAGTGTGAGGAAAATTAAGTCAAAAGAGATAGTCTTTTTCACATTTCTATTCCGACCTTTCCAGAAAAACTGTAGAGACATTAGGTATATTTTTGAAAGCAAGAAAGATGAAAAATAGCAACCACCTTCGCCGGGAATTAAACCACGGACTTCTGGAATACCGGCTCAGTGCGCAGAACCACTACACTCAAAGGCACGCTAGGAAGGCGGAAGAAATATCTTATATACTCCCCCTTTTAAAGGGCGACTGGGGTTTTTAGAGGACCCAATCGCCAAATCCTAGGTGAAGAAAATCATCATCCAACACGTTTTTAGTTCGGGCGCCACTGTAGAGACATTAGGTATTTTTGAAAGCAGGAGAGATGAAAAATAGCAACCGCCTTTGCCGGGAATCGAACCACGGACCTCTGGAATACTGGCCTAGTGTTCTAACCACTACACCACGAAGGCACGCTAGGAAAGTGGGAGAAATACCTTATAAAGCAAACACAAAAATCAAGTTCTTTTTTTTTTTCAGTGAGAAATTCTTCCTTATTAATTTCATAATTTAGTTGCCATTCTTATTTTGCAAGCAAACGTTTTTACAGAATAAGGAAAACTCAGCAAAAATTTACAACTATTGAAACCTCGCCGAGATTTCTTTGAATATTCTGTCCAGTGTAAAAGCAACTCTCTCCTCAATTTAACTTTGTGTGCAAATTTATGCATCTCGATACTTTCACATTTTTTTTACTGATGATCGGATGGATAAGAATCCCGAATAATACTGGTAATATGACCTGCAGTTAAATTCCAAAGAACTGGCAAGTCATAAAAAGATTTTTACGCTCTATATGACATACATTTTAGCGTACCTTTCTCAAGTGAATGTGAGCAAGTTCCCGTTTTCTAAGCCTTTGTGCAAAACGTTATCCCTCTACAAAAGAGTCTCTCCCGTTAGGGCTGACAATCAAAGTACGCACTGACACAATGTAAGAAATCAGAATCGTTCTTTCAGTTGATACGGTGTCTATGAATGAAAGGCGAGCACCTTACTCCGCCTCTCTCTACGTCACTCGGTTTGGTTTGGTTTAATGAGATTACTGCAAAGAACACTAGGGTTATCTGCCTAAGGGGGGGATGCCTTCGTGGAGGACTTTCTAATGGGAACTGGCTCGTATACACATTTACACATGGGGAAACCACGAAAATTCTCATGCAGCCAGCCCGTTCGGCTGGAATTAAACCCAGGTCGGAACTACCACTGTTCGGCGACTTTACCAACTCGGCTGTTGCTGGGCCCTCTATGTCACCCGGACTGCCTGCTAATTGCTTTACTCTTCATACCATTTCAGACAAGATATTATGTGTGTGGCTACATATGAAATCCTTTGAAAGAAGATGAATGTGTGTGTGTGTGTGTGTATGTTTTATATCTGTAACTGGCAACATTCAGGTTTTAACTGCTATTTTTCATCTAGCAGACCAGTTTATTCTAAAGTTAATGGAAAACAAAGCTGTCTTAAAATATATTGGAATATTATTTTTTTAAAGTTTCATAACTTAGCACCGGCGTGGTGTAATTTTTAATTGTTTTAAATCCAAAAATGCACGTAATTTATATAATTAGCATTTTGTAGAGACATTAGGCATTTTTGGAAATACGCAAGATGAAAAATGCGCAACGTCTTCGCAGGAAATCGAACCACGGACCTCTAGAATATGCGCCCAGCGTGCAGAGCACCACACCACGAAGGCACGCAAAGAAGGCGAGAGAAATACCTTATAGTTTTGCTTATCTAGTTTTCGCATTTGAAGGTAATCCCAGTAATACACTTTTTTTTAACTCGAATATTTAAGCTATGTTCTTTTTCACCTTCCTGTTGTAATATTTAAAATTTTGCTTTTAAAATATCTCTCCTAAATTAGCAGAATAATTAATTACATTTAAGTATTTCCTTGTACGAAGTAAAGGAAGTAGTATAGTAGCGAAAGTTTTCGAGTATCATATTTCAACAAAGACCGCTCTCGAAAGCAATTTAACGATGCTTTTGCGTGACATCTGTACGTAAGGACAGAATAAAGGACTCTTCTTTGCCAAATGAATTATAAAATTGATTTAAAATGGATTCAGAAGATATTTTTTTCGTGGTATCTGTACGTACCTACGTACACTGACTACCAATAAGTATTTGGACACATGTGATAGAAAAGAAAACTAACTTTATTCAAAATCAATAAGTGGTAGAGCCTCCACGAGAGGTAATTACAGCGTGGACCCTCCGGGGCATACTTTCCACAAGTCTTTGTATGACAGCTAGTGGTATTTTCTTCCACTCGGCTTGGAGAAGACATAGAAGTTCCTTCACCGATTTTGCACGGGTAGAGCACCCCTGAATTCGGCGATACAACTCGTCCCAGAGGTTCTCGATAGGGCTCAGGTCTGGACTGTGGGCAGGCTAGTCCATTCGACGAACTATATTGGCACCATACCAATCCTTGGTTAACGTCGAAACATGACAACTGGCATTGTCGTCCTGAAAGTAACAGGGGTCCAACCCGTAAAACTGCCACAACATAGGAAGTACATTGTCATCCAAAATAATGCAGTAGGCATCGGAGCTGGGCTTACCATGAATGGGGACGAAGGGTTCCAGCCCATACCAGGATAAACACCCCCAGACCATAATTCCACCTCCTCCGAACTTGACTGTTGGCACAATGCATTCTGGCAGGAGACGTTCTCCAGGTAGACGCCAGACCCAGACCCTGCCATCCGAACGGTAAAGGGTGAACCTTGATTCGTCACTCCAAAGAACCCGTTTCCTCTGATCTACGGTCCAATTTCGATGTGCTTTGCACCACATTAACCGAGCAGCGCGGTTGGACTTTGTGATCAAAGGCTTATGGGCAGCAGCACGACCATGAAAACCAAGCAGATGTGCTTCCTTACGGATGGTATTCATTAAAACAATACTCCCGGATGCCTGTTGTAACTCCTCCCGGATGAGGGCCATCGGTTGGGTGCGGTTCTTCCGAATTTCTAAGGACAGCACTCGTCCGTCTCTATCTCCCAGTTTCGTTGATCTGCCGACTGGGGGCACATTCCGACAATCACCTCTCACCTTCCACTTCTTAATCACATAGGCCACTGTCGATTTTGGGTACTTCAGATCGCTAGATATGTCCCTTAAGGATCGCCCACATTTGTGATACCCGATAATTATACCTTTCTCGAAATCAGAGAGCTCCGAACTGCGAGGCATCTGCATGCGACTAAAACCGATGCTGTTTTCTACACGATATATACCGGCGGAGTCAGTGACGTACCTTAGGACCGCAGATATCGTCATTTGCATAGGTGTCCAAATACTTATTGGTAGTCAGTGTATGTATGTATCTATCTCGTATAACTCAAAAACGAGTAGTCTCAGAATGTTGAAATTTTGATATAGGACTGCTCTAACATGCAGTTGTGCACTTCCCTTTTTGGTTCCAAGCGGCCGCACTAAAAGTATATATATAAAGTAGCAAGATATATATATATGCACATATACCCACTCTCTTACTCGGCTCAGTGAACTCAGTTTTTTATTCTTATATGTTGGTAAATTGTGCCTTTTTTGCTTTAAAAATGATTCAGTTATGTTGTTAGTATCTCCCGGTTAAGGTTTTTATGCATTTAGTTAATCTGCATGCTATGGTTGCAAAATTATTAACAATATAATTTGTTTAAGTGCTGCCAAGCATATTTTTTTAGCATAGCACCCATATTTGTTTACATTTGTATCTTAGAGAATAATGAATTAAATCTTTTTGCACATTCAGTGTATTTTTGCCGGATGGGACCAAAAGGAAATTTTTAGTTTTGTGCACCGAAAAATCTGCCGTTTTTTCTGCTGGAATGGCTTGCTTTTGCGTATAAAATGTAAGAAACTGTCAAAAAAAAATTTTTTTTTAACTGTTTTAAATCTATTTGGTGTTTCGTGTTTTTTCTATATCTTTCGATTTTTAATGAAAATATTTTGAGTTTATATATATACAGATAGATAGATATAATTACAAAACAATTTTTTAGAAACCAAAATATGAACATGCCTAGTATTTTCGTGCATTAAGCTGCTGAAAAATTATCCGTAAAGACATAAAGTAAGAAATTTAGAACTAATTTTTCACAAAGACCAAAGGTTGAAATTCATAATTAATAAATTTCAAATTACTCTATAAATACAAGAAAGAATTTAAAAAAATATTAAAACCAAACCTTTTAAATAAGCAATACCCCCAATTTAAAAATTTAATTAAATTTAAAGAATAAAGAACATAACAGAAGAGGAATTCAATCAAATTCAAAGCCACTTCGCCAGGGGGGGAGGAGGAACATTGAAAACAATTGAAATCGCTCTTCTACAAAAATCGTTGCTTTTCTGTATATATATATAACCACTCTGTTACTCGGCTCATTGAGCTCAGTTTTTTTATTCTTATATGTTGGTACATTGGGCATATTTTACTCTGAAAATGATTGAATTATATTGATTATATTGTTCTTATCTTCCGGTTTAGGTTTTTATGTCTTTAGTTAACTTCCACGCAATAGTTGTAGAATTCAATCAGCAATTTAAAAGTTGTTTAGGTACGGCTAAGCCTAATTTTTTTTTTTTTTTTTTTTTTTTACCATAGCAGCCATATTTTTTTACATTTGAAACTTAGCAGAATAGTGAATTAAGTCCTTCTGTCCATTCAGTGTACTTTTGCCGAATGGGACCAAAATGAAACTTTTAGTTCTGTGTTCATTATAATTGTAAAAATTGTTTTTTTTTTTTTTTATTTTTTAACTGTATTTGGTGTTTTATGTTTTTATATATATATTTTCTATATTTTTCTTATATTTACTATATTTTTCAATTTTTAATAAAGGTATTTTGAGGTTTCATGTATTTTTGCCTTGTTGCGAAGTAAGACCTGAATTAATTGATTGAGAAATATACCTCTAATGAAATTCGAGGAAATAAGTTTAAATGGAATTCGAGGAAATAAATTTAAATGAAATTCGAGGAAATAAGTTTAAATGAAATGCAGGAAAGAATGCGTATAATTTAATATTCCGTACAAGGAAGTCATGTGGTGTACATATTACATTTTTTAAGTCTCAATATGTTACGCCCTTTTTTTAAACATCAATGTGCCCCACGATTCCATAAAAATACTTAAACATCCGAAAAGAACATAGAAAAGTTTCCTAATTCTATTGTGCTGATTATGAATTCACTGATTGATTAATTGCGATTAATGTGCATGTATTGCTTTTTTAACAATTCGGAAGCACAAGTAGTCCATCGGTGGCACATCAGCAAACTTCGTTGGAATATATGAAAAACTCAGAAATTCAACGCCAGTCTACTTTTCTATTTTTGCCCTAGGAATTTACTCATAACTCTTGACTTTAGCTCGTTTTGTTCTGGTGAAATTAAACTTCTTTCACATTGTGTGGATAAAGAATCAGAATTTCTTTTGTAAACATGAGATTCGAAACATTTTCCTTTAATAACGCATATATATTTGTATTTCTTTCAAGTAATACTAATTTTAGTTTTCATTGTATGGAAAGCCAGCTGTGACCTTTGATTTTCTTTAAATTGTTGACGACTTCTAATTTTGTCGTGTATTTGTTACCAAACTTGATTAATATTAATTTTATTAACTTTTCAGTTTTGTTAAAATGGTTATTTAAAAGTTTGTTTTGAGTTGTGATTGTTTTACTTAATTTTGGTATGTTTAATCTTTTTAACTTAATGGTGAATCTGAATTAACTTTAAGAATTAACTTATTATTCTTTGAAAAACTTGCAACATTCACTAAACAAAAGTGAAGCAAGGACGCCAGTTAATTCTTCAACAAAACCTCCTGCAGCAACGGATACTTGAACAACTTTTTCTTATCGTAAATGCTATTCACAACCTTCCAGAAGAATCAGATTATATAATATTCAATGTGGATATACTTTTATTAGATCATTAGTTTCATATCGCTGTAAACATCAGTAAATATTCCAATTCATTTGATTGAATGTTATATTCGCCCGTTATTGTAATGTTTTGCACTGTTTTACTTAGTTATTTATACGTTGCTATTAAGGTGATAATTTTAGGCTTTAATGTGTGTGTAACTGAATTTATGCCCGCGTGGTTGGTTGGTTGGTGTCGTGTCCTTTGAGAAGTCAAATGGATCTATATGTGGAAATCACAGCTTTTGCCAGTTCCACAATCCTTCATTATACACCTCTTCCTGGAAAGGAAATTCCCCCAAGCTTTGCAGAGCTGCAAGTATTGCCGGACAGATGAAGATGTGTTCTGGAGAAAGCTCCGTTTCGGAGCAGTTTCTACAAGTTATATATGATCTAGTACCATCTTGTGGCCACATGTTTTTGCACATAAGATTTTATTTCTTATACAGTATTACAAATCTTTCTATTTTGAAGCCCACCAGCGGCCGAGCGGTAAAGTCGCTGAACACTGGTAGTTCGGTCCGAGGTTCGAATCCCGCGAACGGGCTGGCTGCATGGGTGTTTTCGTGGTTTTCCCCATGTGTAACGTGTATACGAGCCAGTTTCCCTTAGAAAGTTCTCCACGAAGGCATCCCTCCCCTTAGGCTGATAGCCCTAGTCTGCTTTGCCATAATTAAATACACACCATACACCACACCTTTCTATTTTGAATTGAAAAACGTTTAAATTTTAAAAATAGCTCGGGTAGAATGCGAGATTATGGGCAAATACTCTTCTAATCGTCTTTAAGAAAATCTTTGTCGCTAATGTGGCAATGTTGCCAGTTTAACGTAGCGCCAATTTCACAAACAATCAATCGATAACACTCATAGCTGTCAACAACATACTTAGCTGACATCCACTTAGCCGACATACTATCTATTTAGCCGATACGGACATTTAGCTATTTAAAGCCGATAGGGCATATATCTATTTAGCCGATGCGGACATTTAGAGGGCATGGATATTTAGCCGACAGCGTGTTTAACCGATATCACATTTAGATACTAGCAAGTTTAACAAGGCTTGCATTTAGAGAAAAGTATCCGAGAATGTTTTAATAAATGTTATCCATATTTATCCGATAACTATTTAATCTATCTAGCAATCACAAAATTTTCATATTCTTTTTAAGTTCAACTTTCAAGTCATTTCACTGACATATCAATATATTTCGTTGTTCGTTTCTTACTGGTCACATCTCCGATTTTAATTCATGCGGAATTTTAACATATCATGTCAATGGGGTATGAGATATATCGACCAAATTTGAAAAGTATTAAAATTTCTCGTCAGGCAACTTGAATTGCACCTTCGATAAGGAGATAGAAACAAATTTTTGATAAACAATTCATAATCGGAAACTTACTAATAATTTCGACTTCGAATCAACAAACATTATTTCTAAAGCTTCCTCAGTTCTTAAATTCAATGTCTTTAAAACCTTTCATATTAGCAATAATTTTTCTTTCTTTACTTCTTCAATTATTCAGTTTCTTTACTTCTTCAGTTCTGCAGTTTCTTCTTTAATTCCTTCTTGAGTTCTTTGATTCTTAAAGGAAGTATTGCAATCGTAGAATATTTCCGGTATCATATTTCACCAAAAATATCTGTTTTTATCGCTCTCGAATCCAAATCAACGATCTTTTTCCCAAAACGGATTGCTAAATAGATTAAAATGGATACAGATGAGATTTTTTTCATGACGTCTGTTTGTACGCAAGTACGTAAGTAAGTACACTGCGGGGGAAAAAATGAGATAGTTCTATATCTCCCGTTCTACTGGGCCGATTGACGAAATTCGAACTTGCGTTTTTCATGTCTCGAAAGCGCGACTTATGTTATACAGGGTGTTTCATAGATCATGAGACAAACCTGGAGGGGTGGTGGAGAGTACTAAAACATGCATTTTTTTATAGGAATGTAGGCTTCTAAGTGACGGGTTAAGGCAGGAACACAAAAAAACGACACGAGAGGAAAATGTGTTTATGTAGAAAATCAACGCAAAGTGCTTCTTTGTAGCAATACAGTATTCACAATAAATGTTCAAAATTGCGACCACCGGCAGTAATACATGGTTGGTAACGTCGTAGAAGGGAATGACGAACATTTTGAAAAACGGCAGGCATTTCGCGCACGCTTGCAGTCGCAATGGATAGTCGTGCAACGAGGTCCTACAGTGAGTCAACGGGAGTCTCGTAAATGATGCTCTTCAGATAGCCCCCTAAAAAACAAATCCAAGCTGGATAAATCTGGCAAACGGGGTGGCCATCGAACGGATATCCCACGGCCAATCCATCGGCCCGGAAATATCCCATCCAAGTAAGTGCGGACCCGCACGTGGTTATGGGCTGGTGCACCATCATGCTGGAACCACATGCGATCACGAACGACAGCCGGAACATCCTGCAGCAATTCCTGTAGCACCTCTTGCAAAAAAATATGATAACATAAACCATTTTTACGTGCAAGTAAGAGGTATGGGCCTATGAGGTAGTCGTTAACAATACCCGCCCACACATTCACGGAGAAGCGGGTTTGGAATGTATGTGGACGTGTGCCGTGTGGATTATGAGTTGCCCACACGTGCTGCATGTTGTGGCTATTGAAGATGCCGTTCTGTGAGAAAGTTGCCTCGTCCATGAATAGCACATCCGATGGGAAATCCTCCTGCGCCGCACACTGCTGCAAAAACCAATGACAGAAATGAACTCGAAGTGGGGAATCTGTCTCTTGCAAGGCTTGGACTCTCTGCAAATGGTATGTGTGCAAACCATTTTCATGCAATACTCTCCAAACGGTAGAATGACTCAGCTGCAGACGACGTGCAGTAGCTCTTGTACTTGCCTGAGGTGATTCATGCACAATGTTCAAGATGGATTATTCAATGCAAGGTTGTCATGCACTTCTTCTTCCACTCCTAGTGTCAGAGGTGGCTTCAAGTGACCCGTTTTCGCACAACCGATGCAACCTCTCGAACATTGTGTGCTTCGGCATACGCCTGTTCGGAAACCGTTCCTGGTACAATCGTAGCGCTGCTCTGCCGTTCCCATTAGCAGCACCATACATGAGATGCATGTCAGCTTTTTCCCTATGCGTAAACTCACCCATCACGCTCGACATCAGAGTTGCGAATCCTCTGATGCATCGGATCGAGGTTTGTCCGGCTCACTACTGCCCTCTATCGCTGCATTACCAGCCAATCACAGCTGTAGTTCCTATTACTGTTAGTGTTCCCTTTTTTGAACATTTATTGTGAATACTGTATTGCTGCAAAGAAGCACTTTGCGTTGATTTTGTACATAAACACATTTTTCTCTCATGTCGGTGTTTTTTTTTTTTTTTGTTTTTGTTTTTTTTGTTTCTGCCTTAACCAGTCACTTTAGACCTATACAAAAAATGCATGTTTTAGTACGCTCCACTACCCCTCCAAGTTTGTACCGTGATCTATGAAACACCCTGTATATTAGATTTATATATAGCATTGTTTTAACATAGCTACTTTGACACAAAATCGGAGTTTTTCTGAAATAACATACCAATTATTTCCCATATTTCGTTTCTACGATTCAAATTACGCCAGACTGCCAAGTTTTTCAAAACTCGCACGAGTAGATTTTAAAAAATTAGTTCTCAAAATTTTAGCTACTCCATGTTAATTGAATTTGATATATATTTATTGACATCTCTTTTTTTTAATTAAACCTTTTAGTCTTTCTTTAACATTTCGAAATTTAAGTTCATTCCAAATAAAATACACCGTTTTTAAAATTTGTATATTGAAATAATTTTTATAAATTTTTCGAAAACAATTTTGAGCTTATAAAATAACCTATAACATTTTTACTATCATCTTAAAATAGATGTATTTCTAAGCATATCTGCAAAAAAATTAGAACTTTTTATTTAAAATTTCGTTAGATATACGTGAATTTACATATTGGGGCGGTTTGAAATTTGGCATGTTCGTTATAAGCGATAATAACGTTAAAATGTTTTTTACTTTAAAAATTATTTGAAAGTATGAAAGATGACTTTTTTTCCGCTTCTATACAATGAAAAAAGGGAAAGGAAAATATGTTGCTATAAATTAAGAAATGCGCCACGTGAAGTATTCTTGGCGCAAACTGATAAAAAAATGCACCAAGATAAATTTTTGAATTTCTAGGTAAATTTCGCACCAAATTTTACAAAATTTAATATTTAGGCATACTTTGAATCGTAGAACCAAATACGAAAAAAATTGGCATGTCACTTCAGAAAAAGTCCAATTTCGTGTCAAAATACATTGATTAGAACAATGGTATATATAAATCAAATACGAGTATATATCCTAAGTCGCGCTTTCAAGACATGAAAAACGCAATTCTAATTTTGCTAATCGGCCCAGTAGGGTGGGATATATAGAACTTTCTTTTATTTTTCCCCCCGTAATGTACCATATGTATCTCGCATAATTCAAAAATGAATAGCTTTAGTTGATTTTGTGAATTCGACTTAGATAACATGTAGTTGTGAACCTCCCTTTTTGGTTGCAATCAGACACACCCGACGTGTATATATATATGAATATATATATACCCACTCTGTTACACGGCTCCGTGAGCTCAGTTTTTTTATTCTTATATTTTGTTAAATTGTGCATTGTTTGCTTTAAAAGTAATTGAATTATGTTGTTCTTATGTTACGGTTAAGGTTTTTATGCCTTTAGTTAATCTGCATAGTTGTAGAATTATCAACATTTTAAAAGTGTAAGTGGTGCTAAGCCTAACGAGGCCGCAATTTCTTTACATTTGAAACTCATAGTAAAAGAGGGAATTAACTCAGCTGGTGCACCAACTTCAATGTCTTTTTGCACAGTATCACCAAAAGTTAACTTTTAATTTTGAGCACCGAAAAATTTGTTCTCTTGCCGGTTGGCCGAATTGCTTGTTTTGGCGTAGAAATTCTAATTAAAAGAAATTATAATAAATTGTTTTTTTATTGTTAAATAAACAATTTTTTAATTGTTTTTAACTGTATTTGGTATTTTATTTTTTCTGTATTTTATAATTTTTAATGAAGATGATTTGAATTTTTATGTATTTTTGCCTTCCCGCGAAATGAGAAGTGAATCAATTGAATAAGAAATGAATCTCTAATGAAATTCGAGGAAATGAGTTTAAATGAAATGCAACACAAAATGTGCATAATTTAATAGGTCGTAAAAGGAAGTCATGTAATGCCCGCATCCGTTTCTTTTTTTTTTTTTTTTTTTTCTTGTGTGTGTGTGTGTGTGTGTGTGATTGTACATAGGCGTTGTCCGTTAAACATGTTGTCGGTTCACCGTGCTGTCGGCCAAGTCGGCTATGTTTCTCGTCGTCTAAATGTCCATGTCTCATAAGTGTTCGTCCCGGTTACATGTCCTGTCGTCTAAACGTCCTACTTGCTAAATGTACTTGTCGGCTAAATGTCTTGTCAGCTAGGGGTTTGTCGGCTGAGTTCTGAGATCAGCTTCCTAGAGCTAACCCCCTATTTAAGTCGCAAATCCCGAGACATACTTAGGATGCCCTGAGTATGTTGATTCTCAGATGTCCTAAGGACATCGTAATTTAACATCCTGAGGATGTCTTATTTAAGTGGCTATGTCCCATGAAATGAGAGGATGTCCTGAAGATGTTGATGCTCAGATGTCCTGAGGACTTCACCAATTTCACATCCTGCATTGTCCGGAGCACTTCGGTTGTCAAACATTCTGAGGACATATGTTTTCAAATTTACCAATTTTAGTTTTCTGATTTTGCACATCTGAAACTTGCACATTATTTAATTTTCACATGTATTTTACTAAGTTGTTTCTAAATGCTGTACATTTAAAATATTGATACTGATGAATATTGATATGCTTGATGATTTATTCTTGTTATTTTGTCATTAATTTTAACTGCTATTTCTTCTAACGTTTTTAAAAATTTATTTAGTTATGAAAAAGATTTTTTTTCAATGGATTAGCATTTTCTAGAATTTTTGTTACCTTCTAAATAACACATTTTTTTATAAAAAAATACATGTATAATTACTTACAGATCACAAACGCTACTATAATACAAGCAAAATTAGAAAATTGTAAGATTTAGCTGTTCAAAGAGAGTTGCGTGTTATAGTTTACTCTATGAGCGATTTTGAAAACTGACGATATTATTAAAGAGGAATTGTTCGATATCAACGTACTGCTTAAGCTATTTGCAGTTAAATTTTGTTCTGTATAGGGTCAGTCTTTAAAAGCTTTCACTTAGTCACTCATTATATTTCTCGCATGGTGAAAAAAAAAAAAAAAAAAAACTTTTTTTTTTTTTTTTTTGTGCTTATTACGTGCTCTGCCCTTAGGCACTACACGGAAAGTGAGGGATGCCCCATGGAGGTCATTTTAAGAGAAACTGGCTCATATCCACGTTACACATGGAGAAAACCACGAAAACACCCATGCAGCCATGCCCGTTCGCCGGAACTCGAACCCAGGACCGAACTAGCAGTGTTCAGCGGCTTTTACCGCTCGGCCGCGGGTGGGCCATGGTCTAAAGTTTGTCATCAATTTTTAACTTACTTCCTGATAAGCTAGAGAGTTCAAATTTTCGGCGCACATTGTTTATGGAAGATAGTTATGGAATTCGGTGAAGAGATTTTCTCAAAATTCGATTTAGATGTTTTAAATTTAATGTTTAAAGTATTTTCTGTGCATATCTTCGTTTAACGAATAAACTAAAAACTTAAGAAATTTATTATTTGCACCACCGGATAAACTAAAAAAAATCTTTTTATACCCGTTAAATTAGTTCAGTGAGGTAATTACGAAAATCTTGGATTAAACGTAAAACTAAAAAAAATAATGAATAAAATCCGAAAGGTTTCAGATTTTAAATTATGTCCAAAGGTGAGCTTTTTTAACGCTTTGTGTGTTATCTTTATTTATTAAATATCATGTTCTTTGTACTTAAACCATAAAATTCAGTTCAACAGCAATGTCGCAAAATAATTTTAAAATAAGCATATCAGTAGAATTTCCCATACTAGCGCTGGATATGATTTTTCTGTACAACTGTGTTTTTCCTGGACGTTCTACATGTTTTTTCTGTACAACGTTGCCATTGCTCGCTTTGAAATCTTTGAGCATGTTAATCAAAAATTCGTTTAAGTTTTACAAAATATGAAATCAATAATAAACAAATTCTAAATTTCAAATATGGACTTCCAGATGCCCATATTCGCAGGAGAATTACATTATTCAAAATTCGATGGCTCTAGGTACCGTTGTTTTATCCCAATGCGAGAAACATACACACATTTATGCAGATTCTTCATTATTTAACTTCTTTAAATATAATACAGGGCGATAATATTGGGTGGCAACATTTTGAAAAGTGAAACAACGCTTGTACTGAATCAACACAAAATGCCAAAACGGAATTAATTTTAAAAGAATTTTAAAAAATATATCTGAAAAATTTCAGATTTTAACGATCGCCCGAAAGGGTTTGTTAAGGTTTTTACGCTATAGCTGAGCTCGCAGTCTACCAGTCTGTTGCTGCACTCATTCCTGCTAACTTTTTTTTTTTTGGGGGGGGGGGTTATTATTAAGCATCATTTTCTTCGCGCTTACGCCATATAAAGTTCGATAGCAAAATTGCAAATTTTTTAAAGGAGGATGCTAGCATACGTTGAGGATTCTCGACGAAGTGTTGGGCATTTTTATATTTTTCTCTTTAGTCTTTTCTCAGTTCATCATATCAATGTTCAGTTTTCTTAGTAAAATAACTTATAAAACTTTTTTTTGGCTTTTTATTATTGAAGTTTTGTCTGCTTTAACTTTTTTCATTAAATATGTTCTTCGCCCTTACGCCACATAAAATTCAAATCAACAACAAAATCACAAAATATTTAAAAACTGCATATCTTTAAAATTTCCAATAGATAGTCCAGCATGCTGGAGATAAAAATGTTTTATTCTATACAGTGTTGCCACTCTTCGCTTTCAGATCGTTGAGTTTTTTAATCAAAACTTCATCATCAATCAAAAGGTTTACAAAATATGAAATATAAAATCCAAAATTCAAAATTCAAAATTCTGGATGCAGATATTCGGGTGGAGGATTACGTTATTCAAAATTTGACGGCTGTAGTTACCGTTGTTTATCACAATGCGAGAAACATGCATTCATGTAGATTCTTCATTACTTATTTTTTTAATATAATACAAGGCGATAATATTTAGTGGCAACAATGAGAAAAGTAATTCGTTTACAGTGAACCGAAGAGATTAATAACCTCTTTTGGGCTAATAAAGAGAGAAAGGCAGAGGATAAGGAAAACATATAACAGCCATTGCACCCAATACAATGATGCGAAATGTTATTTCTGTCTGTCATTTCAAGTTTTTAATGCTGATACAAACATGGGAAGAAGGAAAGTTCGAGATAAATTCTAGCCGATGTCTATACATGGCATTTGAAATTTTTATGCTAATAATAAAATTTATTAAAATCACCAACCATAAAAAAAGTCAACATTCTGTTTTCAAATAAAATAAAAATTAATCGCGAGCACTAAATGATTGAATAGGATTGATAATGGGATAACAAATAATGTGTTTTTATTAATAACGGAGAAATGTGAAAATAATATTATGTAGTACATGTATATTCTTGAAATAATCACTGCATTGAAAAATAATGTAATTTGGATGGCAAAAAGAAAAGTTATTATTCATCGTTAATAAGCAACTACTTCCTGTTTTGCCAAGACAGAATTTTCCTTGTAAAAGTGGAAACAAAAGTCTTTTTTTTTTTTTTTTTTTAAGGTGATTTTACCGCGCTTTGAACTTTTAGCGCTCATTTGCTCACAGTAATCTTTCAGTTATTGGTGGAGCTTCTGAATGACGTCTCTCTATATCATATGGGAAAAATAAATGTAATCTTCCCATTTTTGAGAGACACTGTAAAAAAAGAAACCGTATAGCATTTGTGAAAAAGGCATCGACAATCCATTGCAGCTATTCGCCCAATTGCAATGAGTTTAAGGAATTCTAACTTACAAACATTTCAAAAAGTGGACACTTGAACATTTAGTTTGTAAAATTTCCATATTACATTTTTATATGTTCAGATACGAGAAAGTTCATAGTGAAACCTAAAGGCTATGTTCTTGAAAAAATTAATTTCCTTTTTCACACATATTATATATATTCTACAAAATTTCTGTTTCTTTGCTACCGTTCTAATGCTTTCTCTAAAAAGACTTTTCGATCGCCAAGTCTTTTTCTCTTTGAAGGAGAGATAATAAATAAGATTAAAAACGTGTAAATATGAATTATAATTTAAAATAGCAATAGCCGCTTAAAATTCCTCTTTTTAATTCGGGTATTCCCCTCCTCTATTCTTAAAACAGTAAGTACTTTTTCAAAACTGTGCCACAAAAACTAACCTACAATGTCTTCTGCACTGCGTATAGCTCTTCGCCAATCACTGTGCAAAACTAAAACAAAGATTCCAAATCTTATATATAGGGTTTCTTCCTCAAATGCCTATACAATAATCTACATATAATTTAAATCACTTTTTTCTGCTTGCTTTTTTAGGCTAAAGGACGTATCACTGTCCCGATTGCTTGCCTATTGTCTCAACATGTGATAAATTGTATACAAAACTGCGAGGTGTATATTGCGCCCATTCTGATGAGTGATTTATAATGGGTATTGGCTTCTGAAGAATTGTTTTTGTTCAGATATAAAATGTGTTTAATCGTCACGACGGCTACATTTGATTGCAACGTACCGAAATCAACGTTTGAAATTTGAAATTACCTGCGTTATCTCAAAGCCAAATATTATATATATATATATATATTTGGCTTTGTCTAATAACTGTCTTCTACATAACTGTATTAATAACTGTCTTCTACAAGAAGAATTATATATATATAATTCTTGTAGAAGACAGTTATTAATACAGTTATGTAGAAGACAGTTATTAGACAAAGCCAAATATATATATATATATATATATATAATTCTTGTAGAAGACAGATTTCAACTGATTTCAAAGTAGTTCCTCCCCCTCTCCCCCCTCGATGAAGGGACATTGATGTTGATTGAATTCCTCTTCTGTTTTTGTTCATTTTTCTTTAAATTTCATAAATTTTTGAAGTGGGATTTTGGTTGTGCGGAATGTTTTGGTTTTATCATTTTTAAATTCTTTGTTGCATTTATATGATTATTTGAAATTTATTAACAATGAATTTCAATTTCTGGTCTTTGTGAAATATTAGTTCTAAATTTCTTACTATAATATTTCAGTCTGTCTCTCTGTATATATATATAGACTGGGCCAACAAAGCTCGTTACCCGGCATCTATGTTCGCAATCGTTGGCAGTAGGTGTATACTTTTACTTGCAAAAATGCTTCAAATAAGGCAAAAATTCACGTTTCCTTTTTTTTACTTAATTTTATGAAAGAAAATATTATAATCCCGAAAACTGTCGGGCATCATATGTCAACGGAAATATGATTTGGACCGTTCTCGAATCAATTTTCACTATTTTTCGCCCGGCGTCTGTAAGTACGGACAGAATAAACAACTCTTATTTTCCAAAACGAATTGTAAAATGGAATCAAAAGGGATTTTTTTGTGACGTCTGTATGTACGTACGGATTTATATCACATAACTCAAAAATAATTAGTAGTAGAACGTTGAAATTTTATATGTGGAACCACTATAACAGCTAGCTGTACACCTCTGTTCTTTGTTGCAATCGCTTATACCAAAAGTATGTACCCCTCCTTACCCGGCTTAAAAGCCTTGGCCTTTGTTTTTGCAATCATTGGTTGTGGTCATATATTTCCAATCACAAAATTGTTTTAAATGACAGAAATATTCATGCTTTGGCAATTTAAAATTTTAAAAAAAGCATTTAATTTTGGAAAAATAACGAAGTTTAACTTTTAATGCGATCTCCTTGCTCTTATATTTCTATTTAGGAAAGTTTTATACTCGTTATGCGAAAATAAAAATACAAGAAGTTTAATTACCATACAACAAAAATTGAATGGGATATTTACTTTCAAAATCTGCAATTCTTGATGTCGTTTTCAACTTGCCTTGAGGAATCCGTTACGTAAGTTAGAACAGTTCGAGGAAATAAGTTTATATCAAGTGCAGCAGGAAATGTGCATAATTTAATAGGCTGTACGAGGAAGACATGTGGTGGCCAAGTCTGTTTTTACTTCCTTGTACGAAGTAAAAAGAAAGTATTGTAATCGTGAAAAGTTTCAGGCAGCACATTTCAACGAAAATATGCATTTTGACCGCTATCGAATGCAATTTAACGAAATTTTTGCGTGACATCTGTACGTACGGACAGAATAAAGGACGCTTTTCCTCCAAAAAAATTATCAAACTGCTTTAAAATGAATTCTGAAGACAATTTTTCGTGGTGTCTGTACGTACGTATTTATCTCGCATAAACTCAAAAATGAGTAGCCTCAGAACGTTGAAATTTTGTATATAGGACTGCTATAACATGTAGATGTGCACCTCGCATTTTGGTTGCAATCGCCCGCACCAAACGTATATAAATATATGTATATATATATCCACTCTGTTACCCTGCTCAGTGATCTGTTTCTTTACTCTTATATGTTTGTAAATTGTGAAATATTTGCTTTAAAAATGATTGGATCATGTTGTTCTTATCTTCCGATTAATGTTTTTATGCCTTTAGGAAATCTTCAAGCAATATTTATAGAATTATCAACAATTTAAAAGCAATATTTATAGAATTATCAACAATTTTAAACCTAATTTTTAAATAACATTGCAGACATGTTTGTTTACATTTGAAACAGCAGAATAGTAGATTTGTTGCCAATCTAGAGAGACTGAGCTTCGCAACAACAAAGATAACGCCTTTATTTATTATTGCGAATTAAAACATGCTTAATCCTTTGTGGATTTTTTTCGAAGAAGTAAGTGTTAAAGATTTACTTAAAATATAGGTATTTTAAGTTTTTATGTATTTTTTCCTTGTCGGGAAGGGAGAACTGAATTAATTAAATGAGAAATACTGAATCGTCTGTGAAAAACTGTTTCTTTTTTGTTTTGTTTGCTTAATTTCTTCTATACAGCGTTCTAGATTTATTATAATAATTGAATAGAACATGTGGCAACGATTAGATAATTCTTCAAATGATATAAATTTTGTGCATTCTGAGTTATAGAATGAACGAAATAAAAGCTGTTAAGTAAACCTAGTGCCAGAGTGTCGCTATAAACAAATATAGTATAGTGAATTTTAAAGAGTGCATTTATTCTATTGTAGTTTATGCGCTATCAACGAAGTAGATTTAATTCAATCCAATAAGTTTAAATGAAATGCAAGAAAAAACAAGTATAATTTAATATTCCGTCCGAGGAAGTCATGTGGTGTACACATCAGATTTTTTTAAGTTGCAAAAACATGAATCTTAACGTCATTTAAAACATTGTTGTATTTGGAAATATATGTCTATATCCAACGGTTGCGAAAATAATGGCCGCGTAAGACTTGGATGTTAAGGTATTACGTATAAGGTTATATGTTTAGGTAATATGGTTATGTTAAGGTATGTATGCATGTGTTGAGGTATGTATGCATATGTTAAGGTATGTATGGTTATGGTAAAGTATGTAAATATTAAGGTATGTATGTATATATATATATATATATATTAATTCAATTACTTTGTAGAGACACTAGGTTATTTTGAAGCAGGAGAAATAAAAAATCAGCTATGACCTCGCCAGGACTCGAACCTTGGAGCTCTCGAATACGCGCCGAGTGGGCTGGCCAGTATACCCCGCAGGCATGCTAAGAAGGCGGGAGAAATACCTTATATACTTCCCCTATAAAGGGCGACTGGGGATTAGGGAACCCAGTAGCCAAATCCTGGTGATGCAGAATCATCATCCACCACCTTTTTTTAGTTCGGGCGCCACTGTAGATTCATCAGAATTTTTTTTTAAACAAGGAAATTGAAAAAACGTGCATTGCCCTCGCCGGTATTCGAACCTCGGACTTCTCGAATAGGCGCCAAGTGTACTGGCAATTACACTACGAAGGCATGCTAAGAATGGGGGAAATAGCTTATAACTTTATTAATTATGCAAAACTTAGGTGGACTCAAAGCAAGTGTCAGTTCTTTCTCCTCCGCTTAAATACATTTTTTTATTTGCTCCTTCGACAAAATATCAAGAGAAACTTAAAAGGAAGTATTCCTAATAAAATTCATGAAATATTTATAAGACATTAGGAAGAGAAGATTAAAAAAGAGTGAGAAATCGAAGAAGTGAGTTGAATTTTATTTTTGAGCTAATATTTTCCCTTAATATCAGTTTTTACACATCTAAAAAAATTCTTGATTCTCCATGTCAAATATCTCAAGGAATTTAGTTTAATAATTTGTCTTAATAGGACTGTTTTTAGTTCATTATAATATATATATATATATATATATATATATATATATATATATAATGAACTAATAATAAGCATATAATTGAAAACGTTTTACGCTATATGCACTCATATAAATTACTACTAACATTAACCCATTAAAACCTTTTTAATAAAACATTTTTTTAATATTCATGAACAATCATTAATTTTCACATAAAGCGTATTCAGAATACTCTGCTTCAATCGTAGGTCTATTCGAGTTTCGATGTCTAGTTGTATCACGGCCATTACTGGTTCCTCGGGCAAGGTTCAGTCTTTGCCATTTGTGATTCATGAGAATTTCGGTTTAACTGTAGTCAAAGGAGCACCTGTGCTCACAAAGTAGGGTTCTGAAGAGGAACCACTTTCTTCTGAGTATTTGCTTTACAATCAAATTAAAACAGTGGCGGGTAATCGGACGGTCTCTAAAATTCACTGCAAAAACTCTACCTGTTTTCCATTTATTCGATATGCATTCTCTTGCATTATTAATTAACTTTCATTCGACGTTAAAAACTATATATATATAATTAACTTTTCCCTATCAGTTTTAAATTAATAAAAAAATTCCGAAAAAAAGTGACAGCAATAGATAACCTTTTGAATGGCAAACATTAGAAGTAATTAATTTTACGTAAAGTAACCGTTTTAGTAAAAATGCTATAAAAATAACATCGATTTCTTTAATCTTCATGCGCCCACCAGCGGCCGAGCGGTAAAGTCGCTGAACACTGGTAGTTCGGTCCGAGGTTCGAATCCCGCGAACGGGCTGGCTGCATGGGTGTTTTCGTGGTTTTCCCCATGTGTAACGTGTATACGAGCCAGTTTCCCTTAGAAAGTCCTCCACGAAAGGCATCCCTCCCCTTTGGCAGATAGCCCTAGTGTGCTTTGCCGTAATTAAATACACCACCTTTAATCTTCATGCAGTGGTATATTAACAAATTTTAATGTGATCAGATTTTTAAAATGCTACATTAATATAGCTTAGATAAAGATAGATCAAGATCCAGTATTATAATTAATACTGGATAGTTATTCAGCTGTTACTGGGGAATCGTTAATAACTACGTATTAATTTAAGTATTAGTCTGGGATGTTATACGTTATTAAGTATTAGTCTGGAAACATATTGCAGAATAAAGCAGGATTATGCCCAAACTCTCTTCAATAAGCCTAGACTCTCCATTAAACTTGTTTTCATTTGCTTTTAAATTAAACCAAATTTCTTAAATGCTAGATGTTTAAATGATAATTTACTGACTAATGGCTAAATATTGCTTAAAATAAGTTTCATTTTAGCATACCCATTAAAACACTGAAAATTACACTCTGAGAAATTAGTACAAGATGCTTAAAAAAAACTGCAGCTATCACCTAAATTAGGTTTTCTAATCTGAAAATTATAAATGAGCAAAATGCGTTTTTATTTACGTTTAAATTGTAAAAGAATTTTTTTATAAATCCACTAATTACCTTCATAAATAAATACGTATATAACGTAAACATAAAAATTAGTATACGCGTTTTACATACAGTATCTAACAAAAGTAACGGACAGTTTCAGTTCCAAAAAATAATGCCAAAATTTTAAAATCTAAATGCATCAAAATTTAAAAAAAAAATTAAATATGCATTTATGTGGTCTTTTTTTTTTTTTTTTTTTTTTTTTTTTTTTTTTTTTTGTGCTAAAAGTTTTTTCTGAAATAAGATATTAAGCTCAAATTTAATGTATTTTGTCTCAAATGGAAAAATCATTTCTAAAAAGTCTTCGGGGAATATCCATGCTATAAACAAATTCATCTACAATAAGTACAATATGAACTTTTATGACATTATTTTAAATTAAAGCAATATACAGGGTGATTTTAAACTGTTTTTATAAATTAAGACGAGTGATAGTACCCATCTAGACGAGCAATAATTATTATAGAACATAGAGTCACATTCCTCTCTGAGAGGCAGAAAAGAGGAATATTAGAATTCCAACTTGAACTTACAGCAATGTTAGGAAAGCGAATGAACGAGACCAAAAGTTATACAATCAGATTTATTGTTAAATGAAAAATTTACAGAAAGTGCTCAAAATGTTGACCACGTGTGTCGTTACACTGTTGACATTGGCGAAGCAACGACTGGCGCACCCTCTCGAAGATCCCTGGTGTCGTGTTAATTTTATCCTCGACAACAACGACTCTCGCCACGAGATCTTCAGCTGAGTCCATAGGCGTCTCGTACACTAAAGATTTCATGTGCTTCCCAGAAGAAAAAGTCCAGTGAGCGAGGAGGCCAAGCCCCAGATCCACCACGTCCGATCCATCGGTGCGAGATATGGGCATTCAGAAAGTTACGGACCGTGACGAAAAAATGTGCTGGGGCTCCCATCGTACTTAAACTACATGTATCTCTGGATGGGTAACGCAAAAGCCTGCAATAAACTAGGAAGCACTTGTTCCAAGAAGATACGGTATATTGCGGCGGTCAAACGGTCTGGTATGATACAAGGATCTACCAGGTAATCACTTAGGATACCAATCCAGACGTTCACGGAAATTTTCTGCTGATGTTTATGAGGGGTAATGCAATGACTGCACGTTGAAAATGCCTGTTGCCTCATCATTAAATAATATTAATGCAGGAAATCGTGGATCGTTATTCCTCATCCCAAGCATTCACTGCACAAAGTCTGCCCGGCAGGAATAATCACCTGTGTGCAAAGATTGCACTTTTTTGCATATGGTAGGGGTGCATGCGTTCCTCGTGTAAACTACGCAATACCATTAGCTGAGAAATACCCATTTCGTATGCCCCGCTCGCGTACTTGTGGAAGGAGCTGCTTCAAATCTAGTCAAAACTCGCTCTTTCATTTCTGGCATTCGCGTATTTCACAAATGTTCTGCATTGCTTTTTGAGATGGCAAAAAGAACCAGTTTCTCTCAGTCTTCGATTAACACTGGAAAAGGTTGGATCACTTGGAATCCGACGAGTTGGAAATCGCTGTTCGTACAATCTACGTGCTTCGCGTCCATTCCTCTTTTGCTTCACTGTATGTGAGGTGAATACCTGCCGATTCCTCGTACGTGTACTCCGCCATAGCATTCACAAAACGTTTCAGACGATGTTATCAAGGTGACACAATGTGCCGTTTTCAAGGACACCGTTTGCTCTGATTGGCTTTCTCCGGTACCTTCTCAGAGCAAACTTGCATACGGTTAATTCTTGATAGTCTTAGGAGATAGTCTCATTGTTCTTCTTCGATGCGTTTCTACTTTCCTCTTTTATGGCTGTGAAAGTGGAATGCGACCCTATGTTCTATGTTAATTATTGCTCGTCTGCATGGGGACTATCACCACTCTTAATTTGTAAAAACAATTTAGAATCACCCTCTACAGCATTTAAGCTACCATCTTTTTTATTTCTCAACCAATGTTTGTTATAATTTATGTTCTATCAATTTCTTATTACCATATCTGCTCTAACAAAGAATTTTTATCAATGAGGTCTTAATTTTTCAATCAGAAAGAAAGAAATCAATTAGAAAAGTTGCTCCAAAGGCTCAGTTCAAACTTTTAAACAATTCTTTTTGCAATAAAACCTCATTCAGAATTTCGAAAGAAACAAGTCATTGAGCTGAGCGGATTCTCGAAAACGTGTAGAACTTTATTAATTATGCGTAATATCTGATAATCCACAAACTTAGAATAATTATCCAAGGCCAAACGCACAACGGAAAACGCACAACGGAATACGCACAACGGAAAACGCACAACGGAAAACTTCGTAAAACTTTTATGTTAATTAACTAACAACTTCTTCTTTCCGCAGTCTTAATCAGAATGCGTAGTAGTTGCTTTGTACTTAAGCCGAGGGTTTGAATGTTTACGAGTTAGAGCTTCTGGTAGCCTCGTCTTGCTATTACGTGTACTTACCATCTCCAGTTCTGCCAAAGTTTATTTTCGGCTTTAGAATTTTACTAGTCGATGTTCAGATAGGCGCCGCTAACTACCTTAGGTCAGCTTAAGTAGTCTAGTGTGTGTGTGTGGCCTCAGACTAAGTTGGCTATATTTGAATTTAATTTTATCTTATGTTAATTTAAATACGCGCAAGTAGCGGAGGACTTTTGCACAGGCAGTTCCTTTCTGTTTATTTAAGAGTTAATTTTTTGCAAAAAAAAAAAAAAAGTTACGAGTTAGAGCTTCTGGTAGCCTCGTCTTGCTATTACGTGTACTTACCATCTCCAGTTCTGCCAAAGTTTATTTTCGGCTTTAGAATTTTACTAGTCGATGTTCAGATAGGCGCCGCTAACTACCTTAGGTCAGCTTAAGTAGTCTAGTGTGTGTGTGTGGCCTCAGACTAAGTTGGCTATATTTGAATTTAATTTTATCTTATGTTAATTTAAATACGCGCAAGTAGCGGAGGACTTTTGCACAGGCAGTTCCTTTCTGTTTATTTAAGAGTTAATTTTTTGCAAAAAAAAAAAAAAAAAAAAAAAAAAAAAGCTGTTTTAATAAAAAGGTTATTTATTATTAATTTATTATTAAAAAAAAAGGTTTAAGACTTGGACATTTGTTCCCGACTCAAGCGATGACTCACTTCCAATCCAGCAGGCACTTCGATTATTGAAACAAGTTTCTAGATACAGCAGAATCCTGCGTTAGGTGAAAAGAACATTGAACTTAAACATTTCTCTCCAAAATTTATTAAAAATCATAATTCTGTGTTCTATTCTGTGTTCTATTATAATGCCATGCAATCTTATTGAAGATCCGCAGTTAGGTTTAATTATGAAGAAGGCGCAAAAAAGAATTTCACAAAGATAGATAACTCCAAAGCACGTGGTAGAACAGAGTAGTAGAGTTATGATACGGTTCAGATCTTACATTACGCCCAAAAAGGCGTTTTTTAACATTTTGTGAGTAATCTTTATTTATTAAATATAATGTTCTTCGCACTTAAACCACATAAAATTCAATTCAACAGCAATGTCACAAAATATTTAAAAACAGCATATATTTAGAATTTCCGATACACAGTCTCGCGAGCTGGAGATAAAAATGTTCCTTTTTTTTTTTTTTTTTTTTTTTTTTTTTTTGCAGTGTTGCCTTTGATCGCTTTGAAATCGTTGAGTTTGTTAATCAAAAATTTGTTAAGTTTTACAAAATCTGAAATAGATAATAAAATAAATTCCAAATTCGGGCTTCCGACTGCCCATGTTCGGTTGGAGGACTCTAAGTACCGTTGTTTCTTCACAATGCGAGAAACATTCACGCATTCATGAAAATTCTTCATTATTTAGTTTCTTTAAATATAACACATGGCGATAATATTTGGTAGCAACAGTTTGAAGAGTGAAACGACGCAAAATGCCAGTTTGAGACTAATAGCCCTTTGGGTGTAACGTTTTGGGCTAATAGCCCACCAGCGGCCGAGCGGTAAAATCGCTGAACACTGGTACTTCGGTCCGAGGTTCAAATCCCGTGAATGGGCTGGCTGCATGAGCGTTTTCGTGGTTTTTCCCATGTGTAACGTGTATACGAGCCAGTTTCCCTTACAAAGTCATCCACGAAGGCATCCTTTCCCTTAGGCAGATAGCCCTGGTGTGCTTTGTCATAATTAAATAAACCAATCCAAACCAAACCTTTGGGCTAATAATGTTGAGATTAAAAATGCTGTGATTTCGTAGTACTATATATAAACTGTTATCTAAAATCAAAATTTATTGTTGTAACTAAAGTAATGAAGCTAATTTACTAACGTATTGAGCTGCATAAGCTAAACTAGCCTAAAAACTTCCCTGCTGCCGACATTAGTAATTCTTTACTGGATTCCTTTAATTTGAACTAGAATTCTTTAATATTACTTCTCCATAACAAGCCTTCCCATTACTTATTAACTAAATATGGATATCGACGCAAATGCTTGTATTTTGTTGGAGCTAAATCATCAAGACTCATCGAAACAGCCCCAGGAGACCAAACAAGAATATTTAAAAATAAAAAGTAATATATTTTCAATCTTTTATCCCATTTATTTATTTTGTAAAATTTGTCATTGAACGAGGCGATGGTTCGAGGTTTTGTCTTGTATGTACTATATTTAATGTGCCCTTCATATTTGGTTAGTTTTATTTGAGCAATTCCGCATATTTCTTGAGCAATTCCGCATATTACTGAAGGAGTAATGCATTATTCCGTCTCATTCTTTGCTAATCCTGGACCTGAAACATATAAGGCAGGCCATAACTTCTCTTTTTTTTAATTGATCTATGGTTTATAATTAAACAATAAAATTAATTGTTTAGTATCAAAGAAATAAAAAAGAATTAAAATAGTGAATTTTTTGTGAAAGAATGTTTTGCCTCATTCTAATGTAACTGATATTGGTATAAAATAAATATTTCTAATAGTTTTAACTTTGTTTTGTTGATTTTCATGCAACTGATTTAAAAGTGCACTTATTAAAAAATGAATTTTTTCTCCTAACGAATTTTTTAAAATACAGTTTCTTAGATTGAAACGTGAGAAACAAATGGATTCGATCAAGCTTTGACATAAAGATTGCAAACAAATTAATACAAACTTCAAGTTAAATCAGGTAGCAAACTTATTTATTGCTGCGAATAAAAATTAGTCGCAAACACCCATCATATTCGCGAAATTTAATACACCGAAGCCTCCTGAGCTGAGTTGATGAGGCGGGGTAAACGGAAATAAGAATCTGTAAATCTTATTAATTTAAAAAAATTGCTTATATCTTAGGGATACGCGGAGAAAGATACCATACAAAAATACAGGTGTTCTATCGCTATATTTAAATTAGAGTTGTAGGGTTTCCCTTAGTTCAGTTAACCGATTATTTAAATTTTTGTTATTATAATTTTTGTTACCTGAATTTCTCAACTTCCCTTCGCATTTCCTCGCCAGGATGTTAATTTAAAGATAAATGAAGTGAGTATTTAAACGGATCAGTTTTGAAGTTTATTCAGAATGTGTTTTCGCTAGCCAGCGCACATTACGATTCTGACCTTGCTGATACATCTTTTGGGCCATTTATAACATTATCGAGCCGGGTAGGTTGATTGATCGATTATTGAAATTCGCTGATTGATCGATTATAGAAAAGCACACAAGTTTATCTGGTTTAGGAGACATGCTTTCGAAAAAGATATTTTAGGTCTCGTAATTAAATCACACGTGGGAAAATCTGAAAACTGTATTCAACCTATTCGGTACGAACCGTCGCAAAACGAGCTGCCATCGTTACCCACTCGGTTATATTGCCTTTCCGTTATTGTTTGTCTCATCAAATCAAATCACTGTCAACCTGAGATTTCGAAAGAACTATCCCCGTTCTCCTAAATGAAGCCACGCTATATTAAGCTTTTAATCCGTTTCAATTGAATAAGGAATTGGTAGAAAGAGGGAAATCTAAGTAAAGGTCGGGTAATGTCAGGTACTTCAACTAGTTAAGAATATTTTTAACGTTTCCAGTTACTGTTAGTGGAGAAGGAAGTTTCTACAAATTTAAAATAATAAAAAAAAATTGCAAGATTTTTTACTTAGTCAGGAAAAAGTTCCAAACATGGTCATCCTCTGTATAGAATATGAAATAAGTAATCGAGTAGATTTCGAAAAAAGTATTCGTGATTTTACTTCATCATAGTTTGGAAATTCGCACGTCTTTTTTTACCTACGCAGAACTGAAAATTAAAGGACATGATAGCGTCTTTAATCTACCGTGTAAACCCGAATACGTTTGTGTTGTGGTGTACGGAATTTGTGTACGGAATGTGATTGCAAGGGTTTTAACAACACCATTGCAACACTTGTCTGAGAGCAACATCAGCCCAAGCCCACGAAATTATTCATGGCAAGGAGCTAAAGTCGTTGGCAACAGCCTGTCATTGGCAACAGCCTTCAGCACCTTACAGGTGACAGTGCGATTTTGCTCAGCTCCACCCTCAATTTTATTGGAGAGCAGATCGGGGGAACGGGTCCCAGGGTCTCCCACTCCTCTCCCCTTCCACCAAGCCACATATTTAGAGTGCCGCCCTGCCGCACCGACACTATACATTTACAAACATCCATGCCTTCTCCGGGATTCGAACTCGAATCATTATGCGACGCTAACCACTATACCGCTGCGCTTGCAATGGTAGAAGACACTAGCAGCTACAGTGTCCGCCGAAAACATGGTAGATGAAAACTTCGCAGAGAAAACAGCGCAAGTCGAATACATTATCGTACAAAACATCGTGAGAGATGAAAAAGTAAAAAGAAACATCGCGGTGTAAAATATCGCGATCGACAATAAAACGGTTCATAACATCGCAGTTTTAAAACATCGTCGTAGAAAATATCGTGGTAAAATATAAAGCTTCTGCAAATCATCGCAGACAAGTGTTTTCAGGTTTTTAAAAGTTATAAAGGAGCATCCGCATAATGATTTTTGAACGCTTAGAAAGAATAAACTTATATTTTTGAAAAAACTAATACATTTTTGTTAAAAAAAGCAAGAAGAAATCCTACAAATGTTGATACAACAATAGTATTGGAAGTGAGACCTCATTTTAGGAAACAGAAAATCTTCTATATTCTCCAAATCTGCTCAATAAGAAAATGACCGAAAACTATGATACATTTATTTCTAAGAACCTGCTTGACGAGAATGAGTTTTCGAAGACCCATTCTTTTCTTGCACAGCAGAAACCAGTTATTGATCTTTTCAGGCTAATGCGAGTAATTTTCTTCTGCAGTCTAACCATTATATCTTTATCAAATATGGTGTTGGTGTTTGTGTATTTAATTATGGCAAAGCACACAAGGGCTATCTGCCTAAGGGGAGGGATGCCTTTCGTGGAGGACTTTCTAAGGGAAACTGGCTCGTATACACGTTACACATGGGGAAAACCACGAAAACGCCCATGCAGTCAGCCCGTTCGCGGGATTCGAACCTCGGACCGAACTACCAGTATTCAGCGACTTTACCGCTCGGCCGCTGGTGGGCCTTATCAAATATGGACTGCACCTCAAGAACAAATTCCTTGTAAGTTACCCCTTTTTAAATGAAAAAGCCTGATGTGTACACCACATGACTTCCTTGTACTGAATATCGAATCGTAAGCATTTTTTCATGCATTTCGTTTAAACTTATTTCCTTGAATTTCATTAGAGATACATTTCTCATTCAATTAATTCAGCTCTCACTTCGCGACAAGGCAAAAGTACATGAAACCTCAAAATATCTTTGTTAAAAATTGAAAAATATAGAAAAACATAAAACACCAAATACAGTTAAAACAATTAAAAAAACAATTTTTACAGTTAAAATTACAGTTTCTACGCAAAAACAAGAAATTCGACCATCAGGCAAGAAGGCAGATGTTTCGGTGCACAAAACTAAAAGTTTCATTTTGGTCCTACTCAGCAAAAAGACACTGAAGGTGCAGAAAGACTTAATTAACTATTCTGCTAAGTTTCAAATGTCAACAAATATGACTGCTATCGTAAAAACAATTAGGCTTAGCCGCACTTAGACGACTTTAATATTGATAATTCTACAACTATAGCGTGGAAGTTAACTAAAGGCATAAAAACCTTAACCGGAAGATCAGAACACAATAATTCAATCATTTAAACATAATTCATTTTTAGACCAAAAAATTGCACAATTTACCAACACATAAGAATAAAAAAATTGAGCTCAATGAGCCGAGTAACAGAGTGGGTATATAAATACAGAAAAGCAAGGATTTTTGTAGAAGAGAGATTTTAATTGTTTTCAATGTTCCTCTTCCCTCACGAAGTGGCATTTAATTTGATTGAATCTCTCTTTTTTTTTTTTTTTTTTTTCCTTTAAATTTCATTAATTTTTTTAATTGGTGTATTGCTTGTTTAAAAGGTTTGGTTTTAACATTTTTTTTAAATCCTTTCTTGCATTTATAGGATTATTTGAAATTTATTAATTATGAATTTCAATTTTTGGTCTTCGTGAAAAATTAGTTCTAAATTTCTTACTTTATGTCTTTACTGATAATTTTTCAGCAGCTTAATGCGCAAAAATACTAGGCATGTTTATATTTTACTTTTAAAAAAGAAATGTTTCTTAATTATATTTGTTTTGTAATTATATCTATCTACCTATATATATATATATTTGGTGCGCCGATTGTCACCAAAAAGGGTAGTGCACAACTACATGCTATAGCAGCCCTATATACAAATTTCAACGTTATGAGGCTACTCGTTTTTGAGTTATGCGAGATACATGCATACATACGTACAGACGCCACGAAAAAAAATCTCTTCTGAACCCATTTTAAATCAGTTTTATAATTCGTTTGAGGAAAAAGAGATCTTTCTTGGGGAAAAAGAGTTTCCTTACGTGAAGATATCAAGCAAAAATTGCATTTTGATAGCTATCAAAACGGATATTTTCGTTGAAATATGGTACCCGGAATTTTTCGTGATTACAATACTTCTTTTACTTCGTACAAGGAAGTAAAAAGGCCTTCGAAATGATCTTTATTCGAGATTTCTGAAACCGAAATTTCGATGGCCAATTTGAACTTTCTCTATGTCAAGCAGATGATTGCCATATTTTCTTTCTTTTTTTTTTCCCCAGGGTCATAAGCAAAGCATCAAGTTTAAGGTGACCAGACGTCCCGCTTCTGGCGGGGCAGTCCCGACTTTTAACAATTTATCCTGCGTTCCACGGCGGTTTAAAAAATGTCCCGATTTTTGGAAAGAATGCACGACAACTAGAGAACGGCGAGAGAATGCGGTTTTCGGCACCCATGTGTCTACTTCGTCAGAGCATGAGTCTCATATTATTTTTGTTAATTTTATAATGTTAAATTTTAATAAAAAATAATTGTTTACGACTGCTTATCAAGAACTGCTTAAGTTCGCATTGTTTATCAGTTGTTAGAATTCGACCAGCATTGTTTGGCACTTTTTGACATTGGCAATGACGAAAAACTGTCTCTCAGATAATACACATCGTACTGCTTTCTAGTGCTAGTTAAGCAAGTGATGTCAACAAATCAGCTATTCAGATAATTTAGGTACGTAATTTATTTATTTATTTCATAAACATATAAATTTTCTTGAACTTAGCAGACAGTACTGTTATTATTTATATTTTATAATGGCGGCAAAGGTCTAGCGTCGACCTTGAAAGTGACGCTTCACTTGCGTTACGGCAAATTCAGAGGAAAAATAATACAAGTTAGTATTGTTATTATTTAAAAAGAAATATGTGATTAAAATGAAAATAATTTTTAAAATATACTTTATAACAAACAAATTAATTTAATTTTTAAACTAACAGTAAAATAGGTTCATGTAATTATGTACTTACATACTGTATTTTTAAGCAATATATGTAGATAAAAATTTATAATATAATTTTTAAATTTATCATAAATTACTTCTTTAGATTTTTAACATAATGGGTAAGAACAGAAGATGCAAATTCAAAGATGATCTAAGAAGTGAATTTACTTTTATTAAAAAAAACAAAAGCGATTGCATGGTAAAATATGAGAAATGTAATGCTAAATTTTCTATTTCGGCCGGCTGGCAAAGCACTCGGGGACACAGAAATATAAAAGATATTTAAATACTACTGCATTTTCCTCCAAAATGCAGGAATTATTTCAGAAAACGATTTATGGAGACGAAGACAAGAAATTAGCATTAGCAGAAGGACTTGTATCTTTTCATGCTAATAATCACAACCATTCCTTCAGACCTTGTACATCACAAGCTGTCTAAAAGTTATTCAACAAGAAACGACAGCAATCTACTTAAAGAATTCACTCAAATGAGAAATATACCAAAGAATAAAATAATGCTATACCTAATTTTTTAAGGTATCACTTCTGGCATCTAGTACGTAGGTGGACCACTTTTTGCCTCCTATGAAAAGACGGGCAGTTAGAACCATGCCTTCTCCGGGACTCGAGCCCGGGCCCTTTGGTATCGCAAGTCAACTTCCCTAACTACTACTAGGCGACGAACGTTTAGAAGGCATGACTTTCACTGCAGATAAACCAATACTTGTGGGGTTGTAAATTAAGAAATAGCAGCCAATTTAATTTAAATGCTGATCAGCAGTCTAAGACTGCACAGGCAATAAATTATGCAATAAGCTGGCTTAATGTTTTACCTGTGCATAAATTTAAAGTATCAGCTGCGAAAGAATGCAAAGCAGAGATAGTTACTTTCAGATAGATTTGGCAAAATTCTAGCAGAGTTAGCAATTACAAATTCTAGCAATTACAAAATCACAAAATATTTACAAAAGAGCATATCTTTAGATACACATAACTCGCACGCTGAAGATGACAATGTTTCAATCCGTATATTGTTGCCACTGCTCACTTTCAAATGCTGAATTTGTTAAAAATTCATTAAAGTTTTCCAGGTCGGATAGAAGGCTACATTATTCAAAATTCTCTGTATGTATACCGTCGTTTTTTACAGTGCGAGAAATATACATACGTTCATACGGATTATTCATTATTTCATTTCTTTAAAAGTAATACAGAGCGATAATATTCCGTGGCAACATTTTTAAAATTGATTCAGATACTTAAAGTGACACGCTGCAAAATCCCGTTTCGAGACAAATAACCCATTCGGGCTAACGCCCTTTTGGGCTAAAAAAACAATCTGAAAACCTTCAGATGTTAACGGTCGCCCAAATGTTTTTGTTAAAGTTTTTTTTTACCCTCTTGCTGAGCTTGCAGTCGAGCTTCATTGCTGTAACACTCAGTCCTGCGAACCCATTTGCTTTGCCTTTTTAGTTTCATTATTAAGCATAATTTTATTCACAGTAACGACATATATAATTCAATATCAAAATCACAACATTTCTATTTCAATTAAAAAAAATTTAGAATTCCCGATACAGTGATGTGTTGGCATATATTTTTATATTTTTACACGCTTTTCTCAGTTTTTATATCAGCATTCTTTTTTCTAAGTAAGATGGATAGGAAAAGTATTTTTTGTCTTTTTATTAATTAACGTTTTGTGCGTTAACTTTATTCATTTAATATCACGATTTTGGTACTTGTTTTACATAACATTCAGTTCAACAGCTGTTTTAAAATTCAATTCCAGATATTTAAAAACAGCATATCTTTATAATTTTCGATAGACAGCCTCGCACGCTGGAGATAAAAATATTTTATTCCGTACAGTGTTGCCACTGCTCGCTTTGAAATCGTTGAGTTTTTTAATCAAAAATTACTATAAAGTAGATAATAAACAAATTCGAAATTCAAATTTATTCTTTAAATATAATTCTCAAATCTTAATTTCTTTAAATATAATACAGGGAGATAATATTTGGTGGCAACAATTTGAAAAGTGGTATGCCATTTAAAGTGATTCAACGCGAAATCCCGTTTCGAGATTCATAGCACATTTGGCCTAACGTCCCCTTTTTTTCCGGGAGGAAGAGGAATCCTTAAATATATAACGTATTTTCTCCCTTCTTTCTGCATGCCTTCGTAATGTGATGGTAGCACACTCGGCGCGTATTCGAGAGGTGCAGGCTCGATTCCCGACAAGGGCATTTTTCATTTTTCACATCTCCAGCATCGAAAAAAATCCTAATGACTCTACAGTGGCGCCTGAAATAAAATGTAGTGGATGATGACTCTTCACCGCCAGGAATTGGCGACTGGGTCCTTTAGTCTCCAGTCGCCCTTTAAAAAGGGGAGTATATAAGGTATTTTCTCCCTCCTTTCTACCTGCCTTCGTGGTGGCACACTTGGAGCGTATTCGAAAGGTTCAGGTTCGAGTCCCGGTGAGGGCATTACTGATTTTTCGTGTTTCCTGTTAAAAAAAAAAAAAAAAAAAAAAAAAAAAAAAAAAAAAAATCCTCATAATTCTAAAGGTATCTTAAATACTTACCACAAAATGCATTGATTCTGTTTGCTTTTACAGACAGTAGTAGATACAGAAAAGTAACAATTTTCACGGCTGCCACCAAGTGACTTAAAAAAAAAAAAAAAAAAAAAAAAAAAAAAAAAAAGAAAGAAAGAAAGAAAGAAAGTTTTAGATGATCAATGTGAAAAATTTGTAAAACTAGAAAGCTTGGCCATATTTAGTTAATATAAGCTATAAGTTAAAATATAATAAATATATATAAAGTTAATATAAGCTAAACCATATTTGAAGCTTATACGAAGGAGTCGGAGATTTATCCTAACGAAAAAATCCAATAAAACCTAAATATTAATACTGCAGAATTTACAGCGGATTTAAAAGGATAATTTATAATTAAAGTTAACCCCGAAACTGTTAAAAGAACCAGTACAAATATGGATACAATAATACATGCTAGCTAAGTAAAGATTTATCACAATTGGAACAATATTATATTTTCAGATGAGACAAAATTTAATATACTTGGTTGCGACAGACGAATCATCATGTGGTAAAAGCCGAATAAAAATTTGAACCCGAAAAACTTAACTGTCTATATTAAGCCAGCTGGTGGCGTTTAATCGTGGTTATGGTCTAATCCTGACCAGGATTTGGCTAAGGATTTCGCAATGCAGAGAAACTGAAGGGAAAGAGAAAGTGATGTAACATGCTGCAGGGTGACGCAAAATGGTGCACTGCGTATGCTTGAAGCGTAGATGTGTTTAATTAAACCCTATGAATTTAAAGGTCTATTGCCAATTATCAATAACTTTGCTTCATATTTTATATTTTACCTATATATACATTTACACGGAGTAATACAAGTTCTATAATACATAGAGAATCATGCATAATAATACACACATATATATTTCTCTCCCCATCCAGAAACATGGGACACTTTGCATTGTACATAGGAGCACGTATTTACCTTTTTGCTTCAGGCGAAAAATAATGTAGGTACGGTTTTGATTAAAAGAAATGAAATAAAATATAAATTTCGCCTTCGCTTTATTACATATACAATTATTTTATCGTTGTCTCAAAAATGCAAATAAATAAAAAAACATCATATATTTCATTTCTGAGGTTGCGGCCCTCTTTACCGTCCTCTAAACATCATATATATTTATCGTGTTAATTTAACCAAGAGACCACAGGCACTGAGGTACTACCAGACGGGAAAGTGATTAGTAACTGACTACCGCACCGAAGAGCCCGAGCTCGAATCCCGGAGAAGTCAATTGGTTTTACAAATTTTAAAATATTATATTAACTTTGACTATAAATTTAAACTAAAAAAAGGGAGTGAAACCTAATTAAGAAATTGAAACTTAAGAAATGATATTATGCACAGAATATTAGTAAAAAGACTTTATTTCTCTTGAGAAAATATGCATGCCTTAAAAGGTCCTCAACTAAGATGTTTCTACTAAAGCCCTCGTACACTTTTCCACAATCAATTAACCAGTCAATAAATATGATATTGCATTTGTTTGATAATTTTATGTTCCACAATAAATTAAAATTTTGCTAAAATAGTCCGATTAAGAAACATAAACTTTTTTAAATCAAGAGACATTCATTGACAATCAAAACATTTTGTTTTATTAGGCATTTATCTATTTCATTTAATTCTTTTAACTTAGATTGTTCTTAATTAATTAATTTTTTAATAATTATTTAATTCAATTTTGTTACTACTTTTTGTAGAACAACGTAAAATTTTAAACGCCATAAAGCTTCTTCTTTCTCATTCTGAGGGTTCACCTCCCACTTAACCCTGTGAAAAGCTGCGCAACTGCTAATATTATTGAGCACTGTAACGTAACAAATCAAATAATAAAATTTTAAAAAAAGTCTGAAAGGTTTCAGCTTTTAAATTACGTACAACGAGGCGTTTTTTTAACGTTTTGTGTTACCTTTATTTATTAAATATCAAGTTCTTTGCACTTAAGCCAGTTAAACAGCAGTGTCACAAAATAATTTTAAAATGAGCATATCTTTAGAATTTCCGATACACAGTTCCGAGTGGTGGAGAAAAAAGCTCCCCCCCCCCGTTGAGTGTTGCCATTGCTCGTTTTTAAATCGCTGAGTTTGTTATCCACAAAATTGTTAAAGTTTTACAAGATATGAAATCGATAATAAAACAGATTCCAAATTTCAAATTTGGGCTTTCAGATGCCCATATTCGCAGGAGGATTACGTCATTCAAAATTGGACGGTACCGTTATTTTATCAGAATGCGAAAAACATACATACATTTATGCAGATTCTTCAGAATTTAATTTCTTCAAATATAATACAGGGCGATAGTATTTGGTGGCAACGATTTGAAAAATGATACAGCCTTTTAAAATTCTCAACGCAAAATCGCAAAACGAAAACAATAGTCCTTCAGGGACAAAGCTCCTTTGGACTAACAATACGTTTTATACTCTAAATAAACTTTTTATAGATGAACAAATAAATTCTTCATATCGAAGACATTATGAATCAGATTACGTTTACCATCTGCATGCATCTAAGAAAATGGATGCGTAAGAATTCTGAAATAAACTGAGCGCAATTTTTAAGGTAAATAATTTACGCCTATTGTGGAATTATCACATGTACAGCACGGCAGAATAGATAAACTCTCCGTTGTTCATTTTAAAAGCTTTGTTCTCCAATATTTTGCATAAATTTTATATTTCTTTGCCAAAATTTAATATGAGTGTTAAAAATTAGAAATCTTAATTTTTTCATCAAAAGCAATGAAAAATTTAATTACGTAACCAAAACATGCAGCTTTCCCTCAGAAGAATACAAGCACCGCCCAAAGATGATCCTCCCTCTGTTCTCTGACCACGCCTTGATTTTGAATAACCAATAATCGTCAGAAACTGTTCCTTCAGAAATAATCTCTATTACGCACTTGTTTATTACACTTGAATTTTAAAAATTTCTGCTAAAATATGACTTAATTTTGCTTCATCTTTTAATGTTCGAGAGTTCTGGGAATGATGATACCGTCAGAAAAATACTTAAAAGACAAATCTGAAAAATCATACTCTCGAAGAATTAAGTTATGATTTTTATTTAATTAATTACTTTTACATTCATGTTAGCAAATATGGATCTTTCTCTTTCACTAGAATATATAATGTCAAAAAATACAGTGAAAATAGCAAAAAAATCAGATTTGTTGTTTCGGCAAGTTATCGTTATTTTCTATCGAAAATATCTGAAGTTTCAATCCTCGGAAATAACCTTTTCCTGTACCAAAACTCTTACTATACTCCCAAGCGAAACATTGCTTTAAATTTACAAGTGCTGAAATTTCTGTTTAGAGGCTCATCCATGAGATTAAACTCAAAGACATTATTTCAATATATTTCCTGCGTATTAACATGTCAAAGCGAGAAAGAAACCAGAAACAAAATTTCATGCCTATAGAATGAAATAGAAGTTTCTGTGTGCACTTATGCAAAAATATTTTCTATCAGCAATAAAATAAGAATGCTCTGACTAACAACTGTATAGTAAAAAATACAAGGAATAACTACCAATAAATTTAAAATAATCTATTATGTTCATTAGTTTCATTGCACATACACCCTTCTTCAAAACACACACATACTCAAAATAGATGTAGTGATAAAATTAGAAAAAACTGATCTTTCCAAACCATTTTAATGTTACTTCTTATAATGCTGACCCACCAGAGGACGAGAGGTAAAATCTCTGAACACTGATAGATCGGTTTGAGGTTCGAACCCCGAGAACGGGCTGCCTGCCTGGGCATTTTCGTCGCTTTACCCATGGGTAACGTATATCCGAGAAAGTTTCCCTTAGAAAATCCTCCACGAATCCATCTCTTCCCTTAGGCAGATAGCCCTAGTGCTATAATCAACTAAACCAAATCAAACCAAACATTTAATAAGATCCACCCTTATGTACCTTCACTCGTTGTCTAACTAATGCATAATTTTACTTTCCTCGAGGTGTTGCCGTGATTGGATAAACCAAATCTCATAACATTATTATTCGAATTGGTATACTAAATGCGCGTCTGCTATTTATTTGTACGATAGGGTGAGAAATATAAATTTATTTCACTTTTATAATAATTCTTCAGTTTTACGATCGTAATTTTATAATTAAATAGTGTTCTTCAGAAATTAATAGAAAGCAACTGAAATCGAGCAGCGAATATTTCTTTTTCTTGCCACATGCCCTGTACATTACTTCCCCACTTCTTGCATATATTACTTTCTATTATTTCAATGACAAAGAAATTTAATTTTTTTAGGTGTGACTTGGCTGTACACATTTATTAACCTTTTCCTGCTGCAACGCGTTTTATTTAACAGGCTATTAAAAATGTTAAAAACTTTACTTCTCAGAGTAATGTGTTTCTTGTAGTATTCTTACATGGCACAATCTTTTTTTAAATAAGAGTATTTCTGTTGATCAGAACTATGTATGAGACTTTCAAGATTAAAGTTGCAGCAGTGTAAATAAAAAAATTACCTTTTGCTTAACTGTGGTAACATTAACGGTATTTATAAATAATACGCTTTTTGCACAACCGTACAAAACTGCCCACCAGCGGCCGAGTGGCAAAAGCCGCTGAACACTGGTAGTTCGGTCTGGGGTTCGAGTGCCGGCGAACGGGCTGGCTGCATAGGCGTTTTCGTGGTTTTCCCTATGTGTAACGTAGATACGAACCAGTTTCGTTTAAAAAGACCTCCACGGGGCTTCCCTCCCTTTTCGTGTAGTGCCTAAGGGCGGAGCACGACGTAATAAGAAAAAAAAAAAAAAAAAAAAGTTCAAAACTTTTTCTTGCCATGGCTAATATAGTATATATTAACATTATCAAACTAAACTGTATTCTGAAAACACATTACAAATATAAATATTACAAACTGTTAAGTTCAGTAACACGGAAAAAATTGCCTTAAGTTACATCGTCATCCATGTTACTATGAAAGTTCTAGCTATCATAAAATGTGACTAGATCTACCTAAATTTTATCATTGAGAATTCTCGCACAGACTTTTCCCCCTCGTTGAGTGATGAACGCGACCAGGGAAGGGTGTAAAACCCCCTTTTATTGAACACAATATATTAACAGGTGATACGTAATAACTGTGTATTACCACCCGTAACAACTACGTCTATTAACTGCGGTACAGAATTACGTGCTTACAAAACATCGACCACTTACGCATTAAAAAATAATGCAACACTAAATTTAAAGGCGTAGTGCTAGACTACACAATTCAATTTAAGTTAACAGGTTGACTCAGAAACTAGAAACCTACACCGGCAAGAAATAACTTGCCGACAAGAATGCTTAGTCAATATTAAGGTTAAAAACTGGTAGAAACTTAACAGTAAGCGCTCACAATAGCGAAATAACCCTTCGTCTAACCTTTTCGCGCCAACAATTTAAATACTTTCGCTCACCCTAACTGAGAGGAAATGGGAGGGAATAAGAGAATTCAGGAAAGGCTCACAAAATAAAATAAATGGAACCCTATAACTATAATAAAATATTCTAAGGTATTTTCTACCTTCTTACCGAGTCCCTTCGAGGTGTAACTGGATAGCACGTCCGGCTGACAGTTGGGAAGTCCGGTGTCCAAATCCTGGGGAAGGAACTGCACATTTTTCACGTTCTTGTATCGATGTAACATAATGGCTCTAGAAGTGGCGCCCAAACTAAAAGAAAAAAAATAAAGCACAGTTTGGTTTTACCCCTCATAAGAGTTGTGAAGATGCTCTTTTGTACTTAAAAGACATAGTGGACGAAGGTAAGAAGAGAAATTTACACACAGTTTTAGTGTTTCTTGATATCAAAGGTGCTTTCGACCACGCCTGGTGGCCTGGGATACTTGTTTTTTTTTTAAGGAAAGCTGGTATTCCGTGTAATATTTACCACCTTATTAAAGATTTTCTGCATGACAGATCTGCATTGCTCTCCCTTGGCCACGTTTCTTCCTCCCGCATTTTGGAAAGAGGTTGCCCTCAAGGCTCGGTTTCCGGACCTTTATTGTGGAATTTTTATTATGAATGATCTACTCAATAGACTTTCACATTGTCCGAGTTGTAAAACAATTGCTTTTGCTGATGATCTACTAATGCTTTCAAGAGAAGTATCCCATTACTCTCTTTAATACTACTCAAAACACCCTTAATATTATTTCCAATTGGTCCAGAGAACAGAAATTGGAATTCAATCCTAATAAATCTAAAATTATGATAATTAAAAGAAAGCATGTCAGCTACAACTGTACTTGGGTAATACCTTACTCGAAACGGTGAATAAAATTAAATATTTAGGCGTTATTCTTGATCATAAGTTTTGTTGGAAAAATCATATTATGTATTTATCCAATAAGTGTGAAAATATACTTAGAGGACTTAATCGTGTCTCTTGCAATACTTTTGGTTTAAAATTTAATGTTATTGATATGATTTATAAGCAGGATATTGTCCCCTTTATTTGCTATGCTTCTAGAGTGTGGACAAAAAGTTTAAAGATACCATCAGCAAATTTATGTTCGATGCCAAGGTGTTGTTTGAAGATCTTCCTCATCCTGCCAATCGTTTACCAATTCAAACTATCATTTATGACAATTCTGTTGATGATAATTTCCCTGTTGTGTGTTATACAGATGGCAGTAAAATTAATAATCGAGTTGGATTAGCTTATGTCGTTTTCCATAATGGTTCTGAACTGGAATACAAACTCTTTAGAATTCCCAATGAATGCAGTGTTTTCCAAGCCGAATTACTGTGCATTAGTGAGTCAATTAAGTGGATATCTAACAACTGTTCGCTAAGTGCTAAATTTCTTATTCGCACTGAGTCTCTTTCATCCTTATTTTCTCTTAGGAATATCTTTTCATATAATAAATTAATTGTGACTTCCCATGCTCTTCTTAAAGACCTTAATAATAAAGGTGTTGATGTTATCTTTTCTCATGTACGTGGCCACACTGGCAATCTAGGAAATGAACGGGCTGATTGGTTGGCAAAACAAGCTACACATCTTCAAGTAATTACTCCAATGATACTTCCTAAGTCATTTTACGAGAACAAAAGTAGGGATGATACAATACTCGAGTGGAATGAACTATACAGGAATTCTACTACTGCCTCTTTGACTAAACTATATTTTCCTTCCATTCCTCACAGACTGAATAATAAACACTTTTTCTGCAATTTTGAAGTTACTCAATTTCTAACTGGACATGGTAAATTCAATTCATATCTGAAGAGATTTAGATTATCTAGTACAGACTTGTGTTCATGCAGTTTCGGGGGAGTGCAAAATGTCGAACATTTGTTGTTCTATTGTTCAAAGCTCAAGGAAGGACGAAAGGAACTCATTTCTAAACTCTGTGAATATTACATTTCCTCCCCCTCTTCATGTTTTTGTCCAGCATAAAATGGCTTTCTCTTTTTTCTGTAAATTTATCTCTTACGTATCATCTGTGAATTTGTAAGTTTATTTTATTTTGTGTTGTGTTGTATTTGTTTGTTTGTTTGTTTGTTTTACTTACCTCTGTAAGCCTTGTGTAATACTTTGTGGTGCACAAGGATTTAAAATTTTCAATTAAAAAAAAAAAAAAAAAAAAAAAAAACTAAAAGATGGTTGACGATATTTGTCACTATCCAGATTTGGCAATTGGGCTCCTCATTTAGTCAACCATTAAAGGGAGAAGTATTATCTCTTTATTATCTAAATCTTTTCTTCCTTCTTACCACGTACCTTCATGGTGAAGCCGGATGGTAATTACATCGCGTAATTGGGAATTCCGGAATTCGAATCCTGGTGAGGGAATTGCACATTTTTCACGTCTCCTCTATCGATAAACCTAATGATTCTAAAACGTTATTTAAAATGTAAAATTAAAAGATAAGAAATATATAATATTAATTGATATATTGCACTTTTTAGTGCAAAATCGTTTGTTAAAAGAACAATTATCCAGAAGATGCAAAAAACCAGGATAAGTTCCTAAGAGCTATTGCTAAAAATACTTTAGTATAGAGCTTCAGCCAGGATGAATCCTAAATATTCTCGAATCCCTAAAAGATTTTCGAATGTCTCAAAGTTTTTGAATTTCACATCCCTCTAGTGTTATGTATAAAAATAATAAAAAAATTACATAATATTAAGAGCTTTTAATCAAGGCAAAATTTGAAACATTTTAAATTTTCTAAAATTTGCATTTAAAGAAACATAAATAGTACTGTTTATTGTAAGTTCAATAATTAATAATTATTAAATAGCTTACTTTGAATTTTCATCGACTTATAGTTACCTGGAAAATTGAATTTTACACACTAAAAAGACTCGAAGAATTGAATAAGATTTTGACTTTATCAATTGTTTTAGCAGTCGTTTGGTTTTATTTTGTCTGTTGCCACAAACACGCGGCAAAATTAAAAAATAAATTACGAATCAAACATTGTACGCGAGGGCAGCGCCATCTATAGAAAAGGATAAAATAAGGCATAAACATTTTTAAAAACTAAAGAAGTACAATTTTTTAAAATATCACAAAAGAAATGAAAATCTGAAAGGTTTCAAATTTTGAATTACGTTCAAAGGAGCGTTTTTTTTTACATTTTGTGTGCTACCTTTATTTATTAACTATCATGATCTTTGCACTTAAACCATAAAATTCAGTTCAAGATCAATATCACAAAATAATTTTAAATTGAATATATCTTTATAATTTCCGATACACAGTCTCGCTGTCTGGAGATGAAAATGTTATTTCTGTGCAACGTTGCCATGGCTCGCTTTGAAATCCTTGAGTTTTTTAATCAAAAATTCGTTAAAGTTTTACAAAATATGAAATTGATAATAAAACAAATTCCAAATTTCAAATTTGGGCTTCCAGATGGCCATATTCGCAGTAGGATTACGTCATTCAAAACTGGATGGCCCTAGGTACCGTTGTTTTAATACAATACGAGAAACATACATACATTTATGCAGATCCTTCATTATTTAATTTCTTAAAATATAATACAGGTCGGTAGTATTTGGTGGCAACGATTTGAAAAGTGATACAGCCTTTTAAAGTTTTCAACGCAAAACGGAAACAATAGCCCTTCAGGGACAAAGTCCCTTTGGACTAAAAATACGAATAAATTTTAAATGTCCGTTATTCTAAAACACAGATAAACAACAATAATAATAAAGGAAAGGAAGAGCTTCCAGATTTTATTTATTTTCTATCTCAAATCTAAAGGTCGGTTGGTACCTGAGAGATATTTCTATTGGTTCCGTTTCGTAATTCAGACGTACTGACAGCTAAATATTAACGTTTAGACTAATATTTATTTCAGATAATTCCAGAATGTTGAATCAATCATTACGTTGAATCAATCATGTTTTAAGCTTAGCTGTAAAATTCAGAATATTGAAGAGCCATCAATTATCGGCCGGCAAATTAAATTTACAAATTTTCCCAACATGGGAAACTCTTCCTTATCCTAGTATAAGCATACAGGGACAACAATACAACCCAAACCTATTCATTCCATATTTCTCGTCTTTTTTCTTTCATTGAATGACAATTGCGACATAAGCTCAGTCTATATTTTATGTCTATAAAACTGGAAGCATCGTACTTTCAAAAAACAAACAAAAAAAAATTGAAACGTATTCGCGGGCCGGATAAAATTGCTTCGAGGGCAGCGAGTTTCAAACCACTAAGTTACCACATTATCAAAAGATTTTTATTCTTCTGTTTTAAGAAAACCCCATAAGTCTAAAATAAATGTATTGCAGACTGTAGAGAATAGTATGCTAGTCTTACCATTGTATTCAATAAATAAGATTTAGCTGATAAATCCTTTTTTATTTTAAATGCCCTTCATCGATACGTTGCAAAAATCTTTACTTAAATACTGTGTAGTGTGTCTCGTCGAGAACTGATGGAGTAGCAGAAAATTACACTAAGAAAGGGTTAAAGTACCCTTTGTTAACTCTTTAAAATTTACAATGCGTCACCTCGACGCTAACAAGCTTCGCCTCTGCTTTGGCGGTAACTCAAAGTCAGGTAACGAAACTAAAATTTTATGATATTCACAAACGATAGCACTAGACTACAGGGCTCAGCGAAATCCCGTAATTAAATCCCCTTCGAAGCTAGTGGCAGCAAATAAATGCAATTTAAGCCACTTGAACCAGCAATAAGCAAACACACCTACAGCAGAAGTGGCGGTTAAATCCTAACTCTCTCTTTCAACTACCGAAACTCGGCTTTTAAATACTTTCTTCAAAGTAGAAAATTTCCATTTTCTCCCGCGTGCTACAGCATTTAACTATTCTGGCACTGACAATTAGGGGAATGAAGGCTTATAGGAAAGTGTTTTCAAATTAAAATTTAAATTGTTAGTTAAAATAAATATAAATCCCTACAACTGTATTACTGTAAATATTCACAACACGTATTGGTTAAGCATTTCATGGGTCAAACAGATTTTAATTTTTACCAATTATCGTATATTCCGGCGTATAACGCGCATCTATATAAACTGATTTTGATTGATTCTATATCTATATAACCTGATTTTTTTTTAAAGTTTCTAGGTATATTCGCTGTACAACGTGACCACTTTCCTTTAGAAACAAATCTGAAAAATACATGTGCGATGCTCTTATTACTTCCTTGTACGAAGTAAAAAGGAAGTATTGTAATCGCGAAAAGTTTCAAGCATCATATTTCAACGCAAATATCCATTTTCACCGCTATCGAATGCAATTTAACGATGTTTTTGCTTGACATCTGTACGTAAGGACAGGATAAAGGACTCTTTTCCCCAAAAAAAATTGAAAAACTAATTTAAAATGAATTCTGAAGAGAATTTCGTGGCTTCTGTGAGTACGTACGTATGTATCTCGCATAACTCAATAATGAGAAGCCTTAGAACGTTGAAATTTTGTATATAGAACTGCTAGAACATTTAGATGTGCACCTCGTATTTTGGTTGCAATCGGCCACACAAAAATATATAAATATGTGTATATATATATCCTTTCTGTGACTCGGCTGAGTGATCACACTTTTATTATTCTTATATGTTTGTAAATTGTGCATTTTTTGCTTAAAAAAATGTTTGAAATATGTTGTTCTTATCTTCCGGTTAAGGTTTTGATGCCTTTAGTAAATTTGTGTGCAATATGTTTAGAATTATCAACAATTTAAAAGTTGTTTAAGTGCCGTTAAGCTTAATCATTTTTTCGATGGCGGCCATTGCTTGTTTATATTTGAAACAGCAGAATAGTACATTTGTTGCTAATCTAGAGAAATAACAAACATAACAAACAAATAATAACAAACAATAATAACAATAACAAAGATAACGCCTTCCTTTATTATTACGAATTAAATCATGCTTAATCCATTCTGGAACTTATTCGAGGAAATAAGTGTTTAAGATTTACTTCATAATTTTCAATACGGACATCTTTAACGAGTATGTGAAAAACTTTTTTTGTTGTTGTTGTTGTTGTTGTTGTTGTTGCTGTTGTTTGCTTAATTTCTTTAATACATCGTTTTAGATTTATTATAATATTTGAATAGAACATGTGGGAACGATTAGGTAATTTTTAATATGATATAAATTTTGTGCATTCTGTGTTAAAAAATGAACGAAATGTTATGTAAACCTAGGGCCAGAGTGTCGCTATGATAAATAAATATAGTGAATTTTAAAGAGTGCATTTATTCTGTTGTGGTTTATGCGCTATGGACGAAGTAGATTTAATTCAATCGAATAAGTTTAAATGAAATGCAAGAAAAAATGAGTATAATTTAATATTCCTTACAAGGAAGTCATGCGGTGCACACATCAGATTTTATTTTTTTGAAGTCATTCATTCGAAGATGTTTCCCAGGCATTCAAACAATGATATACTAAATTGACAAACGATAAGGGGAATAGTATGTATGCGGGCGAAATGCTTAAGAGAAAAATTAATTCTGCAAAGAGGGTCGTTGCGTTCATTGCAGGTGTGCACAAGAATGTTATTATAGAATTGCATGAAAATGGGATATAATTTGGAGTAAGAATGCTCTTCCGACCCGAATAAATTCGCGGAATCAAGGGCCAGATATTTTCTCTTACTGCAGTCACTTGAAGACACGGTTTTGAAGTGAACATCGAAGGCTTTAGTAAATCGAATTTGCTTTAGCCGAAGCACAGTTGACTTAGTGACCCTTTTAGTAGCAAATATGGCTCCTTCAAAACAAAAAACTCATAGCTGGTTTCAAACTATTATTAAGTCATTAACTTTCCGAAAGAAAAGAAAAATTGCGCTTCAGCAAGGATGGTTTCTGGTAGTGAAAACGTACATCAGTGGATAAGAAATGAAATCACAATAATTAATATGCCAGAGAATAAATTTGCTTTGTATCAGTAACAAAATGGCCTATCCTAGGAAAACAGTGTTGCGAAGTGGTTCCTGGAGAATCTCCAGAATGGATTAATTGTAAAAAGAAACAAAACGCTTTTGTTTGCCTTAAAATGGGCAAAAAAAAAAAAAAAAAAAAAAAAAGAGAACACAAATGAAAGTGCAAACTTAAAAGGAACTTTTGAGTTGGTGTAGTCGATTTATGGCATGGAATAATTTATTTCTACCAGAAAATACAAAATTTTCAAAGGCTTGCAAAAGATTTATAAAACAAATTTATGTTTCCAAATGTAAATTACTGACCTACGAAGACAAAAAAAAGTTACTGTCTTGTATCAGAAATATGGATGAAACTCCAATAATATCTGATATGACAGGAAACAACAACTGAAGTGAAAGAAACAAAAACGGTTCATCTGAAAGCAACAGGTCACGAAAAATCTCACCTCATCATAGTAGTGCTTTCCTGCTTAGCGGACGGTACAAAATTAAAACCTATAGTTATTTTATAAGAAAGACGATGCCAAAATGTAATTTCCCGAATGGTGTTTTCTTTCATGTTCACGAGAAAGAATGGATGGACGAAAACGGTGCGAAATTGAGGATAAGAAATGTTTGGCAAAAGCATCTTGTTGTCTTAAAGAATCTAGAAACTCTAGTTTGGGACATGTTCAGATCCCATCTAACGGATAATCCGAAGAGATCGTTGAAGGAGAGTAATACAGATATATCAATTATTCCAGACGGATTACCGCCTATAGTTCAGCCTTCAGATGTGTGTATCAATAAATCATTCATAGAAAATATAAATCGACAGGGGAATACGTGGGATGTTAGAAGGTGAAAGCAACATCTATAAAGGTGGCCGCCGATAACATTGCGGCAAAGGTGTCCGCCGATAACATTGCGGCAAAAACATCGCGGACGAAAACGTCTCGGAGAAAACAACGCAAAGCGAAAACGTCGTGCTACAAAACATTGTGGGAGAAAACATCGCACTTCTAAAACATCGTGATACAAAATATCGTTGTCGAAAATAAAGCGGTTCAAAAACTTCGCAGTTTAAAAACATCGTCGTCGAAAATATGGTGGTAAAAAATAAAATATCTACAAATCACCGCAAGACTATAACATCGCAGACAAGTGGCCTTTTTCAGGCTTTAATAATTGTAAATGGATACTCCCATAATGATTTGTGAGCGCAAGATGAAAAGAAGGATAATTTTTGCTTTCATATTTATTATTAACTAATAAATTTTTGTTTATAATTTTTTTTTATTTTTTACAGAAGCAATTTTTTTATAGATAAGGTCATGTAGTTACTTGCCTTCCTTTTTCTAATCTTTTTTAGATTGTACTTTTCATGAAAAATTACCAGTAAAAACTTTATAAAAAACGATTTATTACTGGCCTTTGTTAGTTAACTATGTCGGTTTAAAATTCCATTAAGAGCTATAAGTTGCATTAATTTTTTTTTAAGTTTCCTTCTTACTTTATCAGCAAAAATTTATTAGTTAATAAAAATATGAAAGTAAAATTATTCTTCTTTCCACCTTGTGCTCACAAATCATTATGGGAATATCCATTTACAGTTATTAAAAACTGAAAAAAGCGTGTCTGCGATGTTATCGTCATGCGATCATTTGCAGATACTTTATTTTTTACCACGATACTTTCGACGACGATGTTTTTAAACTGCGAAGTTTTTGAATCGCTTTGTTTTCGACGACGATATTTTGTAGCACGATGTTTTAGAAGTACGATGTTTTGTCTTTGCGATGTTTTCTCCCACGATGTTTTGCAGCACGACGTTTTCGCCTTGCGTTGTTTTCTCCGCGACGTTTTCGTCCGAGTTGTTTTTGCCGCGATATTTTCGGCTGTAACCAAGGTGGCCATATATGCGTCATGCCAGTCTAGAAATAGTGTGTGAGTAGATAATATAAGCACGGAATGAAATTAAACTCGACGGAATTCAAAAGTCATTTTAAATTTTAATTTAAAAACATAAACGGAACGAAAGATAATTATTTATTTATGGATCAGAGTAACAGTGATGATGAAGATAAAACAGAATACCTTGATGTGTTTAAAGATATATTTGATGATGATATAAATATAAACAATATATGTATATTTTGAAAACGAATATGACGAACTTTTCATGTTATCAGATAAGGAAATATTTTAAGTTCACAAGGTATGTCATTTATGTTAAATAAGCAGCATTTAAATACATGTGGAAATCTAACTTTATATGCTCCTCATTTCCTTATTTTTAAATCTATCACTTTTACACCCGTATAATGCTCACCGGTAAATTTCGATCTTAATTATTTTTCTATTAAAAGCCCGCATTATACACCAGAATATACGTTACATATGTTATTAAAAGGATAAAATAAAGACTAAATTTATTCAGAATTGTGTTAAGTAAGCTTAAATATCTCATTTTATTAAGGTGTTGGTGTATTTAATTATGGCAAAGCACACTAGGGCTATCTGCCTAAGGGGGAGGGATGCCTTCGTGGAGGACTTTCTAAAGGAAACTGGCTCGTATACACGTTACACATGGGGAAAACCACGAAAACACCCATGCAGCCAGCCCGTTCGCGGGATTCGAACCTCGGACCGAACTACCAGTGTTCAGCGACTTTACCGCTCGGCCGCTGGTGGGCTCATTTTATTAAGGAATTGGGATATATTAAAATTGAAATTTAATTTCAGTACCTTATATTTTACTGAAGGGGCAGCACTTTTGCTAATGCTGGAGGCCACATAGAAAAAATTAAACTACCTTATGTTTAATGCAGAGTGATACTTGTCAAGGCGAATGGATGATATATATATAAGAATAAATTGAATTTAAATACAAATTTAATTAATTCTTTGCGCCATTGCTGCAAGGAATGAAATTTTAATTTAAACAAATTTAAATTTTAACAAACATGTATATACGTAAAAAGGAAATTTAAAGTTAAAATTAAAAAATGTGCAAACATATAAAAGATTTAATTTTCGAACTAATCTACAATATCATTTAAATTCAGATAGCATAAGTAAATCAAGTGCAAAACCAAACCATGAAAATAAATTCACCAATTTAGCAAATTAAAATTAATCTAATTTTTTTTTTGTTTTTTTTTAAATGCATAAGTGAATTACTGTTGAGCAGGCAGGAGACAGACTTATCAAGGGGAAGTTGCCCCCAAACCTAACTCTCCAATCATTCAATTCGTGTTTCGTCATTCATGCAGGCAAGGGTAAAAGTCAAAACCAAAAGTAAAGAGTGAAGAATGTCCAAAAAGAAATACCAATTAAGTGGTACCTTTAGAAATTAGCAATTAAAAATTAAAGTTCTAAAAGGAAAATACCAATGAAGCTTTTTGAGAAATAAGCAATGTAAAGTCAAGTATTAAATTAAACTTTTTTTAAAAATTAAATTTTTAAAAAATTAATTTTTCAGAAAAATTAATTCAGAAACCAATGCATTTTAGAAACCCTTGTCTACAGAAACCTCCTCGACACGAATATGCATATCAATAAAAAGAAACTAAAAAGAAACTAGACATAATTTACATAAACCAATAAGAAACAAAAAGAACTAATTCATAATAAAAACAAATATATACTTAAAAATATAATTTCATATCTAGAAAATACTTCAATACTACATAAAAAATATATTTAAAAAATACTTAAAGCAAGTAAATAGTAAGTTTTAATTCTAACTTACCTACTATATTAGCGTTGGGGTCTGCAAACGTTTTTCCAAAGTGATGTAAGTATGTTTGCACATTTTTTAATTTTAACTTTAAATTTCCTTTTTACGTATATACATGTTTGTTAAAATTTAAATTTGTTTATATATATATATGTACGTGTGTGTAATAATAATGACTGTAATTATCTTCATGACTTCGCGATAGTCGTAACAGATTTTGGGTAGTTGTTTTGCTGCCTAGTTTGAATATAACGAAGGAGATACTAGTGCCCATATTGAACATAACTTTTATTGCTGGACAACGAACTAAATATCTAACGATATTTTTCTTCACGCACCATCATGGATACAATACGCAATCCACAATTTTATATAGCGTATCAGATTTTAGATAACGGCGTATAGTTAGCAGCAAGACAAAGCAAAGAGAGCGTCGAAGAAAAGAGCGGCCAGGAAGAACAGTCGAAAAAAAAAAGGGGGAGAGAGAGAGATTGCGTAGTGTAGAGCTTTTATACCAGATTACATTCAGGATCACATAACAAATTAATATCCAGATGCTGGGTTAAGATTTCAAATGCGCAATAGATTAGATGACGGGTCTTCTCCAGAATATAGGAAGTAAAGATTATGTCAGAAAACTTATTGCTTTGTTATTTTAAGAATGATGAGTGGAATTAAGGGGCTATTGTTGATCTATTATTAGAAAAATACATTTTTTTACATATATAATATGTATGTATGTGTATTATATATATATATATATATATACAGTGGAATCTCTCGATATGAGCACCTCTATATACGAGAAATCCGAGATACGAGGAAAGTATGAGTGACAAATTTGTCTCTAAATACGAGCACTGACTCGAATAACGAGCAATGAGCCAGGCTGTTGGTATGCGTGGCGCCATTTCCCGATCCGGCTCGACTCGGGGAATCCCCTCGTCATATCACTCAGTGTTCTTTGATCTACGTGTTGTGCCCTTGTTAGTTAATTGTTTATTACATTTAAAATGAAAATAATTATTTCACGATGCCTCCCAAGAAGATTTTTGCCTAACAATAGTGCTGCAATAAAAAAAATCTGATCTGTACACCACATGACTTCCTTGTACGGAATATTAAATTATACGTATTTTTTCTTGCATTTCATTTAAAATTATTGGATTGAATTAAACCTACTTCGACGATAGCGCATAAACCACAATAGAATAAATGCGCTCTTTAAAATTCACTATATTTGTTTACCATAGCGAAACTCTGGCGCTAGGTTCACTTACCAGCGTTATATTTCGTTCATATTATAGATCTTATATCTTATCTTTACAGCTGGCATTAACTACAACGTTTACAAGTGTTATTTATTAGAAAAATGGATTTTTATGGATTAACTGGAACGGATTAACAGGAATAGATTAACCGGAACGGATTAACTGGATTTTCAAAGAAATTTAATTGCAAAAATAAAAAAATTTTAATTTTAAATAAATAAATAAAAGTAAAATTTTATTGCTGCGAACTAATTTACAATATCATTTAAATTCTAAGAGCATATGTAAATTAAGTGCACCTATCTAAAACCATAAAAAAATACATTATTCCAAAAAATTAAAATGCATAAGTGAATAATTGTTAAGCAGGCAGCAGACAGACTTACCAAGGGGAGTCGCCCTCAAACCTAACTCTTCAGTTACTCAGTTTGTGTTTCGTCATCCATATAGGCAAAGGTAAAAGTAAATTTCAAAACCAAAAGTAAAACCAAATGTGGTAAATTACTAAAAATGAAAATTAAAATAGTGGAATTTTGAGAAATTAGCAAGAAAATGACTACAATTAAAATTAATTAAATGTCAATTAAGAGTAGAAAACGAAAGTAAGTTAGAAACTCTTGCCTACTGGAATTCCCCAACACGAATTATGCATGTAAACCTAAAATAAACTATACAAAATCTATTAAAAATAAATCATAATAATAATAAAAAGGCTAGTAAATAGCAAGTTTTAATTTAACTTACCTACAACTACAGATTTGAATTGAGAAGGACTAGCATTTGCTAAACAAGGTGAAGTGAGTAGCTTGTTACTGATAACTGTATAAATAGAGAGCGCTAATACAATGTAAAGTTGAGTGTAAAGCTGCTACCTGTGAGAGCTATTGTAAAAACTTAAGCTGTAAACTTTAATAATGTAAAATGTAAAATTCTTGTTTTGTGTGTAAAAATGTTGCTAACTTTGAGACATTGTTAAAATGTGTAAAAAAGTAAAAATTGTGAACTGCTACTGCTTGTGAAAATAGATGTTGCAATCTACTAAAGATGTAAAGATTTTGAAAATTTTTTTAGTAAAACTAAAATTAAAATTAAAGCTCGAATAAACATTTTAATTGAATTTAATTTAATATGAATTTGAATTAAAAAATTACAAATTGAAATAATAGAGAATTATTGTAATAAATATTTTTGTACTAGACTGCATTATAAAACTGAAGTTACAAGTTCAATCAAAACTTTAACTAAATACTGGCCAAAGGTAAGGAAAATTAGAAACATTAGATAAAAATCTTCACTCAGTTTGGGCTATAATTGAGACTTTTGAAAGAGTTGGCTCTTCATTAGTAATAGGAAAGAATCCAGTATTGAGAAAATATACATTTTTACAAAATTAATTAATAATTAATATTTACAAGTAATACCCTAACTCTTCAAAATCCTCCATTACCCTCCAGTTAAGGTTTAAGGTAATATTATCATACCATAAAGAGTTAAAAAGGTAAAAAGAAAAGTTAATGCCTGCCTTTTTAATATAGAATTTAATAAAATGTTTTGGGACCTGGTTATTAACTTGAACATCAATTAATTTCATTATTTCATCTTTTAAATCTTCTATTTCAATATATGTGTTTCCCATTCTAATGATTTGGCTATAAAAAGTGTTACCTATTACTTTTTTAGAAATATTAGAGTTCCAATTAATTAGTTTGATAGTCTCAAATTGGAAATCTCTCCTTTTATCATATAATTTAGTTTTGCTGTGTTCAACTATTAGGAGGTTAAGGTATTCAATAAAATCTTGATTTGCGTTAGTTCTATCAATTGTTAAACTATCTGGGTAAATTTTGAATTGTTCAATTGCAGAATCATTGTTGAAAGTTATAATGTCATCAATATATCTAAAGGTATTTTCAAATAACTTTAATTCATTTTTATTCAAGCCTAGTTGGAATTTATAGTCATTAACAAAAAGAAATACTAGATTACATATTTGTGTCGAGCTGTTTGCTCCCATTTGAATTCCTTTAACCTACTGAAAGATCTTATTATTCAAATTAATGTAGTTATTAAATAATGCACAATGGAAGTATGTTTTCCATCTGTAAATTCATAGGATGCATATGTAAATTCATAGGATGTCAGGAAAAATTTGTGGTAGTTGCATTAAACTAGTGAAAATTTCGTGTAATGGAAGAGAAGTATAAAGGATTTGGAAGTCATAAAAATTTGATTCTTATGCTAGTCAGTTAATATTCTTGATTTCTAAACTCTTAAATTTATTGAGAACTGGATCATTATTATAAATAATCCAACAATAGTTGGGCTGGTTATTAACTAGTTGATGAATTAAACTGCAGATTTAAGTATTTTTGCAAGATGTAATCCATAATCTTATTATAAATACTTGTACCATTTGCAATGAATCTAAATTTCATTGGTGGTTTATGGAATTTAGAAAGAGCATAAAGATTTGGTAATCTATTGTAGTTAGATGGTTGAGTAATTTGTAGTTTCTTATAAAATGCTTTTCATGTTTTAAGCTTTTTTGCTATGATATATTCTTGTGTTTGTGTATGTTTGTAAGTAATGGCATTATTCAGTTAATTTTCAATTAGTGAGACATAAAGCAGTTTTCAAATAATGCTGAAATTATTATTGGCTTTGTCCATTTTTGTGATTATGAATTTTGTTTCAAATTTTGCATGAGAGGATTGAGAAAATTCAATGGTAAATTGCTGTTAAAACCCTCTAAGCGGCAAGGCCGTATATATACGGCATAGAATATTTTTTGTGATATCTGTAAGAACGTATATATACGTGCATATTAAAATATGTCAAAGAAATTAGGGCAATATATCAAAAGTACACGAATCCAGGTATGTAATACCAGGAGAGGTTTTACATTGAAATCAAAAACAACAAAAAAATAATAATTTGTTCTCATAGTAATTTTGGGAAATTTGTGCTTTCTTAGCGAAAATCCTGGCTGCTCAGAGGCTTAAATTCAATCCGTCGAATTTTTTGTTTCATTTTTTTCTAGCACTTGAAATTTCCAAGTCATAAGGGCAGAATTTAGAATATTTAATTTGTAACTAGTTTTAACTATGAACTCGTCGAGATTTTTTTCGAAACTTGTAAACTGTGTATTTTGCCAATTTTCAGTATTTGGTCTAAATTTTGTGCCCTTTTTCATTAAATTTCTTAAATGCTTCTTAAATTTCTTAAACTATTGTTAAATTGCCAGTAATATGTTTATGATACTCGTCTATGTAGTCTTTATATTGAGGTTCTTTGCAGTATCAATTGGTAGTAAAAGCTAGATCATGGTGGTTAATAAAAAATTTGCTAAGAAGTTTTTGATACCTGAAAGCTGGTGTGACTTGTGCTTTAGTTGCAGGAAATTGTTGTTGACATTTCCTGAAAGTTTTGCTGAACTGAATATTGACATAGTTCGTATACAGGAAGTTGAATTTACAGTAACATTTATTGCATTTGTTGGTGATAGAGAATTTAAATTTTCAAAAATCAAAAATGAGATCTTTAATTATATTGTGTCCCTTAAATTGAAATTTAACTAAATTAATAAGTTTAATTAAGAATTTGTGCTTACAAGTATACAAGCAAGTGATGATATTTTGGTGAAATTTGCGGTTAGAAAGAAATTATTAATATTATCGTTTAACTTTTCAGTATCTATTGTGGTAAATAATTTATTTTACTGTTTATTACCTGTTCCTCGTAATGTTTTTATACAGAATAATTTAAACTAGCTGTAAGTTGGAATTTCAGTATGTAATTTAATGTGTAAAGTGTTTTGAATTTAAGTATGTAGAGCGACCCTTGAAACAATCTTTTTTGCCCTCTATTTTAACAGTTAAAAGCAACATACAACTCAACCTCACATAGTTTAGCAATTGCTTCACCACTTCCTCGCGTACTAAAACATATAGTTACAAGATAAATTAAATTGAAACTTACTATTTACTTGTCCTTTATTGTATTATTTTATAGATTATTTTATTTTATATTACTTAATTTTTATAATGTCTAGCTAGTTTATTTTAGCATAATTCGCGTCGGGGAACTACTAAAATAGGCTGGGGTTTCTAAATTACTTTGGATTTATACTGTCAATTACATTAGCAATGTATTTCTGATTAATGATTTGTTATATTTGTGAATTAACTTACTATATTTCTCGAAATTCTTTTTAAGTTAAATTTCTAATTTTGGCGATTCATCACTTTTGGTTTTGAATAATTCATTACCCATGTCTATATGGTTGACGAAACACGAATTGAATAATTGAAGAGTTAGGTTTGGGGGCAACTTCGCCTTGAAGAGATCTATCTCCTGCCTGCTCAACAATTATTCACTTTGCAACATAACTTAGTCCTGAAAAATTCTTTAAAGTTTTTAAGATCAATTTATGGATTATTAAACATTATTAATTAGTTTTTCATGTATTAAGGTTACATAAGCTTAAGAAGCACTTAATTTACATAAGTGCTTACATAAACACTTGATTTACATAAGCTTCCTGAATTTAAATGATACTGCAAATTAGGCAAATTAGTTCGCTGTAATAATATTTTACTTTTTTACAATTGAATTTTCATAATTTTAAAAATTAAAATAGCTTTATATGAATGAGATAATGTTTTTATGTTCATTATACATATAATATATACATATATATATATATATATATATATTCTTTCGCCCATCTACCCCCTGATACGCTTCTGTTTATATGTAGGATAGCGCAATGTAACGTAAGGATCTTTTATGACAGCATTCTTGTTTTTCGAAATAGGCCCACCAGCGGCCGAGCGGTAAAGTCGCTGAACACTGGTAGTTCGGTCCGAGGTTCGAATCCCGCGAACGGGCTGGCTGCATGGGTGTTTTCGTGGTTTTCCCCATGTGTAACGTGTATACGAGCCAGTTTCCCTTAAAAAGTCCTCCACGAAAGGCATCCCTCCCCTTAGGCAGATAGCCCTAGTGTGCTTTGCCATAATTAAATACACACCAAATGTTTTCGAAATAAGTACTATCAATACAATATTTTCAAAGTGTGTCACTTTATTTCGTTCTTTTGCACTGAAATAACTAACCTGAGAGACATATAGCTTATGTTTAGAAACGTGTTACGCAGTCTAAATGAGTGGATGACAAAAATACGGTTCCTCGTTCAAAGCATCAAGTTCTTATCCTAGAAACCAAATGGGTATTTCTCGATTATTCACGACCCTACGAAAAGTCCCCAACTCATTGGCAACATCGTGAATGGAAAGAAAAAGTTTATTTTTATACCTTTACTACTCGTAGGTACTATTCTTTGCATAAATAGTAACAATAAAGCATTTACTAAACGGGAAGCGGCTCGTTATGACAAGAAAATGCATTTGAGGAGGATATATTATTCTACGAAATAGCGGTTAAATATAAAGCATGTGCAAACCCACGTGCGTACAAATCCATGTGTACTCAAACACGTGTGTTGTACGCGCATGTGTGGGTTCAGTTATTTTCTCATTGTATACCCGAAACTCAAAGAGGTTACAATAGAAAAAAAGGAGGGTCATCTGGGAAAGTGAATTTTCCCTGCTATGAAAAAATGGGAAAATATGGATCCCGACCATCACAGCAACTTTTATTTTTGAAGTTTTCGATACCGTATGGCATATAGATGAACGAATAGAACGTGTTAAAAGATTCTTGGGATTACTTTTCATGGAATTTAGTAAACGTGTTTAAAAATATCACTGTTTTGACTCGGAATTCCAACTTCGTTTAATATTCGATTTTCACTTCACAAACCCCATTAATATAGTGATAATATAGTGATGAATAACGTTCAATATTTTCCGTAGTGTAAATTAAATGCTGAGTAGCTAAAACGGTATTAACAGCAGGAACCGCTGAACGCTGGTATTTCGACACGGGTTAAATTTCCGGCGAACTAGTGGTACATGTACTTTCACGTTTTTTTCTCATATGTAATGCTAATATGAGCCAGTGTTCCTTAAAACACTCTCTCTTCAGGCTGATAGCCCTGCTTTGCCAAAATCAAATAAATTAAACCAAATCTTAAGCACATAGCTTTGCTATAATCTAAAGCACCGGTTCTCCAACTATGGTACACATACTACTGGTGGTACATTACAATATTTTTAGTAGTATTATTTTTAGTATTTACAATATTTTTACAATTTTTACAAAAAAAAAATTTAATGAATGTAAAATTGATCCCCTTTCAACATTTTGATTTAATCTTTTTTGTTTAATCTAATCAGAAACACATATATTTTCCAAGTGTTTGACTTTTACGGCTCTAGCTTTAATGTTGACGACTTTTCCATGAGCTTCAAACAATTTTTCGACGTTACGATTTCCAAGAATCGTAGCGGCACTCCAGTATACTTGTAATGCACTTATTTATATTTTATTGTAATGTAAAAGTTTCATTTACGAAAATAATTAAATTTAAAGGGTTTTATTCTTTGATTATATACACTCCGATACATTGATTTTTAATTGCGAAATGCTTTTATGGTGGTACATATATTTTTGTTTCGGATTTATGTGGTACAAAATTTGAAAAGTTTGAGAACCTCTGATCTAAGTAATCCAGTCTATTCCAATTCTAGGCCCACTAGCGGCCGAGTGGTAAAGTCGCTGAACAGTCGTAGCTCGACCCGGGGTTCGAATCGCGGCGAACGGGCTGTCTGCATCGGCGTTTCCGTGATTTTTTCCATATTTAACGTAGATATAAGCCATTTTTCCTTAGAACTCCACGAAGGCATCCAGACAGCCTTCGAGTGTTTTGCTGTAATTTAATAAACCAGATGAAACCTATTCTAATCCATTTAATATACATACCTATTACCAAAGCTACTTTGGATAAGTTCTTTGCAAAAGAAAGATTAATCAAGATTGCAGAAATCTGTTTGTTACAGACACACATATTTTGCACTTAAATTAGATATCTATTTCATAAATCAATCAATAAGCCTTCTTACAAGGTTTTTATTTCTTTTGTTCTAATGTATGAATAGGTTAGTTGATCAAAGCAAAGCATGCGAAGATTATCTTTCTGGAGAGAGAGATGCCTTCGTCGAAGAATCGCTAAAGAAACGGGTTCATAGTTATGTTACACGTGGGAAAAACTTGAAAATTCCCATGCAGTCAGCCTACTCGTTGAGTTTTCAGCTCCGATAGAATCACCATTGTTCAACAATCTTATCCATTCGGCCGCTGATAGAATTTTTGTGGAGACTGCTTTAAGAATAGATGCAAAGCAGTTGTTCCGTTAAGAGATTATGCCGAAAAATACTTCATTCCTGCTAAGATCTTACTCCAATTTCTTAGACTCTAGACAATCTAATAAGTACGTATTTATAAATAAAGTTTAAGGCAAAAGATATGATTTGTCTATAAAACATTGTTGGAACTTGGAATACCAGAAAAGAGGGGGAAAAAAGACTATAAGACAATTATGATGCTGCTTGTTAAAATTAAAGAATTGTATGCATGCATTCTGAGACTTTGGGGACTTCTACTAAGTTGGTTGCGCTAATACGTAAGTAGCCTAGTTAGAAGGAAAACCTCCGAATAAAGTTACATTTGGTAATGGAAGATTTAACATGAGCTTAGAATAGATATCTGTTGCCATGTTTCAACATTTATCAAAAGATTGCCATGTTAAATTTTTCTCTAGAAATAATAAATGTTTACTTTTAACTATGATTATTTAATTTTATTCGCATTATTTCATTCTGGTATTTGAAATTTTTTTAATTATTAAGTTATAATGTATCGTTATGTGCGTACGAGTTCGTAATAAATTGAATGCACAAGTCCGATGAAAAGTGAATAAAATTTATTCTTTTCCAAAGAATAATTACAAAATGCTTAAATTTTCTTAGACATATTCGTACAATATCGCAATATCTAACAGTAGCTATCTTTTAAAATCCGATTTCACCGCGAATTTTCTACCGTCAGCAACAGCAGTAAGTGAACAACTGAATTGAGGTGTTTTGATCCCGCTTTTATAAGCTTTTTAATCGTTCACGAGAATGTTCTCATATTTTCTCCATTTTTCCGGAAAGCAAAAGCGTACAATTATGAAATATCTATTTATTAATTGCACGTGCTCCTGTGTTTTTAATTTTTCCGGCGTAGTTTTCTCTGCAAATAAGTCTCGTGCTGCATTGCACGCGGATATAAAACAGTTTTAATTAATTATACTAAAATAGCTGAATAAATACAAAAAAATAATAAATAAATAAATAACAGGATTGCGTTTGTTATTTTTGTTCTAATCTAAAAGCAGAAGCAGTTTTAACGCAAGTATTCAATAGCTTCAAAGCCAAAAGAATAAGTAAGTAAATAAAAAAAAAAATTGCTTCTTGTAAAAAAAGATTTTTTCCGTGACCTATTTATTATTTTTCTGCCTTACTTCCAGGTTTTAGTTTATTTTTTCTTTTCTTTTTTATTTCGATTTATTTTTATTTTACTTGGTTATTTTCTCGAGACCTGTTACTATCATATAAGAGGAATTTATTCTTTTGGCATGATCGGTGTTGATGAATGGCATTTAAGAACTGCTTTGCTTTCGGCTATTGTGTAAAACAAAGACAAAATAATACTCGATATAATTTTATTACGTTGGATATAGTTCAAATTACAATAATAAATCCTCTTTCTCCCTTTTAATATTGAAAGTACTGGTATTATTGGGCATATATTCTAAGCATATTTTTAATGCACCGCATTCAAAGCAAACAAATAAATAATTAAAATCTGAAAGGATTCCGATTTTAACGTTCACGCAAAAGGGCCCTTTCTAAGCTTGTTGTTGTTGTTGCTTGTATTCACTTGTCTGACGGAGTCAGCCCAAGCCCACGAAAATCCTCGTGGCAAGGAGCGCTAGATTACGCCTGCCGTTGGCAACATCCTTAAGCACCATTCAGGTGACAGTGGGATTTTGCCGAGTTCCGAACCCAGTTTTGACGGAGAGCACCCCGGTGGGGTACGGGCCCGATGGTTTCCTACCCTTCTCCCTTCCACGAAACCACACGAGATGGCTTTCGGTTCGCCGCATATTTAGAGTGCCGCCATGCCGCACCGACATTATATAAACATCAATGCCTTTTCCGAGATTCGAACCCGTGGTCTTCGGCACAGCAATCAGCAACGCTAACCACTATACCGTTTGGGCGGCTTTCAAAGCTTAATATAGTTTATCAGCATAGATTGTCAATACAGATCGCCCAAGTGGAACGACAAAACATTTCATAGGATATTAGATGAATATAATATTTGGTCTAACATACGCACAAGACTAACATCTTGTGTATATTTGAAAAGTGAAAAAGTATATAACGTAATTGTATGAAAATATTTAATGTTTTAATTAGCTATATAATGAATTAAATGCATTTTTATTTAATTGCGTCAGATTCAAAAGTAAATAATAATAATAATAATATTCTTAAGAATTGCATCTATTTTTTTAAATTGTTTATTAATCAATAAAAGACAAAATCTGAAAGATAAATATCTTGTATTTTGCCGATGGCAACAGACTCGAATAAAATTGAAACAACTCATTTACAGGGTTAGGCTACATTTAAAGCGACTCAACGGAAAGTCCTGTTTCGAGCCTAATAGCCTAATTTATTAAACTAATTTATTAGCTCTTTTGGACTAATAAATAAATAGAGAACCGCATATAAATATATATACATGATTGTGCCAGAAATGTGCGATGACGTTGTATTGCGTATATTGGGTGTTAGAAGAAACCTAATACTATTGGATTGGTACCATCGCTACATCGTTACTGCCGGTACCATTGGTACCAAAGGTACTGTTAAATACATACACATGTGGCAACCCGACTTCGTTCAGTTCTGCTCCAATTTTGATAGAAAGCACCTCGGGGAGGGACGTGTCCGAGGGTCTCCTCCCCTCTTCCCCTACCAGCAACCTCTCGAGAGGACTTTCGGCTAGCCACATACCTAGCGTGAAAGACACTATGCATTTACAAACGTCCATGCCCGGGCCCTTCGGTATCGCAGTAGCTCCCCTAACCACTATACCGTCTTAGAGGCCTAAAAAGTTTGATCAGTAACATAATGAATTTGTTTTATTTCAAACTATAACATCAGCATCACTTACATTTTGGATTCCTTGGAACATTAAATTTTTTAATTAGATTTAATGTTAAACCAATCCTCTAAAAGTTTTCAATTTTCGCTTTCATTTAAGGTGTACAATTCTCAAAATATTTAAGCTGCAATTATTCTTCAGAAATTGACATGGCCTCATCTCAACATAATAACAATGAACTGTAATCAATCAACTAATTAAACATTATCTGAACACGGATTTTAAGGGCGGAGTGTCATTGTGACACCCATCATATACTCACAGTTACGTTCTATCGCGGGTTTACTTAAAATATATGGTATTTTCTGATTACCCGCAGCCCTGGTTTCAACATTCAGAAAACTTCTGTATTTTAACGTATTTTCCAGTACATAAGCGACAACCCATGCATCCGCATTTCACTTGTCTTTTTGAGTACAAGTGGATTCATACGCATTTTATATATCCGTCATTCCATTGAATGGTATCCATCGGTTGTAAAAATTTTAAATGTCTGATTTTTCTTTTTTATAAAATTTCTTGTTTTTCATAAAACGCTTCTTTTTTATTATTATTTATGGATAGAACAGTACTTATCAACTCTAAAGAAAGCCAAACAAATAGCTTTCGCCATTTCACTTAAATCGTCAATTCTTTGAAGACTTTTCGTAAAGATGGGGATAGTCAGAAAATACCAAATATATTTTCCTCTAAAAATTCACACTCTTTAAGATCATTTTAATAAAAAAAAATGCTTTCAAATTGTAAAGTGTATGCTGATTTTGCCTTAAAATTTCTATTTATTCGGTCAATGCCTCTAAAATGTAAAATCTGTTGGTTTCAAATAGTGAGGGATAAGAATGTTATTCTTTAATTATATTTACAAGTAAAAAGCGGAAATTAACCTTCTATTTAACTCTACTTTTCTGTGTATTCAGCTGCGTCCTCAGATTTCAAATTAAATTTCGAAGATTATAAGTCATCTGTTCGTCATCGAAAAGTTAAATAAGTAGTAAATGAAGTGTCAATTAGGATTATCCTTACAAGATATACTTCTTAACTGTAAACTAATCATCAACTCTAAACTTAATTATTATTAGTCTCTCTCTCATAAATCATTATCAGTGCTGTACTATAAGTTTATAATCATAATATTATTGTAAACTTACACTGCAAGACCTTACAATAAATTCACCTTTTTAATGGCAATCAATTAAGTTTATAATGAAGTTATTTTAACCAAACAGTCGTGAAATTTCTTTTATTTTATTGCGAACGTGCGAAAGAAAGAGATTTGGTTAATTAGATCTGGAGTGAGAAACCTGGATTTTCGGTTAACTGGATCTGAAGTTCGGAAACTGGATTTCTACGGTGAGTTTGAGAGATGTTATTGCGTTTTCTCATTTCAGTAACATCACAACAAATCCGCGAATTTTATCGTGGCGTGAAGCGCAGGATTGCGTCTTTCCTAGACATGAGCCTTGGACAACTTAATAGATAAGAATATGACTCCATCAACCTCATTCTAATCATGAGGAAGAATCTTCATGAGGACAGAAACGAAATACTTTTATGATTCTTCCTCTACCACCAAACCACTCGACAGGACAATCGGCTCGCCATATATTTTAAGTGCCTTCATGTTGCAAAAATGCTATACATTTATAAACTTCCAAACCTTCTATGGGAAACCCCTACGGGCAATCAGCATCACTAATTACTATATTGATTAAGGCGACAAGTGCAGTAATTACAAGAATATCTAAAATAAAGGCAGGAGGAATTTAGGAATTTGATGGGGTTAGATACTCATTGTCATGTATATTAAGTAATAAAACGCTAGAGCTGACTAATGTGAGTGCATTACCTTTGTTTCCGCAATTCTGTGAAATCTTTTACAGCTGGTGGATACCATACCATAATCCTCCAAGTTACGTTTATAAACATTTTTCTACCTTCGCCATAATGGGAATTACTAACGGATGGCTGCATATCTAGTTAAAGCTTCCATTATGTTATATTTCCTCTTGGACATAATTCGAAGAAAGTTTGAGTAGATATATATCAGAAGCTGCAACGTAAAATAAATAAATTCTATTCATTTTTTGTTACTGATTTCACAACATATTATATTAACAATTAATTTCCTTATTTTAACTCTGAAGGATCCTATCTTTCTACGCAGCAAGTTGGTTTTTCGAGCCTCAAGCAATGTACCTCATTCAAAGTATTCATGTATATATGTTTGACCTATACATATGTAGTGAAGCCACCTGCCAGTTTATAAAGCTGATGTTTTCAGACGGAGTGTATTTTTATGTCAATTAAATCCACGTAAAATGCAGGACTTTTTACTAGCAACACAAAAATAATTGAATAAAACTTTGAAGTGTGCAAAAATTTCAATTTATAATCTAACGTTCAAAACACACTTTAGCATTAAAAATTTCAAAAATTATTTTAAATGTAAAAATTTAAAAATATAAAAATTCTCAATCGTTTCACTTTTCTCAAAATGTTGTATCTGCTATTATATAAAAACTAGAAAGCCCGGCGGTCATACGAAATGACCGCTGTTCTAGATATTATAAATTGTAATTAAAATGGTTTGTGCAAAGATGTCTGCTAATTCAAACTGAATTACGCAGGGCAAGCGACGAGAACGCCCCTTTGCTTACTGTCCCACGGGGGTTTCATCCTTCTACTTGCTTAATTGCTTAAAGTAGAGTGCAATGAAGGAAACTACTGGCGGTACATTTCTTAAGAGCCACCGCTAGCTCAATAAATAAAGGTGATTTAAATAATGAAATGTTGATTCACATGTCAAAGATCTCTTTGTACACAACATTTCTTGTGTAGATCTTTCCATCATTTTTAAGCTCGCCTTCCAGAGGACCATCCATTATTTTTAATTTTACGTCCGTTCTTTCACGAACTCTTGAACAGGCAACATAAATTTGACCGTGTCCAAATGCAGGCTCATGTAAAAAAATGCCAACACGCTTAAGCGTTTGGCCCTGAGACTTATGGTCATAGCAAAGGCAAGTTTTACAGGAAATTGTCTACGTCTCAATTGAAACGGCAACCCTGTGCCGTAACAGCTTCACCCTATTGGCTAGTACAGTTACGCAAGCAACCAATAAACTCTCGGCGACAAACAGACACTTAAGTCGCATATATATATATGGGGTGAAGTAACATCATCTCCTCCGAAACGACTGGCTCCCGGTCTTAGCGAAGCATGCCGTAGGATTCCGCAGGTCCGTGGCACGCCATTTTGACCCTTCGCGTCTTCGTGGGACTTTAATTAGCCGATATATTAATTAAAAACTAATTTTTCCCAACATTTTCTTTTCTTGGGTTTTCCCTATTACAGGGATTTGGCTACGTGCCAAATTCTTTTTTCTCGAATATCTACGAACGGCGCCGAGTTGAAATTCGAGACGCGTATCCTCGGTTTGTCGGATTCAAAAAAATTCTCCGAATCCATCGATACCGTTCTCATCTTCGAACGACTTTAATCGGCCCAGATATTCATTAAAAACTGCGGAAACGTTAATTTCCGCGCTCATTTTTGCCGCTTATATATATATAGAAGACAAATCCTTTCTGTTGAATAAAATTAGAACACAATTGAAAAGGATAAATCTCTGGCCTTCGGTTCTTGATTTCTCATTTTAAATGTAAAATAATGCAACCGAAAAACATCAAAATATTTAAAAACATATTATTTTTGAAAAAAATTAAAAAACGAAGACTGCAATAAAATTTCGTCGTTATCATTTCATTCATTTGCATGTGTATGATTGGGTACAGAAGAAGAATCAGAAAATCAGGAAAATAGTTCATTCATTATACCTGTTGCAATTATGATTTATGTATTATTAACAGTTAGTTTTATGTTAATTAAAACTAATTGTTTTAATTTTTTATCTATGTTAAACGTTTTTAACTGCATTTCTCTCCTTCGCTCGTCACGATACTTACTCAGACCAACAAAAATCGAATGGAAAGAGGTATACTTTAAAATAAAAATATGCAAACTTATTTTTGAATATGTCGATCATGCTTCCTGATCCTACCGCCTTGGCTGCGGATGTGGCTTGCAAAGTTGAGAAATTGTTACGATAGTCTGGCTGAGCCGTAAGTGCTAAGAAAGTTAGCTTTCCATTCCGAACCTAGTGTGCAGATTTGAGTTAGGATACTCTTGTAATCACATTGTAACCTTTCCAAAAGACAAGGCTTACCAAAAGGCCAAAAGCCTTACTGTTGTTTTGAATAAGAGATCTCTATTTTAGTTATTTGGCTTATCAGTTGCTAAGGTGATAAGACTGCTGAACGTTGCTATCCGAGCCGGGTTCAAATCTCAGGAAACGGGCTGGATTCATAAGCGTTTTCGTAGTTTCCCCCAAGTGTAACATGGAGATGAGACGGTTTGTGTCGTAAAGTTTTGTCAGAAGACATTCCACTACTTGCGTTAACAGAAAGCCCATGCGTTATTTGTCATAATCAAATAAACTAAATCAATCACTTTAGTTTTGTAACACCAAACGCAATGGCTAATTAAATTTACGTTAAGTTTTACGTTTGAATTTCATCTTGCGTTTAGTAGTTAAATAGTACTAGAGATCATGCACATGTGTATAACATACATATATGTCCTGACACAGAAATTTGCAAGACAATAGGTTCATGTTACATTACAAAACGTTACACGTTTCACTCGACTCTGTCGCCGAAGTCAGACTTCTAATTACAACTATATGCGTTTTTCACTGTTTTTAGCATACTAATAAAAACGCCGCTTTATGATTAAACGAAAAGTTTTTGTCAAACTAGAAAATAATTTCTAAACTTATGACAGAATATTAGCACTTTGCAAAGTTCTTAATAAATGTTTTTAATTAGTGTTATGAGTTTTGTGCATGGATAATTTTAATGAAATTTTATACGAAATTGCTGCATTTTTTCACATAGGGTAACATGAAAAGCTTGAGAGAAACAATGCTGTGCCGAAATAATTAGAATATAGGGACAAGTTTACTTAATATTGAATAAATGGCTATCTCGTTAATTCGGCAAGAAACCTGACAAAGTTGCAAAACTTGGCGACCAGTTGGCGACACTTTGGTCCGGTACCTGTATAACTGTAATAGATATTGTAATTGATTCTTAAATTAGCTGTAATCGTATCATGCCCTCATACGCCTTCCAGCAATTTTTGAAAAGCAGAAAGCACTACAGATTTCTCTGCGGTCGGGAAAGAATTGTACAAGACCGGAGAGATCATCAGTTTCTCAGTTGTTAGTTGTTTAATTCAGCGTGAATTCGGAGCACTGAGATATCTCCGTGTAAGCATTCCTCTTTAGATGACCTTTGCATTACGTTGTGTTTCACTTTCTTAGTAGTTTGAAGTGTATTTACTGATTGTGCTCTGTGACATTGTGAATAGTTATACGAGTACTTTTGAAGAAAGTTCCAGAACCTTGAAGTGTTCTTTTTGGTAAAATTAATTCTATCAATCTCTCATCGGTTCTGTGTGCATTCAATCTATTACGAACCTCTATGCACGCAACAATAGCAATGAGCACTACTAATAAGTAGCACCCATACAAATAAGCACCCATACAGATAGCAGCCAAAGATAAAGCTGGATAATCAGAAGCTTATTTATGAGAATTACCCCAATATTTAGGTTCATTTTAGACCCCAAGTTTACAAGTCACAAACATACATTGTTTTGAAAAGTAGAAAACGTATACGAATTCTTAAATACATCACAGGCATGGACCGTGGAGCTGTTGTCCTTAGAATCACGCATCTGGCTTTTATCCGACCCATTCTTGAGTTCGCATTTCCCATTTATTGCTGTGCTTCTGATACCAACCTGAAAAAATTTGAGCAAGTCCATTTAAGCGCAGCCTGTATAATTACCGGTCTGAAGCATAGTTGTCCTTTAGAAATTGCCCTTTTTGAGACTATTCTGCAACCTCTTCAGTTTAGAAAACAGAGTGGCCTTGCAAAAAGCTACAACTTTCTAATTATGGACAGCACAACATAACATCAGCATACTTTAATAAGTGGAGAAACCATCGAAGATTAAAGAAAAACGGTCCTTTAAGTCAAATCGCGTCTCAGCACTTATCTTATTGTTGAGCCCCACTCTCTACAATATCGCTTAAATCCCTCGGAGGACTCTCAAGAATCCGCTTTAATCTTTCCTCTCCTGTTAACAAAAAGGATTTTCGCATTGACCAACCATCAAGGGTAGCAAAATTGTTAACGATGTAGAGAGCGGAATTTATACTAAGTCCCGTCAGGATACAATGACTTTTTGCCAATGTTACCCCGATTTCTGTTAGGCTTTTAGAGGCGAATTAATAGCAATTTACTTAAGACTCGAAGCTCTTCTAGCCGTAAAGGAATTCGGCGTTCTTTTATGGATCTTATCTGATTGCCGTAGTTCCCTACAACATTTTAGCAACTGTATCTCATTTCACTCATTCTGTACTCATTTCTCTTTCGGCCTCACTATTTGGAGCTATTCTTCCTGATAAAGCCGCAAAATGGTGGAGTGGTTGGCGTACTCCACTCATCACTGCTATATGGGATAGTAGATCGGAAATAGGTATAACCCTTTTATGTGACAGGGGCTCGCGGACTGCGCTTTCCCGACCAACAAGTGACCAATCAAATGCCTTTCTTTTTATGGGGGGTAGGAAATTCTTCGACACCTTCACCAAGTCTTCAACACCTGCACGAATATCAGGCTTCGGCCGAACACATCTTGGATTGTTTAGGCCTCCCAAGAGGAGGCATATTTTCTTATTCCTTCTTGGTCTCGACTTTCTTATGGTCAATGGATTGTCGGTTCGTGCCTGACGTTTTGGAGAATAAGCAACAAATAACAATGCCGGGCATGGGGATGTAATTTCAAAGCAATTAGCACTGTGCTACTTAAATTTAAATGACATCGAAACTGTATACAGATATGTCTTTAATTGTAATACTTTAACAATAAAAAATAAAGGTAAATGTAATGTACCTTTTTCAAAATCTTCCAACTGTTAAATAACGAAGAACAAAAATTGAAAAAAGCAGTAGCTTAACTTCTGGATAAAATAACAAAACTTCCAAAATTATTTTTTTATTTAATAAAAAGTTATCAATTATTTCTTCAAACCTGAACGGTATTGATTTATTGCGAAAATACGAATTTCATCAGATTTTTTTTAAAAAAAATTTCCGGCTGGTAAATAACCAGAAACAAAATTGAACACTAAATTAGTTTTTGTACTTAATATCAAAACATAATAACTTACTTCGTGAAACATGCTGAATAAACAGTACTGATGTATAACAGAAATACTAATTTCGTCAGAAATTCAAAAAGTTAAATTTCATGAAGGCAGTTTAATTTGCAGAATCTCTTGTTCCTTCATTTAAACATTAACTTCACATTGCCGCAATCATATTATCAAAAACTTAAATGACTTATGAAATGACTTATTAAATCAGGTGTATAAAATAGACTTTTATAGTACTAATCAGAATTTCTTAAGCTGCATCCTAGAACTTTAAAGAGAAGATGGATCACTATGGAGGTCATGTAATGCAAACAACTCTGTTAGTTACCTTCTTTGCGGTACACATAGATATGCCTATTATAATTCTGAGAAAATATAATGAAACCGAAATTTATGTCTTGTAATAACTCAAAAAACGATTATCATATTTCGTAGGTTTTATTATAATATGCACACTATGCTTAAAACAAAAATGACAGAGATCTTTTCAGTTTGATTGAAAATAAATTAAATAAACCATATTAATTAATTAAATAATATTAAAAATTTGGTATTAGCATTATTTATAATTTTAGCAAAATTAAAACATACCTATCGTATATCAGGAATGTTTTTATGAATGACTTTTGGAGTTTTGGACTTTTGGACTAATATTAACATTATTAAAAGCCTGATTATACTCGCCTTACTAGATATAAAAATTATTTTTAAACATAATTAATTTATTAAATATTTAAATTAATTTAATGCAAATCTAATTTTATAGTTTAAAATTACGTAAATAAAATCACTCAAATTTTCATTTTCAAAAAATTTTTCATATAATCATAAATCCATCACACTACATTAATTGCATCCATATATTATATACTCATCACATTCATTATATTCATCCATATATTCGTATATATCATTAGATCTGTTACATTTGCTATATTATCTAATTTCTACAACAAACTGTTTTATCATTTTAAAATCAAAACATATTGAAAATTTTGTCGTGAGTGTCATCTATACCATAGTAAATCACTCTAACGAGGGAATGGACGAGGGCTGATAAATAGCGAAAACTGGCAAGTTTCTGGTCTCAGATTTTGAGGGCACAATGTCCATTTCATCTACTCTTAACCCACAACCAAGGCTGTGCTCTTAACTGTACGGTATCATCAGATAATTGCATCGCCATGGAGTATTTGGTAACCTCCAGATCCACCTGGTATCTTATTCGCCTCTTCTTTATTTTACACCACGAAAGTTACATACTTACGGCATAAATACAACTTACTATAAAACATTGTAAAAAATGAGATAAAATGGCCAAAATGTTGTTTTACATCGTACTGAGCATCAAAGAGCTTTTAAAATATTAAAGATAAATAATTTATCTCATGCACTGCTGACTGGCAGCAATAATTCTTTACAGTGAGCAGGAATGTATCGCTATAGTTTTTACCAAACAAGTTTCAGCTCGTTTAAAAAATTATATGAGGGTTATGATTTTTTTTTTTTCCAAAAACTTCATTTCTCGAAATTTTATAATTATTCTCTTTATAGGAATATTTTATTTAAGCGTACTACGTGACGAAATGATGAATATCTTAAGGCTTTCTTTATAGTGTATCCAATTCAGAAGAGCGTCATAACGAAAATAAAAGCTAACGCATCATATTAAAAATTCGTCGAAAGCAATAGCCTGATGCAAAACATGTTCGTATAAAAAAGTAGTGTGTATGGGGATATTATTTTCTCTTATTTTCCCTGTCTTTATTTTTAACATCAGTGTTCAGAGTAGCATGAAATTTAAGATAAATATTTCGAAAAAAAAATGCCTTGTAAGCAAACTTAACGACTCACTTGAATTTGCTTGTTGTCAAACTTAAGTCACCACGTGTAAGACTTCAATGATGCAGCGAATGCTCCTTTTCTACCTCAAATATCATTGTAGACTATTTTATTACATTATTAATAACTTGTACTGATCTGGTTGGGAGAATGGAATAACAACAAACCTTTATTAACTTTAGGAATCTCATTCCACAAAAATATTTAGTCTACTACCCTAAAATTAGATGTAAGAATTTATCAGTTATTGCGAAGTATACTGAATACTGATTATCCATACTAATTAATGTGTATATGTATAACCTGGTATTCTTTCCTTATCGGAAAACTAAGGTAATCGAATACAGTCTGTATAATTTATATACTGTTATCAAAAATGTATGTCTCCTTTTCTTAAGCGACAAAAGGTATACTTTTCAAAATAGGTTTAATTCAAATCATAATCCGATGTACGTATATTTTCAGTTCACTGTTGTGAAATATTTTTACTTTTTTTTAAAGGGGTAACACACTGATATTGTTCCAGGCAATAAAGTAAACTTTGTTCAAAGTTATGCTGCCATTAAATTTTAATTCAGTTTATTCACACGCATGTTGAATACGCTAATGTGCATTTCAAGTCCTATCGGGAACAATCTCTCATCTTCACCTTTATTACCATCTTCTCTCAGTTCCTCTGACTTCTTATTACTTATTACATTAAAAATATACCTTAATGATAAAATACCTGCAGCTTTTAATCTTACTTGCCTTTCCCTATCACATTTCTGTGTACCCAACAGCTCTGTGTATCCATCTCACATTTCTATGTATAAAACATTTTAAACTTTGTTGTTTGTTAAGCTCGTTAAGCAGTAGAAATAATTTGAACAAGTACAACTTCACTGACAAAATATCCTGCTGTTTGAAATCAAGGATGAGGTTTTTCCATTATGAAGTATAGAGTTGAAATTTATCTGTTTTTCAAGCTTTAGGAGTAATAGTCATTGCATCAAACTATCCTTATTTCGTCCAAGATAGACAGGTGTTTCGGCTTTTTCAAGCACCAGGCTGATAGTCCTTTCAGGGGATGATATATTATAATCCGCTGGTGGATTATCGAGAATATATTATAATCACAACTAAACTGAGATATTAAGCTTCAAACAATGTTCTAACGCTTGCTGTACCAAAATGAGAAGAACTATCCTTAAACACCCGTTCAATATCACAAGAAATTAAGACACAATAACACGCCGAATAAATACTAATTCAGAAGTCAAACAACAAAAATCAGCGTTATATTTACAAAATTTTCACAGGACTAGTTTCGATGGTTTTACCGAACCACCATCCTCAGCTGTAAAACCGCAAATGAACAAGATAAGAAATAATGATTAGATAAGATAAGAAAGCCTGGACAAGAATAAGCAAGTGGCGTCATCTGTTGGTGAAACCAGAACTAAAACATAATTTCTTTAAAGGCCGAAGGCAAATTTGGATTGGAATTAGGATCGTTAACTAGAACAGAAAGACTTTTATGAATGTGAAAACTAGCCCTTGATGAAGAACTAAATTATTTAAAAGCAATAGCTATTGACAAGGGCTTTTCACCCAACATTATTAATCAAGCAGTTAAAAAATTCTCAAACACACTAAAAGGCACGCTCTTGTTTTAGGAGATTATAAAAATTATGTTGTCATTCCCTTCTTTCCATCAATTAGCTATAAAGTTGCACATACTTTGCAGAAATTTAACTTTCGGGTTGTTTATTCTCCCATCAATAAAATTCCGAGTTCCATACTCAAGGACCCTGTTGGCAACCGCCGTTGATCCCCTAGCGCATGCGCATGATAAGCAAAATCTCTGCTGCGTAATACTTATACTTTTCTAGGTAGTTAGCCAAAGTCAATTGCATGTAAGCGAGACGTGCTAAGTGCTGTGCAATATCATGTTTCTACTCTGCTGTTCAACGTCTTCATAGCTTAAATAAATGTTTGTCATGTATATCGAAGACGTCATTTTATTCTTCAGACCCCATTCCAGATATGAATTCCTAGGGTATTTATAGGATTCCTTGCCAGTGTGGTTTAATTTACATTGGCCAAACTAAGAGAGCCTTAAAATTTCGCGTCAAGGAACATGAGGCATTTGTTAGAAAAAAGGAAACACAGAAGTCTTCTTTTGCTCAACATTGTTGGTCCGAAAATCACACTTTCAATTTTTCTGCTGCCAAAATTATTCAAAAAACATCTTCCATTGGAGAACTGGATTTTCTAGAGGCATTTCACATTCATAAAAATCTTTCTGTTCTAGTTAATGATCCTAATTCCAATCCAAATTTGCCTTCGGCCTTTAAAGAAATTATGTTTTAGTTCTGGTTTCACCAACAGATGGCGCCACTTGCTTATTCTTGTCCAGGTTTTCTTATCTAATCATTATTTCCTATCTTGTTCATTTGCGGTTTTGCAACTGAGGATGGTGGTTCGGTAAACCCATCGAAACTAGTCCTGTGAAAATTTTGTAAATATAACGCCGATTTTTGTTGTTTGACTTCTGAATTAGTATCACAAGAAATATTAAAGGCAGATAATTACGTATTTGCTGGTGTATAAGACGCACCGTCCTTTAAGACGCATCCCCTTTTTCATACGCAATTTTGCAGGATAGAACTTTATTACTGATCATTATAATGAAATACAATATTTTAAGTATAAAGTTATACAATTACAAAGTAGTACTATCAGCAAATACCCATTCTATCTAAGTAAGAACACCTTTTAATCTTCTTTGGAAAACCCAGACACTCATCTTCAGAGCTAAATGAACCTCTTCTAAATCAGCAACTGAGTCCTCATACAACAAATACAGCCCGAAAAGCCTCTCTGCAGTCCTGTTTCCCTGTTCTTTAGCATACGCAATCACACGTAGCTTGTATTCTGTGTTATAGCAATGCCTATGTTGTTTTTAAGCCATAACTTGCCAACACTTATGCATTTTTATAAATAATTTTTTTAGGATTAAACAATTTTGGGAATTTTATATTTATTCATGGATTTTGATACTTGCACTTTATTTACATATGCTCTTAGAATTTAAATGATATCGTAGATTAGTTCGCAACAATAATTTCATTCCTTGCAGCAATGGCGCAAGAGAATTATTTAAAATTAAATTTAACTTTATTCTTTTGAAACAATGCATAAATTTAATATATGTCCTAAGTCGCGCTTTCGAGACAAGAAAAACGCAAGTTAAATTTCGTCAACGGACCCGGTAGAACAGGAGATAAAAAACCTGTCTTCTTCCTCTTCCCTTTTTTTTTTCGAGGGGGGGGAGGAAGGGGTGCGTGAGTTCGCGATTCGGCACGTGCTTCTGTGGGTATGTTATCAGATGCAAGGAAATACAGTTTGTTCCAGACGATGATCGCAGATGTAAACCACGTTCACAGGTTCAGTTTGGGGTTCGTCTGATAGGATAGATGTATATTAAAACTATAAAACTCAGACTAAAATTTATACCTCGTCTTATCTGCGGAAATACACGGTAAAAGTGTATTTGGTGATGCAGCGCTGTTTTGAGGTTTTCACGAAATTTTGAAATTTCGTCAGAAGATTCGCTATTGGCAATGAAATTCGTCAGAAAGTTCATTGTTCAAATTTGCCGTATTTAATAATTTATTTTTGATTCTTTTCAGAATATTAGCAGCTCATCTTTTATTATTACGCATTTCTTGGTAAGTAGACTGTGTTAAAAGTTGCAAGATCTTCCTCGTTCGAAATATTCCTCTGAGTCCTCAAATATTGCATTGCATCATAGAGGGGATTTTATAACCTATTATTTGTAGTTTTCCTTAATTCTTACTCTTTAAAGTGTTATTAGACAAGTATCTTTACAACAAATAGTTGTACTTTTACGTACAATTAACTTCATACAATTAATTTCATCTATGTGCTGAGTTTAAAATCAAAATTCTTCACTATTTTCAAGAAACATCTAGTTAGCCACTAATTATCTCAGTTAACCACTAATTATTCTAGTAATTAATACTAATTTCTGATAATCCTGAAAATGCTTTAGTAAAGCCTAATATGGTTAAATACAGCTTAACCGAAGTTGAATCAGTGAGCCCAGAAGCTAGTCATTTCAACTTAAATACTTTTTCTTTGTGTCGTCATTTAAACGTAAATACATATTTTACAGTGAAAGTAGGTGATATCAGCATAATGTACGAAAAAATATTAAACTGCGAAATAAATCTCTGTTTGGATTTGGTTTAAAATATCTATGTTCGTTACTGGATTGCATGAATAAAATTTTAAATTTATGGGGAAAGTTTACCATAAAGCTGTTAAATTGCTAAACACGGAAACATTAAAATTTCCAATAAGTTATATCAATGCTTTGCATTACAAATGAGAGTAATTACGTTAGGTTATTGATTAATGCAAAGCGCCCAAGGATTATCTGTTTAAAGCAAAGAATGTCTTCAGGGAGGACTTTCTATGAGACAATGGCTGTTCACGTTACACGTGGGAAAAACTATGAAAATAGTCCTGCAGCCAATCCATTTACCAAGATTTTAAGTCAGGTGGAAATTACCAGTGTTCAGGGGTCTTATCCGTTCGGTCCACAAACGTAAATGATTTTGAGATTCTTTAAAGAAATACGAGATTTGCTATTTTATGAAGCTAAGAAAGCAGTAAATACAATACTTAAAAAGAGGTTTTTCTGAAGTTAGAAACTCGTCGTTATTTATGAAATAGTATGATTTTTTTTTTTTTAGTTTCGTTTTCATATATATAATTCTTGACGAGAGGTAATGAATAAATTTCTTTAATCTAGCTTGGAAGCTGTTTTGTTTTTTGATGGCATATTTTAAATGCATAATAATACTCTAAGGGCACTGTCTTCCTAGACAGTTTAGGGATTAGAGAAGGCTAAATACTAGTCCGAACTCTAGGATGCAGGCTCGAATACTTTATAAGGCTTGTTTGTTTGTATATGTCTTCCCGATTATCGCCTGTATAATATTGGTCTGCCCCAGAGGTGAAGTTTGAGTAATGTTCTCGATAATGAGACGGTTAAAGGGCCGATGGGTTCTGTCATCTCCAACAACTGCTTGAGAAGCAAGTGTCCAGCAATTTGGGTTGGGGCTTTGAAGCCATTTAATATATCTTTTCGTCAATCAGCACCTAGATAATTAATATTCAAGGCCATCTCTTCCCTTCCATAAGTATGAATCAGGTTTGACTACGTTTCGCGTTCAACGAAGTATGCAAAGGAAGAACCGTGACATGTTAGGAACCAGTTGATGCAACGAATGGTGAAAGGGCATTTGGTACTGACTTTTAAAGTAATATCTGGTTGCGTCTTCCTTGAAGATAGTTTTCCCACTGAATTATTTTCTCAAATTTTTCTTAGTGGATTTCAGTTCCTTTTTTTTCTTTTAAAACGTAGTTTAGTTTTGTCAATGCAATTTGGATTCCGATTGTTTCTCGTCTATGTGTTGCTTATTTTGTCACCTAGAGACCATATATGCGACTTCAGTTTTGACACAGTTAATTGAAATCATAAGTTCGGGTTTTCGTTAGTAAAGTTTAGAACATTGTTTTCTAACAGGGGGATTATCGCCTATTTTTTTGGGGGGGGGGGAGTCCGAGGGCCACTGAAGAGATTCTAAGAAGTAAAGGGCAGTAATGATAAGCTTGAAGAAATTAATTAACATTTTTGAGACAAACATTCACTTTTTTATATAAATATTACAGTTTAAAAAACCATACCAAATTATGTCAGTCGAACCTTCATGCTTGTTAATCAAAGTTATTCGTAGGTTCAGTTTTCTGTTCCAAGGAAATGAGTCCGCAAATTATGAATTTACTGTTCTTAAAACATGATCACAAATCTGTACTTAAAGCGATACCCAGTATGTGCAAGTAGCAAGTTTTTTTTTTTTATAAATATCACTGCTCGCGTTGTGAGAAAGATCTTTGCATCTTTTGTCTGGTTGTGAGATTCCTAAGTGTTTTAATCTAAAGTTAAGGAAGCTTAAGAACTGGTAAGCAAATAATCGCTTGAGTTCGTGAAACAGAGAACAAAACGTAAGAAGGGAGAAATTACCCTTTATTATTCCAATAAAGTTTTAACAGACGACTCCTTTCTTGGAGTTACAATAAAGCCTCCACTCCGGCTTGAACTTAGGAAACTAAGAACTAAACTAATCTTAACTAAGAAGCTATAGCCGAAGCTATCAAGATTCTAACAGAGTCGCCCCTTAACACTAATTAACGGCGAAGCTATCAAAGGCCTAAAGTACGGCCAAGCGTGGTAATAGCTTAAGAGAGAAAGATTAGCCTAAAAAGGCGAACGCGTGCTAGTCAGATCTTCACAGTTAAATATTTCTCCTCATTTGCATTCAAACGCGATTCTAAAAATACGCTCTGGCCGGAAGTTGTAAGCTAAAAATTAAGAAGAGATAAGAAAGAAACTTTAACTCAAAATTTAACTGTTAGATAAATTAACACAATCCTTACAAGGCTCATTACTTTAAATGCTTTGAAATGTTTTTAGTCGTTATAATTCTGTTTCTGGATTAGCTATGAGTTTTAAAAAATAATTTGATGCAGTAAAAATGCAATGAAACTTTAAAATGCTTAAGAATTATTTTGGAAGGAGGAGGGGTCAATATCTACAAATCAAATTCAATTAACATCTAAGATACACCATGACTGCAAATGTAGGAACGCTGAGCCAAAATAATTCGAGAAATTCTGGTTTAGAATATCTTATATTATTGCAAATTATTGACTGTAATTAGCCATCAAACGAATATCGTGAAAGCGGTCAGTGTATTTTATATAAATGAAATGCCATTTTCAATGCAATGATTTGTGGTTTGCTTTATAGCATATATCTCTGCATGAAAAATATTATCTGGTGCAGCAACGTGACCTTTCTTTGACACACTAAAACAGAAAAAATTGTTAAAACTTTTATCATCGTAGGCCTTATAATATATCACTATGTATCGTACGCATGTCCTTTGTTTTGATGTATCAGTGTAGGTTATTGAATAGTACGTATTTGCATGATGAACAATTCGTTATTAAACTTTACTAATTTGCGAACTTATCATGTCTACCGTTACACCGCGAAGGCATGTTGTAATGAGGGAGGAAATACCTTATAACTTGTCTGACTAACAATATACATTTTGCCGAACCCTAATCATTAAGTTTGTATATTTATCGCAAAGAAAGAAAATATTAGCAATTAAAAAATAAAGATGAATGATTTACATATTATACTGAAGAAGAAAATTCTTCAGATCAAATTCAATTCTTAGTAAGAAATGTAAGATATGGGTGCGAAATAGCAGAACATATAGCAGATATTAAACTTTATATTATTTCGCAATGTCCATTACTTTCAATAATTAAAATGAAGCATTTACCAGAATTTGTAACAAAATTCCAGCGAAAGATTTATTCTGAAATGCAAAGTTTGCGTCTTAAAGTATACGGTGATTATGAACAATTAATCATATTACATGAGTGAATTAGCAAGTACGTAATGGCAAGTGAAGTGTTCACATTTGTAAAAAGCAAGAAAACAAGAGAAGTCTCCTTTCCATCTGTATGTATCATCCTTTCTTACTCTTTTACTTGATTACTTTATATGTTAAACAAAGGAATAATGCATCCCATTGACGAGGTTACCAAATTTCCAGTCAAGCGCGGTTAATCAGTGTTAATGCTCTCAGCCTCTCAGCCTTATGGCTGTATATGCTGAGCGGATGGCTGATCAATTCCTTCTGCAATTTTGGCACAGAATTTAAAATTCTTTCCTCCAGTGTTCTCCATTGAACGGGAAGAGGGTTCAAAATATAGTTAGATAGATATCATGGTGAACAGAAAAAAATAATACTAATAATTTATCTATATTTTCGAATGGTTTAAATGGGAGAGCAAATTCGTTTGATTACGCAAATTAAATTAGCATTCAAAATAAAAAACGCACTTTAAATAACAGAAGTATAAAATAATTGGAAATGAAGATAGAATTTTTTAAATGGCGTTACAGAACAATATGTAGAAGAGAACTTCAGTACCACCATTCAGTTCAGATACGGTTAAAAAGTGTGGGTTAGAATTTCCTGTTTTTTCGCAAAGCTTGCATTTCTTAAGATTGATGCCTTTTCTCCGATACTAAAAATTCCGATGTGTACACCACATGATTTCCTTGCACGAAATATTAAATTATATTCTTTTTTTTTCATTTTATTTTAAATTTTATTGAATCGAATTAAATCTACTTCCTCGATCGCGCATATACCACAATAGAGTAAACGCACTCTTTAAAATTCACTATATTTGTTTACCATAGCGACACTCTGGAGCTAGGTTCACTTAACAGCGTTACATTTCGTTCATATTATAACTCAGAATACATATAAATTTATATCATTTGAAGAATTATCTAATCGTTGTCACATGTTCTATTCAAATACTAAAATAATAAATCTAAAACGGTGTATAAAAGAAATTAAGCAAACAAAACAAAAAAGAAACAGTTTTTCACAGACGATTCAGTATTTTTCATTCAATTAATTCAGTTCTCACTTCCCGACAAGGTAAAAATACATATCTATATTAAATTTACGAAGTAAATCTTAAACACTTATTTCCTCGAATAAATTCCAGAATAGATTAAACATGATTCAATTCGCAATAATAAGAGAAGGCGTTATCTTTGTTGTTGAGAAGCTTAGTTTCCCTACATTGGCAACAAATCCGCTAATTTGGCAAGTTTGAAATGTAAACAAACATGTCCGCCATCTCAAAAATAATCAAAAATTAAAAATTAATTTTTTTTTAAAATATATAATAAGAAAAGGGAATGTATATGAAGATATAAAGGCCAGAAAAAGCATTAATTAACTTTCATTCTGTCTAGTGGGGTGTGGGCAAAGTAATTTTCTCCGCGTCCAACTCAGAAGGGTTGTGTTTCCGAAATCTTTATCGGCAGCGGGGGCTTTGAATTATATCAGTCGGTAAGACTTGTGTGAAGTAATTTATGGTTGTGGGAGGAACTAGGAATTCTTGAGGGACGTATGTTGTGGAGCTCTTATTTGAGTGAAACCGTCTGTTAACTTTTTTTTTAAATACTAGTCAATGTAAATTAATTAATTTCTGGCTAATTGTCGTGTCGTAACGATTAAGGAATTAAGAAAAGGAAAAAAGGAATTTTCACTCTCAAAGAGCTATTTGACAGACTAAAGATTATGAAATAGGCCCATTGTTTTAGTAACAGCATAGTAACAGCATAAGTCTGAAGACAATTAGCTTTTTACATTATATACAGCTTAGTAATTACACTATGTACAAATCCTTCAATTGATAGTCATCCAACTTATAAAGCCTTCTCAGGTTTAGGAACAAATTATCATATCCCTATCAGTTAAATGATTTAGAGTCAGTATTTAACGCCTGCTCTTTTAAGGCAATGGTTAACAAATTGATTGGGTATTAGATTATTTTTGAGAGTTTTAATAAAGAGCAAAATTTCGCTTTGTAGATCTATCGTATCTGTGCAGATATTTTTAATTCGTTGTATTTGATTTATTATTGTATTGTTAATTACTTTTTTGGATATGTTTGAATTCCAATTTATTAATTTGTTAGTATTGAAATTGAAGTTTCTTGTTTCGTCAAAAAGTAAAAATTTTTTGTAGTTAATGGTTTGAAGATCTAGATAGTCTATGCTATTTTGTGAATTATTAGTTTTATTAAGTGTAAGACAATTTGGATAAATCTCGGAGTGTTCAATTTTATAAAAATTATTAATTGTAATAAGGTCATCAATATATCTGTAAGTGTGCTTGTAGTAATTTAATTCTTGTGGTTGTAGATTTAAAGTTAAATATACTTTTGCTGGGGTCGATTGCAACCAAAATACGAGGTGAACATCTACATGTTATAGCAGTCCTATATACAAAATTTCAACGTTCTGAGGCTACTCGTTTTTGAGTTATCAGAGATACGTACGTACGAAAAATTCTCTTCAAAATTCATTTTAAATCAGTTTTATAATTTTTTTTTGGGGGGGGGGAAAGAGTCTTTTATTCTGTCCTTACGTACAGATGTCAAGCAAAAACATCGTTAAATTGCATTCGATAGCGGTCAAAATGGATATTTTCGTTGAAGTATGATGCCTGAAACTTTTCGCGATTACAATACTTCCTTTTTTAATTCGTACAAGGAAGTAAAAAATGTCATTTTTAAGCAAATATGAGTAAGAAGATACGTCAATTGCTCGAAAGTTATTATTATTATTATTATTATGAATATATATGCCTCATTCACAACCGAAAGTTGTGATGCTTTTAGAAATAGGTGTGGTATATGTGGTGTATTTAATTATGGCAAAGCACACGAGGGCTATCTGCCTAAGGGGAGGGATGCCTTCGTGGAGGACTTTCTAAGGGAAACTGGCTCGGATACACGTTACACATGGGGAAAACCACGAAAACACCCATGCAGCTAGCCCGTTCGCGGGATTCGAACCTCGGACCGAACTACCAGTGTTCAGCAACTTTACCACTCGGCCGCTGGTGGGCCTTTTAGAAATAGGAAATACGAACAATCAGCGATACCCTCGCCGGGCTTGGAACTCGAGAATTTTTGAATGCTAAATAGACGTGTTGCTAATTACATCTCGAGAGCATGCAGAGAAGAAGGGGGCAATTCCTCATACTGGACAGGTTACGTTTTTCTTCTTGAAACCCAATTCAAAGAAATCCTTAATTATCAAGTCCGAAATTTGATTCTTTCTGAATAAACGAAAGAATAAAATAAAATTTTAATTTAAAAAATTGCTGGCGAACTTATCATTTCTCGGATCTCCAGGAATCCGAAGACAGCAATTTAAGAATCGCTAAAATCTACAAATTTATTAAAAATAGTAAAATTAGCCTGAAAGCTGAATATAAATCCATACATTGCAAACAAAATAACTGTAGACAATATTCTCTGCAATTTGTTTTTCGATCATTCTCGAATATGATACTTAATTAAAATAATCTCGGAACATTCTCGAAAATGATACTTATTTCAAATGATTAAAATAACATTTAAAAATTATGATGATTATTACAATTTAGTTTTTGTTTGATATCGGTTGTATCAAAATAGCTACAAATTATACAAAAAGAAATTAGAAAGTTTGCTTTTTTACTCAGAAAAGTCAGCATTCAGTTGAGAGCTGGGAAAGAAAAAAAAGCCTCTTTGAAAAAAATCAAGAACACCGTCAGAAAGAAAAACACTGTCAATAGGAAAGATAATCGTCAAAATTCATCATCTGTTTAATGGCGCGCGAAAATATTTTTTTCTTTTATTCTCTTATTTTTTTATTCCAGTTGCATTCCAGTGTTTCATGTTAAGATTTCCTAATCGAAAGAAGAAAGTTAGGAGCATAAATACATAATGCATTTATTGCCATATTGCATAAAATATAATAAAATGCTGCACCAAAACTGTTAGTTAGTAGTAAGCATGAAACTTGATTAGTTGGAACTGATTATCAGCAGTCTTCGCTGGCCTTAAATCAGCCATCCGCGACCCCGGTTTGCGCACCAGTGATCTAAATCTAAGGAAATAGGAGATTTAAACTGGATACAGAGTCAAAAACCTCCGAAGTTAGAACTTTAATCAAATTAAATGGAATCATTGAAGTAAAACGTTACAGCTTATATTTTTTCAAAAATCTACCTGTAGGATATAAATGAATGTATGACAGTATGAAAAGTGGACCAACGCAACTATTATATTATTTACTAATAGTTTAAGGAAAAATTTTGGAAAAAAATTACTTTAATGGAAAGTAGCTAAAATAAATTTCTAGAGTGAATAAAGTCTGTTAGAATTTAGAGCAAGGCTTCTTCAAGTGGCTGTGGAGGAGATCTGGAGGTTCTTTTTTGATCCGAAATGCAGTAAGGCGTCAAAGGAAAGCAGATAGGCTGTATAGAAATACACTTGAAAAAATTGTTTGCTTAAACATTATTGATACACTTGATTATACAAATACTTAATAAATTATAGACCTGCATTACAAAATCATGTAAGTCGATCTTTCACATATGTTTGTCCATGTTGTAGGTAAATTCATTTGTATATTCCAAGGGAAAGAAATTATTTCTTTTAACAGATACCAATCCGCTTTGAAATTAACTGCGAAGTTATGAAGTCTAAAAGTTCTTCCGAGCAGTCTTAAATCATGATCAGTCTGTTGCCATATTTGCACAATCAGTTTTAGTTAATAGATTGATAAAAATGTTCTGGTGTCGACAGATCGACTTCACACAGTGCTGCCAATGCCACAGCAACAGTTTAAAACCGAGCACAATCCTGTACCAAAATTAACGTTTATTGAGAAAATCCAGTCTTATCTTTCTCGTGGTTCCACGCAAATTATTTTCAAGATGTTTATAGAATATTCATTTTTGTCTGAAGTGTTCGTATCCGTAACGATGAATAAATTTCCAGAGTCGACCACTTGCATGTTATCTCCTTGAAGTGTCGTTGCTATTGAAACAATGCAACATGACTAAATATTTCATCACCGTATGCAGACTGAATATTTCAAGAGTTCTATTATGGTTGTTCGCAAATTTAACACACAATTTAATTACGCTTCCGCTGTATAGTCATAAAGAAATCTTCCTTACCTATCATGACAAAGGTCTACCAGCCTTGTAATCTCAGTTTTTCTCAAAAAGTACTTATGAATCTGCTCAACCATATAGCATAATGTTAAAAATTATCTGCTATTATTGTAGAAATAATCCAAAGGAATTAGCAAATGTGGAAATCAAATGCCTTAAATTCTTAAGAGATGAAACAAAAATAAATAAGCAAAACTATCTCATGTTGGTACCATATGACTTTCTTGTGCGACCTATTAAATTACACACATATTTTGCTGTATTTCATTTAAATGTATTTCCTCCAAATGCATTAGAGATATTTTTCTAATTCAACGAATCCAGTTCTCACTTCGTGGCAAAGCAAAAATGCATAAAAACTCACACTTCATTAAAAAGTGTAGAATACAGGAAAACCTAAAACACTAACTACAGTTAAAAACAGTTTAAAACAATTTTTTCAATTAAAATTAGTTTCTACATGAAAACAAGCAATTCAGTGTTCAGGAAGACAAATTTTCGGTGCACAAAAAAGAAAGTTAACTTTTGGTCACACTGGGAAAAATGACAGTGACGTTGGTGCACCAATTGACTTAATTCGCTTTTATATACTGTCTCAAATGAAAAAGAAAAAAAAAAGACGGCCTCTTTAAGTTTAGCGCCCCTTAAACTTTTAAACTGTTGATAATTCTACAGCTATTCCATGCAGATTAACTAAAGCCATAAAAACTTTAACCAGAATGCAAGAACAACATAATCACATTTAAAGGAAAAAATGCAAAATTTACCAACACATAAGAATAAAAAACTGAGCTCACGAAGCTGACTAACACAGTAATGATATATATAGACTATTTTACTTTTTACACTTTTTAACTCAAAGTTGACAACATTTTTGCACACTAACAAACATTTTACATTTTTGGAATTTTTAACATGTGTTTTTACAATAGCTTTACACTCAACTTTACATTGTATTGGAGACCTCTTTTTTTTACAGTTAGCAGTACAAACTATTCAACTTAACTAGTTCAGCAAATGCTGGTACAGCTCAGAAATTCAAATATGCATCTAGGTAAGTTAAATTAAAACTTTCTATTTACTAGCCTTTTTATTATTTTTATATTTTATTTTAGGTTTTACATGCACAATTCGTGTTGGGGAAGTTTCCTGTAGGCAAGAGTTTCTAAATTACTTTTGTTTTCTACTCTTAATTGACTTTTAATTAATTTAATTAATCTTTTAACTCTAGTCATTTACTTGCCATTTTCTCAAAATTCCACTTTTTTTTTTAATTCATAACATTTGATTTTACTTTTGGTTTTGAATTTTACCCTTGCCTATATGGATGACGAAATAGGAACTGAGTAATTGAAGAGTTAGGTTTGGGGACAACTTTCCCTTGATAAGTCTGTCTCCTGCCTGCTCAACAATTATTCTAAATTTAATTTTTTGAAATAATATATTTTTTCATGGTTTTAGATAAGTGCAATTAATTTACATACGCTCTTAGAATTTAAATGATATTGTAAATTAGTTCGCAGCAATAATAATTATTTTATTTTTATTTCTTTGCAATTAAAATTTCTTAATTAAATTTTAAATTTGTATTTGCTTTATACAAATAGAGAATATTTGTTATATATATATAATTATATTTGGTGTGGACGATTGCGATTGTATATTTTCCATGTATATAAAGAACTGTAAAGTTGCGTTGAAATCTGTTTATCGTCCTCTGGCTGAGGTGAACGTTTAATTAGTGGTTAATATGCCTCATAGCGGAGGGTGCCATACCAGCAACTAACGGAGTTCGAACGATCCCGCATCGTCGGTAATGCAAGAGGATGGACTTCCGTATCGAACAACCGCAGCCCGCACGCAGCGTAATGTCACAACAGGGATGCATGTTTAGAAGAAATGGACAGAGAAAAACCAAAAAAGGCGAAATCCTGGCAGTGAGATACGCAATAGCTCAACGGTACGGGAAGACAGACACCTCATCCGCATGACTGGGACTGATCGTACAGCGCCCTCTCGTGTGTTAGCACAACATTGGAACACGGCTACAAGTGTTACGTTGTCTAGCTCCATAGTTCGTCGCCGTCTGCTGCAGCATGAATTTCGTACAAAGGTTCCTCTACGCAGGAATCACCTGTCGCTGAGTCACAGATGCCGACGACTTCAATGGGCACGGCGACATGTTGCGTTGCGTACCTTGTAGCAGTAAGTTCCTTTCTCCAATGAATCTCGCTACAGCCGGGAGTATAATGACGGAAGAGTACGCGTCAGGCATTACAGAAGGGAGCATCTTCTCGCACAGTTTTTTGTGTTTTCCAACGTCATACCGCACAAACGCCTGGCATCCTGGTGTGAGAAGCTATTGGGTACAATTCTCGATTCCATCTAGTGCAGATTAAGAGTAACCTGAACTGTGATCGCTACATAAGGGAGGGTGTGGCGCCAGAGATCCTCCCCATTCTTCGATGCATTCTGGGTGCAGTATTTCAGCAGGATAATGCACGTGCACATGTTTCTTAGACTGCGCAAGCCTTCTATAGGGCACAAAAAGGTTCGCTTCTTCTATAGCCGGCTTATTTCCCTTGTATGTCGCCCACTGAGGATGTCTGTGATTTCATTTTTGTTAGGCATACTGTATTCATTAATTTATCACTATAGACGTCAATTTGTTTTGCACACTAATGCTTATGCGTAAAAGATCATACATTTCTTTTTTCTTTTTTTCTTTTGGGGACGGATTATAAATCCATCTTCAAGGATAATGTCACTACTATTATCAGCAATAAGTTTACTAACAGCTAAAGTTTTGCGCTTAGAGCCTTAATTAGCAAATTCCACTGCACATGGAATGAAAACAGTATCTCTTCATTCTTTTTTTGCAAACAGCCATCAGTTTGACGAAGTAACTTACTTATGAAGACAGATCACGATGCACTTGTAGTGATTACATTCAGGCAGAATTTCCTTTATTTACCATTAAGGTTGATCATGTTTTGCCCGTGACAGCTGAGACCATTCCAGAAGAAAAAGCAGCGGTGATGATAAGATCATTAGAAGTTTCTGGTCCATCTGCGAGATTTCCTCGCGCAGAGACGGGAAATCTTCGACTTTGTGATGGAACATCGGCTAGAAACTTTTATTTATGAGAACTATGCCGAGAATGGTGACCCGTTAGTTTACCAAATAACTCCGATCTGTTGGAGATTGTTTCGCAGTTAGGAGAGTGAGCGGCTGGTCATCACTGCTAGTTGCTTACCCTGTGTGCGAGAGACGGGGAAATAGCGGCCAGTTACTTTCTAGGTTAACCGGAATGATTATAGGTTGTAAATGTCCTGCCGCCGTTAGCTTTAGAACCATGAAGATTATCGTGACACTATTGAATGATCTATAATATACTGAGAGCCAACTGCTGTTGGTCTCCTCAGCAATTTAATGTTCGCCGATAGACGGCAGTCCTTAGCTGCTCTGCTAGCGATCGAAATTCGAATTTTTGTAGTTTCAGTCAAATATTTAAATTAATTTTCGATGTAGCCAGGTAGGAAGTTGCTCCCTTCTAATGACATATTTTCTTTAAATTTTCACCGATTTATATTTGAGATAAAAATATATTCTATGGGAATACTTGCAAAATCCGATATACATTTTTTTCTAATTAAAGTTTATTTTTTTCGCATATTGTTAAATGATTAAATTAAATATCACAGAATTTCGATCTCTATACCATCGGATAGATTGAAAAATAATTTTTAATTATTAACTTTTCTGAATTTTTGAATAATTTAACGAATTTTTGTCAAGAATTATTCTTAAAAAATTATGAATTGTTAGCAGTTAACAATGATGGATTTTTAAATCAAAAACTACCGCATATTTATCTGCCCTACCTCTGGCCATCACTAGTCTTACTTAGAGTGATGAAAACAAAGCTAATGCACTTCCAGACACTTTATAAACAACGTTTCATAATCCAACGTCTTACAATGATAACTTAATTACATATGTTAAGAAAACAGTTAGCAATTATCTCTTTCGCGGACAAATTTTCGCTTTGTTATTCCACCTACTTTAGTTGGAATGAAACTCAAAATTAATAAAGCTAGTGATTAGGATAATATAAAAAAACTAGCTTTAAAAAATACGCTATTAAGAGAGATCATTCGCATTACAAAAACTATTAACGCCATCCTCAAACTCTGTCACTTTCCTAGTTGTGTGAAATCACACGATTATAGTTACTTTTATGAAATCAAATCAAAATAGCACTTTTACCCAAATCTATCGACCAGTTAGCTTGCTTAGTTCTCTTTCTAAAACTGTAGAAAAGTCATACTCCGCTACATTCAAACCATAATTTCACGTTCCTCCTTCCCTAAGGTGAAACATCATACAATACAACTACTTCCTTCGCGCTGTCAACATTGTTACTGAAAACATAAAAAAAAATCACACAACCTCATCATATTACAGTTTTTCTCTTCGAAATAAAATGATATTATATAAAACAATAATCCTTCCAGCTTTACTTTATGCATCCTCATTATGGGGACATACTACAAATAGATGCTGCATCTGTGAAATTCAAATTCTGCAATATGAAATCTTAAGAAAAATAGCCAGTGCTCCTTGTTTTATAAAAAATATTACATTATAAATTCCATTCCAATTTAAAAATCGAAATTATCGAAAAAGGTGAACCATGACCACGAGAAAAGCAAGCGTTTTAAGGTGGCACATTGTCGTCTGCACACACAAAGAAATATAAATATTCTCGACGAACATCCAACTGCTAATTATTACACCTGACTCCTGCTATCTGAAAAAGCACAGGGAGATACTTCCCGGAACTTAAAAATACTGCATATTTCTAAGTCGAAAACTCTGGATGCCAATGGATTTCTAATATAAACGGAAGTTTAAATGAATTGAACACAAATTTAAACCATCGGATATGGAAGACCTTGAAAAAAGATTGTATAACGCGTACTTCCATATTGCCCTGAATAGAGGAAATAATTTTCCCTCAGAGGTGGTGATTTTCTTTCCTTACCATTTTTTCACATTCTGTAGATTAATATAGTATAAAATAAAGTATATATATGTTACCGTGAAAGACCGAAATTGGAGAATGTCGACTTTCACCGGAGAATGTCAACATTCACCAAATACGTCGGTGAAAGATCAAAAATTGCATTACATTCTTGTACATTCGGACCCTCACCGGTATATGTCGACAGTCATAGGTACGTTCTGGTGTAGGTCCAAAAGAGAGGTCATAAAGTATCATAATAGCTTAAGTTGTTGCAATAAATAAGATTTGAATCACATAATTTAGTAAGTTTTTTATTACTATTATTTTATTTTCTCATTTAGAACGTACTGTATAATTAAGTAAATTTTTAACTTGTATTATTTTCCTTTCTCATTTTGAATGTACCGTGTGTTTTAAGTTCTTATGTTCTTAAGTTCTTATTTTAACTCTCAAGTGCGTTTTTTCGCGACTGAATAACGGATAAGAAAATATAATATTCTTATATGTTTAACATTCACCATTAGCACATGGTCAATGTTGACATTTACCGGTTAAGTCAGAAATAAGAATATATTATATAAAACAATAATCCTTCCAGCTTTACTTTAATATTTCGGACATACACCAAGCGACTAGGTGATTGTTGACATTCACCGGTGAAAGTCGACATTCTCCGGATTTCGGTGTTTCACCGTAACATATATATAAATCTGAAAGATTTCAGATTTTAAATTATGTCCAAAAAGGCGTTTTTTTAACATTTTGTGTTTTACCTTTTTTTTTATTAAATATCATGTTTTTCACACATGAACCATAAAATTCAGTTCAACAGCAATATCGCAAAATAATTTTAAATTGAGCATATCACTAGAATTTCCGATACAGAGTCTCGCACACTGAAGATAATTTTTTTTCCGAATAATGTTACTATTGCTTGCTTTCAAATCGTTTAGTTTGTTAACCAAAAATTCTTTGAAGTGTTACAGAATATGAAATCCATAACCATTGTTTTATCACAATGCGAGAAGCATATATACATTTATGCATATTCTTCATTATTTAATTTCTTTAAATATAATACAAGGTGATAATATTTGGTGGCAACAATTTGAGAAGGGAAATAACGCTTATCGTGAATCGACGCAAAATGCCAAAACGAAATGAATAATCCTTCCGGGTAAAATTGCTCCTTTGGTCTAATAATTTTACTTAAATGCACAAAACGTTAGAAAAATATAAATAAATGAAGTAAAATTTTTAAAAAAATCTGAAAGCTTTCAGATTTTATATTACGCCCAAAGGGGCCTTTGCTTTAATGTTTTGTGTATTAGCTTTATTCATTACATATCATGTTCTTCGAACTTAAACCATAAAACTCAATTCAACAGCAATATCGCAAAATATTTTTAAAATGAGCATATCCTTAGAATTTCTGATACACTGTCTTGCGAGTCTGGACATAAAAATGTTTTCTTTTCTGTACAGTATTGCCTTTGCTCGCTTTTAAATCGTTGAGTTGCTTAATGAAAAACTCATAAATGCTTTACAAAATATGAAATAGATAAAAAAAAAAATTTCCAAATTTTGGCTTCCAGATACCCATATTCAGGTGGAGTCGTATGTTACTCAAAATTTGATGGCTCTAGGTACCGTTGTTTTATCACAATGCGAGATATATACACACATTTATGCAGATTCTACATTATTTAACTTCTTTAAATATAATACAGGGCTCTAATATTTGGTGGGTAGGATACGAACTGCGCGAAATTTAATTGAAGATACCGCCCCCCTCTTATCTAATCCACGAAGAACTACGCGACGTTTTCCTGTCCCCTCTTTCTAAGAACTTGAATTCCCAAGAAGATGGGTGCTACAAAAAGTCGTTTATCGCCATTAATGGGCCATTTTATTGAGACTACAAGCCTCTATTTTCGTTTATCAATATTGTAAAAATTGTGCATACAAAACAAATACTAATTTAAAATCTGTCGTGTGCTAAAGTAAAAATGAATTTCTTTTATACTCATTTTAAAGTTTTATGATGTTTAAAAGAGTAATGAGCCAGATTTTTTTTTTATTCTTTAAAAGTTTTGCCAGTTGTAGCTGCTGATATATATATATCAGTTTTGAATAATAAAATTGATAAATTAATGACGTACATAAAACTGATACATAATCAACCTATCAAATATCGGATTTGTAGCGCACCTTAAATAAGTTTTTTTGTCTAGATAAATATTAACAAATCTTCTTAGATTGCAGAACGGTTTTAACTTCCAAATTTACCATTTTAGGTAAACAGTTCTAATTTAATTTCAAAAATTCTCTTTACTAAATCGATAAACTAGATTTCTTAAGCGGTTATAAATTCACACTAATATTATTTCATTATATGCCGTATTAAGCTTTCCATTTTTAATCATTGACATTATTTTTTAAAGTTATTTAACTTTCTCACAAATTCCATATTTTAATACTAGAAACGTTTAAATATTTCTTCTATTTTAAAGTTACTCTACCTGATGTACTTTGGCATACATTTAATTTCTAATACACGTTTAACTAAAAAAAATTGATAATTATGAGGATCTACAGAATTTTCATAGTTAACAAAAAAAATTCGAACCCCCTTATGTTCACATCTTCGGATTTTCAGTTCCGCTTTAATCTATTCCTTTTTCACATATTGTCGCACTGTATTCAAATTTCCATGTATGTAGAGTTATATATTGTTGTATTGTATGTATGCCAATTTATATTTAAATGATAATTTTTACAAATTCTTGTATCATTACTCTAGTTAATAGAGGGTGTGTCTAACACCTTGGTAAAGCTTAATCTCCAGCATGCAGCTTATTTTCCAATCTAGTTTCAGGCTGACTTATTTATAAAATTAGTTATTTGAAATTATTTGTTAACAAAGATAGTGGATAAATCACGCTAATAATATTACTAACTGTTATAATTTATAATGCAACGAGTTCATGTGATTTAAAATATAATTCATTTATAATTTTTTCAGCAGTATTGAAATTAATAGCAGATACTGATACTGTTATATACTTAGATTGCAATGATTTTGATTGCCATTGCCTTCTTCATTGATGCTTTTATGCTACATTCCAAATATTCCATAATGACATACAGATAAGTTTAACTCATTCAGCAAATAAGTAAATCTATAATTCAGCCCACTTTTGTTCTTACATGTGCTGTATCTTCTATTTTCTTTAATATATTGTTCAGCTATTTTCACAAGAAGTCAAGTGGAAAGTGGAAAAGTCACTAAACATTGGTAGTTCCACCTGAGTTTCTAATCCCAGAGATCCCCCACCTCTTTTTTTTTTTTTTTTACTTATTTACTGTGTAAAAATGTATCGTAAAAATTTCAGTCCATGAAGTAAAAATACCTTTTAAATTTATTCTTTAAAAATACTGCAAAAATGTTCACCTTTACCTTAGAATATCTCTTTACAAATCCCTTTAATAAGAAAAAATAAGGAAAGAAATTAACTCGGTTTCAGTGATTGATACCTCGGTGCAAATTATATGTAACATTTTCCAAAAGCATAGAGTTAATATGGATATCAATAAATTAACGATTATTTCTCCATCTAATTTTCTTAACATGTTTACTCCAGAATTTTCTTTTCATACTGTAGCGTTTAACTTTATGAGTTTTCAATAATCATTAATTTTTTCTAACTATGCCAACTTATGCGTACCTTCTGACCAGTATTCATATTTTTAAGCCCTGTATTTTAATTTCTGTTGACTATCAGTACTTCATTTACTTGTTTCACAAGTGCAAATATTTATTTTATACGCAAATCTACGTAAAATAGCACTAAAACTTTAGTCTTGTGGAGCTCCTGATCGATTGTTTGTTTTAGATTGAATGAAATTAAGCTTAATGTTGCTGTTAATTAGTTTGTTGTTGATTATAATTAATTATATGTTCAGATATTTCCAAGTATATTACATTAACTTTTGCATTCCAATTTTTAATTTTTGGTTTAAAAAATAAGCTTTTATTTATTGAGAAGCCTGACTGATTATATCAATTTGCAGTATTGTTTATCTAATTCTTTTCTTCTAGATAAATTAAAAAAAAACTCTTTATCATAATAATTTTAATTTATTCACAATTTATACGTTAGTGTTCCAAATGGCATAGTAATGTTGTTATAATACATTTCACGTTCAGTTTTTTTTTTTTTTTTTTTTTTTTTTTTCTTAATTTAACTAGTAATTTCTGCAAACATTTACATGATTAATTAACGAAAAATATTTCTAGCACACTTTAACACACTTTGGTACGTAATAATCTTTTGCACGCCATGAACTATATTAAATTTTCCAGTCTAGTTCAGACATCATGACTATCATTGATGTAATTTATAAAAAAATACGATTGGTATCCTTTATAATTATTTAATTTATGATATTATAATAATACTCTTTGATCGAATATTGAAATTAATGAAAGATGTTTGTAATGCTAATATGTATGTTTACTAATACCTTTTTCTTCGTTAGCTCGTTTCGTTTATTTATTATTCAAGTAATTAGCCTGTTTGTTAGATATTCTTTACTTGTTCTTGTATAATTGGCTTCGGAAAGTAAAATTGTAACCCTGTAGGCCACGAGGGGAAGAAATTTTTTCGCGCATTTGGACTATACCAGGACCGGGGGGGACAGAGAAATTTTGAATCGCGCTATTGGAGTATACCCATTTGGTTGGCGACAATTTAAAAAGGGATTTGCCATTTATAATGAATAAACGCAAAATTCCAAAATGAAATTAATAGCTCTTCTGGGCAAATTGCCCCTTTAGGCTAAAAAAGAAGTTAATCTTTATAGGATTCTTCGTCATATGTGACTAAAATCAAAATCCTTAGACGCCCAAATAAATTTATATTCGGACATTTACAAAACTTCAAGGAACATTAGTAGTAAAAATGTAATGACATATATGAGAATAATTACACTGAATTAACTTCGATTTCTCTTGCACAATTTTGATTTAAAAATCTGATGTGTGCACCACATCACTTCCTTGTACAGAATATTAAATTATACTCATTTTTGGTACATTTCGTTTAAACATATTTCCTCGAATTTCATTAGAGATATATTTCTCATTCAATTCATTCAGTTCTCACTTCTCGGCAAGGCAAAAATATATAAAACTTCAAAATATCTTTATTATAAATTGAAAAATAAAGAAAAATATAAAACAAATACAGTTAAAACAATTTTTACAATTAAAATGATAGCTTCTACGCAGAAACAGGCAATTCGGCCAGCGTGCAGTAAGACCGATTTTTTTTTGGTGCACAAAACTAAGTTTACTTTCGTTCCCATTCTGCAAAAAGACATTGAAGGTGCAAAAACTGACCTAATTCACTATTCTTCTAAGTTTAAAATATAAATAAATATGGCTGATATGGTAAAAAATTAGGCTTAGCTGCACTTAAACAACTTTTAAATTGTTGATAATTCCACAGCTATTGCATGCAGATTAACTAAAGGCATAAAAACCTTAACCGGAAAATAAGAACCCCATAATTCAATAATTTTAAAGCAAAAAATGCACAATTTACCAATATATAAGAATTAAAAAAAAATGATATCAGGGATCCAAGTAACCGTGTGGGTATATATATATATATATGTAAAATGTAGAAAACACGATGGCTTTGCTCTAGGCGAACAAGCAACCTCTAACTTTCCGCAATTTCAGGATCTTCCCCGTAGACCAGTACTTTCGAGAACATTCGAGCCTATTACGTAACCGGCCCTATAAATCGAGAACTCGCGCCATTTCTGATGTGGAGGTACATGGTTTTGAACCATAGGCACTCCGTAACTTATAATCATTGGCACTGGCATTTGCATTAGAGAGACCGCTTTCTCCTTCTACTGTTAAAACCCATACTGCTGCTGTTCTCATCTGCCTCCCTTTGTTCGAATAATATAACGTAGTAAACTTAAAAGTTAATCTTATCTTAGTAAAGAATAATGATTAGCCATTGAATTGAATAAAGATGTGGAATCGAAACAGCTAACTTCTTCTGTGTCATCATTTCATGCCAAGCTTCATTCATGTGCCCGACTACCAAAATATTACAGCTTATTAATTAGTCGGTAAGATGCTGAAACGTCAATTCACAATGAGTAAGAAATTTGGCAGTTAAAGTATATTTAATTCAACTTTTATTTTAGTAAACATGTTGCGGCCACAATCAAGTCGGCACATTAACTGTGCTTATTCCAAGAAGTTTGCATTTTTGATAACATTGCAGCAAGAAGGAAGCAGCAGACAAACAGCAGTCCAGCCAGGCCAAAGCGTTGAAAGCAAGTGCGTTGTGCGTTATGTTCAGAGTGAAATTTTAATTTTCAGACTTAGTTTTGGTTCTCAATGCATTTTGATTGGATGGTTAATATTGCTGTAAAATTACTATTCGCTGTGTTTTATTTACATCATCAGAATTATGTAAGAGTCATATGACATAGATTTTTCTCGAAATGACGCAGTGCAAATAGAGGTTACTATTTTTAGAATACAGAAGGGAATTAATTTTATCTGCTAATTTAATCTTTTACATATTCTTTTCATGTGCCCGACTGCCAAAATATTACATATATATATAAAGAGAGGTGCAAAATTACATGTTATACCAGTCCTATATACAAAATTTCCACGTTCTGAGGCTACTCGCTTTTGAGTTATGCTAGATAAATTCATACATACGTACGTATGGACGTCATGAAAAAATCTCTTCTGAATCCATTTTAAATCTTTTTTGCAACCCGTTTTGGGAAAAAGAATCCTTTATTCTGTCCTTACGTCACGCAAAAACATTGTTAAATTGCTTTCAATAGCGGTCAAAATGGATATTTTCGTTGAAATATGATACTCGAAAATTTTCGCGATTACAATACTTCCTTTACTTTGTACAAGAAAGTAAAAATCAACCATTATTAATAGCCGCAATGTTTTATTTTTTGTTACATGTAACCAAGAATGTTATGATATTTATACAAATTATTTATCCCTCTTGAGTTATTTAAATAAAACCATTTAATTTAGAAAGCTTTTTTTATATATATAATTTATTCAATTTTTTTTTATTTTTATCTGCAGGTTTCCTTGAAAATTTCTTGATTTCCTTATCGAAGCTCTGCGTTTACCCATTCAATAGGCTCGTAACTATGTTTCAGATTTGTAATACATCATTGTTTTGCAACTGCTCAAAATAGGTAACTGCTATTAAATAATAAGGAAATAATAAAATAAGAAGGAAAGGATAAGTAAGGAAACTCAGTAGAATAAATTCTATCTCTTTTTTAGGAAAATTTTAGAAAAAGTGCAATAAAATCATATAAATTAGCTTTAGTAAGATGTATCAAAGTCTAATAGGTGTTAATTGTGATAAATAATACGAAACAATCGTAAGGTAAAATAAGCAAATGCAATTTGCACATTTCAAAATTTAAAACATTTCCATTCAAATGGAAAATTTTAGTAAACACCTTTGTTATTTAGAAACTAAGAAAATCATATGTTTCACAAAAGTTATATATTTTTGTAGAGTATATATTTTTGTATTGTATGTATGCCAATTTATATTTAAATGATAATTTTTACAAATTCTTGTATCGTTACTCTAGTTAATAGAGGGTGTGTCTAACACCTTGGTAAAGCTTAATCTCCAGCATGCAGCTTATTTTCCAATCTAGTTTCAGGCTGACTTATTTATAAAATTAGTTATTTGAAATTATTTGTTAACAAAGATAGTGGATAAATCACGCTAATAATATTACTAACTGTTATAATTTATAATGCAACGAGTTCATGTGATTTAAAATATAATTCATTTATAATTTTTTCAGCAGTATTGAAATTAATAGCAGATACTGATACTGTTATATACTTAGATTGCAATGATTTTGATTGCCATTGCCTTCTTCATTGATGCTTTTATGCTACATTCCAAATATTCCATAATGACATACAGATAAGTTTAACTCATTCAGCAAATAAGTAAATCTATAATTCAGCCCACTTTTGTTCTTACATGTGCTGTATCTTCTATTTTCTTTAATATATTGTTCAGCTATTTTCACAAGAAGTCAAGTGGAAAGTGGAAAAGTCACTAAACATTGGTAGTTCCACCTGAGTTTCTAATCCCAGAGATCCCCCACCTCTTTTTTTTTTTTTTTACTTATTTACTGTGTAAAAATGTATCGTAAAAATTTCAGTCCATGAAGTAAAAATACCTTTTAAATTTATTCTTTAAAAATACTGCAAAAATGTTCACCTTTACCTTAGAATATCTCTTTACAAATCCCTTTAATAAGAAAAAATAAGGAAAGAAATTAACTCGGTTTCAGTGATTGATACCTCGGTGCAAATTATATGTAACATTTTCCAAAAGCATAGAGTTAATATGGATATCAATAAATTAACGATTATTTCTCCATCTAATTTTCTTAACATGTTTACTCCAGAATTTTCTTTTCATACTGTAGCGTTTAACTTTATGAGTTTTCAATAATCATTAATTTTTTCTAACTATGCCAACTTATGCGTACCTTCTGACCAGTATTCATATTTTTAAGCCCTGTATTTTAATTTCTGTTGACTATCAGTACTTCATTTACTTGTTTCACAAGTGCAAATATTTATTTTATACGCAAATCTACGTAAAATAGCACTAAAACTTTAGTCTTGTGGAGCTCCTGATCGATTGTTTGTTTTAGATTGAATGAAATTAAGCTTAATGTTGCTGTTAATTAGTTTGTTGTTGATTATAATTAATTATATGTTCAGATATTTCCAAGTATATTACATTAACTTTTGCATTCCAATTTTTAATTTTTGGTTTAAAAAATAAGCTTTTATTTATTGAGAAGCCTGACTGATTATATCAATTTGCAGTATTGTTTATCTAATTCTTTTCTTCTAGATAAATTAAAAAAAAACTCTTTATCATAATAATTTTAATTTATTCACAATTTATACGTTAGTGTTCCAAATGGCATAGTAATGTTGTTATAATACATTTCACGTTCAGTTTTTTTTTTTTTTTTTTTTTTTTTTTCTTAATTTAACTAGTAATTTCTGCAAACATTTACATGATTAATTAACGAAAAATATTTCTAGCACACTTTAACACACTTTGGTACGTAATAATCTTTTGCACGCCATGAACTATATTAAATTTTCCAGTCTAGTTCAGACATCATGACTATCATTGATGTAATTTATAAAAAAATACGATTGGTATCCTTTATAATTATTTAATTTATGATATTATAATAATACTCTTTGATCGAATATTGAAATTAATGAAAGATGTTTGTAATGCTAATATGTATGTTTACTAATACCTTTTTCTTCGTTAGCTCGTTTCGTTTATTTATTATTCAAGTAATTAGCCTGTTTGTTAGATATTCTTTACTTGTTCTTGTATAATTGGCTTCGGAAAGTAAAATTGTAACCCTGTAGGCCACGAGGGGAAGAAATTTTTTCGCGCATTTGGACTATACCAGGACCGGGGGGGACAGAGAAATTTTGAATCGCGCTATTGGAGTATACCCATTTGGTTGGCGACAATTTAAAAAGGGATTTGCCATTTATAATGAATAAACGCAAAATTCCAAAATGAAATTAATAGCTCTTCTGGGCAAATTGCCCCTTTAGGCTAAAAAAGAAGTTAATCTTTATAGGATTCTTCGTCATATGTGACTAAAATCAAAATCCTTAGACGCCCAAATAAATTTATATTCGGACATTTACAAAACTTCAAGGAACATTAGTAGTAAAAATGTAATGACATATATGAGAATAATTACACTGAATTAACTTCGATTTCTCTTGCACAATTTTGATTTAAAAATCTGATGTGTGCACCACATCACTTCCTTGTACAGAATATTAAATTATACTCATTTTTGGTACATTTCGTTTAAACATATTTCCTCGAATTTCATTAGAGATATATTTCTCATTCAATTCATTCAGTTCTCACTTCTCGGCAAGGCAAAAATATATAAAACTTCAAAATATCTTTATTATAAATTGAAAAATAAAGAAAAATATAAAACAAATACAGTTAAAACAATTTTTACAATTAAAATGATAGCTTCTACGCAGAAACAGGCAATTCGGCCAGCGTGCAGTAAGACCGATTTTTTTTTGGTGCACAAAACTAAGTTTACTTTCGTTCCCATTCTGCAAAAAGACATTGAAGGTGCAAAAACTGACCTAATTCACTATTCTTCTAAGTTTAAAATATAAATAAATATGGCTGATATGGTAAAAAATTAGGCTTAGCTGCACTTAAACAACTTTTAAATTGTTGATAATTCCACAGCTATTGCATGCAGATTAACTAAAGGCATAAAAACCTTAACCGGAAAATAAGAACCCCATAATTCAATAATTTTAAAGCAAAAAATGCACAATTTACCAATATATAAGAATTAAAAAAAAATGATATCAGGGATCCAAGTAACCGTGTGGGTATATATATATATATATGTAAAATGTAGAAAACACGATGGCTTTGCTCTAGGCGAACAAGCAACCTCTAACTTTCCGCAATTTCAGGATCTTCCCCGTAGACCAGTACTTTCGAGAACATTCGAGCCTATTACGTAACCGGCCCTATAAATCGAGAACTCGCGCCATTTCTGATGTGGAGGTACATGGTTTTGAACCATAGGCACTCCGTAACTTATAATCATTGGCACTGGCATTTGCATTAGAGAGACCGCTTTCTCCTTCTACTGTTAAAACCCATACTGCTGCTGTTCTCATCTGCCTCCCTTTGTTCGAATAATATAACGTAGTAAACTTAAAAGTTAATCTTATCTTAGTAAAGAATAATGATTAGCCATTGAATTGAATAAAGATGTGGAATCGAAACAGCTAACTTCTTCTGTGTCATCATTTCATGCCAAGCTTCATTCATGTGCCCGACTACCAAAATATTACAGCTTATTAATTAGTCGGTAAGATGCTGAAACGTCAATTCACAATGAGTAAGAAATTTGGCAGTTAAAGTATATTTAATTCAACTTTTATTTTAGTAAACATGTTGCGGCCACAATCAAGTCGGCACATTAACTGTGCTTATTCCAAGAAGTTTGCATTTTTGATAACATTGCAGCAAGAAGGAAGCAGCAGACAAACAGCAGTCCAGCCAGGCCAAAGCGTTGAAAGCAAGTGCGTTGTGCGTTATGTTCAGAGTGAAATTTTAATTTTCAGACTTAGTTTTGGTTCTCAATGCATTTTGATTGGATGGTTAATATTGCTGTAAAATTACTATTCGCTGTGTTTTATTTACATCATCAGAATTATGTAAGAGTCATATGACATAGATTTTTCTCGAAATGACGCAGTGCAAATAGAGGTTACTATTTTTAGAATACAGAAGGGAATTAATTTTATCTGCTAATTTAATCTTTTACATATTCTTTTCATGTGCCCGACTGCCAAAATATTACATATATATATAAAGAGAGGTGCAAAATTACATGTTATACCAGTCCTATATACAAAATTTCCACGTTCTGAGGCTACTCGCTTTTGAGTTATGCTAGATAAATTCATACATACGTACGTATGGACGTCATGAAAAAATCTCTTCTGAATCCATTTTAAATCTTTTTTGCAACCCGTTTTGGGAAAAAGAATCCTTTATTCTGTCCTTACGTCACGCAAAAACATTGTTAAATTGCTTTCAATAGCGGTCAAAATGGATATTTTCGTTGAAATATGATACTCGAAAATTTTCGCGATTACAATACTTCCTTTACTTTGTACAAGAAAGTAAAAATCAACCATTATTAATAGCCGCAATGTTTTATTTTTTGTTACATGTAACCAAGAATGTTATGATATTTATACAAATTATTTATCCCTCTTGAGTTATTTAAATAAAACCATTTAATTTAGAAAGCTTTTTTTATATATATAATTTATTCAATTTTTTTTTATTTTTATCTGCAGGTTTCCTTGAAAATTTCTTGATTTCCTTATCGAAGCTCTGCGTTTACCCATTCAATAGGCTCGTAACTATGTTTCAGATTTGTAATACATCATTGTTTTGCAACTGCTCAAAATAGGTAACTGCTATTAAATAATAAGGAAATAATAAAATAAGAAGGAAAGGATAAGTAAGGAAACTCAGTAGAATAAATTCTATCTCTTTTTTAGGAAAATTTTAGAAAAAGTGCAATAAAATCATATAAATTAGCTTTAGTAAGATGTATCAAAGTCTAATAGGTGTTAATTGTGATAAATAATACGAAACAATCGTAAGGTAAAATAAGCAAATGCAATTTGCACATTTCAAAATTTAAAACATTTCCATTCAAATGGAAAATTTTAGTAAACACCTTTGTTATTTAGAAACTAAGAAAATCATATGTTTCACAAAAGTTATATATTTTTGTAGAGTATATATTTTTGTATTGTATGTATGCCAATTTATATTTAAATGATAATTTTTACAAATTCTTGTATCGTTACTCTAGTTAATAGAGGGTGTGTCTAACACCTTGGTAAAGCTTAATCTCCAGCATGCAGCTTATTTTCCAATCTAGTTTCAGGCTGACTTATTTATAAAATTAGTTATTTGAAATTATTTGTTAACAAAGATAGTGGATAAATCACGCTAATAATATTACTAACTGTTATAATTTATAATGCAACGAGTTCATGTGATTTGAAATATAATTCATTTATAATTTTTTCAGCAGTATTGAAATTAATAGCAGATACTGATACTGTTATATACTTAGATTGCAATGATTTTGATTGCCATTGCCTTCTTCATTGATGCTTTTATGCTACATTCCAAATATTCCATAATGACATACAGATAAGTTTAACTCATTCAGCAAATACGTAAATCTATAATTCAGCCCACTTTTGTTCTTACATGTGCTGTATCTTCTATTTTCTTTAATATATTGTTCAGCTATTTTCACAAGAAGTCAAGTGGAAAGTGGAAAAGTCACTAAACATTGGTAGTTCCACCTGAGTTTCTAATCCCAGAGATCCCCCACCTCTTTTTTTTTTTTTTTTTTTTTTTTTTTACTTATTTACTGTGTAAAAATGTATCGTAAAAATTTCAGTCCATGAAGTAAAAATACCTTTTAAATTTATTCTTTAAAAATACTGCAAAAATGTTCACCTTTACCTTAGAATATCTCTTTACAAATCCCTTTAATAAGAAAAAATAAGGAAAGAAATTAACTCGGTTTCAGTGATTGATACCTCGGTGCAAATTATATGTAACATTTTCCAAAAGCATAGAGTTAATATGGATATCAATAAATTAACGATTATTTCTCCATCTAATTTTCTTAACATGTTTACTCCAGAATTTTCTTTTCATACTGTAGCGTTTAACTTTATGAGTTTTCAATAATCATTAATTTTTTCTAACTATGCCAACTTATGCGTACCTTCTGACCAGTATTCATATTTTTAAGCCCTGTATTTTAATTTCTGTTGACTATCAGTACTTCATTTACTTGTTTCACAAGTGCAAATATTTATTTTATACGCAAATCTACGTAAAATAGCACTAAAACTTTAGTCTTGTGGAGCTCCTGATCGATTGTTTGTTTTAGATTGAATGAAATTAAGCTTAATGTTGCTGTTAATTAGTTTGTTGTTGATTATAATTAATTATATGTTCAGATATTTCCAAGTATATTACATTAACTTTTGCATTCCAATTTTTAATTTTTGGTTTAAAAAATAAGCTTTTATTTATTGAGAAGCCTGACTGATTATATCAATTTGCAGTATTGTTTATCTAATTCTTTTCTTCTAGATAAATTAAAAAAAAACTCTTTATCATAATAATTTTAATTTATTCACAATTTATACGTTAGTGTTCCAAATGGCATAGTAATGTTGTTATAATACATTTCACGTTCAGTTTTTTTTTTTTTTTTTTTTTTTTTTTTCTTAATTTAACTAGTAATTTCTGCAAACATTTACATGATTAATTAACGAAAAATATTTCTAGCACACTTTAACACACTTTGGTACGTAATAATCTTTTGCACGCCATGAACTATATTAAATTTTCCAGTCTAGTTCAGACATCATGACTATCATTGATGTAATTTATAAAAAAATACGATTGGTATCCTTTATAATTATTTAATTTATGATATTATAATAATACTCTTTGATCGAATATTGAAATTAATGAAAGATGTTTGTAATGCTAATATGTATGTTTACTAATACCTTTTTCTTCGTTAGCTCGTTTCGTTTATTTATTATTCAAGTAATTAGCCTGTTTGTTAGATATTCTTTACTTGTTCTTGTGACTGTGATATGTAATTCTATTTCTTTATTTTTATTTTCCTCTTGGCTATAATTGGCTTCGGAAAGTAAAATTGTAACCCTGTAGGCCACGAGGGGGAAGAAATTTTTTCGCGCATTTGGACTATACCAGGACCGGGGGGGACAGAGAAATTTTGAATCGCGCTATTGGAGTATACCCATTTGGTTGGCGACAATTTAAAAAGGGATTTGCCATTTATAATGAATAAACGCAAAATTCCAAAATGAAATTAATAGCTCTTCTGGGCAAATTGCCCCTTTAGGCTAAAAAAGAAGTTAATCTTTATAGGATTCTTCGTCATATGTGACTAAAATCAAAATCCTTAGACGCCCAAATAAATTTATATTCGGACATTTACAAAACTTCAAGGAACATTAGTAGTAAAAATGTAATGACATATATGAGAATAATTACACTGAATTAACTTCGATTTCTCTTGCACAATTTTGATTTAAAAATCTGATGTGTGCACCACATCACTTCCTTGTACAGAATATTAAATTATACTCATTTTTGGTACATTTCGTTTAAACATATTTCCTCGAATTTCATTAGAGATATATTTCTCATTCAATTCATTCAGTTCTCACTTCTCGGCAAGGCAAAAATATATAAAACTTCAAAATATCTTTATTATAAATTGAAAAATAAAGAAAAATATAAAACAAATACAGTTAAAACAATTTTTACAATTAAAATGATAGCTTCTACGCAGAAACAGGCAATTCGGCCAGCGTGCAGTAAGACCGATTTTTTTTTGGTGCACAAAACTAAGTTTACTTTCGTTCCCATTCTGCAAAAAGACATTGAAGGTGCAAAAACTGACCTAATTCACTATTCTTCTAAGTTTAAAATATAAATAAATATGGCTGATATGGTAAAAAATTAGGCTTAGCTGCACTTAAACAACTTTTAAATTGTTGATAATTCCACAGCTATTGCATGCAGATTAACTAAAGGCATAAAAACCTTAACCGGAAAATAAGAACCCCATAATTCAATAATTTTAAAGCAAAAAATGCACAATTTACCAATATATAAGAATTAAAAAAAAATGATATCAGGGATCCAAGTAACCGTGTGGGTGTATATATATATATATGTAAAATGTAGAAAACACGATGGCTTTGCTCTAGGCGAACAAGCAACCTCTAACTTTCCGCAATTTCAGGATCTTCCCCGTAGACCAGTACTTTCGAGAACATTCGAGCCTATTACGTAACCGGCCCTATAAATCGAGAACTCGCGCCATTTCTGATGTGGAGGTACATGGTTTTGAACCATAGGCACTCCGTAACTTATAATCATTGGCACTGGCATTTGCATTAGAGAGACCGCTTTCTCCTTCTACTGTTAAAACCCATACTGCTGCTGTTCTCATCTGCCTCCCTTTGTTCGAATAATATAACGTAGTAAACTTAAAAGTTAATCTTATCTTAGTAAAGAATAATGATTAGCCATTGAATTGAATAAAGATGTGGAATCGAAACAGCTAACTTCTTCTGTGTCATCATTTCATGCCAAGCTTCATTCATGTGCCCGACTACCAAAATATTACAGCTTATTAATTAGTCGGTAAGATGCTGAAACGTCAATTCACAATGAGTAAGAAATTTGGCAGTTAAAGTATATTTAATTCAACTTTTATTTTAGTAAACATGTTGCGGCCACAATCAAGTCGGCACATTAACTGTGCTTATTCCAAGAAGTTTGCATTTTTGATAACATTGCAGCAAGAAGGAAGCAGCAGACAAACAGCAGTCCAGCCAGGCCAAAGCGTTGAAAGCAAGTGCGTTGTGCGTTATGTTCAGAGTGAAATTTTAATTTTCAGACTTAGTTTTGGTTCTCAATGCATTTTGATTGGATGGTTAATATTGCTGTAAAATTACTATTCGCTGTGTTTTATTTACATCATCAGAATTATGTAAGAGTCATATGACATAGATTTTTCTCGAAATGACGCAGTGCAAATAGAGGTTACTATTTTTAGAATACAGAAGGGAATTAATTTTATCTGCTAATTTAATCTTTTACATATTCTTTTCATGTGCCCGACTGCCAAAATATTACATATATATATAAAGAGAGGTGCAAAATTACATGTTATACCAGTCCTATATACAAAATTTCCACGTTCTGAGGCTACTCGCTTTTGAGTTATGCTAGATAAATTCATACATACGTACGTATGGACGTCATGAAAAAATCTCTTCTGAATCCATTTTAAATCTTTTTTGCAACCCGTTTTGGGAAAAAGAATCCTTTATTCTGTCCTTACGTCACGCAAAAACATTGTTAAATTGCTTTCAATAGCGGTCAAAATGGATATTTTCGTTGAAATATGATACTCGAAAATTTTCGCGATTACAATACTTCCTTTACTTTGTACAAGAAAGTAAAAATCAACCATTATTAATAGCCGCAATGTTTTATTTTTTGTTACATGTAACCAAGAATGTTATGATATTTATACAAATTATTTATCCCTCTTGAGTTATTTAAATAAAACCATTTAATTTAGAAAGCTTTTTTTATATATATAATTTATTCAATTTTTTTTTATTTTTATCTGCAGGTTTCCTTGAAAATTTCTTGATTTCCTTATCGAAGCTCTGCGTTTACCCATTCAATAGGCTCGTAACTATGTTTCAGATTTGTAATACATCATTGTTTTGCAACTGCTCAAAATAGGTAACTGCTATTAAATAATAAGGAAATAATAAAATAAGAAGGAAAGGATAAGTAAGGAAACTCAGTAGAATAAATTCTATCTCTTTTTTAGGAAAATTTTAGAAAAAGTGCAATAAAATCATATAAATTAGCTTTAGTAAGATGTATCAAAGTCTAATAGGTGTTAATTGTGATAAATAATACGAAACAATCGTAAGGTAAAATAAGCAAATGCAATTTGCACATTTCAAAATTTAAAACATTTCCATTCAAATGGAAAATTTTAGTAAACACCTTTGTTATTTAGAAACTAAGAAAATCATATGTTTCACAAAAGTTATATATTTTTGTAGAGTATATATTTTTGTATTGTATGTATGCCAATTTATATTTAAATGATAATTTTTACAAATTCTTGTATCGTTACTCTAGTTAATAGAGGGTGTGTCTAACACCTTGGTAAAGCTTAATCTCCAGCATGCAGCTTATTTTCCAATCTAGTTTCAGGCTGACTTATTTATAAAATTAGTTATTTGAAATTATTTGTTAACAAAGATAGTGGATAAATCACGCTAATAATATTACTAACAGTTATAATTTATAATGCAACGAGTTCATGTGATTTGAAATATAATTCATTTATAATTTTTTCAGCAGTATTGAAATTAATAGCAGATACTGATACTGTTATATACTTAGATTGCAATGATTTTGATTGCCATTGCCTTCTTCATTGATGCTTTTATGCTACATTCCAAATATTCCATAATGACATACAGATAAGTTTAACTCATTCAGCAAATAAGTAAATCTATAATTCAGCCCACTTTTGTTCTTACATGTGCTGTATCTTCTATTTTCTTTAATATATTGTTCAGCTATTTTCACAAGAAGTCAAGTGGAAAGTGGAAAAGTCACTAAACATTGGTAGTTCCACCTGAGTTTCTAATCCCAGAGATCCCCCACCTCTTTTTTTTTTTTTTTTACTTATTTACTGTGTAAAAATGTATCGTAAAAATTTCAGTCCATGAAGTAAAAATACCTTTTAAATTTATTCTTTAAAAATACTGCAAAAATGTTCACCTTTACCTTAGAATATCTCTTTACAAATCCCTTTAATAAGAAAAAATAAGGAAAGAAATTAACTCGGTTTCAGTGATTGATACCTCGGTGCAAATTATATGTAACATTTTCCAAAAGCATAGAGTTAATATGGATATCAATAAATTAACGATTATTTCTCCATCTAATTTTCTTAACATGTTTACTCCAGAATTTTCTTTTCATACTGTAGCGTTTAACTTTATGAGTTTTCAATAATCATTAATTTTTTCTAACTATGCCAACTTATGCGTACCTTCTGACCAGTATTCATATTTTTAAGCCCTGTATTTTAATTTCTGTTGACTATCAGTACTTCATTTACTTGTTTCACAAGTGCAAATATTTATTTTATACGCAAATCTACGTAAAATAGCACTAAAACTTTAGTCTTGTGGAGCTCCTGATCGATTGTTTGTTTTAGATTGAATGAAATTAAGCTTAATGTTGCTGTTAATTAGTTTGTTGTTGATTATAATTAATTATATGTTCAGATATTTCCAAGTATATTACATTAACTTTTGCATTCCAATTTTTAATTTTTGGTTTAAAAAATAAGCTTTTATTTATTGAGAAGCCTGACTGATTATATCAATTTGCAGTATTGTTTATCTAATTCTTTTCTTCTAGATAAATTAAAAAAAAACTCTTTATCATAATAATTTTAATTTATTCACAATTTATACGTTAGTGTTCCAAATGGCATAGTAATGTTGTTATAATACATTTCACGTTCAGTTTTTTTTTTTTTTTTTTTTTCTTAATTTAACTAGTAATTTCTGCAAACATTTACATGATTAATTAACGAAAAATATTTCTAGCACACTTTAACACACTTTGGTACGTAATAATCTTTTGCACGCCATGAACTATATTAAATTTTCCAGTCTAGTTCAGACATCATGACTATCATTGATGTAATTTATAAAAAAATACGATTGGTATCCTTTATAATTATTTAATTTATGATATTATAATAATACTCTTTGATCGAATATTGAAATTAATGAAAGATGTTTGTAATGCTAATATGTATGTTTACTAATACCTTTTTCTTCGTTAGCTCGTTTCGTTTATTTATTATTCAAGTAATTAGCCTGTTTGTTAGATATTCTTTACTTGTTCTTGTGACTGTGATATGTAATTCTATTTCTTTATTTTTATTTTCCTCTTGGCTATAATTGGCTTCGGAAAGTAAAATTGTAACCCTGTAGGCCACGAGGGGGAAGAAATTTTTTCGCGCATTTGGACTATACCAGGACCGGGGGGGACAGAGAAATTTTGAATCGCGCTATTGGAGTATACCCATTTGGTTGGCGACAATTTAAAAAGGGATTTGCCATTTATAATGAATAAACGCAAAATTCCAAAATGAAATTAATAGCTCTTCTGGGCAAATTGCCCCTTTAGGCTAAAAAAGAAGTTAATCTTTATAGGATTCTTCGTCATATGTGACTAAAATCAAAATCCTTAGACGCCCAAATAAATTTATATTCGGACATTTACAAAACTTCAAGGAACATTAGTAGTAAAAATGTAATGACATATATGAGAATAATTACACTGAATTAACTTCGATTTCTCTTGCACAATTTTGATTTAAAAATCTGATGTGTGCACCACATCACTTCCTTGTACAGAATATTAAATTATACTCATTTTTGGTACATTTCGTTTAAACATATTTCCTCGAATTTCATTAGAGATATATTTCTCATTCAATTCATTCAGTTCTCACTTCTCGGCAAGGCAAAAATATATAAAACTTCAAAATATCTTTATTATAAATTGAAAAATAAAGAAAAATATAAAACAAATACAGTTAAAACAATTTTTACAATTAAAATGATAGCTTCTACGCAGAAACAGGCAATTCGGCCAGCGTGCAGTAAGACCGATTTTTTTTTGGTGCACAAAACTAAGTTTACTTTCGTTCCCATTCTGCAAAAAGACATTGAAGGTGCAAAAACTGACCTAATTCACTATTCTTCTAAGTTTAAAATATAAATAAATATGGCTGATATGGTAAAAAATTAGGCTTAGCTGCACTTAAACAACTTTTAAATTGTTGATAATTCCACAGCTATTGCATGCAGATTAACTAAAGGCATAAAAACCTTAACCGGAAAATAAGAACCCCATAATTCAATAATTTTAAAGCAAAAAATGCACAATTTACCAATATATAAGAATTAAAAAAAAATGATATCAGGGATCCAAGTAACCGTGTGGGTGTATATATATATATATGTAAAATGTAGAAAACACGATGGCTTTGCTCTAGGCGAACAAGCAACCTCTAACTTTCCGCAATTTCAGGATCTTCCCCGTAGACCAGTACTTTCGAGAACATTCGAGCCTATTACGTAACCGGCCCTATAAATCGAGAACTCGCGCCATTTCTGATGTGGAGGTACATGGTTTTGAACCATAGGCACTCCGTAACTTATAATCATTGGCACTGGCATTTGCATTAGAGAGACCGCTTTCTCCTTCTACTGTTAAAACCCATACTGCTGCTGTTCTCATCTGCCTCCCTTTGTTCGAATAATATAACGTAGTAAACTTAAAAGTTAATCTTATCTTAGTAAAGAATAATGATTAGCCATTGAATTGAATAAAGATGTGGAATCGAAACAGCTAACTTCTTCTGTGTCATCATTTCATGCCAAGCTTCATTCATGTGCCCGACTACCAAAATATTACAGCTTATTAATTAGTCGGTAAGATGCTGAAACGTCAATTCACAATGAGTAAGAAATTTGGCAGTTAAAGTATATTTAATTCAACTTTTATTTTAGTAAACATGTTGCGGCCACAATCAAGTCGGCACATTAACTGTGCTTATTCCAAGAAGTTTGCATTTTTGATAACATTGCAGCAAGAAGGAAGCAGCAGACAAACAGCAGTCCAGCCAGGCCAAAGCGTTGAAAGCAAGTGCGTTGTGCGTTATGTTCAGAGTGAAATTTTAATTTTCAGACTTAGTTTTGGTTCTCAATGCATTTTGATTGGATGGTTAATATTGCTGTAAAATTACTATTCGCTGTGTTTTATTTACATCATCAGAATTATGTAAGAGTCATATGACATAGATTTTTCTCGAAATGACGCAGTGCAAATAGAGGTTACTATTTTTAGAATACAGAAGGGAATTAATTTTATCTGCTAATTTAATCTTTTACATATTCTTTTCATGTGCCCGACTGCCAAAATATTACATATATATATAAAGAGAGGTGCAAAATTACATGTTATACCAGTCCTATATACAAAATTTCCACGTTCTGAGGCTACTCGCTTTTGAGTTATGCTAGATAAATTCATACATACGTACGTATGGACGTCATGAAAAAATCTCTTCTGAATCCATTTTAAATCTTTTTTGCAACCCGTTTTGGGAAAAAGAATCCTTTATTCTGTCCTTACGTCACGCAAAAACATTGTTAAATTGCTTTCAATAGCGGTCAAAATGGATATTTTCGTTGAAATATGATACTCGAAAATTTTCGCGATTACAATACTTCCTTTACTTTGTACAAGAAAGTAAAAATCAACCATTATTAATAGCCGCAATGTTTTATTTTTTGTTACATGTAACCAAGAATGTTATGATATTTATACAAATTATTTATTCCTCTTGAGTTATTTAAATAAAACCATTTAATTTAGAAAGCTTTTTTTATATATATAATTTATTCAATTTTTTTTTATTTTTATCTGCAGGTTTCCTTGAAAATTTCTTGATTTCCTTATCGAAGCTCTGCGTTTACCCATTCAATAGGCTCGTAACTATGTTTCAGATTTGTAATACATCATTGTTTTGCAACTGCTCAAAATAGGTAACTGCTATTAAATAATAAGGAAATAATAAAATAAGAAGGAAAGGATAAGTAAGGAAACTCAGTAGAATAAATTCTATCTCTTTTTTAGGAAAATTTTAGAAAAAGTGCAATAAAATCATATAAATTAGCTTTAGTAAGATGTATCAAAGTCTAATAGGTGTTAATTGTGATAAATAATACGAAACAATCGTAAGGTAAAATAAGCAAATGCAATTTGCACATTTCAAAATTTAAAACATTTCCATTCAAATGGAAAATTTTAGTAAACACCTTTGTTATTTAGAAACTAAGAAAATCATATGTTTCACAAAAGAAAAATAAACATAATTAATATTTATAAAAGTCAAACTACTGTTTAAAACGCCTCATTAAATTCTGAAAGGTTTTCGGATTTCTCAGATCTCTCAAATTTCGTATACTTCGAATGCTTCATAAACGAACAAAATGTTTTTACTTAATAACAAAACTGTTAGTTAAAGCAAAATTTCACGCCTTTCATGAACAAATGAAAGGCGTGAATAACATGATTCCATGTAATAGCCTCTTAAATTATACGAATTTTTTGCTGCAAATCATTTAAACTTATTTCCTCGAATTACCCTAACTTGATTAACCGATTTCTCAAGGCAAGTTCAAAATTACATCAAAAACCACAAATTTTGAAATTAAATATCCCGGGCATTTTTTATTGTGGAAAGTCAAAATTCTTGTACTTATTTTTACATAACGAATTTCAAAACTTTCCCAAATATAAGTATAGAAAACGGGAGACCGCATTAAAAATTAGATTTCGTTATTCGTCGAAAATTAATTAATTTTTTAATTTGACATTGCCAAAACATGAATATTTTCGTGATTTACAACATTTTCATAATTGGACCTGTATGACTAGAGGTGTTCAACTAGATGTTATAGCAGTCTCATATACAGAATCCCAACTTTCTACTAATCGTTTTTGAGTTATGCGAGGTACATATGTGAGTACAGATTCCACGAAAAAAAACTCCCTTTGAATGCAATTTATAATTTATTTTGGAAATAAATATTCATTTATTCCATCCGAACGTATAGACGTTACTCAAAAACAAAATAGTCAAAATAGATTCAGGAAAAGTCAAAATGGATATTTCCGTTGAAATCTGATAACGGATGAAATTTTCGCGATTGCAATACTTCCTTTACATCGTACAAGGAAGTAAAAGACATTGTTTTAAAAATACGCCTATAGTAGCCTATACTTATTAAAAAGATGGAAGTGTAATTTAGTAGATGAAATACGTGATTAAAATCCTTGAATCGTGATACTTATAAGGTATTGCTGCCGCCTTCTTAGCATGCGTTCGTGGTGTAGTGGTCAGCACATTCGGCGCGAATTCGAGAGGGCCGTGGATCGAGTCCCGGCGAGGGCGTTGCACACTTTTCATGACTCCTGCTTTAAAATAACCTAATGTCTCTACAGTGGCGCCCGAACTAAAAAAGGTGGTGAATGATGATTCTCTGCCACCAGGATTTGGCGATTGGATCCCCTAATTCCCAGCCGCCCTCTAAAAGGGGGGAGTATGTAAGGTATTTCTCCCGCGTTCTTAACATGCATTCATGGTGTAGTGGTCAGCACACTCGGCGCGTATTCGAGAGTTCCTTGGTTCCAGTCCCGGCGAGGGCATTGCTCATTTTTCATGTCTCCTGCTTCAATATGCCCTAATGTCTGTACAGATTTATTTCGTCAGTTTAATTTGAAAAACTGTAGACTAACATCGAATGTTTTTACATTTTACCACAACCCTTCTAAACAAAAGCAGAGGTAAAAGGTCGAGGATAATTCTAAGAGTTAGTTAAATTAACCACTAAATTCTGAGCGACTAGTTTTCTCATGAAAATTAAAAGTGACAAATTTAAGGAAGTAAATTTGGTGTTCGAAGCGGTCCGAAAATATAATAAACCGAAAATAATATATATTCTCTATTTAATGGGAATTAATTAAATTATAGTTCGCAAAGTTTAGATTTAAATGTTTGACGGTTTTTTAGGTTAGGCTACGAAATATTCGAATGATAAAACAAGAGTGACATTTGTACCTTTCGAATATAGAATCTTATAGAAGATTCATGTCTCGCTCCTAAGTTTTTTCAGAATTCATTTTTAGTTACAAAAATAAATGTATTAATTTCATCTTAAGAGTAGAAGCGCAAAGGCAAGATCATCAGTAACCAGCTGAAGAACGGCAGCCTCTTCTCCTGTAATTTCTTTTTCAGTGCATCTTTCTTGTTTATTTGCATTACATAGATTATGTGATTTAAGTCAGACAATTCGTAAAATGATTTCATTATTCGTATTTTGTGACCTGACAGCCAGATCTGGCAGAATTTATAACTGCCCTATCATTGTGAAAAGCGAATGATTGTCAATAGCTGAATGAGACAAAGGCAACCCTGTCTCATTTTTTAAGATAATTTAAAATTTTATCGCCGACGCAGAATATCCTTTTCACATGTGATGTAGAGACTAATTTCTTATGTTCTTATTTCTCTTCTTATTAATTCTTTGTAGAGACTAATTTAGAAGCTAATCACAACAGCATGGTTGTCAAACCTCATGATAGTTTTGCCAAAAAGTTAAAAAAAAACTGAAACAAAAAAAAAAAAAAAAAAAAAAAAAGCAACTTTTGAAACTACATCAGCACCAAACAACGCTTTGCTAGCATCTACAGGGTGGTTTACATCAGAGAATCGCGAAATGTAAGAAGCCTCATACCATCGCTTGAAGAACTTGGTCTACCAGCTGCTGTATATATGGTGAACATTATGGTTGGTAAGTGTACAGGAAAGCTGCTTTTAAAAGTGCTTTTGTCCAATAATACAATTAATACAACATAAGGCGGAGGATATCAACTGTCAATTATTGAAAAAAATTAAAAGAGAACTTGGATTGCAGCTAGATGAGACTACGGATAATAATAAAGATGCTCATTTTATATGCTCTGTAAGGTATATATATATATGGTAATAATATTAAGGAAGACCTTCTGTCTTGTAAAAATATCACTGCAGGAGCAAAGGCTCAGGACCTTTTTGAGATGCTAGATACATTCATACATAAAAATAATTTGAATTGGCTTAAGTGCGTTGGTGTCTACACAGCAAATCATTACAAGCTGCAAATCAAACAAATAGCAGTGTGGACTCATTGCATTATTTATAGAGAGCGCTTGCGTCAAAGCATCGAGTTCTGAACTGAATCAGGTGTTCGAATGTATGGTGAATATGGTAAATTTTATGATATCTCGTCCATTTACAGCGAGGTTTCAAAAACAAAACCGTGTGAGGATATGGAAGCCGAACGTTCGTCCTTGTTGTACGGTGCACGATGGCTTCTCACCTTAAAGTTTTATCACGTACCTTTGAATTGCGGTAAGAAATTTTTATTTTCCGTAAAGAAGAAGGATACAGAGACACAGAAGATTTTTCTAAAGCCGATTTTTTAACAAAACTAGCACATTTATGCAAAATTTTTGAAAAGCTGAGTTCTCTTAATCTCTCTGGGAAAAAAACATGCACCTTTCGAAGTCAATGGAAAAAGTATCAACTTTTATAAAAGAATTTAAACTGTGGAGAAGAAAACTGAATGAAAATGCAGGTAGAGATTATATTTTAATGTTGCAGCAATTTTTGATGCCAAATGAACTTGGTATTTCTCAAGATATAAAACGTATGTTTGAAAAGCATTTATCACAGCTAATTTTCTGGTTCGAGAAATACTTTCAAAATGAAAATTCAAGATCCATTTAACACTAGTGCTTCGTCTGAATTTATTTCTGCGAAATAAAAGTGTATTATCGAGTTATCTTGCAACAGCAGTTTGAAAGCAAAATTTGGCAGCATAGAATTGACAGAATTTTAGATTTCAATAAAAGATGAATACCCCATCCTAAGTGATAAGGCCAGGGGATTTTTAATTCCATTTTCGACTTCTTATTTGCGCAAAGCTGGTTTTTCGGTGGTAGCTGTAGTAAAAAGCAAATATAGAGCAAAAATTAACTTTCAGAAGGAAATCAGGATAGCCTTGTTCTATCTAATTCACCGATTTGAGGAAAATGTTCAGTGATTTTCCGGCTAATACATCACATTAATTATTAATTTAATGTGAGTGTAAAAAATGTTAAATAATAAATAATTAAAATAAAATAATAAATATAAAGTAAAAAAAATATTAAATCATCTCTCAGAATTAGTCATACTTTTACTTAGCAAAGGGCGCCATGGAAAAATTTCATTTGAAAAAACTCGGAAAATTTCAAGAACCAATGCTGTATAGACTTCCTTCAAAAGGTTACTTTAATTTATTTTACAGTCTGCATTCTGGCGAGAATTTGCTTAATTTTCTTAATTCACATTATGTTGAAAAACAAAACACTCAAAATTTAAAAAAAAAAAAAACACTCAAGGGAAGGGAGTACCATAAGTTTGGAAAATTGTAAGTAAAGTAAGGTACAATTTTCCAAACTTATGGTACCAAACAAAAGTACCATAAATAAGGTATCTTTGTTGCAAAAAAAATAATGATTTTGTTTTTTGAAGAAAAGTGTTTTATTGAAGATATTTGATACATTTTCTTATGCAACATAAATTTTAAATCTTATAAATGGGAGAAACTCCCAATATGTTATCAAAGCTAAAAATAAAATAAAGAAAGAAAGAAAGATCATCGAACATAGTTATCTGAATATTTAAACGAATTTATAATTCCATCATACCAACTGCAATTGAAAACAAAGATCTTGAGGCTTCAAGAATGTAAGAGAGATCCGGAACTTCTTCAAAACAACAATTCTTTTAATCCAGAACTAAGTAATATTTGCACACGATTATACACTTTACTCCTGTAATTAATACACAAGTTAACAATTCCAAAGTTATTCCAAAGAATCAGGATACCAGAAACATCACCTTGTAGAGATTTATATTTATTTTAACTAATAATTTAAATTTTAGTTCAGACTTTCCTATAAGCCTTTATCCCCCTAATTGCCAGTGCCAGAATAGTTAAATTTGGTAGCGCGCGTGGAAAAATGCAAATTCTACCTTGAGGAGGAAAAGTTTAAATACCAAGGTTTTAGAAGGGAAGTTAGAGAGTTAGGCGCTAGCTGCCGTCTCTGATGTAGGTACTTTTGATTATTGCTGGTTCAGGTGGCTTAATTGCATTTATCTGCTGCCACTAGTTTAGAAGGGGGTTGAAGTTCAGGATCTCGCTGAGCCCTGTAGTTTAGTTTAGCACTTGTTAACCATTGCAACTTTTAATTTCCACTTACTTGACTTTCAGTTACCGCCCAAGTAGAGGCGAAGTTTGTTAGCGTCGAGTCGACGCATTGTACATTTTAAAGAGTTAATAAAGGGTTTGAACCCTTCTTCTGTGGAGTTTTCTGTTACTACACTTTCAACTAGAAGTTAACTCACGTGGGCTCTACAACCTAACTGCTGGTAGCGTTAATTCATAACAGGAGAAATATTTCTAATTCATTTCGAACATCTGTGCATTAAAATGAACAGTGTGACAAGATAAGTTGAAAGAAACTTACCTCATCATGATGGCACCAAAAGATGAAGTTATAAAAATTTTCGATTCAGCTTGGTATAAATCCTAAATTTGGAATTTACATTCAATTTTAATTTTAGTGTGTCAGTTACTTGGCCAACACATACAATTTAAAGAACAAAAATTATTCATTTGAAAGTTATAGTGGTCAGGGATTTTTCTTATGAAACTGGTCACAAATTTCTTAATCATATTATCATCGAATATTAAAAAAGAGAAAACAATTGCCATAATTTATTTTGCTCATTTTGACTCGCAAGATTACACTTTTTATTATCAATATATTAAAAATATGATAATATACACAATTCACTAATAAATATAGGTGTAATAGCTAGAAGCACTTGAATCATACATTTAAAAAAGTAATTCACCAAAGTATTTGATGCATTAAACACAGCTAATAAAGGGAACTTAAAATGTTTTTGAATAATTAATGTCATAATTGAAGCAGTTTAATAAAAATGATGTGAAACTGACGAAAAATACTTTAAATCTGATATAAAATCATTACGTTCCCTACAAACACATTATGAAAACATACCTCATAAAAATACGTCATAAACTGAACGGTAGTAATAGCATACAATAACAGTTTACAGAATTATCATCCCTAACCTAGATATATGTTCACAATGCATGTAATAGAACACAAAATAATCACTTCTATGATTCCAAACTTATGGTACTTTCCGTATAAACCATTCCATATTTGTTAAATGCCAGTACGGCTTTCAGAATTCCTTCAATCTCCCCCCTCCCAACTTTTTGATAACAAAGTAGTAAATTTTCCAAATTAAGAGACCTTTTTGCTTTACTGGATCTTCGCTTTTTAGCTACTGGTCTGTGTAGGGTAAACAAGTAAATTCTGGAAGCAAGTAAAAATGTAACTTCGTTGGTGGAATTACTGTCTGCAACATCATTAAGATCAGGGCAGATGTCAATGTGGTCTCCAGTAGTGCCAGCAGGCCACATTACGGGCACACTGCTAAACTCGCCAGACTCGAACAATGAACACTTTTCTTACACGTAGTTATGGTCTGTCCTTAGATGAAACTTCGCTATTTGTACTGCTCAAGTTAAGTTATGAGGGTCTAACTGGTTTCGTTTGGTTTATTTGGAAAAGTACTCGAGGGCTATCTGATAAGGCGACCAAACTACCAGCGTTCAGCGATTTTATCGCTCGGCCACTGGTGGGCCGTTATGGGGAAATGGAATTCTCAAGCAGGAGCCATCGAACTTTATCCTAGAAAATGCTCTAAAGAGATTATAGCACATTATAGGTTCCAAATAATTTCCTTTATCAATACAGTATGAATAAAATGATACCTCTGTTCTATGAGGTAAATTATTACAACCAGAATATTCAGCCATCAAACAGATTTAAGAAACTTGATACTATCTCACTACTTGTGACTGCTTATATTAAAATATATAAACATAGATTTACCCGCCAACCTAGATCTGGTTTAAAGCTCAAAGCTTCCTTTCATAAAGAATGCCAACTCAACAAATTAAATCTAATTTGACTACAGACTACAAGACTGCCTAGAATGTCGAGACAGACACTTACCAAAACAGTTCTATGGTTTATTCGATTGTGGCAAAACACTCGAGGACTATCTGCCTAAGGGGATGAATGCCTTTGTGGAGGACTTCCAAAGGGAAACTATCTAATATCCACGTTATGCATAGGGAAAACAGCGAAAACGCGCATGCAGCTAGCCCGTTCGCCTGCAATCGAACTACCAGTGTTCAGCGACTTTACCGCTCGGCCGTTGGTGAACCCAAAACAGGACGTAACTCATTCTAAAGTTTTTCCAATTCGAGAAACATTAGCGTCACCAGACTGTTTTCTTCAGTTGGCAGGATAGCAAAACGCAGCCCAAACGCTTACACTCTCTTTCGTAAATCTCTAAACTTTATTGTAAAACTGCTTGGCACATAAATCTATGTAAATTCTGGCACGAGCGGAACTCGTGGTGAAAAGAAGCAAAAAGTAATTAATTAAATTAAAATAATATTTCGTTATTAAAACTTAAATAAAATGCCACATTCTCCCCTTCCAGAATAATAGCTTTGAATAAAAGTTTTCAAACGGACTTGATGAAAACCGGTTAACCTTCTAACACTGTAATACCCGTAGTCTCTTTACATTATTTTTATTCCTTTTTATCATTATCATTATTATTAGCATAATTATTATTTAAGTTTAACTAAAATCTCGCATAATCCATCCTTTGAGTTAAATCTAGGCAAACATCGAACAAACACATTAATACATTTCACTTCACCACAACGCATTTCTATAAGACATTCAGTTTACTGAAACTCTTTTATTTCTATTCATACTATTTAATTAAAATCCCTTCTAACCCGTCGTGTTTATTCTGAAAACGACACAGTAACCTTAAATGTCTCCTGTTCAGTACGCCATCATTTTTTGCAACCTGTCTGGCTATAAGAAAGCACAGTACGCCATATTAGACTCATTTTCAGTTCGATATCAAAACGTGGGTTCTGGATATCCCTATTCTATGAGCTTTGCTGATAATCATGCGGACGTAAAATGACTTTTTAATGATACATCTCTTTCGTTGTTATAAATGTATAGTCATACCAAATATTATTTAAAATCTGTCCATTAGTTTTTCAAAAATTCGATATAATGTGCAGATTCTTTTATTTTGCATACAAGTGTACTGTGAAAGCGAAAAAAAATGGAAGCGAAAAAATACAAAAAAAAAACAATCCGACAACTAAAAGAGAAGCTGGAAATCAAAGACCTAGTAGAAGTCATCTATTACCCAGGCAAAAATATCGAAAGATCTAAAGATGGAAGCTTTGCTATAAAGCAAAAAAAAATAAATAAATAAATAAATAAATAAATAAATAAAATCGAAGAAACAGTTCAAAGTTTCGGACTTCAAGATGAAAAGCCAACATATACTCCAATGGGAACAAATTACTAAAAAACTGGAAAATGAAGATAAACTTCTAAAACATAATACAAAATATAGGCAAGTGGTAGTGGAATTATTATACATTACAACAATCCATTGACCCCGTATAGCATGTGCTCTCAATCTATTGAGTAGAACAAACAAAAAACCTTAAAAAACAGATTGGTTCAGGAAGTCATTCGATACTTTAATACAGTTAAAGACTTGAAGCTGGTCTCTAACAAAATTTAGAACATATATACTAACTGCATGTTCAGACGCATATTGTAGAAACGAGAAAAAAAACTAGAAAATCCATTAGCGAATATATATTCAAACTAGGAAGCAACAGCATTTCTTGAAACTAAAAGCAAAACTGCATTGCATTATCTTCAGCTGAAGCAGACTACATTGCAGCAGCTAATGCAGGTTAAGAAGCACAATGGCTGTCAAATTTAAGACTGGAAAAAAATCTACTAGTTAATCTGTATGAAGATAATAAAGCATGCGTCAGACCTTCACAGTCAGAAAAAAATAGTTTCAAAACAAAACATGCAGATAACAAATATCGTTATTTGAGTGAACTTCAACGAAACGGTATCCTAAATCTAGACTACTGCAGAAGCTCCGACATGATTCGCTCACCAAACCGCTAGAAAAACCTGAGTTCGAGAAACTTCGAAAATCGCTGCAGATGGTGATCCTGCCTATCCTGTAGGGGTGTTGGTATATACTATATAGTGATGGACATCATTAATCATCAACAGGGGGATAAACATTTTATTCTAGGTGTGCTCCATAAAGGAACTGTGTAACTCACACTTCACTCCTTCACGCCGATATGAAAGGAGAGTGTAAAATTCTGGCATAATGAAACTCTTTTGAAAATCATAAGTATTGTGAACCATCTAATTCTGTATCAATACATTAGTAGTGTTTCATTATATAGTTTTATATATTATATAGTGTTTTATTTATTATTCCGTGCGCAATCTCTTTTGAATTATTCAAAAGAGGACTGTGATGACGCACCATACTATCGAGAAGACAAGGTAAGATAACTGTTTCTTTCCCTTACTTCATTAATTTGTTGTGTGAATATTTGCAACATAAATAAGGTAGCTCAACAATTTTAATTACACTCAGCATTAAAAAAAGGGGGGACAATTCTATATCTCCCGTTCAGTGGGGCGATTAACGAAATTTAATTTCCTGTCAAAATACCTATTGCTTATATTAGAGCAGTGCTGTATATAAATCTAATATATATTTTAAGTAGCGCTTTCAAGACATAAAAAACGCAAGTTAAATTTTGTCAATCGGCACAGTAGAACGGGAGCTATAGAACTATCCCTTTTTTTTGCCCAGAATGTAGTACAGTAGTGTCATTTAGGTTATTTTGAAGCAAGGAGACGCGAAAAATGTAGTGCTGTTACCGGGACTCGGATCTTTGACTTCTCGAATGCACGTCGAGAGTGCTTCTAGTCACACCACGAAGGCATGCAAAAGAAGGGAGAAAATACCTTATATACTCCCCCTTTTAAAGGGCGACTGGAGATGAAGGAGCCCAATCGCCAAATCCTGGTTGTGACGAATTATCATCCACTAACATTTTTAATACAGGCGTCTCTGTAGAGTTATTAGGCTTTTTCTTAACAGAAGTCATGAAAAACGTGCAATGCTTTCTTTCGGGACTCGAAACCTGGACCTCTCGAATACGGGTCAAGTGAGCTTCCAGTTACATCACGTAGGCACGAGGAAAAGGAAAAATACCGTATATTACTCAGCATTATCTGCGAGGATTTTTTAATTAACTTCGGACGCCTGACTTCTCTTTCTTGTGACCCGTTTTATTTTAAATCTTTACTCTGACCCTTCTCCATCTGCACGATCTTTTCTTTTCCGAATTCTCATCTTTACGATTTTTTTTTCACTCTCGTGCCGAATTCCATCATTTTTCTGTCAAATCTAATATCACTTTTAAAATCAAGACTTGATTTCTCAATGGAAACTCATGTGTTCACAAGATAATACGGGCAGACGAACTTTTATGTTCCTATCAAACCAACACGAAATTCAGTTACAACAAATAATACAATAACATATCCTCTAACAGCACATGGGTCCTTCATTTCATATCTTTTTCGTTTTGTTTTGTACCATACAGACAATTGCATATGTGGATCAGTAGAAACAAAAGATCATTACTTGTTTGAATGTGCAATCACTAAACACCTCCACTTTTGTGCTTTCATAAATGAAAATATTTCATAAAAAAATTTCATAAATGAGAAAAATAAAAAAATAATCAAAGATGGTTCAAACAACTACTCGAAAGTAAACCTTTGTGCAAAAAACTTCAAAATTTAACAGAATATCTCATAGAAAATTGTGATAATCTAAAGGCAGCATAATTTAAGGCAACATAATTACATATCAACATTATCTCAACATAATCAGCAGCATCTCAAAACAGCACAACTTCAATCTATAAATATGAAACTTACTCCAGACTAACCATAAACTTATCAGAACTTACTTCAGACTAACTATTAACTTTATCAGATAAATAAACTTTAACAGACTTATGAACTGTGAACTATTTATAAATTATGGACTATTTCTGAATTGTGAACTCTTACTACCTTTCAGCATATCATCAAAATCCTATATTATTTTTTATGCATATAATAAAAATTTTGTATTTAACTCTTCATTTGCATTCTATATTCTATATACGTATCATCAAAATTTCCGTTAATATTTATATGAAGTTCTGTCAGTATATGACAAGTATATGTCAAAATTATGTGTATATCGGAATAAAATTTTTATTGTAATATTATAAGAATTCAAATAAATAGGGTCCCACTGAGTGAGCACTAAAGTTGCAAGTCTTCTTGGTGACACAGCTGCTCAAAGTCTTCATGGCGATACAGCTGCTCGCCCAGTGGTCTTCTATCTCCTGCCTTGACGGTAATTTTTAGCCGCACTCACCAGCCCTATATCGGTTGTTCCTACAAAAACCAGTTCGTGTTATAACAATTCGACCTCTTTATGTCTACTTTCATATTTAGTTGCTAGTTTAAATAAGTCATTTGATATTTGGGTGCTCCTTAATTCTACGAAGTCCTGTACTTTTGGTAGCTATTTTAACTTCCTGTAATTTTCGCCTGTGGGAATGCCTTCAATAGAACTTGTTTGAAAGCTTCATACGAATTGAATTTATTGGAAAGCTGGGCCAAAGCCTTTCCAATAAATTTATACCATTTCAAAGCTTGTTGTTTAAACACTCATGCAACTACTTGTTACCTTTTCGCGGCTCCGGCGCAGGGTATAACACGAAATGAGTCTAGCTTCTTTTAAAACTGTAATACTAACTCTTTCTTTATTAACTACAGTATTGGGCTTGAGCGTCGCGCTGAAAGCTTCTATTAACAGCCCAGATCTGTTGAATACCTCGCTTACTTGCCTGAGGTCAAATTTCACTGCAGCCAACACAGTTCTGTCTAATACCGCAGCTCCACCTGGTCTTTGCATCATTACCACTTTCTTTCCATCAAATTAAAAATTCTACACCACCAAATTAAACCTTACACATAAATAAAAAAAAATTTCACAACTTTTCCCCAATTTACCACTCTAAGCGCCACTTGTAGCAGCTTTTTGTGGATGCCAAATAACTTAGCTATATCCATGCAGTATCAATGAGGTGAATTATCTCCGCCAGAATATCGTAACCAACAAACAGTTTTTTCTACCTTATAAGGTATTTTCTTCCTCCTTTCCGCATGCTTTCTTGGTTCTTAAAAGCATATTCGACGCGTATTCGAGAGGTCCAGGGTTAGAGTCCTGGCGAGGGCACTCATGGCACATTTTTCACGTTTCCTGCTTCAAAAAAAAAATAAAATAAAATAAATAAATAAATAAATAAATAAATAAAAATCTAATGACTCTTCAGCCTCACTACTTGTGAGTGATGAAATTAAAATATACAAACGTAGATTTACTAGTCAACCTGGACCTACTTTAAATCTCAAATCAAAAGGACATAAATGCAGCAAACTAAATCTAATTTTACCAAAGATTATAAGTTTGCCTAAATCTCCGCGACAAAATTTCAAACAAAACACTTACCAGAACGGAGCCTAAAGGCGGTCCAACACCGTGCGAGAGGGATAGTCGCTGAACACAGGACGTGAATCCCAGCGAACGGGCTGGCTGGATGAGCGTTATCGAGGTTTTCCCCGTGAGTAACGTGGACCCGTTCCAATTTCCTTAGAAAGTTCTCCATGAAGGCATCTCTCTCCTTACGCAGATAACCCTCGAGTGCTTTGCCCATAATTAAATAAGCCAAACCAAACATCAGTTTAAAGTATTTGCAACAAGACCAGCATTAGCGCCCCCAACAAATCGTTTTCTTGAGTCGGCAGGACAGCGGAATTAAGGCCAAACTCTCACACTGTTATTCGTAAATCTCTAAATTTTATAGTAAAATTGCTTGACACTGAAATCTACATCATAAAGTCTGGAAACAGCAAACCTCGTGGCAAAAGGAGGCAGAAAGAAAAGAAGTAAATAAAATAACATTCGTTATTAAAACTTAAACATAAATGCCACAAGATATCCTGATATACGTTTGATGCTGGATTTTAACAATTACAACAAGTTTTTAACAACTTGGAAATTCAGCAAGAGATTGCTGTTGAGGTAAGTCGAGGCCAAACTTGGACAGACGATACGCAATATTATTTTCAGTAATGCCACAGTAACCAGAGACCTGTTATAAGGTCTCTGGTTAACATTTCGTTTCACTCCCGAAAGAGAGTGAAAGACGATTTCCCTGTTAGAAACACAATATTTTACCATTAAGAGACACAGAACAAAGTTCTCTGATGGTGGTCTGAGACTTAATTTAATTGCTGAGTTTAAATCCATTATGCTAGATAAATTGTCTTGCTTCCATTACAGATTTTCTCCTCTCGTTACAGATTTATCTTAATTTTAAACTCACATTTAGTTTACCCCGAATCATACATCCAAATTATTTCAGCTTTTATGCCTAACAAAATTCCATACAACTCAGTTCATGCTCATTCAGATATACGCAACATTTCAGGAGTCCGGAACTTAACTTTTTCAAATCTAAAAATCATTATATATATTTAAAATCTACTTTTTATTTCTCTACCCCCTTAAATTCTTATGTAAATCTATTTAAATTATTAGGCTCTAAAATGCAATTTCATTAATTTTGACTCTTTCTAATTGATTATAACATGTAATTTCAAATCTAAAAAAGAGAAACATAGCAAAATTTTAAACTTTAGTCCTTGATTCATTTACTTCATATTCATGCCATATTGCCTTTTGGTGAATTTTAATTAGTTCATCGCATTATCTTTATGTTAATTTACTTTTGAGGAGTCTAATTGGAACGCAATATAAGGAATAAGCAGATTATGAAAATTCCAAACTTACTGCTTTGCATTTGATTTATTTTCCTATCTTCAGCTATCAGTTTGATCATATATCAGTATTATATTAGTTATATATCAGTATCTATATATTTATTTTCTGAAGAAGAGAAAGCTATATCAAGCTTTCTCAACTGCATAATGTTTTTCTATAAAGTCACCCAAAGGTTGAAATCTGTGTAGTTTCTAGAGTTCAGGTTTCCTTCTTACATGCACTACATCCGTTATTTCCAATGGAGTTATTATTTTTTTATTTCTTCAAAATATCGGGTACATTCGTCTTCTGTCATAACAATTGACAATAACTATACAATTTTTAATTGCTTTCTTTGTAATTTTTTTATCATTTTACTTTTGCGTGCTCCATTAATCTTGTGTCTAGCATACACCATAAGCAATTTTTCATTTCCTAATCATTTTATAGAGCCATCTCTTTATTATGCACTAACTGTTAGTGCACTTATAGATAACAACGCTATTTTCTCAAATTTGTATGCAACACAATGCCTTTAATGCGATATATTAATATAATACCAGCACACTACGTTAATTAAATACATTTCGTGCTACGAGGAATATAAAACAGCCTCAAATATAAGCCGATCCTACATTTTTTATAAGAAAAAAGGAGAAAGTGCATATAAATCAATGCCATGTATGTCAGCCGCATACGTTGAAGGTGTTCTAAATAATAAAAAAAAAAGTAAATAATCAGACTACCATATTCTGAAGTATAACTACAATCCAACATTTCTGAAAATGACCTGCTCAGAAGACCGACTTTCAGAGGACAAGTTCATTGAACGTACGTAGGGGTAAGTAGCTAACGGCTGACTACTACCGCTTTCGTGGAAATTAATTCATTCTTTACAGTTTCCATGCGCTCCGCGACTGTGGATAAAAATACTTTTATAATCTTTTTTATTAAGCTTAGTTTCCTCGCTTCATTATTTCAAAACTCCAAACTAATTTTTTACTTTTACTTAGCCGATTTTCTAGAAATATTGCATTCTTTATGCATTTGAGACAAAAATATAATGTTCCACACATTTTCTTTTTCTTGAAATTCGGTGCCTACTTTTTTTAATTTAGAGTTTAATTTTTTCTCATCTAAAGTAGCTTAATGACGAAATTAATCATGGCAGTATTTCGGCCTTTGTTTCGTCGAATAAATTCGAAATTACTCTTCAGAGTGAAAGCTTTTAGGAATCTCTAAAGTAATTTACCGAGTTTTGAAGAAATTTCAAATATTAATTAATTTTAGCTACCCCACGTCTACTAACTATGAAGTCGAATTTAATCCATCACTGCGAGCAGCTCCACAATTTTAACTAGTGAGATAAGAACTTTCAATCAAACAGAAATTTACATGAAATAAATGCAATGTTATACAATTGGGTAAATCAAAAAGTCATTGAAAAAGAGGACATCATATATGTTTCTACACCCATAAGAAGATTAATTTCTTTATGTTCAGAAACAAACATTATCTTTCATTATTACATTTTTTCAGCTTATTTAAACTAAAAACTGTGACATAAAATGTATAGAGAAAAAAAAACCTTCTTCTAAGTTATATGACTGTAATTTAATACAGTAAAAAATATAATGTTTGTAGCTACCATAATAGTATTGGACTGAATATAATAATATCGTGGGATGCAAATAATAACTATTATGTTGGGACATTAATAGAATTTTAAAGAGCAACAAAAATGGCGTATATCAAGTACCTACATAAATATAATTACATTGAATCCATTTAAATTTCTCTTTGGTATTTTGATCTGAAATCTACAGAAACTCGATTTTAATTTTTCAAATAATCTTGTGTAATGTGAGTATCTTCTATAAAAATTTAAATAACTAAATTAGTTGCGTAAAGTTTTTATAAAATCATGGTTTAATCATAGGTTTTAGTGTCAGGACCATCGCAAAAGTGTCTGATTTCCGTCCCTAGGAAAAAATTTAACTCTTATATATTACGCTCACTTATGTGGAGAGAATATTTTTTGACAGCATCCTAGATTTTACATTTAGCCCTGTACCCTGATTTTAATCCTCTGTGTAGACGGTGACCTCACAGACAGGACCAACTCCAAGCTTGGACCACATAGGCAGCTGTCCATCGCGGTGATTTTCAAAGGACGTTAGCTAAGTGGTTTTTACAGACGATACCTACAGGGTGATTATAATTAAAGTTTAAGTTTCAAAACGCTATAAAAAAAGAACCACACATGAAAATGACGTCAAATTTGAAAGGAATGTTATTGAAGAAAGCGGAAAGCGTATGGCAGAAGAAAAAATTTAGTTTCAAAAGTTAGCAACAGATGGCGCTGCAAGCGGAAGAAGACGTAAATTAAAATGTTAGTTAAATTTCAGTGTTATAAAGCCGTCAGGTACCAGGCTGTTCCTCATTTTGCGTCTCAGACGTTCGCCATGGGTGTTTCACTGCAGGACCGCGCTCTGCTGGTAAAGCTGTATTACAAGAATGATGATTGTGCAAGAGTAGCTCTGCAAAAATTCAGGACACTGAAGGGTATAAAAGAAGGCATTGGTCCAATGAGTGTCGTATGTCTAAAGAAAATGATGCAAAAATTCGAAGCGACAGGTTCGTTTGATGTGCAATCTGGTAGAAGGAGAAAACGAGTGCATTCGACGGTAGTTGAAGAAGTGGCCCCAGCATTACAGGAGGGGTCGGCCGGTGGTGTGCAACCGTGCAGTGCACGAGGAATTGCCCGAACATTGGACAGGCCTACGAGCACGGTGCTGAAAATTGTACGAAACATCCTGCAATGCTATCCGTACAAAATTGGCTATGTGCAGGATTTGCTTCCGTCTGACCTGACAGCTAGGGAGACGTTTGCGTTAGAATTCCTGGCTCGCATGGAAATGGATAATGAATGGCCGTGGAAAATTTTGTGGATAGATGAAGCCCATTTCTATCTGACAGGATACGTGAATACCCAGAATTGTCGAATACGGGCAACAGAAAATCCATTGGCAAAGCACCCCGTACCACTTCATCCTGAAAAGGTCACTGTACGGTGTGGCTTTACGGCATCATTCATCCTACAACCATATTTTTTCGAGCAGACGGGTGCTTCCGATCCTGTTACCGCAACCGTCACTGGTCAGAGGTATGCGTCTCTTTTGCGCAACCACGTGATTCCAGCTCTGCAACTGCATGGATGTGTGGATGAAATCATTTTTATGCAAGATGGCGCTCCTCCGCACATTGCACATCACGTGAAACAGCTGCTGAGGCGCCATTTCGGAAATGCTCGAATTATCAGCCGTCATTTCCCTACAGCCTGGCCGTCCCGATCGCCTGATCTTACTCCGTGTGATTTCTGGCTGTGGGGATATCTGAAGGATGTTGTGTTCCGTGCTCTAATTGCAAATTAGCGGAATTAAAGGCACGCATTTCACAAACATTCTGAACATCACCCCAGAGACACTGCGATCCGTTGTGGAACATGCTGTTTGTCGCTTTCAACTTGTTGCACACAATGGTGGACACCATATTGAACATGTTTTGCGCCAGTCTCGTGACAGTTCCGAACTTCTTTGATGAATGGTTCTTATGCGGTACGTCGCCGCAAAACTCATGAAACCGATTTGTCCCTTTCGATGTGATATGTACAGTCATGCAAATAAAATTATTCAACAATTCTAATTTGTCAATACGTTTTAATGTGTAACTTCCACCTTAGCCGTTGTTTTACGAATCATTTCTCGTCGTGATTCGGCCGCTTACAGCGCCATCTGTGGCTAACTTTCAAAACTAAATTTTTTCTTCTGCCATACGCTTTCCGCCTTCTTCAATAACATTCCTTTCAAATTTCACATCATTTTCATCAGTGGTTCTTTTTTTATAGCGTTTTTAAACTTAAACTTTAATTATAATCACCCTGTAAATAAATATATATTTGTTCCAATTATGTTTTTGAATATATTGAGAGTATCAACTGTACGAGTTGCCTATGATACCAAAAATACTGGAATTGATCCTGCTTGAAAGATCCTTACTATCAATAATTTTCAATAGTTGTGCTATCAGAAATACTGGCTACTTTCAGAGATTGTCGCCTGTGGGAGATAATTATCCTGAGAAGTTTCCCGGTATATTTATTTATAATACCAAAATAATGCTTATTTAATATTAAACTAAGCAATATTTTGCTAACATAAAAAAAAATCTTGAAGATATATTACGCTTCCATCTATCTTTGTCCATTAATAAGACAACTGTCCCTCAGCACTAAATTGGCCTAATAGTGAAACCTTCCCTGATTTATCTCATATTTTGAAACAGTTGCTAAGTTTCAAGGAGAGAAACCATTACGCTTTTCTTTAAGCAGAGGAACTTTCTCAGTAAATAACTCTCACTTAAACAACTTCAAATGTCCTTATTCTACGAACTGTATTTCTATGAGAGGCAGCACTAACCAGTGTCGAGCGCTTTTGTTCATGTTAGCATTTATCATTTGCGCGCGAATTCTTCTGTTGGCTTTTCTTCGTGCATGCGCGTTGTCGGTCTAATCGATCGAAAATTATTTCATGACCCTTTTGGAAGGGATGGTCGAGGAGGGGGGGGGATGTAATTCTCCCGGAACCTACAGTGTTAACTCTGAGTGCTCTTCGTTTCCCGCCCACTTGTTTTCCTCTGCCAACGTAGCCTTCTTCCAGGTTATGCCGTTTAAGACGTTCGAGTGAAAGCTTTGAACGCAGCAACCCGTTGACCTGACGAAGCAAGAGTGCAGTTTTAGAAACAGAGAGCTAAGAACATAATTACCCAAATCTATTTCAAGGCAATGAAATTTTTACATTTTATCTATTTAAAAGCGATGAGAATTTTCTATGATGACATACGTATTTTCAACTAAATGTTTTTATTTTAGTAATTTTAGATTTTTAAGTAAAAAATAATTTCTTTGAAAGCGAAACCTTTTTAGCATTTAAGAGGCAAAAATTAGTTATCTAAGAGAATGATGAAATGAAAGAAATGATGAATATGAAAAGATAATTGAAGCATTTCAAAATAATTATCAATAAATTATCTTTAAAAAACTAAAGTAGGGAACGAGGCAAAGATTGGAAAGAAAAAAATCATTACTTTTAAAGGTAGTAGACAAAATGGCCCATAACCCTGATGTATTTCAATTTGGCTTCAAAACAATATTGAATAATTGTGAAGTAACTGTTAATAATTTAGTTATTTATAGCATAAAATAATACTTATTTAATATTAAAATTAACAACTTTCTGCTAAAATCCAAAAAGTAAAAAAGATTTAACGATCTTACGTTTCGATAATAATATCAAGAAATCGCTAAATAAGTATTAATAATTAAATTGTAATGATTTATTAATTGCCCTTATTTTCATTATCCTCTGTGTAGATTTTAATCCTCTGTGTAGACGGTGACCTCACAGACAGGACCAACTCCAAGCTTGGACCACATAGGCAGCTGTCCATCACGGTGATTTTCAAAGGACGTTAGCTAAGTGGTTTTTACGGACGATACCTAAATAAATATATATTTGTTCCAATTATGTTGTTGAATATATTGAGAGTATCAACTGTACGAGTTGCCTATGATACCAAAAATACTGGAATTGATCCTGCTTGAAAGATCCTTACTATCAATAATTTTCAATAGTTGTGCTATCAGAAATACTGGCTACTTTCAGAGATTGAAACTCAAGCTTCTTTGCTCAAATGTTCTGTGCTTAAGATGTAACATCCCGCCGGATCGTTGAAAAGGCTTGAATATCTTCGCTCTACAGCAAGAATTACGCTGCCCCAAATGATGTCGCTTCATGCATTTCTTCTACAAAGCCGATAGCCAGATTCAAGTATTGAAAGCTTTACAGTAAAAATTTTGTTAATTTTTTTTTTTTAAAGATTTATGCAAATGTTAATAAAAAGAACTATTAATCTCGAAATACGATTTTGCGTTGGTTCACTTTCCATTCGAGTCAGCTACCATTCACAAAAATGTAATATATTATATTTACGTACTTAGCCTACCTGTTATTAATTAACAGGCTAAAATCTTTAAAAACGATAGCTATAGTTCTTAAGAATATTATCTTTCACTTTTTAATTTGATTTATTTAAATAAAAATGCATTTTATTCATGATCTGTCTGCTTAAAAACTTTAACTCTTTTTATAGAATTGCATTACATATTTTTTTCACTTGCTAAATATACAGAAGATCCCATGTTAGTCTAGATGCATATTCATGTGCACGGCCTACAAAATGTTCTGCTATTTTACCTGAGCCCTTTCTATCGATAACATCTACTGATAAACCATATTAAACTTTAAAACAGCCCTTATCGTTAAAATCTGAACCCCTTTCAATTTTTTAATGCTTTAGGCAGTGTGAAAACGTACTAGAAATGTTTAGAGGTTCAAGATATGAAAAAGGTTGGAAGCCTGCAATGTAATGCCAAGAATAAGCTTTTGAAAGAATATCCAGAGAAGTAATTTATAAGCAGATTTTACACGGTATAAAGCAACACGAAGCACTTCTGGAAATACGTTTATTTATTATTAGTTTATTTAATAAACCATTATTGTATTATTAGTTTATTATTAGTTTATTTAATAAACCATTATTGTGATCAGTCCTTTACATAACATTTTAAAAGCTGAAGATATATTAACAACTAATTATCAATTTTTTTGTTATATAAATATTAAAATTTTCTTTCACAAAATATATAATTAAATAAATCAAAATTAAATATTACTCATACAACTTATATTATTATATATTAAGTTGGACCATTTTTGCATTAATACATTTTTAACATATTCAGTGTAGTTACGAGTATAAACGTACAAAAGAAAACGGATTCTAAATAATACGATTCTTTTTAAGATGAAACATTAATTTTAAAAGTTTAAATGAAAGAAATATGATTATATAATTTCTATTTCGTTTAACAACTATTGGAAACTATTGATAGTATAATAGGATATGTGCTGAACATTCTTTGAAAAAAGTTATCGCTGTAATAAGATCTTCTGAAAGGACACCTGCGAATAAAAGTTCAAACTTTTTTTCTTCTACTTACTCATCATCTTAGGAAAGAAATAATATGCAGTTACTTTATATACCTTTTGCTTCTGCTACACAGTCTGACAGCTGATTTTTAAAAGGAAGAAATTGCCGTTTTAAAAGGAGAATTTTGTTAGGTATTGAATATTTATCTATAGTTACAGCTATATAGGTTGGTTCGAGCAATTGATTATTTGGCTCGAAGTTTTGAAAATTTGATTGTGCAGATGCAAAGCTGACGTACAGTTGTCAAAATATAATCTTATGTTAGCAGTTGCAATTTAAACTGAATGAAAGTTTCGTTTAGGGCTTTTAAATACACTAGTGGAGTTTGTCGCTTTATGTTCTAGCAAACGAAACGAATTTAAAAATACAATTAAAATCTAAAACGTAGATAGTCGTAACTTAAATGGTGGAGCTTTTTTTAAGTTACATTCCAATATTCAAAAAGCAGTGTATTCAAAAAAGTGTTTCCAGAACGTTTCTATTTAAAGTCTGAAAATTATTATTCAGTTATCATTGACATAATATCCATTGGAATGCATACACTTGCTTTAACCTTCTTGCTATTCCTGGGAGAACTGAGAGAATGCGTCTTATGTCATAGTTTAGCGGTTGCGTCTTTTTTTTTTTTTTTTTTTTGGATAGCTTGAATTGTCTAAAAGTACTTTTCCCATAAAACCATTTTCAAAGCAGAGAATAGAGTGGCCAAAAGGCGAGAAATCTTAGAAAGAAGATAATTGTGGCATGAATGATTAATGAAACTCAAGCTTCTTTGCTCAAATGTTCTGTGCTTAAGATGTGACATCCCGCCGGATCGTTGAAAAGGCTTGAATATCTTCGCTCTACAGCAAGAATTACGCTGCCCCAAATGATGTCGCTTCGTGCATTTCTTCTACAAAGCCGATAGCCAGATTCAAGTATTAAAAGCTTTACAGTAAAAATTTTGTTAATTTTTTTTGAAAGATTTATGCAAATGTTAATAAAAAGAACTATTAATCTCGAAATACGATTTTGCGTTGGTTCACTTTCCATTCGAGTCAGCTACCATTCACAAAAATGTAATATATTATATTTACGTACTTAGCCTATCTGTTATTAATTAACAGGCTAAAATCTTTAAAAACGATAGCTATAGTTCTTAAAAATATTATCTTTCACTTTTTAATTTGATTTATTTAAATAAAAATGCATTTTATTCATGATCTGTCTGCTTAAAAACTTTAACTCTTTTTATAGAATTGCATTACATATTTTTTTCACTTGCTAAATATACAGAAGATCCCATGTTAGTCTAGATGCATATTCATGTGCACGGCCTACAAAATGTTCTGCTATTTTACCTGAGCCATTTCTATCGGTAACATCTACTGATAAACCATATTAAACTTTAAAACAGCCCTTATCGTTAAAATCTGAACCCCTTTCAATTTTTTAATGCTTTAGGCAGTGTGAAAACGTACTAAAAATGTTTAGAGGTTCAAGATATGAAAAAGGTTGGAAGCCTGCAATGTAATGCCAAGAATAAGCTTTTGAAAGAATATCCAGAGAAGAAATTTATAAGCAGATTTTACACGGTATAAAGCAACACAAAGCGCTTCTGGAAATACGAGTAGAAAAGACAAACTGAGTTTATAGAGATCAAAGTCCTTAATCACTTACTTCTATAAAAGTAATGAGGATGCATTTATGTATCCGTATTTAAATAAGATGAGTCAATTTTGAACTGTTTTACAGAAAATTATATGGAAAACGAGAAAGAAATTTTTTTTGCATTGCCATCTCATAATAGTAAATATTTTTAACTTAAATGAAATTAAAATTCGAAAAGTGTACTAAACGTGCATCCTTCACATTTCGGAGCAGGCATCCACGCCCACACGACAATACTTGACAGTTGCAAAGTCCCTGCAAATGCAATCAGCCTTTTCACAGACGGCTCGCACCTTGATGGAGGAGTCGGTAGTGGAGTGGTAATCAAAAGGAACGATAGTACACCAGATTACGTTGAAAGGGACACTTGGGACTTGAGAATTCCGTCTTTCAAGCTAAAGCGGTGGCCATTAGACAGGCCATAGCAGCTACAGATTACTATGATGGGAATATGTATATAACTTTTTTTTAGATAGCCACTCGGAACTTTTTTTTAGATAGCCACTCGGTAATTCATGCGACCCGAAATCCTTTTCATCCTGTCCGCTCATAGAAGATATACAACGCATGCTCCGTGAAAACGAGAGCCACAAGCCAATTCACATTTCCTGGATAAAGGCCCCCGCCGGACACCAGGGAAATGAAGAAGCGGATGAGCTCGCAAAGGAGGCCGCAAGCAATATTAGATGCGCATATTGTGCCTATCCTGCTCCCAAAATCTTATCTCAAGAAAAGAATCCTGACCACAATATTGGCAGGATGAATGGGACGAAATTCCCCAGGGTAGAAAAGCTCGTGTTTTTTACAACAAAGCTTCCACCGACCGCTTAATTTCAGCACCATACATAACCTGTTTCGTCACAGGCCATGATCCTTTTCCGAAATATTTCTAAAAAAGGGGTTTTATTTCCTCTAATCTCTGTGTGTGCGGCGAGGCTGGATACCCGGACCTTAAGGTCCCAATCACATTATGTTTCAGATACGCGGGATTTTACGTCGAAAGGGACAATTCTCAGAACCCTCACATTTCCAGGAAACCCACGTAGCTCGGTTACCATTTTCACTTACTACAAAGACTTGAACGCCAAACAGTAATCGATTATCGCTCAGATTGGGATCACGTGATCCTCCACAAGCAGAATTTTCGTCTGATTCGTTGATTTTTACCCGGAACAGAGCTCCAGCCGAGACATTTTCGGTAAGCTTTGAAAAAATCACGCGTACATCGTTTCCGAACTAGGCGGGACTCGTGACAGCTAGTAATCCTCGCGTTTAGTGCTACCAGAATCTCATTTTTCAGAAACGTCCCGTCTAGCAGGGACTGTCGCCAGATGTGATAACCTCTTAACAACGTGCCCACTCACAGAGGCGTTGCACATGCGGTTGCCAGGCTCTGATGACCCATTTAAGCGATTCTTCATCAAGCAGCCGGCCTTTATTAAAATTAAGAAGTATAATGGAAAAGTTAGAGGCATTAGAGTAGAATCTGTGTGCACACGCAGCTTAGTGTGCATCAGTTTATTGATTATGTATTTGTAATATCTGCATATTATGAAGTTTTTGTGTAACGTCTGTATAATGTAAAGTACTATATCCGAAACGGTCCTTTGTGTATGTAGTAATGTACTATGTATATGCGTACTGTCTTGTATTGGTATTTAGTATTTGTGTCTGCATTCGTATTAAAAATCTGGATAGTATGTAGTATACAGATATATGTATAGTTTATATAGTGTAGTTTAGTATTTGTGCAATCTTATTTACTATCCGTGTAATAGTGTAATAAGTATCTGTATATCTCCGTTCTTTCGCCATTTATCGTATCTGTATATCTGCTTCTTTCGTCATTAATCATTATCTGTATATCTGCCGTTAATATTTGCATTTCCGTACATCTGCGTAATGTCTTACATTGGTATTTGGAATCTCTGTCTGCATTCGGATTTATAACCACACAAGAGTGATAACCACACAAGATCTATCTCCCACGCTGCATCATCAAGACCGCATCAACACACTGTATTTGCTTGCCGGTTTTTGATGAGAATAGTCGTTGACAATGCATGGTCTTGGAACATTTTGTGGTCCGGCTAAACATATTTCATCTGTGACAGAGCAGTGGATACTCGGAATTGTTGCATACGTAAGTCCCCAATGTTGTGCATGGACAGCTGTTGCATCTTGATTATGTGACTGTATGATGCGGTTTACTACTGAATTAATTTCTTTGATGAGACTAAGCATATTTTGTCCTAGGTGAAGCAGTGAAAACTCTGAAAAATTTAAGTGCCTGCTTTTTAAATATTATACCCGAATGCCGTTTCCTTCTGTGCTACCATTCTGCGCTTTTAATACATTTTAGAGAATTTTTAAGGATGAATTTAGATGAGTGATTGATAGCTTTAATAAGGTGGAATTGTATTCTTTGACAGACCTTTCTATAAATATTCGTAACTACTTCTATAAATATAAGGATTAAAATACTGTTTTGATATTAATTAAATTTATAGCATAAGAAGTGGATTTTAGCTCCCCTGATTTATATATATATATATATATATACCCTTACTCGTGACAGCTGATTTTTTCCCCCGCGCCACGGTCGTTTGGATTTATTTTAGCCATAACCTATTTCCATAAGTATAGTATGGAGTAGTGTATTTAGTATCTGTGGACTTGTGTAAAGACTTGCATTAGTGTATTCGTACTTAATATCTGTGTAATAGTGTATTTAGTATCTGTAAATCTCCGTTCTTTCGTATCTTATCGTATCTGTATATCTGCGCTAGTATCCGTATATCTGTACATCTGAGTAATGTCTTGCATTAGTATTTAGAATATGCATCCGCATTTAATATGGGTGTAGCAAATAATAATGTATATAGTATCTATTTATCCGTATAAATATAGTTTCTGAGTATCTATCTGTATCTAGTATCTGTGTAGTATGTAATAGTGTATTTAGAATCTGTTTTGGATTTGTGCAACCACTTGCATTAGTATTTAGAAGCTGTGTCAACATTCGTTTTTGTTATCTGTGTAGTATATAATAGTGTATTTAGCATCTATGTAACTGTATAATGTCTACATTAGTATTTAATTTCTGTTTCAGCATTCGTAATTACCTGTGAAATTTCATTTACTTAGTATCTATGTTTTAGTTACTTAGTATCTGTGCAGCAATGTGTAAAAGGCTACATATGCTAATGTCTTCATCAGCATATGTAGCCCTTCCCATGCGTTCCTTGTGGGGCGCCGGGGGTGTTACACTAAACAGTTGTGGGATCCTGACAATACCCTATTAGTCTATGTAAGCCGCACGGGTGTCCGGAACCGCTTTCACCTGTCACCTGATATGTTAATTCTTGGTTATCACATCCGCTTAACCCACAAAACGCTTGTACTGATGTGTTAATTCCTAGATTACCCTAAAATTTCCCTTTACTAATAAAAAATAATTTTCCGAAAATATGGTTAAATAAACTTTTTTGCTGAGAGAAATTAATTTATGCAACTATTCATACTTAACGAAGCTAATTAGAACTCTAAAATAGTACTTCAGATTCATATCTTTTTACTCTCAGAGAAATATACAGAACATTTTTAAGCATTTATAGAACGAATTTTACGAAAAAAAATTTCTGTTTTATCCTGTTTTATCTTAAATATTTCAAAACATTTATTTACCAAAAAAACTCCTCATTTTGGAATTAAAATATGGTCTATTCTTAAAACAGGTGCAAAATAAAATGGCTTACATTTGTTTCGAACATTTGTGTTTTACTTACAAATATCAGTTACTAAATACGAGGGAAATAACTTCATTTTTTATGTCTACTAGCTCTTTTAATTAAAAAAAAATCTAAATATTTTTGCGTAAGTATTCGAGTTTACTAACAGTTTATATCTAATAAAAAGCTAAAATGATGGGCCACTAAATATTTTATTGAATATCCTCTAGCTAAAATTATACTTTTCATGCGCTTTCATATGGATTCAACTAAATATTTTTCACGTAAGAATGTTCTATTTTGTGCTATTCATCCGTAAGAATTGCTTTTCGTAGAGTTTTCGAATAACTGTATGTTTTTTTTTTTTTTTTTTTTCTATTCTTTGTGCAACGTAATCTGCAATCATCTTCAATATGTTTTAAGTCCGGAGAACATGGAGGAGTTTTGAAAACTTCAGGGCAGTAGCATAATAAGCAAAAGCGAACATTTAAGGCTGTATGTTTAGGTTCGTTATCATTATAGAACTTAAATGTATTTGGCATTCCACGTTTTCTTGCAGATGCTTTCAGTTTTTCATTAAAAATATTTATATATTTATATTCATTCATATTATTTTCTAAAAAATGTATTTCCTATCCCAGAGGCAGGGAAGCATCTCCAGGCCTTTATGCCTACATCCGCATGTTTAACAGCAGGCAATAAGTTTTGCAGATTAAATTTTTATTCGTCTTTTCCAACACAGCAGTTCATCCATCGAACTGAGATATATTAAATTGTGGCCGCCCAGTGTATCCAGATGTAGTACTAATTCCTCTAACAGTTTCAGGGTTAACTTTAATTTGTGAACTGTTCTTTTAAAGCCTCTGCAAGTTTCTCAGCATTAATATTTGCGTTTTATTTGATAGCTCTTTGGCTTATCTATAACTTATATTAGCTTGGAATGTGATCCAGATTTCAGTGTTTTTTTAACCCAATTTCTATCGTTTTATAACATCAAAGGTAGTTGAACGCTTTGCATCAAGGATGTTTTGGATATTTCGAATACTTTTACCATCTTTAAAATGACGAATGCTAGGCAATTAATAATTTCCAAATGCATATGATTATTCTTGTGATATATTTTCATTTAAAACAATAATTTATGACAAGAAACTTCATCTGTAAAAACATCTCGACAAGATGAGTTACGGACTAATATGTTTTGAATAAATTATTTTATTATTAGGGATATTTTGATAATATTTATTGTAAAACAACAAGGATTAGAAAAAAATGGTATATTAAAAAACAAATTGGCGTTTATGTTTCAATATTTGGTACAAGATCTATGCAAATAAATTCCAGAATAAAAGTGTCCAGAAACAAATGTGAGCCTCTGTAAGTAATATTATCACAATAAAAAATAAAAACCGCTAAGCACTGCTTTTACATGGGAAAAAAATATACAAGAAATAAATATCGGAAAAAGGTTGGCAATTTTACAATTATTTCAGATGTTTCTGATCTGAAAAGACTGTCCTCCAATCAATCAAAATTACAATATATTTTAATACTTCTGTGTCGATAAGAAACGAATTTATAAACAAAAACATCTTTAAAATGCTAAAATACGTTAGGATAACGGCTTTTGTCTACACGTGTGGTTGAACGTGGTTCTGCTGTAACAGAGAGCTTTATTTCTTAATCTGAAACAAATGGAAATAGGTTATGACTTGAATGTGATATATCTAAACGGCTGTGGCGCGGGGAAAAAAATCATCTGTCACGAGTAAGGGAAAAAAAGGCCTACAAACTTGTTTCAAACCTCGCAAATGAAGTTTAGTAAAGAATTTGTTATTGTTATTAATTTTTCGTTCAAAGGAAAAATTTTTAAAAAAATCAGGGGAGCTAAAATCCACTTCTTATGCTATAAATTTAATTAATATCAAAACAGTATTTTAATCCTTATATTTATAGAAGTAGTTACGAATATTTATTGGAAGGTCTGTCAAAGAATGCAATTCCACCTTGTTAACTATCAATCATTCATCTAAATTCATCCTTAAAAATTCTCTAAAATGTATTAAAAGCGCAGAATGGTAGCACAGAAGGAAACGGCCTTCGGATATAGTATTTAAAAAGCAGGCACTTAAATTTTTCAGAGTTTTCACTGCTTCACCTAGGACAAAATATGCTTAGCCTCATCAAAGAAATTAATTCAGTAGTAAACCGCATCATAGTCACATCATCATGTCCCCGGGCGCAAAATCCAAGGGGCGCCAAGCTGATGTTACGACATTTTAGAATTAAATGTTTTCCATCATTGGCAAGCAGTAGGGGGCGCGAAATCTTCAGTTGTCCCTGGGCGCTGAAAACCCTAGCTACGACTCTGTCCAAGACCATGCATTGTCAACGGCTATTCTCATCAAAAACCGGCAAGCAAAATCAGTGCGTTGATGTGGTCTTGATGATGCAGCGTGGGAGATAGATCTTGTGTGGTTACCACTTGGCAATTAGATCCTAAAACATTTATATCGTAGACTGAAAAATAGGCAAATCGTGAGACGCCGCTCGAGAACTTTTCGAAGAATATCTAGAATACGACGCTATCTAGTCAACGACAGCAACGTCTTCTACACTTACGTTTGAAATTTGTTCCGTCCTCTTCCTGGCAACTCATTCAACTGCTCAAATTTAATTATAATCTTTTTCGACCCATTCTCCGAGGTAGCCCTTTCTTGCAAGCCTTTTTTTTAATTATTGTACTTTTTTCCTTATTTGTATTTTCTTATTCTTATTTTTAACATTTAACAATATTTGATAAGAATATCTTTTTGCTAACCTTCCTTGATGAAGATTTACAGGACGCTTGGAATTCTTTGCCATATTTTTCACACAGAAACTTTATTTTACAGCTATTTACAACAATTGTATGTTTCCATTAGAACGTTCACCACTTTTTTCTGGTTGACACAACATTTATATAAAAATCTGCAAAGCAATGAGTGTTGCAATCCTGATGCTAGACGTGGCAAAAGCTTTTGACCGCGTCTGGCATCCAGTTCTGCTCTACAAACTTATCAGACTCGACCTGCCTCGTGAACTAGTTTTATTCATAAACTCTTTCTCGAAAAGTGCATTTTCACTGTCAAGCATGGAATGGCGATTTTTACTGTAAAGAATATCCTAGCTGTTATTTCGCAAGGTAGCATGCTTGGGCCCTTATTTTACATACTTTACGTTAATGATTTCCACAGCTTTCCAGACGACGTTAACATTCTCCTAGCCAGCTACGCCGATGACACGGCAATTGTTTCTAAATTCCGTCGACCGGACCATGCTCTGGCCAGGCTGCAAGAGCAAATTCCAGCCGAATAAAAATGGTGGGGTTTTTAGAAAACCAGCATTCAGCCCTCAAAATCTAAAATTCTTCTCATCAGGAAATATTGTAGACTCGACCAAATTAAAACTCAAATCACTCTTTTTGGCTCCCCAATCCCAAGGGTCAACAAAGCAAACTACCTCGGAATTATCTTCAATAGCAATTTCTCATGGAACGATCACGTGACCCAAGTATGTGGAAAAGCCTACAAAATTATGTTCAGACTGTTCCCACTGTTAAAATGTGAACAACTATCTCTACATCTGAAAAAGAGTATATTACGGTCATTCGACCGATTCTCACATACGCTTTCCCTACCTGGACAAACGCAAAAGATAAGAACTACAAAAAACTTCAAGTCTTTCAAAACAGGTTTCTTAAGAACAATCACCGGAACTCTCTACTTCGTCAAAAATCGTAGTCTGCACTCGGATTTAAATTTGGAGCAAATTCAAGAATTTATTAATCGCATGAATGAAAAAGTCTTCAACAGAGCGATTAGCTACAACCCGGCTAATTTCGCCAATATCTTAAGTTACGAGATACTTGATGAAGATAAACTTCTTCGCCCATTCGCCGCTCACTTGTTACAGACTGCATAAACTGACCAATGAGAGCTCAGCTTACACACTCAGTAGTTTGAAAACTTACCATGTTTCGGAATCTACAAACCTCTTCATGTGTTCCGGCCAGCTTTCCCCACCTCCCTGACCTTCTGCAACTGCCCCAGACATGGCTTGCTGATCACCGAAGCTCAAGTCTTCATTTCTCTGTTACATTTTCAAGGCTATTTCAACTGGAGAAGCTTCATTTTTGGACTTTTACATATGTCAGCACCTTAAGGGGACTCATTCAGGAATCTGGAAAGAGCGGAAGTAGTGGATCTCCCGCTGCATGCCAGAATAAACAACTAAAGTATCAAATTAAAGAAAAATATAACGAGCATAAAAATAAAAAGGCCGCGCCCTCTCGTGGCTAGTAACATAAACTGTAACACCTTTCAAACGTCGATATTCTCAACGGCTAAACTCTTACTGCAGCTCTGATGAAACAACCTGAGCTAGCTCAATCTTTCTTCTCCAAAAGTATGTTAATAAACAATTTTATAACATTGATTAATGGTATTTTGAAGAGGTCATAACGTCCTTTATGCATTGCATAAAAGGCACAATTCAGTTGATCTATGATATATTCATTGTAGTTTTTTCCCCTGTATGCCCCACAACCTGTACGTAACCAAGTTTTAAAGAAATATATAAATCAGAATGGGCTCTGCATAGGTCTGAAGAGGCTTACATTAATTATAATTGACCTTTACACATAGCTAGTTTAATACTAAATTTAAATTTCCAGAAAATGTTTTAGTTTCGAGTAGAGCCCTAAGTAATATAATAAATGCGGTAAGTTTATTTTACTTTGGCATTTATTCACTTGCACTGTCATAAATAATCCGATACTTTTGACTTCAAAAACGCCAAAGTTGTGTTACTTCCTCGTAAAAACGTACAGTGCGCTCAATTGCCAAAACTGTCAAACTTCATCGTTTAGTCTGTAAATGAATTCCACTTGACGCCAAAGGCTTACGCGATGACCGCTTTAAAAAAATCTTATGTGATTTCTTTGTAGGGCCTATTAACTTACGCACATTTTTTGCTGCATTTCATTTAAAATTATTTCTCCCAATTTCATGAGAGATATATTTCTTATCCAATTAATTCCGAAATTCCAATCTATTAAATTCCTTAAAAAATTCTCTTTTCAATCTGAATATGAAGAGAAACTGCAAATACTTTTAAATATACATTCTTCTGATTTATGGGATTGTAATAACGTTATTTTAAATACTGAATATCAACCTTGGCAAAGAAAATTCCATCAAGAGAGAAACAGTTTATCTTCAACAGAAGCTGTAAAGGCCTTAACATCAATAAAATAGCACAAGAAATGAATGCGGAAATGAAATAAATCTAAACGTTAAAATTAAGTTTTAACAATTCTTTTTTTAAAAAAAGTCTGAAAGGTTTCAGATTTTAACAGTCGCCCAAAAGGATTTGTTAGATTTTCTGCGATCTGGCTGAGCTCGAAGTCTACCAGCCCGATGTTACACTTAAGCCTACTAAACATTTTTTTTGGTCTTTTTAACTTTTATTAAGCATCATTTTCTTCGCTCTTACGCCATATACAATTCAGTATTCGATAGCAAAATTACAAAAATTTTAACAGTATACCAGTATAAGTTTAAAATTCCCGATGCAGCGTTAAATGTTGGCAGAAATATTCCCGCTTTTTTCCCCCTTTCTCAGTTTACCATATCATTGCTAAGTTTTCTTACTAAGATGGCTTTACAAAACTTTTTTTTTTGTCTTTTTATTATTGTTTTGAGTGCTTACTTTATTTATTAAATATCACGTTCTTTAGAGCTTACATAAAATTCAAGAGCAAAATCACAAATATTTAAAAACAGTATATCTTTAGAATTTCCAATAAACAGTCTGGCGCGCTAGAGATAAAAATGTTTCTTTCTTCGAACAGTGTTGCCACTGTTCGCTTTGGAATCGTTGAGTTTGTTAATCAAAAATTCGTTAAAGTTTACCAAAATATGAAACAGATAACAAAATTAATTCAAAATTCGGGCTTCCAGGTGCCCATGTTCTGGTGCAGGACAACGTTATTCAAAATTTGATGGCTCTAAGTATTTTTTTTTTACTGTGCCAGAAACATTCACATATTCATGCAGATTTCTTCATTATTGAATTTCTTTAAAAGTAATACAGGATGACGATATTTCATGGCAACAATTTGAAAAGTGATTCAGACATTTGAAGTGATACTCCGGCAAATGCCGTTTCGAGACTAATAGGGCCTGGCCTAAAAGCGTAGAATGAACATTAACCCTCCGAATGCGGGTCCATGAAAAACGCGTTAATCTTTTATCTTGAAAAAGCAAGAAACATTCTTATTATTGTGTCGTTCGAAACAGAGATTTCAACGGCTATCAGTTTTGCAGGGAAAAAAGGTATGATTTTTTTTACGCTTTCGTGAATTTCGTACCCGCAGTTAGACGAACAATATGATTTGGCATAAGTTTAAAAACCGCTTTTAGGAATATTTTTGACATGATAAAAAAATGTAAACATTTTTATAATGTTGATTGTTATTTCATTAAACTTCCACCATTAATAGCCCAATAACATAAATGTTATAGAATGAATATGTTGTATTGTACTTAATTAACCTTACGCAGCATTTGTTAATTTTTTTTGATATAAGGAACCCTTTTGGTATTAAAAGCTCAGAGTCTTATGTGGCCGAAATCCACGAGGTTTAGGTTCCTGAGCCGAAGTATCCCCAAGTACGCCATTAAAGTTTTTTTTTTTTTTTTTTTTTTTTTTTTACTTTTCCATTTTACCGGCGCAAATCTCTCCAAGTACCACTTTATTGGCGATAACACAACTGAGTCAGTTGTTATTGGTACTGATATTCATAATCGATCACTACAAATTAATTACAACTTACTCAGGCAAACTTGTGCATCACCTATCACGTGGATGTCCACATGGATCTTGCTTAGGTTCATCTGTGGGCCATCGTTGCAAACTCACTACTTAAAAACATTAAAAAAATACGGATTGTGACATCATTGCCTACGCTGATAACTTTTTAATAATATTTAAATGTAAATCTTCCCTGGGAATCAATAATAAATGATCTTTTAAGTCATCTCGACGGTTGTTTAAAAATTGCTTTTGCAGACGACTTACTATTAATTTTCCAAGGAAATATTTTGAATAACATTCTTTTGAGAGTACAAGAAGTTCTAGATTTTGTCTCCAGTTGGGCGATTTCTCATAAACTCACTTTCAATCCTTCAAAAAGTAAAGCTATGCTTGTTCCCAGTACGTTTGATGAACAAAATATTGCTCCTTTGATGCTCGATAATTCTCCGTTGTAATTTATAGAAAATGTTAAGTATCTTTGTGTCATTTTTGACCAAAAATTAACATGGAAAAAGCACATTGAATTCCTTTCTGCTAAATGTGAAAACATTATTAATGGCTTTCACCGAATCGCCAAAAATACTTTTGGAGTAAGCTACGATGTTAAGAAACTCATGTATAAGCAGTGTATTGTACCTTTCATTTCGTACGGCTGTCGTGCTTGGGGACCTATTCTTGCCAAGAAAGTTAACAAAAGAAATTTAAGAAAGATTCAACGGAGAATTCTTCGTATTGTTAGTGGTTATAGAACCTTAAGCTATGAGGCTACTTTTGTTCTTGCAGGAGTTCCGCCTATTGATTTTGAAATTGCATATAAGAATAATATTTTCGAGTCATTGGCAACTGATGCTTTGGAATGCTGTATTAATGGAATTGTCCCCTTCACTGATCTTCCTCATCCCGCTACTTTAGAACCCATAAATTTCTGCGATTATAAAGAGACTGCTGAAATGAGTTTTCATATGGTTTTCTTTACAGATGGCAGCAAGATGAACAACAAGGTTGGCCTTGCCTTTTCTGCGATTATAAAGAGACTGCTGAAATGAGTTTTCATATGGTTTTCTTTACAGATGGCAGCAAGATGAACAACAAGGTTGGCCTTGCCTTTTTTCTTTTTGAAGGCAATTCCGGGGTTGTTTTTTAGACACCGTATACAGAATGAATGCGCAGTTTTTCAAGCAGAACTTCTGTGCATTTATCTTGTCATCAAATGGATCCATGATAATTGGAAAACATCCTCAAATACTTTATTTGTTCTGATTCTCTTTCTTCTCTTCAACTTTTGAACAGTATTACCAACTGCGATAAATTAGTTAGTTCACTTAGAATTAGAGGTATTGATATCTACTTTGCTTATGTGCGTGCTCATTATGGTTTCTAAGGAAATGAAAGAGCTGATTTCTTAGCTAAAGATGTCTTAAATTTATCCATTGATATCAACATTAGCATTCCAAAGAGTTACTCATCCTTTCATTATAAAAAGCTTTTAGCTATGTGGAATGAGGAATACATTTCATCTTGTAATGCTGAAGTCACCAAAAAGTTCCTTCCTTCTATTTACCATAGACTGAATTCCGAGTCTTTCCTCTCGTTAAATTTTAAAGTGTTTCAGTTTTTATATGGTTACGGTAAATTTGCAAGTTACCTGTTTCGTTTTAATCTACGATCAAACAATTTATGTGAATGTTCAAAAAGAGTTCTCAGGATGTGGAACATTTGATTTTCTCATGCCCTACATTTGATGGCCCTAGATTATGCTTACAGAAATGATTTGAAAATGTTCGGAGTGACTTGGCCAGTGAACTTATCTGTTTTCGTGAAGTCCAGACTGCTGTTCTCTGCTTTTGTTCGCTTTATTTATGCATGTAACTTTTAATGTTTATTTATGCAGGTAACTTTTAATGTTTTAGTTAACTTACTTCTGTAAGCCCCGTGTTGTACATATGTGGTGCACGGGGAGTCTGTATGTTCTCAAATGGAAAAAAAATCAAGAGCGCAGTATTATGAGGATCAATTTGGTAACTGGGCACGTGGAACATAAAATCACCATCTCAGTTGCAAAAACGCAAGCCATGACGATAGGAGCTACAAAACCATTGCGAAGGAAACCTTCTCTCAAATATCGAGGATTAACAATTAATTTCGTTGAAAACCTAAAATATTTAGATCTGATTATTAATCACCGTTTTTCTTGGAAACCTCATATTAAATATATAGAAAATAAAAAAGTATTCTGAATAATAGCATGAAACGCACTACTAATAAAAACTGGGGAATTTCCTCTACACTTCTTTAAGAGTGGTACAAAACTTTTATACAGCGGATTGTTCTGAATGGCTCTGGTATTTGGGCAACACCAATGAAAAGTCATGAAACACCGTATATTGAACTCATTGCAAAGACCACATCTTCTCCAAATTAATAAGGCCTACCGAACGATAACGACCTCAGCATTGCAAATCCTTACAGGGCTTCCACCCTTAGATTTAATGGCCGAAAGAGAAAGTACTCTAACAAAAATTATTTTGCGTATTAAAATAGACTGCAAACTGTGGGACAGTACCTTCTTTTACACTGAAGCTAAAGTATCTGTATCTGAATATTTGTTCCATTTTCCGAATTTAATCTCCAGGAACATATCCAGGGTTGTGGAGTCGGTGGGAAAAATGACCAACTCTGACTCCTGGAATTTTAAACTTAAAGACCACGACTCTCTCATATGTATGTAAACATATACACATGTGTTACAGCTTATTTTGTTAAATACAAAAGAAGCAATAGATGCTACAGAAAACATTGATGGCATAACAAATTATTTATATTAATTAGCATCTATTATGAAATGGAAAAACTGGAATTAGTAATTTCTAAGAAACAGTACAGCTTCAGCAAGATCTTCTTTGTTGGAGGACCGTAGATCCAATTTGATAAACTTCAAAGCTGAGAACTTTCCACACTAAGTGTAGGAGGAAGAGCTGTTACTGTAAGGGCTACTTCTTTTCAGGATAGATTTTTATAAGTTCTAAAAGAGGTGTATTGCAAGAGCTGTCATATTTCTCTATTTCTTCAAAGGCTCTGTGGAAATCTCGTTTGTATTTTTCATTTTTATATCTAAAGGCTCTTGATTCTTTATTTTCATTCGCTTTGCCTTAGCGTTTTCAATATTATCCAAATATTTCTCAAAATCTAATTCATCACTGGAAGAGGATGATAGAGACCCAGCTTCAGTTTGACTGTCCTGATTTGAAATACTCCAATTATTCTGAGAACAATTTTATTTTGTTCATGGATGGCTTTCTTTGGATTTTTAATTTGTTCATCATCTAACAAAATTCGGTGTTTTGAATCTACATATATTAAACCCAGCAAAAACTCATTATCAAGCAAATTAGTTTATCTTTTCTTCATTAAAGAAATCATTCCTTCTGCAATAAACCCTCCATTTCAGAAAGACCAAACATCACATTCTTCCATTTTCGCCTCCTGTTAATTCTTCAGATTGTAGCTATATGCGGTGTAGAAAGTAAAGTTTCCAATTCTGCAAGATCATTCCGTAGTCTTTCTCTTAGTGAAATATTAGAGTTATCTACATCTTTTTAAATAGTTGTTAAATCTAACAATCTCTATATCATCAAATATGTGCTTCCTTATCGCGTTGCTTGGTCAGTAATTGCTCCTTTTCTGCTTGCTTCCTAAGAATGGCATCAATTTTGGGAGTTCTTGCTGTTATTGATACTTACTAAATTTAGCAATGAGATTTGTAACTAAATGAAGTAACTAAGAGAATCAGTTTAATCAATAATGACAAATATCACATCCATCCTCTTCCCTTACATTTATTTATTAATATGTCAATAAGATAGAATAATATCTATTTATTAATGTATATAGTCCATAAATAAAATAATAACTCAGTTCGTCATCATTGTTTTTTCCAATTCACTTTAATTTCATTTCAAATTCAAAATGTTCAACAAAACTCTAGAGTCGACGTATTTTTAGCGACTCCAGCTCCGACTCCTTGTACTCAAAAATCTGCGTAGCTCCGATTCTGACTCCATGATTCCGACTCCGACTCCACAGCTCTGATCATATCTTTATTGATCAATCACCTGTCTCGACGACAAATATTGTTATTTATACAGATGGTTCTCACACAGAAGTTGGAACTGGATGTGGGTTATGCAAACTTTATAATAACAACATCTTTGAATGCGAAGAAGATTGCAAAATGAAAACTCCATATTTCAAAAGCGAAGAAGACTGCAAAATCAAAACTCCATTTTCAAGCAGAAATGGTTGCACTAAAGAAAGCTATCAACTTACCACACCGTTTCTCCCATCCTGTGCAAACCTGTAGCGACTTACAATCAAGCTTAAAAGCTATAAAAGGTTATAATTGCAGAAACCCAGTAGTCTTTGAAATTCAAAAACTGATTCTTAATCTTTCCCTGAATCAAGACCAAATCTTTACTGAATACCCTCTCATACTGGAATTGAGGGAAATGAGTGTGCTGACTCATTAGCGAAACTAGCTGCAAAGGGTACGTCTCTTCCTTCTTACTCACTTCAGCTACCAAGCTCATACCTGAAAAGAATTACCTTGCAGAATCTTATGAAGCAATGGCAGAACCGTTGGAACACCTCGACAACAGGAAGACGAACCTTTCAATTTCTACCAAAGATATCCATGGATATGCTTTCTTATTGTTCAGCACTTACTACTTTCTTAACAGGTTGTAAGGTTTATCCTAAGTTTCTAACACTTACCTTTAGTTAAAGCTGCTTTCTTATCCCTCCTAATTTCAGGTTACAATTTCCTACCATAATGTTTTTTTTAGAATCGCGGTTAATGCATATGAGTAAGAGCGGTAGTTAAGTCGAAATTCTACTGACTTCGTTAAAGAGCTAAAGATTCTGACTAGCGCTCGTTTGCCATTTTGGCTGCACTCTCTCTAAGCTATTATTACGCTCGGCCGTATTTCAGGCACTTGATAGCTTCGCCAGTTTAGTTGATATTTAGCGGCTAACTACTTATAAATATTGATAGCTTCGGCTATATCTTTTTAGTTAAGCTTAAGTTTTACTTAAAGTTCAAGCCCAAGTTGAGGCTTTGCTGTACGCTCTGAAGGAGCCATCTGTTAAGTTTTCATTTTGAGAAATAAAGGGTAATTAACCCTTCTTGAGTTTTATGTATCTGTTTCTGAACTAAAGCGATTATTCGCTTAAGTGTTCACGAGGTTCCTACACACTTAGCTGTTCGATAAAAGGTTGGAACCCCAAAAGGTCATAGACCTTTTCTTACATATTTATACAGATTTGGACTCTCAGAAACAGACATTTGCCAATGCGGGCAACAAGGCCATCCATACCATTACGCCTTCTTGTGTACTTTAACTAGCCCTTTTCTTCTACGCAAACCTTTGATGAATATTGGAAGAAATGGACCTTGCATATAATGAAGCAGCCAAGCGCGCATAAAAAACTAATGAACATTTTGCACTTCCGTAACACAACCAATGTTTAAACTTCAGTACTTGCTTATAATTACTTTAAGAGTTATTCACAAAATCCATTTATATAAATTTCCAGCTTCTGAGGCCCCTTCTCGGACTCCCCAAGATTTTCTAATGAGCGTTGATTGGCATTCCCTTTCACTTGCTGTTAACTAATCCTTTGATTTACTCTTTCTTCTCTTTATTTAATTTATTAAATTTGTGTTAAATTTAATAATTTTGGATATGCTCATGTGCAGTTGGTTTCTTTAATAGGAAATCAATAATATGACTTCAGCTTAGTATAGTTAGTATTGAAATGATATCATTTGATCTTTTTACACATAAGAAGATCTATTCAACGCCTGTAAATTGATTTTAGGCATGGAAACTCATTCAGTATCTTCAACTGATATTGTAAACATTGGATAAATGATGGTATTAACTTCTGGAAAATGTTGATTGAATTTAACTGGAAAATTGTTTGGAAATTGCACTTATATGCTTGTATACTTTAATGTTGGAGTTTGGGTTTTTAAATCAGTACAATGATGTATTAACTAATTCTTATGTAAATATTATTTCATGTATACTCCACCTTGAGATATGCACATTCTTCAAACAGTGCTATATTGTTGACTTTTCATTATTAAAGCCGGTAGAACACTCAAAATATTACATTCTTCTAGAAAATCTCTGTTGTGTTACTATGTCAATCAATTGTGTTACTAATATTTTAGTAGAACATTACATCTTAAACTTATTATGTACTTTAAATGTTACTTTGATTGATATTTTGACTGCTTTGGTATATATGTGCTATTCTTCTTCTTGAAAAGTTCTTATGTGTTATAATGTCTATTGTACTACTGAAATTTTAACTGACCATCTTTTTTTACGAAATATGTCATTTACAAATTGTAGCTTTTAATAGAATTAATGTAATATGATTGTTATGGTATATATATGCTATCGCTTAGAAAATTTATGCTCTACTTGGAAATCAGTTTTACCATACCATATATAGCTAATAACATTTTGTTGAATTCAGTGCCTCAAAATATGTATTGACTAAGACCTTACGATTATTACAATAATGAACATCATATGCAAGTGATGGATCTTTTTGCCATCGAGTACTAAGTACAGGACAATGATAAATAATATATTTTCTAATAATTAATTAGCAATATGATTTCATAAACAGTGATAGATTATTTGCCATCGAGTGCTAAATACAGAACGATGATGGGCAATTTAAATAATATATTTGCTAATAAGTAATTGGCAATTTGATTTCTTACAATAACGAACATCATATGCAAGTGATTGATATTTTGCCATCGAATACTAAGTACAGGACAATGATGGACAATGTTATATAAAGTATTTGCTAATAATTAATTACATATGCAGATACATATTAATTAGATATGTAGACTATGTTTCATCTCTTCAATGACCAACCAATTAGTATACCCACTCTCTCTGTAATGTATGACAGATAATTAATAGCAGAGTAATATTGTTTGATTGAAAGTTTCTTTTTTAGAGTCATGTATGTAGCGATATTTCGCAAAGATGTGTTTGTACTTATAATTTGTGACTTTGTAATATGTATTTGAATTACGAACAAAACATGCCGCTAATCTGTCGGGCTCAACTTGACAGTGGCGGTAACTGGTAATAGATCGCTTCCACAGTGTAGGTATTATTCCGTTAGATTATACCCTTAGGTCGGGAGCCGCCACAGTGGTACCAAGCCAAGTATACATACACATAAAAAAATTTTAACAAGTGTTAGTTCTAAGAAATTTTTACTTTAGAGGTATACACATTTTAATATCGTTTAAATTTTTTTCAAATGGGTCTTTCGTTTCCCTTCTCCAAGTCAATTCCCCATGATAACTTTTCAGATGATGACGTGCCGCTCCTCTGTGTTTCTTATTTCGTCATTTGGCGCTACCCCATAGCCTTCCTATTTTTTATACGTGCATTCCAGTTTTCGGATCGACAAAATTGTACTGCACCGAGAAAATTGTAGTTCAGTTTGAAATGTTTGAAACTTTCCTCTACCAATTTTTCAGTGCAGTATAATTCCCACGAATCCGAATATACTACAATTCCTTTTTCGATATTTTCCTTAATTACTTCTAATATAATGCTCATGGATCGGTTCGGCAGCTTCACAAGGAAATATTCGTTTGTTTCACGGCAAGCTCCACCAAAGATCCACTGTTGTGATAGAATCCGTCCCGCATTGTTTTCGAGCTTCGTTTTTGCGCTTTCATCCACTTCGACGATCATACCATGTCCTCCTATTTTCCATTGTTTACTTTTAAGCGACGAATCCACACAAACCTCGCGCATGTAGTTATTGCAGTCCACAATTGTTGCGTGAACGATTTTCAACTAACTGATTTTCACACTATTTAACTGAAGTTAATTCTTCGCTCCAACCATAAAAAAAAAAAACACACACACACTTCAAGAAATTCAATTTCGAGGACTCAAACTATTTGCCTTTCCGCATACTTCTTTTACTGCGACAAATTGAAAGGTTGCAACGAAACTGAATTTCGTCTCCGAAACACAATTTCATTTCATGATTATTATCACAGGTAGCCAAAATGCCTTTCGCTTGAAAGAATTTGATAGATTCTTCCTCTGTTCTGGGCAAATCCCAAATTTCCATTGCATTTTCATCCATTTTTGATGTATTAGGGAAAAGACGTGATTGATAACAAAATGACCGCGACTTGTCTTGAAAATGTACCGTTTCGCGTCGGTTGTATCATTTTTGGCGACTTTATCGCTTGCGCCGGCGAAATGGAAAAGTACCGTTCAGGTAAGTACCGTTCCCCCCCTTATCATAAATAGCATAAGTTGCATGTATAGCAATATATTTAGAACAATAAGCGATAGTTATAAGCAATGAAGATCGTAGAGTGGGAAGTGAATAAAAATTCAAGAGGTTCAGTTATGGTCATAGAGAGATTGGAGAATGACTTACCTCGGCTCAGGCAAATTTGCAGTTCGTTGGAAATGGGATCCTGCGTCTTATAGCTATCTCGGAATAACTGACTGCCGATTTTCGAACATTTACGAGTTCCTTAAGAGCAGACAGTGAACGAGTGTTAGACTGCAAAAAAGAATGGAAAGCCGTGATCACGTGACGTGAAGAAGTCAGGAACTTAGTGATTGGTTGTTGGTAGAAGAGGTAAAGTGTCAGAGTATACAGGCTTTGTAAAGTTAGGAAAAGGAGAGTTGCAAAAGCTTACACTATATGGCAGTACTTTGCTGCATAAAAGCACTTAATTAGTTTATTTATTAATAAAGGTTATTATTTTAAGAAGTTCAGACATTATTTGGTATTACAAATATCGTTGAATTCTGTAGTCATTTGCAAAAAGGCATGAAGATTAGCAATGGTGGTATTACATTTTTTAAAGTCAGACCTGTACCTTTTAGTAATAGAGAGAATGGTATTTATTAAGTTCAGCCTTAGAAAACACAGACTGGAATTCACTCATAACAGACATAACATTAATGATAGTTTTAGAATTATCAAAATTTGCAGTCGGTGCACTCGGAGTATTAGGTTTTAGCATTTTAACAAAGTCAGAAAGATTGCAATTAATTTCAGCAGCAGAGGGTGATTTACCTGAGTATTTCTACCAGTTTGGGGGTTTGGGCGGATAAAGTTTTTTCCTGCCACGGCCTTGAAGTAACTGACTCCTGGTTTAGTTACATTCCTCTTGCTAGGTTTATTTATGGGGAATTTATAGCACCCAGAGTAAGATACAGGATTTCCTTTTTCTTTGCCCTTTCAGCAGGTGGCTACTTCGATTTTCCAACTTGCGGGCAATCTTCAGTCCGATGTCCTAAAGAGCACTTGAAGGAGCTACAGATGGAGGGCAAAATAATGCGAACACCTGTGAAAAAGAATGACGTATTTCACACCTGCAGTACAGCCTCGCCACCTACAACAGAAGTCTGCCACCTAGTGAGCGTGAAGAGGAAGGTATCAGTCTCTCAACAGCAGTCACCTACTTGCATTCTTCGATCGAACTGTCTGTAAGAAGTTAAAATGTCAGACCTGTCAGAGTTTCAAAGAGCAATGATAGTTGGAGCGCGTTTAAGTGGAGCATCGGCTACAGAAACGGCACACCTTGTGGGGTGTGCAAGGCGTATGGTATCAGCCGTTATGACAGCGTACACGAAAGAGGATAAGACGACGTCTTCAAAGCACAACAGTGGCCGAAAGTCAAAGCTGGCTGATGGGGATAGACGGATCTTGAAGCGCATAGCAGCCCGAAAGCATAAGCAATCGTTATCCGAGATAATATCCGAAATGAACAGTCATCTCCAGGACCCCGTTTCAACAAAAACTGTCAAAAGGAAACTTCATGTTGCGAACATTTATTGCAGAGTGGCAATTCATAAACCCTTGGTGACAGCAACTAATGCTTTCAAGCGACGCCAATGTGCAGAGATCACAAAGGCTAGGCCCCAAAAACAGTGGCATTAGGTAATATGGTCGGATGAATCGTCATTAACCCTATTTCAGACGACTGGACGCGTTTATGTCTGGAGAACGCCCAAAGAAACGTTTCATCCTGACTACCTCTTGCCGACTGTGAAGCATAGGGGTGGCGCCATTATGGTATGAGGTGCAATATCTTGGCGCGGTCTTGGGCCACTTGTTATTCTGCATGAAAGGATCACACCCAATCACTATCTAAGCATTCTAGGGCATCATATCCATCCTTTTGTCCAGACTGCATTCCCTGGGGAGCGACCGCTTTTTGAAAACGACAACACCCCTATCCACACTACTAGGTGTATTCAAGAATGGTTCGAAGAGCATGACGATGCAATTGAACATCTCGCTTGGCCCCCTCTCTCCAGACTTGAATATTATTGAACATTTATGGGCATATTTGGAGTCCAAACTTCGTTCCCGATTTCCCCCTCCATCCGGACTTTCGGAATTAGAGACCGCTCTGCAGAAGGAATGGCTTAATATTCCTTTAAATATTGTGCATGACCTTTATGCATCTATCCCACTTCGCAGTCAATCTGTACTTCGGTCAAAGGGTGGTCCAACCCCCTATTAATAAAGATTTTCCATTATTTCACAGGTGTTCGTATTATTTTGTCCTCCATCTGTATGTTAGCTAGGATATATACGTAACGCACCTAGTTCAAAATAAACTTAGCTGAGAATAGCACTAATATACTTACTTAACGCACCTAGATCAGAATACGCTGCAATAATCTGTTTATTATTGTAAATTAACAATAAATTCTTTATTTTAAATTTATATCTCTAACAATTAATCTTGAGTTTTAATGAAAATAAGCATAATAGACTGTGACAGGATAATTCAGCTCTAACATCTATTAAAACGGTAAATAACAAGTCTCGTATACTTGTACTTCAATATTTTCAAAGAATTTAAGCTTTGGCATTAATACAAAAAAAAAAAAAATTATTTAAAGGTACATTCCTATAACCCTTTGATTCTTCAATTTTCACAAATGATTTGATTACTACACAACGTCAAAATCCCTTATTAAGTAGACAAAATTCGGAACTACTCTGATATGCGCCCTAAAGTAGCCAAACATTTTTGGCGAGAAACTCCACGCTGCCATATTGCTATCTAAATTTTTTGTCTACATTTCGAACTCTAAGCCTAAAAATGTCTCCATAAACACGGTTTTCGCGAATGCGAAAACCACGTTTTGAACACACAATTTAAGCTAAAAATTCGAAACAAAAACAAAAAATTTAGATAGCAAAACCGTAAAGTTTCTAACCAAAATTATTTGACAAGAGTCCATGTACACAGCGATATGTTTTAACTTAAAAAAACATCTACGAATGGCACAATCTAGGCTACGAACTACGCACACCTCACTTTAATAAATTAACATAACAACAATAAATTTCAAAGAATACCATGTACACAGCCTCCTGTTTCAACTTAAAAAAACGTCTACGAATTGCCCAATTTAGGCAACAAACGAATCTACGAACTACGCACACCTCACTTTAATAAATTAACATAACAATAAATTTCAAAGAATACCATGCATTCTGTTTCAACTTTGAAAAACATCTACGAATTGCACAATTTAGACGGTACGCACTAATCAACAAAATAACTAAAATAAATTTCAAACAATTCAAGAAAACAATAATAAGGACAGAAATTCATGCTAAAAAAACAATGAACATTCTACAAAATAAGAACATTCTACAAACAGAATTCATTCTACAAAACATTCTACAAAATAAGAACAAGAATAAAATAAAATGCACTTACCATGAATTAATTCTTTTTCGAACAGCAGAAATACCAATTTCATACCGCCTTTAACATGCCGCCACGTAATCACTATCGTATTTATATGACAGCCAGACACACTACCCAGAAAATTCATACTATGATTCACTAATAAATAAAATAACAAATAATCACAAATCCCTACTTCTATCATGCACAGCCACTAAAAATAATCTCCCAGACCCTCTTTCTACACCTCCAAATACCCACTGCCCCTCAACAGGATGGCCATGACGATATTTCCTTTTGCCGAACTTCAATTCAACAACTTCCACCATTTTATCTTTCCCCTAGCTTCTCAGACACAAAGCATGACGCGAACCAACGAACTCCAGCGAAAGATTTTTCAACGTCAACAGGGTTGCCATACAACACGCAATCGAGCCAAAAACCAGCGCAGAACACATATCGCCACATTTGGTGAAATTAGGGCGTATATCAGAGTTGTACCCAAAAGTCATTATGTTAAAAAAAAATTAAGAAATGAATGTATTAATCAAAAAAAAAGAAAAAAAAATTACTGTTAATGAGCATCATACACAACTTTCATTTCACTAATTCTCAGATCCTTAAATGATGTTTTACTCTTTCTGCGTATATTAGTATTCTATATATCAATAACTAACAAATATCTAATTTCTCACAATAAGGTCAATAAGCTACGAAAATGAAAAACCACAAATTTGGAATAATACGCAATGTTTCAAGTAAAAAAATAACATCAAGTGCAATTACAAAAGCAAACACTATATATTAAATAATAATACAAAAATTACTTATCGGATTCAAGTTTGCGATTTTCACGACTCTCTAAAGATCGTCAAACTATCGCTATTTATCGTCAATCGGAAAACATTATCAACACACCAAAAGAACACAGAACACAACAAAGAATCCACTTTAAGATACAAAAATGATGATTAAAAATAAAATTTAAGATTAACACAACCATACAAATTAAAAATACATAAACGATATATTAAACATTGCACATAATATACAATGCATTACTGTTATTCTTTCCATGTATGTTTCGTTTAAAAAAATCAGGGTAAAAGTTTACAATTGGGTGCCCCTTGTTTTTTGGTGATTCTTTTTTGATGTCAAGATCGGCGCCAGGAAGGCACAATTTCAAGATGGCCGCTACACAAAACCAAAATAAGAAGTCAAAGAATTGCACAAATTCTGCGTCCATGTATACATCGAGGTGCTACTTTGGTAGACGGTTGGTTGCACGGATTTTTAGCGATTTACATTGGCGCGGTTTTTACAGTCATCAGCCATCTTGAAAAATGCTGTTTTTACGTATTTTACGCATATAGTAAAGTATATGCGTAAATATTTCATTTGCCTCATTTTCATTTGACTCCAAAAAAAATTTATATCGTTAAAAATAATGGATTAATTTTTTGTTGAAAACGTTGTTTTTCAAGATGGCTGGCAAATGTAAATAAATACATTTACTAAGAGTATAAAATGCTAAAGTAAGGTTAAATTATTACTTTCATATAAAAGAATAAAAACACCGCTATAAAAATATTGCGCCAGCATTTAATTGAATTAAAATATTACTTAAATTGAATATCGAATTAAAAACATCATACCAACGTTTAAAAGAATTAAAATATTACTTAAATACTTTAAAATAAGTTTTATAGGATTTAATTATTTAACATTAAAACATATGTGGCAATAAATATCTCAGGAATTTTTGAAAACATTGTATTAATTTTTTAATAAAAGTTGAAGTATACAATTATAAAGTAAAAGAAAATTATAAACTTACATTTTTTAAAGTATTTTACCTATCGTATATTGAAAAGTACCACAAAAACAACAGCAACAACAAAAAAGGGAAGTCTTCTAAAGATCTTCCACATCTCTCGCACTTCATTGAAGAAGCAATTTGTTCGAGATTTGCAAGAACTACCCGTTCTCCTTTCTCCTAATAAACTTAAAATAAAATAACTTTATATATAAAATTCTAAAGCGTCATATTTATTTTCAAAATCCGTAGAACTACAACAAACTGCAACAAAAATCAGATGATTGCCACTCTTACAGTGACAAACTATGAAAAGAAAAATAACAACTGAGGCTGGGTTCTAAACATACTCCAACCTTTTGATTGATGACATATACTTAATCAATCAAAACAAAATATAATAAAAAATACTGTCCACACAAATATTAAGGCTAAATAATAAACAAAAGAAAAAATTAAGTTCTTGAATTTCTACTCTAAAATAACTCAAGTAGTGTTCAGGTTAGAAATCTAGATGGAATTTTGATTTGTCATCCACTTCTGTCACGACAGTCTTAATGTCCTTTGATAAATCTGCAGCTGAATTATTCTTTGGTAATTTTGAGACTAAACTGTCTTCACACTGCGTCTCAGTTTCATTTGCCTCATCTGACTCCAAAGATGAAGGTATTTCGAGAGGGAATATTCTCTGGATTGATCGAACTAATTCTCCAGACATGGTTTTGACACGAACTACTCGAATGTTGCTGTCTTTTCCGGGATATAGTTCAATCACTTTTGCTAGAGGCCACAACACCTTGAGTTTGTCATCACATTCGATAAGAACTATATCCCCGATTTTTATCTGTTGAGAAATCGGCACTGTAGATGGACGTTGCACTAGCAGGCCGAGATATTCATTTCTAAATCTCTTTTTTACCAGAGCTCTCGTAAATTCTGTAAATGTCTCAGTCTCTTGTTGAAATCAACTTTATCAAGATGATCCAAGTCAGGAACTCCAAAGACTGGAATTTCACCTCAAAACAAGGACGGTGTCAAAGGGATGAGATAATCTAAGTCCTCTGACACATAAGTGAGAGGTCTGGCATTCACAGTTGCTTCGCAGTCGCACATCACACTCATCAATTCTTCATAATTCAGACATGACTGGCCTAAGACTCGACGCAAAAGCTTCTTAATCATTGGAACAAGTCGTTCCCAAAAGCTACTCCCCATGGTGCTGCGGGTGGACTGAAATTTCAATCGATCTTGTTTATGGCGGCTTCTATCTCAATGGTATTCCAATTAATCGATCTCAAGAGATTAGTGGATCCGACAAAATTGCTTCCCTTATCGCTATAAAGTATCTATGGCCTCTCTCTACGGGCAATAAATCTTCTAAGACCAAACAAAAATCCTTGAGTTGAAAGAGACAAAATCAGTTCCAAATGGACCGCCCTGAAAACAGCACATGTGAAAAGTAAAATCCAAGCTTTTCTTTTATCCTTCAAAATTAATGGGCCAGCTAAATTAACGCCGACAATCTCGAAAACACGAGCATCTCTAACTCTGTTTTCTGGTAGAGTAGCAGGCACAGTCTGTAGTCGTTTGCTTCCATGTCTCCTGCACCTGACACATGCATATAAAAGCCTTTCGAATCGTAGCTGTGCTTCTCAGGATCCAAAACGTCTCTCTAAGTGTTGACATCAGTGCGTGAATTCCTGCATGAGTCATAGAAAGATGTTTATCAATTATCAATTTCTCCACAATCTTATGATTCTTCGGAAGTAACATCGGATAAATAAAATTTCCATGGTCTTTCCTTTCAGTCAACCTAGACTTGACACGTAAAATGCCTTCGTCCTCTTTGAACACACTTATTGACTTCAGCTTCTTAATATCATCAGATGAAAAAGAATCATGTTGAATAATCTTCACGATAGATTTCTCAGCCCTTATCAATTCATAAACTTTTAACTCTCCTGATTCTCTTTCTTCTTTCCTCTTTCGGGTATTTCCTATGAATCTGTGTATCCACCCAATCATTCTAAGTATTTTCTTATACTTTGAAAAATAGCCAAAGAATTGTGAAGACATATCGCTAACATTGCTTAACGAAACTATAACTGCTTTACGTTTTTCAGTATTAAGCTCTTCTTTATTATAGATTGGGATAGAACGAGGCCATTCTTCTTCCGGCAGTGCCAACCAAGGTGGGCCGTCTCACCATCTTGATTCAATGAGTTTCTTCACAGAACGTCCTCTTAATGGCATATCGGCTGGGTTTTCCACACCTGGTACATGATGCCAATTTTCACGATCCGATAGGATTCTAATTTCTGAAACTCTGTTATTCACAAAAGTGCTCCAAACTTCTACGTTCTTTATCCAGAGCAGTTCTGTTGACGAATCGGTCCAGTAATATTCCTTTGAAATTTTGACCTTAAGGTTCTTCTTGACAAAAGATGCTAATCGCACCCCAATAAGACAAGCAAGCAATTCAAGTCGTGGTGTACTTATTTTTTTCAAGGGAGCTTTCACTCGTGCTTTGGCTTGCACTAGGCTCACTTTGACTTCTCAAATATACTGCACTTGCATAAGATCCCTGTGAAGCATCGGCAAACGTATGCAAACTAAAAAAATGTCCTTCTGTCAAAGAAAGTAGTCTGGGAATCTTCCCAGAGGATAACAAGGGCAATTCTTTGACCCACTTTAAGAATTTTCTTTTAATATCTTCAGGTAACTCTGCATCACAGCTCAATTTAGTTTCCCAGCTCTTTTGCAAGTATAACTTTGGAAGGAGTGTAAAAGGGCATGTGAAACCTATTGGGTAAAAAACTCTCTGTACAATCGATAGTACGTTTCGTCTTGTCACTGAGAGATCAATCAAGTTGATATTAGGGATGTCACAAAAGAATCTTCATATTTAACCCACAGAAGACCAAGTACTTTCAATGGTTCGCTCATTGTAGATTTTCAACTGTTCAGTTCTGTTTGCTCCCACCCTCTTAAGTCAAAGTTAGCACTTGCCATTAGCTGAGTTGATTTTGCAATAAAGTATTCTGCTTCTTCATTCGAATTCACTGAAGTGACACAGTTGTCAACATAGAAGGAATTTTTCAATTTTGTAGCCACTTCCTTCAAAGAAGGTTCACATTGATCTAAATGAGAGTTGATTACTGCTTCTAAAAGTAACGGACTGCATTTTAGTCCGAAGACTATTCTGCAATGGCGAAATTTTCTTATTTCCTTTTGTTCCGAGTTTTTCCACCATAGGAATCTTAGGAAATCACGATCAGATCTTTGAACAGATATTTGAAGTAAAGCTCTTTTAATATCTGAGATAATCCCTATTTTTCCTTGCCTAAATTCAAGAAGCAATCTAGGTATTAATTCAATTAAATTTTGACCTTTTGCTAAACAGTCATTTAGTGACAGGAAATCCTTTTCCTTGCACGAAGCGTCAAATACAGGCCTTACTGCTGTTGTACAGTTAGTTATCTTTGAAGACCGGTCTGTGGGGAAGATAATGATTGTTAACTCGTTCCTCTTCTTCTGTTACTTCTTCTATTACTCCAGATTCGAGCCATTCTTCGAACACTGCATTGTATGTTTCAAATTTATCTTTCAACATGAGGCTTCTAACGTTCACTTCATAGCGTTTGTGAATTTCTCTCTTTGTTGTTACTCCTCCAAAAAGTGCGTGGATTAAAGATTCAGATCCAATTGCGTGGCACCCTATGTCTACAGCAGTCTCCTTTAATATGTATGAACGTTGCGACCCTGTATCGATAAGTGTCCTTACTGTCTTCTGCTTTTTGTTTGCGTCTATATTAATTAATAGTGTTTGAAGAAACACTTCATCTAGGAAATTAGTGCTCGCAAGTGATACGTTTTGTGTTTCCTCTTCTTTATTCTTTTCGACATCATTGCTCTTTTGATTGGTGGGCAAATCCGGACACATGACACCCCAATGTCTTTTCGAGCATATCAAACATCGTACATTTGTCTTGCATTGCTTGGCCCTGTGTCCAATTTTGAGGCAGAAGAAACAACCCTTCTTTTCTTAATTTCATCATTCTTTTGACTCAGAGGCATCTTCTGAGCAACAAAGCAATCTCGACTTTCATGAATTTTTTCACAAAATATGCAAGAATTCTTATCACTATAATTGGTTGCTTTATTTTGACCTGAGAATAAATCTTTTGCTGTAGGCACGAAATGTTCACTCTGGTACTTTTTATCTTTTCTACTTTTTTTCTTGGCACCCGAATCAATTAATTTAAATCCAGCTTTTGCCAAAGAAATTCTCTGCTCTCCTTCCACTTCATTCTTTAAAAACAATAATAATTGTTTCAATTTCTCAGAGTGAGAATTTTCTGCTGTAATTATTGATGCATAATTTCTAATTCAAACTCGTAAAACTTCCTCGGGAATGCAAGATTCCACGAGCGGAAACAGCATTGCAGCGTATTTATCGCTTGTCATTCCTATTGACTCCAACGAACGTAAATACGACTCTAACTTGTCATACAATTCTGATATACTGCATTTTCCCTTTTGATCAGTGACATTTTTAATAATCAAACCTAATAATTCCCGAATATAGAATTCTACTAACAATTCTTCCCTGTCGAACCTATTTTTTAAATTTTCTATAACTTTTTCTAATTTTCGGCAGTTGCAGGGAAGCTGTTTACAATATTCCGTGGTCTCGTACCGGGTACGGTCGCTTGAACGAGATAATGCATCTTATCCTCGTTTTGAATTTCTTTATCTTCATGTATTCGCCGAAATTGTCCCCAAAACGGTAACCAATCTTTAATTTCTAATTTCGCCACCGAATTGTTTTAACTCTATTTTAGGTAATTTCAGTTTCCGTTTGTTCGAATTCGACGGAATACTGCTAGTAGATTGTATCATTTGGCGATTGAAGAATAATTCCGTTTTTACTCGTATTAAATCTAATTTTTCTTTGTATTCTTCAATTTTCGCCCATTCATTTTCAAACTGATCATTTGTAGAAAATTCTGAATTTAATATTTGAGTATCAAATGCATTAAGTTCAACAGATAAACGTTCTAAAGTAACAAGTTTCGTTTTTATAAATTCTACAACAGGAATTTCCTTTTCTAATTCCTGCAAAATTGCATTAATTGTTCTCGTAAAAGACGCTCTGACAAGTTTTCGTTTCTCAATTAACGATTCTATTTCAATAAAAATAAATTCACTAAAGTCAAATAGAATTAAATTCGATAAAACTAATAAAATTACCTTGACTTGTTTTACCGATCACTTCCGTCGTCACCAAAATTGTTTGAGATTTGCAAGAACTACCCGTTCTCCTTTCTCCTAATAAACTTAAAATAAAATAACTTTGGTAAAATCCTAGTATACGGTGCAGCCTTGGCGCGATTTTGAAAATTATCGCCAACACCAAAAATGATCCAAAAAACGTCTATATATATATATATACTATACACTATATACTATGTGTACATAGTTATATACTATGTATAAATATATATATTCTTTGAATGATCCGTTTACTGCTCATCGTATATGTCCCGTTTTTACTGCTCATCATAAAGTCGCCAAAAGTAGCCAAATCCCGTGTGCACCGAATACTAGGATTAAACCATAACGGTATATATAAAATTCTAAAGCGTCATATTTATTTTCAAAATCCGTAGAACTACAACAAACTACAACAAAAATCAGATGGTTGCCACTCTTACAGTGACAAACTATGAAAAGAAAAATAACAACTGAGGCTGGGTTCTAACACAATTAGCGAGGTTTTCTCCAAAAATTTAAAATAAATTTCCTCTGACTAGATTAACAATTTATAAATAAATCTTTGATTAGGAAAGCCAGGTTGGCAAAAAAAGGTCTCAAAGAGCAATTTTTTTATTCCGATACCAATAATTCTTGGTAATTACCAATAACAACATTCGTCTTCGAGACGGGCATATCCATTCCATTTGAAATCTGAGGAATTCGAAGAGATGAATAATAAAATTTTAAAATGGCGCGGTAATGCACAAATATTCAGTAACCAATCAGGGAGCTGATTACATCACGCATAGAATTAAAATTATTTAAATAATCATTCATAATAAAATCATTTTTAAAACAAATGCAAAATTTAATTGTATTTTAATATTTAACAGCCATAAATAATGTTTAAAACATTAGATTAAATTTATAGATATTAATAAAACCAATTACTTTTAAAGTCTTAAGTAAGGTGACGTCATTGATTACATCATCCACAACATAAAATTATATAAAATATTATAAACAACAAAATTTTCATTTCAAATAAAAATGCAAAATTAAATTGATTTTTAATATTTAGAAGCCATAAATAATATTTAAAACACTGAATTTATGCATAATAAAACGCCTTATTTTTTAAATAAAATGACAACAAAGTATCGGTTACCATAAATAACTTATCCAGCAATGCGTTTACCATAAGTCGTATTACTCGCCAAAAGAAAAATCGCCAAAATCCGTGCAACGGTCTACCAAAGTAGCACCCACATCCATCTGTTTTCACTTATAAAAAAAATCCTAGAATTGCACAAACTAGGAATTGCGCATTGCCTTAAATTTGTCCATGTACACATCAATCTATTTTCATTTAAATAAAATCAGGAAGCTAAAACACAGTTAAAACTACTATCATGGTAACCAGAACTGAGGTTTCATCGGCAAAATTTTTTTAAAATTGTCGCTAATCGAAGGGGCACCCAATTCTACACTAGAGCCAAAATCAGAAAATTGTACCAACTCGGCATTGCGCACCAACTGTGATCATATAATCCCGCTAGAACAGTTACAACTTCAACATATTTCTCTTAGTATGTAACGAAAATAGAGGGTTCTTGCTTTTAACCTTTTAAAAATAACAGATAGCAGTCAGATACGCAAAACATATGACCGAGAAAGAAATATCAAGCAAATCCAGTGGTTCGAGTTATAAAAAAAAATTAAATTTTCTGAAAAATGACCCAACGACGAAAATAACGCTACCATAACATTTTCACTACCTAACAATGAAATCGCCAGATTTTGTGTGCTGATATTTTACTTTTGCCACTAATAATAAATTAAACTTACCTTCAGTACTCTTTTTCAGTACTCTTGTGGAATGAATTGTCGACATCTTACTTAGAAAGATCTTTGCAAATCAGAAAGAACAGATATTTTAATTCGATGCTTACATTCGCCTCACGTAACATTACACATCCATTCAAAACCACTGTGGCTGCACCAATTTCATATTCATTTCATAAATCGGACATTAAGACAACCTACCAATCAACATATTAATATATCACTCAATTACGCTTTTTTTTAACCCTTTTGCTCCAACCTGTAAATCAGAACCAAATTCATCAGCGATCGAAACGTTGGGCCAAAGAATTCTTTTCTATATTTTGAGCAGTTACGGTTATAAATTTTAAGTCATTCATTCAACATTTTCAATTGTTTGCTAAATCTTAATAATGCAATTTTGAAGGTTAACTTGCTGCGTTAAACGTGAATAATAGCACACAATAAAATAGATTTATCATTTTAAAAAATTCTGATGTGAACAACACATGACTTCCTTGTACGGCGTTTTAAATTATATAGATTTTTAGCTGTACTTCATTTAAACTTATTTCCTCAAATTTCATTCGAGCACTGTTGCCAGAAATTTTTAACTAAAGTAAGAGTCAAAAAGTCGCAAATAAAGTCAGAGATCACGTGATCTTGTGACGACACAGTTTCGTATCTTCACATGACTTTTGACATTATCACAAATTCGTTCTCTATTGGTTCCGTAAGTTTTTGGGCTGTGATTCCACTCTTAGTCGTTTTAATTGCGTAGTAAAAGCGCGTTATCTCGCGTTGTCACTCTCTTTCCATTCGACACAATTACGTATCTTAGTTTTGACGAAAATTTAAAACTTTGCCCTGAAGTTGACGCTGTAAATTTTAATGAGATGTTCATTGACCTTTGTAAATATGTTATTTAAATAGGCAATTTTAAGAGCCAATTTCTATCAAATAATTGATTTCTCAATTCGAAACTGTATTCTTAAAAAACTAAATAAATAATATATATATATATATATATTTAATCTGAAAGCCTTCAAATTTTATATTGCGCTCAAAGGAGCGTTTCTTTAACATTTTGTGTGTTACCTTTATTTATTAAATATCATGTTAAACGATAAAATTCAGTTCAACAGCAATATCACAAAACTATTTAAAAAGAGCATATCTTTAGAATTTCCGATACACAGCCTCGCGCACTGCTAATATTTTTTTTTTTCGTACAGTGTTGCCATTGCTCGCTTTGAAATCGTTGAGTCCGTTAATAAAAAATTCTTTAATGTTTCTTAGCCCCTACTGTTCTCATACATTATGTAAATCATTTTCAAAATTTGTAGTGATCTTAAGTATTTACTTACGTATTTATGTTTCACTTACATATTTATTAATGTATTATGTATTTATAGATTAAAATTTTTATTATACAGTGACTCACAAAAGTGATGGGACACTTGTGCTTTACAAAAGGAAACTGTAATAAAATTAATTTAAAAAACAAGTAAAAATTTTTTGTGGGTGTGTTTCATACTTAAATTTAGTAACAATTATTACACAAGACACATTTTCTCAAAATATTAAAATATTAATTTAATAAAAATACAATTTTTCAGAACGGAGCAAAAAATGGCTCACATAAGTGATGGGACAAGATTAGATACTACTAGCGTACTACAATAAAAATATTTTTTGAGGTTTTTATTTTTACTCAAAAGCAATTGGCAATAATTTATAAAATCATCTGCAGTATTTCTCTATTGTTTGTTTTGGAAATTTTGTGTTTTTTAGCTCTGTGCAGCCATGAATGCTAAACGAAAAGAAACTTTGCCTGAAATTCGAAAATTAGTTATTAATTTGCATATTGAACGTGGAAAATTTATTAGAAAAACTGCTGAAACAGTTAACTTGAGTCATTCAACAGTTTTCAATATCATTAAACGATATAAAAAGAATCATATGATTCAGGATAAAAGAAGACCTGGCCGACTATCCAATGGAAAAGAAGCTATCCAATGGAATAAAGCGAATTATCGTTCGAAATATTAAAAAAAAATTCAAGAATGAGTGCTCCTAAATTTGTTGCAGTAATTCGATCTGCTGGATATCACGGTAGAGCAGACAGGAAAAAATTCTTCGTAAGTGAAAAGAATAGAAAACTCAGACTGGCTTTCGCAAAATCCAACATAAATAAGAATTCTGATTACTGGAATAAAGTTAGATTTGCTGATGAGAGTAAATTTAATATATTTGGTTCTGACGGTAGAATCTTGGTGCGGAGAAAACCCAGGGAAGAATTTCGCAAACAGAACTTGGTGCCAACAGTAAAACATGGTGGAGGAGGAATCATGGTATGGGGGTGTATGTCGTTCTCTGGAGTTGCTAATCTCGTTTTTATTGACAGTATAATGGATCAATACAAGTATATTGACATTTTAAATCAAAATTTGAAATCTTCAGCACGAAAATTGAACCTTCATAACGATTTTAAATTCTACCATGACAATGGCCCCAAGCACACTGCTTTGAACGTTGGACTCTGGCTGCTGTATAACTATCCTGAAATAATAAAATCACCACCACAATCTCCAGACTTAAATCCCATAGAGAATATTTGGCAAAAATTGGGATCAAGAATTCGCAAACACACCATTTCTTCAAAGCAACAATTAAAATCAGTGCTTCAAGAAGAATGAGGTAAAATTACTCCAGAAATCATAAAAAATTACTCGAATCCATACCAAGAAGATTAAATCATGTTTTAAAAGTAAAAGGAAATCCAACAAAATATTAAAACCTTTTAAAAAGTAAAATTTTTGGATAAATATTTGATGGAAAAGTAAGTGTCCCATCACTTATGTGAGCCATTTTTTGCTCCGTTCTAAACAAATGTATTTTTATTAGATTAATATTTTAATATTTTGAGAAAATGTATGTTATGTAATAATTGTTACTAAATTTAAGTATGAAACACACCCACAAAAAATTTTTACATGTTTTTTTAATTTATTTTACTAAAGTTTCCTTTTGTAAAGCACAAGTGTCCCATCACTTTTGTGAGACACTGTATAATTCTCAAAATTCTAATACTATATTGACTTCATATATAACAACATTGTATTTAGGCATTTATCTAATTCTGAATTTTTAATTTTTATTTACTGTACCTATTTATGTATTTATATATTTATTTTTTATATTTTATTTTTATTATGTAATTATCAAAATTCTAAAACTTTATTGAATTTCATATATAACAACACAGTTGGTAAATGTTTCTATCAGTTGAGCATAAAAGCTGAATGGTAAATAAATAATGTTTTATAAAATATGACGTAGATAATAAAAACAAGTTTCAAATTCGGGCTTCCAGATGCCTATATTTGAATGGAGAAATAAAGAAATAAGCTGGGGAATCACCCATAGTGGGATTCTAGGTGATTCCCCTGCATTGTTGCTGCAGAATACCAAAAATTGTCCCGACTGTGCTGCCACAATTCGCGACGTCAGACTGTCGCATTTGCATCGGCTATCCTGATTACTAAATGAAAGCGGGGGGTCAGTTCTTATTCTGTATTTTTGATTCAGTAAATGTGTTAATTTTTGTTGCTTTTTTTAAAGTTACTTCCTTGAATGTTATGAAAAAAAGCACACTCTCAGAGCTCACTGAGTGATCCCCATGTCCAGGGTTCCGTAGAACACATTTTAAGAAACGCCAACTTAAACTTAAATAACCATAACTGACAGTGGCGTAGCAAGCGTAACTGGCGCCCGGGGCAAAATAACTTTTTGGCGCCCCCCCCCACAAAAAAAACTTTCAGTAATATAATGTATAGAATATATTCGTAATAAGAAAATAATGCAAATAATAATAAAATGCTGAATCTGCCATAAAATACTCAAAAATATATAAAGATTAGTCACTACCTAACTGCACTAGCCTTGGATTCGGAAATGCATCTGTGTCGGCGGAAAAATCTGACCTACGATGATCTAGAATTAGTTAAAAAGGTGTTATTTATTTTACATATTTATATAAGTGTTTTTAAAAAGTACAGTTTTTAAACAATTAAAAGTTTAATATACATTATAGATACACAGATATGTGGCAACTTACCTACTACAACTCAACTCTGCCAGTCTGATAACCCATAGCAACCAAAAACAAAAATAATATTTGTTCCATTCAATTGTTATAATTGTTTAACGATCTGTCTCAAAAAATTGTACTACCATAATTGGTGACACGTATTTATTACGAATGGCAACCTTCAATGTTGCACAAGTATGGAGTTTATATGTCTAAATTCTGAGCAGCAGTAAGTTATCCAGTGTGATGAGATGCACGTAAGACATTCACTTGTCATTTCAAGCTTTTTGCTGCATTCCGGTGAGTCAACATATTTCTGTCATAATTTCAGCGGATATATGTATCGTCTGCTGCATTTGAGCCTCCAATTTCTCTGATTTCGAGTACCAAGAAACTGTGTCACTATATACATATTTATTATTTTTCTATACATATTATTATTGTGCATATTTGATTGAGCTAAAGTGGTTGACAACGATGCTGCTTCGCAATTGGCGAGAGTGGCAGTTAAGCTACCGCCTTTTTCTCGCCGAGACCCATCGTTATGGTTCATTCAATTGGATGCGCAGTTGAGTCACATTACTGCCGACGAAACTCAATTTTATACAGTGATCGCTGCGTTAGAATAAGAGGTACTGCAATCAGCTCATGAAATAATTTTGAATCCATTGACGACGGACAAATACAAATCTTTAAAAAAAAAATTAATTTCTGTTTATGAAGCATCCGAGACAGTTAAAACCGAGTAGCTGTTGCATGATTTACGGTTGGGTGATATGAGGCCTTCTCACTTGCTGTCTAAAATGTCAGATTTAGTCGCCGGTAACCTAACGGATAACATTCTTAAAACATTATGGATGAAAACTATTTTAGCGGCCAGTAGCGAGCCACTTAAAAATCTTCCCGAAATCGCTGATAAAATTCACGAGATGGCCATTCCAGCGCAAATACACGCAGTGCAGGCTCCTGGTCCAGGTATTGTGGCGTTACAAGCTTATATTGATGATCTGTCCAAACAGGTTGCTCAATTAGTAGTCATCCAAGCTGAACCTTTTCAGCGCAACCGCTCCGCATCACGTGGTCGAAATACACGCTGTAGCCAACTGAGGAAACGTTATCAAAGCCCTCCTCCGAGTCATAATAGTCATAATACAGGGAAGACCCAATCCTCCTAGTCCCATGACCATATGATTATGAAAGGTCGACCCCTTCAAGACCAAAAAAAGGAAAGAAGAGAGATAAAGAAGCTAATTATCTAAAAATAATTGGAGATTAATTAACGAACTAAAAATAAGGAAGAGACATACAAACAACGAAGCACAACACCAACATTCAAAATCCAAAAACAATGAAAAACCCCACGAGCAAACAGAATGGCTGAAACTCTCAAGAAATATTCATTCACATGAATTTTCGGAACAGGTACAGGCGGTCCAAAGCCATCGAGGAATTCCCAATTTAAATAACCTGCAGAAGGTCAAACCGAATTCCCTAGAGTATTACTTTAATAGCATATTATTTGTATAATCATAATTCTATTTAAAATATTAATTTATTTTAAAAATTTACTTTAATAGTCCTACTACTATCTGAATTCAAATGTATTAATTATCCTTAATAATCATAGAAAAAAAGCTCCAGGACTGCCAATAACCGAAACTGGAAAAATTTAAGATTGCCATGTATCATATTAAAACCCTAGTAATTACTCCATTAAGAACAGAATATAAGAAAAATTTTAAAACTTTAAAATTTCAGAACATTTTAAAATCAAAAACTACAATTAAAAAATATAAAAATTCCATAAAATTTAAAATTTAAAAATCAAAATCCTAAAACTCAAAACCACTAATTTCGATAATTTAAGTCTGGTAATCCATCAGGATTCTCAACATTTGCAAGGCCATATCTATGTAACAATCAACTGCATCTCTTCGAAATACCGCATGTACAAAACATCCACAATGCATTAAATAAAACACCACACAGAAAAATTTCAAAATTTTCGTAGTAAACCTATAAATACTCATAACTGAAAATATAATACATATAATCAAAAGATAAATATACACAATACTAAACAAATATTCCAAATTCAATATTAGAATTGATCAAATCCATTGCACATTTAGAATATGTTTTTACGATTTTCAAGTTCCATGACTTATCTCCCAAACATTTCTTTCTCAAATTTTCCAATAAGGAAGATTCAAGAAGTGATCTGCGTTACCAACTTGATGGCAATGACCACACAAGTCTGAATTTTGTAAATTAAATCTCGAGAGGTACGCGGGAAATCTTCCATGCCCAGTTAAAAACTGGTTTAAATCAATTTTACTAATTGGTCGCATACCATTTTGAATTTTAATAGACTTCAAAAGACCCACGCACCTCTCTGATTCATTCCATCTAGTAGTATTCCAAATATCATTATAAAAATTGTTCATGTTTCTAATTGCATAACTTCTCAAACTAGAAATTTCTGTTTATATTCACAATCATCATTAGTGGTCGCCTCTTTAGCCAGCACGTCGGCCCTTTCATTTCCAAAAAAGCCAACATGTGCTTTTATCCAGTGTAAATGAATGCACATATTCTGCATCAAAAATTTCAATAGACATTTAATATCAAATATAATAAATTAGTAGGACGGGCTGAGGTCAAGGATTGAAGCAAAGACATACAATCAGTATATATATGAATAGAATTAACACAAGTCAAAATTTTCTTAACCCATTGAAGGGCTTTAAGTAAAGCACAGCATTCCGATTGAAATACAGAATTATAATTATTAAGCTTATATTTTTTATTTTCAATTTCAGTTCCATAATGATAAATCACAAATGCTGCACCCAATTTATCATCTTGCCTGGACCCGTCAGCATAAATATCCAATTCTCCGACTATTGGGAGTTTACAATCAAATTCAAAAACACATAAATCAGAAGGATGTACCAAAATATTATTAATTCTTTCAAACATATGCCTTGTAATCAAAATATCTTTATACAATTTAAAATCAAGTCTACCAGTTCTGAACAAAAATTTTTCAAAATATAATTTATATAAAATTGAAAGAGGCGGCGTGCCGGATAGAAAGCAGAGCACTTCAGTTGAGACAGTACGGAAACATCTTGTAATCATTAAGCACCAGCTCCTCTGTATCGCATCGAGTCTGTTCCTCAACCTGACCAAATCCCCGGCTCTGGATCCCCAGGCACCAATTTCATAGAAAACTCTAGGGATAATTACATTATTCAAAATATCTGTAAGAATGCATGATTTGTTACAAAGTGTCTCACTAGAAAAAGATCTCCTGTAAAACATTAACATATCATCTGAGAGCCGATGAATTGTTTTAGATCTGCGAAGGTCAACTTGCAATCAATCTTGACTCCCAAATATTTAATAACATCAACAAACTTTATTCTTTTTCCTTGATATCTAAATTGTGGAGCTCTCACTTTGATCCCAGCCCGCGGGAAAATGATTGCAAAAATTTTTCTAAGTTGAATTCAAGACCCTCGCCGATTCTCCAGTTTTCCAGTTTTAACCTAACATTCTCAAATGATTTCTCGAGTTTTTCCAATGATGCACCATACATCAGAACAGCAAGATCATCTGCATATGCAATAAAGTTAACATAACTGTAGAATTCCAAAATAAGAAATTTGTTTAATATGATATTCCAGAGCAGGGGAGCACTGCAGGAGACCTGCGGACAACCAATGAAAATCTCTAGTTCTATCTCTGCAGTCTCATCCTTAAAAGCATTAAACAAGATTTTGCGATTGTTAAAATAACTCCTATAACATTGAATCAAATTCCTTGGAAATTTAAGGTTAATCATGGTTTGTAAAATAGAGTTCCAGCACACTGAATCGAATGCAGACGAAACATCCAAGGACAGCAGCATTACGTGATGCGAACTCTTATTGCTTCTAATAAAGTCAATAGTATCATATAATGCATCATATGTAGAACAGCCAGTTGTGAAACCATACTGTCGCCGACTGAGTATCATTCTACTATTCAAGTAAAACTTCAATCTCTCAACCAAGATTCTTTCATACACTTTTCCAAAAACACTCAAAAGTACAATTGGTCTATATCTGTCATTCTGCTTTGGAATTAAAACAACTCGACCGATTTTCCAATTTCTTGGAAACACATAAAATTTAAAACAGTAATTAAAAAGCAATATAAAAATATCCAGATATGTAAAAATTAGAATCTGAACAAATATAGGATTAAAACAGTCCGGGCCCGGAGCGCTTCGACGCCTTATTTGTTCAACTGCACTTCTGATCTCTGCCTCTGTAATTACAGCGTCATCCAATGGCAATCAAAAAGTCTATCCTCATCTAATGAAATATCCTCAGGTGCTCCCAATTTGAGTGATTGCAAAAGCTTCTGTCTATTGAGTTCAATCAAATTGTCAGCGTGTTGAGGATTATACAGAGCAACAGCACGTCTCACTTTTTCAGAGGCAATTCGATAAAAACCATTATAATAATAAAGATTATTAAGAAAAAATTTCTTCTTAGTTTCAAATTTTGTCTTCCAAATTAGACGTTTATAAGTTGCCAATTCTTTTTTATATGCAATTTTCCTTTCATTACGTATATTGTCCGTTAAATTCAAAATTTGCAAACTTTTCCTCAAAGCACGTATCCGGCGTCGCATACAAGTAAGTTGTGGAGTCCACCACGAAATCTGCTTACTTCCCTTTTGTTTTGTTCGTAACTTCTTTTTAACATCGATAGACAGATCCTCAAAAATTTTTCAATACAATTTTCAATTGTATCAGAGTCCTCACACTTCAATAAACTAATTTAAATTTCTGCATTATCGGAGCAATTTTATAACAATACCTTGTAATCCGGTGGACATCTCTTGTTAAAACAATCTTAGGAGCACAATGAATATTTTTCATCATAATTCAACTGCAAATAACGATGATCACTAAGACTCTCATCCATCAGAACTTGCGGAGCTCCAGAATTGATAGACAAACCTGGTGAGGTCATAACAAGATCAGTCTATACCTCACCGATGGTAGATTTGAAAGTTGCAGGAAAACTCAAATCATTTAGTAAAATTATATTATTAGAGACGATAAAGTCAAATACCAATCGCCTTCTTGCATCAATATCTCCTGCGCCCCAGCTTGGATGTTTAGAGTTAAAATCACCGGTAACAATGAATTTATTATAATTTTTCATGACCGGGTATTTGTTTTTACCACCACAAATTTCGAAACAAGGCAAACAAATGCCGCCCACCGTGTCGTTATAACGACCAAGGAAACGAGAAGGGCCGTTGCTTGAAGTTGTGAACGACAGCGGCTGGAATTTTGCACGCCTTTTTCTCATCGAAAAGAATTCGGGCTTAAGTTTCTTGTCGTTCTTGTTTTTTGATGTTTCTGTCGTTCCACCACATTTTCACGAACAAAAGCGCCTTACCAAGTTACAACTTTATGTAGCAAATGGAACTCCTATTCAAACTTTTGGTGAACGCCTGATATCTGTTGATTTAGGATTGCACCACAACTTCCAATGGCCATTCACTATTGCTACTGTTTCAAGTTCTATTATTGGCGCAGATTTTTTTCAAAAATTTTCTTTGCTTGCCGATCTTAAAAATCACCGTTTGATAGATTCCACAACCAACTTAACTTATCCGGGAGTAATTCGCAATAGTCAAGATTTGAGCATTAAACTGATTTCGGGTAACTCCCCCATGGCATCAACTTCTCAGAGAATTCCCTACAAACACGCGCCCAGTTATGGGTATTTCCGAACCCAAGCAGGATGTATTACATTATATTGAAACTACCGGACCTCCGATTGCCGCTAAACGAAGACGCTTAACTCTGGACAAGCTTAAAGCCGCCAAAGAGGAACTTCAATACATGATGGAACAGGGAATTTGCCGTCCTTCAAAAAGTTCTAGGGTCAGTCCGCTCCATCTAGTTCGGAAACGAAATGGTAACTGGCGCCCGTGTGGCAATTATCGCCGGTTAAATGCAGCTACAATTGCTGATCGTTACCCAATCCCTCACATTCAAGGCTGTATGCAAGTTTTCGAGTGAAAAGCTATTTTTACAGCCATTAATCTTGAGCAGGTGTATCACAAAGTGCCCTTTAAGCCAGCTGATATTCCAAAAACTGCGGTTATTACGCCTTTTGGACTATTTGAGTTTCCGGTCATGACTTCGGCTTATGCAATGCTGCTCAAACATTCCAACGCTTCGTGAAGCAGGTGCTAAACGGCCTCGACTTTTGTGTACCTTATTTTGATGACGTCTTAATCGCCTCCTCTTCAGAGCAAGAATACCTTTCACGTTTGAGAACAGTTTTTGGACGTTTTCAAAGGTACGGTGTCAATCTTAATCCTTCCAAATGCGTTTTTGGCCAGTCAAGAGTATCCTTTCTTGGTCATGAAATTTCCTCTGATGGGATTCGACCCCTTCCAGATAGAGTCACCGCTATCCGCGATATGCCCGAACCATCTACAGTGAAGGACTTACGACTTAAGAAGATTTCTTGCTATGCTCAATTTTTATCGACGTTTCTTACCTCATGCAGCAACCATACAAGCACCTCTAAATTCCTTTTTGGTTGGAATCAAGAAAAACGATAAACGTGTTATAACCTGGACCGCAGAATCTCGCGAAGCGTTAAAAAAATGCAAAAATGATTTAATTTCGGCAACAAATTTGCAGTATCCTTCCGCATCTAAACCATTATCACTATATGTTTATAAGGTGAGGGACTCCCGCTTTCCTAGCATGCTTTCGTGGTGTAGTGGTTCTACACGCTAGGCCTGTACTCCAGAGGTCCGCGGTTCGATTCCCGGCGAAGGCGATTGCTATTTTTTCAATCTCTCTTGCTTCCAAATATCCTAATATCTCTACAGTGGAGCCCAAAATAAAAGGGGTGTTGAATGAGGATTCTCCACACCCAGGATTTGGCGATTGCGGCTCCTAAAAACCCCAGTCGCCCTTTAAATAGGGAAGTTTATAAGGTATTTCTCCCGCTTTCCTAGCGTGCCTTCATGATGTAGTGGTTCTGCACGCTGGGGCAGTACTCCAGAGGTCCGCGTTTCGATTCCCGGCGAAGGCGTTGCATATTTTTCATCTCTTCTGCTTCCAAAAAATAACCTAATATCTCTACACGTTGACGCATCAACGACAGGTATAGGAGCAGTTTTAAAAAAAAAAGATCAAGAATTATGGAAACCACTTTCATATTTTTCTAAAAAACTCTCACTAGCACAAACCAGATACAGCACTTACGATCGCGAATTATTAGGAATTTATGAAGCTGTCAAATATTATCGGCATATGCTATAGGGACGCGTTTTCATGATCTTCACAGATCACAAACCCTTAATCTATACTTTTCAGCAGCGTTCGGATAAAGCTTCTCCTCGTCAAATGAGACACCTAGACTTCATAGGGCAATTTTCAACAGATATCCGTTATATTGCGGGTTTGCAGAATATTGTAGCAGACATCTTGTCTCGTATTGAAGAACTAGCCGTTCCTTCGCCAATAAACTTTGCTGCCCTTGCGGATGAACAACACCGGGATTCAGAACTACAAACCCTCTTGAAAGCAAATCTTCCACCAATCTCAACTTGCAGCCTATGCAGCTGTCACCTGGAAAATCACTTTATTGTGATGTTCAGGATTCAAGATTTTGACCTTATGTTCCCTCCGTGTTTCGCCATGCCATTTTTAGTCAGTTACATCGTCTGTCACATCCTGGCATCAAGGCTTCAAGGAAACTGATATAGCAAAGTTTCGTATGGAATAGCACGCAAAAGGACATAGCCAACTGGACACCATCATGCTTGGAGTGCCAAAGATCTAAAATTATCAGACACACCACCAGCCAACTTAAAAATTTTAATTTGTCCTCATCTCGCTTCAATCACGTGCACCTCGACTTGGTCGGGCTCTTATATTTATTAATAATAATATAATACATGAATAAAATTAATTATTATGTATACATTTTTCTTACCTTGAAAATTTAGAAGCAAATTTATCATTTACTTCATCAAAGTCGATCCTTTCAAATTTTTCTCTTTCCACACTTAAAAATGCTAGATGACTTAGGGGATCTTGTCCCACCGTTGATTGTAAATATGTGAAAATTTATTTTAATTTGCTGAACGAACGTTCATAGTAAGTAGTATTTAAAGTGCGACTCTTATGTTTGGAAAAACATATTCTGTATAGATCTGCAGTGGAGTTTTAGGTTCTATTTCTTTTCTACTACGGAGTAACGTCATGCAGTTACATTCACTGCTCAAAACAATTAGGGTGTATTGTGGGTTCGGTATGAAATAACCATATAATCGATAACATTTTTGAACAAAAGAAAATAGAAGAGATTATAAAGGAAAATTATAACGTTTACAAAGTTGGGAATATGCAAATTTAGTCTGTGACGTCGAAAACTATGCGTTTTAGATAAGGAGTAAGGAACGACCTGCAGTATTCCTTTTTGTAATAGAAGATTAAAAACAATTCACATGCGTTGAATGCTTCGTAGCAGTGAATATACGACGTCTCAGCAAGATGACTTAGTTGAATCAGTAGCCAGGAAGGCCATCAGACGTTTACAGGAGAGTCAAACGCAATCCATTGTAGCGGAAGCGTTACGAATCTCAAAAAATGTCATTTCCAGATTATGGAATCGGAATTTGGAAACTGGATATATTTGAGAAATTCGGGACAAGGTCGTGTTATCGTTTTAAAATAAAAAGCGAGAGATATACGTGCATTTCGTTTAAATATATATCTCTACTTTGGAGAAATAAAGAAGTCAGAAAGAACGTTTTGGTTGATGTACTGCAAGCATTTTATTACACAAATCAAGAAAATAAATAATTAATTATATTACAATAGTTATTAATTTTAAATATATTTTCCAGAAATCGATCAAAATAAAAGCTGAAATTTTCCGGAAAATCTTGTTTGGAGACCATTTGGCTCCCCTGTACGAGCGGCGCCCGGGGCATCATGCACCCCCTTGCCCCCCTCTCGCTACGCCACTGATAACTGATAGGTTTGCAAATGCATCAGTTTTGGATTAAATTCAATTTTCAAATTGCAGAATTATAAATAATAAAAGGTGCGCAACAGTAGTTTTGGCATTAATAATGGTTACAGCTCCCCCTTCAAAATCAAATTCCATGCACGCAACTGTTCCACATAATAATATATAACTGTTCTCTTAATAGCATAATGACTATTACTCTCGCAATTTATATCTTCATCAATTATACTCAGCTGTTAATGAATGAAAGGAAATTAACTGCTCATTGAAATTGAGCGTAATCAAGGGGATTCATGAATTATACTAAAGGCTACTCGAAATACACCGAAACATCTTACTGATATTACTTATAACCCTTCTAATTTCTCTGCTGAATCAACTCTTAAATATCAATTGAAATGACGTAAAGTTTAAAAAAAAGTGCAAAAGTTTTAAAAAATAATAAACATAAGGAATGAAGTTATTTTCAATACTGGTAGAACGGATCAGCATTAGAATGATAGCGAGGATACCACACGTCTCAAACGCGTTTGTGAATACTTTTGGGGAAATACACTAAATAAATATGTTATTCAAAAGATAAAAGCCAGCGACGTATTTGAGTTTTCGAGGTGTCCTTGGCCGTCACGCATCGACCTAGAAAAGAAACTTAATGGCAAATAAGACTGTGCGTAGACTACCAACAGATGCATGATGTTATACAAGAAGAAAAAAAAAGAGGCAGTGGTCTGATTTCAAGGCTACACATCAGGTTATCAGTGGTTCTTCATATTTGGGAAGAACAGTTGACACTGGTGGTTAGAGATCTATACCGATCAACAGACACTAGTTTCTATCCCTTGGGAATGAACTATAGACACTGCAGTATTTTCTGAAATTTTGAATAACTTATGAAAACAATTTTAAGCAGGCCATACATTTAAAGAGATTTACGTAAGAAACATCATGTTTCTTAACAAACTGGAGTTCTAAGCGCAAAACTGAAATTATTCAAAGGTAAAGTTTCCAAGAGAGGCGTGATCTATCTTAGACATATTAATTGCACTGAATGACATGTAATTGACCCTGTAGAAATTAACTATATAAAAACTAAGTCGCGTCTTAAAGTCAAGCTCAATTTGGCACGTTCCAAAGACTGAACGTTCTACTTGAGATTTTTGTTAAACACTTTTTCTTCATTTTTATCGTTATAATTATCAGGGTCTATATCAATGGTTCTTAAATTTTTTCCCCCATGCACCCATTTCACCATTGCTAGACGATCATCCCTCTTCCTTTCCAAAACTGGAAAAATACACAAACATTTATTTAAATTTAGATTATTTTAATGTGTTTTATAAATTAAGAAAATTATGGAAAATGTTGATTCTTTCTGCCTACTCTGTATAAATCCTCAGAAAAAATGGCCTTTATATGGCCGCTATGTGTGAAACTCGTAATGATTCGTGACAAAACAACTAATTCAGTTTCTCTCCTGATATTTCATTAGCCGCATAATAAAAGTAACTGTCTGTAAAAATTAATTAGTAGGCTAATTAAAAAAGCAGGGTCTGCTCATTGTCAGAAAGCTGAAGACGAAGAATAAGTAATCTTGCACTTCATCAATCACAGCATAACTGAGCACAGGTATTTCTGTCTGGCAAAGTCATGATTACTAACTACCTTTAAAACATTAATACTACAGCTACCAGTGATCAAGACCATAAAAAATTACTGGTAGCTCTATTTGCTTTCGAATCTCCGCAAGTGGGTCGCCTACAAGGATAATTTTTCCCAATCTAAGTGAATACAAGTCCTCAGAAAGTCTTCCGCAAAGGTATTCTTTCTCTTAGGCAGATAGCTCTCGCGTGCTTTGATTTCCAAATAAGTACATTAATATCTTTCGTACAGAAAATTTAAACTGTGTGTTTGTCATTCAGTTTTTAAAAGATCATTCAGATACCCAGAAAAACAAATAGGTCATTTGAAATAATAAATTGATTGAAACTTCCATCATCATAATAATATTTGTTTAGAACAAATTGCATTCTATGGCTTAAATATATAAAGATCACGGAAAACGTAATTCATAGAACTTGGCTAAAATACGATAAATTATAACTTGATTTCTACAGCTTAGACGAGTAAAGCTAATAACACGGATTTAAAGCTAATTTTGAGAGTAGAAATATTATAAATATTCGATCAAGTTAGTAAATGTTTTCCTCATGTTTCCGTTGCAAAACGATGTTGCACATTTTGCATTCTTCACATACATAAAATGCATTATATGTGGAAGAAGAAAAAATGGAAAGAGATCATGTATCAAGATTTCTAATATTCTTGAAAAAATCTATAATAATTTAACAGCTTGACTATTCAGGACTAAGGCAAATTTCACAATACAGAAGGGTTTCTGATAAAAGCATAGAAGCAACTTTTAATACTGGCGGGAGAAATAAAAACAGATGAACTTTCAGGAAAAGCCCGGACATTAAGCTTATTTGAAAATACATTCGCCATTAGATATTTTTGGCATTTGTGAATTGTGATGAAGTAAATTATCTGCATCACCTTAAGTGTATGCTGTTTCTGTAAGCATATAAAATTAGTCAAATATTGCGGAAACTGGGAAAGTGTGCTTAATTTCAGACCAAAATATAGTGAAACCTTCGGTACTGCAGCTAAAGCGCACACCAGAACTCTTGTTCCGGCAACTGAAAACTTCAGCACCTCTAAGCTTCATCTGCAGGAATATAATAGTGAGATGAAATTGTGCATCATTTAAAGCTCAGTGCTCATCATAAAAGGGAAAGAGAAGAGAAAAAATGTCTTTAAGTAAGAAAAGCAATCGTACAAAAAGTATGTAAAAATTGTTTTTGAATTAAAATTGTAAATCCAGGAAAATTTAAACTCAGATAAGTTACCTCCCGGAGTTCGCTATTCAGCATATAAATCAGAGCTAGAGTTTTTCGCGAGATTGAGCTAGTTTGCTTTTATGGGCGACTTGACAATCTGCTTCTGCGAGGAGTGGGGGGGATGTGTAAAATCCAATGTGGATGATATATCTCTCAAATGATCCACATCTTGTGAATAAATGAAGCGAAATATAATAATTTCAATCAAAAAGCATAGTCATTATATTCATCAAGATAACCATGCCAAGGCTGAGGAGATTAAGATACCCACTTGTCTTACATTACAAAAAAATTATTTTAAATACTTAATTTTAATTTTGAAATCTTTTCTGATTGCGATCCCCTGCATATTTCATATTAGAAATCAAGTTCTGGTTATCCAGCTACTGAAGGAGATATACTCCTCTCTATATAAGTTCCTTATCCTGTCAATTTTGATTCGAACGAATTCAGTAATTAAATTCAATCTTAGTGAAATCAGTCAACCACTGAAAACGCATTTTTAAAACTAAAAATAAGAACACACGACAGCTGAATTTCAATTTAAGTTGAAAATTCTTTATTAATATTTACGGTAAGGGAGGGGTAGTGTTGCTCGGGATGTGAACAATAAAAACAGCTAGTTCTGGAAAAATATATATATAAAGAATTTCAAATTTTTATCACATAAATTCTTGATACGCTGATATTATCTTGTGCGACTTAATAAGACTCTCGTTGGCAACACTAAATAGTAGAATTTATTGTTACATGTCATCTGACACTGCACATTAGTCTTGATTAATTCCAGGCGACTTAAACGTTAGGTTGTGCTTATTAACGTACGAGAAATATTTATAGGATTTTACCATGTAAAATAACTTCATTAATCGCTCCCACAAAGTGAAAAGATATCACAAGATACAAGTTTTATGCATAAGAGTTTATTTTTCCCAGGAGTAAGAAATTACGTCTGTAAGCTATTTTCTTTGAACACTGGAATTGTTTTGTGTGCATGGAATTATTCTGAACTCGCTGAATTAACACACGGAATTTTTAAAGTTACAATTTAAATATAAATCAGGTTTTGAAAGACTATTTTTGTTATTTTCGCTGTGTTTTATCGCAAGGAGCAAACTGCGTCACATTTTGTGGATAACCTTGGAATGAATACCTGTATAAGGATATGTAAATCAAGGTCTGCAGATGACGCATATAGTTGTTGGATGTATTAGAGAGTGGAATGTTAAAGTGAATTATGCAGAATTATGTAAAGTTTTAATGGAATAAGATCGGAAAGGTGAGTATGCAGATGTCCGACATTCTTCCACAATTAACTAATTATATTAATATGAACATTTCATTCGATTTATGTATTAAGCAGAAGTCATTTTCCATATTATTTATTTTACTTTTACTTGAGAATTGATAGCTTCTGTAGGTATCTTCATGCAACACTGTGTAAGAAAAGAAGCAATCTATCGCACAAAACAATAAGGAAAAAATATTCAGACACAAGCGAAAACTGCCAGCAGTGAATCTGTGAAACGAAATTGAAATTCCCCGTTATTGGGATGTTTAAACGTTTTCGCTCAACCAGAAAATTTTAAGAGTAAATTAACAGCTATTCCATCAGTTTAGACTGAGTAAAAAAAAAAAACTTAGGTTGTTTTTAATTACAAAATTTTACGACTTTTACATTAAGATTTCAGGTTGGCAGTTTAAACACTACACAGCAGCTGTGTAAGTAAAATATCAAAAACGAAAACTTTTGGAAAGTAGAGTAATAGAATTAAAATAAAAACATAGAATAGTATTGAGATCTCGCTCAATCCCTGTATTCACGATCTTCAGTGACGTAATTAATGGCCCCGCTAAGTGTCGGGTTCTTAATGGTTTTCGGTAGCCTCAAACTGGCGGTCCGCGAATACATTTCAGTTATATAGTGTTGAAAAGATTTCAAGGTTTTCCGTATTTGAAGTCCGAGTTTGCATTATTTTCACTATTATTAAAAACGAACGTAAATAATAATCAGAAAAATCCGTACTTCCTTATGAAAGCGGCCCCCAAGATTGAATCGCAAATCGACCGAGCTATGTCATCGTAATATAATAAGGAAGTATCGAAAAATTCATAAATGGAGCTAATTGATTTATGATGCGATATAAATAAAATAATTAACTTATATTCTTTCTGGTCAAAAACTAAATATATTCAGTTACGAATTTATTTGCACTAAGAATTATCATGTTACGTGGGAATACATTTATATGTCAACGCTGTTTTTCGCGAAAGAAAAATAAAAAAAGAACCCGACTAATAAGTACCAACAATCTATAAAGAAGATACTTTTCAGTAATTATCAGAAAATTTATCAGAATCGAAATGCCATCAAAAATCTAGCTGTTAGCATAAAGTAATTTAAAATTACCTACAAACAAACATAGATATTTTAATTTATGCATTTAAAAAAAGATTAAAATAAGAAACTAGATTTTGCCCCACTTTATAATTTATTTGTTTTAGTTTACAATAAATTATTTAATGATTAATGAAACATGTTAGAATTATTTGAAATAAATGTCAGTCTGAAAATTTAATATGTTATCGGGACTGGATTTGGATTCCAAAATGTACGAATGTGTGTATGTAAATGCACATATGTATATATGCATAGACACACATACATTCATACTTACATATATACATACATTTCTGAACTCTGACTAGTTAACAGAACAATATTTTACAAAATATAACCACCAAAAATGTCCTGCAAATACCACACTATATTTAAATATTTTTAAAAAATTAAAATTTAATAAAAAAATATTTGAATTCTTCCCCTTTGAGATATTATTAATGTATCTTAGATATTTAGTATACAAAATTTTAAATATTTTTTTTTATTTTGTTAATAAAAAATGTTCATACCACTAATTTATATTATTTGTAATGGCAGTTATTTGTGTAATATTCAGATCTGGCACAGCTTCTAAATTCTCACATTTAGTATAACATATCCCATGAAAACATTTATGGCATAAATGTATTTAAGTAGTGTTTTCTGAAACAGACTTTTTAAACTGGCATGTATAAATGGCAATTATATTTATTTAAAAACATTTATAAATAGTATAGATATTTCACACACATATTTATGCACATACATATATACACATGTGCATACATATTTGATTCCAGCCCTGATAACAGATGTATATTGATATTTATAGTATCTTTAAGATGAACAACTAAGAGGTTTTTTTATATATGCTGATTATGCAGTTTAAACAGCAGATTTTCATTTAAATGAAAAAGACTGCATTTAAATTAATGTCTAAAAATTTTAAAATGATAAACTTGAATGAATGAAAATTAAAGAAGGTGTTTAACTATTTTAAGTCTTCCTAAATTCCCTTATTAAAACCATGAGTTGATAGAGGATTTAAATATCTGACATTTAAAAAATTCCTGTAACTTATGATGTTGATACTTTTATACAAACTATACAAAGTTTAACAATATAATAAATTTTTATCCACATTAGCTGTCTTTTCCTATACTATTAGCATACTTTTAACAAGAAGCATGTATGCAAGCAAGCAACCTAGTTTGTTGTCTTTTCCTACATCTCTGAAAACAGAAAAAAGTTGGAATGAAGAGATTTTCCTCTCTCTTTAAACTATAGAATAAATTTAAAAATTGTTACTACGTGCTTAAATTCAAATACCAGACCATTTTAATTTCAAAACTTTACATACTGGTTATGGCTTGTCCAAATTCTATTCCTTACATATCAATGTCAGTCATAACAGAGGATGGAAGGAAAGAGAAATTATGACTGCAAACATTTATTTACATACAGCTAGTTCTTAGACTAGATAAAACTTATATACCATTACGAATAAATTTAAATTGGAATAATGCACTATCAAATTTCACACAGAAATATTTTGCAGTTTTAATTCTTCACACTGATTACTAGAAAACTAGCAAAATTCAATTAAGTTTAGGGAAAGGTTAATTTATACATTTAATGAAATACATATTTTAAAAGAGCTTTACATTTTCATTTCTGACTGTATATCAAAAACTTCATTTTAATCACATTTTCATACATCTTGTGGAAAAAAAAAAAATAATGAGAATTAGAAATTATATTTTTTAAATTATATTATCTACTAAATGCAAGGGGCAAAACTGGAAGATGTTGAATTGATAATAAATAAAAACACAATTAGCAAAGCAAAAATTAAACAGTTTAATATCAAATTAGTAAAGCAAAGCATGCACAATTTACCAACATATAAAAAAAAAGAGAGAGAGCTCACCGAGCAGGGTAACAGACTGGCAAGATATACATATAATGGAAGATTAAAAAATGTGTAAATCATCTTTATAATTTAATTTAATAACAGCCTCTTAATTCCTTTTTATTTAAAAAAATTAATAACATTTCTGATTCATTGCATCATTTCTAGATAAATCTATGCATCAGAAACTAAACTCTGAGAACTGAAACTTTTCGAACCTAAACCCAAACCTTCTTCTTAGCGATCTTCCCATATTGGATTAATGCGCACTTCACTTCACTTGTCCTGTTGCTGCTTGGACATCATTTTCACTGTGTTCCTTTCCTATCACAATAGTATTGAAAAATGTAAATGTTCTGGAAATAGGCACGATTAGAGTGCCAAATAAATTGTGGCTTCAAATGTGAATTTAAATAAAAATGGAATTTAATCAGCCTCAACTGCCAACATCAGTACTTTTAAAATTTGTTTATATTAAAATATACAGTAATACACTGGCAGGGTAACAGACTGACAATATATATATACGAATTTTCAGCAGCACAGGGGTGTTTGTGGGACCCCAAAAAATCCCCTGAAACTTTCACGGACTTACATTTTGGAGTTTCGAGAAGGGGGGGGGGAGAGAAATGAAAAATTACAATTATGAAGTATTGAATGACCTAATTATAAAAAGTTCATTGAATTACTTTTTTTGCAAAATTAATAAACATAAATTTTCAAACATATAAACTACTACATTTTATGTAAATATTTTAAATTACCTGAATTAATTCTTTAAAAAAAATTATCTAATTTCTGCTGCTTTTTTTTATTTTTTGATGTTTGTGGGCTTGTCTTTCTTTTGTGGTGAACTTCATAATTGCAGGAAGGCTGACTTTTATTTTCTTCATTTACAGTTGAAGAAATTTCCTCGAGAACTGCACATGCAGAGGTAGAAGCAGTTTGCTTTTCTGCTAATGTAGAAGGTTTTTCAGAGACTTTTATAGGTGACTCATCTGAAATACATGTTTTTAAGTCCTCTTGATATGTTTTCCAACTTCTGTTCATATTCAGTAAGAGATCTTTGTGAATTGGATCAGTCATTGGATATTTTAGCCATATTTTTCACATGAGGTTTCTTTAGAAGCCATTAAATCATATTTAATAGTCTGCACTGCATCTAGGGAATCAATCTTAAGAGAGATTCTATAGTCAGTGACAAGTGTATCCATTAAGTTGAATGCACTTTCCACTAATGGGCTATGGAAGCAGCTAAGGCAGGCTTTGACCAATTTAGCCAATGTAGGATACTTATAATCATTTGTGAAATCATCTTTTAAATCTTTCTAATTGTATAATATCGTGAAATTCTCTTGCGTACATAAATAAAAAAATATTTCAATAAACTAAACGAAAATTTACACATGCATCAATAAATGAAACGAAAATTTTACACAGCGGAGAAAAAATAGTTGAGAAGCGATCAATGACAAATAGCTAATATGGCGAAAAATCCCCCCTTCTCTACTTATTGGCACCACGCCAGGAGAGATAAGACCTTTGAACCCAGAGTCACGTGATCCCACATCTGGTCGAACGAAGTCTCTCCCTTTTTTTCCTGCCGCGCCTACTTGCCGAAAAGAATCCAGAAGAGAATGTCCAAGAACCGGGGGAATGAGTCATAACTCCCAATAAGGAAAGAACAAAAAAGAAGTTTTTCCCCCTTTTCACGCATTATCGCTGTCTTTGGAAAAAGAAATGAAAAGTTTTCACCACACACACCGACCTTGCGTTTTCTGCTTTCAAAGCAAACAAAATTACCCAGATCAAAATAAATAATTCATTATTATTCCTTCCTTTTGAACGACGATCCCCGGAATTTCCGGGTATCGAAGTTCCCGGAGCACAAACACCCCTGAGCAGCAGATTGCATGAAAATATGAGCGAGATAATTTTGTTTGAAAATAAAATATTGCAATATATTGGTGCAGCTGATTGCAATGAAAAAGGAAGGTGCACAAATAGATTTTGTAGCAGTCCCAAATACAGACTTTCAATATTCTGTGGTATTATGTTCGTACTTATGAATGTCATACAAAAACATCATTCAAATGAATTCAAAAACAGTCAAAATGGATATTTTCATTGAAATATAATACCTGAAATTTTGGAAGGGGACTTTGGTGTGAAATTAATGCTAATGAAAATGGAATGGCAGAATAAAAAAAAAAAAATAAAAAAAAAAAAATCTTAATTTTAAAAACTAGAGATAAGTTGTTTCAGATTTATTATATCAGCATTATTTTTTTAAGTTGACCATTTTTAAGTTTATCAAAAATTCAGTTAAAATTTTACTGTAGCTGGCTACTAGGCTAAAATTCTATTAAGAACAACACAGTAGCTTTTTTAATTGTTAACATGAACCATCAACGGGGGGAAGAAGGGTTTCGTTCTTGACTACAATAATGTGTACTTTTCTGTTATCTGGACTAAAATCAGAAATGCATACGTAAATGTATGTATATGCACACATAAATACGTATGTACACACATACATGCATACATTTCTGAATCTGGTCCTGATAACAGAAAAGTATTCAGTAATGGTATATAACCTTAAAGATTGAAAAGGTTTTGGGAAATATATATTTTTTTGGTTAAGATTACATAAGTGACTTTAAAATTTGTCTTTTTATGGTTAATAATAGTTTGTTAAGAACAATAATTTGCAAATTTATTATGGGGATATTTCGCTCAAAATATTCAATAAGCAAAATTGTCCCATCAAACTTGATTATTTTTCAAAATAAATCAATAAATAACCAAATTGCTAATTATTTGTATTATTAATGGCAAAGCAAATAATAAATCTTTAATTACCCATTGCATTAAATAAAAAGTACAAGTGTGAAAACAAAACTGCAACACAACATTCATCTTTCAACCTCATAGTTAAACTATCATATTTATATCATGTTTTTCTAAGATTTAGATTACTAAATAAAAATACTGAATTATTAAAGAAATAAAAATCAACATCTGAAATAATTTTTTTATTACTCACACAATTCAGTAAACTACAATATAGAAGTTAATAATTTTTATTATATACATAAAAACATGTTGAATTCATCAGACTTCTTACTTCCATTACTTAGGAACTCGAATATAAAAATGAGAAACAATACTAAAGTGTATAATGAGTATATAAGTGCAGTATTCATTTACTCAGGAACTCTAAACAACAATGGAAGAATAATATAATTTTTCAATACAGAAGAAGTATGATGTAAATATATCTAAAAAACTGCAAATCTTATGAGCAATTTTTTTTAATTCTTAAGCAGCTAAATACAAAGCAACTGAAATTAAAAAGCATATTTTAGTTTTAATGATGGTGGCAAAATGTTATCTATATTAAACAAACAAAAAAAAAAAAAAAAAAAAGCTAAACCTTGTAAAAAGTTCAAATTATATGCAATAAAGAAAAGTAGTACTTGAAAGTATATTCGATCTAACGAAGCAACTTCTGCCATTAACCAGCTTTCAAAATTCTCTCTTTATTGCTTCTCTTTCAGTAAAATTCTCACTAACATTTTGCTTTTAAATTATATATTACAAAGCATTAATGTTTGTTTAGCTTTAGTACACTGAAAAATAATTTTACTACAATTAAAATAATTTTGAAGACCTGATCATAAAAAAAAAAAAAATTATGTACCTACATGTAACACTATTGAAGCATTTCCTAAATTGTGCTTTTACTAACTGTTATTTATATTGATGTAATATACAATGTACTAAAAAAGAGACAATGGCTTGGCCTCATTTTCTTTTTACATGTTTTGAAGTTAACTATTTAATCAATGTAATTTCTTAATGGTTTAGAATTTTATGAGAAAATAAATAAAGGGGGAAGAAAAGAGTAAATTGCTTCTAATGAAGAAAAAATTCTATAAAATGTTTAAACCCATATTTAATAACCACATCAGTGTATTTCAAAATATTTAAATGGGATACTTGAACATTTTAATGAAAAACGTTAACTAGCATTTCAAGGATTTTAACAATTGTTTGAGAATAGAATACCATTTTCTTCTTAATAAACAGCATTATAATCAGTGTTATCTTTTAATTAAAAAATTCCATGTTTTCTGTCCACAAAATTATATTAATTGCTCATAAACATATATATTTCACCGATTATCTGAAACTAATTATTAAAGAAAATTTCATTTATTGTTTCATTGAAGAACAAACGTAACATTTTTTTTACAACAGTGGTCATACCAAGATGTGAATTAAAAAAATAATTGAAATAGATTTGATTTCTAAAAATTAAAACAATATATATTTTAGAAGTCAAAACTGATATTAGCTTACAAGCAAATAAGGAAGCATTAAGTACTAATTCTGTTCGGTGTAGTGTTAGAACATTTCAGGATATGTGCAAGAAGTTTGTCCCGATAGCTTAAGATTTACTTAAAATATCTTCATATTTACTAAAATACCCATTACAAACATATATCTAATATTAGCAAAAATTCATTCTACACATAATATTTTACTTATGTTTTTATTGTATGAAAATGCATTCAGAGGAAATTAAAGAAATACCTTATAAAATTCTGATGGTGATCGATTTAAATACCAGATTTTTCTACATCTACTCTTCCATATTGGAAAGTGCTTATGAATAATTCTTGACATTCTACCCAATTCTTACAACACTCACTAATGAAATGTGATTTTTATAAAAACAGGATGTAAATTGGTGTAATTTTCAAAAAAATCTTAATATTACATATGAAACTAGAAATTACTCAGATATTTATACTTTAGTAAAAATAAGCAAAAAGGGACAGACACTAACAAAAAATCAAAAAATTATAATTTTATTGTATATGCCAGTGATTTTCAATGTATTATACAGATTTTAAAAAATATATTTTAGCTATATGAATTGGAAAGGGAAGAAATATTTCAAAACATATTAAATGATTTTTGATACTGAGAACTTTTATTAAAAATTCTGAATTATGATTTTTGCATCAGAAAAGTTTCATTACAACCCTGTTACTTTGAACCTTTTCACAATAATCAATGTACTGATTCCTATTTAATATTTTCCTAATACTAAATGCATTTTATTCTAATATAATCATTATCTATAAAGAAAAGGCAAGGGCTTGAACTATCATAAAATATTAAACATTTAAGGTTTCACTTGTATAATATTACAGCACTTATATATGTTCAAACAACATCAAAGCATCAAATCAAAAAAGACTTTTATAAATAGAAACTGCATAATAATCTTACTGCAGAAATATAAAAATCAAGAGATTTTTTCAAATGAAAGAACAGATAATTCACAAATAATTGAAATAAAAATGCAGATATTTTTTAAATAACTATGAATAACAAACAAAATAACCAGATTTAAAGAAATGAAAATGACTAATGAAAAATTGTTTCAACTGTTTAACGAAACAAAAAATTCTGTTATATTTCTTAAGTTAACCCAAGTTAATCATTTTATTTTTTAGTTTAGTTTAATAAGATTACTCTTGCTTAAACTTTTAATTTATTCATAAGAATCTGTGTCATTTTAAAAACACCAATTCCTTATTTTACACAGAATTTGTGTGGCCTTATAAAATAATGATGAAAGCACCTTTGTCCATGAAAATAAATAAATAATATTCTTTCTATACATAAGTACAAAACAATTTTTCTGTTTTTATACAATAAATAAAGCTATGTTCTCATCACATTTCAGATCTGTACTCAAGTATCGAATGCTCAAAATACTTCTGTACCAAAATATCTGTCACCAAAATTACCTGCAAATAAAAGTATAATATATGTTTAAAAGTGATAATCTGAGGACACTTTTCATGAAGCCTAATTATATACTTCATTAATTTTAAAATAAGCACATTAATGTTAAAAAGTAGAAACTTGCAGAATTCTCAATGATTAGTTGTTGCTACAGTCAGAAACTATGATTGAAATGCTTCAAAGAGGTATCATCCTTGACTTTTAATTTTTTAGCAAGTTTATAATCTTACATTTTGTCACACGATCAGATAAATAAATTTTAACACTTGTTTTGCTGCTGATCTGTCTTTAAATGTTTAACTTTCTACATAATACTTTTAAAAACCATGTAATGCTAATTAATTCATGGAGGGAAGATTCATATAGGTAAGATTAAATGTACTCAGAGAAAAGAAAACATAATTTTACCTATTCCGGGCATGATGTAAAATCTATCATTTACTTCAGGGTCCACTTCAGATGTCACAATTTTTACTTTTGGGAAAGCATATGCAATAGTGTGAACACCTGCAAAAGAATATTTAACTAGAAGCACATAATTTATTAACTGATAATGCCCAAAATGGCCATTTTTTAACATAATAGCAGGATCATTTTCATTTAGAAGAATTAAAAAAACAGGTAAAAGGAAGGTGATGAAAATAAAACCAAATTTACTGGCATCTTTCCCTACTAATTTTAGTGCTTGAAAATCGACAGGTAGGAAAATGTGTCATGTATAGTATTTAAGCACATTATGAAGCTCACAAATGACACACTAATGTTAGATTATGTATTTCACAAATCAAAGGCCTTGCCAATCAATGTATCAAAGGACTTGCCAATTTCAATCATATTCTTTTACTTAGATAAAATAATTTATTTGTCCATGCATTCTACATTGTTCCACAGTTTTCTAAATCATATTGTTTTTCTAATGTACACACAAAATCATATACTCAAAAAACTAAAAGAAAAAATATACAAGTACATACCATATCACTGGAGGCGCTAAGGCAACAAGAATCACCATAACACTCATAAATTTGCAGGACTAAGTTTCAAAAGATTAAATACCAAACCTTGTTCAGCTACAGGAGTGCAGATAACAAAAGAGAAGCTTATGCTCAGGCAAATGAGTTCTATATTTAAACCTTCGAAATTAGTCTTGCAAATTTATGAATAACATGTTGATTCTTGCTGCCTTAGCACCTCCAATAATCGTTTTTCAACATGTTAATTTATTTAATAAACTGTACATTTGACAGTTTCATTCAAAATAGATTGTAGAGTTAGTAACTGATAAAGTAGTACTATAGTAAGTTTTTTTTTTTTTTTAATTAATGCATACAAAATAAGATTGCAGCGTTAATGATATTATAACAAGTTTTCTTTTTTAAAATTATTTTTACATTCTATATCTTGAACTTTTGGAGATTACTTCCGAGTAGGCCTCTCCTGAGATTGTATAATTCCAGAGGCTCCCACTTTTCCCTCACTCTCTTGAAAGCCCCTTAAAATTTTGCAGAGTAGCTCTAATTACAAGTTTTCTTCTCTCTTTTTTTTTTTTAGTTATTTTTTATTTTTATTTATTTACTTTTTGTGTGTGTGCATGTGACTTTTATACTCTATATTTTGAACTTTTGGGAGATTACTTCTGAGCAGACCGCTCCTGATATTAATTCAAAGTCTCCCACCTTTTCCATACTCTCTTGCAAGCCCCTTAAGATTTTGCAAAGTAGCTTAAACATCCCCTTTCAGAACCCTCTCGCTCCTTTACAGTATTCCCACAGTACATCTGTTATTTAACTTTGTTATTTTAATACTATAAAACTATACACCGCAATGAATAAGATTGGAAAACTGTAATAAAACAAAGATTAGATATTTTATTGTTTATTTTAAATAACAACAATGATAACACATATTTCAAAGCCAAAACATAATGCTAGTAACATAACTAATTATTTTGAATATCGGTTTTTCTAAAATGGAAATGAAAAAATAAGTGAATTTATTAATTTATTGACAATGAAATCTAGAGCTATAATAAAATTCTAAGATTTCTCTAAATAATGTTGTACAGTACAAAGTCTGAAATCTGGACTTGTCGGGACTTTGGCGATTCCGGATTTGGGATTTTTTTCGATCACCAGTTTAAATCTAGTAAAATGGCATGTAGAAATTCTGAAATTAAAAATATGAAATTGTGATTTATGAAATGAAGTGTTTATGATCTAAAGGGTATCAAAATTTGCTAAAAAAAAGCTTAATATTTATTTGTTTACCTTATTAAACATCTCTTTCAATGTAAGTTGTTTAAGTCGCTTTGTTTTTTGTGCTAATTCTTTCTCTTTAATTCTGTAGACAGACAGACATCTCTTGTTCAGTTACATTGTTGATCTCTTGTTCAGTTACACTGTTAAGTCCTGAAACTGCTGTTTTGAGAATTCCGACTAACTTGTCAATCGAAATTTTCTCGTTTTCAATAACTTCTCTGTCACTTTTTTCACTATCAATAGCAGTATTTTCTGGATCTAGAACCATACTGATTTAGCCATTTATTAAGTGATTATGAGTGAGAAGCATTGTCATCACAATCAAAAACTTTTTTATATCATCTTCATTAATTACCGCATCTCCACATTTCTTTACAAACCTTAATTGGAAAATTTTACCTTTGTTTTACAATATCCAAAAACCTTTAAAATTAGCTGCTATCATCATCAAATTTAGCTATCCTTCACTATACATATTTGGCTTATGCATCATGAGCTTGGCGACCAAAGACAAAATGTTCCATTAAATTTTATCTTGCTTCTTTCGCACACTGAAACAATTAAGCCTGAATTGTATTTAGTTATTTATTATACTTGCGTCTATTTCTTGCACATGCTTAAGGCTTATGAGTTCTGAATAAATAAATTCCCACTTATACTTAAAAGCCTTATTGAGGGCCTGCGCTAGATATCTTACCGCCTGATGCAGTCTCTGTGGGTCCTAAAGTATGTGACTCGGTGCGGCCATACGAGCCCTGGCGCTAGTACTGGGTTTATGTTAATAACAAATTAGTTATTCTTAGTTCAAATAGCCCTAAATGTAATCTTTGGGTCTATGAGTAAGTAAAAATAGATTTTGTTGGAAAGAAATGTTTCGTAAATTTTTCCTCGTCAACAATTTTTAGCGCATTTAACTTAAATCTGTAATTATCGCCAAGCGTAATGTCAACATAAAAGGTTACCATACTCCTTTATTATTTAATTACTAACATAAAAATATTGTTTAGGCATCCCTACATGGGTTATTACTCAAGTTGTCATGTTTTGATAAACATGTGGTGATGAAAGGAAAGTATAATAACTAATGATCTGCCAGGTTGGCGTCAGATCAGCGATTTATCTATACAGAATGTTTCGATTTGAGATGTGTGCCAAGCAGATATGCAGCAATGGAGCCAAATTGCTGATCATACAAATTTATGTTAAAATGATTGTTTCTTCAATAACAAGGTATTTTATTTACTGTCGAAGTGACATTAAGATTAGAGCCTCTAGATGTTTTATTATGTGTGGAGGAGGAAATCAAATGCGCATTCGTAAAGCATATGAGAAAAACATTGTTGGTGGTTTTGAGGTCCGGATTTTAAGTCATTCCGGATAATGGGCATCCGAATTTAGGACTTTGATTGTACCACAGTAAACTTATAATTACATTAAAGTACTATATTTAAAATAAAAATTTAAGACTTGAGCTCAAAAATTTGAATGTACTAGTGCTATAGTTAACATTTTAAAAAAAAGTTGGTGTCACTTCAAAAGTCATCTGATATCTCACTGATCATTCAAAGACACTGTTTTGTTCACATATTCAGCAGCATCAAACTTTCAACATCTGCATGGTTTTACCACTTCTAGTAGATAACTTATGCTATAGGAAGCTTCAACCACATTTTCATCATCTGGCTGTTTACATAGGAGCTTTAGACAATCAGTGAATGTTTTTTACATAGGAGCTTTAGAGAATCACTGAAAAAGTTTAGTAGTTTTCCTTTGTAGCTGAGATGTTTGGTTTCTAAATGATGCAACAGTAACATATTTCATATTTCCATTTGATAAAACTAGATATCACACAAAGAGAACTGGGACTGTCCTCATCTCTTATGAATGAAAATTAATACTAACATTCATCAAAACACTTTTTTTTTTTTTTTTTTTTTTTGCCTAAGAAGGACTGCTGATTGGAATAAAACTAGCCAGCCTATCTTTTACCAGAGTAATAAGGCTTCATCCTGGCCCTCAGCTATTCTTTGGAAATACGTGCTGCATATGCCTTAAGAACAGTTATCATTGGTGACAGTTCTGTGTAAAAATCTAATTGTCGGCATATTTATTTTTATTTAAGCAAACCTTACATTTAACAATTGTGAAAGACAGTTGATGATTCTCAGTGTTAAAAATATTGGCTGCAAATTATTTTATACAATTGACTATGAAAAAGCAGAAAAGGGGGAAGTACATACCATGGAGAAGGAATTGAGCAATATAAAGGGTATAGGCCGAACTAGTGTGATAACTAATTACATTGTTTCTGCACATATTTTAATCTGTACAGCTACAGTGGCCTCTTTTTTTTTTTTTTTTTTTTTTTTTTTCTTTTTAATTCACTGACAAATTTAAACTTTACAGCAATTACAGGACTTGAACAATGGAACTTTATAAGTGAATATGAAATTATGCCTGTCTATAAAATTAAAGAGAAATCACATTGAAAGAAATGTTTGATAAAGCAGACAAAAATTGAGCTTTTTTAGGGAAGGGTGAAATTTGATTCTCTTAAAGTCATAGCTGCTTCATCATTTAAGATTTTTAATTTTATAATTTCTACATATCATCTTGCTAGATTTAAACTAATGCTCTAAAATCTGGAAAATTCCGAAATTTGGAATCGCTGAAATCTCGACCAAGTCCGGGTCTGTATTTTACTTACTTGACCTATTTTGACTATTCAACGCCATAATGCTCGTGGCTAGCACCAAACAGAATAATAAAAGTATTTTGTTTTAATACATTTTTATTTCCCACTAAAGTAACTTTTTTACAAGATGATGGAACAATGAAACAAGTATATTTTTAATTACAGTACATTCCCGATTATCCGTGGAATTGGGTGGCGCGACCGCCGCGGATAACAAAAATCACGGATAATCCGAAAAAAGCTAAAAAGGGGTATAGCAAAAGAGAAAACAGTTATTCCAACTTTGAAAAATGTATATGTACAATAAAACTTAAGATAAACAGCAGGAAATATTTAACTAACACTTAATATTTTAGTATATCACTCAAAACTAACCTAAAATGCATTTTGTTAATGAAAACAGAGAAGTGCTTTGTACTTACGAGAGGCGTCAAGAATACACAGAAAAATTAAAACATATGTACTATTTTAATACTGTAATGTATTATGTAATTACAAAAGCATAACTGTAAAATCAGTAAGATTAAGTAAGACGTATCAGTAAGATTAAGATGAGAGAGGGCCGTGGAGCAGGCACTGCAAGGGTGAGTAAGAAATCACTTACTCATCAGAGGAGAAGGTTCTGAGAAGGCCTGGGATATTTTTGCTATAAATAAGCCCGATGTTTAGCAAATTTAACGTTTCGCTCAGTTTTGTGAACATTTTTATTTTCTTTGCTTTACACTTGTAAAAAAAAAAACTTTGTGCCGCTGGCGCGGATGATCCGCTCCGCGCATAATCCGCCCGCGGATAATCGGAAGTCTACTGTATATTGATAAAATGAGTTTCCTAAATACAAAATGCAATGTCAGAATATTTAACTGAATTAAATTTATGTATTATCAATCAAAGCTATGTTGGCAGATTTTTAACATAACATCATTTTACTCATAAGGTCTACATTAATATGCTTACATTTTAATTACCCCTTTAGCATGCTTGTTTTGTTTTCAATAAATTTTCAAAGAATCGAACCATGCAAACAGTTTTAAAGAACAGCAATTTCACTGGAAATGCATGCACAAATTTTGAGCAACAAAAAATTCAAATGTTTAAAAATGCAGTGCAGTCTCATTATCTTTTAATACATCTTAACTCTGAGAAAAATATTAGTGCATATAACATTCTGTAAAACTGTATTTTTGAAATTAACACAATGATCTTTGTAAAATTATGGAACCTTCAATCAATTCAAATATTTCTTCCTTTATAAGATTGAAAAAAAAATTACTAAACAAAAATACCAACCAGACTCTGCCATGAGTAATGAACAAAGCATAATGTTTTCCTCTGGTACATCATGATCAAGAAGCACACGTATAGCCATCATTGCAGCAGCACCTGTAGCTACAGTTGCATCCATTAATATTATAAAATAGTCTTTAATATCTTTAGGCAAGCGAAGGTAATACAACTGCAATAAGTAAAGATGAAAAATATCATTATTAAAATATTTTTATTAAAGTAAGTCACTTAAATACTTGAACTATAAATATATTTTTGAATAAATTAATGGAACTTATAAAAAATTTCTTGAATTTTTTCACCTATTAGAAATTTTTCCATATTGGATAATATATTTTTTATAATATTAAAATAATGAACATATATTCTTTAAAAAAATTGTAGAAAAGCCACATAGCATGTAAATTCACAATAACAAAATTTGGGTGTTGGAAAGGCGTTAGCATACTTTTCATAGAGGAAACATACAAAAAGAGCAAAGTGTTCTAGTGCAACTTTCAATTAAGCAACACAGCGCCACATCTGAAACAAAGAAGCTTAGGTTTCCTTGATCAAAAACAAATCTCTATCATATCAAAATTACATTATTTTCCAAATATTTCACCCTCTGACCCAGCTGTTTTTCCTTATAAAGAAAGCTCTAGGGTCGACATTTTCAAACAATTCAAGCTATCCAGAAAGATATGAAGGCCAGTCTATAAAATACATCGACAAAGACATTATACTAATGCTTTCAAGACAATCAGAATTGCTGGAGTAATATATGTGTTCCAAAAGATATTATTTTGGAAGTAACTAGGTAATAAATTTTTACATTTCAAGTACAACTGCCCTAGAACATTTTTAACGAACCCTTTTAATAGAGGAGTACAAGCTATCATAACTATATGACTGAAATTTGCTGAAAATACAGTAGTCTCACTTATCTGACATAAGAAGGCAGGCAGAATGTCAGACAACAGGGAGGTGTTCAGAAAAGCCCATGTCAAACTATGTTATAATTTTTACACATTATAAGCCTAATAATCACATTTTAGCATCATTATGCCAATTTCTGTAGCTTCTCATTGCTCAATATATCTAAATGCAGTTTTCTAGACTTCCAACTTTCAATTTCTAGCAAAGATGCATTTTTACATCCAGTTATATGTCGCACAAAAGGTAGAATGTCCCCCCCCCCCGATTTCACCTGCAATTTCTATTTTCATACTTTCATGATCTGAGAATTAGTACAAAGTTCGTAATCTAGACGTCCATTATCCGGAATGATCTATAATCCAGACCTCAAAGCCACAAACTTATGCATGCACGTAAAGCGTTTACGCATACGCATTTCATGCGCGCGTCCGCTATGCATGCGCGTAAAGCCAGTAAAGCATTTACCCATGCACGCTTCCGATAGTGAAGAAAGTAACAGAGAACGTTATTGAAACGAAAAAATTTCGATTGACAAGTTAGTCGGTATTCTCGACATAGCAATTACAGGACTCGAACAGTGGAACTTTGTAACTCAACAAGAAATTATGTCTGTTTATACAATTAAAGAGAAAGTATTAGCACAAAAAACGAACAACTTAACTTACATTGAAAGAAATGTTTACTAAAGTAAACAAATAAATATTAAGCTTTTTTCTTTTTGTAAATTTTGATACCCTTTACATCATAATTGCTCTTTATTTCATAAATTACGGTTTCATATTTTTAATTGTATAATTTCTGCATACCATCTTACCAGATTTAAATTGATGATCTTTAATGCGGAAAAACCCCTAATCCAGAATCGCCGAAGTCCCGACAAGTCCGGATTATGGACTTAATACTGTATTATAGTCTTTACATCAGCCCAGGCTCATAGAACCTAATAAGAAACATTCTTTACATTGATGCATTTCAATTATGCCCTTCTTCAGTTTCTTCTCTCACCATAAACAACAGCTTCCTGCGATAGTTCCTTATTATCATTTCCACAATACCTTGATCCATACATTGTCTTATGGCAATGCCTCCAGTGTAACTACCATAAGACAACATATGGATCAAGGTATTGTGGAATGCAATTGCCTTAATGTCACCATTATGAAATTCCTTGGCATCAGGGTGTGTTGGAGCATTATTTAGCAACAAAACAGCTTTTATGGGTAAATCATTTTCCTTAAAAAACTTCTGTGTTGAAGGAATGAATTCTTAAAGAGACAGTCTTTAAAAATTTCACTGCTCATCCATGCACTTTTCTGACTATAGTATTTTACAGGAACAGCATTTCTTGAAATTGTTTGTTTTAAAGACTCTGGGATTTTCTAATCATTACAAGGTCCATTTTTACTGCACACTAAAATTGTCAGCCTTTCCTTACAGTGCTCATAGCCAACAGCTGCCTCTTCAGTTCATGCTACAAGATTCTTACTATGTAACATTTTGTAATTAAAGCCTGTTAAATATGTGATCATCCATTAGACTTGTAGTTTCAATGAATTCTTGAAATAGTTTTTTGAGTGCTTCCATTGTTTCTTCAAAATTCAGTGCTGAAAACTCAACTGGCAGACACTGTAGTGTTCCTTCTATCAATGTGAAATCTGAATTGATTTCATTAAAATTTTTATAAAATAAAAATAATGAAAAAAATATAAAGAGGTATGGACATTTCATAATTTTCCTTGCAAAACAATTCTATTAGCATTTTTCACCTCAGTACACTAGTGCTTCATAATTCATCAAAACTCCTGAATTTTTTGTCATGTTTTTTGGAGTATTGTAAATTAAAGGGAGTGGGGAGAATATATATCTATGTTCATACGAGCCTACAAGGACTACTTACACCACTAGATGCCATGTGCAAATTGCTAAAAGCACAGTACTGGACACCTCTCTAAATTCCTACCTCAATGAATTCAGATGGGATGTCGATTGCATGAAAAGACGCAAATATTTTTGAGAATGTTAAAGGAAACCAGCAGACAGGTTTTAAGCCTCCTGTGTAATCCCAAATTAATATGGTAAAATTTATATTGTATTTGTCTTGGTTTTATATATTTATTTTGGATTTAGTAAAATAATCATTTGTTTCAGATGCATTATGTATTGGTAGGCTCGCTGCCATCTAGTACTTACAATCTGGCAATTAATTGGGTCCCGATTAACAGAAAAGTACCGTTTTCCAGAAAGAGAAAGTACCTAAAAATATTCAAAAACTCAGAACTAATTTTATTTAAAATTAAATAGCAGTGCATAATCTCTTTTTTTCATTTATCAGCAAATTTTTTCTTAGAAATGAATTTTAGAATATTTTGATAAATAACGCTTTCAACAGATAATAATGTAAAAGATGATAATTATATGTAAATCAAAAGAGAAAACTTGAATGTCACCTGGCTAGCTCAGTCGAGAGAGCATGAGACTTAAATCTCGGGGTCATGGATTCGAGCCTCATGTTGGACTTTTTTTTTTTTTTAACTGGATTTGAATTCATTTAATCAGCTGCAGATTATATGTATATATAGTTCTTTTATTTTGCATTTTTATTGTCAACATTCAAAATTTTCCACAGCATTAACTGCACTTTACTAGTATTTTTCATATGGTTTTATTTAATTTGGCTCTCAGCTGATTTGCTTGGGTTTTAACGATTTCTTTATTTGGACAGAACCCAAACATATTTATGGCTTGTCTTCTAGTACCTCCTGGATTTCTAGAATTTTGTGTCACAAGCAGCAGAATATTATTTTAAGATATTTATTATTGTGACGGAATTATTATTAGCCCAAAGGGACAATTTGCCCAGAAGGGCTATAAATTTCGTTTTGACATTCTGTAATGGTTCGCTGTAAACAGCATTTCACTTTTCAAATTGTTGCCACCAAATATTAGAACCTTGCATTATATTTAAAGAAATTAAATTAAAAAAATTAATAAAAAAATCTGAAGGCTAAGATTTTATATTACCTTTATTTATCAAATATCATGTTCTTTGCACTTAAACCATAAAATTCAATTCAACAGCAATGTTCCAAAATATTTAAAAGGGCATATCTTTAGAATTTCTGATACACAGTCTTGTGCAATGGAAAAAATTCCTCTTCCCCGGATGTCTCCCATCCTTCACTTCTTCCTTGGCATGTCTATTCACCAGAACAGCTAGGTTCTGAGCTTGTCTGTTTATGCGAATTGGCAGACCATTCTCAACTATAACGGCTAAAAATTCAACAGTGTGTAAAACTGCATCGACCAACCCCAAACACACAACATTTCTTCCTTTCTATGCTGAGCTATCTTGTGCAGCAACACACAACTTAATTCTTTACATTCTGCAGATCAAATGAGTTTTTTTTTTTTTTTTTATCCCATAAGCATCTATGTGATAAACATGGCTTTGATAATTCTAATCTTTCATAGTTTTGCACTTTTGATGCCAACAACATATATATTCAACAAAAATGCAAATTATGGGATTTTATTGCAGTAACACCTAACAAATTCGAATATTTTTTCAAAAAATATATATATTTGCTAATTTATAAATTATCAAGCTATGCATATGTTTGACAAAGAAATAACATATCTAAAATATTTCATACTGAAAATCTTATGAAAATAAATAAATGAAATAAACATACATGAAATAAAATTTTTCAAAACAAAAGAATGAGTTGAGTCTGTAAAGTTACAGAATTTTTAATTCAAAATTTGAAGTTGAAAATCTTGTCTATTAGATTATACTTGCTTAGAGCAAGGGCAATTCAAAAAATGAGAGCAAGTTAATTATTACCTCAGGCTCTCCAGTATCCTGATTAGTCTGAATTAATATTTTTCCTAATCTGACATCTTTTAAAACATCACAGAGAGCCTGCTCCATAGTTTCACCAGCACGCAATATAGACACACCACATATCTAGACATAAAGAATAAAAAGTGAATTTAAAAGAATAAATATATTAACTATCCTCTAACCATTACGTTTGATAGCTTTGAACATATAAGTTTTGGAGAAAAAAAAAAAAAAAAGCAATATTAAGAATCTAAGAACTAAATATGAAAACTGTTCAACGTATAGTACAAATATATGGATGCATTCATGCACAATCATTTGAATATCTGTAAACTCATCAATGTGTTAGATAATAACAATGCTTGTAAGCCTGCATTTAAATTCATAGGACAATGGAACTTTTGAATATTTGTACATTTCAGGCCCATAATCATGAATAGCATGAGAACTGATGGATAAAAGAAACTTTTTTTCACTATTTTTTTATAACAAAGACTTGCTTTTAACATAATACAATATATATCACAAATAAAATCAAAATTGCAACTGTGAATTGGTCACAGTATATCTTCTTGGACTATTTATTGTATTGTAAAATAAGTAGTCAACAAAATAAAAATCTCTACCAACAAACTGATAAACAGGGAATATCTCTTATTTTCCTAGTGTGCTTCATTTTCAGCTTAATATAGAATAAAAAGGATGTATGGCATTTTTTACTCACAACAATAACTAAAATGCATGTATTAAAAATGCAGCACTTGAGTCCTACTGGTATATGATGATTTACGAACTCCCTAGTAAATTCATAAACAATATGATACCCACCAAATATTGAATTCGCATAATTTTTTGGTGGAAACAATGAATTAATTGTCAGAATAATACATTTTTCTCTGAAGAAATACCTTTTTATTTCAAATACTATAACAAAAGAACCGTGTTTTATTGTTCAATGTTTTATAAACATGCATGATCAATATATATTCTAAATTTAAGTATTCATGTACAATCATTCCATATATCTGTGATCTCATAAAATCACATATTATTTCGTTGCTACACACTGCTACTTTTAAGTGTGATTTTTAATAGATTTAATCTGGTCCATCAGGTTGCCCCTCGATGATTTCAGATAATAGAATTTAACTGATGTAAGGCAGTTATGGTTATTTGGATTACTGTAAAGCACACTGCCTAAGGATGGATGATTTTTTTTGTGGGAAACTGGTTCATATTCACATTATACATATGAAAAAAAAAAAAAAGAAAGAAAGAAAGAAAAAAAAACTACAAAAATTCCCACACGAGCAGTCCATTTGCAGAGATGTGAACTGAAGTTGAACTACAGCATTCAGCAATCTTACCGCTCAGCTGGTGGTGGGTTAACTGATAAAGAATGATGAATAATCAAGTTTATATACTTTTAAAAAATAGATAATTATTAATGAAACTAGATCAACAAAGATTAGTATTAAAATTTTCACCAGGTAGGGAAATGGAATTCATACAGCAACTACCCTAATCAGTAAATTAAAAATGCTGGCTACCATATTGTTGAGGCTGGGTTTGAATCCCAGTGAAATCTAGTAAATATATGATATATGCGTGAGACTTAAAATACTGGCAAGCCAGAAGTCTTCTCAAGAGGTTTGGTGATAATGAAGGAGGGGAAACCTTTAGATCCATCCTCTGGGGTGCTATCCATCAAAATTGGGACAGACAGAAGTTCTATTTTCTCATGGATTTAATTCAGCCATCCCTGTTGTACACCTTGAGCAACGTTGGTAATAATGAAACGGCTAAATGACTGAAGACCATTCCTGATCAATACGTTAAATAGTGTCTTAACAGAGTACCTACTATTTAATGCTTTTAGTGCAACAACAACGAGTTGCTGTTAAATATCGGGTGACAAATGAGTCAATGGATTCTCTTCTGAAATATCAAAATACAGATTAAGAATGAAAGATATTGTTTAAATTGTAATAATGATATAAATTTTACAGAAATAAATGATTTTGTTAAATACTTTTCAGTTTAATTTTGAAATATGATTACTGTATTTTCCATCAAAATTTAAATTTATTCATTCAACTGAAGACTACATCAAAATAAGCAGTGCCTAGTACATGCCCAACATCACAAAAGTTACAGCTTAAGAGATTAAATAAAACAAGCCTGCAAAATTTGGGTTATGTCATGTTTTTTAAATTCTGTTACTTGATTCCTATGTATATTTTAGCACTGAATCTGAAAATGATAATTCATTTTTCCCCATCAATTCTGGGTTTTTAGGAAATTGCAACTTTCAAAATTTGTAAAAAGTCAAAAAATTGCAAAAATGTGATACTTTAAAACAGATTTAAAATGCTTTTGATACTTACGTACTATCGCAACCATCTTGGCGCAGTTTGGCGATTTTTTACGGATGAAAATGAAAACGTTGCTTAGGATGTGCAAGTTGGTGGTTTTCGCGCCTTCTTTTATAGAAAGATTCCCAAACTATCTATATTTATAGTAAGTTTGGTAAACAGTATCAACATAGGAAAATACAGCATACTTTAGCAACTTAAAATAAAAATTTGTATTATTGAATAAGGATTATGTCATGCATTAAAAACATAAAACACAAATCTTCTTTGCATCTTCCTGTAAATTGTTTTCGGAGGGGAGCCATTCTTCTTCACCCGAAGTACACAGGGATCTGTTTTCGTTTAGAAAAATATCAGATAAATGCAAAGACTCGGCTTCGCATAATCTTCGGGAACAGCGGCTATCTAGAAAACTCATTTCCTCGTTGTTCGCTTTAACTAGAAAGTTGACACTTGGAATACAAAAAAATAGAACGCACACGAAAATGGTGGCGTTGCTTCAGTGAAACGATTATTATGAGCATGGTTGCCAGAAGAATGGTTATGTGCATGGTTGCCAGTTTTTTTTTTTTTTTTTTCTTTTCTGAAAATGTGGCTACTGCTACTAAGATGGTTGCGATAGTACGTAAGTACCATGCTTTTTTTTAATTTATTCTTTTTTTTAAGCTTTGCTTTGTGCTTTTCATGTTCTTCATGGACTTCATCTGTGCAATATCCAACAATAGTCAGCCATCACTAAAGTAGTCCATTTTCTTTGATACATCCTTTCCATTTCTTGATAGTCTTAATCTTACCCATCTTTTTCCTAATGGCACTCATGATTTAATGTTCAGATCTTTCTCACTGTCCAGAAACTTGGTTTAAAGGCTTCCTGGGCTTCTCTTTCTGTAATTTTTATTTGTTTCTAAAAATTACCATCTTTGAGCAGTTTTCTAATATTGGGACCAGTAAAGACTTCTTTTAGTTTTGTGGTTGATAAGAGTGGAAAGTTGTCATGTATTTAAAAACTGACCTTCTTTTGGTAAGGCTTTGACAAATTGCTTCATGAATCTGATACACAGAGGTGAAAGGAAAACTATTCAGATCTATGAAAGCTTTCGTAGCACCTTCAGGATCTAGGTTCTACTGAAGCTCTTTTTGGCCAATCATTCCTTGTCAAATAATTTTTCTGTCTCTGCAAGCCCATCCACAAAAAACGAGGAAACTTTGTGTACCCTCCTTGCTTTTGTACGAGCACTGATATTATTTTTGAGATTGGCACCTGTAATCCACTTATGATCATCATATTTAATTTTATTGAGAAAGAATACAAATCTTTGTTCAACTCTTGTACTGTCTCCGACTCAAAAAATTTTGTTGATTCCCTTAGGGACGTTTAGAGGTAAGGGGAGGGGGGGAAGGGTATCAAATGCCCAATGTATCTCTTAATATTTCTTAAAAAGCAATTGATGGAAACAAATGAAAAATGCAATAAAATAAAAAATAGGCTCATTTATAGATATTATCATTTGAAAACTGAAGGGGGTCAATGGACCAGGGCTGTGGAGTCGGGCAGATTTTGAGGTAAAAGGAGTCGGAGCTGGAGTTGCGAAAAACAGGTCAACTCCTTCAGTTTTTGTTGGACAGTTTTAATTTGAAATGAAATCAAAATGAATTGAAAAAAAATTAATGACAAGCTGAGTTATTATTTTTATTTATGGACTATATACATTAATAGTTATTTTCTATTTTATTGACATATTAATAAATAAATATAAGGGAGGAGGATGGATGTGATAATTGCTATTAGTGATTAAACTGATTCAATTAGTTACAAATTTCACTGGTAAATTTAGGTAAGTAGCAATAGCAGCAAGAACTCCCAAAATTGATGCCATTCTTAAGAAGCGAGCAGGAAAAGGAGCAATTATTGATCAAGCAACACGATAAGGAAGCACATATTTGATGATAAAGAGGTTGTTAGAATTAAGAACTTTTTTAGAAGATGTAGACAACCCTAATGTTTCTTCAGCAGAAGGACTGTGGAATGATCTTGCCAAATTGGAAACTCCCATTTCTACATACATAGCCACAAAAAAGCTGCAATCTGAAGAATTGGCAGGAGGCGAGAAGGGAAGAATGTGATTTTATTCTTTCTAAGATGGAGGATTTATTGCAGAAGGAATCATTTCTTCAATGAAGAAAAGAGAAACTAGTTTGCTAAACGATGAGATCTTGCTGGATTCTATATATGTAGATCTGAAACACTGGATTTTTTTGGATGACGAACAAACTAAAAAGGCAAAGAAAGCCATCTATGAACTTTCATTAAGAATGAAATTATTCTCAGAACAATTAGAGAATTCGAATCAGCACAGTCAAACTGCAGACATTGCATTTGAGTCTCTATCATCCTCTTCCAGTGATGAATTAGATTTTGAGAAATATTTTTGGATAATATTGAAAAGGCTAATACAAAGCGAATGAAAATAAAGAACCAAGAGCCTAATATAAGATAGAAATAGATATAAAATGACAGATATAAAAATACCATTATAGATATAAAATGATAGATATAAAAATATATAGAAATAAAAATGATATAAAAATGAAAAAATACAAACAAAATTTCTACACGGCCTTTGAAGAAATAGAGAAATAAGATTGCACTTGCAAGACACCTCTTTTAAAACTTATAAAAATATATCCTGAAAAGTTAGCCCTAACACTAACAGCTCTTCCTACTACTCAAGTTAGTTTGGAAAGACTCTTCTCCGCTCTGAAGTTTATCAAACCAGATCCATGGCCCTCCAACAAAGATCCTGCCAAAGCTAATACTCTTCCTTAGAAATAACTAATGCCAGTTTTTTCATTTCATAATAAATGCTAATTAATATAAATAATTTGCTATGCCTTCAGTTTTTTCTGTAGCATCTATTACTTCTCTTACATTAAAAAAACAAGCTGTAACCCATGTGTATATGTTATATATATATATATGAGGGAGTCGGAGTCAGAGGGATTTTTCCTTCCGACTCCACAGCCCTGCACTAGACCCATTCCACACTCCATGAGACCCCTCAACTGTTTTGCTATGAGAATGTTTAGTAGAAGCCGAAAAAAAAATACATAAAAAATACAAGAAATTGTTTTATGCCTATTTTAAGTCTCATATTTTTCTAAAATTAACAATTAGTCAAACATTTTGGCAGGATGGTAAAAGGTGATTTTTAGATTCAGTGCTAAAAATACATAAGAATCAATTATCAAAGGTTTTAAAACAAAAACCACCATGGCATGCTTGTGTAGCTGGAAATTTATATTACATTCAAAAGCAATTTTTAGTTCCATCCTCCTTAAATATATAAAATTATAAAACAGAGCATACTGGTACACAGAATTAAGTTAACACTAAAATGCAAAATTAATTTACAAAGAAATTAATTAGATTCATACAAATAATTTGTACTCAAGTCAGACTATCTTACATAGAAGGGCGACCATAATGTGGCTTTTATGCAGATAAAATACATATATGAAATACCGTAAACTATCTTTACTCAATGTCCAAAAGAAAGCTATTTATTTCATTTCTTTTACGAAGTTATTAATAAACAAACTGATCCATGTCCAAATGCATTTATTTTATTTGTTGTTAGTTAAGAAACTTAATGTTATTCATAAACATAATAAAGAAAATCTTTAAAAGTTAGTCTTGTTTGTGGAAGCTTTACAGGAAGGATCTGCTGAATTTCTGAATCATTAGTAAGGGTAGAAAGTAAATTGGAGTGATTTGTGAGCAGCAGAAAACCCATAACCCATGTAATGCATCAGAAACATTTAATATGATACACAATTGGACATAGGTAAAAATAATTTAAATGAATCAGGCACAACTTAATTAATCAGTCACAGCTCGGAAAAGGATGTTACCTATACAAAATTTTGAAAATCCATAAAACTTCAGGACAAGTTATACAACTTGCATGCTACGGAATGAGTACGCAGGGGATTTATGAGATAATTCTGAGGCAAATGAAAAACGATTTGAATAGCTGTGGTACAGATTTAAGAAGAATCTGAAATTTTATCAGCATTACAAAGCTGCAATAGATCAACAATTACAAGAAGGTATCGCAAAGTATTTAAAAACTGAAGAGTATTTTTTATTATATCGAGCTGTACCAATTATGGGCACCTCTTATAATATATCTCAAGCATGCAAAAGTAAATGAAAATTAAAAACCTTTTCTGTAGCAATTCTTTTCCCTTGATAAGGAATTCCTTGTGGAGTATCAACAGTAACAGCCTACAAGTGAATGAATTCTGTTAGTTTATGGTGATAATAACAACAGGAACAATACGAAAATTGTATTAAAAAAGAATATAATAACAATAATAAAAGAAAAAATAAATAATGCAATTGGTACAAGTATATGACACATATTTATTGAATCTAGATGATAAATTGAATTTTAAAAACACTAAAGGGAAGGTGAAAAGTTACTATCTGTTGAAGAAATTTTTGATAAAGCAAAAATCAATAAAAAATGCCACATTAAATCCAGACTTCATATCTATGAATTCATTTCAGGAACTAGTTAAATATATTGAATGATAAAACTAACAGTAGTTAAAAACAAGAAAGCAACCATCAAAAATAGTTATTAAAAAAATAATTTGTTGTGGATATTATGAGAAAATATATATTTGAATTTCCAGATCGTCTACAGCACCCCTGGATTTGATTTAATGGTGTTTCTTCATAAAATATTTTGATAAGATTTATTTTGCTAACTGGAGTTCTAAGTAATTATGTAGACTACTTGAGATATAATCTTAAGCATTTATTTCATTAACTAAACATAATAATTTCTTATTATTAAGAGATTTTCCACAAGAACAAACAGAAGAATTTAACTGATGATTCTTAAGTACAGCTGAAGCACTTATGTATTATACTTAGAAATACTAATTTCCAAATATTAATACATTACATAAAATATGTTTAAAAAATGCTTTAAAATTTTTAATTTCAAAATCAAAAAAGAGATCTGGTTTCTTGATTAAGAAAAGGAACTTGACAAGCTAACAGCACAATACTCCACAGACGACATTCTAATGGATTTCTGCTTGCACATTTGCTGCATAACTGTTTGGGAGACAACCTCAGAAACACCTATGCAGCAAGTCCTTCTCCAAAAATACTAAACTCGTAACAAATCTACAGTTTTCTTTCGAATAAGCCATAAGCCATGTGACTGCTGATATGCCTTCAAGAAAACAGAAATTCAGTACTGGAGCACTTTAAAGTATATCAAAGGCAAGACTCGTACTTTTTTAATTACAAATGAAATAGTCAATCAATATGAATGATGCGCATGAATTTTGGATTATCAAGATAACAAAACACACATGCTTACTAAAGGATGAACTCCAAATATTTATAAATTACTTTCTTTTAATAATTAAAAAGTAAAAGAAATGCAGAATTACTACACATTGCATCTTCAATCTTCAGCAAAATTTTTGATCTACAAATAAATGTTTTTATGTGCAATCAAAGTAATGCATATTTAGAGAGTTAATAACCCAATATGACCAATTACTTGCATACATAACTACTACTAACATTCTATTTTATATCCCTTTATACATGACAAGAATAACAATTCTTAAACAATCTAGAATAATTTTAAGTATAAGAGAAAAACAACTTCTACTGTGTAATACAGTCAAAAGTCTTTAATCCGGACTCGTCGGGACTTCGGCGATTCCAGATTATCGGTTTTTCCGGATTATAGATCATCAGTTTAAATCTGGTAAGATGGCATGCAAAAATTATAAAATTAAAAATATGAAACCGTAATTTATGAAATAAAGAGCAATTATGATCTAAAAGGTATCAAAATTTAAAAAAAAAAAAAAAAAAAAAAAAAAAAGCTTAATATTTATTTGTTTACTTTATTAAACATTTCTTTCAATGCGCATATGCATAAAGCATACATTACGCATAGTCGAAATTAGAAAATTGCAACCAGAAAACTATTGATGTGTACTCGTGATATTTATAATGACGAGGAATTTGATTTAAATCATATCAAAGACGGAATACATGGAGATTAAATACTACATTTAGTAAGGAATTATAAGCTGAATAAAATAAAAACATCTGCCCTGAAGATAAGGATAGTGCTGACAGATCAACTTCCAGTTCATTGCGTGCCGCGACGTCCCCCCCCCCTGCAGAGCAGCATGAAATTGATAAACAGACTTTGGAATGTTTAGAGAAACAAAGGATATACCTTTATCCATTTTTTGCAGCAATTCCACTTTTTGTTTGATGGACATTGAAACATACTTTCGTTTTGTAGATCCTTTACATATTAGTAAATATATATCGGAAATTCTATTTGACATAATCGAAAGTTTAAGCTTACTTTCATAAAACTGCTCTAACAGTCTGCAAAAAATAATAAGCCGGATCTAATTCGATGATTAAGAAACAATGCAATCTGCAACAGTAACTGAACTAAATAATTAGATAACTTTAGCTTAGCTTATACCATCCGTTATACATTAAACGCGCATGTGTAAACATATTATGCACATGCACATATGCATATGTAAAAGTATTACGCGCATGCATAAATGCATTATGTGTTGACGCATGCGCAGAAAGTTTGTAGCTTTGAGGTCCAGATTATAGATCATTCCGGATTAAGCCTTTTGACTGTAGTGCAAATATTCAGAATCTTTATTACCTCTAGAATTCCTTTATTTCTCTCTAGTTATTAGAAAAATGTGTTAAATAATTGGTAATTATTTAATATATAGCTCTTAATAAGTATGCATATTTAGTTATCATACACATCCAAAATTCATGCTTATTATTTCTTTCATCAAGGCACTGGCAACCTTTTTTTTGGCTGCAGGTCAAAATCAACCAAAGCACGTGTATTAAGATGTTTTAGTTCAGAGGCATTTTCATTTTAGAATAGTCGTCATAATTAGATAAATTTTATTGAGTAAATAATCAAAATATGCTTTAAACATAAAAATTAAAATTCTAATTATTATAAAATAAATATAACTGGATGAATTTTATTTTTATCTTCGGTATCAATGGCTCCCTTGATGTTGAACTTGTGATGTCAATACAGTTAAGCCTGGCTTATAGTAAATCATCTTAAGACAAATTCAAGCATCTAAATTTTCGGCAGTTAAGCTGTTCACTGTTCTTTAAAAAAATTTCATGTACAAGAGTATTTGCCTGCATTTGAAGTTGAATCAAATGCAGACAGAATTGTAAAGCCAAAGTCTGGGAATGATGGATAATGAATCAGTGTTGCCAAACTTATCAACTGCTCCTTGAAATTATGTTACAATTTTCATATTTTAAAAATAAAAATGCATGTTCGTTACTGCAACTTTTTAATCAAGCAAAAATAGAATTGTTATTTATTTATTTTCAATTTATTTTTTATGTATTCTTCAAGTGTACGTTCCACATTTATGTTTTATAATTTATTTTTATATATTATACTTTTCGGAACTCAAGTAGGTCAACCGAAATTACGAAATGAGTCATTCGGTGACCTACAGGTCATTGGTTGACAAGGTAATCCTTAATAATATTTTGAAGACAAAAAAAGAAATAAATTTTGAAATATTTTTTACTTACTTTAAATGGTAATAAAGAAAGAGCAAATTCTATTAGAAGGCGCATTAAGCGTTTTGAGTAGAAAATGAATTCATCTCGAGATGTACGTTTGTCACGTATAAACGTATAAAGCCCTTTGATTTGAGATGTGGATGGAAGGATAGATAGAACTTCAGGTAAGGGCTGCCCAGTGTGACACTGAGCCAACTTGGTCCTAAGCAAAAAGAGAAAACTCAAAATATCCTTCATTAAAATCATAAAATAATGAAATTACCATATCCAAAATAAGTAAGAAAAAATAAATTATTAGCTAGGTATACAAATAATTGCATTTTTTACTGTTTTGATTAATAATTCAATAATGGTTAAAAAAAATCTTATTTTTATCTGAAATAAAAGTATTGAAGATAAAGAGAGTCATAAACATCCATCTGTGATTCATAAAAACTGATTTAGAGATTTTAATAGCCCCATATATGACGACTAAGGAAGCTGCAAAAAAACTACAAAAGTGACAAGTGTTCAATAACTGAACCAAAACTAGAAAATTATATTCCTTGGTAAAAGAAAACCACACATTTCTCAATCACATTGCTAAACACAAAATGGGATACTTGATCCTGTGTCAGTTGTTAACTATGTATCACTCCGTATCTGCAATGAAGCAATATCAACAAAAGTTTACATTTAGTGTGAGTAAAACTTCTGGAATCTTGACAAAACCATCCACAGCAGAAAAATAATCAAGGGAATCAACAAAATGCATGAATTGCTGCACTGCAATAATAAATCTGAAGGATCTCTTCCAACACAATGCTTTACATGTCTTGCAAAGCGACTACAGGTATTATAAGAACCAGGCTATGAAATTACATAACAGCCTTCTTATTCATTATATTCTCTCCAGCTGATTATCATTTCAAGCATATTCGTAACTTCCTTGAAGATCATTTCCAACAGCCAAATATCATTTTGAAATGTCTTGAAACAATTCATTAATGATACAGAATTCTATGTCACCAACAGATCTGTTTCGTTTTAACAAAAATGCATACATTCCAATGGTTCTTATTTTAACCACTCTCATCCTCAAATATACTGCTTTAAAAAGCTGGTGGTTAAAAAATAGAAACTATTTTTGCATGACTTATTACTTCTATATCCAGTGCTAAATAATATTAAGAGAGTACTTTAGCAAAAATTCATAATGAATAATCTCAAATGCTCTGTGGATTCTCAAAACACTTGCTAATATCACATATAAGTGGATCAGGATGTAATTTCATGAAAGGATTACAACACTCTACCAAACAAATACTAAATTTACAACTGTCGTTTTCACATAACCTCTATACAGTTTGAATAAAATAACTGTCAAGTAAATATAATATGACTTACAGCACTCATGTAGTTATTCACAAACTATGTTCCTTAGATAATCTTGGTATGCTCTTGTGTCAAGATCACCTAATCATGAAAAATGAGGGGATAGCAAGTACCATGGTGTAAGAAGATCAAATTCCTATACTAAACCTAAGAGTACTTTCCAGCTGGATTTATTAGCTTTGTATGGATATGGTGAATATCAGAGCTATAGTTCCTTCCAGATTACCACTCCAACAATGAAATTTGGTGGAACAATGTTATTTTGTGGGGCTTCATTTCACGATTCATAATTTATTTGACCCTGTATCATCTAGGAAAACCAAAGATTATAATCAACACTTAAGATGCTGAATAATAGTATTTTTATACTACATCAATAACTTATAAAAGACCTTTTTCTTCACCAAAACAATAACACCATTGCAGTACTGCTCAGATAAAGAATAATATGAAAACTCTCTATTGAAAAGATGAAAGAACAACCCAAACTCTCAATCTGAATCTTAATGAGCATTTTCATGATGAATTAGATCATCCGACATCTGCATATGGAAACTGTCTAAGGAGTACAGGTTGAACTGGTAGCTTCGTTACAGACAAGCTTAATGTTAATAAAAATTTTGTAGAAATTATGCTACAAAATATAACAGTCAGCCCAAAAGCCTAAGATTTTGGCACAAAAAAATAGACATGCAATGAAAGATCTTTTATGCTAAAGACTAGATACCTGAATATTAATGATAAAGCAGTGTGCAAAAATTAGTGCACTGCTTTATCATTAATAGTCAGGATTACTTTAGTATAATGTCAGATCACTCCTTGGAAAACAAAAATATTGAACCTGAATAATGGAAAATATGCAAGTTTAAGGTTACATCATTTAAATTTCTCATAATTTATAAATGATCCATTATTTTCATGTTAAATGGTAGTAATATTTATAGATCATAATTAAGCAACGTTTTAAAGTACTATGGTTAGTTTCATTTTTGGATGGGTTTTTCTAATTTTTCATAGTTTTTTAATTAAAAATTAACATTAAAAAAACTTGCTATTTCAAGAGCTCTTATGAGATCTCTTTTAAAAAGACTTTAGTTTTTAAAGCATTTGCAAAATCATCAAAACACTATGCAATCGTTTTTCTATATAAAAATACAAACATTTGAACTTAAATAACCAAATCAACAAACAAAACTAACATTTCTGATTAAATGAAATTTACCAATTTATAGTTAACAAGTTTCTTCACCCAAAAAGAGTGATCACAGAGCATAATTTCAAAAAGAAATCAGTTATTGACTATGTATACATATGTCAGACACGGAAACCTGAAATTTATTTGGAAATTCTTAGAGAATCTTTTAATTCCTAAAACCAAAAGAAAAAAAGGGAGGAGGAATTCTTCGCAGACACAAAATTCTAAAATGACTGTGCAATGCCATATCAAACATCCAAGAATTATTTTTCTGTTGCTTTTGATACATTCTGCAGAACATTTAATAATCAAATAATTGTTCTTGACCGTTTCAAATTCAACTACAAGAGCTACAATGTAGCCTTTATATTTACCTAAATTCAATGCCTGTAAATTTTTTTTCATGAAGTTTACCAGAATTATCCAGACACTGAAATCACTGCATGAAGATGTTAGTTGAAATCACTTTTCAACTCTAAAAAATATGAGCAATAAGACTTTAAAGTGAAGATACACCATACCATTAGAATGAAAAGAAAGCCATTTGAACTCACTATACCATAAATTGCCAAATCAGTTTTCTTTATTAATGGAACTGAAATCTTAAAAGCCTTAAGACAGTCACAATGTACATAATTTTAAGTTGGAAATCCTGGAACATGGCTATAAAGCCCCCCCCCCCTCCAAAAAGAACCAGTAAACCTATGATATCAAGATTTCCCAAATTCTATCATATCTGTATGTTATGATTACTCTTAATATATATATATAATTTATTTACTAAAGAAATATTGATTATAGTATGTCCTAATATGTATTATATATATATGTATAGTTACATGCATACAGGTTCATAATTAACTGAATGCAATCAGAACCACTGAAAGCATAATGAAATTTATTTTCCAAAAACATTTCACAGATCTGGAACTTTCCATACAAAAGTACTTCTACAGCTCATCTCAGAATGGCAGAGCACAATCTGTAGTTACCACTTGAAATTACTAAGAACGCCAAACTCGTGGCAATGCAAACAGCCTCAAAAGCGTAAGTCCAAACGATAATCTCTCAGTACTCTTAGCTAAACTGAAAACTGACGCTCTCTCCAGTCCTACATTTAGTTTTCCCCTCTCCGCCAGAGAAATTCCCAGTAGCCTCAGTTTTTCAAAATTGCTAGAATGCACATACAGTAGCATAGGGCCGGTACAATTATAGTTACACAGGAATCAGATCACAATGTAGTCAACTAGTTGCCAAGCATGGCGACAATTGGCAATCTCTTACCAAATCTGGCAATAAAAATTAGTTGCCAAAACCACTACCAGCTTGGTGCTATTTACCTCAATGTGAAATGAACTTACCCATTGTACCTCTATTTACTGGCAATGCTTCACATTCTGAAGCTTTTCAAACTATTTATACAAAAGATACTACAATTTACATTACAAAATTGCTAGAATGCTAGAACTTCACTACATACATGCAAAATTTGTAACAATATATATTCTTAAATATACAAATATTAAAAACCATACTTCTAAAATTATGAATGGATGAATGAAATTCACAAAAAATTTTAATTTCACAGTTTTTTGTTACTTATGTGTTTCTGTATGGCCATCTCTTGACTACTTCATTACTTTAGTTTTATTTAGAAATGAAGTTGAAATATGGAACGATTACTCAGTTGGCTATTTTAACTTTTTCAGAACTTAATTTTTATTGATTACTAACACTTCCACAAAATTGCTTTTGCAATTTCCTTCTATAAATTACACATGATTATTTTAAAATTTAAATTAACATACTCACACATAGACAAAGGCATGCATTAAATAAATTTACTGAAATGATGGTCACAACTATTTTAATCTGTAACATTTTTAATTATAATCATTTGTCATAAATGTTTTAGTTTACAAAAATAAAAACACTATAATCATTCACACCATATAAAACTATATAAAAAATAAGCACAATGCACAAACTTTAAAAAAAGGGGGGGGGATTAGTTTTAACAGATTAACACTTATAAGAAAACTTTCAATCACATAAGAACTTACTTATTAAAGAATGTCAAGCCATCTTAGAACTTACCTTAATTTTAGGCCTCTCTAAAAAGAAAATGAAAAATAAACATTACACTTGACAACAAAATAAATTTAAAGTGAGAAGCTGTTAATTTCTTCAACAATGTACAACAGATTTACTCCAATAGGTTATGGAACCCATAATAATTTTTTATTTAAGATTTATAAAACTTTTATTTAAAGATTTATAAAACTTATTTTCAACTCTGCTATGACATATAATTTTCCCAAAAAGAAATTGAAACTTTCACAAGGAGAACTGAAGAACACATTTAATTTCATCTTATGTTTGATATCTACAAATAAAAGATGGAAAATATCACTCATATTATGGATAGACTTATACACAAATACAATTTAAATTTTATTTTAGCACTTTCTATATATTTTCTCCCCCCCCAAAAAAAGTGTAATCAACAAAATTCTCAAATATTTCAGGGCTACCTAGGAAGGTGGCAATTATGATGATGTAAGGAAAACAGTTCATAATTAAATAACACATTATTAACTAAAAATTTCTCTCTGTTAAATATAAAAAAGTTTAATTTTAAGTAGTTAATAAAATGGATTAGAATAAATTAAATAAAGATAATTTTATATGATCAGCAATTAGTTATAATAAAGATTTTAAACTTATGTCATGCCTTTCAATACATATCCATCGCAAAAATCCTAAATACATTCAAAATTACTTAATTGTGATTTATTAATACATAAGAGTACCTAAACATAACCAGAATGACAACACAGGTGAGCATTTTGTAAAGATGAATCTAGTCATTAGACCATGTTATTAACCATATTATTAGCTCAGGATTTTCTGCATCTATTTGCCAAGTGGCATCAATTTGAGTATAGTTCATCCTCATTGCTGATTTGTGTATATTCTTACTTATAGCATGCTGCCATTTTCATGATGTGCAACAATAACAAAATATGTGAAATTTTATTTTTTATTCATGGAAATTGTATCTGAGGACACTGCTATCCTTCAGCAACCTTTTAATAAAGTTTCATTAGTATATGAGTGGTTATCCAGATTTTAAAATGGCATCTTCTCAAATAAAGACTGCTACAGCTTGAACTCAATTTGACAAGCAGTAATGAGAAAGCAATAAGAAAATATAAGAGCTACTAATGAAGCTAAAAGACTATTGACCAGATTATTGAAGAAACTGCCTCTCTACCAATTTTGGGGGTAGAAACACATGGTCTTTGCATCTCATTCACAATACTCATGAAAAAAACTCAATAAAAACAATTCAAAGGATATATTGATAAAAAAAAAGTATTGATAGGAAGAAGTGGAAGAAAATATGAAACTTTCCTTGAATAATACAGTTAAATCTCATTAACCCATTAATGCATTTGCCCGCGTCTGACACGGGCAAAATTACCAGCAGATTTGCACATGCCCATGTCTCACACGGGTGATACTGTATCTTGCATTATTTTATTTCTAATGCCCATCTGAGATCCGTTCTAGTAAAATTAGGTATGCTAGATTATAATTAAACTTATTTACCATTAATAGCACCACTATGCTGCCTTTTTCTTGTGCAAACCATGTGGTGCATTTTGATAATTAGCTAAAAGTTGGTTAGGAATTTTTTATTATAAAGCAGTTGTTTGGTGTGAAAAAGGTAATATATCTATTTTTTATGATGTTAATTATCATAAAAGTAAACAGTGAACCATAAATTAATTTTTACTAAGTGTTTTTGTAACTTTTTGTAATTATTATTAATTTTTATTAATATTTTTTCACCCGGCTTCCTAATCACCTCTCACAGCTGAAATTGCAAAAAATAACTTACACTATACCTATATATTCATTTTCTCTTCAATCATTTTTTCCCAGTTTTTTCAAAATAAAAACCTTGTATTTTATAATGGGATAATGCAAAATATTTTTAAAATGAACTGCTTCTTTATTCTTCATGAAACTGTACAGGAATTTCAGTGTTTTCAGATTCATTAACATAAATTATTAACTATCGGCTCTTCGAACTTTTGCTCAGATTAGCACAAATGAAACATATACAGTCAAAAGTCGTTAATTCGGAAACCTATAATCCGGACCTCAAAGCTAAAAACTTTCTGCGCATGCGCCGCATTGGCAAATGCGCACAGGCGTTTTACGCGTGCGCGTAAGACCTTGACTACTGCGCATATGCGTGTGCGCAAGTGCAGAATACGTTTTCGCCTGCGCGTTTAATGTATAACGGACGGTGTAAGCTAAAATTACCTAATTATCTATTTCAGTTAATGTTAATGATTGCGTTGTTCCTTAATCTTCGAATTGGATCCCGCTTATTATTTTTTGCAGACTGTAAGAGCAATTTTATAAAAGTAAACGTGAACTTTCGATTATGTCAAATAGAATTTCCGATGCTGGAACTTCCAAAGGATCTACAAAACGAAAGTATGTTTCGATGTTCAACAAATAAAAAGTGGAATTGCTGCAAAAAGTGGATAAAGACATGAAGAATGTGACAGAGAGGTTAGTGAAAATGAAAAAATTTCGATTGACAAGTTAGTCGGTATTCTCGGCACAGCAATTAACGGGACTTGAACAGCAGGACTTTGTAACTGAACAAGAAATTATGTCTGTTTATAGAATTAAAGAGAAAGTATTATCACATAAAATGAAGCAACTTAAACAACTTACATTGAAAGAAATGTTTAATAAAGTAAACAAATAAATATTAAGCTTTTTTTTTTTTTTTTTTTTTTTTGTAAATTTTGATACCCTTTAGATCATAATTGTTCTTTATTTCATAAATTACGGTTTCATATTTTTAATTTTAGAATTTCTGCATGCCATCTTACGAGATTTAAACTGATGATCTATAATCCGGAAAAATCGATAATCCGGAATCGCCGACATCCCGACGAGTCCGGATTAACGAATTTTGACTGTATTTCCAAATCTTTCTCTATGTCACTGTTCAAGTTTTATTCTTTCTTTGAACTGTAGACCTTCATGAAAGACAGAAACAATGCTTTCTTTTTAAAAAGGGATTATTACAACACCGCTTTTTTTATTATTCTGAAAGTCTGGCGGAAGGTCTGATGTGCCCAGAAGATTTCTTTGATCGGGTAAGGATTTTTTCCCCCAATAATCCCCTGGGTCCTAATGCAGTTGAAATCATCAATCAAAAATGTACTTTATGAAAAATGGTGTCCTGTTGGTTTCTTTTCAATGATGAATTGCTCTATTATTTAAAAAAAAAAAAAAAAAAAGTGTCACAAAATGCAAAAATCATTGAGCTTAGGAAGGGGGGAAATGGACATTCTGAATGATGTGAATAATGCTAAGTTGAAATAAAAGAATAGAAATTTTTATAAAATTTAGGGGTGAAAAAAGTACACTATTAATAATTTTAAAAAATTAAGGAAAAATCAAAACTGCTTGTGCAGCTAAAAACTGTGTGTCTGTTTGAAAAGGAATGCAGACTGCAAAAATGAAAAAGCTTAAAATGGCTTAAAGTGGGTCAGAAAGATTCAAGCACAAAATGTTAGTCCTTGGTGCACTTACACAACAGAAAGCCTGATGCTTTATATGCGAGTGATTCTGAATGCTCAACTGGACGGTTACAAACATTCAGGAATGGACAAAGCGTAATTTAAAAAACTAAAAAGGTTTGTGGTTACAAAACTGATCGAAATATAGAGACAATTAATATTTTTGAGAGCATATTTATGAAAGAGAAACTGCTTTGAAGTTTTGAAGAAGGATGCAATATCTGATATGCACAATGTTGATGACACTGCATTTTTCTTACAAGTACTTTCTGTTTACACCTTAATTATAAAAGGTCTAAAATGCTCTGCGGATAAGTGCAATAAAGAAAAGTTTACTGTGCGCGTGGTTTGCAATATGAATAGCACTGTAAAACTATCATTAGTTAAACTATCCTCAAAATTTAATTATTGGCAAATCAGAAACACCTAAATGCTTTAAATCTGTGAATACCAATAAATTATGACTTCACAAAAAGAGCATAGATTACCTCAGAAATTTTTCACATGAGCAAAACAACCAGCAACAAGGCAGAAGGGTATGCCTGATTGTGAATAATTATGGTCCCACTGCGCAGTTTCAGGATTGAAAGCCATACAACTGGAGTTTCTTCTTTTAATCAACTACCTTGTGATCAAGGGAAAAGCTTGAAGCTTGGGACATAGCTTGAAGTGTTACTAACAAAGAGAACTAATTCATTAAAATCATTCATTGCTTTGATAAAAAGGCTGAGTTCAAGATAAATCCATTAGATGCCTTGATGTCATTTAAAGCAATATGAAGAGAAATAACATCAGAAATAACTGTAACTGTTCCGGCAAAGTAAAATTTGTCAGAAGTGATAGTTCCACTACAGAAAACACTATAATGAAACTACAGCAGCTTGAATATGATATAACAGATGCACAACTTGAATTATGCTTCCATTTGGTGAATATGTTCAATGGATGACAATATCATAATATGCAATATTACAATGGATGCTGAGATTGTTGATGCCATTAATGAGATAATGAAACACTTATCAGGCAGTGATCCTTATTTTTCAGATGTAGATGAAGACAAAAAAAAAAAGACTGTACCACTCAAAACGAAAATCCAGTTTGCATGATAGAAGCTTTTATAACGTTTCAAACTATATGTCTCTTTGTGATGCAAAAACAGATTCTAGAGCTACTTTAGAAACTGAAGATAAACTTAATGATTTTTAAAGATACTGAAGTCATAAAAAGAAAAAAAGAGAGAGAGAGAGAAGAAATGAAAAGAAAACTGAATTACATATTAAAAAAAAAAAAAAGATTTAAAAGGTTTTCTTGGTATACAAATAATTTAGGTAATTGTTCAATATAACATGCAGAAAAATAATATTCAATTAAAACATGTTAATTTGCTATAAAAAATGATAACACTTGTCATCTACAGAACACAATGTGGGTTTCTTAAAGTGTGTATACACTACGTATTTCTACTCTCATTCATTTCTGGATAAGATGTATTCCGGATTAACACGAACAATATGTTAATCATTGTGAATGTTCGCATAAATGAGGTTCCACCGCACTTCATGTGAAAAGTTCCAGAATTGTTTATATTTTTCCAACAATAAGCAAAGTCAGTGAGAAAAGCATATCAATACCAGTGCAGAACACTTTGAAAAGAACTAAAATACATAAGTATACATAATTGCTTAAAAATAATTCCAGTTATCATTAAATACCCCCTCATAACATTAGCATGATTATTTATAAAAATGAATTTCCCCTAAAAGGTTTCCAAAAATTAATCATGAAACTAAAATGGGGAAATATGTTTAGTTTCAGATATACAAAACTCAACATACATTGTGTGATACTAAATATAATATTGTTTACTACACATAAATTTTACCACACAATACATATTATGTATACACAAATTACATACCACAAAATATATACTGTATTCACGAAAATAAATTCAATATATATTATGCGGTATACATAACAAGTTTTTCTGAAATTAAACATTTATGCGTTTTAACTTGAAAGGATCAAGCTATTTCATTTGATAACTATGGATAATGTATATCTCCTTCTAGACTATATCACTATGCTTTATTAATTCGAGATTTCATTTCTTAACCCTCTGACTGCTCAATTTGTGGACCGAAATCAAAAATTGTGTAATTTTTTGGGCATATTTTAAATCTATATATATATTGGAGAATTGAAAAATGCATCTTTCCTTTCTAGAAAATATTTTTTATATAGATTTTTATCATGAGAAACTAAGTTGCCAGAAAAACCAATTTCAGATGTTATCACAAAAAAAAATTTTTTTTTTAATAAATTTCAGTTGAATTACAGTTAATTTTTATTTATTGCATAATATAAAAAAGTAAAATATATAAAATTTAAGAAAATATAAAGCACTGAGGAAAAAATATCTTAGAAATGCAGTTTAGTAAAATATAGTTCAAAACAGGGTTCAAGGCAAAGTCCAACTTCACAGTCTTTGCACCAGATTCAATAAATCTAATTAATAATCAATCTAAATATTAATCTAATCAATAAATCTAATCAATAATCTAATTAAATAATCAAGATAATCGCTGAATGTTTTCTAGCAGCCATTTCTGTAAGAAAAAAGCAGCAAAAAAGTGGAGTGTGAGCGATAATACCACGTGCCTTCAAACGGCACAATTTAGTGGACAACTAACGATATCTGTTGGCCAAAGCTTAAACTAAACGTCTAATACTGTATATAATTTATTTCAGTGGTTAAATGGGGGAAAAACGGGATGTGCTCCTCAATAAAGGAAGAAAAACACATGCCTGCGGAAATTGTGGGATGAGCAGATTTCGCTACATTTGAATTGCCCGTGGAAATCGTGGGATGAGCAGCCACAGGGTTAATAGTTGTGTGAACATTTAAAACAGAGTTTAAATATTCAGTATGTAATCTAACAGCACCTCTGTTAGCTAAAGCAGGCTAGCAACAATATTAATAATCTTCTCTGAATAAGAAGCACCTAAAATTTAGCACTTCAAATAAACAGCAAACAACATTTCAAATATCACAAGCATTTACTTTTTTGATTGAATGAATTGTTGACAAATGATACAGTGTTAATAAATTTGTAAGACAATTAGAAGTTCTTTAAATGCCATGGAATTCACATACAAAGGGAGAGGGGAATTAAGGCTTTATTAAAAATATGTTCACTTACCAATTGTAACTGAGTGTGTACATGTTGAACAATAAGGGAAATGGCAATTTCATTCTCACCACCTTTGAAAAGGAATTAAAAAATATACATTTAAGATACAAATCCTCCATAAAATAAATTCATTATCTCAAAAATAAAAACTTCTTTAAATTTATCACACAGTATAAAAAAATCATAACTATTTTATAAAAAACCAGGCATAAAATTATAACAATTCATGAAAATATATTCTGCATTTGAGAAAACATCCACCTATTAATTATTTGTTCAAAAGGAAACTGAATGAAATATAAAACACATTTTTACTAAATATTTCTTGAAAACATTGCTAGTGAATATTAGCTAGATAACAAATTTAGTACCTCAAGAAAAATGTTTTACTTTAAACTACAGAAAAACAGTAAAACATGATAAATCACAAGCAGTGCTTGCACACACATTTGCATAATAACAATTGATCTGCTGGGACAAACAACACAAAAAACAAACAATTTTACAAGAAAATTAATAAAAAATTAGTTTAACTATTTTTAAAAACGTCTTAAATGATAGGACTGAAATTCATATTTTTAACACCTCTCCTATAACTTCCAATTTTGTAACACCTACAATACCAGGAGCTGTTTTTAGTTCTTAAAAACATTTCTTTAAATAAAAATAAAATTCTTTAAATAAAAGCTTTGTGAGGATGTCTGTGAGCTGTTTTTCACCAACAATGAGCATTATTTTAAGATTACCATTTAAGAACTTTTCATGTACAAAGTGCTTTTTTTTTATTGCAAAATTCTGGATTCTTGAACAAACAGCACTAGCATTATCAACTTGCAATGTGGAAATTTTATTCAATGGAGCAATATCATCAAATAATCATTTCAGCCAAGTGACTTCTTTAGCTATACACATGGAAAAAAAAAAAAAAAATTACAAATGTGAATTGTAAAAGAAAATTTAGCAATAATTATCTGTAGGCAATTAAATTCCAATTTAATAATTCTGCTATGTGTGGAATAGTTCAAAACGAGAATCGACACACAAGACAATGACAGCTTTTTTCGCCAAGCAAGTAAGATGCATCACGCATCGGAAAAGCTGATATCTTTCCCTTCTGTAATTATGCTGTAAAATTACTTTTCAATTAACCAAGAAAGTCTACGTTAAGTTTTAAACTAAATATATAAAAGGACAACTGGTCTGAGTTTTTCCATCATGGAAGTTCGGCGACATTACAACTGCAATAGCCAGGTAGATGCGTTTTCCCACATTCTCCCAACAAAACACAGAAGAAAAAAAAACATTGAGCTGGATGCATTTCCCCACATTTTAATAACGAAAAACATAAAGAAAAAAACAAAAACAATGAAAAAAATCTAACAAAATAAACACACATGTATCCTTTAACTTAAAGAGCTGTAATTCAGTTTGTTTACAGTTTGTTTGAAAAATAATATTCAATTAAAACATGTTAATTTGCTATAAAAAATGATAACACTTGTCATCTACAGAACACAACATGGGTTTCTTAAAGTGTGTATACACTACGTATTTCTACTCTCATTCATTTCTGGATAAGATGTATTCCGGATTAACACAAACAATAAGTTAATCATTGTGAATGGTCGCATAAATGAGGTTCCACCGCACTTCATGTGAAAAGTTCCAGAATTGTTTATATTTTTCCAACAATAAGCAAAGTCAGTGAGAAATGCATATCAATACCAGAGCAGAACACTTTGAAAAGAACTAAAATACATAAGTATACATAATTGCTTAAAAATAATTCTAGTTATCATTAAATACCCCCTCATAACATTAGCATGATTAGTTATAAAAAATGAATTTCCCCTAAAAAGTTTCCAAAAATTAATCATGAAACTAAAATGGGGAAATATGTTTAGTTTCAGATATACAAAACTCAAGATACATTGTGTGATACTAAATAAAAGTATAAAAAGCATACAGTATAAAAAAGATAAAAAAAGATACAGTATAAAAAAGATACAGGATAAAAAGCAAAAATCATATTGTTACATTCATATATATATTAAGAAAGCCTATACAAAAAAAGACTGGAATACTTATTTATGGCAGCACTGCTTAAAAGAAGAAATGCTTTCATGAAGGGCTTTTTGAAGGAATTTAGGCATCTATAGAAAAAATAGGTTTACTTAACTACAATATAAGGGTATTTACATATTAGCACCATAGAAGATGACACTAAATTTTCAGAAAGCTCTGAACTTTTGCAACCATGCCATAAATACTTCTTCTGTTTCAGTGAAGGTGTCGCCATTCTCTATGCATTCTTTTTGTTGCATTCCAAATTCCAACAATTTTTACTACAAAATTGTGTTTTTTTTCTCCTTTTGTTGTTTTTAATTTTAAATTCAGCTTTAAAGTATGATCTCATGGAACTTGTCTGCAAGGAAGCTGTTGCTATAAAATTTCCATATGACTTCACTACAAAATCATAAAGGGTCCAATTGCTTTGAATTTTTTTTTAGAACTATCATTGGAATTTTTTCACCAGAACAAATGCTACAAAAATCTATTTGTAAGTTGGCTTACTGAATAATTTTCAGGATAAATAGTTAAAAAACAAAACATGTATGTATGAAAATGTGTATGTATGTAACATGCTTATAGTACAACAACCTGTTTCACTCTGTGCATATGATCCTAAGGCTAAAGCTTAGTTGCAGTTTTACCCATTCATCTATTATTTTGCTTTTCAGAAGAAAAATGTGAAATATAGATAACTATCAAAGAAAGTTCAGGGGTTGGACAAAAATATGGAAACACCTTTAAAAAAACATGTTTCTTTGCTTAATATGGTGTAGGAAACCCGTTGGCATCCAAAACAGCTTGCAGTCTTCTCGGAATGGATAAATACAGTTCCTGTATGTTTGCCAAGGGAATATTATACCATTCTTCCTACAAAACGGTGGCAAGTTCAGATAACGATGTTGGCGGTGGATAACGAGAACGCACTTTCCGTTCCAATGTAGACCACAAAGGTTCGATAATATTCAGGTCTGGTGACTGGTCGCAAGGGGAAATGGGAACACCATATACCTGCCAACCTCTAAAGATAAAAATTCAGAAGATTTCTCCCCCAAATTCAGAAGAACACGAAGAATTAATATCATGCTTTGATATTAAAAAAATAACAATTTATACAAATAGAAAAAAAGAAAATTGTATACTTACATTAGTAAATCTCAATTAAGTAGTAACTAAAAAAATTATTAAAAAACAAAACAAGAACTTAATGTTACACAAAAAAATTATTGCAATGAATTTAGAGTGCATTTTTTGGCTTTAGCCAAAAATTCTTTGGAAAATTTCCTGTCATAACAATTAGTTTCCTCATAACATTTAGCAATTAAAATGTTTTCTAGAGTGGTAAAATCCTAGTATGCGGTACAGCCTTGGCGCGACTTTGAAAATTATCGCCAACACCAAAAATGATCCAAAGAACGTCTATATATATATTATACACACATAGTATATATACTATATACATACTATATACTATGTTTAACTGTATATTTTCTTTGAATGACCCGTTAACTACTCACCGTATATGTCCCGTTTTTACTGCTCATCATAAAGTCACCAAAAGTAGCCAAATCCCGTGTGCACCGGATACTAGGATTAAACCTCTAGAGTTTTTGGTGAAATTGAAGAACGAAACGTAGTTTTGTTTTTCTTCACAACAACTCTCTCGCACTCAGCATTACTGTGTGAAATTACGAGAATGTGACAATCCACGCTCGCTGAGTAATTCCCTTGCTGCTGAAGCGAACGCGAAAAAATAACCTGGTGCCCACAAAGAAAAGAGTGGGAGAAACAAGTTCAGCGCATTGGATTGGCTGGTTAAGCGGTGAGTTGGGAGAAACCGCAGGTTACTGGATTCGAAATAGTCGGTAAAACATGACACAATTGACAAAAATCGCTGAATTGGCGAAAAATTCTAAAATTTCGACAAAAATCACTAAAAACACTTGAAAAAGGAAAAAAATCGTAAAAAATGGATTACGATCGTAAAATCGTAAAGACAAACGCATTTTCGTAAAAATTCGTAAAAGTTGGCAGGTATGGAACACTCATCCTCGTGCTCAGAAAACCAGTCCTGGACAATGTGAGCTGTGTGAACAGGGGCTTTGTCGTCTTGGAAGACACCACCACCATCGGGGAACAAAGTTTGTACCATGGGATGAACTTGATCGGCCTAAATGTTCACATAAGTCTTGGCAGTCATGTGCCCTGACACAGTTATCATGGGGCTAGCAGAGAACCCAGATATGGCTGCCCAAACCATAACAGAACCCCCGCCATGTTTCACTCTTGGCAACAAGCAGTCTGTATTATAGGCTTGAGATGGCGTTCTCCAGACGTAAACTCGGCCAGAAGTGAGAAACAATGTGAAAGAAGACTCGTCAGACCATATTACTCGCTTCCACTGCTCTATAGTCCAGCAGGCTTTATGACTTAAACACCACCTTTTCCTGTTATGGGCATTAGCATCACTGATGAGTGGCTTCTCAATTGCAGCACGGCCAGCAAGTCCCTGTTTATGAAGCTCCCTTCTAATTGTTTTGGTACTCAAAGGGTTCGGTAACACAACATTCATTTCAGCAGTAACTTTTGCAGCTGTGGTCTTCTTATTTTTCGTCACAATTGCCCTTAATGATCGTCTGTCACGATCACTCAGGACACACTTTCGTCCGCACTGTGATTTAGCAGATGATGTTTTTCCGCTTTTCAAATATGCAGAATAAATCTTCGATACAGTACCTCTTGAAACACTAAACACCTCGGCTACCTTCTTACGGAAGCACCTACCATACGTGCTCCAACAATTTGCCCACGTTCGAAGTCTGTTAACTCTGACATAATGCAATGACAACCTCACATAACAGTACGCCGACAACAACTGAACTGTTTAGCACATTTACGAAGTTGTATAGGTGGCGTCAGTAGTCCAAAAACGCCAGCGACACCTACATATTTCATTAAAATCAATCTTTCTTTTCAAACGTGCATTTCACAAGGTGTTTCCATATTTTTGTCCATCCGCTGTATATTAGATGAAATAAAAATACATCTGAATAATTGCTTGTGAGATTACATAAAATCAAAGACACCAAAAGCTAAAATTTTATAAGTTACATTTTTACAGTGCAAAATAAAATAAACACAAACCTCTAGGAACAATAAGATCAGCATGTACCACTGTTGGAGCAATATAATAGTCAAAAGCTGGCTTTACAAATTTTTCATACTGTTTTAAAACTCCTTCTAAATCCCGTCCTCTGTCCATAATATCCCGTCTTAATCTTCTGGCTAACCGTATATCAGAATCCGTCTCTATGTACACTTTCATATCCATCATCTAAAGATAATTAGAAAGAAATAGTTAAAAGAAATTATTTGCTTTTCTTAAAATGTGTATGGAAAATTTAATATAATGTATGTCATAAAGGAAACAAAGATAATGTTTTTCCCCAATTAATTAAATTCTAAAACAAAATAAGTATTACATAGAAAAACAAATGTAAATCAAAATTTTTACTTTTGATTATTTCAGAGACATTTCAAAGATATGCACACATTTAGACTTTACATACACGCAATAAATACATATATATTATACATTAGTTTAAAATACGTAAAAGGCAAATAAAAAAATATACAGTAACTGTATTTTCCAGCATATAACGTGCACTGGTGTATAATGTGCATCCATAATTTCGAGCTATATTTTTTAATTTTTAGGTATATCAGCCATATAACACTCACCCAGTTCTTTAAGAAGAAACCTCAAAGATATATGTGCAATGCCTTTATCTTTTGAGGTCACTTATTCGAAGATTTGTCCTACCCTTTCGAACAATGGCGTACCAAAATGACAAACGATAAGGGGAACAATAGGTATATGGGTTAAATGCTGAAAGGAGTAAATATACCTATATTGTAGAATTTTGAGAAGAAAAGGATTAATTTGGATTAAGCATGCACTTCCAACACGAAAGATTATGATTCGGATGTTTTCTCCAACAGTGGTCATTTGAAGCCATGATTTTGAAGTGAACATTGAAGGTTTTAGTTAAAAACAATTTAACTAGCATTTCTTTTAGAATATGGCTCCTGACAAACAAAACAACACAGTACTGATTTCAAATGCAAAGTCATTTAGTTTGTGAAAAACATTGAAGTCCTGCTACAGCAAGGCTGTATGGTGCTGGTGAAAATGGAACGGGTGATAATTATTTATTTATGGATCAGAGTAACAGTGATGGTGAACATGAAACATAAATCAATGGATGTGCCTGAAGATATAACGGAAAACGAACTTTTGATGTAATTAAAAGTTTTTCAAGTTCAAATGGTATGTGTTCAAATGGTTTCAAGTTCAAATGGTACATGTACATATTGACAGTGAGAGGCAAGTCATCTTATTTACATTGCTGCATTTCCCTCCGAATCTCCTTATAAAACAGACAAAATTTAACACATCAAGTTATTTTCCATTGCAGAAATCACATAAGAAGTAATTTACAGTATAAAAAGCAAAAATCATATTGTTACATTCATATATATATTAAGAAAGCCTATACAAAAAAAGACTGGAATACTTATTTATGGTAGCACTGCTTAAAAGAAGAAATGCTTTCATGAAGGGCTTTTTGAAGGAATTTAGGCATCTATAGAAAAAATAGGTTTACTTAACTTAACTACAATATAAGGGTATTTACATATTAGCACCATAAAAGATGACACTAAATTTTCAGAAAGCTCTGAACTTTTGCAACCATGCCATAAATACTTCTGTTTCAGTGAAGGTGTCGCCATTCTCTATGCATTCTTTTTGTTGCATTCCAAATTCCAACAATTTTTACTATGAAATTGTGTTTTTTTTTTCTTTTGTTGTTTTCAATTTTAAATTCAGCTTTAAATAACTTCATTTAACTTCTTAGCCTTCTTCTACTTAAATCTTCAGCTTAACTTCATTTACCTTCTTCGAAACATGTAAACTAATAATTGAACAAAGTTCGTTATATCAGTACTTTCAGCCAACTGCGATGCAAAATACTCACTGTGCTTTATTTTTTGAATACATGTCACTTATGAGATTTGCCATTTCATGAATTTGTCGACTTACTGTATCATTAGCTAACAGAATATCATTAAATTCATTAGTTGCTTTTTCATTGAATAATGTTAAAACAATATCTTCAGTTGCTGGTAATATTAGATTTTCTTCAATAGTATGAACCTGCCCAGTATTGGCAATTCTTAGACTTACTAGGTAACTAGCTTCCAAAGCTTTTTCACTTGATGTAATAAAAACTTTCATTACGTATTTACTACTTTTGAATTCAGATAATTTCCTCTTAAAATATTTTTCAGCTTTATCCTTTTAACCTCACATGCTTAAATTCAAGATGTCTTTTGAGAAACAATGGTTGCATACTTTAATTGGATAATAATTCACCGCAAACGACTCACTGCCATTGAGGGTCCATTTCATCTCCATTCCAAGTAAACTCAAATGATAAATAACTTTCATTATACTTTCTATACAATTTTTTTCCCCCTTTTCAATATCCTTAGTGGTAGTAGATTGTCCTGGATCCATCACCAGGGAAAATCATCACTTCACTTAATCACTCCTAGCTATTTTTCAATTTTGAAAAATCTAGGTTTGCTTTATTAGTTTTTCGCAAATATTTAGATGCACAATACATTAAAAGTTCTTCCAAAACAAACGACGATTTTATCAGATCGCGTAGAGAAGTCAGGAATGCAAAGCAATAAGAAGGCAAAATACCTGTCATTAGAGATAGCAAATCAAAGTTAAAAAATTATTTTAATTGAAAAGAGCAATATGAGACCAGAAACGTAATGTGTAAACATGCTAATAAATCAATAAACTCTAAAAAAATTTATGAGATACTACTGCTTTTTTATAGGAACTTATTTTTATTTCCTATTAAATGCAACATCCATTTCTATTACTCGTTTTAAAAACATAACTTATGACAAATTTTATTATGTTTTAAAGAATATTTGTGAAAATAAAAACAGATTATTTTGCTGAAGTCTTTGAGTGGCTATTGACCTTGAACAAAGCTCAGATCAGGTATATTTATGCGTGCTGCAGAAAACACTTAATGATGATATTGGGTATTTCATTTTTTAATTCAATAGTTAAAAATTCTTTGTTTCTTTGCATAACACTAGTTGAGAATCACCATTTAGAAACTGTTTAGATGGTTTCCCTTATGAAGAGAAAATTTAAAGGTGTAATTGATCCCAAATCAGACAACTCAGTGATACATAGAAGGGAATAAATAAATAAATATATATATAATGCCATTTTTCCGCATTATAGCACATACCTTTCTTCAAAAAAATTTTGAGAGATTTTTAAGTAATAATTTTAATTTATCTTGCCAAATTAAGTGTCTTTATAAAGTAATAGCCAAAATTAATTCTATTATATTTCGAAATTGTGTTATAAAATTCCTCTATATCTGTTATTTTAAGGATTTTTTTTTTAAATTTATCAAGACTCCATCTAATGTTTTAATGCATCTAAAATTTGTCATAGGTATCATGAACATATTTTATTAAATTTACAAATATTCATGGCTTCGTAAACAACGAAACATCATGCAAATGCTGCAGTAAACAAAAATGTTATTTTATGTCTTATTTCCTTGCAGTGTTTAATTTGTTTTACTATATATTTTACTGAAATTATCTAAATTCTTTAAAATTTTCGCTGGAAGGGATAGTTAAAAAAATATAAAAAATCATCGCTGCATAAATGATTAAAAACTTAATGCAAATGTTAAAATTTACATTGCAGAAAAGCAAAAATTGTAAGTCTAAAAAATATTAAAAATTTATGTGAAAATATAATGCTTAAAAGCGAAACCAGACAATTTAAAGTATGCAGTGTTTAGTTCAAATTTGACTTGTATACATTGTTCGTATATTTCTTATCTCAAATATTTTGTAGCAAAAAGCTTTCAAATCGGAAGGAGAAATTTGTGCGGTGTCAATGTTCTCGAATGAATGGAAAGAATTTACAAGATAATCTTCCTATTCTGAAGATGCAAAAACGAAAAGGGAACTTTAGGAAAAACCGGATCCTTAACACAAAGACCTTTGAAAGTGATAAGTAGTTAAGACTCCAGGGACATCAAACTTGACAGTTCACCCCACCTTTTCAGCTTGGAGAATGGGAAAAAAAGACATGATCACTAGAGAGAACATCCCCATCCTTTCAAACAAAGAATACCAAGGCCAACATAATGGCCATATAGCATCCCCAAAAAGTTAGTACACTGAAATTATGATTCTAAATGTTTCTGTCTGATGTTGCTAAAATTTGAAAATCCAATCCTTTTTACAGTGTCAAAGCCCTATGAAAAGCAATTAAAAATAATAACAAAAAAATTAACATACCTCTATAAGTTGCTTGTGTGCAAAAATGAGTATACCTTCAAATATAATTACATTAGCTCCATACATAGTTTTCTGTGGAACAAAGGAAAGCATTATTGTTAAATACTATAAAAATATTTAATTTCAAACTTCATGCATATTACAATAAAAGTGGGTTTTTTTATTATTATTTTCCTTTAAATATATCAATAACAGCCTACAAAAATAGACAATATTATCTTCCTGTACATATTTAAATAATAGTTTATACATTATTTTCATAACGAAATATCATTATCCTGTTATTTAAATATAAAAGTTTAATGATCTAGTTATCTTATTAGTTTGCCTGCACTTCTGCTTTCCTGAACTTTGACAAAATGCAAATTAATTAATGTAACATAAGAGCAGAGTTCTGGATTAATTAATGCAATATAAATGCAGAGACTGGATTCTCTATTTATTCCTTTCTGCTACCTGAACTGATTGACTGGCTTTAGTACTGGCAAGTCACATTTGCTTCACAATTATTTAGACCTCCCCGTCAAGATTTACTTATCACATGTTAATTTTATTGCATAGTTTACTTATTGTATTACATAGATTTTAATATTTATTCAGCATTTCCTGCAAACCAAGAGTTAATTTCTGTTATTTTATTAGTTTTTTATGTGCACAGCAATCAAGTTGACATGTTAATAAATAGGTATATTTTAAACCTTCAGTTGAATACATGTTCACGTTCATGTTAAAGTAGTGAAGGACCATACACATATACACATTTTTACATCTGCTTGCTTCATTTTTACTTGCAGATATGATAATATGGATATTGATATATAAAAAGTAGAAAGACCACAGAATTATAATTTTCTTGTAACTATACCTTATTTGCCAATCTAACATTTTTTTTTTTTTTTTTTTTTTTTTTTTCTTTTTGTAAATTTGACAAAATCTGACAGAAAAAAATAATTAAAATTAAGATTGAGAAACTAAATATTTAATAATAAAAAAGGAGGGCAGAAAACTTAATAATATTCAAATGATAGTGAATTGCATTTAAAGAAGCCTTCCATATACTATAAAAATAAATTCTAAATAAGCAAGTGCTGATTTAAACATGGCAAAATATTTTTTCTTTAAAACTCTTACAAAAAACCTTTAGAACAGCAAAAGAAAATCATTTCACATAGACTCCAGAAAGGACATAACAGTTTATTTAATGATTATTTTATGTTCTTGGAAACTGATTCTTTGTCATTATTATTTTCAGTGAAAATATAAATAGAATTTTACACATTTTATTTTAAAATAAAACTAGTAATAATTCCTGTGAATAAGTTATTTCATATTTGATTTAACAAAAAGTAGTCCTTCCTGTGTCACATGCATAAGTTTGTTGCACATTGATATTTGAGCTGGATTGCACACTGATATTCGAGCCTGGCGAAGATAAACTATTTCTTGGGTGTTTTTGTGGTTTTGTATATATATAACATGAATACAAGCTAGTTTTGCATAGAAAGTCTTCCAGGAGGCATTTTTTCTTTTAGACAAACAGATGTTACAATACCTGTCATATTAGTCTAAATAATTTACAAAAAAAACATAATTTTATTTACGGTGTCCATGGTACCAACAATACCACCTAAACAAAAATTTTCACCACACCCAAATAAAGAGAAAATTTTCAAATGTAACTTGAAGTACTTTTTATTTGACATTAGATAATTTCAAATAGAAATAATAACTTAAATGTTTGACAAAACTGGGGGAAAGGTACATTAAATAAATTACATCCTTAAGTTTAAGAGCTTAAAAAATGTGGTGTTAGTAAAATATGGAAGTTTGGGAAAACATGTACTTTCATGGTATAAATCATCATTAATTTTGTGCAAACTGGAAAACAGCCTTTCTATTTCTTTTAATTTTCTGAGTTTACTTATTGAGTTTGTAAATAAGCATTTCTTTCAGATTTAATTACTTATTATGATTTAAAACAACATTAAAATTTGTTTAAATGTTATTAACCTTTATTTTGAAATTAATACATTTAATATATTACACTAGGGAAGTCATCTTTTAAATTTCATTCATAAAAGAAGTTGAACAAATGTTGTTATTATAAAACTAAATAGTACAACACAGTGTATGGATCCCAGATTGAATGTTACTATCATTCTTAAACTTACATAAAATTTGAATTTCTCTCTAAACATTTTTAATGCTTAACTAGTATGAAACACATATAACCTCTGAAAAATCTGAATAAAAAGCTTTTAATTTTTATGGAAATATGTTTAAAAAATACCTTTTTTATAGATTATAATTAAAAATTAAGATTAATTAAAATAAATCACATAAACTACTTGAATCTGGTTGGTTAAAACAAAATTATGCATTCTGCAAACACAAAGAAAATTTAATTACAAAAGTAACATCAGACATAAATTTAGTTAACATAGTACAGCTAAAATTTTGAATTTTGAGCGCTACATTTTGAAAAAAGTATTCATATGAGTTTTACTACACTGGGTATTTTAGGAGTAGAACCAAAACAAGAAACCAACCAGTATGTTATTTTTGAAAAAAAGAACTCGAAAAAGGATTTAAAGACTTTGTACTGTATATAAAAATATCTAACTTTCTAACAACAAATTAACAATAGCCTTTTAACTCCCCTCTTCATTCTGAAAATAACAAAGCAATAACTTTTCTAACATAATCTTTAATTCCTTGCAATTCTAAAAAAGATCCGTCATCTAATCTCCATTGTGCACTTATTGATGGAATCTTAACCCAGCAAATAGCTACTAATCTGCTACATGATCAGGAATGTAATCTAGTATAAAAGATCTTTGCTGCACAATCTCTCTCTCTTTGGTTTCCACTCTTCTTCCTGGTTTGCTGTTCTCTCTGCTTTGTCTTGCTGCTAACTATGTGGCTCTTTAAAATGTGATATGCTATATAAAATTCTGGGGTGTGTCTTGTTCCCATGATGCATGAAGAAGAATAAGTTTTGATAATTAGTTCGTTGTCCAGTAATAAATATTATGTTCAATTTGGCCACATTTGTGTACAAGTTTCTCCTTCATTATGCATCATTCAAACTACACATGCCCCAAATCCATTACAGCTATCACCCAGTCAACAAGATAATTACAGTTATTATTATTACATATATATTTTTTTACAATTTTCACCATTTTCACATTTCTTTGTGTATATACATAATAAAATCGTAATATATACAATAAACTTATACACATAATAAAATCTAGGAAAACTGGAGACAGTAAAATAAGCACACATAAAAAATTGAAATTCTAAAATTCATTTTACCATTCTCTTTTCCCTGGAATGTGAAACAAAATTATAAATTGGTACATCAACACTTTTTCCTTCTTTCAGTTTTCTTAGAGTTTCAATTAAAAGGTCAAAGTCAAAGGCATCAGGGTGATCAAAATTATAATCATTTTGCTTTGCTAACTTGTGATCATTTTCATCAAGAACCTAAAAAAAAAAAATTATTAGATAACTACATAGTTATAAACATGAAAAATACTTTTACAATTGAGATGCATAAATTATAGCAAACTTGGTTGCTAGGTGGTACAGAAAAAATTCTGTAAGCCAAGCACGTAGAGCACAGAAAATTTTCACATTAATTACATAAACTGTACACATTTTTACAAAAATTAGGAATTAGATATGCTACAAATTATGTAACTACAAATTATGTACAAATTATGTTAATTTATTAATACATATCAAAAACCTAGCAAAAAATAAATAACTAAGGGTGGGCATATACTATTTTTTAAAATCTGTTTCTTTGCTATGCAATATATTTTTTAATTGAAAAGATATAACAACAGACCTTTTGCTAAAAAGGTAAAACAATAATTTTATAAATTACAATTGGGAAATCTGGGTAAATGATTAAAATACCATAATACAAAAAAAGGAAAAACTAAATACAGTAGAAAACCCAAAACACGCATAGCCTTCCCGATATATCAACATTGAAATTTGCCATTAATAAGCCTTCAAAAGTACACAAGTTTCCAATAAAAACCAAAAACACACAACAACCATATCTATTATTATTTAAACTTGGGAAAAATTTGGCAAATTTCATTCTTAAATGAAACATAATTAAAGTGTAGTCATGTAAATCTATGTCACATAACTATGTGAATAGGATGGGGAAAAATATATGATTTTCATTTTACATAATTTCAAGTTTTAAAATATGCTAAATAGTAAGGTCGCCAATCTTCCTCCTTACAGTCCTCCTTTGGACCTGTCCTTCCTCAAGAAGTGTCATCCTTTTTTAATATTTTACAACTAATCTGTTTATCTCTGTATTATTTAAAGATGTGGTGTCAAAATGTTATGCATTACTCGTCATGGTGCAGTTTGAAAAAACATGATTATAAAATATATACACAGCCCATTCTGGGCATATCTAAACTTCATGCAGTTACACTTGTCTCACACCCTCACACTTTTGCGCACTTTACTTTGTTTATTTCAATGTGTCTATAATATTATAGTTTGTGTTTACATCTGACGCAAATACGAATTTCTTCCTTTCACTGTATAATTATTATACTCAGATAAGTGCCTTGCTAAGTAGAATTCACATTTTATTTGTTCATTAATATAATTTTATTATACAACTTTGTTTTCAACACAAGTATAAAATAATTTAAAATTTAAAACATAGATTTAGTAAATTTTTATAGTTTTTGTTATTAAAGATTTAGTTTTATTTATTTATAATGTGCTTACATTGTTCATGTAGCTCCATATTTTATTTTTTATTCTATTTAAAGGATGGAAAAATCAAAGAAGAGGAAGTGCCATTTCAACGATCAGTTGAAGGAGGAATTTCCATTTCTCGTGCCAAAGAAAGACAATATTGTTTTCTGCAATATTTGCAGAGGAAAATTTCATATTGCAGCTAAAGGCAAAGCAGCCATAACTAAGCATTTAAACACCAACAAACATAAGCAATCATTAGATGCATCAGCTTCCAGTAGTAAAGTAACAATTTTTTTTTAAACTGCTAATTACTCCAAAGAGGAAAAACAGCTATAATGGAGGGAACATTTTCATTTCATACAATAATTCATAATCGAACTTTTCGTAGTATGGATTGTACAACGACATCATTGAAAAACTGTCACAATCCTAAATTTTCATATGCCAGAACAAAATGTGAGGCTATTATTAAATCAATTTTCAAAAATTACTGTGATAATATACTTGCAGAAGACTTGAAATATGCAGCATTTGTAGCAGTTTTATCTGATGCATCAAATCATAATGAAACAAAATTGTATCCAATATTAGCAAGATATTATAATGTTAACAAGGGCATTCACATAAAAATTTTTAATTTAGAGTCCATTGACGGCAAAACTGCTGGTGAAATTTTGGCGAACCACCTATACAGAGTAATAAATGATAATAATTTGAAAATTGTTGCACTAACAGCGGATAATACAAACACAAATTTTGTTGAATGAAGACACAAAGGAGTAAATAATGTCTATGTAAAATTACAAGATTTACTCCAAAAGAAAATAATAGGCATAGGTTGTAATGCAAATTCAATAGTTAATTCAATAAATGTCAAATGCAATAAACACAGCATCATCTGCCATGCCAATTGATGTAGAAGTGATAATAACGACAATTTATTTGTATTTTGGTTGTTTTATAGCTCATGTGACTGCTTTAAAAAATTTTTTGAAGACACAAATGTTGAATATAAGAAACTTTCAGGATATTCAAAAGTTAGATGGCTTGCTTTAACACCTGCTATAGAGCATGATTTACAATTATTTGAACCCCTCCATTCATATTTTTTACGTTTAGACAAATGTCCAAAAATTCTAGAATCTTTTTTTCAATAATGAATTATCGGAGGTATTGATGTATTTTGTCCACAATCAGGCATGTGTTTTTCACAAAACGATTCAAAATATTGAATGTGAACATATTTCAGCTACAGAAATTTGCCTTATTTTGAACGATTTTGTCCTTCAATATAAATCACAATTTGAAGATAAATTTATTTCTTTAAACAACAAAAAAGGAAATTGTCAATCTTAGAGGGATCAAATCCAGGCATAACGAGAAAAGTTTACCAAAGAAGCATAAAATTTTTATGAAATATGTTTCCAATATGTCAAAGAATGGTTGGAAACAAATATCACAATAAATAACAGTTTTAAATGATGTTTTTTGACAAGTAAAGTGGGCAGATATTTGAAAACCGTCCTGAGTTTTTATTGAAAGTAACGCCTGATATTAAAATTGATGACAATCATCTGTTTGAAGAAATTAGAAGATTGAACTTGTATTTAAACACTGATAAATTACAACAATGGAAAAATCAACATATTGAAATTGATAAAAGATGGGTGGAAATTTTAACCATTTTAAAAATGAACACATTCCATATGAAAATTTAGTTATTCTTGTTGAATTTACGTTGCGTTGCCCTGGAACTAATGCAGCAGTTGAAAGAGTTTTTTTCAATTGGTAATGATTTTTGGACAAGTGAGAAATCAAGATTGAATGTTGATACTTTAGCTGCAGCATTTACCATAAAATTTAATATGAAGAATATTTCTTGCTCCTATATTTCTAGTATTTTGTTAGAAAATGATGCATTGACAAAAAATATTCATTCAATGACAAAATATCCCTTTAATTAAATAATTAAAAGAGATGTAAAGATAATTATTGTATTTTTGTTTTAATTAATAAAATGTTTCATTTATTTGGGATTTAAAAACTTTTTGTCCTTTTCATTGTAAAAAAATTGGTCACCTTATAAATAGCATAAAAAGTTTATCGATCAATTTCCAGTTTTCATCTTAAAAATGCCTGTCAATGCATTTTTTTAAGTAAAAATTTCAGTTTTGCAATTATGCAATATATGAATTTTAGAAGCCATTACAATTAATTTCATAAAACTTTGATATTTAAATAAAAACAAAATAAACTGAACTTTCACATTTTTAGCTCCAAGAACTGCACTAAAATCGAAAGTAACCAAAAAAGTGTTATATTTAAATAGATAATGAATTATTCCATAACATTTATTAAGAGAAAAATTACATGAATAATATTTCCTTTTATATCTTTCTCAGAGAAGACGGCAAACATCCAAGTGAATATTTGAGCATTATCAGTGTAGAAGACAAACAGATGCACATGAAAAAAAAAAAAAAAAAAATTAAAGGAAATTTTTGTCTGCAATGCGATTAAAGAAACTCACTTTATAAAATGAATCCATGCTCAGTAGAGTTACCCAAGGGACATCTAAGGCTTCAATTACTTTCCTGGCAACAGTAGTTTTCCCCGATGCACTACCTCCACAAATGCCTTTAAATGTAAAATTCATATTTTTTTTAATAGCTCAGGTTATCAAAAATACAAACTATTTATTTAAATATACAAGAATGTTATAATGATAATAAGATAATATGAATTTGAACAACTGCAAATAACAAAGTTTTCAGTCAAAAAAGTAATAATTAAAACAATGTGCATGCAAAATTAAAATAACATTTCTTCGTTGACACAGTCAGTGAATTTTTCACAAAAAAGTTATTTGCCTTTATTCTAAACAATAATACCAAATTTTCTCACATCTTCTATTATGCATCACGAGATCAATAATTACATTCCACTGAAACTTGCTTTCAAATTTTACACAAAGAATATAGTTAAAAATGTTATACACACAAATATGTCTCCACTAAGAATTTTAACTTCTTTTTGAACATTAGAGATCACCAAATAAAAATGCCAAAATGAAGTGTAACAATCATATTAGAATAAATTTTTTTAAGAAAATGCAAAAAGCTATTTTTTTGCCATACAACTTTGGAATTAAGGAGATTTTTTCCACCTACTGAATTTTTTTTTATTACAGAAAGAATCTATTTTTTCTTTTTTTTTTTTTTTTTTTTACAGTTACAATATGAATTGATAGTTAACAAAAAGAATCCCATATTATACTGATTACCATGCTCTATAATCTATATATATAATTCACTTGTGGGTGATATTCAACAACTTATGTTTGTGCAATGCACAATTAAGTGAAAATTTAATCATAAGAATTCCACTTTAGATGGCTTCACTATAATGCCTTGGTAACAGAAAATTATGCTACAGCATAAGAAAAAATTAAAGTAATTAGTAATAAAGCATACATTTTCGCTGCAATTTTTTTACGGCCCTCGAAACCGAATAGTACCGAAAAAATTAAAGTAATTAGTAATAAATTATTTAAAACAAATACAATAAATTTTTTAAAGAAACATATAACAACTTCTTACCAATTACAAAAGGTTCTACTAGCTGACCCTGAGTATCATACCAAGGTGGTCTTCCAGCAGTGTATATGGTTCGCTGTCTTGTCCTAAGAACAGGCTCGTGACAACCAACTGATTTGGATGATGACCATGTTCTTTCCCTTTTCTTTCGGTGGGGAGAGCAGAGAGAAGCATGGGGAGAAAAGCCAGGTGATTTTGGAGAAGATACTGTCACATCATCATCAGCAGGTAAATCTTCTAAATTCAACTCATCCTCATTGCCACTAATAAGGAAAAAAAGTCACAGAAACACATATATACATTACAATATGAATAGTAACTAAAAATTCTTATAATGGACAACCTGAAGGGCAATTCCATATGGTACTAACCAAAAAATTAAGACTGCCAAATAATACAAAGAAAACTGAATGGAATAGACAGGTTTATTTCTGCAATAATCTTACATAAGCTGATATTTTTCTGGCTATAAATAATAGAATTTTAATTTTACACATACAGACACAGATTTTATTGCCAAATGCTTTCTGCATTAGTCAATTGAAAATAGATAATTTTCAGATATTCAATTTCTCAATTTTACCAGAATTTTTTTTATAACACAGAAACAAAATTTACTAAATTTAAAATTTCTATGTGGTCCACTTTTCATAATCTAAAATTTTAGTAAAAATGCATTATACTGTATAGTTATTATTATGATTTTATAGAACAGTGATACAAATTAAAAATTTTCTTATATTTTGATTTATTGCTTGTAAAAAATATCACCAATAGACTGCAAACAAACAAAAAAAAGCTGTGCATAAGCACATACGTTCATTTTCTAACGAAACCATCATAATTAGTAGAATAATATATAGCACGTTTATGTTTATATATCGGAGCAAAAGAAAATATTAAGTACAGAAGCCTGAACAAATCCTACAAACCACGTGTATAACACATTCGTACCGAAAAACGAAATTGCGATTCTTCGAATAGATTGAATTCTCAAAATATTTTAAGTAAATTTGAAAAATTAACCATTTCACTGAAGTACAAAGAGGGGCACATAAAAATAGCAGAATAAAATAATATTATAGAGTTTGAAACAAAGGTCTTTGTTTACAAATATTCATAAACACAGACTATGAATGCCGAAATTTTGGTTTACTCCAATATAATTTTATAAAAGCATAGAGATCATTTGATCGAACACCATGCATTGTCCAGAATTTAAAAAACCATGAGCTTACGTACATAACTTTCATTTTCGTACACACTACAGAGTTCAACAAAACGTGTGCTATTGCACTCCTTGAAATCTAGCCAATCATGTTGCAGGGATCTCGGAAACCAACCGTGTTATGAGTGAAGGGTGAGTAATAGGTCACTTCGGAACAATCAACACGAAATAGTAGGTACTGAACAGGATGGACGCTACGCTTTCATATGTTTAGTTTTATCGTTTACTTCCTAAGCGATTGGAAGATCATACCTGTCTGAACTGGCAGAACTAGGTGGATCGCAGAAGTATACGTTCGCCATTAGAAATGCAAAAAGCGCTACCTATATTTCGTGAGAAATGAGATACAATTGAAATATGGCAAGGTCAAAGAGAGATTACTTTCGCAACAGCATTTATCTAAGAACGTTTTCTTGACGAATTTCGCAGTATCATTAAATGATAGAAATTTTCAGTAACTTTTAGTAAGAAACATTCAGACTGGAACTTCATTATCATTGTATTATAAAAATGTTTGTAAATTTAGAAAACGGAATATATAATATAAACCAGTTTGAATTTAATGACATAAGTTTAGGTTTAAATTATTGCCTAAATAATGTTACATTAAATACATTCTGCATGTTATTCTAGACGATTCGTTTTCTTTTATGTGGGTTATAAATGTACTTAATGTTTGAAATAGTTTTCATATTCTTTCAGTAAACGTTTGTCACACCTTAGCTTATTTTTCGTAATTTCATTTGTCTTCCAGAGTTTTCTAGTTGTTTAACCGGAATGTGCAAACATAGTACACCTCGAAGCTGTGTGACTTATTCTTTATGACTGCATTTACCAGTATGAAAGCGCTGACTTTTGACATTTCCATTATCATATGTTAGCTGCCACACTGCGATATTTGGATCTTTGGCAAGGCTTGTAAAAATGATGCAATTTCAGCGGTACGTCGAAATTAGTTTTAAAAAATTGCTTGGGTCGTTTTGAAGAGAAAAATGGTCTTTCATCCATAGTAGCAAAAATTTTTCTTTTTCTCTGCAAAAGGTATATAGCCTTTTCTGCACTGAAATCAGCATCAATATAAATATTGAAAATTATCATTAACTATCATGCCTTAGCTGTATTTAAGGTTTGTAGTAACCAGAGCTACCCAGTATTACTTCCAGGGCTTAATTTCTAAAATTAGAAGTGCCGGAGCCCTATGGAAGCTCGCCAGCAAAGAGGAACAATAATAAATAAATAAATAAAATTACTATTAAACTCATTAATAATTTTAAAATTAAATAGTTAATTATTATCAAATTAATTAATTATAATTTAATTGATAATTATTAGATAATTAATTACTATTTATTGAGGTATTTCAATAATTAAAGATTAAAGTAATTAATTAAAATTAAATGTAAAGAGATAAATTACATTTAATAAGCGTTTTTAATGTAATTTTAATGCTAAAAATAAAATTTTCGAGGTAAAATTTCTACTGAAATCGTTATTCAGTTACATAAAGAAGTGCATTTAAGCATTTAGGAAGTGCTTCTTATTTAGGGCTTCGGCTAGAATTATTTCAAAAACTAAGAAGCACCGGAGCCGGTCCAATTTTAGCTCTGATCGTAGAGGGAAGTTCTTTTATATCACAAAAATTAAATATAGTACAGCTGATGTAAATTAAGATAATGCTAAACACAGAGCGAAACAAAGTGAGGGTATGAGTGTGTGCAAACATAAAATGAGGGAATCTTGGTGAGAGAGAACGTTCTGTTTGACCACTGGGCTCTGGATCAAAGTTAGATAAATATATTGTTGGAAAGTTGTAATGTATTGTTGTATTGCGCAATATACTGTTATAATGTGAAAGATAACTTTCAAAAATCTTCTGCTACGTGGAATTATAACAATAGTGGAATTAGCAGTTGTCAACACCACTGATAGTTTCGATTTGCGGAGGCGCATAATTGGCCATTTGCCAAACCGCATTCCTAGGAATGAATGAAGTGATAACTTAGCGTAATGTAACTTTCAAATCGTGAAAAATGAAAATTTGACTGTTAACTCTTCTAGCAATTAAAAAAACAAAAGACGGCACTGTTTCGGTTAATTTCTACAAGTAGTATTTTAAACAGAAGTTTCATCAAATCTCTTTAATGAAAATAGAGTCAATTATCATTAGCGAAGAACTAAGATGAAAGCGGACTGCCATCGTCAATGAGGGAATAAAATTCTTAGGCAGTAATTTGGCTAGGAGCGTAGCTTAATAAACATTTTTGGCAAAATAACACATGTGTTTAAATTAAATAAAATTCTTTCTGGAATTCCCATTGACAGGAATCCAGATGAATTATTTATGTAAGATTTTACTAAATGTAAATTTAAAAAAAAAAAGGTAAATGTAAGGTTGCTCAAACCTAAAATTAATTATTTTAGTTATCTTGTTCTTCAAACAGAATCATATTCTTTAAATTTCTGTTAGCTTTTGTCACATTTCTGTACAATCTTATCTCATAGTCATTACTCAATCGAAATTCTTCCTCTAGACTCTGTTATAAATATACGAGCTCAGCGTTAAGTCGCTACTTAGTTCACTAGGTTCATTTACAGAAATATCAATAATAAAACAATAATCAATATTATTTATAGTAGAATGCAATGCATCTAACTGATAGTTTTCTAAAATTTTACACCATAACAATAAATAAGAAAAGAATTTCGTAATGTCATGTACTATTATTTCTTAACGAATGACATTCGTTTGCTAACAGTATAAACAATTTTAACTATACAAGGAAAATGGCGTCTGTAAAATCTGCCATGGAAGGTAATTCGACTGTCTTGAAAATAGGTAATACTGCCAATCGACACGACAAAAGAATATAATGTTTAGATGAAGTATATCTTGTTCAGCTTATTTAAACCTCTAATCTGCAAAATCGTTGTTTTTAGAACTTAGTATTAGATATTTACAAGTTTGAAAATAAAAATGAATTGTTTTTAACTCTTATATAATAATATCTTTCTTATGCATCTTAAGAAATGGGTATCTCTGTTTTTTAGCATGATGACACACATAGTAAACATAGTAAAAAAATATGTTTCACACTTGGCAGCCAGGCATGCACTATTTTTTAAAAACCTTTCACATCAACGAAGCGCAACAAATTTCAACTTTTAACATAAGGCCAGGTCGTGAGAGAAATTGCGCAGGAAGGATCTGATGGATATGCTACCGGCGAAGTTTGAAATTCGGCATTCTACAGAATACCTAAGTATTGTATATAATGCCTAAAGCTAGCCGGAAATGCACGAAACGATTAATATTTCAGCCATTTCCTAGGCATTCTATAGAATGACAAACCAGCAAAGTATGAAATATATTTCCGATTCGTTTCGAACAACCAAACTTCTTACCAGAAGTTAATAAATGATGTAAAAAGCCAAAATGAGTACTAAGTAGGAACCACGGGTCTACTGGCTGCTGAATCGTTACGATGTGATGTTTGTGGAAAACAAAATTACATCTATTTATCCTGTTAAAGATAGCATCAGTACTATACATTATTACGTCACGGACGCTGAGTTATTTCCCGTAGTTCATGAAAACTCATTTGAGTGCTGGACACGGACGACTTGACAGAATCTTAAAAGAACTTTCAACCAAATACAAAAACGTTACACATAAGTATGTAATTAATAACGTTACACATATGTTAATAATGCTCATATTTCATACTTTGCTTAAAATTGTCCCGCATTACATACAATGCCTAGGCATTCTATAGAATGCCGACGTTTCATAATTTGCCGGTAACAACTGAAAACAAAGAAACAAATGATGATAAGATAATACAGCAAGCGCTACTTAATGTGATCACCGTGAAAGTTACCATTCGGATACTGTTATCGAACTGTAGAATTCCGTCCCCTGTATTAATGAAAATGCAATATGATCAATAATTCGGTTAATATAATCAAAGCATTAGAGATTTAATTTTTTAAAACTGAAGTAAAATCTCCAAACAAAAGATAAGTAAAACAAAAAGAGCCAAATAAGGTCATCCAACTAGAATTTAAAGTTGCCAAAAGTTATGCTCATTTTAAAACTATTTTGCGATACTGCTGTTGAACTGAATTTTATGGTTTAAGCGCGAAGAACGTGATATTTAATAAATAAATGTAACACACAAAATGTTAAAAAAAAGCCCCTTTGGACGTAATTTAAAATCTGAAACCTTTCAGATTTTGGGGGGGGGGCGGACAGGGAAAATCACCCTCTAGAATTTTTTTCCTGGAGAAAAATTACCAAAGTTGATTTTTTTGTTAATTATAAATCCTACATAGGCATATTTTCTTCCATTTTTGATAAAGCCGACCATGAACAAAAGAACCCGTTTTCCGAATTCTACGACGACCAGCTGGACTAATCAGTTTAATGAAGCTGGAATTTGTTAGTCATTTTCTGAAACAAATCCAAGTACATCATGTTTCAAATTTTCTGAACATGATTTTCATGAAATCGGTGAATTTCCTACAAATGTTGGGATGAGGGCTTCCCTTCTTTTATTAAGATTCAGGTGTACAGAATTTGTCAAATTATTTCCAGAAGCATTATGAACAGCTTTCTTCCTAATTAAAATATTGTGAAAGTATATATTTATATGTTCCTAGCAATATTGTTACGGATTTTGTATTTATTTAGCTATTTTTAGTAGAATTTGTAACTAAAATTGTTTTATATCCCCGTGCAATGCAGCACGAGACTTATTTGAAGAGAAAGCTACGCCGAAAAAATTAAAATACAGGAGCACGCAAATTTAGCATTTTAATAAACAGATATCTCGTAATTGTACTCTTTTGCTATCCAGAATAATCGAGAAAATACCAGAATATTCTCATGAAGGATTAAAAAGCTTATAAAAGCCGAAAAAAAAAATCTCAGTTCAGTTATTTAGTAGTTGTTTACTTTGTTATTATTGATTGTAGCGAATTCGCGGTGAGATCGGATTAGCTTTCTTTGTGCTCTGTATAACGTTTAAGTAGTTCAAAATACTGCGATATTGTACGAATATCTCTGAGGAAGTTTCGGCAATTTGTTTTATCTCTTGGAATAATAATAACATTTATTAACTTTTTATCGACTTGTGCATCCAGTCTATTACGAACCCGTACGCACGCAACAATATTTTAAACACATTAGTTGCATTCAATTTCTAGTTTGAAGGATGACTTTTCTCATCATATAATATAATCATTCGGCTACTGTTATCAAAACAGACAAGGACAAATGTGATCTTCCTATCTATTCTATGGTACACATCTTATATTAGGGCTTCTTAAACTATTTTCAATTGCGACCCCTTTTTATCACTGAGATTTTTTTTCGCGCCCCCAGATGTTAAATATAAAATAAAGATACAAAAATAAATATCCTCTCGAACGATATTTGGTTTTAATTAGCGTTAAAGCTGAAAAAGTAGTTTTATAAAAATATATAGTGCTAAATTAGAGAAAAATATTTAATGCCATTTCAGAAATAATGAGAAATCTAGAATTTTAAAATTTCATTTTTCATCGGTGAAAATGTAATTTTTATACAACCTCTTTTGAGTGTTCTTTTCTTCGGTAAATTTCATGTAAATTTGCCAAATTTTCCAGGGCTAACTATGCGTAGTAAAACAAAGCGGGTTTTCCTTTTAAATAATCTTTAACATGATAAGGAATAAATTACTTTACACACCGTCCAAATGGCTTCCGAACCGGCCGTGAATGCCATACGGACTTTGAATCACTTTAGTGAACTGAATCATAATATCTTGCCATACCACAGCCTGGGAACATCTTGCTAATTGAATGTGTTTTATGGGCCCAGTTCGAATCTCGGAGAAGGCATGGATGTTTGTAAGTGCATACCGTCTGCGCAGCATGGGTTACTTAGAAATACTGCCGATTCGTAAGTCCTCTCGAGTGGTTGTTGGCAGGAAAAGAGGTTCGGAAAATCCATGGATCGTCCCCCCGGAGTGCTCTCCATCAAAATTAAGGTGGAGTTGAGACTATACCTGTACAACCAATGGTGAAATTCTGGTTCCTCGTCCACCTGTACTTGCACCTGTACCTATAGACAAGACCTATAATATCTAAGTTCTACAGTTTTAAGTTTTACTAAGCATTGTTGGGTACTGTTCTGTTATCAAGGCGGGATTCAGAAGTGTATGTATGTATGCAGGTATGAATGGATGTATGTGTTTATGTATGTGTTCATGTATGCATGTATATATGTAAGCACGAATGTATGTGTGTGTATACATATATATCAGGGCAGTCCATAAGTTCGTGCGCATTAAGAGTATGCTTGGAATTCACTATGACACATTTATTAAAACAATACAATTTTGAACCTGCTGAAACTTGTCATCGTTTGATTAACATATTATTCAGTTCATCACCAACTTTCGTAAATATCGAACACATTTTAGTACCCATAGAAGATGAATATAGATAATCAGTACAAACGTGCTGTGCTACATTTTTTATTTTCGTGTGGTGAATCTGCAAGGTTTGCAGCGATAAAAATTAATAGTGTACATGGTGAACACATTATTAGTGTAAGGACTGCCCAGAAATTGTTTAAGAAATGTAAAGTTGGAAAAAGCAGCATGGATGATGAACCCCGTTCAGGACGTTTTGAACTGTTAGAACCAATTCAGAAGTCAAACAACAAAAATAAGCGTTATATTTACAAAATTTTCACAGGACTAGTTTCGATGGTTTTACCGAACCACCATCTTCAGCTGCAAAACCGCAAATGATTGCCGCAAAAGATTTGCGGTTTTGCAGCTGAAGATGGTGGTTCGGTAAAACCATCGAAACTAGTCCTGTGAAAATTTTGTAAATATAACGCTGATTTTTGTTGTTTGACTTCTGAATTAGTATTTATTCGGCGTGTTATTGTGTCTTAATTGTTAGAACCAAATCAAACGATTCATTCAGAAGTTTATAGTGAACAACTTTGCCGTCTAAACTCAGAATTGATCAAAAAACGCCTACGATTGGTGAATATCAAGAAAGTGTTGTTTCATCATGATAACGCTAGACCGCATACGGCTCGAACAACGCTGCAAAAAATTAGTGAATTTAATTGGGAGCTTTTGCCACATCCTGCTTACTCCCCAGATATTGCGAGTGATTTTCACTTATTTCGTGCCTTACAAAATTTTTTACTGGGGAAAAGATTAAATTCTAAACAGGATGTACACAGTGAACTTTCAAGTTTTTTTTTTTTTTTTTTTTTTTTTCATCCAAACCAGAATCTTTCTACAGCAATGACATAAAAAAGCTGTCTGTAAAATGGCGAGGCATTGTAGATAATGGAAGAAAATATATAATTGATTAAAATGTTAAATTGTGTTTTTTTATATTATTAAAAAAATTACCAAAAAATGCGCGCGAATTTATAGACTGACCCAATACATATATGCCCATATATACAAACACACGCGCATACATTCATTTATTTCTAAATTCGGTCTCGATATCAGATCAGTACCCATTGTTGTGCTCTAACAAACCCTGTCGAAGTCTGAAGGCTTACAATCTTCAATTTATTTTTTATACTCTGTTTGTGGGTTTTTTATGTTAATAACCAAGTTATATTATTATTTTTCACTTACTTTCCTCCAAACATGCAAATTATTTAATGTTTATAAAAGCAGAGTTCTTAAGCTCCAGAACAGCTTGTGGCAGCTTTCGCTAACCGGTACTTTCCTAAGATGCTACTGAATTGCTTAATCGGTTTTAGCTTTGATAGCCGTCATTTTGCTTTGTAAAAATATCGAGATTCGAGCCAAATTTCCTTCGCCACATGTTACATATTATATTCGTTATTTAATTTGACCTGGCCATTCCGAGTAAAATGCAGGAGTTGTTTCTGTTATATTCTGTTATATTAGGTTTCCTGTGACAGTCATTTTGACGTGCTAATAAAAAGGTTTGTTAACTATACTTTAGAAGTAAAGAAAAAGAATAAATTGTCTGTAAATTAAATTTAAGGTACTGTGGAACCGTACAAGTTATTCAAGAGATATAATTGTGCAACGTTTTTGAAGCAGCCTATCTAATAGAGTACAAATATTTTAATCTCACCTATAGAGGATCTTCCGCAGAAGATTTTTCAAAAACTTTAAGCTAAGTTTTCTGTGGCTATCTATTCTATTCTGCGAAACACTTTTTGCTCATTCAACAGGCAATTATTTGTAATCCTGAAAATATCAGCTCATAGATATTTGATTTGCGTTATTATACGAATCTATAAAAGAAAAAATGAGCGCAAAGACGTACCAAAAAGGGGTCATCCCTATGGAATGAAATTCGGTAGCTAAAATATACATATAATAGGAAAAAAAAAAAAAAGTTTAAAAAAAAAAATGATTTTTTTTTTCCCCTTCCAGTTGGTTCATTTATACACAACGAATAAATCAATAAATCATTGATCAGCCTCTGGCCCTTATGCAAGCTGTTATCTGGTTTGACCAACTCGTAAATATGGATAATAATCTCCTGTGGAATATTTTGTTAAACTCTCTCCAATTGTTGAGTTGGATTCATGACATCTTGGGACGGTTGGAAGCGCCTGCTTATCATCTTCTAAATGTGCTGCATTGGAAAGATATCTAGCGATCTAAGCTGCCAGGCAAGTGTTTGACAAGCCGCCCAGACGGTATAGCGGTTAGGAGAGCCTACTGCTGTACCGAAGGGCCCGGGTTCGAATCCCGGAGAAAACATCGATGTTTGTAAATGTATAATGTCTTTGCGGCATTTCTAAATATGCAGCTAGCCGAAAGTCCTCTCGAGAGGTTGGTAGTAGGGAAAGAGAGGGGTGGGAGACCCTCGGACCCGTTCCCTCCGGCTTGCTTTCCATCAAAACCGGGGCAGAACTGAGCGAAGTCGTACTATCACCTGTATGGTGCTCACGGTTCTTGCCAACGACATACACAATCTTGCATTCCTTGCCATGTTGAGCTTCGTCGACTTATTCTGATGTTGTTGTCAGACAAGTGAGATATGTCCCAACTTAACACAACACAGTATTTGACAAGCACGAAGACGGCCAGTAAAAATGATTGCCTTTTGTGATTGGGCATTATTCTCTCGAAACGTAGACCTGGGAGGCCTGAAAGGAAGAGAAACACAACAGGAAGCATAATGGACGACTAACTGTCGTCCTGTCAGGTTATCAGTAGGACAACCAAAGAGATTAGACTATCAAATGAAATGCCACCATAACTCTGTTCTCGGACTGTGTGATAGGCATTTGTGAGGTCTGAATGGGATCATTGCCCTGGATATGTCCAAAGTCATCTTCGAAGATCATCGTGGATCGTTCCAAGCGGGACTCATCGCTGAAGACAATCCTATTCCAGTAAGTGAAGTTCCAGATCGAACGAGCCCACCACTCCTGCAAACGCGTTTGTTCGCGAGAGGTTAGTCGACAGACTGAGCGTTGTGAGCTCAGATCCCGTGCCTTGAGTCTTTCCGTCTATCCATTGTCCTTACGGCTATTGATGTCCCATTGCATATCGGATCGTTGATAATGATAAATGAAACACTCTGACGATCGCTCTGTCTTCATTTCTCTCTAGATTGACTGCTGCCTTCTTGACACTGTGGTGCGACACGGTTCAACCATACCTATCGACACCGTGGAATGGCAGCATCGCTAGGACCCAAATCTTAAGCGATCATTCGATTTGAACTATGGGCTTATTTTAGGCCAATTCCAAGTCCTTTCTCAACTAGTGATGCTCACTGTACTCGAACCCGTTGGAGAGGTACTGGTACACGCAAGGTGAATAAATAGAATCAAATTTGAATAGATATTATAACTTAGAGCTCCCTAGCCTTAATTTCCTCTTGTATACATCATTCAGGTGCTCAGTTGCGATGAACTGTAGCTCTAAATACACTGCTCAAGACAATTAAAGGATATTGCGGTTTTAGGCGGATCTTGTGGCTGGGATACTTTTTAGCTGATTGATATATGGTCGACAGACATAGTAGGTTATTTGAGTATAAATTACACATGTTTGGCAGAAAAAAATGCATTTTTTGCGCATTTGTGTACAAAAGGAAAAAAACACAATTTGTGCATATGAGAAAAAGAGAATAAGAAAAGGTGTTTTCTTCAAAGGAAATCATTTTCAGTAGAGGGTATGGTTTCCACGGATGGCCGGCAACGTTGAACACCTTTGAGGCATGGAGTCAATGAAGCTATTAATCACAAGTTGGGCTATTCTGTCCCAATCTTCCAGAAGAGCTCTTTACAGTTCTTGGAGAGTTTGTGGGGGTGGTTGGCGGCCAGCAACTCGTCTTCCTAGAGCGTCCAAAACGTGCTCTATTGGATTTATGTTTGGAGAACACGCTGGCCATTCTATTCGTACGATTCCTTCCTCGAAAAGGAAATCCTCCACCAGGTTAGCCTGCAGTTATGTGGCCTGCAGTTATCGTCCATTAAAATGAAGTCATCTCCGATTGCTGCAGCGTAAGAGGCTACAATAGGTCTGAGGATCTCATCCCTATATCGGCGACCAGTCAGAGGTCCATCTCGAATGATGTAGAGGTCTGTGCGCCCGTCAATGGAGATGCCACCATACACCAACACTCCCCCACCGCCAAATCCGACACTTTCGTGCACGAACGTAGGATTATTCCTACTGCCACGGTCCCTCCAAATGAAAATACGCCTATTATCATGATGAAAAAAACTGGACTCGTCAGAAAAAAGAACATTGCTCCATTCATTTCTCCTCCAGTTCACATGCTCTGTTGCTCACTCCCTGCGGTCGCAACGATGCCTTGATGTTAGCCTAACCGTGGCCTTCGAGATAACATGGCCTGGTTAGCTACGAGTGACGTCACGAAAGGCGTCCGATTCTTCCGTGACTTTCTTTGCTCCAGATTTGAATGCGAACGTTTCGTTCGATGTTTAGAGTGTTTTGTTTTTAATAATGCATAATAATTAAATTTCCAGAGACTTGAAAACGTATATAAAAGATCGTATATTCATTCGCAGTTAAGATTAATAACTTAATAAATATTATTTTTTAAGAAATATTCACGAAATTTTCTATGCTATGTTTTAGGTTATCTTGTGCATTTTTTTTACAATGTATTGTAATAATTTGTTAGAATACACTCAAAAAAGAAAGTATTGAAATAAGTAAAAAGGATGTTATTTATTAACATAAAAATGTCTTTACAGTTTGAGAAGGAGAGGAATGAAAGGAATGAAAAGATTTAGAAATATAAATAATTCAGTAACAAAAGTAAATATAATTTAGCAAATTAAAAGACATAAAAAATAATTTTTCCTTAAAACTTACTTCCTTAAAACTATAAATATTTCAGAGCTTCCAAACATTATGCAAATGTATTTTTAATTCATTTAAATTACTATCTAATAAAATGAACAGAAAAGCCACAGAAAAAATTTAAATCTCAAAACTTTGTAAATTAAATAAATTAAAATTTAGCTGCAACATTACAGAAAACGAATAATTTTCACATATTTATATGTTATCTATAGCAATAATTATAAGGATATTTACATCATTTAATAATATTTACATTATTAGTTATATGTAGATGCATAATAAATAATATATTTACAAATAAAAGCCATCCATATAATGTTTCACAAAAGCGTAAAATCAATAAATTTGCCAACGAAAACCTCAAAACAACTATACATAGAACAAACCATGATTTCTGTTTAATTAGGAAATACTGTGCAAGTTGTACTAGTATACTGAAGCAATAATTAATCGCAATTGATAATTTATTTTGAAAAATTATGAAGTATTATCAAATAATAAGGAAACAGCAAAAGGATTAATAAATTTAAATGTAAAAGATACGTTATTGAAAATATATTTGAACTGCATCATATTTAGTACACTATTTTTAAAAAATAAAACAATGTCATTTACATACTCATATCTTTTCATCACGTATTCTTGATTTTTTTAAGTTTCCTTTCATCGATTTTTGTATGCATATTATTTTGAAGAACTTTAGTATAATTGTTTAAACAAATATTTGAAACGGTGCTCATTATTTTTTTTAATCTGCTAGAAAAGGGAATTCCACACATTAAACAAGTTTCATGAACATCAAACATGTTAATGTTTTGTACATATATCTCGGTAAGTTTGACCAGTAAAGAATGCTGTTCAACTTCTTTACTGGTTCTTTACTTTCAACTGGAACAACTTTATCTCCTAGATAAACTGCTATATCTATATGAAGCGATACAAAGATACTTTTTCACTTTTAGGATATGGATGAAAAACTGAGCAATAAAATATAAATACCAGCAACAGATTTGTGTAAAATAATATTTGAAGTATCTGAAATATTTAATTTACTTGGTAACATAAAGAAAAATCCTCAAATGATGCTATTTTGTCCTTTCTCAAAAATTCATTAAAAATATGCTTCTCCATCTTAGCTCTTTTTTCCTCCCTGCTCATTCTCTGAGGGGTTGGACTTTCAGATAAGTATTTTGGACAACCAGAAAAAATGCATGGGTAAGCATCGTTATTTAATTTAGGATGCACTCTACACATCTGAATAAAAGTACCTTCGTTTGTTGGTAAATAATCATAGCGAATAATACAGTAAGACCCCGCTTAACGCTGTTTCGTTTAGCGCTGTTTCGGTTTAGCGCTCTTTTATTTCAACCTCGGGATTCCCCAGAAATTGCTCGCAGCATGAACTACGGGGATTCCTCGAAATTGTGCGCAGCGGTAGGTTTCCAAATAACCAATCCGAAACTTTATAGTTATGTTTCTTGTTTGGTGCGGTGAGGTGCTGTACGAAAGCATTTTTATCATTTGAAACATCTGTTAACATTATTGTAAGTATAAATTTATATAATACTATAACGATTAATACAGTGACAAATATTATGATCTTTAGTTTTTATCATGGGTGATAATAAAAAACAAGAAAAGAAAGCAACCAGAAAAAGCATTTCACTGGAAACTTAAATGCAAGTGATTAGAAGATTAGATTCTGGTGAGAGTCAATCTCAAATTAGTGCTGCATTGAATTTGGCAACTTCAACAATAAGGACAATTCTTAAGAATAAAGAAAAAATACTGTCATCGGCAACTGCAAATACGTCAAGCTCTGCAACTAGGATTACCCGTTCTAGAAATAATATTATAGAGGAAGTGGAAAAACGACTGTCTATATGGACTGACAACGAAATTGAGCGCAGTATGCCATTAAGCCAATCTATCATAAAGCCTTCTTGACAAAAAGGCAGAAAATTGGAAATACAGAATAGACTGAATGATCTGACTGGCTTAGAATTTTATTTATTTTTATAAGTATATTCGTTTATATTGTTTTTATTTTGGTAAGAAATAAATGTTTGGTTTTATTTTTATTAAAAAAAAACATTAAATTTAATACCTAACCAATTTTCTATCCATCTTCCCCTAACTCCATTATTTACATGTTAAGATAGCCTCGTTTAGCGCTGTTTCGCATTACGCTCTACTTTGATGGAACGTATCCCCCGCGTTAAGCGGGGTCTTACTGTATCATCTTTTCGAAATATTTTTCACATTGAATAATGTTTTTTACGTTGAATTCATCTGCGATCACTTGAAATAAAATTTTTCCTTGGAATTTTTTTTATCCATAAATCCCGTTTTACTGTATCTTTTGGAAATTTGAATACTGATACATATTCATTAGTGCCATCGTAATTGGATTTGCATGCTGGAACGCAACATCGTGCAGGCATGATGAAGACAGCTCTACGTAGAACGTCGATCGTTATTCTTGTTAACAAATAAGTTAACTAGTAATCTTAATTTAAAAACGAAAATATCCTTAACAACATTACTTAAATTTAGCAATAAAAAAGACACGAATAATAAAAATATACAGCACGCAATCAACGTAATAAGAAGTCTTCGCTTGCAGTGCGAAGGGTGAAAGTTCAGACGCCTTACGTGACGTCAAATCACGTGATTCTGCAGCTGACCAGGCCATCTAATCTCGAAGGCCACGGCCTAACACATACCATCGGTCGGCGAGCATACAGACCTACACCATGGAGCCGGTTTCGGACAGTCTGAGTTGAAACCGTGGTCCCAGTAGCCGAGCGAAGGTGTTGTTGGAGAAGAGTAGCATTCATATTTCGGTGTCTCCTAGCCGTTAACACAAAATAACGATCTTCATTGGGCGTTGTTGCCCGTCTACGACCTTGCCCTGGTCTTCGGCCTGCACTTCCAGTTTCCAAAAAACGGTTCCAGATTCTGGAAATCGCACTTTGTGACACTCCAATGGCTTGCGCTACTTCGGCTTGAGTTTGGCCCCCTTCTAACCTACCAACAACTCTCCAAGCTTCTGAATCTGTTAAATGACTTCGCTGAGATATCGTACTCATCGAAATAAAGCAGTCACTGAATGCTGATCATCCTTGTCTTCATTGTCTTTTATTCAGTTGAAAGTCAAATTTCATTCGCTGCCGCTGAAGCGACGTTTTTGACGTCGAACTCACTCCACAGTTTGAAAATCAGAAAAATTTGCATTTGTGATTCTCTTCTTCCACTTTCGGCAAAAAAATTTCGCTTATATCTTTATTTTATATAAAACTTACAATATCCTTTAATTGTTTTGAGCAGTTGATTAATTTAATAGACCGTAAAATTCTTTTGCGCATAATATCGGAAGGTATGATTTATTTGATTGTGGCAAAGCACTCGAGGTCTATATGCCTAAGGGGAGAAATGTCTTAGCGGTGGACTTTCTAAGGAAAACTGGATCGGATACACGTTACACATCGCCCATGCAACCAGATCGTTCGCGGGATTCGAACCTCGGAACAAACTACCAGTGTTTAGTAATTTTACCGCTCGGCCGCTGATGGGCCTATATTTTAGGTGTTCACACACAAAATTTGTCATAAGCAGATAACTCCGTCTTGTTGCGCCTCTCCCTACATTTTGATGTGTGTGTATTCCAAAATCCCCTTTCAAGATTTTGACATGTCGTCATTATTGCACGATAACTAAATTAGAGCTTGATTTGCATAAATTTCAAATTTATTATTTCACAAATTCGTTTCAATTTCACCACTGAATAAGATACAAATATTTCCGAAAATTCTGAAAGGAAATAATTTTTAAGAAAATATTTCGAGATAAACAGAATGGGGTAAGTCACTAGGTTAAAAAAAATAAGAAAGGGGGGACAAAAAGAAAATCTGAAAGGTTTCAGATTTTATATTATATTTCAGTTTTTTTTAACGTTTTGTGTGTTATCTTTATTTATTAAATATCATGTTCTTCGCACTTAAACCGCATAAAATTAAATTCAACAGCAATGTCATAAAATATTTAAAAACTTCAAAATAGTATATCTTTAGAACTTCCGATACACAGTCTCGCGCGCTGGTCTCGCCATTGCTCACTTTGAAATCGTTGAGTTTTTTAGTCAAAAATTTGTTAAAGTTTTACAAAAGTTGAGATAGATAATAAAGCAAATTCGAAATTCACAATTCGGGCTTTCAGGTGTACATGTTCCATTAGAGGACTGCGTTATTCAAAATTGGACGGCTTTAGGTACCGTTTTTTCTTTTCACAGAAATTTTCATGCACTCATGCAGATTCTTCATTATTTTAGTTTCTTTAAATATAATACATGGCGATAATATTTGGTGGCAGCAGCTTGAAAAGTGAACCAACGCAGAAAGTAAAAGGACGCAAAATGCTGTTTTTAGACTAATAGCTCTTTGGGTCTATCGCTCTTTTGGGATAATAAGCAAATTATATTAATAAACAGAAACTCGAACGGAAAAGTTCTTTTAAAGTTTCACATGGTTTATCAATAGAGATAGCCTAGGTAGTATAGCGAAACATTTTATAGGATATTAGATGAATATGTATTTCATGGGAACTATATATATCTTATATACATTTCTATATATAAACTATATATAACTATATATATTTCAAAAGTGAAAAAATATGTAATGTAATTTTACAAAACTAACGTTTTTAATTAGATGTAAACGAAATCAGATTAAAAAGCATAAAAAATAATATTCTTAATACCTGCATCTATTGCTTTTAAATAGTTTCTTAAATAATAACCAGCAGACAGATTACATAGAATCATATTTTACGTTTTTTTCGAATGGCAACAGAATAGTATTAAAGTGAAACAACGCAAAATCGTATTTCGGCACAAATACACCTTTTGGGCTAACAAGGAACTCTTTTTAAATAAAAAAAAGGGAAATGTGATTTATTTTTTAATTCTCTGAAAAATGCAGTAGCTTTCGTTATATTAGACGTTTAACTAACAATGCGTGTGTTCTCATGAAATAAACAATGGAACAGTACATTTTCTTTCATTTATTTTTCTTCCTGTTAATAATGTTCTTTCCCGTTATTAATGCGTCTGACTCAGCAATTTAATACCAAACAAATTTTTACAGTCATTCCCAATTACATTCTTCCTTGGTTTTTATGAAGAAAGAAATTTTTATTTGTATTCGTAAAATGCAATCTAACTTTTCATCAATTAGAATTCAGAACTCTGCATTACAGCAATTACCCAACTCATTGACACTGAAAATTTAGTAGCAACTAACTTCTACGAATTTAATTTCACAATTAAAGGCAATTTAGATAGAATTTAAAACGTTTAACGGAAGTGGCCTGGTTTTTAGAAGTCGAATGAAATAATTTTACTAGATTAGTTCAGCTGCAAATAGAAAATGTAAGATTATAAACTATTTAATTTGCTCTTCGCAATAATATATTAAATATAAAAAATCTTATGTGTACATCACATGACTTCTTTGTACGGAATATTAAATTATACGCATTTTTTTCCTGCATTTCATTTAAACTTATTTCCTCGAATTTCATTAAAGATTCATTGGTCTCGATCAGGTGTTTTTTTTTTTTTTTTTTTTTTTTTTTTTTGTGTGTGTGTGTGTGTGTGTGTGTATGTGTGTGTGTGTGTGAATATTTCGAAAACAATGAAGAAATCAGCAGATTTGGATGAAGTTTTTCCGAAAAAAGACACTACGGATAACAAATCAAGTGTCAGTTCTTACAAAAACTGTTAAATGGTGCCGTATTAGTTACGTTTTTAGAACAGTGTGAAGCTTTCCAGAAAAGTGTAGAACTTTTAGAGAAAATTTTAAATACGCTCTCTGTCAGTTTTTTTTACGAGTATTTCGAAAACGGGTCAATCTGCGCAAAGCTTGGGCAATGCCGGATACTTCAGCTAGTAACATCCATAAACTATGGTTAGCTAAAGTAGTTCGAACTTGTATAATAAAGGAAGCCCAAGAAGTGCATTTATTTTCTAAAAACTATGCTATGATACGAGACAGTTCTACTAGTTCAATTTCTTTAGTAATGATTCTTTAATAATTGCCCACGGTTGATAACGAATGTGAAAAATGAACATTTTTAACCTTAATAGAGAATAAATGTTTGAAAAACTTATGAGAAATAAATGGCAGTGCAAACGTTTAATAAATTATGTAAATAGGAACTGTTGTATCTAAGTAAGTTTCCAGCAGCGGCAGAAGATATTCTTATAATCAGGTGACTAATATACAGGATTAAAAATAACTTTTGTCAGTTGCAGTAACGAAGTACATGATTGCAAAATTTATTAATTATATATAAGCATTAAAACATACATTAAAAAACAAAACGACGATAAAAATATTACAAACCAGTGGTGAAAATCGCAGTTGTATCCAACCTAAAAAAACTCTAGAACAGGGGTTCTCAACCGTTGATACGCGTACCACTGGTGGTACAAAAGAACAAATAGGTGGTACACAAAGAAGCAAAGTATTTTTAACTATTAAATTCAAAAATTAAAATTTCAGCATATTGATTGAGCTCTTCTCTAACACTCGTAAATTTATGCGATCTTAGGTTTGTTCAAGAGTGGTGGTGGTAGAAGTACTTTGTAGTGGTGGTGCTAAAGGTTTTCAGTTTTTGTTTTGATGGTACGCATTAGGCAAAAGGTTGAGAACCGCTGCTCTAGACGAACTATTTCCATTCGTAATAATGTTGTAGCCTAGGCATGCCAAATATTCGCTATAAATTGATAGCTTTGTATTAAACAAGAAGAAATAAATATATGCTTAAATGACAATGCAACAAAAGCTATAGAACAGAGAACAAAATTTTGGGTCATTCAACCAAATTTCTTTAATTAAAAAAATAAATAAACAAATAAACGTTGAAAGCTTTCAGATTTTATATCACGCTCTAAGGACCTTTTTTTTTTTTCCCATTTACACAAACATACACGTTTCGAGAGCATTTGGGTTAAAAATATTTAAAAACAGCATACCTTTAGAATTTCCGATAGACAGTTTCGCGAGCTGGATATAAAAATGTTTTTACCCATACAGTCTTCTCACAACTCACTTTGAAATCGTCGAGTTTGTTAATCAAAAATTCGTTAAAGTTTCAGAAAATATGAAATAGACAATGAAACAAATTCCAAATTCGGGCTTCCAGATGCCCATATTCGGGTGGAGGACTACGTTATTCAAAATTTGATGACAATGCGAGAAACATACATACACAGTCATGCAGATTCTTCATTACTCAATTTCTTTAAACATAATACAGAGCGATAATATTTGGTGGCACAAATTTTAAAAATGAAACACCATTGATAGTGAAACGCTACAAAATGCCGTTTCGAGAATAATAGCCTTTCTAGGTTAACGCCCGTTTGGGCTAAAAATGGATTAAATTTTTTAATTAATTCAAAAAATAGCTCTCCACCTTAATTCATGTCCTACTCATTAAATTTTGACTGAAAGCATACAGAAGGATAGAATTCGAAGGTTAAAAAACCCCACTTTCCTTATCAGCCGTCTTTCGAGATAACCTGAAGATTGACAGATTTTAAGTACCCCAATTTCTGAAAAGCAGTATAATTACCCACATCCAGACCTTATCTGAGATTCGAACTTGACCGTAATTTCCGATACAGAGACTCGCGCGTAGGAGATAAAAATGCTTTTTCTGTACAACTTTGCCATTGCTCGCTTTGAAATCCTTGAGTCTGTTAATCAAAAATTCGTAAAAGTTTTACAAAATATGAAATCGATAATAAAACAAATTCCAAATTTCAAATTTGGGCTTCCACATGCTCATATTCGCAGTCGGATTACGTCATTCAAAATTCGATGGCTCTTTGTACCGTTGTTTTATCAGAATGCGAGACATTTATGCAGATTTTTCATTATTTAATTTCTTCGAATATAATGCAGGGCGATAGTATTTGGTGGCAACAGTTTGCAAAGCGAAACAGACATTTATAGTGAACCAACGCAAAATCGCAAAACGAAAAGAATGGTCAGTCTTTCAGGGACAAAGCCGTTTTGGACTAATAATACGCATAATAATATTTTTAATACACATAATAATAATATATATAATAATATTTTTTGAAGTAAAATTACAAACTTACTTTTTATTTTTTGACCGTAATTTCTTACGCATGTCGGATGAGAATTTCTCTAACGGCAGCTTATGTTAACAAGCGCCGTGCAATATGTTATTATTACTTGACGGATCGGCAGCTAGAATTCGTAAATTCGAAATAGAGACGTCTGTCCGCTTTCTCTGTAACCGACAACTGATCTGACCTTGGCTGATAGAATTAATCCCTGATCGTTTGCACAACACTCTCAGAAGAAAACGCTCTTTCAGAAAGCGATTCGAAAGAAAAACTTCCGCTTTTCGATGTTTTTTTTTGTTTTGCCGTGTGCTCATTTTTTTTACGCTGAACTTTTCATGCATTACGTACTATCGCATTTGTTTTTATTGACATGAACTCTAAAAAAATGAGAGCAGAATTTTTTAACAGCGCGACTTAAAATAATAATTTGAGTAAAATAATAAAAAATGAGAATATTAATGATTAGCGTGGAAAATAATTAAATCCAAGTAGAATTTTTTCTGTCATTACCGTATATTTCGGCGTATAATACGCACTTTCAATATAAAAAATAGGACCGAAATTTACGGAGGCGCGTGATATGCCCGATATAAAAATGATAGCTTAAAAATAAGGAAAAAATTAGACATTTTACGTGCACCAAAATGCTGCTTATTTAAAATCAAACATTTTCATTATCGGATAACATGAAGAGTTCGTCTTCTGTTATATCTTCAGGAGTATCATCACATTTTGTTTCATCTTCATAATCATTGTTATTTTGACTCATAAATAAATAATCATTATCCGTTCCATCTTTCACCAACACAAGCATCCTTGCTGCAGCACGATTCCCATTTTCTTTCGCAAAATCATTGGCTTTGCATATGAAACCAGCACTGTGTTTGTTTCCTTTTGCGGAAGCCATATTTACTACTACAAGGAGCATTAGATCAGTTGTATTTCAGTTGACGCAAATACGATTTACCAAAGCCTTCGATTTTAAATTCGAAATCTCGGCTTCAAATGACTACAGAAAAAGAAAACATCTAATTCCTAATTTCATGAACTCATTCGAGTTGGAACTGCGCTACAGTGTCATTTTTTTGAACATCTGCATTGAATACAATCTACCCTCTTTGCCGGAATATTTAGTCCCTCAAGCACAATATTGTCCCATACACGTTGTCCCTCTTATAGCTTGTCAGTGCCCTTTGCCATTATTCGAAAGATTAGGACAAATGTTCGAATACGTGACCTCAAAAGATAAGAGCACTGCATATGTATCTTTAAGATATTTTTCTTTAAAACTGGGTGCGTGTTATACGGCGAATATACCTAAAAATTAAAAAATGTAGCTTGAAATCATAGATGTGAGTTATACGACGGAAAATACGGTATTTACACTGGTGTGCAAAAATGAAGGACGAGGTCGAAAAATTAGCATATCAGCTGAACGAAGAGGCAGAGCGGACAGAAAGACCAATCAGGAGATTAAGTAAGGTGATGTACGGTAGCACATGCGCAGATATGCAGGTAGACGTAATGGAGGAGTGTCTGAGTAGTATAAAGCATGTTGTCGGTGTAGGATCAGTATTTCTGGCAAAGAGATTGCACGCCGTATAGCAGTTAAAATCACACCGAGTTGCTGCCTCAGCGAGAAATGGCGAATAATCAATATCTTAGACGACATCTGGATGCCTTTACCGGAGGTCGAATCATTGGGAAGTTGGAGGAAGGCCGCAGTGTGACAAGTGTGGCTGCAGAGTTCGGAATTGCTCACAGCATCGTTTCACGACTTTGGAGACAATTTCAAACTACAGGAACAGCTATCCAGGGGTTTAGTAGTGGTCGTCCACGAGGAACCACACCCGCAGATGACCGGTATATTGCCTTACAGGCCAGAAGAAACAGGCGGCAGACAGCGGGAGAAATCGCTAGACACACGACACAGGCGACTGGACGACCGATGTCGCGTTTTACCGTGGCCAGAAGACTGCACGGTGGTGGTCTGTTTGCACGACGCCCTGTACGGTGTGTACCTCTAACGCCTGCCCATCGGAAAAGGCGTTCTCTGTGGTGCCGGGAACACCGGAATTGGAGAGACAATGAATGGGGACGAGTACTCTTTACAGATGAGAGCAGATTCAGTCTGAGTAGCGATTCTCATCGCATACTCATCTGGAGAGAGCGGGGAAGCCGCAATCATCCCTCGAACATCATTGAAAGGGACAGGTATGGAGGTGGCGGTGTTCTCGTTTGGGGAGGCATCATGCTTGGTAGTCGTACAGACCTTCACATCTTCGACGCAGGTTCAGTCAACGGGACCCGTTATTGTAACGAGATTCTTCTTCCATATGTGCGTCTTTTTAGAGGCGCTATGGGTCCGCACTTCCTTTTCATGGACGACAATGCACCATTTCATTGCACAGTAGCTGCCGAACAGCTCTTAGAGTGTGAGGATATTGAACGTATGGATTGGCCGGCACGATCTCCGGATCTCAATCTCATCGAGCAAGTATGGGATTTTCTAGGCAGACGCTTGGCAGCTCGTACCTTACCACCAATAACGATTCCGGAGCTTCGATTGGCGCTGCAAGACGAATGGGCAGCAATGCCTCAACAACTCATTGACACCCTCATTCTCAGCATGGGCAGACGCTGTGAAACTTGCCTAGCAGTCAGGGAAGATCATATCCCTTATTAAAGACCGAATGTTTCTTGCTGGACACCCATCACAGGGATGTTTCGGCCTTCAGTCGCATTGCGCTCCATGCTACTTTTTCAATAAAGCTTCTTTTTATCCCTCTGATTTCTCTTTTAGTAAGTGTTGCTTAGATTACTCATGTCCTTACGTATTGGGAATCTTACGGTATTAAATGTGTTGATTTGGAAAGCTTTTGTACAAAGTTATATTGAAAAAACCGTCTCGTCCTTAATTTTTGCACACCAGTGTAATTTCTATCATTTATCATATTATTTAATGTCAAATTATAACATATCATAGGTAATTTAAACATCATCATATGAAAACATAACATTGTCTAAACTTGCTATTAACGTTTTAAAACACCTCGAGGGGTGTTTACTATGTTTAGTACACTGATTTCGGATCCGTGCAAAATTAAAAGTGTTGCTACTTGAAAGGAATATCTTTTGCCAGAACTTAAATACAAATGACCCGGTAAAATAAATGCACAGCTGCCCTGAATAATTAGTAAGTTTTTTTTTTTTTTTTTTTACTTCCTTGTACGAAGTAAAGGAATTATTGTAAACGCGAAAATTTACGGATGTCATATTTCAACGAAAATATCAATTTTGACCGCTAACGAATGCAATTTAATAATGTTTTTTTGAGTGACATCTATAGGTAAGGACAGAATAAACGACTCTTTTTTTTTTTTTTTCAAACGGATAATAAAATTGGTTTAAAATGGATTCAGAACAGATTTTTTTCGTGACATCTGTACGTACATACGTACTGAAATCTGAAATCTTCTGAGTTAGCTTCCGTCCCGAGTATTACATAATCCATACAGAATTGTTTACCAACCAAGCAGTTTAAGGCCCTTGAAGATATTAATAACACTGGGTTTCTTACGAAGCCAAACCTCCTACCTATCGTGCATAATACATGCATACTTACTAATACATAATACAAATATAAAATATAAATCCAAATATATGATAGAATTACATAATGAAAATACATAGTACATTCTGGAATAAATACTAAAACATATCTGAGTTATTAAAACATTATACAAAAATGATTACATCTTATGAAATTAATGTATGCTTCCAATGCATGTACTTTATGCCTATACACCATACATTTACCAACACTTGACAGACCAATAACTTATACCATATTATTAAAAGAGTAGAAATGCATTATACAGCAGGTTCAAGTACAATGTTTTGTCAATCTGCTTCTTAACAAGTGCTTTTACATTCCTGGGTAAATACTAAAACCTTTAGGCTTCCCGTTTCATGGAATTATAAAATTATAAAATCTTTCAAAGATGCTGTTACTATCAGAAGCAATCTTAAGCGTTTAGATTATATAAATAGCTCAGTTCATGAATTTACTGCAAAAAACAAAACACGAAGGTCTCGATCCAACTATAAAGGCATTGTGTGCTAATAAGTATGTTATTATTGAAATTTTGTTGCACTCTGTTCCTGTCGCATTGCAGAAAATATCTCCTTTGCCAATGTTATGTTATTTCCATGTTAATGGCAATGTCATTCTACTATTCCTTTGCTTTCAAAGAATGAAAAAAGTTCATTCAGTGTCGTCGCTGAATTTAATACACGTGTACAAGAAAAGAAACTTCCTTCTCTGACAAACACTTTTTTATGCAAAGGTATAAAAGATTTTACGCATTATAAAATCGGCAATATTCATAAAGTAATATTAATCAATTTAAAGTAATCTCTATTTCTCTGTTCCAAATCTACATTTGGAACAGATATAGATTTGTTTGGTGTCTAACTTCAGAAATAAATTTTATAAAACTTAGCGTTATCTACGGGGGACATCAGTTAAGGTTTTATGTGAAATGTGACACTGTGTTGCGTAAATATTGAAAGTGCTTTAGCTTTCCTAAAATCATATGTATACCGTTTTAAATTAATGTCTTGCTTAATTTGGTAGTTATTCTTTTAAAAACATAATCAATCTTTTTTTAGCTCAAAGGAGCAATTTGCCCAGAAGAGCTATTAGTTTAGTTTTGGCATTTACGTCGACTCACTATAAACGGCGAATCGCTTTCTAAATTGTTGCCACCAAATATTAGGGCCCTATATTATATTTAAAGAAATTAAATAATGAAGAATCTGCATAAATGTATGTATGTTTCTCGCATTGTGATAAAACAACGGTACCTAGAGGCATCCAATTTTGAATAACGTACGTCTCCACCGGAATATGGGCATCCGGAGCCCAAATTTCGAATTTGGAATTTGTTTTATTATCTGTTTCATATTTTGTAAAGTATTAAGAAACTCAACGATTTCAAAGCGAGCAATGGCAACACTGTATGAAAAAAAAATTATGTCCAGAGCGCGAGACTGTGTATAGGAAATTCTAAAGATATACTCTTTTAAAATTATTTTGCGGTATTTCCGTTTAATTGAATTTTATGGTTTAAGTTCGAAGAACGTGATGGTTAATAAATAAAGGTAACACACAAAACGCTAAAAAGAAAAAAAAAAAAATGCACATTTGGGCCTAATATAAAATCTGGAATCTTTCAGAATTTTTTTTTTTTTTTTCCCAGCGTTGGAAAAACTTTTAATACGTTCGATAATGATTTGTAGTGGTACTGGTTTTCAGTGTAAGAAATAGCTGAACTTCGTGGTTATTCTTGTTTTAGAGAGTGGTCTGAATTCAGTATTCTCCCAGAAGTTGTCTCAACTAGTTCGCATGTTCAGAAATGGGATGCGTATTTTGTTTGAACAGAAGTCAGAAGCACACCTTCCCAAGCGGCTAGTGGTTGTATGCGGCTAATAAGCCCCTGCATGAGCTCTGCCTCTAACTGGATTAGAAACTTCAAGATGGGGATTAAAGTGTAATGAAATGAATAAGCAGCAGCACATCAGTAATGATATATATGTATATATGTCATAATAAAAGCAAAGGAAAAGACGGAGCACTGTAGATGCGTAGTTATCCTACATTGAAGAGGAAGTAATCTGATTGCGTCGTAAGCTAATGTGTTGACTTCGTAAATAAAACTTGGCAGTAGAAGCGATTTTAATTCCATTTTTATTTCCAATTGACACTACGTGGCCACAGATGATTTACATTTTTGATATTATTGAGATAGAAAGCAAGCCAGCGAAATTACATCTTAGCACAGTAGGGAGCAAAAGCTGAAGTGCGTAGTTATGAAAGATGAAAGCACGCGAATAGAAAAGTTTTGGTTTACAATTCGGTGATTGGTCGTCAAGAGGCATCTGGTATTAACGGTTACGTAAGATCGCATGATTAATTTGAATGACGCAATGCAGATAAGTTATTACGATTTTAGAATAGAGAGGATCATACATTTTTATCTTATATATATATATATATGTATAAATTGAAAAAGAAAATGTAAAGCGAATTGGTAATTAGACGAAAGACCTATCTGGTCTCAAAAACTTTTGCGCATAATGCTGCAAAAAGATTTGAAAGAATAGTAATAGGTAGGAACATTGCAGCAACCTTGCTAAAAAGTTACCAGGAGCTGTAGGTCCACGAAATGTTGTAACATAGTACTACGTAAACAATAAGAAATTTGCCTGGTAAAACTGGAAAAACTGTATAAGCGCGATAAAACTGCCAAATTTTAGTGCTGGAAGACATGCTATTGCACGAAAAAAAATTAATTAATCTGACCGTTGTGTAATGTGAAAAGTTAACTCACATGAAAAAAAGATGGACGGAAAAAAAAATATATATATATATGTATTAGGAAGTTACAAAAAACATGGATTATAAATGTCAATATATAAAATGCCTATACATAAAAAATTAAAATTAAAATTGCCAATATATTATATGCCAATACATAAAAATTAAAATCAAAATTAAAAAATATAATAAAGACATAAAAAGCATCAAAAACCAGCTACAAAAACAATAATTAAATAGCGGAAAAATGGTATATTAGCCCACTCGTACTCTCAGTTGGCTTTTCAAGGAAAAAAACTGTTCTACGAAATAGGCTAAATACCATTACGCGTTTCGCCGATACAGACCATTGAAGCTATACCATGTTGTATATCGGCCATACCATGCTGAAAGTACCGGTTCTCGTCCGATCACCGAAGTCAAGTAGTATCGGGCGCGGTCAGTACTTAAGAGGTTGACCATGTTGTATATATACAGTACAATAGGTTGGATACCCTGTTGTACTGCGCCAAACCAGCCGCAGTACGACAGGGTATCCAACCTGATATTGACAAATCGAAGCATTTACCTTCAAGGAGGCATGCCTAACAAAAAATGGAATTGACAGAGGAATTCTGCACACCATAGTGCCTGGTGATTTAAAAATGTATCAAATTTGTGCTGAGTGTTTCACAACGTTCACTGACCATCAGAAATAACAATCTGTGACAATGTGCCAGGAATTGTAGCATCGGACAATGCACTTTTCGATGGTCTTCGTGTCGCTAATTCGCCAGCACTAAGGAACTACAGCAAGCTATCCATAACTGTGTCCACAATACTAAAGAATAATTTGCTGCAGCCAATCGAAAAGTTAATGAGAAATGGGAACTGTCTCTAATTTTCCTGCATATATTCCAGCAATTAGAGTATGTGTTGGTATATCCAGCAATTAGAGTATGTGTTGGACCAAATGATTATTGGCCCAAGTCTTCGCTCTCCAAAGGCCAAGTGGAATACCGTTCATTAGGATTATTTAGATTATGAAAAAGCAAATGAGAGTTATCTGCCTAAGGAGATGGACGTGGAGATCTTTTTTCAGTACAACTGACTCTTATTCACATTCCACATATCACATGAAAACTCTTGTGGGTACCGGCGGCAGGTAGCGCTTTTGACTCCATATATGATTAGTACATTCGTGAGGTTGCGAAATACTGCATTTCTGAACTCAAAAACATACTTATTACAATTACGAGAAGCTCTTTACATACACACGCATATAATATATATATATATATATATATATATATATATATATTCTGCTCATTTCCTTAATTTTGCAGCATATTGCGAAAAAAAAATGACCAAAATTGGTCTTTTTAGTATTGTACTTACAACTTTGCTTATAATATATATATATATAGAATGTCCATAATTAAACTTGCAATTTTCGAGCAGTCTGTAGCAAGAACTCTGCAGCAGAATTACATGAAAATTGGGCAATGGCAGAATGAAATGATGGGAATTTTATCTAGGAAAACAAAACAATGAGTTTCCAAAACCACAAGTAGACGGCGTTGTGCAATGTAAATGTCGTAACCATAGTAATCCGGTTTGCTCACAGCAACTCTATAAAGATGTGAGAGGCGAACGGCAGTCATACTCGTTTCCAAGTCAAGAAAGAGGACGTTGATTCTCCAGGAACGTGCTTTTGCCAGGAACGTGAAATTGTTTTACCAAAACGGAGACTGCTACTGAAGCTTTGAGGAAATTTCGGTCTTTGAAGCGGTTACGAAAAGGTCCACTCACTAGTCAAGGACTAACAAACATGATTAGGAAATCTGAAGAAACGGGAATATTGGGGATTCAGGCCATCAGGAAAAGGGGACGAAAGTGTGTTGCAGCACAGGTAGTGGATGATGTAGCGACGCAAGTGGAGGATAATCGCAAACCATCGGCAGTACTAGTGTTCGACGTATTGCAGCATCTGTTGACCAACTTCGTTCCGCGGTTCATAAGATTCTTCAAAAGGTCTTACGCTATTATCCCTATAAACTGATAAACTGTCACTTGTGCAGCAGCTCTTACCAAATGATCTGGATTGTCGACAAACATTTACGTTGCGGTTTCTTGAGCGAGATGAGCTCCAGGATGAATGGCCATGGAACATTTTGTGGAGCGATGAGGCCCACTTTCATATGGAAAGTTCGGTTAACACGCACAATTTTCGTATTTGGGCTGATACAAATCCACATCAATTCCTACAAATTCGATTACACTCTTCGCATGTAACGGTTTGATGTGGCTTTACTGCAACCTTCATTGTGGGCCTTGTTTTTTCGAAGAGCACATGTGACATGCACCTTCACCGGTCAACGATACGCTTCATTATTAGAGCAAGCCGTTTTTCTGGCTCTTCAGGCAAGGCGATGTGATACAGCCACATTGTTTATGCAGGATGGTGCTCCTCCGCATATCGCCCGTTGTGGAAACAAGTGCTCCGCCGCTATTTCGGTGACGACAGAATCATCAGCTGGCAATTTCCTACAGATTGACCTCCTAGATCCCCCCAACTTGATTCCTTGCGACCTTTGGCTGTAGGGATACCTCAAGGCCATGGTCTACCGTGATCCCATCACATCTCTATCCGACCTTAAAGAAAGCATGGAACGCCATCTGCGTAACATTCCCCAGTTGATGTTGCTTTCAACAGTCGAACATGCGATTTTACGCTTCCAGATGGTAGCAGACAATGGTGGACATCATATCGAGCATGTTTTGCAAACTTTTGTAGATTAGTTATATGTTCTAAATAAAGCTATGATAAGCCACCTAGTAGTGGTTTTTGAAACTCATTGTTCCCCCCCCCCCTCGATAAAATTCCCATCATTTCATTCTGCCATTACCCAATTTTCATGCAATTCTGCTGTATAGTTTTTGCTACAGACTGCTGGCAAATTTCAAGCTTAATTATGCCTGTATGTATAATTCATGGACACTCTGTATAGAATTCATGGATAGCATAGAATAATTATTGTAGTGACGTACATTCCTCGTGACATGAGGAACCTGCTAACGAGGGTCTCACTAGTCGAGAATTCAAGAGCATTCTGAAGTGTGTGTTGTTCCGATGGAAAAATTCTTCAGACTGAATTAGCCACACCTCCTTAATTTTTCAATAGTATTTTACATCCTCTGATTCTTTATATCTGGAAAGTTATTAGAGGAAAAACAATATCATTGTTTCGTCAGCCCTCCTGAAATCGAGAGTCTTTGACAGTACAGAACGCTAAAATTTCTTGACACTGTTTGTGAAGTTATGTCTCTTGTACTGTCAACTGGAATTAACTATTGCGTCTGCAATGTCAGAACCATGTCGTGTGACACGTCGTAAAAGCTTAAAAACAGAGACTTGTGGGGACTGCACACACGATTTTCTCATCTCCGTGTGGGCGCCGCATGCTCACACAGCCAGTCCATTAGCTAGTATTTGGAATGGGTTACAGCCGAAAACATCGCGGACGAAAACGTCGCGGAGAAAACAACGCAAGGCGAAAATATCGTGGCACAAAACATCGTGTGAGAAAACATCGCAAAGAGAAAACATCGCAGTTCTAAAACATCGTGGTACAAATCATCGTCGTCGAATATAAAGCGGTTCAAAAACATCGCAGTTTAAAAACATCATCGTCAAAAATATCGTGGTAAAAAATAAAGTAGCTGCAAATCATCGCATGACGATAACATCGCAGACATGCTTTATTCAGGCTTTAGCATGGCATTTTTACTTTCATATTTTTTATTAACTAATAATTTTTTGCTGAGAAAATAAGAAAAAAACTTAAGCATAGAAAAGTAATGCAACTTATAACACTTAATGGATTTTTAAACCGACATAGTTAACTAACGAAGGCCATTAATAAATCATTTTTATAAAGTTTTTACTGATAATTGTTCATGAGAAGTATAATCTATAAGTTGCATTTAATTTTCTATGCTTAAGTTTCCTTCTTACTTTTCCAGCAAAAATTTATTAGTTAATAAAAAGATGTGAAGGTAAAAATTATCCTTCTTTACATCTTGCAGTCCCAAATCATTATGGGAATATCCATTTACAGTTATTAAAACCTGAAAAAAAAAAGCATGTCTGCGATGTTATCGTTATACAATGATTTGTAGATACTTTATTTTTTACCATGAAATTTTCGACGACGATGTTTTTAAACTGCGAAGTATTTGAACCGCTTTATTTTCGACGACGACGTTTTGTACCATGATGTTTTATAATTACAATGTTTTCTCTTTGCGATGTTTTCTCCCACGATGTTTTGTAGCACGACGTTTTTGCCTTGCGTTGTTTTCTCCGCGACGTTTTCGTCTGTGATGTTTTGCCGCGATGTTATCGGCGGACACCTTGGAATGGGTGGAATTACCAGTGTTTAGCGATTTTATTACTCGACCGCTGGTGGACTAATACCGAAGAACACTGCTTTCTTGGATTTTCCCAGCCCTTTTGTAACATAAATACGAGCCAGTCTGTTGTAGAAGATCCAAGAAGGTATCCCTCCCTTGTCACCGATAGCCCTAGTACAATTTACTGTACTCAAATACTACATATTTTCCTGTATAATTCGAAAAGTTTTGGCAAAGTTTACTACCGAGATTTAGGGATCTACTTTAAACAACTTTAAAAAGATGCATAAGTAATTTTCTTAAATTTTTTTATTTTATTACGTGTTTATTCATTTGGCACTATACAGAAAACGAGGGATGCCCAGTGGAGGGCTTTTTAAGGGAAACTAGGTCGTATCCACTCTGCGCATGGGGAAAACCATGAAAACGCCCATGCAGCCAGACCGAACTGTTGGGCCATTTATAAGTAATTCGGTCATAAAAATTATCTAATATGTTAAATAAGTAAAAAATATTGCTTTTATTTTAATTTAAATTTAGTTTACATTAATCAGACTTCTTAATACCGGCATCCGACACGAAATTTTTTTGCAGTTCTCAGAAGTCAAGTCCTCGTGGATTGTGATAGATCCCATTAATACTGCTATCATCTTTCTTGTGGATAATATCATCTTCAGTTCCGTTCATAGCATTACTTAGAAAAGTGATAACCTATAAGTGTAAATAGAATATGCAATACTTTTTTGTGAGGGGGTCGGATATTTTGCATTGTATGACATTTATGTGGATTGGTAATTTATTCATTAAAGCAAAAGCGCTGCAGAGGCATAAAAATCTTATTATTACATGAGATTGGTACCACAGTTAAGAATCAAAGTGACATTTTCGAACTATAACCAAGGCGCCAAGTGATACACATGCCTCAAAATTGGAAGAATTTGGAAAAGTAACTATTGCTAGTAAAAAATATCTTTTCCTTTTACAGCGCCGTCATTCTTGTTTTTAGGGAGGAAAAAAAAACTGAAGGTCAATTGGCACTCACCTTTTATTACAGAAGCAGATGACAGTAGAGCCAATGAATATGAATTGGTATTCTTTGATAGAATTCTGAACCAGCATCTACAGCGCCGCGTTACAAGTTAAGAAATTTTGGAGATTCTAAACTGCGTGGGCAGAAACCTATGCATGTAATTAAATAAAAGTTCCGATTCTAATTAAGTACTAAACCTTGCAAATATGTTACTGTTGTGTTTGAATAATTTAATAATAATTTTGTTATATTAGAATTTTTTCAGGATTATTTTTAGAATTATTTTTTCTGTAGTGTGTTTTGTTAAAATAAAACCGCATATCCCGTCGAAGACCAGATTTTTACAGAAGAATCAGGTAAATGATTATACTTATTTGATATATTTAGGATATTTTATTGAACTTTTTTTTTTGGTGATATGCATAACAGAATTTATAGGATGGTTTTAAATTCAGTTTATACACGGGTTGTTAGTTTTCATTTTTGTTTTGTTTTCTGAGCTTTTGCAACAAAATCGTATCTCTAAGTCACCATACAGATTGCCTTGCGCTCGAAAATATAGGTAATCTAATCTAGGAAATACTTCCGTTCACTCGAAACGCGTGTTGATATTCCCCATAGATAACGTAATTTTTGTTTAAAATGCCAGCTGGTATGCTCTGTAGTTAAAATATTAAAACTCCAAGGAAAAGGAATATTGGTTGATGAATCAACCTAATTGTAGGAAAATTTCCAAACTCTTAACTTCAAAATAAGAGATAGATTTATGCTTCTACAGCGTGACGGATATTTTACCTAATAACTTTAAATAACAGCAAATAGACTGCAAGCGCTTATAATAACTTTATGTGATTGTGAAACAACGATATATACATAAGCATTTAATGCAATATATAATACGGACAGTACTAACAAGAAACACTGGAACTTTGAAAATAATATCCTCTAAATGTCAGGCCCACCAGAGGCCGAGCTGTAAAGTCGCTGAATAGTTCGGTCTGGGGTTCAAATCCCGCAAACGGGCTGGCTGGATAGACGTTTTCGTGGTTTTTCCTATGTAAGGTTTATGCTGATTAGACATTAGGTATTTTTTGAAAGCAGATGATGTGAAAAATGAGCAATGCCCTCGCCGGGACTCGAACCTCGGACATCTCGAATATGCGCCGAGTGTGCTGACCTTTATACCACGAAGGCATGCTAATTAGAAAGGAGAAATACCTTATACTCTATCCCCCTTTTAAAGGGCGACTGGGAATTAGGTGACCGAGTCGTCAAATCCTGATAGAGAATTATCATTCACCGCCTTTTTTCGATCGGGCGCCACTGTAGAGACGTTACGTTAAGAAGGCGGGAGAAATACCTTATAATGCGAGCCACTTTCCTTTAGAAAGTCCTCCACGAAGACATCCCTTCCCTTAGATAGCTTTCGAGTGCTTTGCCGTGATCAAATAAATCTAAACTAATCCTCTAAATGTCGTCTTTCTAGTGATGAGTCGGTACTACCGAACCGGGTATTTTGTAACTGGTACTTAGTTGTAACGGGTACTAAAAATCGGTACATCCAAGTACCCGTTACTTCAGTACCGAAATCGGTACTTTTCGGTATTCGTTACTTCAGTACCGAAATCGGTACTTTTCGGTATTCGTTACTTTTCGGTATTCGTTACTTTTCGGTACTTTTCGGTATTCGTTACTTCTGTACCGAAACGGGTACTTTTCGGTATTCGTTACTTCTGTACCGAAACGGGTGCTTTTCGGTATTCGCTACTTTGTAACGAAAATATGCGTCTTTTCTCGATATTTCGGTATTCGTTACTGGAGGACCGATGAGGGTTCAGCTCACTTCGGTTTTGGTACGAGGACAGTAGTATTTGGTTGAATTTGCGAAATGGTGATATGCGCTTCTTGTGTCCATGAATGGCCTGCTCCTCAGACACTTCCGTAGTTGACATGTTTTCCGATATTCAAAATCTTACTCCGTACAGATAAAATCAAACACGTGGTGACGTGGCAGAGTTCCTTCAGTGCGCAAAATCGTTAGCTGCGTATTTCGGTACTCCAAATCGTTACTAGGGCACTTCGGTACTTCAAATCATTACTAGGGTACTTTGGTACTCCAAATCGTTACTAGGGTACTCCGGTACAGCAAACCGTTACTCCGGTATTTCGTTACTTCGGTACTCCAAATCGTTACTTGGGCACTCGGTACTTGAAATCGGTTTTTTCGGTACTTTTCAAAGTAACGATTACTTGAGTAACGGGTATTTTGTACCAGGTACTTGTCTGTACCCGTTACTCTCGTACCGGGTACAAGAAAGTACCGAAGTTGCCCATCACTACGTCTTTCTGCTTGGATGATTGTTCGAGAAGACACGGAAAAGCTTCTACGGCATATGCAAATGTCCTGTGGAATAGAATGTACTTGACACGCAGAGGAAAATTTCAGTTCATTAGTCGACCGCAAAAATGTAAAATATGGTAAAGAAAAAATGGGCTAAAGAATATTAAATACGTATAACATAAATAACACTTTTTTCTTAATTGCTAATAGGAATATTATTAGGAACTAAAGCAAACAGTATCTTTAGAAAACAGTTTAGCAAACAGTATCTTTATTTTTCGTTTGTTTAAGATCATTACTTCAAAAATAATTCACTGGAAGATATACCTTTTTTATTAGCAGAAAGGGCGTTAGCCCAGAAGGGCATTTTGAGTCGAAAAATTTAAAAGTCTGAATAACTTTTAAAATTGTTTCCACCAAATATTATCGTTCTTTATCATATTTAAAGAAATTAAATAATGAAGAATCGGCATAAATGTTTGTATGTTTCTCGCATTGTGATGAAACAACGGTACCTAGAGCGATCCAGTTTTGAATAACGTACGTCTCCACTTAAATATGGGTATCTGGAAGCCCAAATTTGGAATTTGTTTTATTATCTATTTCATATTTTGTAAAGCATTTATGAGTTTTTGATTTAGAAACTAAACGATTTCAAAGCGAGCAACGGCAACACTGTACGGAGGATGGGGGGGGGGATTTTTATCTCCAGCGCGCGAGACTGTGTATCGGAAATTCTAAAGATATGTTCTTTTTAAATTATTTTGTGATACTGCTGTTGAGTTGAATTTTATGGAAGAACGTGAAATTTGATAAATAAAGATAACACGCAAAACGTTAAAAAAGCACCTCTTTGGGCGTAATGTAAAATCTGAAAGCCTTCAGATTTTTTTTTTTTTAATGTAAAATAGTTTGACACGTTTCTATAAAAGCGCTATTTATTTCTTGCTCAGTTATCTATTTTTTCTCGCTGCTGTGTTTTACCCTTGTACTGACATTATTTTCTAAGTAAAAAACTACTAAAACTAAACTCAGTGGCGCAAACAGCCCTAAAGTACCAAGGCCTGCAGTGCTCCAAAATCTGCTTTCTTGACCATGGTCCCCGAAGTGCGTAAGCATATGGCCTGAACAAGTGGCTGTTGCAAGTGGTCAGCTTGTCGCAAGACCCCCAGTGTTTAGTCCTCAAGTGAACTTACAACATACTCATTTTATCGACCCAAGGGATGAAAGGCTGAGTTGATCTTGCCCAGCCCGGAGTTCGAGCCTCGGACCTGTGGTGCTGTTGCGCGATGCGCTAGCCACTGCGCTACCGAGCCTCGTTTTCTAAGTAACTGTACTTAAAAAACTAACAGTTCTCTGTTCTGTAAACGTCGATTAAGTTATTCTTAATGTATGTGTATGGCGCGTTATAGTTATTTGTGCGCAAACAGTTCAAATTTAATGTAAACGTAAGAGTGTAAAATCGAAATAAAAGGTATGACCTACAGCGCACAAAATTTTATAACTACAAATTTATAAGTTCTTTTCGTCCCGTAATGGCCGCAGTGGGAATTATACTTTATATTGAAATTTCTTAACACACATTTCTTGGGTAACATAATTACATTTTAAAAAGAAAAATTCAGGATTATGGATACTCGCGGGGGGGGGCAATGGAGAGGAGGCAGTTGATCCTCTGGTATCGAGTAAGAAATGTGTTTTTGTAATTGATGCAAATAAAATATAGGATATTTAGTACACTTGTTTTTGTATTGGTGCAATATTGCATTTTGCTTGTATACCGTATAATGTACTTGTGAGCCCTCCAAAGAATCATGAAAATTAAATAAAAATTGTTTTCCTCCAGTTTCCTTCCCCTCCACACATACACACATGAGAATTTTTTGAGTTTGCCCACGTCCAGAAAATTTTATCGAAAATTAATTTCAGTAATTAGAAAATTTACAACGTATTCGTTATACAAGCGTGTATGACAATTAAAAGTCGGTATGATGGAATAAAATGATGCCGTACACCAAGGACAACAGAATATTCAAGACACTGATAAGTAGACTGAATATATTTTGTAGCATGTCTACTCTGAAGAAGCCGTGTATGACTGGAATTTTTGTTTCGTATATATGTTTAATTAAATAATATTTTTCTTAAAAATTCTTTTTTGAATTTTTAGTGTTTATAAAAAATCTTCGTATGAATCTTTGGAATTCACTTTCAAGTAAGTTTCTTTACTTTTGACACCTGCTGAGATGGCTTTCGGCCATGAATTCCGGCTAATTCAGAATCACTGCTAATCCTAGGTAGGTCCAGGGCTATGGATTTCGGAGCCAGCCTGCAAATTCCAAAATTGCGCCTTTAAAAATTTTTATTCCATCCCCCTTTTTTTATGTATATGAGAAGAGTTTATAAGGGGATAAAGGAACTATACTTGAAAAACAAATCAGTTACTTAGGTTTACCTATTTATTTTTCACTAATAGTTTATTTTAAGTTTGACTACTTTCCTATTACTATCTTTTTACCCAAGTCCAGAACGTAAATGAGATAGCGAACGTTTATTCAGATTAAAGTAGAAAGAAGTGTTATTTAATTAAGAGTTTCTGAAACTTAGTTTTAGTATGTGACTGCGTATTCCAGACCACGTTGTGCTGTGATTATTGTCGACTTGGGTTAGCGGTGTTTTGTGTTTCTAGCTATTTAGCTTTGTCCCGCCTGTTTACTACAAACCATAGCTCTTCCTGCACGTTAAAGTATTCTGCTAATCTACTAGACCTTGAAATTGTTATTTGATGCGTATTTCTGTTAAGGCAGAAGTGTTTGGCTTATGTAAATCCAAGATGGATCATTTGTTGCGTTCGAATAAAAGGGTCTTACACATCCTTCTTCTGATTTCTGTTTTGTTTCACAACGCTAGAAGAAAATTCTTCAATAGTCCTTTTAATGTGTATAGTTTATGTTCCCAAAGAGACAAAGATTTTACAACTTAACATTTTGTAGACTTATTTAAATATCTGATTCTTCACATATATAATTTTCATGGACTGCACTTGCTAACATTTACAGATATATATATATAATTTAAACTAAAATTTTATTAAATTAACGCCAATTGGGTAAATTTTTTGTAAATTTAATTAGCAGGGCAAAAAAATCCTAAAATGCAGGACCGAGATTAAAAAAAATAACGTAGCCTAAATTTTATGAAAATAATTTTAAGTAAATATATATATATATATATATATATATATATATATATATATATATATATATGTAAGATATAAAATATGAAAAAATAGCTACTAACTTTAATTTATTAATACTGTTTTAAATTCCTCATTTTAATAGGGCTACATCCCCTTCCTCTCCTAATACTATTAATGTATGAATCTAAAGCGCGTCATCTGAAAATTCATCTGGATTATACCATAACGTAAGCATTGACGATATTTTTTATCCAGTCAAGTTCAAAATTTAAACAAAGAACCGACTCCGTAAATATCACTTTACTAAAATGCACACCTGCTTTCCTTTCGCTGTGCCAACATGCACTTCTCAAAGCTCAGCTTTATCCTTTAACGATGTAAATAGCTATGTAAAATTGTAGGGTGCATAGCAAATGCATAATGATGATGTTTGAGCATGTGTATGCTTATCGAATCTTGCTTTATTACGAAATAAAGCCATGAACAGAACTTCTGAATTTTTTCCCTTTTCCATATTTTTAGTCTTAGTAAAGATAACACTAAATTTGTTTCCTTTCATATTCCATTTATGCCTTTCTTTTTTTCTTTTTTATTCTTTGAGTGGTTTTGAAAATGATCATTTTCCGATTCCAACACCAACAAAATATTTAAATTAAGCAAATCAAAACGTAAAGTTAAAAATCTTTTACACAAAATCGATAAGTTAGGAAATTTTTAATAATTAGATCAATTGTCCTCAAATCGTTACTTTCCAAAATCAGCTATTAAATGCTAGTTTCTAGTGATGTTGTGCACAGAGTAGTGTAGCATATATAACATTTCAGAATGTATTATTTTTTTTTTTATTCCTGACTGCGTTTGATATGCAGCAGAGTTGAGTGCTATATTGAAAAGTTTGTATAACTGCATCGTTTCTATTTTAATATTTCCCGCATCATTTCTTTGCATCTCTTAATTATGAACAGAAATTAATAAAAGCTGATATAACTGTGAGCCATCGAATGATGCCTCTACTCGGTGGCGACCGCCTGCAGTTATATTACAGTCATGGAGGTAGGAAAGGGAGGAGGGGCCATTCCGCGCTAGAAGTGAAGCACTGCTTTGAAGCTTGGGTCACCAGACAGGGTGTTCTTTGTTTACATTCAGAAGCTCGCTTGACAAGATTCTGATAGTATTTCGACACACGACAGTTCCATAGAAATCGAAAAAGGGACACTCTCGCTTGAAAGAAACATTCATAGTGTGATGGATAATAGCAATTTGTATAGTTTACTGACATTTATGCAAAAATCACATCTCGGTTATTTTTCGATAACTAACAACAGCGATTTTGATTATGAATTTGTTTTATAAAATTCTAAGCTGTTGCACTACAAAAATATAGATTTTAAGAAAATTGCTAAAAGAGATCTGCCAAAATTTATTTTCTTGATGATTTGAAAAGTTTGAAACTTGATGGCTAAATGTAAATATAAAATTATGTATGTTAAAATATTTGTAATTAGGCACATAGGTCAGATTAAGTTTTTATTAAATAGAGTAACGCATGCAAGGGCTATCTGCCTAAAGAGAGAGATGCCATCGTGGAGGAATTTTGAAGAAAAACTGACCTTTGAGTGGGTATTAAAAATAATACTTATAATTTTCATTCAAATTATATTCATATATATTTTTTATGTAAAACTTTCGGGTGTATATTAAATTAGTGTAAATTACTTTACACGAAAAATATAGTGAATGCACAGAAATTAAAGATTTGCACATGCCGGAAATGATAAATAGGAAATATGTATGGGTATTTATGCATGTGCTTGCAAAAAGCATGTATCTGCCTTTGACAAAATACTTAAATATTCATTAAATTATTTATAAATGTACTTGAAATGAAGAATTTATTCACTTATAAACAACTGTGAAAGTACTGTGAAGAAATCTAATGATTAAATGTATCTAATTTATAATGATTATAAATGTTATCTAAATGTATAATAACCTTAATATTGAATTGTAAACATAAATTGAAATCCTGTTGACAAATACGTTATAAAACTATTTAAGCAAGAATTGTTCGTATTGGAAAGCAATCTGTTAAAAGGTATTGTAAAGCAAATGCCATGAGATGCGCACTTAAGAACGTAATAAAGAGTTTTGGAATATGTATTGTTGAAATGAAGGGTAAAAAAAAAAAAAAATCTGATAAGTATAATTAAAGGAATTATTCCCTTTACATTTTATAATAACTCAGTTACAAGTTTTAAATAATACTTAAAAAAAAAAAAATATTTTATTCCCTTTCAGAAATGTTCAGAGAAAGTCAAATACTATTTAATACCTATTTAATTATTAGGAATTAACGAAATACTTATTTAAAGTATTTCGCTAATTTCTAATAATTCTCTAATTTAAAATGAACCGAATAGAGCATTAATTATAAATTGACTTACATTTTTCGATTTAAAAGAAGCCAAAAAATCATGTCATATTTAAGAAAGTATTTTAGGAAGAAGCTCTATAAATAGAAAAGAAATAATGCATAATTTTAATATTAATAATACAATAAACTTTGATCTTAATTTTTGTACCTTAACCGAATAAAATCGAATTACCTTAATTTTTTTTTTCTAATGTAATTAACGAAAACTTGTGAAAATATTTCATTCAAATTAAACCATTCTGAGAAAACTGTCCTGTGAAAAGTATAGCATTTAATTCCGTTCAGAATGAAATGTTGTTTAAAAATATGTTGTTTTCACATACTTAGGACTCTGAAGTGTTGTAGAAAAAGAAAATATATACATTTATATGTATATTTGCGACGTAATTACAAAATATTTACACCCGCGTCAAATCCCATAGAACTCAATGGTAAATGACCCAATGTTTTGGTCACGTAGGAATCGCCGGTGCTTCAGAGCAGGGTACGGAGAAACTTGTTTAGGGCGACTCCATCTTACTTCCTACCTCCATGATTACAGTCCTTGCAGACCCACTTTCCACCGGCGTCCTTGACCTGGTTAAGTTGTTAGATTCCCACTAAGCAGCAAATGGTTTACGATAACCGCAAGACATCTCTGAACATCAATCAAATTATTGTCTAATGTCATTCACATTTAGAGGAGACCAAGAAACACTTTTATGAAAAGTGCTAAATGTATTTGACTTCATCGCAATGCAGCTACAGAGAGTGTTGCCCCCTCTTGGCTGTCAAAATCCGGGAGAGGAAAAAGAGTTTCCGGGCGAAGGAAAAAAATTTTTCAGTCGCAACTGAAAAAACTCCGCCTCCTTAATCTCGTTTAAAAGTATTTTTTAAGCTGCAGGAGTGCACACTCTCGCAAATACTTGTACATTTTGTTCTACCACAAGAAATCGTTTTTGCCAAAGAAGGATCTGGAAATAGAGTGCTATAACAATTTGTGCAATTCTGGCTATTAAAAGTGTGATGGTGCTTAATCCTATGATAGACTGAAGTAATTTCAATTGCTGATATATTGTCTTGTTCTCCTGAAGATTTCTTCACGAAAAAGTTCGAAACCGATTGCGATGAATCCCTATTCAATATTAACGATTAGTGTTTCTGGCTTTGAAAATGTTCAGTTAAAGCTCTAACATCCTCGTACTTAATATTAACCGTTTTCCGACATACAGTAAGACCCCGCTTAACGGTGTTTCGTTTAGCGCTGTTTCAGTTTAGCGCTCTTTTATTTCAACCCGGGGATTCTCCGAAATTGTGCGCAGCGCTAGGTTTCCAAATAACATATCCGAAACATTGTAGTTGTGTTTCTTGCTTGGTGGACGCATTTTTATCATTTGAAACATTTGTTGACATTATTGTAAGTTTAAATTTGTATAATACTATAACGATTAATACAGTGACAAATATTATGATCTTTAGTTTTTATCATGGGTGATAATAAAAAAACAAGAAAAGAAAGCAACCAGAAAAAGGATTTCACTGGAAACTCAAACGCAAGTGATTAGAAGATTAGATTCTGGTGAACGTCAATCTCAAATTAGTACTGCATTTATTTTGCCAACTTCAACAATAAGGACAATTCTTAAGAATAAAGAAAAAATACTGTCATCGGCAACTGCAACTACGTCAAGCTCTGCAACTAGAATTACCCGTTCTAGAAATAATATTATAGAGGAAGTGGAAAAACGACTGTCTATATGGACTGACAACGAAATTGAGCGCAGTATGCCATTAAGCCAATCTATCATAAAGCCTTCTTGACAAAAAGGCAGAAAATTGGAAATACAGAATAGACTTATGATCTGACTGGCTTAGAATTTTATTTATTTTTATAAGTATATTCGTTTATATTGTTTTTATTTTGGTAAGAAATAAATGTTTGGTTTTATTTTTATTAAAAAAAAATTTAATGCCTAACCATTTTTTATCCGTCTTCCCCTAACCCCATTATTTACATGTTAAGATAGCCTCGCTTAGCGCTGTTTCGCATTACGCTCTACTTCGATGGAACGTAAAGCGGGGTCTTACTGTATTTTACATTCTCCGTTAAAGTTGTCTTTCTTCATGAGCCAATCAAATTGAGTTAACCACTCGTCTTGAAACGACGTCGAATATTTTGTCTTTGTGGCACTTGTTCAGTAGCAGAATCAGAATCTTTTTTTTTTTTTTTTTTTTTCAATAGACGTTATTATAAAAGCATTTAAATAATTTCAAAATATGCACTTGTTTGCGGATAGTTAACTAAATGCAGACTAAATGAAAGAATGGATTGAAAATGAGAGGGTGAGGGGGAGATGAGGGCGCGTGCGCGCGATACGCCGGCATAGAACCACTACTCATCCCGTACGGCGCTTACTCACCGCTCACCGTAGATCGCTGCTGCAAAGAATATGTATTGACATAGACAGACTTTGGCTGCTGTGCGCGGTCGTGTGATTTTGGATGCTCTCAACCATTTCGTCCGTGCGCATTGTGTCGTTATTTTCGAGAAACTTGATATTCCGGGAGAGTAATATTTATTTTAAATTACTTCCGGGAGCCGGGAGATTTTGATTTTCACGACTCAAATCCGGGAGAATCCCGGAATTCCGGGAGAGGTGGGAACCCTAGCTACAGACCATTAGCTACATAAAAGAACGAAAGATAGTAAAAACAAAGGTCAGTATGGTATTGGCACTTGTACCAATGAGACCGATTTACAGTCTAAGCAGAAATAATCAGTCCTTCCCTCTCTTCTTATCTTTCAAAAAAGAAGAAAGTGCTCATACCAAAGCATTAATTGATTCCACTGCACATCTCTTAGCAGTAGTTGTTCGTTTTCCAGTTAAGCATTGAACCTTCCGTAAAGGCGCTTCGCACGCTATATAAATAGCATTGTTTTTCCCTCTCTAATCACTTTCGAAAACACTTAGTATTTCAGAATTTTTTTGCTGTGGAATTAAAATTTATAAGGTATTTCTCCTGCCTTCTTAGCAGCTTTCGTGGTGTAGTTGTCAGCATGCTCGACGCGAATTCGAGAGGTCCGTGCTTTGAGTCCCGACGAGCGCATTGTTCAATTTTCTTCTCACCTGCTTCGAAATAACCTAATATCTCTACAGTGGTGGCCGAACTAAAAAAGGTGGTGGATAATGATTTTCCGTCACCAGGATTTAGCGACTGGTTCACCTAATCCCCAGTCGCTCTTTAAAAGGGGGAGTATATAAGGTATTTCTTCCGCCTTCTTAGTATGCCTTCATGGTGTAGTGGTGAGCACGCTCGACGCGTATTCGAGAGATCCGTGGTCCCGGCGAGGGCATTGCTCATTTTTCCTCTCTCCAGCTTCTAAATAACCTAATGTCTCTACAAATTCACCCTGTGTTATTCTGTTTTGAGAAAGAGAGGTTTTTGACTGTTCGGATGTAAGAATTTAAATAGCTGAAGATTTTTTTTAATGGCCGGATGCTTTATTTAAAAGCCATTAGCCTTGCGCCGCTGCTAAGGAAGGAAATGGCGGCCATTCCATTATGGAAGTACCTAACAGGTGGCCACCGTTGCCTCCTGTGAATGGACAGAGAGTTACAACCATGCCTCTCCGGGATTCGAACCCGGGCCATCAGGATAAAGCCCCCTGTCAGGGGGCTTTGGTCAGGATCACTAACCACTATACCGGCTGGACGGCATATCTGAGGAAATATTAGGCATCATTAATTCCTCCTGCTGACCAGAATATTTATATATTGTGTTAGAATAGCAATATACACTTTCCTCGCACTTTCTATACACGTACGTGTATCATGTCTTTCAATTGTTTTGCGGTAACCATGAAACGTTTCTTTTGAGCTGAACAAAAATTTTAGGAAAAAAGTCGCTAGTAAAGTACTAAAAATGTTCGTTTTGCTTTGATAAAATAAAAAGTCAGCAAACTGCAGGAGATTATGGGCTAAAATTGCCTTTTTCAAGGCTCCTCAAATGAATTAAGATAATTTTTAACGATTTTTTTTAACTAGTCAACCATCGCATTTAAGCACAAGGCCTATCAGAAGCTTTCCTGTTGAATGCCTATCAGAGTTAATAAATCACCTTTTCTGCTCGACAGGAATTGAACAACAGATATTTCTGCTTGATAGGAATCGAACAACAATTACGAATTTAAATTTAGCGGCTTGCTGAAAAGGAAAGTAAGCAAGCTGACTCATTGAGAATATTTAATGACAGAAGATCAAGGGATGCTGACAGAATTAACTGAAAGCAGAAAATTCCTCTTCTTTTGATTCAAAATGACCTAAAATAAATATGCATTCATTTGCAAAACACTCGAATTGCAGAGGTTTATCATTGGATGCTTCAATTATCTTTGACAATTTTACTACCGCATTTATTTACATTTACATATTTACTGTTACTACTTACATTTACAACGTCATTATCCCCAGATGTATTCCGGATAGAAGGGAAATGAATGAAAACAATTCAACATCCTTTGTTAATATCAGAAACAATGACTACCTTGATATTATTTTAATTAAGTGAAAAAAAGCTTCCCAAATCTTTGGTGCAGATAAGAAGAGATAAAGCAATTAACATATTGATTTCCATAAACTATTTCCCACTCGTGGTAAGATAAAACTCGCCAAGTGTATATGATGGGGAAAGATTTTTATCAGTTGTGTAGATATTTTCAGAATAAGTACATCAACAAGAGTAACTTCATAGTTATAAAATTACATTTGAGTTTTCTGCCACATATAAAAAATGCTTTTCTTGCTGATGGAAAGCTGTTTTACACATGATAGTTTTTTCGGTTTATTTTTATCACCATGTTCGTTATCTACAAACAGGAAAACATAGTGCAAACATAGCGTAAAGGAGCGCACTATCACAAAGTTTGCTTTTTCTTTTTGAAACTACTGGCAACAAACAAAGTTATCTCACCATACTTTCGTCGGCATAGTCGCCGTAAAAGGATGTCTACAATGAATCGCAAAAGTATTTGAAATAACAAGTTGTAAACCTTATCTCGATGTAACATCAACAAATACGTGCGAGAAATATTTTCAGAGTAACATGTGAGATAATTTTAGTATGTCAAGAATTTCAGTAAGGGAGGAAAATTTTGACATACAAATTAAACATCATTTCAGAGCCACATTTAAAAAACAAATATAAACATAGAAGAGAGAATTAATATTTATATATTGTTTTCACTTTTCAAATATGCAAAAGATATATAATATGGAAACGTTAGCCTAAATGTGTATTAATAGGCCCACCAGCGGCCGAGCGGTAAAAGAAGCTGAACACTGGTAGTTCGGTTCGGGGTTCGAGTCCTGGTGAACGGCCTGGCTGCATGGGCGTTTTCCCCATGTGTAACGTGGATACGAGCCAGTTTCCCTTAAAAAGACCTCCACGGGGCATCCCTCCCTTTCCGTGTAGTGCCTAAGGGCGGAGCTCGTAATAAGAAAAAAAAAAAAAAAATATGTATTAATTTGCTATCTACTATGAAATGTTTCTCTATTTCACCTGAGCCATCTCTACTGATAATCTCTACTGATAAACCGTATTAAACTTTAAAAAAAGTATTTTTGGCAACCGTTGAAATCTGAGCCCTTGCAGTTTTTAAATTTATTTATTTGCTTTGAATGCGTATATTAATAATATGCTCGTAATATGTTCCCAATAACACCAGTACTTTTAGTGTTAAAAGGGGAAAAAAGAATTATCATTATAATTTGAACTATGCAGTGAGTCAAAAAAGTATTAGAGCAGAACAAGCTCTCAGATACTTTCTAAAAGAATACGGAGGGTGTGCCCATATTTTTACAAAGATTTCAATAAATAATTTTAAAAAAGCAAATATTTTGGTGTAAATATTTTTGGCAACAACTTATTATTTGAAATGAGAAGTATCTACTACTTTTAAGTATTTTATTCTTTCAAAATGTCACATATAAACAAGTTGTGGATCGAACGATATGTTTTTGATCATTCCGAAGAGAAATATTCCTATTCTATTACTCACAAACATTACAAAATGCATGGTATTAAAATTTCTAAGTGCAGAATAAGCAACATTATTTATCGAAAAGGGAAAAAAACCGTTACTCGTTACTTCTACAATGGAAAGAAGATTCCAGACGAACACCTGAAAAAGAGTGCATACTGCTTCGAATGTTCCTCAAATTAAATCGTTGGTTAACAGAGAAAATCAACCTACGCATAAATCGATTGCAAGGTTTTTAAATATATCTGTAGCGGCAATAAATAAAACAACAAGCCAAGATTTACAACTTTAAAAAGTTAAAAAACATAATGTTCACCAACTTTTGCTGAGGCACGTGGTTCAACACAGAACAATATGCAGAACCCTGTATGGAAAATATTTAGCAGGAGATAAATGAAAATACATTCTGACCATGATGAAGCACAGGTTTACCTAAATGACAACAAGAAAGGTCCATTTGTTATCGAAAACGAACAGGAATAATATATAAACCTGTCAATGCAAAGAAAGTTTCAGTGAGGTTTTATAATTGTCGCAGGGCTCTCTTACAGTGGGAAATTAAATAAGAAGGGTGGAAAAAAAGTGCTAAAATCAACTCAACATGCTATCAACAGGACGTTTTCCGTCCAATATTTACAGAAGAAATTCCATTTCTTTATCCCAATGACTTTCAAATAGTGAAACTTCATTAAGACAAAACAGCAACTCACACATCAAAAAGTACCTTGAAAACATGAAAACTTATAGAGGTATTGAATATATACTTTTCAATGTACTTCTGCGAAGTCCCCTGACCTTTCAACTATGGACTAGTGTGCCTTTAGTCTTTTGAGAACGGTTCTATGAGCAAACCCACAACGATTGATGGATTTTGCTGCAAATCAATACTCCTAGAAATTGTACGAAAAGTCCTTCTACCATGGAAATTGCAATGCAGTCTTATAGTCCAGAAAAAAGGCTCTCAGATCGAGCATTTAAAAAAATGCCCTTTGCATTTAATTAAACAGCCGAGAAAGCGTTCTAAAAATGTGTGAATACCCTCTGCAATTAGGTATTTAATTCAAATGAAACACATTTACTACATGCCATATCTTAAAGCTGAACGAAACTGAAAAATCTTAAAATTAATTTTAAATAAAGTATAAGATATTTCTCCTGCCTTCGTGATGTATTGGTCAGCACACTCGGCGAGTATTCGGGAGGTCCGGGATTCGAGTCCCGGTGAGGACATTGCTCGTTTTTCATATCTCCTGCTTCGAAATAACCTAATGCCTCTACAGTGGCGCCCGAACTAAAAAAAGGGGGATGCTGATTCTCCACCACCAGGATTTGGCGATTGGGTCCCCTGTTCCCCAGTCACCCTTTAAAAGGGATAGTATAAAAGGTATTTCTCCCGCCTTCTTAGCATGCTTTCATGGTGTAATGGTCAGCACAGTTGGCGCGCATTCGACAGTTTGGAGTCCCGGCCAGGGCATTGCTCATTTTTCATGTCTCCTGCTTCGAAATAACGTAATGGCTTCACAAAAGAAGTATTAAATTTTAAACTTTTCGCGTACAAACGAGAAAGTAATGATTTGAAGAATATTAGAGCGCACAAATTAAATGTTAAAAAGTTAGTTTTAAAAAACTCGATATAAGTTGCTGTAATAATTAATAACTTGAGCCGCATTTTCTTTTCATGAATTTTATAAAATTTTGATTGAGATTCGCTCAGTTTTTCCTTGTTTCGGGGGAGTTTTCTTCCAAGTGCATTTCTGTTGAAATTTTTATTTATTATTTTTTTTCCCTCATACGAAGTAAAGTAAAATACTGTAATCGCGAAACATTTCAGGTATCATATTTCAACGAAAATATCCATTTCAACCACTCTCGATACCATTTGAATCGATGTTTTTGCATGACATTTGTACGTACAAACAGAATAAAGGACTGTTTTTGTCGAAAAGGATTGTAAAATGGATTCAGAAGAGATTTTTTTTTCCTTCATGTCTACATATGTATCTCGCATAACTGAAGAATGCAATAATATGCCAGTTTTTTGTGTGCTATATTTCAAATTTTGTTTTCAAATATCCGAATAATTAAAATTATCAGTTTTATCATCAATAAAATGCAGAATTTAAATTTCATAAACACTGGTAAAGACCAAGATCATATGACCAGCTCCACCATGTTTTACTGAAGGAGTGTGATGTTAGCGGTAAGGAGCGCACTTTGTGCCCAAGTTGATGCCATTAAATAGAGCAGCCCTAAGAAGAAAGTGTTTTGTAGAACCGTAGAGAGAAGACCGTCTGCCGGATGGTGCGCGTCTGAAGTCATGAAATAAAGAACAATTTTTATGTCGGTTTCAAGTTCTTAGTAAATGCAGTACTAACACAATTTTGTTTCTATTTATGATTCATATTTTATTTTAATTAGTTGAATTTTTACTTTTATTTTGACTTAAACCTTGCACAATGTCTGACATACACTGCACACACACACATAAAAAAAAAAAAAAAAAGAGGGGGGAGCGTTCTATGTCTCCCGTTCTACCGGGCCGATTCACGAAATTCAACTTGCGTTTTTCATGTCAAGAAAGCACGACTTAGAATATGTATTAGATTTATATATAGCATTGTTCTAATATAGATATTTTGACTCAAATTACGTCAAACTGCCAAGTTTTGTAAAAATCGCACGAGTAGTTTTTAAAAAATTAGCTCTCAAAATTTTAGTTTCTCAACGTTAATTGAGTTTGATATATATCTATTAATATCTCTTTTTACTTCCTTGTACGTAGTAAAAAGGAAGTACTGTAATCGAAATATGAAGTACTGTATCGCGATACTGTAATCGAAATATGAAGTACTGTGATCGAATTCGGGTATCATATTTCAACGAACATATCTATTTTGACAGCTATCGAATGCAATTTAACGATGTTTTTGCCTCACATCTGTACGTAAGGGCAGAATAAAGGACTCTTTTTCCCCAAAATAATTATAAAACTGATTTAAAATGATTCTGAAGAGATTTTTTCGTGGCGTCTGTACGTACGTACGTATCTCGCATAACTCAAGAACGACTAGACTTAGAACGTTGAAATTTTGTACATAGGACTGCTATAACATGTAGATGTGCACCTCCCGTTTTGGTTGAAATCGGCCGCACCAAACGTATATATATATATATATATATATAATTTATTTCCTAAACAGTATTGATTAATTGATTATATTATCTCCTAAGTTTAATTAAAGTAGAACTATTTTAAAATTGTGCATCCATACTGGTAAGTTATATTTTGAAAGATGTTTTGAAGTAATTTGAAAGCAAAATGTTAATAATGTTTTAACGGGGACTGGAGTTAAATCATCACGAAGAATAATATTTCAATTGTAAAAGGAAAAATTAAAACATGTAATCATTGTCATTGATCGGAAATTAGTTGACTTTTCAAAGGGAACAAACCAACTCCCGTTCAATGAGCAATAATTGATAAAAATACGTAAATACGAAAGTGTTTCGCCTTTACTAGAGTTATAAGTTAAAGCCAAACCGGCAATTCTAGTCAGGCCAAATATTTCCGCGAATAGTAGGAATTATGAACCAATGCTGATATTCAAAGAACTAATTCTCATGAAGCATTTTAGTCAATTCAATTTGGAGTAAAAATCAATTACTGTAGAGAAATCCTGTAAAACTCGAGTAACCGTCCCCGACACTTTCATCTTTATGCATTTGAGTACTATATTATTTGTAGAAATTAAACATTGGAAATTGTCATTATGAAATCGAATTCAAAGTAAAGTTGAAATAAACATAGAAGATTATAAAAAAAGATAAATAATGCAAACTTTGTAAAAACAAATCAAAGAAAATATAAAAATAATATAAAAATAATATAGAAAATTATATTATTAAAAAGTTATATATATATATATATATATATATATATATCCACTCTGTTACTCGGCTGAGTTTCTTTATTCTTATATGTTTGTAAACTGTGTATACTTTGCTTTAAAAATGATTGAATTATGTTCTTCTGGGTAAGATTTTTATGTCTTTAGTTACCCTGCATGCAATAATTGTGGAATTATCAAGAATTTAAAAGTTTTTTAAGTGCTACTAAGCTTAATTTCTGATAACCATGGCAGCCATGTTTGTTTACATTTGAAACTTAGCAAAGTAGTGAATTTGTTGCCAATCTAGCTCTGAATGGTCAGAGAAAAACTGTTTCTTTTTTACATCGTTTTAGATTTATTATAGTATTTGAATAACACTTGTGGTTATTCAAATACTATAATAAAGATGATATAATTTTTGTGATGATATAATTTTTGTGCACTCTGAGTTATAAAATGAATGTTTATGTTGTTAAGTGAACGCAGCTCCGAATTGTCGCTATGGTAAATATATATAGCGAACTTTAAAGAGTGCGTTTATTCTATTGCGGTTTATGCGCTATCGATGACGCAGGTTTAATTCAAAATTCATTAAATGTTAATTCAATACGTTTAAATTAAATGCAGAAAAACTGCGTATAATTTAATATTCCATACAAGGAAGTCATGGGGTGTACACATCATATTTTTTATTAACCTTTACTTGATTCCTTCTTCCAGAATTCGAAATTTAGACTTAATCCAAACATAATTTGTCCCTTTTTATGACTTATTTTTAAAGTTTGTATTTTTAAATAATTTTCATAAAATAATCGAAAAAAAAATTGAATTATAATCTATAAAATATTTACTATCATCTTAATATAGATGTATTTTTAAGCCTACCTGCAAAAAATTAGAGTTTTTTATTCAAAATTTTCTAAGATATACATGAATTTACATATTGGCGCGTTTTGAAATTTGGCATCATTTTTTGAGCGATAATAACGCCAAATGTGGTTTACGCACTTAGTTAAAATGATTTGAAAGTATGAACGATAACTTTTGTGCTGAAGCTTATGAAGCTTTCCAATGAAAAAAAAAAAAAAAAAAAAATCTGAGCCTCCCAAAAATGTGCTAGCTGCTCGCAGATTGGCCACACGGCCAATTTTAGAGGCTGTGAGAAATTCCCTAAGCAGAAAGTGGCTCTTGTTGCCAAAACTTTTGCAGAACGAATTGTGACTAATAAGCATGTACAAGCATGTGCAAGCATTATCTAGCGGACTTGCTCTCGAATCTATGAAAATGATTAATGAGGCCAAACAAGTGTGTCAACAGCTCAATATGTTAGTTTCCTTTATCAAAGAGGCAGAGATTCTTCTTCTACGCAAGAAAATAACAGATGAGACTACAACTACATCTCAGGAACTTACTACGTGCCCCACCATTCATGGATAAGTACGCCAAAACGCTGACTATTTACGCAAAACCATGCCATCGTCTAACAATTCCAAATTATGTGGCATATAATTGTGATCGCGCTACCCATAGAGGAGGGGGAGTTATGATTTTTGTCAAACGAAGTTACCCTTCTTGTCTTATTAATTCAAACACGGATACTAACTGTGAAATTGTTACTGTGAAAATCATGCTTCCTGTGTTTGGTGACACTAACTTTTGTGTTGAGTACAACCCACCTAAAAACAAAATTAGTGAAGCTATCCTTGACTCTACCTTACCTGAGAACATTCCTACAATTGCAGGCGGTGACTTTAATTCAAAAATATGGCTTGGAGCTGTAGAAGGGGTAATGCTAATGGAAAAGTTTTACATGATTAGGTCATAAGCCACACTGTGGTCTTGCATGCTCCTAGCGAGTATTCGTACAGACCGGATCGACTTGAGAGGTCGGACATTCTTGATATTGCTCTTTCAACTACTACCATTCCAGTTGCATTAGACGTGGTCCATGACTTAAATTCTGACCACCTACCTGTCATAGCAACTCTTGGAATTCCCAAAGACTCTACTAGCATGACCAGAACTTACAATGACTGGCAACTATTTGGAAACTTGATGAAAGATTGGACTTTCACCCAAAGTAACTTAAAGACAGTGACTGATATAGACAAAGAAATTTCGACTTTAACTAACAAAATTAAAAATGCTACTACTGAGGCTAGTGAAAAAATCACCGAAAGAGGAAAACTCTATAAACGGCCAACTCCCATTCGCTCGTTTAAAATGAGGCAACGCAATAGACTTCAGAAAAGATACCACCTGACTTGTTCTCCTGCAATCAAACGTGAGATTAACCAACTCAGCAAAGAAATTAATCAAGCATCATAAAGAGGATTTGTGGCAAGAGAAAACGCTTAATTTAGATACAAAGGACGGACCATTTTGGAAATTTATCAAAAAAATAAAAACTACGTACTCTAGTAATCGTCCCGTGCACTTTAATAACAATAATACTACTTCCAATCGTGAAAACGCTGCTGTATTCACTTCACATTTGGAGGAACAATTCTTGCCAAATGATCGGCCAGTGGATACTGAATTTGAAAGTAACTACTCCTTCAGAAATCATGAATATTATCAAACAATTGAGAACTAAAAAGGCCCCAGGACTTGATGGTATTACGAACACTGCAATCAAGAATCTCCCAATTAATGTTATATGCAGAATTACGTCCATTTTTAATGCCTGTATAACGAATTTGTACTTTCCTGAACAGTGTAAGGCTGCGAAAATTATCATGATCCCCAAGCTCGGAAAGGATCACACGCAACCAGACGGATTTCGACCCATTAGCCTATTACATCGATTTACTAAAATATATGAAAGAATTTTATTAGCGAGGATGAAATCTCACCTTAGACAACTTCCGCCGGAGCAATTTGGCTTCCGTGAGCAGCTAGCTATCTACAACAAAGCAATTAGTGAGAATGACTGAATTTGTGAGACAAGCACTCCACTTGAATTTAAATACGGCTATCCTCATGCTAGATGTAGCGAAAGCTTGGCATGAGGTACTAATTTCCAAGCTGCTCGATCAAAATTTTGAAAGAGAAATGATCCTTGTGCTTCTTTCATTTATTTCCAGCAAAACTTTTAGAATCTCTGTAGGAGACACACTCTCCACCGTGAGATATATGCAAAGCGGTATTCCACAGGGTTCTGTCCTTGGGCTGATTCTTATCTATATTATGTTGCTGACTTCCCAAAAATCCACTTCAATAATAGTGCAATTCTAGCATGCTATATTGACGACACTGCTCAAGGAGTTATGTCTGCAAATATTAATCATGCAATCAAAAATTTCATTTCATTTCATTGAAGTTCATTCATGTTCCTTTAATTCATTCATGTTCCTTTCATTGAAGATTGGTGCAAGCGCTGGAAAATGCGAATTAATGCACAAACATCGCAGCTCCTCATTGTGAAAAAGAAAAAGAGAAATACCCACCCTAAAGAAGGACTTGTAATTTTTTAACGAACCTGTGCCGATTGTCAGTAAAGTTAAATACCTGGGTATCACAATTAACAGCCGGCTAACTTGGAATACTCATATCTAAAACGTCCGAAACCAAGCACTGAGAGTTATGAAATGTCTCTATTCAATCACTGAGAAGTACTCCAAACAGAGTCTTATGAAAAAGTGACTGATTTAGCTTTCAACAGTAAGACCGATAATGGCATGCGCTGCACCTGCTTGGGCCGCCGCAACAACAAAGGACATACCAGAGCTTGAGACAGTGCAAAATAAATTCCTCAGAATCATGGTGTGGTGTATTTAATTATGGCAAAGCACACTAGGGCAGATAGCCCTAGTGTGCTTAGTAGCTACCTGCCCCTAAGGCGAGAGATGCCTTCGTGGAGGACTTTCTAAGGGGAACTGGCTCGTATACACGTTACACCTGAGGAAAACCACGCCAGCCCGTTCGCGGGATTCGAACCTCGGACCGAACTACATGACGAATACTACTAGTAATACTACTAGCCTCAGAATCATGACGAATGCACACTATTTTGTTCGGAATCAAGTATTGCATAATGATTTAAAAATTATCCTCTGGAAAAATTCATCCAAAAAATCAATAGCAACTTCTTTAACGGAGCAGTTAACTGCGATCATCTCAAAGACTTTGAAGTGTTCAATTATTAGATTTTAGATGACGACAGATTTCTACGTCCCTATGCTGCATATTTATTAATGAAAGATCATGACTTTCCCACTTAGATTACTTTACTGCTGTAACATTCCTGCGAAGTTACAAAACTCAAGCAACATACGTCTGAGCCTTCACTTGGGTGGGTGACCACCTATGTGACCTACAGACTCTCTATCATTATATCTTGTTAACTTTCCTGTTGAACTTTGGTATTTGTATAACTGTATATAGCACACAAGATTGTCATTTGCACCTATTTGAAATATTATTTGTTTGTTACTTGCTTTGAATTTTGTAAATATGTTATTTTAGCAGAATTTCCCTGGGAATCCCGCTACCAATGCCATGTCTGTTTACAACTCATGTGACGAGCTGTTACGCCTACGGTTCGAACTCAGTCTACCTTCTGCGCCCTTTATGCAATCACTTGATGAGAGCCGGAACAAATCATGCATTTTGCTTGATAATCACGGCAAAAGAGGAACTTAGAACTCTTTTTCCCGCTTGTCTACAATAAAAAAATTTTGATCTGTACACCACATGACTTCTTGTACGGAATATTAAATTATACGCACTTTTTCTTGCATTCCATTTAAACTTATACGATTCAATTAAATCTACTTCGTCGATAGCGCATAAACAACCAAAGAATAAATGCACTCTTTAAAATTTACTATATTTGTTTACCATAACGACACTCTGGCGCTAGGTTCACATAACAGCGTTACATTTCCTACGATTTATTTTATAAATAATCATAATCATAATCCTAATAGTCTCTGGTATACTAGTGCATAATCACATTAGGATTTTAAACATTTTATAACTCAGAATGCACAAAATTTATATCATCTGAAGAATTATCTAATCGTTGCCACATGTTCTATTCAAATACTATAATAAATTCTAAGACGATGTATAAAACATATTAACCAAATAACAACAACTTTTTTTTTTTCCCACAGACGATTCAGTATTTCTCATTCAAGTCTCAGTTCTCACCTCGCGACAAGGCAAAAATACATAAAAACTCAAAATTTCTATATTAAAAATTACGAAGTAAATCTTAAACACTTATTTCCCCGAATAAATTCCAGAATGGGTTAAGCATGATTTAATTCTCAGTAATAAAAGAAGGCGTTATCTTTGTTGTTGCGAAGCTTAGTTTTTCTAGAATGGCAACCAATCCACTATTCTGCTGAGTTTCAAATGTAAACAAATGTGGCCACCATGGTAAAAATAATTAGGCTTAGCCGCACTTAAACAACTTTGAAATTGTTGATAATTCTACAAATATTGCATGCAGATTTACTAAATGCATAAAAACCTTAACCGGAAGATAAGAACAACATAATTCAATCATTTTTAAAGCAAAAAATGCACAATATACTAAGATATAAGAATAAAGAAACTACCGCTTTGAGATACTCTATTCCCGAAGCCCAGTTAAGCATCTGGGTAGATGTTTCAAACTTCGGAATGGACGTCGCACTCTTGAATTCTCTCAAGAAGCATTGGAACTTGTAGCACTTTTCCGTATGAAACTCAATTAAAGTCAAAAGAAACCGTCCGCGTACGATAGGGAATTATGTTCAATATGCTCTGCGATTGAAAAATTCCTGCACGTGCGAGAAAGCAAGAATTTTCAGATTTATACGGATTAGACACCGTTAATATACGCTTTTAAGTCGACTCCCCGTCGGCAATTACGCCATTTAGAATTTATTTCCTAGTTTTCTACTGACATTAGGCATGTGCAAGGTTCTAAAAACGTTGCTGATGCTCACTTGAGAACTGAAATTGATTCCATAGCGTAATCTCAACTTTTGTACTTTCAAACATTTTCCGAGCTCAACCGCATGGAGACGCAGAATGCACGCCGTGCAATACTCTGATGGTAATATTATTTGTGACATCTCGTCCTTTTGTTCTGTATTCCTTTCACAGATTCATGTTTAATAATCCGCATAATCTTTCACTTTTAAGAATAGCAGCTGCTACAAAACTCATTTGTTCTCATTATGTACAGTCGGTCACAAAAGTATTCGAACACCGGTACCCTATCAGAAAATGACAAGATGGCGTCTTTTTTTCTTTCTCTCTGTGTGTCGTGTTATTCCATCCTAGGTTTTCTTCTCCCCCTATCTTGGAAAAAAACTGGAAAAAATTGGTCACGATCTCTTTTTGAATGGGGAGATGCCATTTTGAGAAAAAGCTGACGACCCTATCTTGGAGAATGAACATGACCGCTCTACACACCCTTTCACTCTCTCTCTCTCTCTCTCTCTGAATTGGGAAGCCATTTTGGGAAAAAGCAGACGACCCTATCTTGGAGAATGGAAATGAACGCCTCTCCCTCTCTCTTTGAAATGGAAAGCCATTTTGGGACCCTCTATTCTTGGGAAGGGAGAAAACTGAAGTCTGCACTTCGCTGTCTCTGAATGCGGAAAGCCATTTTGGGAAAAGCGGACCCTCTTCTTCTGATCTTGGAGAACTGGAAATGAACGCTCTACACGATCTCTCTTTGAATTCAGAAGGTATTTTGGAACCTTCTAATGTTGGAAAACTGAAATGGACGCTCTACGCTTTCTCTCTCTCTCTCTCTCTTTGAGATGAGTAGCCATTTTGGAGGATTCTCCACCACCATCCTAACCTTGGAAAACTGAAATGAACGCTCTACACCTTCTCTCTCTCTCTCTCTGAAATGGGTAGTCATTTGAAAACTCCCTAACTTTGAAAAAAACAGAAATGAACGCTCTACACCATCTCTCTTTGAAAATGGGGGGTGTCATTTTGAGACCTCCCTCCCCTAAACTTGAAAAAAAAAACTGAAATGAATGCTCTACACTTTCTCTCTTTGGACATGGGTAGCCCTTTGGGGACCCTCTCCTCTTGGTAGGAAAAAAAAGAACTGAAGTGAAGGCTCTACACAATCTCTCTTGGAATGGGATCCATATTTCGGGAAACGTGGATCACCTCATGCTGGAAAACTGAAGTGAACCACCAAGATTGGACTCTATATAATATTTTTTTTAATTGACATCATGACCTTCCTCCAATTTGTTATTAAAAAAAAATTTTTTTGTTTTGGTTTTTATCCCATTTCCGATGTGATTTCAGAAATGCAATTCCATAACAGTTCAATTTCATTCGAGGTTAAATGATCTAAACAGTCTTTGACCCACCCATCCGTATGATTATTTTCTTCTCCTTCCTGTTGCACCAAATTTTGTAAGTCCATATAATCATTCCATACAGGAAGGGCTGGATCCTCACAAGGCTGTCTTGAAACACTTGGAGTCTCTTTAGGATGAGTGGAGGGATCTAGGATGTCTGGACCCGGCTGCGATTCTACCTCCATGATTTCTGGACCCGTTGGAACTTGTTTACCCGGCTGAAATTCTACCTCTACGATTTCTGGACCCGTTGGAACTTGTGAACCCGGCTGTGATTCTGCCTCCATGATTTCTGGACCTGTTGGAACTTGTGGACCCGGCTGACATTCTACCTCTACGATGTCGGGACTTTTTGAAGCTTGTGGACCCGTCTGACATTCTACCTCTACGATGTCGGGACAGGTTAGAGAAGAAGAAGAAGAGGATACTGGATGAGGTTCTGTCTGTGAGGAGTCCGAAAGAGGTTGCCTGTTTGAACAAGTCGGGGAAGAAGAAGAAGAAGAAGAAGCTTCTGGGTTCTGAAGCGGATCTTGCACGCCAGGTAGGTTCCGGTAAGTCGACCGTTTTTAAGAGGTAATTTTTTTCTTCCTCCTCATCTTCAACTGTGATGACTTCAATTTCATTCCGTTGCCGGGTCGATTTTGTTTCGGGCCATGACGACGGTTTGGTCCAGCTCCTCTTATCATCTAAGGAAGGGATGGGTAAAGGTGGCGGAGGGTTTTCTTCTTCTTTTTCTTGAAACATCATCGGCGATTGGAAAGAAATCTCCTCTTTCAATTGTTTCCAAAGCGAGTACGAGCACCGATCGACGAGAAAGAGACTCTTCTGGGTCGTGACGATGAGATATTGCGTTTTCGGGGGAACGACATAGTTTTGAAAAGGTCTTAGAATATATTTCTTATATTTCATCCTGTCGCTGACTTTAAAACTTCTTTCCTTCAGATTGGAACGTGTTGATGGCTCGTGACATTCCACCTTTGAATGCACAAATTTTGTTAATGAAACGAGCCAAATATTTTTACACGTCCCACTTTCTAACCGTCTCGCAAATGAATAGGATTATGGATCGTCTTGAGAAGACAAAAGGGATTCTCGTTCGTTTTAGTGAATGGTTGCACAAATGTTTGCACGAACCTCTCTCGATCGAGAAGACTGGGAAGAATACCTATTATATTCTTCTCGAGGACTCTCCTCCTTCGTCTCATCATAGAGAGGCCACGACTTTTGAAAAAATCCTCGAGCAAGAAAAAATAGAATGGTGGAACAACTACCCCATCCCTCTCCCCGAGCATCAAGAGGAGCCTGTTCAGAAGAAAAAGGAAAAAACCTTTCCAAAAGCCTATCCTCATCCTCCTCGATAATGATGGGGATGAGGAGAAGCCTGTTCAGATTCCTCTCCGTTTGTCAAAACCCGTCGAGGATGAAAAACCTCTCCCTTCCTCAAAACCCCTAGAGGAAGAGAGACCCCTCGAGAAGGAGAAATCTCTCCCATTGTCAAACCTCCTCGAAGATGAAAAACCTCTCCCTTTCTCAAGACCACTCGAGAAGCAGGGACCTCTTCCTTTATCAAACCCCCTCGAAGATGAAAAACCTTTCCATTTATCAAGACCCCTCGAAAATGAGGGACCTCTCGATTTGTCAAAACCCCTCGAGGATAAGGGAACCAAAACGTCTCTCTCTTTCGAAGAGGAGGGACCTCTCAATTTGTCAAGACCCCTCAAGAATAAGGGAACCGAAAATCCTCTCCCTTTCTCAAGACTTCTCGAGGAGGAGGAGGAGGAGGAGAGACTGCTTCATGTCTCAAGACAGGACCCCCCTCTATCTCTTGAGGATCCGAGGGAAACGATTCCTATTGAAAAACCATCTATCGACGATCCCCAGAAAAGGTCTTCGGAGGAGATTAGACTTCCATGTAGAAAACGAATCTGCCAAAATCATAATAATAATAATAATAATAATAATAATAATAATAATAATATACCCCCTTCTCAACAACAGAATCCTACAACATTTGCAGATAAATGCATTCAAACCAATCCCTTTATAGTAACCCTTTTGATTGGAGAACCCGTGCATTAGCCTCGAAAAAAAAATGAGATTGTAGACTGTTTCTATGACCAGAATGTTAAGCCAATAGATAGGTCTAGCTCAGAATTTTTCTTTTTAAAAGAAAATAAATAAATAATCCAAAGACTATTCGTAAATATAAATGGTAAAGTCTCGAGTCGGCTGGAAAAAAAATTTCAGAAAAAAAAAAAAAAAATTTTTGTTAATTTTTATCATGTCTTAGACATGATAAAAATTAACGACCCCCTTCCCTTTTCGTCTGGGAATGTTGTCTTACTCTTTTGAAAAACAAATCGTGATTCATTCATGGAATGATTGCCATTAGAGAAAGGATGAGTCATGGTCTATTTTTAGAAAGGGTGAGACATCCTTTCCAGACAAAAAGGGAGGGTCATTAATTTTTATCATGTCTAAGACATGATAAAAATTAACCAAAAGTTTTTTTTTTTTTTTTTTCATTAGAGAATTTTATCTCAGCTCTGAGAAATTTTTTTTTCTCAGCCGATTCGAGACTTTACCATTTTATTAAGAATGATTTCTCCCTGATCTATTATTTCAAAATTCCAAGTGTCGCTTCAGAACCATCTGTGCTGTTGAAGAAGTAACGTGATATATGTATTTTTTTAATGAGTTCTGTCAAGATTGAATTGTGCAGGATCGACCTTGCGAATTTCTTCTCTGTGTCTTTAAATAATAATGATACCGAACCGCTTTTTGTAGAGCGCAATGGAAAAAACCTTTTGTATGGTTAGGACAATTCATGTGTTCGATCCCATTGTATTTGAGAATCTCTTGCGTCGATCCCGAAATGCAATAAATGGATCTTTGCAACCATTTCTCTAAAAACCGCCGTTTCATTTCTCCTCGCACCCAAATCATGGAAAAAGGTTCCGTCAACATCGTTAACACCCATGGAAAATAACTGTACGGAATTTCTCCTTCGTACCACGACAAGCCGTGATAATAATCACTCGCACACACAGCGGTTCGTTTTTCTTTCTCTGTGAGCATTTGCCATGGAAACGGGAGTTTAAAAACAAATACCCCTCGAGAAGTACCGTCCAATGTGACGTAAGCCAATTCTTTCACAATAAAGGCTCCTTGAGAATCGTAGAAACCTTCAAAGTCGAGCACGAGTTCCATGTTTTTTATTTCTTTTTCTTTCCAAGGTGACCTTTATTATTATTATGATGGATGTGTATTGAGATACGCACGATATTATTCAAAAAACAAATATATATACGAATGTGACCTTTCCCAGAATTCATACGACCTGTCACGTGCAACCTTTTCTCTCTCTATATATATAAAAGAGGAGACGGCGAGAGAACGCTATCCATTTTTTCCTTCAGGACACACAGCGAGAGAGAGAGAGAATTTTGTTTTCTTCTTTTCCTCAATTGAAGAAGATGGACATTTTGAGTGCCAAACCTCTCAAAGATTCCTACATTGTTCTGGACATGGAATACTTTCACTGTTATGATCCAAAGACGGGAGATATATGTTTCATCTTGAAAGAACTGGGCTACATCACTTGCGATTTAACCTTATGCGGATCCATGATTTTTCTCCCTCCTGTCCATTACGATGACTTATCGTCCCGCAATCAAGCTGTGGTCAACCAGACTACAAATAACCGACATGGCCTGCAATGGACCGAGGGTCGTCTTTCCTACGAGCATCTTCCTACGATCCTGAAAATGCTGACTGAAAATGTGGAGGTGATCTACGTCAATGGATACGATAAAGCCGAATTTTTCAGCAAGCTCTGCCAGCGATCCGTTTACGAGTTTTACATCCCAGGGAAAACCGAGTGGCGGAACAAGTCGAAATGCACGCGACACCAATATTTCCAAAGGATGATTCATTGTGCCGAGAACAAGGTGAGAAATTTTCGATACCATTTGATGGAGGGTAGTTACGTTTTCCGGAAATTACATTGTTACCCCTCCGAAAGCAAAGCTGTCGAAGACGAAGAGGAGGCGGAAGAATCTCCCCAGGAGAACTCGTGCGACGATGAGGAGGAGGATGAACTTTCTAATAATAATAATAATAATAATAAATGTCTAAGTTGGGATGCTTTACAGACCCAAGAATATTGGTCTCAACCCTTATCTCACCTAGACCTGAAAGAGGATCCTCAAGTGTACTCTTTGTGGTCCTCTTCTAAAATTTGGTCTTGGAGAGAACCCTTGAATGTTCATGAATGAAATGGTATGTAAATCCCTAGAGAAAAAAATAGAAAAAAAAAGTTCCTTTTTTTTGTAATGTGTTGATTTCTTTCCAATCCCATTTCTTTTCCATAACTCCAGCCCAATCGACGAGAAGAAGAAGAATTTTCCAAGTTACACAAGACGAATCTTCCAAGTTACACAAGACGTAGAAAGATTTCACAAGGATTTATAAATCACACGCTCCCACATGATATATGTATAGAGAGAAAAAGACCCTCTGTTCTCTAGCCAATACGTCAAGACTTCCCTAAACTAAGAGAGATCATGAGTACCGAGGAAACCTTAGCAGAGCAAGTGGAAAGACTTTCAAAGAGATTAGAAGAGTTAAGACGGGATAGATTTACAGTTCCGCCGACTAAAGAGGAAATTATCATCGATTTCAACAAACCGCTGTACTTTCATCCCCTACCCCAAAGAATGAGACGAGTGGACTCGCCGTTGAACAGTTCCAATGAGAAACAAAATGTCACTTATTTCAATAGCCAATTTCAACACATGAATATTTCATAAGTATTTTTTTGTTTTTTTCCCTAAAGCGTAGGGAGATCGGATCAGTAGTTTTTCCCTTTTCATCGTCGAAAAAGATTGGGAGGAAAAATCTTTCTGATCTCATTCAGAAAAATTTTTAAGCCTTTAAAAAAAAAAAAAAAAAAAAAAAAAAAAAAAAAAAAAAAAAAAAACTTTTTGTTAATTTTTATCATGTCTTAGACATGATAAAAATTAACTCTACCCCCCTTTTGTCTGGGAATGTTGTCTCACAGTTTTTAAAAATAGATCATCACTCCTCCTTCCCTAAAGAATAGAATTCCAAGAATGGGATCTGGTCTATTTTTAGAAACGGTGAGACCCTATTCCCAGACAAAAGGCGGGTAGAGTTAATTTTTATCATGTCTAAAGTTCAGGGTCCATCCATCTTCTTATGTGAAACGGTGACCCTGACGAGATCGAGATAAACAAGTCCTGTGAGTTGTTTTGTAATCTTGACGCGATCCAAGAAAGACTTTGTATTATTTTTTTTAAATAGGCGGGGTTGGGGGAGAGAAAATGTTCTCACGACCCTCAGATATCTTTTCATAAATATATTTTTTATCAAAGTGTTTCTTTCATTCCGATCCTTTTAAGAGGTTGGAATGACCCTGACATTTAGATGGGGTCGCGATCCCGACAGATGTCGCGCAAGTATAAAAGTGTGTATCCTCCGCGAGATTTCTTCAGAGAACAGAAGAAGACGTGAACTGAGCTGGTAAGTCCCTTTGGTCCTATGAATATGGTTTAATCATAACTTCATTTAAAAAGACCTTTGAAACTTTGAAACTTCTTAACCCTTTGAAAAGAAAAATGTCTCTTTCAAGACGACGACTCTAAAACGTTTTATTGTTTCCCCCCCTTTCTAGATCTTCCCTGTTATACATATATACCTTTTCGATTCTCTTTTTTGCTCCTGTTTGTGGAAGACATCACCGTATTCATCGCCATGGCGTGTTCAGAAAACTTTATCGTGCTCGATCTAGAGGGTTTCCAGTCCTACAACCACAAGAAGGGTGAATTTACCTACGTTTTAAAAGAATTGGGCTATGCGACAAAAGATTTTTTGTTCGTGGGATCGTTGACGTTTGCTCCTCCTCACCCCTTCCACCAACTGAATGAAAAAAACCAAAAGACGAATGCCTGGCTGACGAGAAACCGGCACGGACTTCGTTGGAACGAGGGTCATATTCCCTACAACCATTTAGGACGCATTCTCCAATCGCTCACTCACAGCTTCTCCACGATTTATGTGGTGGGATGCCAGAAAGCTAAATTCTTTGCTAAAGTCTTGGATTATCAAAAACCCGTGACAGAAATTTATGTGCCACATGGAATCATTTGGAAGTATCGGGAAAAATGTGCCCGACATCATCAAAGAAGGAAATATTTCCATTGTGCCGAAAACAAAGTGCGCAACTATCGATGGCATATTACGGAAGGAGATTTTCATATCAATCACGTCTATCCAGACGGAACGGAGAAAGAGGAGAGGATCCAGGAGGAAGCAGACAATCCTCTGCAAGCTTTTGATAAGGCCTACGATCAGTTAGAGAAGGATCCGTCCCCAAAAGCGTACGATAACCTCATCCAGAAATGGGATAATCTGTCCTGTTTCCAAGTGATGGAACATCCGGATGAGCATACGCCTTTAAACTTGATGGGCTCTTCTACTTCTTCTTTGTCGTCAACTTCCTCCAATAACTCGAGGAAGACGGAGGGTTGGGGAGACATACCTGAAAATATTCCCCATTACGATCCAGCAGCCTGTTGGGACGAAACTTCCAAAGAATCCCATGAGACCCCCAAAATATCTTCAGAGGATCCAAAGACAAAATCCACTGAGTGTTGGGACAATGAACGGACGACTCATGCTCCAAAATCCACTGAGACTATATCCACTGAGTGTTGGGACAATGAACGGACGACTCATGCTCCAAAATCTACTGAGACTATGTCCACTGAATGTTGGGACAATGAACGGACGACCCATGCTCCAAAATCGACTGAGACTATGTCCACTGAGTGTTGGGACGATGAAACCGAAAAGACGACAGAGAATTGGGATGACCGTTCTCAAAAGTATTTGAATTGATATATACATAAACTCAGGAGAAAAAAAATAAAGAAAAGATTTTTTAGAAATAAGTAGGGAAAGGTTCTCCGCTTTCCCTATATTTATGGAAATGGACTGAGAAGAGAGAGAGACGAATCAGGAGACCAAAAAAAATGGGTCTTGGAAGGAATGAGTGCAAATGCATTCGATTCCTTCCGAGAGCCATTTTGTTGGGTCCCTCTCTCATCCAATCTTGGAAAAGAACTTTGTCCTATTTTTCTAGGTCCATTCAAAAAGAAATGAATCTATCCATAAATTTTCTTAAAAGAAAAAAAAAAACAAAAAGATCCATTACCTCTTGACGGTCCAAAGTCGAGAATCTTGGAAAAAGTTATCCACTCTCCATCCAGTCAAGCTTCTCTGTAGAAAATCTAGTAGGTGCATCTGCATTCTTGAACACCCGGCAGTTATTATTGGACGCGAAACGTCAAATGCTGAAATAGTTAACAGTGATCCCATTCTTAAAGAAACGGGGATGTTTCATTCATCCAGTCGAGTGCGGAAAAATTTCTGAGAGCCGGAGAAAAATTACTCTAGCTGAAAAAAAAAAAAAAAAAAAAAAAAAAAAATACCCCCCTTTTAGTCTGAAATTGATGTCTTCAATTTTTCGAAAATTGAAGACATCAATTTTCAAATTTTCAGACTAAAAAGGGGGGTAATTTATTTTTCAGAAACTTTTCCCAGCCGACTCGATGTGAATAAAACTTTACTTTTTTTTTAAGAATGTTATTTAATGGATCGATTTCAACCTATCGACTTTCGCTTGAGTTCCGGCCGTGCTGTGGGGCCACCTGGATACAAGTTTTCCCCTTTTGGAATAGAATTTCCGTCAAGGTAGGCTACTTTTCCTCTTTTTGCATTTTTCATGTCATTTCATTTGTATTACAATATACTAAAAACGGGCGTTCGAACTGATTTCTAGGCTATTTCTAAACAAATGGAGCTCGATCCAAGAAAGAAATGATGTCTTTTTTTTATTTTGTGGACTGCCAATTTGTATTGGAATATACTGAAAACGGGTGTTTGAGTCGGTTTTCAGTATATTTCAATACAAATAGAGCTCGACCCAAGAAAGAAATGATGTCTTTTTTTTTATTTTGTGGACTGCCAATTTGTATTGGAATATACTGAAAACGGGTGTTTGAGTCGGTTTTCACTATATTTCAATACAAATGGAGCTCGATCCAAGAAAGAAATGATGTCTTTTTTTTTTATTTTGTGGACTGCCAATTTGTCTTGGAATATACTGAAAACGGGCGTTCACGTCGGTTTTCAGTATATTTCAATACAAATAGAGCTCGATCCAAGAAAGAAATGATGTCTTTTTTTTATTTTGTGGACTGCCAATTTGTATTGGAATATACTGAAAACGGGCGTTCACGTCGGTTTTCAGTATATTTCAATACAAATAGAGCTCGATCCAAGAAAGAAATGATGTCTTTGTTTTTTTATTTTGTGGACTGCCCTATTTGTATTGGAATATACTGAAAACGGGTGTTTGAGTCGGTTTTCAGTATATTCCAATACAAGTGGAGCTCGATCTAAGAAAAAAATGATGTCTTTTTTTTTTATTTTGTGGATTGCCAATTTTGTATTGGAATATTCTGAAAACGGGTGTTCACGTCGGTTTTCAGTATATTCCAATACAAATGGAGCTCGATCTAAGAAAAAAAATGATGTCTTTTTTTTTATTTTGTGGACTGCCAATTTGTATTGGAATATACTGAAAACGGGCGTTCACGTTGGTTTTCAGTATATTTCAATACAAATAGAGCTCGATCCAAGAAAGAAATGATGTCTTTTTTTTATTTTGTGGACTGCCAATTTGTATTGGAATATACTGAAAACGGGCGTTCACGTCGGTTTTCAGTATATTTCAATACAAATACAGCTCGATCCAAGAAAGAAATTATGTCTTTTTTTTTTATTTTGTGGACTGCCATATTTGTATTGGAATATACTGAAAACGGGTGTTTGAGTCGGTTTTCAGTATATTCCAATACAAGTGGAGCTCGATCTAAGAAAAAAATGATGTCTTTTTTTTTATTTTGTGGACTGCCAATTTGTATTGGAATATACTGAAAACGGGTGTTTGAGTCGGTTTTCACTATATTTCAATACAAATGGAGCTCGATCCAAGAAAGAAATGATGTCTTTTTTTTATTTTGTGGACAGCCAATTTGTATTGGAATATACTGAAAACGGGCGTTCACGTTGGTTTACAGTATATTTCAATACAAATAGAGCTCGATCCAAGAAAAAAATGATGTCTTTTTTTTATGTTGTGGACAGCCAATTTTGTATTGGAGTATACTGAAAACGGGCGTTCGAGTCGGTTTTCAGTATATTCTAATACAAATGGAGCTCGATCCAAGAAAGAAATGATGTCTTTTTTTTATTTTGTGGACTGCCAATTTGTATTGGAATATACTGAAAACGGGTGTTTGAGTCGGTTTTCAGTATATTTCAATAAAAATAGAGCTCGATCCAAGAAAGAGATGATGTCTTTTTTTTATTTTGTGGACTGCCAATTTGTATTGGAATATACTGAAAACGGGCGTTCACGTCGGTTTTCAGTATATTTCAATACAAATAGAGCTCGATCCAAGAAAGAAATGATGTCTTTTTTTTTTTTATTTTGTGGACTGCCGTGTTTGTATTGGAATATACTGAAAACGGGTGTTTGAGTCGGTTTTCAGTATATTCCAATACAAGTGGATCTCGATCTAAGAAAAAAATGATGTCTTTTTTTTTTATTTTGTGGATTGCCAATTTTGTATTGGAATATTCTGAAAACGGGTGTTCACGTCGGTTTTCAGTATATTCCAATACAAATGGAGCTCGATCTAAGAAAAAAAATGATGTCTTTTTTTTTATTTTGTGGACAGCCAATTTTGTATTGGAATATACTGAAAACGGGCGTTCGAGTCGGTTTTCAGTATATTCTAATACAAATGGAGCTCGATCCAAGAAAGAAATGATGTCTTTTTTTTATTTTGTGGACAGCCAATTTTGTATTGGAATATACTGAAAACGGGTGTTCACGTCGGTTTTCAGTATATTCCAATACAAATGGAGCTCCATCCAAGAAAAAAATGATGTCTTTTTTTTATTTTGTGGACAGCCAGTTTTGTATTGGAATATACTGAAAACGGGCGTTCGAGTCGGTTTTCAGTATATTTCAATACAAATGGAGCTCCATCCAAGAAAAAAATGATGTCTTTTTTTTATGTTGTGGACTGCCCTATTTTGTATTGGAATATACTGAAAACGGGCGTTCGAGTCCGTTTTCAGTATTTTCCAATACAAATGGAGCTCTATCCAAGAAAAAATGATGTCTTTTTTTATGTTGTGGACAATCAATTTTGTATTGGAATATACTGAAAACGGGCGTTCACGTCGGTTTTCAGTATATTTCAATACAAATAGAGCTCGATCCAAGAAAGAAATGATGTCTTTGTTTTTTTATTTTGTGGACTGCCCTATTTGTATTGGAATATACTGAAAACGGGTGTTTGAGTCGGTTTTCAGTATATTCCAATACAAGTGGAGCTCGATCTAAGAAAAAAATGATGTCTTTTTTTTTTTATTTTGTGGATTGCCAATTTTGTATTGGAATATTCTGAAAACGGGTGTTCACGTCGGTTTTCAGTATATTCCAATACAAATGGAGCTCGATCTAAGAAAAAAAATGATGTCTTTTTTTTTATTTTGTGGACTGCCAATTTGTATTGGAATATACTGAAAACGGGCGTTCACGTTGGTTTTCAGTATATTTCAATACAAATAGAGCTCGATCCAAGAAAGAAATGATGTCTTTTTTTTATTTTGTGGACTGCCAATTTGTATTGGAATATACTGAAAACGGGCGTTCACGTCGGTTTTCAGTATATTTCAATACAAATACAGCTCGATCCAAGAAAGAAATGATGTCTTTTTTTTTTATTTTGTGGACTGCCATATTTGTATTGGAATATACTGAAAACGGGTGTTTGAGTCGGTTTTCAGTATATTCCAATACAAGTGGAGCTCGATCTAAGAAAAAAATGATGTCTTTTTTTTTATTTTGTGGACTGCCAATTTGTATTGGAATATACTGAAAACGGGTGTTTGAGTCGGTTTTCACTATATTTCAATACAAATGGAGCTCGATCCAAGAAAGAAATGATGTCTTTTTTTTATTTTGTGGACAGCCAATTTGTATTGGAATATACTGAAAACGGGCGTTCACGTTGGTTTACAGTATATTTCAATACAAATAGAGCTCGATCCAAGAAAAAAATGATGTCTTTTTTTTATGTTGTGGACAGCCAATTTTGTATTGGAGTATACTGAAAACGGGCGTTCGAGTCGGTTTTCAGTATATTCTAATACAAATGGAGCTCGATCCAAGAAAGAAATGATGTCTTTTTTTTATTTTGTGGACTGCCAATTTGTATTGGAATATACTGAAAACGGGTGTTTGAGTCGGTTTTCAGTATATTTCAATAAAAATAGAGCTCGATCCAAGAAAGAGATGATGTCTTTTTTTTATTTTGTGGACTGCCAATTTGTATTGGAATATACTGAAAACGGGCGTTCACGTCGGTTTTCAGTATATTTCAATACAAATAGAGCCCGATCCAAGAAAGAAATGATGTCTTTTTTTTTATTTTGTGGACTGCCGTGTTTGTATTGGAATATACTGAAAACGGGTGTTTGAGTCGGTTTTCAGTATATTCCAATACAAGTGGAGCTCGATCTAAGAAAAAAATGATGTCTTTTTTTTTTATTTTGTGGATTGCCAATTTTGTATTGGAATATTCTGAAAACGGGTGTTCGCGTCGGTTTTCAGTATATTCCAATACAAATGGAGCTCGATCTAAGAAAAAAAATGATGTCTTTTTTTTTATTTTGTGGACTGCCAATTTGTATTGGAATATACTGAAAACGGGCGTTCACGTTGGTTTTCAGTATATTTCAATACAAATAGAGCTCGATCCAAGAAAGAAATGATGTCTTTTTTTTATTTTGTGGACTGCCAATTTGTATTGGAATATACTGAAAACGGGCGTTCACGTCGGTTTTCAGTATATTTCAATACAAATACAGCTCGATCCAAGAAAGAAATGATGTCTTTTTTTTTATTTTGTGGACTGCCATATTTGTATTGGAATATACTGAAAACGGGTGTTTGAGTCGGTTTTCAGTATATTCCAATACAAGTGGAGCTCGATCTAAGAAAAAAATGATGTCTTTTTTTTTATTTTGTGGACTGCCAATTTGTATTGGAATATACTGAAAACGGGTGTTTGAGTCGGTTTTCACTATATTTCAATACAAATGGAGCTCGATCCAAGAAAGAAATGATGTCTTTTTTTTATTTTGTGGACAGCCAATTTGTATTGGAATATACTGAAAACGGGCGTTCACGTTGGTTTACAGTATATTTCAATACAAATAGAGCTCGATCCAAGAAAAAAATGATGTCTTTTTTTTATGTTGTGGACAGCCAATTTTGTATTGGAGTATACTGAAAACGGGCGTTCGAGTCGGTTTTCAGTATATTCTAATACAAATGGAGCTCGATCCAAGAAAGAAATGATGTCTTTTTTTTATTTTGTGGACTGCCAATTTGTATTGGAATATACTGAAAACGGGTGTTTGAGTCGGTTTTCAGTATATTTCAATAAAAATAGAGCTCGATCCAAGAAAGAGATGATGTCTTTTTTTTATTTTGTGGACTGCCAATTTGTATTGGAATATACTGAAAACGGGCGTTCACGTCGGTTTTCAGTATATTTCAATACAAATAGAGCCCGATCCAAGAAAGAAATGATGTCTTTTTTTTTTATTTTGTGGACTGCCGTGTTTGTATTGGAATATACTGAAAACGGGTGTTTGAGTCGGTTTTCAGTATATTCCAATACAAGTGGAGCTCGATCTAAGAAAAAAATGATGTCTTTTTTTTTTATTTTGTGGATTGCCAATTTTGTATTGGAATATTCTGAAAACGGGTGTTCGCGTCGGTTTTCAGTATATTCCAATACAAATGGAGCTCGATCTAAGAAAAAAAATGATGTCTTTTTTTTATTTTGTGGACAGCCAATTTTGTATTGGAATATACTGAAAACGGGCGTTCGAGTCGGTTTTCAGTATATTCTAATACAAATGGAGCTCGATCCAAGAAAGAAATGATGTCTTTTTTTTATTTTGTGGACAGCCAATTTTGTATTGGAATATACTGAAAACGGGTGTTCACGTCGGTTTTCAGTATATTCCAATACAAATGGAGCTCCATCCAAGAAAAAAATGATGTCTTTTTTTTATTTTGTGGACAGCCAGTTTTGTATTGGAATATACTGAAAACGGGCGTTCGAGTCGGTTTTCAGTATATTTCAATACAAATGGAGCTCCATCCAAGAAAAAAATTATGTCTTTTTTTTATGTTGTGGACTGCCCTATTTTGTATTGGAATATACTGAAAACGGGCGTTCGAGTCCGTTTTCAGTATTTTCCAATACAAATGGAGCTCTATCCAAGAAAAAATGATGTCTTTTTTTATGTTGTGGACAATCAATTTTGTATTGGAATATACTGAAAACGGGCGTTCGAGTCCTTTTTCGGACTATTTCTACACACATTCCACTATATTAAAATGACGTTATGGTTGAGTCCAAACAGAGTCGTCTCCGGACAAAGTCGTCCCCTCTTTTCTTTGAATTCTATTCTTTAAAAGGATGAGTCATGGTCTATTTTTAGAAAGTGGGAGACAACATTCCCAGACAAAAGGGGGGGGTAAGTTAATTTTTATCATGTCTAGAAGACATGATAAAAATTACCAAAAAGTTTTTTTTTTTTTTTTTCTTTTTTAACATCTCATAATTTTTTTTCTGAGCTCTGAGAAATTTTTCCTAGCCGATCCCATTTCGTTTTTCGACTTTCACTTTCAACTCTTCACTTTTCCTATCCACTGTCGTTGGAATTGTGTTCACTGGAGGCTATTTCTTTTTTTGCAATCTCGCTTTTAGTTTTCTCTAAGATTCTTTAGAAATGGCTATACAAATTTCACCATCTATATAGAGATGATGTCCAAACAAAGTCGTCCCCGGACCATCTTGATGACCGAATATGTATAGAAATAGTCTGAAAATGGGCTTGAGGGCCGGTTTCTGGACGATTCCTCTACAAATTCGGCCGCATCCAGAAAAACAAAAATACATAGTTTCTTTTTGGGTGGACAGGAGATGATAAATTTCTTTTCTCTCTCTCTCCCTCCCAATATTGGAGGAGAGAGTGGCCCAAAAAAATGGGTCTCGGAAGGAATCGAATGCATTTTGAAATGCACTCATTTCTTCCAAGACCCATTTTTTTGGTCTCCTGATTCAACTCTCCAGTCTATGGTATAGGGAAAGCGGAGAACGTTTTCCCTTCCTTAAGCGACTGGAGACCATATCGCATCATCATCATCATCATCACCATCATCCTCTTTCTGATACTTTTCAACGAAGGCTTGATGTCTCTGGATGATTTTGGGGAGATGATGGATCCCGAATTGAGTGATGAAAAAGAGAGGACTCTTTTTCCTTTCTTGTTCGTCTTGCACAGTCTCTCGGAGGGTGATATACGTTTCCCCGTCCTCCTCAATTTTCGTCAGAGGTCTCATGAATGTTTTACACATCCAAGGGAAAAGCGACTTGTTATGCAGGGATTTCGAAGCGACGAAGGCCGCTTCATTCGAAGTGAGGACAATCTGGTTCGGTTGACCCCATTCTTTGGAGTAGTTGTCCAAATCGCCTAGTCGAAGAAAATGGTGTCGATTAGGGAAAAAGACTTGGAGAACACTCGTCGTATGCGAGACGTTCGTAGGCAAGAGAGTCAAGATATCTTTGGCATTCCAGTACATGAATCCTAGATCCACATACGCGTGCACGTAATAGTCATCGTTATATTCCAGTTTGAGCAGCATGGCTTTTGTATTTTTTTTTTCGTTCTCAAGGCGAAACACTCGTCTGATATGAACAAGAGCTCGCTGGCGATCCGTTTATATAGACTCCTCAGAGAGAGAGAGAGGGAGAGGGGAGGAGGAACAAGGTTGATGAATTCTAAAATAAAAAAAAATGATAACGAAATGAGATCGGCTGGCAAAATATTTTCAGAGCTCAGAAAAAAATTCTGAGATGTAAAAAAAAAAAAAAAAAAACTTTTTGTTAATTTTTATCATGTCTTCTAGACATGATAAAAATTAACTAATCCCCCTTTTGTCTGGGAATGTTGTCTCACCGTTTCTAAAAATAGACCAGAACCCAGTCTTTTCTTTGAATTCTATTCTTTAAAAGGATGAGTCATGGTCTATTTTTAGAAAGTGGGAGACAACATTCCCAGACAAAAGGGGGGGTGAGTTAATTTTTATCATGTCTAGAAGACATGATAAAAATTAACAAAAAGTTTTTTTTTTTTTTTTTTTTTTTTTTTTTTTTTTTTTTTTTACATCTCAAAATTTTTTTCTGAGCTCTGAGAAATTTTTCCTAGCCGATCCCATTTCGTTTTTCGACTTTCACTTTCAACTCTTCACTTTTCTATAAAAGCATTCCACGTTTCTGTTCAGAACAGTGTCTCTCTCTACCCAAATCTGAAACCCTAGTCACGAGAGAATATGAGACTAGAAAAATAGTTTAGCTTATTGATCTAAAAAATGTCCCATGCTAGAACTCAGAATTATAATCAGAGCGGGGCTTTCCAGTATCCACCAATAAGATTTTAGATTTGCCATGGGTGACATGTTCCCAAATTCATAAATTCTTCAATTATAGTCCCCTTCTTTGACAAATGGCTAAGAAATTCTTAAAGAATATCATGATAAAGATTTAGCTATCTATATATAACATTATGTTTTCTTTTCAAAAAAAAAAATCCAGTCTTGATCGAAATGGACTTTACACACAATTTATTGTATCCCCACCTTTCCAAGATTGGCTTGAAGAAGTGATCAAAAAAAATGGGTCTGGAAGGAAAAGAGTGCATTTCGAGAAAAGAAAAGAGGACCCTCTTTTTCTCGCAATGCACCCGTTTCCTTCCAGACCCATTTCTTTTGCCTCCTCAGAACTCTCTTTCTTTTCTCCTCCCTCTCTCTCTCTTAAGAGGGATTGAAAGAAAGAGGCTAGATGGAAAAGTTTCTTTTTTTTTCTTTCGAAAAGATAAAAAAAAATTTGGAGGAGGAGCAAATTTTTTTTTGGGTGGTGGTGGTTGTTTTTTTAGAAGGTGATGACTTTAGTGACATTTAAAGAGACCACCAGAGGATCCGTTTGAGTCTCGACGACCTTTTCTTGACGGGGGTCTGTCTGGCAATAAGCGCTGGCATATTGTTTAGGGTAAGTAGAAGAGTCCGTCATGCCTGGATGAGGCGGTATGTAGCGCACTCCCAGATTAAAGAGGGTGATGAAGGGAAATCTCTCCCCCGGATAGAGCAGTCGGTAAACGGGTTGATTGGGTACAACTCGAACCAGCGGCTGAGTTAAAATGCTATACACCCAGGCCAGAAGCTGATTATTTTTAGGATTATTTTCGGCCAGATGTAACATTTCTTCGCTGGAGAGGACATATCCCTCTTGAGAACTGCCGAGACTCTCAAGATCTTTTATTTTCCTGAAGACGTGGTGTTCGTCGAAAAACACGGAGAGAATGCCCCAGGTTCTTTTACTGGAAGTATGAATCAGAGGCAAAATGTCCGTAGCGTTCCAAAACAATCTTCCGTCATCCACATAACAGCGAATGCTCACAAACTCATTATATAAGACGCGGATCATCATCTTGAGTAGAAATATGGATACGCACAGCAGTCTCTCTCTCTGGGAAATAGAGTCTGTCTTCCACTCGCCTCTCTATATATACGAGAAGACCACGTGATAGGTGACGTGAAGGTTGACTTCTAGAAAAAAAAATCAACTTTGTCTACCTCTCTCTCTATGACCTTCTATATTTTTTCCTAAAGGACACCCCGTCACCTTTTCAAAGGTCATGGGATTGAGAGGAACGAAAGAAAAAAACAACCATCCTTTGTATACTACCTATGACCTTCTCCTAGAGACCCCTGTCATTTTCTTCTCGAAAGCTACGTGATGAAAGCTTTTTTTTATTCTAGAGTTTATCAACTTTGTAGACACATGACCCCGTCACCTTCTCAAAGGCCATGTCGTATGGAATGGGACCCTTTTGGTTTTTCCTTTTGAGAAAATAAAAAATAAAACAACTTTATAATCATCTCTCTATGACCTTCACAAACACTCATTTCGTTATCATTTTTTTTTATTTTAGAATTCATCAACCTTGTTCCTCCTCCCCTCTCTCTCTGAGGAGTCTATATAAACGGATCGCCAGCGAGCTCTTGTTCATATCAGACGAGTGTTTCGCCTTGAGAACGGAAAAAAAAATACAAAAGCCATGCTGCTCAAACTGGAATATAACGATGACTATTACGTGCACGCGTATGTGGATCTAGGATTCCTGTACTGGAATGCCAAAGATATCTTGACTCTCTTGCCTACGAACGTCTCGCATACGACGAGTGTTCTCCAAGTCTTTTTCCCTAATCGACACCATTTTCTTCGACTAGGCGATTTGGACAACTACTCCAAAGAATGGGGTCAACCGAACCAGATTGTCCTCACTTCGAATGAAGCGGCCTTCGTCGCTTCGAAATCCCTGCATAACAAGTCGCTTTTCCCTTGGATGTGTAAAATATTCATGAGACCTCTGACGAAAATTGAGGAGGACGGGGAAACGTATATCACCCTCCGAGAGACTGTGCAAGACGAACAAGAAAGGAAAAAGAGTCCTCTCTTTTTCATCACTCAATTCGGGATCCATCATCTCCCCAAAATCATCCAGAGACATCAAGCCTTCGTTGAAAAGTATCAGAAAGAGGATGATGGTGATGATGATGATGATGATGCGATATGGTCTCCAGTCGCTTAAGGAAGGGGAAACGTTCTCCGCTTTCCCTATACCATAGACTGGAGAGTTGAATCAGGAGACCAAAAAAATGGGTCTTGGAAGGAATGAGTGCATTTCAAAATGCATTCGATTCCTTCCGAGACCCATTTTTTTTGGGCCACTCTCTCCTCCAATATTGGGAGGGAGAGAGAGAGAAAAGAAATTTATCATCTCCTGTCCACCCAAAAAGAAACTATGTATTTTTGTTTTTCTGGATGCGGCCGAATTTGTAGAGGAATCGTCCAGAAACCGGCCCTCAAGCCCATTTTCAGACTATTTCTATACATATTCGGTCATCAAGATGGTCCGGGGACGACTTTGTTTGGACATCATCTCTATATAGATGGTGAAATTTGTATAGCCATTTCTAAAGAATCTTAGAGAAAACTAAAAGCGAGATTGCAAAAAAAGAAATAGCCTCCAGTGAACACAATTCCAACGACAGTGGATAGGAAAAGTGAAGAGCTGAAAGTGAAAGAAGAAAAACGAAATGGGATCGGCTAGGAAAAATTTCTCAGAGCTCAGAAAAAAAATTATGAGATGTTAAAAAAAAAAAAAAAAAACTTTTTGTTAATTTTTATCATGTCTTCTAGACATGATAAAAATTAACTCACCCCCCCTTTTGTCTGGGAATGTTGTCTCCCACTTTCTAAAAATAGACCATGACTCATCCTTTTAAAGAATAGAATTCAAAGAAAAGAGGGGACGACTTTGTCCGGAGACGACTCTGTCCGAGGACGACTCTGTTTGGACTCAACCATAACGTCATTTTAATATAGTGGAATGTGTGTAGAAATAGTCGGAAAAAGGACTCGAACGCCCGTTTTCAGTATATTCCAATACAAAATTGATTGTCCACAACATAAAAAAAGACATCGTTTTTTTCTTGGATAGAGCTCCATTTGTATTGGAATATACTGAAAACCGACTCGAACGCCCGTTTTCAGTATATTCCAATACAAAATAGGGCAGTCCACAACATAAAAAAAAGACATCATTTTTTTCTTGGATGGAGCTCCATTTGTATTAGAATATACTGAAAACCGACTCGAACGCCCGTTTTCAGTATACTCCAATACAAAATTGGCTGTCCACAACATAAAAAAAAGACATCATTTTTTTCTTGGATGGAGCTCCATTTGTATTGAAATATACTGAAAACCGACTCGAACGCCCGTTTTCAGTATATTCCAATACAAAATTGGCTGTCCACAAAATAAAAAAAAAGACATCATTTTTTTCTTGGATGGAGCTCCATTTGTATTGGAATATACTGAAAACCGACTCGAACGCCCGTTTTCAGTATATTCCAATACAAAATTGGCTGTCCAGAAAATAAAAAAAAAGACATCATTTTTTTCTTAGATCGAGTTCCATTTGTATTGGAATATACTGAAAACCGACGTGAACACCCGTTTTCAGAATATTCCAATACAAAATTGGCAATCCACAAAATAAAAAAAAAGACATCATTTTTTTCTTAGATCGAGCTCCACTTGTATTGGAATATACTGAAAACCGACTCAAACACCCGATTTCAGTATATTCCAATACAAATAGGGCAGTCCACAAAATAAAAAAAAAGACATCATTTCTTTCTTGGATCGAGCTCTATTTGTATTGAAATATACTGAAAACCGACGTGAACGCCCGTTTTCAGTATATTCCAATACAAATTGGCAGTCCACAAAATAAAAAAAAGACATCATTTCTTTCTTGGATCGAGCTCTATTTGTATTGAAATATACTGAAAACCAACGTGAACGCCCGTTTTCAGTATATTCCAATACAAATTGGCTGTCCACAAAATATAAAAAAGACATCATTTCTTTCTTGGATCGAGCTCCATTTGTATTGAAATATAGTGAAAACCGACTCAAACACCCGTTTTCAGTATATTCCAATACAAATTGGCAGTCCACAAAATAAAAAAAAGACATCATTTCTTTCTTGGATCGAGCTCCATTTGTATAGAAATAGCCTAGAAATCAGTTCGAACGCCCGTTTTTAGTATATTGTAATACAAATGAAATGAAATGAAAAATGCAAAAAGAGGAAAAGTAGCCTACCTTGACGGAAATTCTATTCCAAAAGGGGAAAACTTGTATCCAGGTGGGCCCACAGCACGGCCGGAACTCAAGCGAAACTCGATAGGTTGAAATCGATCCATTAAATAACATTCTTAAAAAACAGTAAAGTTTTATTCTATTCCAAAAGGGGAAAACTTGTATCCAGGTGGGCCCACAGCACGGCCGGAACTCAAGCGAAACTCGATAGGTTGAAATCGATCCAATAAATAACATTCTTAAAAAAAAAGTAAAGTTTTATTCACATCGAGTCGGCTGGGAAAAGTTTCTGAAAAATAAATTACCCCCCTTTTTAGTCTGAAAATTTGAAAATTGATGTCTTCAATTTTTGAAAAATTGAAGACATCAATTTTCAGACTAAAAGGGGGGTATTTTTTTTTTTTTTTTTTTTTTTTTTTCAGCTAGAGTAATTTTTCTCCGGCTCTCAGAAATTTTTCCGCACTCGACTGGATGAATAAAACATCCCCGTTTCTTTAAGAATGGGATCACTTGTTAACTATTTCAGCATTCGACGTTTCGCGTCCAATAATAACTGCCGGGTGTTCAAGAATGCAGATGCACCTACTAGATTTTCTACAGAGAAGCTTGACTGGATGGAGAGTGGATAACTTTTTCCAAGATTCTCGACTTTGGACTGTCAAGAGGTAATGGATCTTTTTGTTTTTTTTTTCTTTTAAGAAAATTTATGGATAGATTCATTTCTTTTTGAATGGACCTAGAAAAATAGGACAAAGTTCTTTTCCAAGATTGGATGAGAGAGGGATCCAACAAAATGGCTCTCGGAAGGAATCGAATGCATTTGCACTCATTCCTTCCAAGACCCATTTTTTTTGTTCTCCTGATTCGTCTCTCTCTCTTCTCAGTCCATTTCAATAAATATAGGGAAAGCGGAGAACCTTTCCCTACTTATTTCTAAAAAATCTTTTCTTTATTTTTTTTCTCCTGAGTTTATGTATATATCAATTCAAATACTTTTGAGAACGGTCATCCCAATTCTCTGTCGTCTTTTCGGTTTCAACGTCCCAACACTCAGTGGACATAGTCTCAGTCGATTTTGGAGCATGGGTCGTCCGTTCATTGTCCCAACATTCAGTGGACATAGTCTCAGTAGATTTTGGAGCATGAGTCGTCCGTTCATTGTCCCAACACTCAGTGGATATAGTCTCAGTGGATTTTGGAGCATGAGTCGTCCGTTCATTGTCCCAACACTCAGTGGATTTTGTCTTTGGATCCTCTGAAGATATTTTGGGGGTCTCATGAGATTCTTTGGAAGGTTCGTCCCAACAGGCTGCTGGATCGTAATGGGGAATATTTTCAGGTATGTCTCCCCAACCCTCCGTCTTCCTCGAGTTATTGGAGGAAGTTGACGACAAAGAAGAAGTAGAAGAGCCCATCAAGTTTAAAGGCGTATGCTCATCCGGATGTTCCATCACTTGGAAACAGGACAGATTATCCCATTTCTGGATGAGGTTATCGTACGCTTTTGGGGACGGATCCTTCTCTAACTGATCGTAGGCCTTATCAAAAGCTTGCAGAGGATTGTCTGCTTCCTCCTGGATCCTCTCCTCTTTCTCCGTTCCGTCTGGATAGACGTGATTGATATGAAAATCTCCTTCCGTAATATGCCATCGATAGTTGCGCACTTTGTTTTCGGCACAATGGAAATATTTCCTTCTTTGATGATGTCGGGCACATTTTTCCCGATACTTCCAAATGATTCCATGTGGCACATAAATTTCTGTCACGGGTTTTTGATAATCCAAGACTTTAGCAAAGAATTTAGCTTTCTGGCATCCCACCACATAAATCGTGGAGAAGCTGTGAGTGAGCGATTGGAGAATGCGTCCTAAATGGTTGTAGGGAATATGACCCTCGTTCCAACGAAGTCCGTGCCGGTTTCTCGTCAGCCAGGCATTCGTCTTTTGGTTTTTTTCATTCAGTTGGTGGAAGGGGTGAGGAGGAGCAAACGTCAACGATCCCACGAACAAAAAATCTTTTGTCGCATAGCCCAATTCTTTTAAAACGTAGGTAAATTCACCCTTCTTGTGGTTGTAGGACTGGAAACCCTCTAGATCGAGCACGATAAAGTTTTCTGAACACGCCATGGCGATGAATACGGTGATGTCTTCCACAAACAGGAGCAAAAAAGAGAATCGAAAAGGTATATATGTATAACAGGGAAGATCTAGAAAGGGGCGGAAAAACAATAAAACGTTTTAGAGTCGTCGTCTTGAAAGAGACATTTTTCTTTTCAAAGGGTTAAGAAGTTTCAAAGTTTCAAAGGTCTTTTTAAATGAAGTTATGATTAAACCATATTCATAGGACCAAAGGGACTTACCAGCTCAGTTCACGTCTTCTTCTGTTCTCTGAAGAAATCTCGCGGAGGATACACACTTTTATACTCGCGCGACATCTGTCGGGATCGCGACCCCATCTAAATGTCAGGGTCATTCCAACCTCTTAAAAGGATCGGAATGAAAGAAACACTTTGATAAAAAATATATTTATGAAAAGATATCTGAGGGTCGTGAGAACATTTTCTCTCCCCCACCCCCGCCTATTTCAAAAAAAAAATAATAAAAAGTCTTTCTTGGATCACGTCAAGATTACAAAACAACTCACAGGACTTGTTTATCTCGATCTCGTCAGGGTCACCGTTTCACATAAGAAGATGGATGGACCCTGAACTTTAGACATGATAAAAATTAACTCTACCCGCCTTTTGTCTGGGAATAGGGTCTCACCGTTTCTAAAAATAGACCAGATTCCATTCTTGGAATTCTATTCTTTAGGAAAGGAGGAGTGATGATCTATTTTTAAAAAGTGTGAGACAACATTCCCAGACAAAAGGGGGGTAGAGTTAATTTTTATCATGTCTAAGACATGATAAAAATTAACAAAAAGTTTTTTTTTTTTTTTTTTTTTTAAGGCTTAAAAATTTTTCTGAAAGAGATCAGAAAGATTTTTCCTCCCAATCTTTTTCGACGATGAAAAGGGAAAAACTACTGATCCGATCTCCCTACGCTTTAGGGAAAAAAAACAAAAAAATACTTATGAAATATTCATGTGTTGAAATTGGCTATTGAAATAAGTGACATTTTGTTTCTCATTGGAACTGTTCAACGGCGAGTCCACTCGTCTCATTCTTTGGGGTAGGGGATGAAAGTACAGCGGTTTGTTGAAATCGATGATAATTTCCTCTTTAGTCGGCGGAACTGTAAATCTATCCCGTCTTAACTCTTCTAATCTCTTTGAAAGTCTTTCCACTTGCTCTGCTAAGGTTTCCTCGGTACTCATGATCTCTCTTAGTTTAGGGAAGTCTTGACGTATTGGCTAGAGAACAGAGGGTCTTTTTCTCTCTATACATATATCATGTGGGAGCGTGTGATTTATAAATCCTTGTGAAATCTTTCTACGTCTTGTGTAACTTGGAAGATTCGTCTTGTGTAACTTGGAAAATTCTTCTTCTTCTCGTCGATTGGGCTGGAGTTATGGAAAAGAAATGGGATTGGAAAGAAATCAACACATTACAAAAAAAAGGAACTTTTTTTTTCTATTTTTTTCTCTAGGGATTTACTTACCATTTCATTCATGAACATTCAAGGGTTCTCTCCAAGACCAAATTTTAGAAGAGGACCACAAAGAGTACACTTGAGGATCCTCTTTCAGGTCTAGGTGAGATAAGGGTTGAGACCAATATTCTTGGGTCTGTAAAGCATCCCAACTTAGACATTTATTATTATTATTATTATTATTAGAAAGTTCATCCTCCTCCTCATCGTCGCACGAGTTCTCCTGGGGAGATTCTTCCGCCTCCTCTTCGTCTTCGACAGCTTTGCTTTCGGAGGGGTAACAATGTAATTTCCGGAAAACGTAACTACCCTCCATCAAATGGTATCGAAAATTTCTCACCTTGTTCTCGGCACAATGAATCATCTTTTGGAAATATTGGTGTCGCGTGCATTTCGACTTGTTCCGCCACTCGGTTTTCCCTGGGATGTAAAACTCGTAAACGGATCGCTGGCAGAGCTTGCTGAAAAATTCGGCTTTATCGTATCCATTGACGTAGATCACCTCCACATTTTCGGTCAGCATTTTCAGGATCGTAGGAAGATGCTCGTAGGAAAGACGACCCTCGGTCCATTGCAGGCCATGTCGGTTATTTGTAGTCTGGTTGACCACAGCTTGATTGCGGGACGATAAGTCATCGTAATGGACAGGAGGGAGAAAAATCATGGATCCGCATAAGGTTAAATCGCAAGTGATGTAGCCCAGTTCTTTCAAGATGAAACATATATCTCCCGTCTTTGGATCATAACAGTGAAAGTATTCCATGTCCAGAACAATGTAGGAATCTTTGAGAGGTTTGGCACTCAAAATGTCCATCTTCTTCAATTGAGGAAAAAAAGAAAACAAAATTCTCTCTCTCTCTTGCTGTGTGTCCTGAAGGAAAAAATGGATAGCGTTCTCTCGCCGTCTCCTCTTTTATATATATAGAGAGAGAAAAGGTTGCACGTGACAGGTCGTATGAATTCTGGGAAAGGTCACATTCGTATATATATTTGTTTTTTGAATAATATCGTGCGTATCTCAATACACATCCATCATAATAATAATAAAGGTCACCTTGGAAAGAAAAAGAAATAAAAAACATGGAACTCGTGCTCGACTTTGAAGGTTTCTACGATTCTCAAGGAGCCTTTATTGTGAAAGAATTGGCTTACGTCACATTGGACGGTACTTCTCGAGGGGTATTTGTTTTTAAACTCCCGTTTCCATGGCAAATGCTCACAGAGAAAGAAAAACGAACCGCTGTGTGTGCGAGTGATTATTATCACGGCTTGTCGTGGTACGAAGGAGAAATTCCGTACAGTTATTTTCCATGGGTGTTAACGATGTTGACGGAACCTTTTTCCATGATTTGGGTGCGAGGAGAAATGAAACGGCGGTTTTTAGAGAAATGGTTGCAAAGATCCATTTATTGCATTTCGGGATCGACGCAAGAGATTCTCAAATACAATGGGATCGAACACATGAATTGTCCTAACCATACAAAAGGTTTTTTCCATTGCGCTCTACAAAAAGCGGTTCGGTATCATTATTATTTAAAGACACAGAGAAGAAATTCGCAAGGTCGATCCTGCACAATTCAATCTTGACAGAACTCATTAAAAAAAATACATATATCACGTTACTTCTTCAACAGCACAGATGGTTCTGAAGCGAAACTTGGAATTTTGAAATAATAGATCAGGGAGAAATCATTCTTAATAAAATGGTAAAGTCTCGAATCGGCTGAGAAAAAAAAATTTCTCAGAGCTGAGATAAAATTCTCTAATGAAAAAAAAAAAAAAAAAAAAAAAAAAAAAAAAAAACTTTTGGTTAATTTTTATCATGTCTTAGACATGTCTTAGACATGATAAAAATTAATGACCCTCCCTTTTTGTCTGGGAAGGATGTCTCACCCTTTCTAAAAATAGACCATGACTCATCCTTTCTCTAATGGCAATCATTCCATGAATGAATCACGATTTGTTTTTCAAAAGAGTAAGACAACATTCCCAGACGAAAAGGGAAGGGGGTCGTTAATTTTTATCATGTCTAAGACATGATAAAAATTAACAAAAAGTTTTTTTTTTTTTTTTTTTTTTTTTTTTTTTTTGAGTTGGAAAATTTTTCTCAGCTCTGAAATTTTTTTTCCAGCCGACTCGAGACTTCACCATTTATATTTACGAATAGTCTTTGGATTATTTATTTATTTTCTTTTAAAAAGAAAAATTCTGAGCTAGACCTATCTATTGGCTTAACATTCTGGTCATAGAAACAGTCTACAATCTCATTTTTTTTTCGAGGCTAATGCACGGGTTCTCCAATCAAAAGGGTTACTATAAAGGGATTGGTTTGAATGCATTTATCTGCAAATGTTGTAGGATTCTGTTGTTGAGAAGGGGGTATATTATTATTATTATTATTATTATTATTATTATTATTATTATGATTTTGGCAGATTCGTTTTCTACATGGAAGTCTAATCTCCTCCGAAGACCTTTTCTGGGGATCGTCGATAGATGGTTTTTCAATAGGAATCGTTTCCCTCGGATCCTCAAGAGATAGAGGGGGGTCCTGTCTTGAGACATGAAGCAGTCTCTCCTCCTCCTCCTCCTCCTCGAGAAGTCTTGAGAAAGGGAGAGGATTTTCGGTTCCCTTATTCTTGAGGGGTCTTGACAAATTGAGAGGTCCCTCCTCTTCGAAAGAGAGAGACGTTTTGGTTCCCTTATCCTCGAGGGGTTTTGACAAATCGAGAGGTCCCTCATTTTCGAGGGGTCTTGATAAATGGAAAGGTTTTTCATCTTCGAGGGGGTTTGATAAAGGAAGAGGTCCCTGCTTCTCGAGTGGTCTTGAGAAAGGGAGAGGTTTTTCATCTTCGAGGAGGTTTGACAATGGGAGAGATTTCTCCTTCTCGAGGGGTCTCTCTTCCTCTAGGGGTTTTGAGGAAGGGAGAGGTTTTTCATCCTCGACGGGTTTTGACAAACGGAGAGGAATCTGAACAGGCTTCTCCTCATCCCCATCATTATCGAGGAGGATGAGGATAGGCTTTTGGAAAGGTTTTTTCCTTTTTCTTCTGAACAGGCTCCTCTTGATGCTCGGGGAGAGGGATGGGGTAGTTGTTCCACCATTCTATTTTTTCTTGCTCGAGGATTTTTTCAAAAGTCGTGGCCTCTCTATGATGAGACGAAGGAGGAGAGTCCTCGAGAAGAATATAATAGGTATTCTTCCCAGTCTTCTCGATCGAGAGAGTTTCGTGCAAACATTTGTGCAACCATTCACTAAAATGAACGAGAATCCCTTTTGTCTTCTCAAGACGATCCATAATCCTATTCATTTGCGAGACGGTTAGAAAGTGGGACGTGTAAAAATATTTGGCTCGTTTCATTAACAAAATTTGTGCATCCAAAGGTGGAATGTCACGAGCCATCAACACGTTTTCGTCATACAAAAATTCGTCCCGCATCTTTTGATAACTCCCCACGGTATAATAACCCGCACATTTTGAAAAATCGAAGGCTTTCAGGTAAACGACTCCTTGGATGATATAAAAGGAAAGATCAACATATTTATATTTGAAAGGAATACACGTAGTGAGCCGGGGATGCCTCCTCATGATCCACTTGGACAAAAATACGACTTTGGGGCTCTCCCCTTTTATTTATAGAGAGAAAGAGAGTGTGACCTTCCCTTCCCTCCTCCTCCTCTCTCCCTGCTTCCTCTATCTCTGGACGTCCTTGGATTGGAAAGGGTGACTTTGAAAAAAAAAGAAGGTCATGGTTGGATAATTTTTTTGTTTATTAAATTATTACTTTCACTTCCTCATTCCCACACACATTCATCTTTTAAGAAAAGAAAAAGAGGTCATGGAGATAAGATTTCTTGGAAAGAAGAGAGAGAGAGAAACAAAAAAAAACAAAAAAAACGGACGTCATAGAGCCTCTATGTGTGTCTGTGTTTGTCTATATATATAAAAAGGCGAGAGTACTGGGCGAGATCATTTCTTTTCCATTGGGAGCCATGTCGCTATTAGACGTTTTTCCAACTCAACGGATTTCGAACGGGGAGGATTTGAAGACGCTAAAGCAAATCTCCAACTTGAAAATTTTTTTAGCGTGTCGACATTTATTCCGCATTTACCACCTCATCAAGCGATCGTTTCTTTCAACCAAGATGTCGAATCCTCCAACCTACTCGTTCAGAATATATACAGAAATTTATTCGAATCGCAACAAACGAAAGAGGAATCTCCCTTCTCTTGGAATCGGATGGATCGAGCTTTGAGACGGCCCATTCAAACAGACCGGCGATATACGGATCCGCGCACGAGTTTTCGGTGGAAGAATATTTTTCTCACGAAACGATATTTTACGTTTGGAGTGAGAACGACGGCTGAGGACGAAGTTCATATTGTTGAAACCACAGCCGCTCCTCTCGCCTATTACGAATCATCGTCCCCCAATCTGAAGGAAAGAAGTTTTAAAGTCAGCGACAGGATGAAATATAAGAAATATATTCTAAGACCTTTTCAAAACTATGTCGTTCCCCCGAAAACGCAATATCTCATCGTCACGACCCAGAAGAGTCTCTTTCTCGTCGATCGGTGCTCGTACTCGCTTTGGAAACAATTGAAAGAGGAGATTTCTTTCCAATCGCCGATGATGTTTCAAGAAAAAGAAGAAGAAAACCCTCCGCCACCTTTACCCATCCCTTCCTTAGATGATAAGAGGAGCTGGACCAAACCGTCGTCATGGCCCGAAACAAAATCGACCCGGCAACGGAATGAAATTGAAGTCATCACAGTTGAAGATGAGGAGGAAGAAAAAAATTACCTCTTAAAAACGGTCGACTTACCGGAACCTACCTGGCGTGCAAGATCCGCTTCAGAACCCAGAAGCTTCTTCTTCTTCTTCTTCTTCCCCGACTTGTTCAAACAGGCAACCTCTTTCGGACTCCTCACAGACAGAACCTCTTCCAGTATCCTCTTCTTCTTCTTCTCTAACCTGTCCCGACATCGTAGAGGTAGAATGTCAGACGGGTCCACAAGCTTCAAAAAGTCCCGACATCGTAGAGGTAGAATGTCAGCCGGGTCCACAAGTTCCAACAGGTCCAGAAATCATGGAGGCAGAATCACAGCCGGGTTCACAAGTTCCAACGGGTCCAGAAATCGTAGAGGTAGAATTTCAGCCGGGTAAACAAGTTCCAACGGGTCCAGAAATCATGGAGGTAGAATCGCAGCCGGGTCCAGACATCCTAGATCCCTCCACTCATCCCAAAGAGACTCCAAGTGTTTCAAGACAGCCTTGTGAGGATCCAGCCCTTCCTGTATGGAATGATTATATGGACTTACAAAATTTGGTGCAACAGGAAGGAGAAGAAAATAATCATACGGATGGGTGGGTCAAAGACTGTTTAGATCATTTAACCTCGAATGAAATTGAACTGTTATGGAATTGCATTTCTGAAATCACATCGGAAATGGGATAAAAACCAAAACAAAAAAAAATTTTTTAATAACAAATTGGAGGAGGGTCATGATGTCAATTAAAAAAAATATTATATAGAGTCCAATCTTGGTGGTTCACTTCAGTTTTCCAGCATGAGGTGATCCACGTTTCCCGAAATATGGATCCCATTCCAAGAGAGATTGTGTAGAGCCTTCACTTCAGTTCTTTTTTTTCCTACCAAGAGGAGAGGGTCGCCAAAGGTCTACCCATGTCCAAAGAGAGAAAGTGTAGAGCATTCATTTCAGTTTTTTTTTCAAGTTTAGGGGAGGGAGGTCTCAAAATGACACCCCCCATTTTCAAAGAGAGATGGTGTAGAGCGTTCATTTCTGTTTTTTTCAAAGTTAGGGAGTTTTCAAATGACTACCCATTTCAGAGAGAGAGAGAGAGAAGGTGTAGAGCGTTCATTTCAGTTTTCCAAGGTTAGGATGGTGGTGGAGAATCCTCCAAAATGGCTACTCATCTCAAAGAGAGAGAGAGAGAGAGAGAAAGCGTAGAGCGTCCATTTCAGTTTTCCAACATTAGAAGGTTCCAAAATACCTTCTGAATTCAAAGAGAGATCGTGTAGAGCGTTCATTTCCAGTTCTCCAAGATCAGAAGAAGAGGGTCCGCTTTTCCCAAAATGGCTTTCCGCATTCAGAGACAGCGAAGTGCAGACTTCAGTTTTCTCCCTCCCCAAGAATAGAGGGTCCCAAAATGGCTTTCCATTTCAAAGAGAGAGGGAGAGGCGTTCATTTCCATTCTCCAAGATAGGGTCGTCTGCTTTTTCCCAAAATGGCTTCCCAATTCAGAGAGAGAGAGAGTGAAAGGGTGTGTAGAGCGGTCATGTTCATTCTCCAAGATAGGGTCGTCAGCTTTTTCTCAAAATGGCATCTCCCCATTCAAAAAGAGATCGTGACCAATTTTTTCCAGTTTTTTTCCAAGATAGGGGGGAGAAGAAAACCTAGGATGGAATAACACGACACACAGAGAGAAAGAAAGAAAAACGCCATCTTGTCATTTTCTGATAGGGTACCGGTGTTCGAATACTTTTGTGACCGACTGTACGGCCCAATATGAAGCATATTAAATATTGGGTATCAGCAAAAGGTAAAGGTTGGGTGTAAAGCATATCAAATATTGGGTGAAATCCCGTAAATCTTGCGTAAAATCGAAAACACTCAAACACACTAAAGCAAAACTGGGTACATTCTGTCTTCCTCATGCTCTTTTTTCAGAAATCCACATGGATATTGTTTGCCTGTTACTGCCATCAGAAGTAACATGTACCTTTTGCTAACAGATGGATTCTCCAGTATAAGCCATTCATATATCCGATATGAAAACGGAACTATTTGCAGAGTAATTTTGAACACATGGATATTTCGGTTGGCTGCTCATCGGTCAAAACAACAGACCAGAACAATACGGCCTATTATGCAGTGTCAAATGCTATTATTGAACACTTTTTCGTCAACATTTAAAATCCTCTCTCACGAGACTTGATAACTGGACTGAAATATTCCCAATTCTTTTACTCGGTATTCAGACAGCCATTAAGGAGGATTTGCTGACCTCTTGCACAGACGTTGTGTACGTACCAGCTCTCAGGTTTCCTAATGATATGATAATGACATTTAAGATAGCTCCGTTTGACACTCAATTCATCACTAGTCTTCGGCATAGAATGCAACAACTAAACGCAATAGCGACATCTGCACATTCTCATGATAAGTATTACGCACGTTCTACTTTAAAATCTTGTATACATATGTATCAACCGAGTAAAGCCACCGTTGTACAGCCATATTCAGGTCACCACAAAGTCCAACTCTCCTAGGCACTCCCACAGGTGAATATATGGGAGCGAGCCGTACGGCCAAACAGCATTTGTGAAAGGCTTCCCTATTTCCTTTCGCGAGTGGTTCCTTTCTCGTGTTGTTAACACCACAAGATCATTGATCAAGGAAATATCGAATCTTTTCAAAATTCATGATGTAACCCTTCAAAATTGATTCTGGCCTTTTATTAGATCTCAAAATTACTTTTTTTTTCTCACTGTGGAAGGCAGTTTACTTTTTGTTATTTTAACAATTCGACACTAAATTTCACCTCTTTGCCGAACCCTCTTTCTGATGATAACTATTTAATCTTTGATGACGTGGGGATAAAGGCATTAAGCCTAGGAGCTTCGTAATTGAACCCTTCCTTGATCCTTGGCTTCCCTATTGAAGGGTGTTAAAGCTTACAAGAAAAAAGTATCACCGACTTTTCCTGCTTTCAGTACGTAAAGTTATAAATCACACTTCATCACGAAGTAGCCTTCGCATCATAGATTTAAAAATAGTCTCTATCATTAAACCACTATAATTGCGGTTATTATTTACACAATAGAATCAGCTTCAACGAAAACAAACTTTATTATCGCGAAAGAAACAAAGACGCTCCTCACGTTGTTACATCGTTCTCAAACTTGAATATCTAGTAGCGTTGCCATACACAAATTGCTAAATTCTATTACCAAAATAAGTAATGCATTATTAACAGAAGGGAGCCTTATCTTTCAACAGGGGCGTAGCTAGAGTGTCCAACGCCCGGAGACAACTGAAGAATTTGAGCCCCTTTCTGTGTGCCAAGAATGGAAAACATTTCATTAAAAAATTTCGTAGCATCAATTTGACGCCTCTTTGATGCTGCGCCCGGAGACAGATGTCCCCCCTTGCCCCACCCTAGCTACGCCATTGCCTTTCAATCTATCTCTTTTACAAAAATAATTACTATACGCTATGTAAGGGACCCGAAAATTTTGGTAAAGTACTACTGCATAAATCTGTCACTAAGCTGTCTTTTGAATATGTCATGCTCTTTTTCATTCAAATTAAAAAACAAAGAAGGAGATTTTTTTGCAATTTATTTTTAATTTGCAAGACATTTCATTCATATCCTGCACATTTTTATTATTCGAAATACTTTTGATTGATCATCATGTAGGACAGCTTCATTACATATTGTAGCTTTATTTTCTTCTGTTCTTTCAGAAATTAGTTTTCTTTGTCATTTTAAAACAGACAGACAAAGTAGACAGATGTCTTGTTTTGCACCCGCTAAGTCTTTCTGCACCGATGGGCGAAAAATCAAGCATAGGTGCTAAGGAAAGGTATATAGAAAGGGGGGCAATTTCTTATTTGAGGAGAGCAAAAAGGAACTTCGTACATTTTGCACGAGTTCAAAAGGCCAGAAAGAAAAGATAGGACAAAATAAAATTTAAAATAAATGGCCCAAAAATAATAGAGTGGGGGTAAGGCCCTATATAGAAAGAAAAGGAAAAGAAGTAGAAATTATCCTAAAATACGATTGTGTCCATGAGTGTAGTTAAAAGGAGTTCATTTGCAAAAATTAGTGTCTTTAAGAAGCAAATTTTAGCTAAGTTAAGAAAATAATAATAAAAAAAGAATTCCTACATGCTAATGAGTTATCTTGAGACCTAACAAGAAAAGACATAAATCATCACAGAGATGTACATAATATTGTTACGAATTTGGTATTTAAAAAGCTAATATTAGTTCAATTATAAATTAATTGGTTTTATTTCTCGCGCAGTGCAGCGCGTGACGAATATTAAAAGAAAGCTAAGCCGGAAAATTGAAAATAAAAGAGCGCGTGCATTAAATAAATAAATATCTCTTTTTGATTTCGAGAAAGTACTGGAAAATTCTAGCGCGTGATTTTAAAATCTTATAAAAGGAGGAAAACATCTCAGTTTGTAGTAGTTGCTTAGTTTGTTGTTGTTTAAAAAAAACTACTGTTGTTGATTGTAGCGAATTCGTGGATTAGCGTTCTTTAGCTGTTTTGAATTACGTTCTATTGGACATTTGAGTAGTTAAAAGAAAACTACTGTGAGATATTGTAATACTGCGTGATAATTTGAGAAAATTTAAGCCTTTTTGTTGTGATAATAATAAATTTTTGTTCATTTTTTTTCATCGGACTTGTGCATTCATTTCATAACGAACCCGTACGCACGCAACAATTTTTGGTGTCAGAAGTGGGATTTGAATGCCAATAACAAGAGCGATGGAAGAACAATTCAGGCAAATGATGACTGCATTTGCTGCTTTCCAAGAAAAGATGGAAGGGGCCGTCAAATCCGTTAAGGAAGAAATGAAATTGGGCCAGGAATCCGTTAAGGAAGAAATGAAATTGGGCCAGGAATCCGTTAAGGACGAAATGAAAGCCGTTCAAGCTGGTCAAGAAAAGATTGAAGCATGTCAAGAAGAAATGAAAAGAGAAATTACCTGCATAATAGAAAATAAATTTGAAGCTATGGAAGGCAGAATTGACACAGTTGAAAATAAAGTTGGACAAATTGAAGAAAAAGTTTCTTTCGTAAAAGATCAAATTGAAGAAAGAGTTTCTTCGGTGAAAGAAGAAATAGAAAAAAAAGTTTCTTCTGTAAAAGAACATATAGAAGGGAGAGTTTCGGCTGTGGAGGAACGAATTGAAGGAAGAGTTTGTGCCGTCCAACACCAAGTCGAACAACAAATTGATGAGAGAGTTTCTGCAGTTGCCAAAGAAATGGAAACGTTAAAGAAATTCGTAGCAACGGCAGGGAGCAAGAATGATGATTTTAAATTCTTACCGATGCCTGCTCGTCCATTTCTGAAGCTATCCACATATGATGGGAAGACATCCTGGCAAGTGTACAAGACCCAGTTTTCTATCGTTGCGGATGCGAATGGATGGGATTCCCAAGCTAAGGCCTGTCATCTCGCCGCTTCTTTAAGAGCCGACGCAGCGGATATCCTTCAGACTCTTCCCGAAAACAAAAGGTTAGATTTCGAAGCTCTGTCCGGCGCTTTGGAGCTGCGCTTTGGCGAGAAATGTTTAAAAGACTACAGCAGGCTTCAATTAAAATCCCGTCAACAGAAGCCCACTGAATCACTTCAGGAGCTCGCCACGGATGTTGAAAGGCTGTCACATCACGCCTTTTCGGAGTGCCCGTAGAAACAAGGGAAATCCTGTCCCTGCAATATTTCATCGATGGCATCCGGGATACTGAAATACAAAAAGCTCTACAAATGGCAGATGTAAAAGATTTAAAAAGCGCTCTAGTGTACGCCATGAAATTCGAGGCAGCCCAGCAAGCCACTCGTCGAGACCGCCACCCAGTCAGAGCTGCTCAAGTCCAGGAGCCAGGGGATCAAGTCTAGGCTCGTCTAGACGATTTAACTAGACAACTGAACGCCTTGAGACGGAATATTGGTGAGAAGAAACCGACCGTTAAGTGCTGGAACTGCGGTGCTGAAGGACACATACGACGAAACTGCAGAATACCCCAGGGTACGGATGTTAAGACCGCTTCTAACAAGCAGCAGGGAAACTAATTAGTGGCCATCTCGCGGGGCGGAGGTTGCCAGATAATGAAAAGCCCCAGTTTAAAGCGCTTCAGATTTCTGCAGTGAGAGGCGGCAGTAATGGACTTTTCATAATAGGACATATTAACGGAGTCCCCTGCAATATGACGATAGACACAGGAGCCAACGTTACCATCATCCGAAAAGATTTGGCTCAACAACTGGAAAGCAAACTTATCTGGACGCCGCCCTGCGTTACCCTACAGACTGTGTCCGGTGAGAAGATCGACATCAATGGGAAAGTAAATGTTAACATCACGTTTGGAAGTGCCGCTTACCATCACACGGCATATGTAGCAGAGATCACTGATTCTTGCATACTCGGATTGGACTTTCTAAGGAAATACAATTTTTCCTTGGACTTTAAAAATAACGAATTGCATTCTGCGTCTGAGGACATAACGTTATTTGGAATTAATAATGAAGAAGTTAAATCTGTCCACAGAATCATAGCACAAGACAATATCACAATACCGGCAAGAACAGAAATTTTACTCCCTGGATCTATAGCCGAAAACAGAGATTTCCGCTACGGCATCATACAATATCCCAATAACTGTAATAGCCTGAAAGGAGTACTAGTAGCCTCAACACTCGTCGACCTATCGAGAATGGTTATCCCAGTGAGAGTTGCCAATGTAACTGAGAAGGCGAGAGTTATTAAGAAAGGCGACGTGGTTGCAGCATGTACTCCAGTAACCAGCGTTGAAAGAAAGAGCAATATCCAAGAATCCGTGTCCTCATCAGAGAGCATTATATCGGAGTTATTGCAGAATGCGCAATTGAACGATGAAGAGAAGAATGCTGCCGATCGCGTCATCAAAGATCTTCAAGTTGTTTTCTCCTGCTCGTCTTCTGACGTGGGTCGAACTAGTTTGACACAACATAGAATAGATACCGGCGATCATCCCCCGATCAAGCAACATCCAAGACGTCTACCGTTTGCTAAACAGGAAGAGGTGCGAACACTGTTAAAAGATATGGAAGAAGGCGATGTCATCGAGCCTTCAGCGATGACATCGCCTTCTTCTATATCTTTTAACAGTGTTCGAGCCTTCATGGGCATCTCCCATTGTTCTCGTCAGAAAGAAAGACGGCTCAACAAGATTTTGCGTTGACTATCGCCGGTTGAATGAGGTTACGAAGAAAGACAGTTACCCTCTTCCTAGAATTGACGACATTCTAGACACTCTTTCTGGAAGCAAGTGGTTCTCAGCACTTGATTTAAAGAGTGTATTGGCAGGTAGAAATACAGCCTGAAGACCGAGAAAAGACGGCATTTACTACGGGACAAGGGCTTTGGCAATTCAAGGTGATGCCGTTTGGACTGTGTAATGCGCCGGCAACATTCGAACGTCTTATGGAGACTGTTTTGAAAGGTCTTTCCTACGAAGCCTGCCTGATATACCTGGACGACATCATCATCGTCGGAAAGAGTTTTGAAGAACATTTAGAAAATCTTAGGAAGGTGCTTCAGAAACTGAAAGAAGCCAATCTGAAGCTGAGTCCCGCTAAATGCAAATTGTTCCGAAAGGAAGTGACTTACCTGGGACATGTCATCTCTGCAGAAGGTGTGCGCGCGGATCCTGAAAAGGTATCAGCGGTTAAATCCTGGAAACGTCCTGAAAATGTCCATCAGCTGAGAAGCTTCCTAGGGCTTTGCACCTACTATAGGAGATTCGTGAAGGACTTTTCTTCCATCGCAAGACCCCTTCACAAGCTGACAGAGAGCAAGCAAAGATTCTTGTGGACAAAAGAATGCGAGGATGCATTTAACAACTTAAAGGAGGCTTTAACATCTGCTCCAATCCTGACGTATCCTCAGCTCGACCGACCATTTATTCTTGACACCGACGCGAGCAATGAAAGTGTCGGTGCTGTTTTGTCCCAAGAAATAGACGGCCAAGAACGTGTAGTGGCCTACTGGAGCAAGTGCCTGTCTAAACCGGAGAGGAATTATTGTGTCACCAGGAAAGAGTTGCTCGCCATAGTCAAAGCCGTAGAACAGTTCCATCACTATCTATATGGCAGAAAATTCCTGCTCCGCACCGATCATGCATCATTGACCTGGCTTTTAAATTTCAAGAATCCTGAGGGTCAAATAGCCAGGTGGATACAGAGACTCCAAGAATATAACATCACTATCCGTCATCGTAAGGGATCATCACACGGAAACGCCGACGCCCTGTCTAGAAGATCTTGCCAAGAAAGCTGCCGATATTGTTCCAGGGTGGAAGCGAAATACGAGCTGCTGACTCCGGTCGCAAGACAAATTACAACATCAACATCGGCTGATCGAGAACCGTGGAGTGATGATGAAGTCAGGAAAGACCAGCTGGAAGACCGCGACATTAAACCGATAATTGATTTAATGGAGTCATCAACCAGAAAACCTACCTGGCAGGACATTTCTATCTGTAGTCCTACAACCAAACAGTATTGGGCACTCTGGGATTCACTTCACATTCGAAACGGCGTCTTATACCGGAAATTTGAATCGGATGATGGGAAGACGTTCCGATGGCAGCTGATACTTCCAAGATCCCGCATTCCTGATGTCCTTAAAGAACTACATAACAGCCCTACGGGAGGTCACTTTGGAATAATGAAGACCTTACAGAGAGTTCGTGAGCGCTTTTACTGGAATAATGCAAAGGATGACGTGCAAAAGTGGTGCCGATCCTGCGATGCCTGTGCAGGTCGGAAAGGACCGAAGAGACGCAGCCGAGGCAAGCTGCAACGTTACAACGTAGGGGCGCCTTTGAACGTATCGCCTTTGACATCTTAGGACCTCTGCCACGAACTGCTGATGGCAACAAATACATACTCGTTGTCATTGATTACTTCACCAAGTGGCCTGAAGCGTACCCTGTTCCTGATCAAGATGCTGTCACAGTAGCTGAGGTAATGATACAGCACTGGATTTCCAGGTTCGGAGTGCCTCTTCAGTTACATTCCGATCAGGGAAGGAATTTTACCTCGGCAGTAATCAAAGAACTATGCAAACTACTCGGCATTGACAAAACTCAAACGACGCCATTGCATCCCCAGTCGGACGGCATGGTAGAGAGGTTCAATCGAACCATCCTTAATAACCTCTCATTAGTGGTTTCCAGAAACCAACAGGACTGGGACAAGAAATTACGACTCTTTTTACTGGCTTACCGCAGTGCTGTCCACGAGACTACCGGCTATTCTCCATCACAAATGCTCTTCGGTCGTGATCTTCGTCTGCCTTGTGATCTATTGTTTGGCCGCCCTCCGGATGCTCCTTCATCGTCTGAGGAATATATTCAAGATCTCCAGGCCCGGTTTGAAGTGATGCACAACTTTGCACGAGAGCGAGTCAACTTGGCGACGGAGAAGATGAAGACCCGATACGACACAAGAGCTACTGAACATCAATTCCACGAAGGAGACAAGGTGTGGTTGTGGAATCCGACTCGACGGAAAGGACTTTGTCCGAAATTACAGTCACCTTGGGATGGCCCGTACACAGTCCTAAACAGGCTGAATGACGTCGTGGTTCGGATTCGTAAGTCTTCGAACTCTAAACCTAAAGTCGTTCATTACGACAGGTTAGCACATTACTATGGCCATAGTACATAATGTAAATAATTGTAAATAGTATAAGACCATGGTCCTTTTTGTTTATAAATGTGTATTTGATTTGATTTGTATTTAGTATTTGATTTGCATTTAGTATTTGATTTGTATTTAGTATTTGATTTGTATTTAGTATTTGATTTGTATTTAGTATTTGTTTTGTATTTAGTATTTGATAACATTTGATTTGTTCAAGTTAGTTATTGCATTTATTGTTTATATTGTTTGATATTGTAATGTAATGTTTATGCCTCAGTTGCATTTATGCCACAGTTGTAAATTTAGCTTCCTGTCCAGGGATTGTACTGCCCGGGACGTGCAGTCCTTGGGAAGGGGGCAGTGTTACGAATTTGGTATTTAAAAAGCTAATATTAGTTCAATTATAAATTAATTGGTTTTATTTCTCGCGCAGTGCAGCGCGTGACGAATATTAAAAGAAAGCTAAGCCGGAAAATTGAAAATACAAGAGCGCGTGCATTAAATAAATAAATATCTCTTTTTGATTTCGAGAAAGTACTGGAAAATTCTAGCGCGTGATTTTAAAATCTTATAAAAGGAGGAAAACATCTCAGTTTGTAGTAGTTGCTTAGTTTGTTGTTGTTTAAAAAAACTACTGTTGTTGATTGTAGCGAATTCGTGGATTAGCGTTCTTTAGCTGTTTTGAATTACGTTCTATTGGACATTTGAGTAGTTAAAAGAAAACTACTGTGAGATATTGTAATACTGCGTGATAATTTGAGAAAATTTAAGCATTTTTGTGATAATAATAATAAAAAAAGAATTCCTACATGGTAATGAGTTATCTTGAGACCTAACAAGAAAAGACATAAATCATCACAGAGATGTACATAATATTTTAACTAAAGTAACATTAACTATTACCGTTCCCAAAAAATTCATGTATATTTCAGAAAAACAGTAATTGACAAAATCATAAATCCATACACAGTGTGAGAGCATTTCAGCAAAAATAAATTATACAGTTTTTTTTTCTTAAATATTAGTTAAATATTTAATTAATTTCTTAATTTAACCGTTGTAATTTATTATAGTACAATTTTAACAAATTCCGTCACACTGTATTTATATTTGCTTATAATTCTAAGTTTGAGACCTGTAAAAAGAAAGTAGGAGATCTTAGTTACAAAAATCACAATCTATTGGCGATTGTAATGACCGATAGAGGGCGTTTCAAATTCGTCTGCAACTGCTAATAGACCTGAAGTCTGAGTTGTTTTTTATTGAGTTAGCTGCTGTAGAAGCTCTAGTATTACGATGAATAAAAAACTGCAGATTTCAACAATTTTGGAATTTATACAAGGTACCAGTTCGAGTAATTGTATAAAAGAAGGGGAAGCAATTTTGGCTTCGAAACGACTGATAATGTGCGGTATTAAGGCCCGAAAAGATGAAAAAATCGCGATACAAGCATTATGTCTTCAATCAAGTTCGACTTCTTCACCGCCGCTTGTGGTTAATGGAGTATTCATTGAAAATGAAAGAATATGGAAAATTAAGTCCTTTCATTGCAGCTGCAAAGCTGGAGCAGGAGAATCTTGCAAACATTGTGTTTCTGTTATGTTATTCTGCCATGAAGAATAACATAACAGAAACACAATGTTTGAAATGAAAGTAAGATTTAATAATTTTGAATTAGTCAAATGTGTTATGTTTTTCACTCAGCTATTGCTTTTCGATGGTCAAGAGATCCCCATTTTTCCCTCTCAAGAAATTCCTAAGCACGAAAAGGGGGACCTCCGAAGGGTGTGAATTGCTGATAAGAACGGACTACTGATAAGGAATGTGGCGTCTCTACGGAATAGTTACGAAGAAAAGAACCACATGACTTGCTACTATTACTAACTATTGTATAATGCTAGAATCTTATGAAAATAATAAATAAAGAAATTTAATGGCACTTTAGTGATAGAGAATAAGATGTTGTATAGAGAACAGAATGTTACTTATCTGAATATTCTGTGTCAGGGTTTCTTTTGGATCTCTCGTGTAGTTAGTGAACAGCGAACAAATTTGAAGTTTCGAAGAAGCGAAGTTTCCTTTTTCAATTTGATGAATGAGACATTGCATAGGAAAGGTGCATTAAACTTTTTTAGAGAGTTGAAAACATTTACTGAAACACTTATTTAAAAATTTCGGAGCTATGTTTAGACACTGCCTCCAGCTTTCGCGATCGCAGCGCCGAGCTCGAGATGCGATCTGTTTATCTTTGTCATTTTTAATTAAACACTGCGAAATGCTTGCGAGTGCTGGTGCAGATAAAATACGTATTTGCATTAAAGTTTATTTTATTGGGAGAAAAGTTTAGTAGAATTTACAACAACAAATGGCAACTGTAAACCAACCAATTAAAAACGTCCAAAGTGGGTAACTTATGGTAACGGAAAGCTACATCTTACGTAATATTTGTTTTCATTTTGTTTATTTACATCAAGGTTTTGTTAAGCCTAAATTTGAAGTTTTTATTGCTATGGAAGATGAAGTTTCGGTTTCGTTAGATGGTAAAACTCTTGGTAACCTGCGAGTGGTTGATTTAAAACAAGAATTAGATAAACGGGGTTTATCGAAAAGTGGAAGTAAAAAAGATTTGGTTAAACGTTTAAAACAGGTAAGCCTAAATTTTATGTGTAATTAATGGAATATTAAAAAAAAAATAAAAAGTAATTTATTTATGTAAATAGTGCGCAAGTATGTCATTGAATGTAGTTAAGTACATACTGTTTTAGTAACTTTTTTTAAAAAATTTAATCTTAACTAACTTATTCAAAGTAAAGTTACTTTCACCGTAATGTGATTTAGGGACCGCTGACGTAAATTGTAAGTAAATTTGAAATTCTGTCAAATAAAACCATCTTGACAACAATATTAAATTTATGTATAACCTAACTATTTTACCTTGACTATTCTAAGAAAATAGTAATAGAAATATATATTTAAGGTAAATTTTAAGTAAGCGTAAGCCCAGTTCCCGTTAAGGGAATTGAATTTATTACTATTTTTTGTAATTACGTCCGCGTAGACTCTTTCGAGCATACGACGCTTAGCAGTAATTTGAATTCATAAATATCACGTCCTCCTCCTTCTAATTAAAAGTCTTATCTCTTATCGTACAAAACATGTATAGAGTAAAATGTTAAGCAGCAGTGAATTTATATCAAGAAACGTTTCAGGAGCTTTCAGTGAAAACCTTGAAGGCATTTTGGCATAAGACATTAATGATCTTATTTTAAGTATTTGATTGATATGAGGAATATCTTTTATGTGTATAATTTTTTTTATATATTTGATTATAGAAATCGAAATGTTTTGCAATTAGAATTTTTCAAACACTAGTAAATTTTAATATTTATGTTTAATTTTTTTAATATGTATTGGTAATCATTTCATTCTTATATATGCTTTAAAGCAGTCGATTTAAAATCGGAATCAGCATAATGTTCCTTTTTTTTTTTTTTAAGGATATAGATCTTTCTTTTGACCTGTTTTCTACTGAATTTCATCTTCTTTTGATAGATTTTGAATATTTTGTTTCGCAGATGATATGATAAAAGACTTTACAGAAAACATAATAAAGCCTCATTTGACATGAATGCAGTTGGTAGGCCATCTAATGCAAAATTTATCAAGTTCTCATAACAGGAACAAAATGAAGGAAAAAGTTCAGTTGTATTACATTCTTTTAAAGAAAATGTTAAATTAAATAGTTTAATCCTTTAAATTTTCAGTTTTTATTGTTAAACAGAATAGATTGATGGATAGCATTATATATATATATTATCATTTTAATAATGAAGGGTGTAATGATTTGATTGGTTACCTGTAGTTAGAATTGTCAGTTTAATCCTAGTTTACTGGCGACTTTATGATGAGCACTAAAAGTGACATATACGGTGAGTAGTAAACGGGTCATTTTGGTGTTGGCGATAATTTTAAAAATCGCGCCACGGTTGCACCGTATGCTAGGATTTTACCGAATTGTCTTCCAGCTGAAGATAATTATCAAAGGCTGTGATTCATAATCTTCTTTTTTAATTTTTTTGTGATGTACAATGGCTTCCCAGCTCTGATATTTTCTCAATTTTTCTCTGTTGACTTGTTGACTATGGTGAAATATCTCCCTCCATGTTTCCAAGTTAAAACTAAGCATGTAATAATTTAATAACTTCTCACAGATGCAAAAATGTTCTTGTTAGATTTAAAAAAATATTTTTTAAGTTTTAACACATTGATTTTATCTGTGATATTGATTTGACTGATTAACAAAGTGTAACATGACACTCAACAAATCGACTTCTTATTGATAAAATCAGACTGAACTTCTTATTATTAAGCAGAATGACACCTCAACTTCTTATTGATAAAATCAGAAACTATAAGAAGCAGAAAATGAAAAAAAAATTCCTATACTTCCATAAATGTTGACATTGGTAAAAGGGGAGGGCTTTCCTGTGTCATTTGATTTTCTCCGTCTGGTAATTTTTCTCCTTGTTGTTCTAAAAAGAAAATTTACTTTTGAAAATTTACTCTCAAAAACTGAAAAGTATACTAAAGCACTTTTTTGTGGGATATTTTAAAGAGAATTATGATATGTTCGTGATGAAATAACAGAAGTGCCTTTCATTTTTTTTTTTTTCCAAATTTTCTCAGTATTTTTAAATATTTATTTTCCATAGAGTCTTAAAAGTAATTAGGGCAAATAAAATTGCCCTAATTACTTTTAAGACTAGTCAGTGTATTAGCAAATATATAAAATGTGTTTATTTGTGCCAATAGTATAATTTTTATTTGGAATATTCAGTCCCGGATCTAGCGGGGGGGGGGCAAGCTGTGGTTCTTGCCCCTGGCAGCAACTCTCGTGGGCGGCAAATTCAAATATAACGCTAGATCGTATTTGATGTGTTGTTCACTAAAACAGCTCTTTAATTTTAGTACAATGTAATTAAATACTAAGAACTAATTAAATCCTAAGGAACATGAGTTAAAATAAAGTTAAGTACAGCCAATTACAACTATAAATATAAGATCAGAAAGACGCAAATAGAGGAACTGCAGGTGTCACTGATAGAATCAGACTGACCCTATCAGTAACGTCTGAAGTCCCTCTATCGTTTCCTGTCTGGCCGGGGTGTATTCAAACGAGAAATAGGACAATAGCTTATTGAAGGAGTTGCCTGGTTTCCATAGCAATGTCTGCTGGGGAATGAAGAAGCATTATAACTATTTTCTAAGATCTAATCCCAAAAGACTAAGCTTGGGCCATCTCGGACAAATGAAATAATTCAAATTAATATTCGTCGAGTATAAACAAGACACCATCATTATGTCTTCAAGATGAAGAATGAAGAAAGGCATTTAGATTTCTTTGCAGCCAGTCGGCAACATAGGCTCACCTTTGGTTTGACTCGGAACAGTGGAGCGTGTTTGGGATTTTAAAGCTAGATTTATTATTTTTATGGTTATTTTTTAGTTTTCAGGTCTCTTCTGTTTTTTTTTTTTTTTTTTTAAATATGCTTGCTTTTAATAGCCCGCACTATAATTAGCGAGACGCGACCATTTATTTAGGACTGTTCAGTGTAATTACATGAATTCTTAGTTATTCTTATTCAAGCAATTCATAGTGAATTTCATTTAGATTGAAAGAAACCATTTGCACGCTGAGGGGGAGAAAATTGGAATATAGAAAACAAGCGAAAGATAAGGACAAACAGAGAAAACAAATTTCAGCTAAGATGAAAAAATAACTTTACCGAAGAAGTAAACCATCAGACTCTGCCTCAATTCCAATTATCCTGAGATTCTTCTTATCTATTCTCCTATAGATCTAGAGGGTTATTAATATTTCTTGCAATTTGCACGACCAAACATGACTGCCTATATCATCCCCAAACAATCTACAAGTCAGCATTTGAAAGAACAACCTTCTTCATCGACATCAAACGAATAGCTGGAGAATATGGAACCAAGATTTATAAAGATCTTTTCAATTAGATGGGGGCAGGGAGCAGAAAGACGAAAAACTAAAAATTTTGATTTGTTGGACCCCTGCAGTTAGCTGGTCATAGAAAAAAATAAAAGATCACCAACAATCTTTCTTAAGCAATCAATCAGTATTATTAGCCAGTAAACATTCAGAAAACGTAAACCTCAGTCCCACTGAACGTGATGGCAGACATTTGACATTAGTAAATAATGAAAAGCTTAGGAGATATTGGTTTACATATTCAAAAAACAAGAATGCAATTTTTTGTCCGCTCTGCAAGATTTATCAGAAATATGGTGTTGCCGCTACGCCATACTACAGGATTCATTAATTGGAAAAAATTTTTAGGAAAATTAACTGAGCACGAAGCATCTGAATCTACAGAGATGCATCATTAAGTGGAAAATTCGAGTACAACAAATGAAATCGTGCCAAGGCATCGATCATGACACTGAGCGACTCATTCACACAGAGAAAGAAAAATGGAGATAAATTCTATATATAATCATGGATGCGGTACTGGATCTTTCAACAAACTGTCGTTCTTTTCTTCAGTCTGATAAAATCCCAAGTAGCCTGTTCACAAAGTGTCTTCGACCTAATGAAGGAAATTTTCTGAATTTAAAATCTCTCCGCTTGCCAAATATAATTCAACTCCTAAGTACCAGTCAAAGCACCTAACAAAGGGAAAGGAATCATATTTGTCAAAGGTAATTCAAAATGAAGTTATTAACTTAAAGGCAAAACAGTTTGAAGTAGCATTTTAAACGATATTAAAGAAGCCAAATACTACACAATAATGCTCGATTGCACTCCATATGTTCTCATACAGAAAAAAATGAACCAGGTGATTCACTGCGTAAAAACGTGTGGGATAAAGAAAATGTAGCATGTGAGATAAAGGAAAATTTAATTGATTTCATAGATGTTGTTGGAAAGATAGGAGAATGTATTTCTCAGTGCATTGTAGAAAATTAGTGTCTTAATTGGCACTTGATGGTTTAGATATTGGCCAATGTCGGTGTCAGTCTTAGGACAACGGGTATAATACGTCTGGCATTTCTAAAACAGTACAAGATAGGATTACAGAAATGAATAAGCTGGAGGAATTTGTGGCATGTATGGATCACTCCTTGTATCTTGTCGGTGTGCATTCTGCTTCTTTGTGCCCGGAAGCAGTTAATCTATTTGAAATTACTCAGAAAATACTTCGCTTTTTGGTCGGATGCACTACTCGATGGTATATTATGAAAAAATGTACAAAATACAACTTAAAAGGAAGCAGCCAGAAAAGATGGTCGGCAAAACATGTGGCTGTGAAAGTCTTTCTAATGAATTTACCTGAAATATTAAAATATTTAAAAGAAATTAAAAAAATATTTCTCTTGATGTGGAATCAAAGCACAAGGTAGGACATCTGGTACATGCTGTGAAAAATTTAATTTACTATCAACCTGAAAATTTGAGCTAATATTTTTCCAGAATTCAATCGAGTAAATATAGAAATTCAAAAGGAATTCGTCTTCCACATTCTGTGTAGTTAACGAAAGAACTGACCAAAACTGAGGAATTATAAAAAATGAGAGAAAAATCCTATGGAATATTGGATACAAGAGTCTAAAACAGTAGCCGAAAAAATTGCAGTTGAGTCTATTCTAACGAACAAAAAATTCCACAGCACAAAAAGCAATCTGATGAACTGTTTGAGGACAAATCACGAACACTTCAACCTGTTCAGATCGAAGTTAAAGCAAACTAAAACATATTAAAAAATATCTACGATCATCAGTGAGCCAGGAGCGTTTATCAAGTCTCTCGATTCTGGCAACTGAAAATCAAACCGCAGATCAAATTATTACGATTCCATGCACTTATTTGCAGAACAAAAGGCTTACAGAGTAAAATTTTAGTTTTCGTTACTAATTCCATGATATTTTAATAGCGTTAAGGTAGGTAAGAACTTAAAATTACTTATGAAATAAGTAATTTTAAGTATGAAAAACATATGACAGGAAGCACGAATACTCTGAGTGATAGCCCATATTCTGTATAATCTTTTCAGAATTTTTCCTTTCCGCAATAGCCCACATTTTGTATGCAATTAGTGGCTGAGAAATAAAAGCCGCTGAGCACTAGTAGTTCGGTCCGAGGGTCAAGCATATGTGAATGTGCTGGCTACATGAGCATTTCCGTGATTTTCCCTGTGTGTAACATAGTACATAAGAGCTAGTTTCCCTTACAAATTTTTTTCCATGGGGCATTCCTCCTTTTACATGCAGTGCCTAATGGCGAAACACATAGTAAATAATTAGACAAATGTCCTCAGCAGTGGCCGAGTCATTAACACTGAATACTGGTAGTTCGACCTTGCCTGGGTTCAAACCCAGGCGAACGGGATGGCTGCATGGTTTGTTTTCATGGATTTCCTCATGTGTAACGTGAATACGAGCCAGTTTCCTTTAAAATGTTCCTCCACGAAAGCACCTCTCCTCTAAGCAGATAGCCCAATTGTTTTTGCCATATTCATATAATCTAACCTAACGTAATTTAACCAGTATGCAATAACATGGAATAGTGAGAAGCTTAGGAGATACTCCTTTCCCCCTAGAGCGGAAAAACGAATGGTTTAGAAGACTGGAGGGTTAGAAGCACTTCAGGATTAGAGTTAGGATTAGGATTAAATCCGAAAGTAAGCTCACCAGAAAGGCGGTTCTCCTAGGAGGGGACGATTTTCTAATTATGTAACTTTGGTACGCATTTTTCCTTTATAACAAAACAAAACAAAAGGCACCTAAGGAATTTAGTATAAAATGGAGCTTAGGTTTTTACTTGAAACCCTACCTATTTCTGTATTTATTAAACAAATTAAAACTTGTTAGAGAAACCTAAAGGATGATGGGTGAGAGCAGCAGTTTTAGCTTTTGCCCCACATCAGAAAAATCAAAAATCCGGCACTGGGAATATTAAGTCATTAATATGAAGGGTATTGTAGAAGAAAGCACACTTATCTAACAATATATTAATATTTTGTTATCATTTCAAGAAAAATATGAAATTAAACCATTTATTTGAATCAAAATATATTTTATTCCCTTTGACACAAATGTAAATAATTAAAATGGCAAAAAATAATGGTACTTCAATATTGAATTGGCACCAAATATGTTTTGGCACATTTAAAATTAATATCCCACAATAAGGGAATGTAATAAATGATATTTATTCAACAGTAAGTAACATTTATCTGAAATAATATTTATTTACCTTTGAAGAAATAATATTTATTTAAGTTCAGGAAGGCCATAGTTCGGCAGTTGATGTCATAAAGGAATAAAATATTTTATCTCTTCTTTCATACTGCTCTGGCATAAAATCTCCTAACTGTGAATCCAATTCTTGGTGAGCCATTCCTCTTTGTCTTTTGTTTCGTCATTTTGCCACAGCTTCCATGTAAATAATTTCATTTGGTGACCATTTTGACTTTTTTTTTTAACTGCACAAAATTCCATACTGTACTAAGAAAACCATTACTTCTTATTCAGTTGATCGCAAGTTAAATATGGTTGACATTTTAGAGGAAAATTAACCATGCAGAATTCGAAAAAATGAACACTAACACAAAAAACAGTCAACTGCATAACACAATGAATTTGAAAAGAGAAAAATTGGATTGTAGCACAAACCCTAGGGCATTTTTGTTTTGTGTGATATTAGTATCTAAATTTAATTATAAATGATGCATAAAATGTTAAAGACACTAATATTCATTGAAAACTTCTTTTGAGGTCTATATCCAATATAATTTCCTCCTTTAAGCGTAATTTCATTTAAAAATTCATTTAAAATCTTGGTACTTTTATATTATTCTGTTGACTGTGAAAGTTAGCTGCCATCAAACAGTAAAAGCTGGCAGACATACCATTAACACGTTGAGCACCACGCGTATGTTTTAGGCAATCCTGTTCAGGCCACGTGCTTCGCTTGTAGGGCCAGAGATTCATATCGCGGTAGAAGATAGCAACAAGTTGTGAAAAAGAAGACATTCCATTGAACAAAAATGCTAGAATATATAGAAAACGACAACATAAACTTCCAAGAAAACCGGGAAAAGCCTCTGAAGTGTGAAAATATTGTAAATTATGTTATTATAAAAATGCAACAGAAGCTGGTAGAGTAATGGCTAGAAAAAAGACTAAAAGAGTGTTGTCACATTTTGTAATAGCTGTAATGGAGAACCATTTTTATATTTACCATGTTTCAATGAAATCCAATGAATCAAAATCAAATCATGAATCAAAATTAAGTAAATTTTAAATAAATTTTGTGTAATTTCATAAAACAGTGTAAATGTTATAGTTATATATCATGTTACACGCTGTCAGCCAGCGGCGGTCGACGCGGCCTAAACGAAAAGGTCTAGTTGACGCGACCTAAACGGAAAGTTTAATGCAGCCACAGATGGCTGACGCGGCCTAAATGGAAAATCTAGTGTCAGCCAAGGATAGCTGACGCGGCCTAAACAGAAAATCTAGTGTCAGCCACAGATGTCTGACGCGGCCTAAACTGAAATTCTAGTGTCGGCCACAGATGGCTCACGCGGAAAATCTAGTATCAGCCACAAATGGCTCATGCGGCCTAAATGGAAAATCTAGTGTCAGCCACAGATGGCTGACGCGGCCTAAACGGAAAATCTAGTGTCAGCCACAGATGGCTGACGTGGTGCTCAATGTGTTAAAGTTGCACCAGTTGTTCCTTTGGAATTCTAAAGGAACTGATTCTCCTTTATTTAATAAACAACAGTATTCAACCCCTTTCGTTTTTGCAATTTGTAAAAAAGCTTTTGTTGATTTTTACTATTTTGTTAGGCCCTATGACTTTACAGAAAGCTGTCTTTAGAAAGTAAGATTTTAGTAAAATTTTAGCTGTCTTTATGAATAAACATTTCCCACAGATAATTGTTCCAATCTATTACTGTTTTGTCAGCCATACTCACCTGAACATATTGGGTCCATTATATTCACTTTTTTTTAATCGTGAGATCCTATAACTTTAAAATTAATCCACTGCTTGCTGTTAGGTCTCAAATTTTAATCTCTGCTCCCCCCAGAATGCAAGAAGAAATACAGCAATAACAGTTATTACAGAATTAGTCAGGGTTACATCAAAAGAAAATTCAGATGTTATGTGTATGTTGTTTATATCAATCTTATTGGTGCTAAATTTAAATTGCACTGCTTGGTGACAGTTTTACAGTCAACAGGGTAATACGTAAGTACCAAAATCATTACTGAAATTAAATATAGTGAAATTTATAATTCATTATCGTTGATAGTATCTGAATATACTGTAATAAAATTATCATGTACTTTATTTGAAAAAATAGTCATATTATACACTGTCGGAAAAAGTGGACATTTTAAAAATTTGAACAAATCACTAGCAAAACTATGTGCCATGTCCAAACAAATTTCATAAATATAACAAAACAAATAATTGACATTTTTAAAAACTGACTTGTCCGTTTTTTTGACAGTGTATATGAATGACAAAAGTTTCATAAACTTGCATATTAGTATTCAAAATATTAGAAAATTGAATATTACAAAATATAAGGTAAATGTAAGAAAATTACTAAATAATATTAAAAAATTTTGAAGCTTATGGTGAATTTCAAGACATTGTTCGGAGCAAAACCCTGTGCTGCCAATTTTTCATTCATGATAAGTTAACTTGCATTTTTTCCTTTTAAGGAATGTTTTTTTTGCATACTAAATTATGGCTTCTTGACTCTGTCTCAATATATAAACAAAAACCGAGCATGCAATGAAATACAGCCCTTCGTGCATTTGCTTACATGTTCAAATTACCCTGATAAAAAAAAAAAAAAAAAAAAAAAAGAACTGAAAAGGTATATTGAAAGTCAAAGCTCTAAGGAACATTATTTTAAAATGTAACAGATTTCAGTTGCCATCTAGTGTCGTTAAAAAACTTAAATAAGACATTCCAATTTTAATGCCACTGTGATCAAAGGCCTCAAAACTCAGAAGGGCTGGTCACATATATTATAACGTGAGCCATGAAGAGAGAATTGTGTCATCACGAATATGTGATCATAAAGAAGGTTGTTTCTGAGTATAAACAAGGTTTCTCATTTTCTCAGATATATTGTACTGTCAAATTTTGAGTCTGACATTATCCTTTTAGCTAAATTTATAAACTTATTGACTTCAAAATTATTGAAACTAGTTGTATAGTTTTTGATGTAAATTGATTCTCTCAACTTTTTGACTGTTTTTTTAACTTTCTGTTATTGTGTGGATTCAAACTTACTTAATTTACTAGTCTCCATATCCTACAAAGAAATGTTATGTGGCTACAGAAAGCGAAAGCCTAGCAATTTTATTAGTGGTTAAAAAATTTCAAGTGTATTTTGGGAAAACTGCTGTTAGCATATACACATTTAAATCATGCGACTGTGAGTCATGTGTAATCTGAGAAGAATTTATCGGAAAAACTTATTACATGAACTGTTAAACTTCAAGAATTCAACCTATTCATTAAACATATGCAAAGAAAATGTAATGGCTGATGTGTTATCAAGAATAAAATTAGATGGGGAGAGGAACATACTAAAATGAGCTACGCTTACTGCAGAAATTCTTGATTCTTGTAAACTATCATAGCTGAATTACAAATGGACCTTGAGTTTAAAAGTACAGTACAAAGTCCATAATCTGGACTCCTCGGGACTTTGGCGATTCCGGATTAGGGGTTTTTCCGGATTATAGATCATCAATTTAAATCTGATAAGATGGCTTGCAGAAATTTTACAATTAAAAATATGAAATCGTAATTTATGAAATAAAGAACAAATATGATCTAAAGGGTATCAAATCAAAATTTACAAAAAAAAAAAAAAAAAAAAAAAAAAAAAAAAAAAAAGCTTAATATGTATTTGTTTGCTTTATTAAACATTTCTTTCAATGTAAGTTGTTTAAGATGCTTCCACAAAAAATTCAAAAAGTTCCTTTTTCTTATGTCATATATAGTGGACTTTCCAGTGCCATACTTCTCGCATAATTTTGAGACGGATAGGCCTTTATCCATTTTTTGCAGCAATTCCACTTTTTGTTTAATGGACATCGAAGCATGCTTTCACTTTGTAGATTCTTTGGCAGCTCCAGAATTGGAAACATAATTGAAAGTTCAAGCTTAATTTTTATAAAATTGTTCTAACAGTCTGCAAAAAATAATAAGCCGGATCCAGTTAGAAGATTAAGGAAAGTGCAATCTGCAACATTAACTAAAATGCCTTAAATAATTTTAGACTAGCTTATACCATCCGTTATACATTAAACGTGCATGCGTAAACACATGATGCATTTACGCATGCGCATAAAGTTTGTAGCTCTGAGGTCCGGATTATGGACGTCTGGATTACAGACTTTGTACTGTATTTATGCTTATCTAAAAGAGCTTCAACATTTTAAGAATGAGGACATTACGGCTATTAAGAAGAGCTGCGAATTATGATTTGATAACCTCTTATTTTATGCAATAGCAATTAATGAAAATAACGAATTTGCAAAAAAAAAAAGCTTGATATATATCAGCTATTATTATGCAGTCAAAAGTCTTTAATCCGGACTAGTCGGGACTTCGGCGATTCCGGATTATCGATTTTTCCGGATTATAGATCATCAGTTTAAATCTGGTAAGATGGCATGTAGAAATTATAAAATTAAAAATATGAAATCGTAATTTATGAAATAAAGAGCAATTATGATCTAAAGGGTATCAAAATTTACAAAAAAAAAAGCTTAATATTTATTTGTTTACTTTATTAAACATTTCTTTCAACGCGCACATGCGTAAAGCATACATTACGCACAGTCGAAATTAGAAAATTGCAACCAGAAAACTATTTGATGTGTACTCGTAATATTTATAATGACGAGGAATTTGATTTAAATCATATCAAAGACAGAATACATGGAGATTAAATACTACATTTAGTAAGGAATTATAAGCTGAATAAAATAAAAACATCTGCCCTGAAGATACGGATAGTGCTGACAGATCAAATTCCAGTTCATTGCGCGCCGGGACGTACCCCGCCCCTGCAGAGCAGCATGAAATTGATAAACAGATTTCGGAATGGTTAGAGAAACAAAGGATATGCCTTTATCCATTTTTTGCAGCAATTCCACTTTTTGTTTGATGGACATTGAAACGTACTTTCGCTTTGTAGATCCTTTACATGTTAGTAAATATATATCGGAAATTCTATTTGACATAATTGAAAGTTCAAGCTTAATTTTATAAAATTGCTTTAACAGTCTGCAAAAAATAATAAGCTGGATCCAATTCGAAGATTAAGGAACAATGCAATCATCAACATTAACTGAAGTAGATAATTAGATAATTTTAGCTTATACCGTCCGTTATACATTAAACGCGCATGCGAAAACGTATTCTGCGCTTGCGCACATGCATATGCGCAGTCGTAAAGGTCTTGCGCGCACGCGTAAACGGTGGCGCATGCGCAGAAAGATTCTAGCTTTGAGGTCCGGATTATAGATCATTCCGGATTATGGGTGTCCGAATTAACGACTTTTGACTGTATAACTTTTCCAATGAAATTGTAAAAATATAGAAGGAACTGAATTAAAAGAAACAAAATTCTTTTCATGTGCTGAAGCATCGAACACTGGTTTAATTTTTAGAAGAATCCTTTATTACTGGATGATGCAGTAAATATTGATCAAATTCATGGGAACTTCTATAATAGCTTGTAGAATTGGTAAAAGTATGTTTACGGGAACCCCTTGGCGAAAATTGGTGGTACATGGATACCAAGTTTATGCAATTCTTTGACTTGTTATTTTGGTTTTGTGCAGCATCAATATTAGCACCAAAAATCTCCGCTACACGAAGACAAAATAACTAGTCAAAGAATTACACAAACTCGGTATCCATGTACACATTGACCTATTTTCACTTAAAAAATCACAAGAGTTTCACAAACAGGGCATTGCACACTCCCTTGACTTTATCGATGTATACGTCGACTTATTTTCACTAAAAAAAACATCAGAGAATTGCAAAACTTGGCATTGAGCACTCCCTTTGTCCAGGTACACGTCGCTATATTTTCATTTAAAATGTCAAAGGAGTACCCAGTTCTACAGTAGAGGCAAACAAAAAATAAATTTTAAACCAAACAATAAAATAGCATAAAAAAGGAAAAACCTCTTATAGATCTTAGATCTTTTATATCTATCTTAGATGCATAAGAGGATATTCTCCACCTTATTTAGAAGAACCACCTTCACCTCTCATTTAGAAGAAATTTCTAAATAAGGTTAAAAGCAAATAGCCACTTACCTTATTTAGAAATTTCTTCATCTTCAGTCTGTGGCACACAAAATTTCTTAACAGCATCCAAAAACTTCTTAAAATTATATGAACTCGAATCTGTATATTGGCATCGCCACATAAATTCACAAAAATAAGAGTAAGAAATATCCTCACTTCCGGACTGTCCGGAAAATGGCTACTAAGTAAACCTTCATTCACACACTAGTCAATTAATGCTTTTTTTTTCTCCTTTCATTCCAAATCGTACAGAAACTTCAAATTAATCTTACTACATTCAGCCATTCTATCATCTAAACAACAAAACAAGCAATGTACTTCCTAACCAACAAACACCACACGCCCTTACAAAACATCCCATAATTCAAAATTTACCTGAATCATGGAACTGATTACATCATAATAGGGTTTCCTTAACATTCAACTACTCAGGTTACCATACATAAAACAACAACTTGGCAATAAATGAAAGAACTTCGCGATAATACAAAGGGTACCCTTCAGTTTATTCTAACTGTAAAATCCATTCCTTAAAAACTTGATAATCACTCAAGTAGGTGTTAAAAAGTTTATGAGCAATAATTTATTAACTTGAATACATTAAGTAGCTGTTCAGACAGAAAAATTTGTATTTTCTTGTTACGCATAAATATATATACATCGTAACATTTGTTACAGTTCTTCGCTTGATTACATAGTTCATTTTGTGTTGCTACCTAGTTCTAAACTCAAAACAGAATATCTGTATCAATCATGCACTGTTATTCATCACCCTTTATCTAATCAATTAACAATTTCGTAACAATCAAAATCAAAACATTTTAAAATCAAATTCATTGCAGGTTAAAATCTGGTTTAATATTTAAAAAGCTTTTTTTTTTATAACCTTTCGAGTTTTGCAATTGACCAAGGGGCCTGCCACTGAAGTCCTAAATTAGCTTCTTCTGTAGAAATCCATTCGAACATAAGAGCATTACTTCATGTTTGGAAATGGCTATGTCACTACTAGGAGAGACTTTACTGTGTTTACCTAAGAGAAGATATGTTTTTATAGAGCACCTTTAAATATAAACCGGGCTCACCCTATGTCACATAAAATCTCAGAAACTCTGTTCAGCCAGCCATCTTAGTCACGGTGATAAAACTTTGAATAAATTACTAGTTTTACTTAGTTTTAGCTATTAATAAATTGCTTGACTAAGAACTTTTTATGCTATTACATTAATTCAAAAGGCATTAAATGTTTTTTCCTTCCCTAAACTGGTACACTTTTATGCCTGTTTCCTATGAAATTTTAAATCTCAGGCTATCATTTATTCAAAAACTGTATAATAATTCTACCTTTTGTTCTTCTTAAATCATTATTGTATAAATGTTCAAGCAGTGATTCTTCTCCTCTCTTTCTTTGATTAGCAACTTGAATTTGAGAAGCTGTGTGAAGAAAGAAAGTCAACTAGAGGTAAGATTTCATTTTTATAACTAGAGTAATTGTTAAAAAAGTTCAGTAACACTACAATGTTTGCTCTGCGCTGTCAAGTTTCAGGTAGGCCGCATTCACTATAGCCCTTACCTGATGTTTATTTTTGCAGCCATTGGTTGAAGACATATACTGCCAGTTACAAAAATGTTCCAAATGATGCAAATATTCATCTTTTTATATTTTTTAATTGTGCTAAATATGAAATCTAATTTTTTACACTCCATTACACATTCCTTCACTCATAATTTAGGAAACATTTATACATACTAGTTTTAAAAAATAAAATGCTGTAGATCTGACTCCTGTATGAAAAAAACTGACTGAGGTATTTTATTTAAAAATTTGCAATATTTAATGTCATTTTGAATTTGCTTCAAGGGATCAGTTAATAAATAAGTTGATTTTTACCCCTTAAATGCTATTCAGTGATATTCTTTTATGATTTACTAGTGCCTTTATTTTTTAATTTGATTGTAACTGGTGTTCCAAAAGAATTTTCATGCAAGTAATTTATAAGCTTTTAGTCTAAAAATATATTATTAACACTGTGATGAAGTTTAATTACTTTAAGTTCATAATCTGGTTAATGAATAAAAATGAACTTAATGGATGGTTAATGAATAAAAAGTGTACTTAATGAATAAAAAATTCATTTAAGTACAAATTTTTTAAAATTTTAATTAATGCAGATAAAACTATGAGTTTATTAAGTGACTGTATTGAAGCCTATTAGTGTTTTCTAGCACACAAATTCTATAAGATTCTGGGAAAAATTGTATTCATCAATATTTTTCAAAATAATCTGCAAAGAAATGCAGATTAAGATTTGTGCATATCTGTTAAGAGATTAGGTGAAATTTTTTTAAATAATCTGCATAGAAATGCTCATCACCTAATTTCAGTTCAGACTAAGTGAAAATATTCATATGCAAATTGAAAGCTTCCTAGTTTTGTTTTTCATTAAGCAAAATTGGATTGAAGTTATCGTTAAGAATTCAACAATTGTGTTCAAGGCTGAGATATACTATTTTATCTCGTGTTATGAGAGAAAAATATAATGGTAATAATACCTTTTAAGTATGAAGATAATAAAGTGGTGAGAAAGCTTGTTTTCTATGATTCACATATTAGAATATTTCATAAACTATGAAGTCATATACTTAATTGTTACTTATTATTACAGCCTCCATTTTTTGAAGTGCCGATTTGGTCCCAAGGATTATCACCAATTTCATGTTTACTTTTCACATATACTTTTTGCCCACCATATTTCATATCTGCTTTTAATATGGCATCAGAAGCATTTTTGTGTTCCAAGGACTTTTGTCACATGAATTCTGCAGTGTAAGACTTGTGATGATAGCAAACTCTGCCTTGTTGATTTTTATTCTGCTTAGAACTTATCGAGCACTATAGTCGTTCATAATTTTGTGTATGAGCTGTTATTGTTGGATCGACAAAATCAAATGTATAGCTCATAGTAAAATATCTCTTAACCTGCTTTTTCCAGTTCTTCTATTTTATATGCTTGCCAGCAGTCTGAATAAATCATTGATCCGTCTCATATATGGTCAACAATTTTTGCCAGGGGTGTCCAAATCCCGAGAGAGAAAGAATCCATCATCATTTTCATCATGTAGCATAACCCACCATATATCCAGTATTGTACTAGAATGTTGCTGTCTTTGTTTTTTTCTTTGATGGACAAATCCCATATAAACAGGACTCGTACAAAACAGAGTATCATATGAACAGATTTATGTTCTTAATTTGTTTAGGGCCTCATATTTGCTAATTTAGTTGTCAGTTTAGAAGTAGAGCATACACATCTCTCATAAACTGTTCCAGTTCATAGTTGTATTATCATAAAGGCAGATTTGCTTCTTCATCATTTACTTAAGTGAAATCAATTTCGCTGACTAAGAGTAAATAAATTGCTGTTGCAAACAGTATTCTGAAAGTGCCAGTTGTCAAAACATTTCCTTCTTTTACTTGAAACTCTTCTTCACATTGCACCTTCAAGTACTTTCATTGATGTGTAATTTTATTCAAGTGCCATTTTGGCATATTCAAATGTGAGGTAAAATACATCTTTCTTGAAAGAAAGATATTGCATAATCTTCATTTCTCAATAAACCAAAAAAATTTTAAACACTTTTTTTTTTTGAAAAATGAAAATATGTTAACTATGATTATTCTGAGTTGTTCTTATGGTAAGAGAATTGTGATTTTATATATATATATATAAATGCTAACGTTTATATATATATTTTATCATTTAACGTTTATATTTATATTTTCTCAAATTCAATTGCAAATATATAAAAGTACAATAACACGTGATTTATTATGTTTTGTTTGGTTTATTTGATTATGGCAAAGTACTCAAGGGCTATCTGCCTGAAGGAAGAGATGCCTTCGTGAAGGACTTTTTAAAGGAAACTGACTCATATACACGTTACATATGGGGAAAACACGGAAACTCCCATGTGACCAACCTGTTCGTGGGATTTAAACCTCGGATTGAACTACTAGTATTCAGCGGCGTTATAGGAGTTCTTCTTATTAAGAGCAGTTTATAAATGATTGGCTAAAGTTGTTGACCATTTGATGACTTTTTGCACTGCTGATTTACCAATAATCTTGGCATCATTTACAAAATTATGTTCTTAATAAGAAGTAAACACCATTTAGTCTGTGATCGGAGTAAAATTTTTTATGATTCAGAGAAAATATTATGAATATACACAGACACAAAAAGTTCCATTTATGTTTTCTCTCTATCCTTAAAAAGCCACCATTTATTTTCCATCACAGAATTATGTATCATTTTAAAAGGAAGCATTAAAAATCTAAGTTTAACATATCAGGCATGATGCATTTTGTAGAAGTGGGCAAATCTTATATTTTCTCAAATTCAATTGCAAATCATAAAAGGTTCTGAAGTGTTTCAAACCTTGAATTCTTTGAATAAAAACAGTAATAAAAAGAAGGGGGGAAGAATGTGTTTAAACATTTTTAATTAAAACAAAATTTAAAATATGCATTTAATAGAAAATTAGTTCATAGTTTTAAAAAATGTACTTACATTTCTTAAGCAGATACAAATGAAGTACATAAGGTACTTTCTGATTGCGCACTCTTTCACCATAAAATCACGAAAAGTATTCATGAAACGGATAATTATGTCAAACCTGGCAACCTAGTTATGTACATAGCACATGCCTGTTTTGGGCAGTGCGTGATGGCAAAGTTTTATGTAGATTTCTGAGAAACACTGTATCATCTTATGGAATGCATGAAATTCATATTTATTTATAATGTTAAACTTATGACGCTGTTATTAAGAGGTCTTCTTAAGATTTTTGTTTCTTTACAGATTGTGATCTGAACTTACAAGTATGTATAAAATGCATGTTATGATTGTTATCTCTATTTTTTACAAAATTTTATTATTTATTAAAGAGAAAATATGGAATGGCTGATACTTTTATATATTATTCTTTCAGCTTGATGCTGCTACTGAGCAAAATGAGTTTGTGCAGCAGTATTTAGCTCAACAGCAAAAAATATATGCTGAACAAAAGGAAGTAAAACGCCTTGTTGAACTTGAAGGTATATTTTGCTTATAATAAATTTTAGAATCTCAAAATAACTTTTCTCCCCCTGTTGCAATAATAATGTGAATTTCTGAGTAAAATTAATACAAAATAAGTGCAATTTCATTAGCTGTTAATTTAGTTGCTCAAAAGTGGAAACTGTGTTTCAATATGCTTTATAAAGGGAAATTTTTTTGGGGGAGGCATGTTTTATGTGTGTGGAACACATAACATATGTTTAGAGATGAAAGATGTCTCTAAACATATTAACATATGTTTAGAGATGTATCTGCATACCATCTGTGAAAATTCCTTTTGTTTTTAGCATTAGAATTAAATTTAATTTTCTGCAAATTTTTAATGAATATTAACATATTGCTGTGTAGTGTAGTGGCCGAAACTGCGACGTAAACCCTGGGTTGTAACACAGGGTTGGAATGAACTTCAAACTCACGTTTTAACAATAACATGAATTTTAATAAGATAAAAACCTTAACAGTTGCATATCTTTACAGTATGGGACTTGGATATATTTAGTCCCGTAATTTCAGAATTTTGTTGCAGGACAAATGCTCTTAATGCATTTATACATGAGGAATGATCGATCTTAGGAGGCCAACATACCCATAGCTCTAAACAGGAAAGTTTTCCTCTTCTTAGGAAACCACCTAATATATCTCCTTGTGCTTACTTGCACTGAACTCGGGGGGGGGGGGGGGAGATGATTCTTTCACTCATACATAACAAAGTGTTTATCTCGTCACCCTGATGAAAAGACTTCTTTTATCTTTTTCCACTGGAGCAACCTTCGAGGCTGCAACTGGAATCATTAACAAAGGCACAGGATTTTACCTCCGATATGAAAATTATTGCACTCTGAAATAACTCATCTTAGACAAAGAACCTTTATGCCCCTTATCACAGCTGTTAAACATTGATAATATTTCAGATTTCCTAATAGTTTGTTCTTTTTCCAAAAAATAGAAAGTGTCATCTTCATCTTTAAAAATGTAAATACAGTACAAAGTCCGTAATCCGGACTCGTCGGGTCTTCGGAGATTCTGGATTAGGGTTTTTTTCTGGATTATAGATCATCAATTTAAATCTAGTAAGATGGCATGCAGAAATTATACAATTAAAAATATTAAATCGTACTTTATAAAATAAAGAACAATTATGATCTAAAGGGTATCAAAATTAACCAAAAAAAAGCTTAATATTTATTTGTTGACCTTATTCAACATTTCTTTCAATGTTAGTTGTTTAAAATGCTTCCACAAAAAATTCAAAAAGTTCCTTTTTCTTGTGTAGTGGACTTTCCGATGCCACACTTCTCGCATAATTTTGAGACGGATAGGCCTTTATCCATTTTTTGCAGCAATTCCACTTTTTATTTAATGGACATCAAAACATGCTTTCGCTTTGTAGATCCTTTGAAAGCTCCAGAATTGGAAACTCTGTTTGACATAGTCGAAAGTTCGTTCAAGCTTAATTTTTATAAAATTGTTCTAACAGTCTGCAAAAAATAATAAGCCGGATCCAATTAGAAGTTTAAGGAACAGCGCAATCTGCAACATTAATTGAACGCGCATGCGTAAATGCATTTTGCGCATGCCCCTAAAGTTTGTAGCTTTGAGGCCGGATTACAGACTTTGTACTGTATTTAATTGGAGTTCTTCAATGCATTATGATAATCTACATATATACATTTTCGAGTGCATGTGCTCTAAGTTGTTTTTATTGAAGAAAAGTTATAATTTAAACATAAATGGCATTTAAAGAAAAATTTTCACCTTTCCATTTTATGATACCTTTTCCAATTAATAAAACTTTTTCCTATGATAGAAATAGTATTTTATTACTTTATGATTTAAATAATTTTAAATATTTACATAATGAATTCTCAGTGTTGAAATTGTAGAATCAATAAAATGCTATAGAAATAAATTCTTCAGGGGGAGAAAATATTGCTGTCTGTTACAGTTTTGAAATTTCTTATAAATATGTTTAAAATGCCATGTAGTTTTAAGATGTTTAATATATGAGTTGTAAAAAATGAAAAGATTATAAATACTTATTTTCTATATGAGGATAATTTGAATAATGTACTCTTTTGGTTTTGTTAAATGAGATTTTTTGATAATTGAAGTTCATTAACTCGATCAGTTGTTTTTTACCTGTTGTGGTGAAAAGTATGAATGTAAATGTTATGGTTGGATGATACAGATCCATTAATAAGATTATGCTTTTGCTGACCATTTTCATATCTATAATTAATTAGTTATGGTTCAGTTTTAAGATGAAATATGCTTAGTATTTTCACTAAAAGTTGTATGAAATTACCAAGATATATATTATATTCTTTGGATAAACAAACGAACAAGTATATCATTATATAAAATGTTATGCTTCGATTCTTTGAATACATGCTACAGCAGTTAAATTTTAACTGATTTTTTCCCATGATAACATGATTTTGTTTCATATTTTTCAGCATAAAACAAAAATTTATGTAGTAACAATGTTTTTAGTAAGATAATTATAATTTCTTTAGTAAGATAACTGTTCCAAATTTTTTTAAAACCTTCTTTTCTCTCTTTTAAATTTTTTGAATTAACACATTAAGCACCATTTGTATACAGCTAAAAACTAATTATGGTGTAAAAAACAGGCACAAGCTGGTGGGACACCACAATTTCACTATTGATCATATTGGTATAGTACTGCCACTCTAACTGCACAGTTTGGCCCCAATTTTGAGGGAGAACATCCAGAGGGAGATATGTCTGAGGATCTCCCACTCCTCTTTCCCTACAGTCAACTTCTTAAGTAGACTGGAATTAAACAAATATAAATATAGTATTACATTTTACAAATATATTACATAACGATTGGGAACATTTATAATATGTTAATAAAAAATAATAGAGGTCAAAAAAGTTTTTTTAATGGTTTTGCTTAATGTGTTAGTACTAAGTTATATGTATTGTTGATTGAAAAACTTTATGGGTAATTTGAATTTTCTGTTAGATGCTTATACAGCATTTACTGTTGTAATTAATTAATGAGATAAAATAATGATGGTATCTGAATGATATAGTTTAAATAACTTAATCGATGCCTTAAATGAAAATAATCATTCTTAATTTAACAAAGTATTACATTTTCTCAGTAATGATAATGTATTAGCAGTTTCATCTACATTAAGCATTAGCAGTTTCATCTACAGTAATTTTTGAGACAATTTCATCAGTTTAATCTACCCAGATGCATGAGTAATTCGTTCTAGGACATACTGTGGTTATGTGAAATTTTAGATAATGGTAAACACTATGTAGAATGTGACATCATGTAACATATGTAAATTTGAGGAAGTTTAACTGGTAAACTTGGTACAGTAAGACATTATAAATATTCACTAAGGACAAATTATAGTGTATCACTTTATATATTGTATTGTTAATACAATAATGTAAAATTTACTCTCCAAACTTATTACTTTTTATTTAATGGATGATGCCTTTTCTTAAGTTTAGAGGTGCTGGTAGCATCACTATTCTTAAGCTGTGAAGCTGTAAAGCAAATAAAAAACATACCTGAGTACAAAAGCTACTGTGAAATGTCAGTAATGAGAAAGGCTGATTGTTAAAAGCGGAGCTTACAGAAATGTAATGGGAAAAATATCTTTAAACGTGGGTAAAATAGAGGAGTCTGATGTTTTTATCACTGATAGCCATAGTTATCTGCTGATGTTTTTATAACCTTCATGGTGAGGAGGATTAATTAAGAAAAATTCTGTGGAACCATCTAAACTGAAAACATACATGAGGTTCCAAAGGTGACTATTTTCAATTCCCCCTGTCATTTAGTTATGCATGTTAGGAAAATGTATGCATGAGAAAATACTGTGGGAATATAGCATTACTTTAATAGCTGTGTTTCAAATTTAACTTTAGGTTTTTTTATTACCTGATATACATTCTGAAACTTTAAAGAATCTTCTTCCTCCATTGTGAACAGCAGATATGGGGCTATGACTATGAAATAAATTTTTGTTGTAAAATCTGTTCTTTTGATAGTAATATTTTTAATTTTGTGTAGTCCTGCATTCTCTGATATGTATAACTTCTGTGAAATTTAAGATTTTATATGAATTACTTTTATTTATCTAGGAATTAAATAATAAAAAAATTACATTTAAATAAAAATGAAAAGAAATCATAGCCTTCTGTATATATTATGTGAAACAAAATACCATGTCAGTATTTTTTATATATAAGTAGGGCATTGTCATTGGTATACGAATTATTTTTATCATAAAAGCAGTGTTAGTCTTGTTTGCTAGTTCATGTATAAAAAAGCAAGCAAACAAACAAAAGAGTTATTTCAGGAGAACATAATTTGGTAACATCATCTGTTACAATCTTAATGATCTTTTATATTCAACATGCTAAAAATTTTCACCTGTTTTGGACTGGTCAAAGTCAGCAGTAATTGGATAGTTAAAAGCTGAGTTTTCAGTGTTTCACAAATTTTGTAACTAATTTCAGAATTCTGAAATATTATTTGGAGATATAACAAGGAAAATATAAGGCTATATTTGTAGTAGATGGCAAATAAATTTGATTACCTGTTTCAAAAACACATTAATTGCCTTGATTCAGATAAAGTTAATTACTGATAGTAGAGCTTTCTCAAGAATAATTTACTTTTGGAAGAATGCCTCTATGTAAGATATTCTAAAGCAAAACTATTTTGAAATTAAGTCAGGAAGTTAAGTCTTCAATAAACTGTCATATTTTTTAATTGTAGTTAACTGGCCACTAGTGAACCCCTGCATACTGCAGATATATTTCTATTGCAAATGTAAAATAGCTAGTATTAGATTCTGCTATGCTTTGTTGCTCCTGCAGTGTGTTTCAAAGGGACACTAAATAGGAAAATAGTGTCTTGATTAAAGGTGATATCTCAGGTCAGTGTACTTAACTGTTCACACTGTTGAGAGAAAGCTTGAATTGTCTGAAAGAGAAAGATGAAATCTTGATTCTTTGTATTCATCTTTTTGTGTGTATAGATTGATAAGGCAACGTTTCCAATTTTATTTAAAGTCCATATGTCTTAACCTTAGTTTTCTCAACTATGTGTGTGAAACTCCATTAAAAGTGAGATGCTGCTGCCTTTAATCAGCTAAAATCTCTAAATAATTTCAGAGATTGTTGCAATAACAGGGGTGCTTATGATCTGAAATTGTTAGCAGTATCAAACATTAATATTAATATGAGTTTCCTTTGTTGTATAAAGTGTTATCCTTTCTTTTTATAGGCAATTCCTTTGAATACTTGCCCCCTCCTTCCCAAAGATATAATTCATTCAGCAAATTTTAGTGCAAATAGAATGGTTCAAAACACTTTTCAGAATATATGTAACTTAGAATGCAATGAAAATCTTCACCAAATATCAATCTAATTGCGTATGCATTTTATATGACAGTTTTCCTGCTTATTGCTTAGTTTTTTACTAATTTTTCAAAAAGTTTGTTTAAATTCTCTGACTTCAACAAAATTTCTTTAATGTCATTTCCATTCCAAGCACTGAGATGTATGCTTTTTTTTTTTTTTTTTTTTTTTTTTTGAATCAGAATCTATATGCCAATTTAAGTTTGTTTTTCTGCTTAATTTTAAATAATCTTATAATCTTCAAAATCAGTACTGTCAGAGAAATTTGTTGGGGATTTTGGGTAGGGATAAAAACTGCATAAAACAGAAGCTTTTAATTTTAATGTTCTGTAAGTAATATAATAATAATAATTAATATATGTATTTATGTTGTGAAATTTTATTTAAGAAATCCATAAAAGTAGTGATGAGCAAGAGAGTTGTGAATTTACAAAGGTGGATGATAATCAAGAGACTTTTGAAAATCTAACTGAAAATCCAGAATTAGTCAAATTAACTGATAATGTTAACAAAGAGGATGATAATCAAGAGACTTCTGATGATTCAACTGGAAATTTAGAATTAATCAAAATAACTGAAAATGCTAACAAAGAGGATGATAATCAAGAGGCATCTGAAGATCCAACTGAAAATTCAGAATTAGTCAAAATAACTGAAAATGTTAACAAAGAGGATGATAATCGAGAGATTTCTGAAGAGCCAACTGAAAATCCAAAATTAGTTGAAGAAATTAGAACTGTTACCAAAGAGGATGACAATAGTCTTAAAGACAAAGATGTGAAGAGTCCTACATTAGAATTTAAAGATTCCAAGAGTGCTAGTATGACACACTCTTCTAAATTTTCAAGGTATGTGTTTTTATTTCGCATATTTTTTAGTAAATAAATTCAAACACTAAATTTTGTACCTTAAATTCCTGATATATGAGTTGTTTTGTGCAATTACTTTTTAAATTTCTAAAAATTTATTCAGAATTTAAATTTTAGTTTAGGAAAATCTGGGGTTTCACCTAACCCTTTGCCATACAAATGAAATTCAAAGCAGATACACTTAAAAATATAAATTAAATTGCTATTAGGCTGGTGGTTCGCGACTTTTTTCTTTTTCTATGCACTCCATTCACGAATGCTAGATGTTCATTCCTCCCACCTTTCCAAAACTTAAAAAGGTTCGTATAAATTTATTTAAAGTTAATGTATTAATAAATCTGTGTTTTAATGTGTTGTATAAGCAAAACAAGAAAAATATAGAAATTGGTGATAAATGCCAAAACTTGAATAAAGTTTTTTGACCACATTCTTCCTGAAACTGAAATTTTCTCAAGGGATGGGGGGGGGAATTTTCTCTTGGTTGAGAACCTCTGTGTTAGACTAATTTTTGGCTGTTAGAAATTTTTTTGAATGTTTCAAATGTAATAAAAAGAGAGGAAATTTTACGTGAAACTAATAATAACTTCATTAAGTCTGGGAACCATCAAAATGGGTTTTGACATTATTAATAAGTGACATATCCCAGACATTGTATGTCAGAGGGTTAAAAAAAAATTCAAATACATGTAGGAGTTCTGAAAGTGAAATTTACAATTATCAAAGTTATGAATATTAACCGTTTTGAGTCCGGCGAAGCGCTATCGCACTTCACTTGTCGTATGCCAAAAATACGACGCAGCGCGATAGCGCTTCTCTCGTTTTGTATCGAGAATGCGAAGACGCTACTTTTGGTTAGTATACTTGAAAAAAAAATTACTGAAAATTGAAAAAAAAAATTATTGAATTATTCAATTGGTTTCGCATCAGGAGGAGGGGCATGCTTTGGTCCAGGTACTTCAGAAAAAATATTCGATTCGTTCGAAAAAATTGTATCCACGGGTAAAACTCATCAATAATATCGTAATCGGATGTACTTGCAGTTACTTCATCATCATCACTGCTATCACTAATAACTCGTAATCTATTATAACGAATGATGATGTCACTTCCACTATCACTTTCAAGGTCATTACTATACTCTTCATTATCACTTCTCATAACATAGTCACTTTCAAATGAATTAGAACTTGACATAGGTTATTTCGTAATTATCAGTATAACACTTGGTAAAAAAATGAAAACAATTTCCAATTCCTATAAAACAACTGCTACTGATATCACTACAACCACTCTCAATAATTGTGTAAAGTATACTAACCAACAGCAACGTCTTCGCATTCTTGATACAAAATAAGAGAAGTGCTATCGCGCTGCGCCGTATTTTTGACATACGACAAGTGAAGCGCGATAGCGCTTTGCCGTACTCAAACAGTTAAATCTCAAGTGATTATCTCGAGTAATTTAACTTCTTCGCCATTCTTTCTTATTTGAAATTATTACAAATAAAGATAAAAACTTGTGAACTGTAGGGCAACCGCTCATCAAAATGTCACTAAAAGAGTGCCAATATAAATATGAGAAAAATTTTGGCATGTGTAATCCTACAACTACACAATAATTATTGTAAAATAATTTGTGCTGAGCATAGTGCTGAATAAGGCAACAGACAAATAAGACAGACGTGTAGGGGATGTAATTCAGAAGAACCCAGGTAAAAAAAATTAAAACCAAAAAATAAAATTAAATAAAGCTACTAAAATCTAATTATAAATTATAATAAAACATAATAATATAATAAAAACTAATTATAAATTTAAAAAATATATTTTTAATAAATATTTAGAAATATTTCTGCTATTATTTTTAAATAAAACAAGTAAATGTCATAATAATAAAGTCAAGTAATAAAATCATATTCAGTGCTATATACCTGTATGAGTGCATAGTATGCAGGAACTATATATCCGTCATAACTCCAGATATGCATGTTGTGTTTGCTGTTCACTGCTCATGTATTTGCAATTTCATTTGCTATTCTAAGCATTCCCCCCTACAGTCTATGATTTTATTTTTTATCAAAATTCCAATAAAATGTGTACTATGATGCATTTATTCATCTGTTGGATTTTATTATATATAACATTGGATTATTTTAAATAATGCACAAATAAAGGCTGTATTGATGATTATTAATTAAAAAAGAATTCAAGCATGACTTTTAAAGAAAACATTCTAATTGCGCTAACTATTCTGATTCTTAAAAACTATTTTTATATACTGTTTCATGCATACTGACACTCTTTAATCGTATGTTAAATTCAGATTAATAAATTATATTATGGCAGATGATCTCAAGTATTAAATTATATTCACAAATGAATGAAATTGTAAAGGAACTCTTTTCTAAACCTTCAAAATATTTTTTTGACATCTTATCTCTTTTTTAAATATGCAATTAAAATAATTTTAGTATTTTTGAAAATTATAAAAATTTAATGTTTAAAATGCAGAATTAATAAGAATACCAGAAGCTGGAATAAAAATTACTGGTCTTTAAAAAAAAAAAAAAAAAAGTTTATCTATAAAAGCAAAAAATGAAAAAAAAAATAAGCAAGAATGGTTGATGTAATGTAATAACAGCAAATGGTACTTACATATTACTTCATCAACTGTGAAACTGTATTTACAAGTATTTACAAGCTTCACGACCATATCAAGCACTGGTTTCATATTCAATTGCAAATTTACACAGAGCATCTTTATGTTTAACACAATGTAGAAAAACAACATTGTTCCCGGGAAAGTTTTGATTAAAGAGTCCAAGAAAACCAGATTTTTTTTTTCTGTCATTTTTGTGCTCCATTGGTCATAATATTACGTATATTTGTTACAGGCGCTTTCACAGTTAAAAGCTCTTCCTGAAATTCATGGAAACTATCACATCCCATTATAGTTCCCTTTAAAGAAGGCATGCACACCAGTTCCTCGGTAATTTCAAAGTTCTCACAATACGAATCGAGCAGTATCATTTATATCAGTGCTTTCATCCAGAGCTATATAGCAAAATATAAACTGGCTAGTCTTTGACTCTAATTGTGATGTCAAATTTTTATGGATGTCTTCAATTCTAGAAGTCACTGTTTTTCAAGATAAGCTTACAGTCTCAAAATTATTTTTCTTGTCTGAACATAAAACATCACAAACTTGGAGCATGCATTGTTTATCGAACTCCCCATCACTGAGAGCTTCATTGTTTTTAGCAATATTGTATGCTACAATGTAACATGCATGTGTAGCTGCCTCTTGGATACTGTTTACCTTCGTGAAAAAATGGCCGTTAATTATCGTTAATTATCGTTGGCCTGATAATTTTTTACAAAGATCTTCTGCATTTTGTTTCTTTCGTATTCGGATGTTGCTTCTTAATTGGAATTCTTATGCTTAGATTTGAATTGACAGGAAATGTTATATTCTTTGAAGACTGCTACAGCTAAATTGCAGATGAGACAGACTGGTTTATCTTTTACAATGGTTAAAAAATATTTCCAGGCCCATTCATCAGTAAAAGCATGGCACATTGAATCAACTGTATGTTTTTTTAATAGCCATTACGAATTACCCAAACAAGCACTAGCTGCACTATACTTTTAATAATTTCACCACTATTCACAATGATGCTGCGGATTCCTGCTATTCACAATGATCACAAACATTGTGGATATATATCCACAATATATAATAGATATTTCTTTTAATTTGCCTCGGACCAACAAATTAAAATTCTATCCACGGGCTGGATAGGACTTTCCAGCGGGTCATTGTTTACAATCCTTTGAGAAATGTTTTGCATGAATGTCTACCAAAATAAGGTATCATTTGCTCAGTGATAGAAAGTAACTAATATATTCAAAATATATTTAAAATATTCAAATAGGGATGAACCTTAATCAGTTTATTGGTTTTCTCCAATACATTATTATAAGCTAAATGCAAGTTCTGCTTGATATTAGTAATTGCTTGATATTATTGACATTGTTATGCATACTAATTGACAAGCGACCATTAAAGTCTTTCTTGTCCAGCCAGTAGCCTTGGATATACAAGGGGCAGTCAAAAAGTTCCCAGAATTTCATTGTAACTCTTTATTGCCACAATATAGGTACACATTTACTAAATCACCTGTAAAGTAGGCTCCTTCAGAACACACTCATTTGTTCCAATGCTCCTGCTGTTGCTGGAGACAATGATGGAAGTCCTGCTGTGGTATCTTCTGAAGTTCTGCCATCGAATTGGTTTTGATGTCTTCTACAGCATCAAAACATCGTCCTTTGAGGCCCTTTTTTTAATCTTGGGAAAGAGCCAGGAATCCGATGATGCTAAATCTGGTGAACAGGGAGGCTATTGGAGGACTGGAATGTTCTTCTCTCGAAGCCATGTCTGTACAGTAATTGATGTGTGATAGGAAACATTGTTATGATGCAAAAAGATGCATTGACCATCCTCCTTGCCATTTAGCGAGATGTTTTCTTTGGTTTGCCTCCCTTAGTTTTTACAAAACTTGCATGTAAAAAGGGTCATTAACAGTTTTTCTTGTTGGTACAAATTCATGGTGCAACATACCGTTGCTATCGAAAAATGCAGTGAACATCACTTTTGTTTTCGATTTGATATGAAATGATTTCTTTGGTTGAGGAGAAGACATTGTGTGCCATTCTGATGACTGCATCTTTGTCTCCAGGTCATAAGCGTACAGCCAGGTCATGTCAACAGTAGCAATTGTCTCAAGAAATGCTGGATCCTCTGTGCTTTTTTTCAAAACATACAACCACAGTCAACTGTTGAGTTTCCATTTGATGTGGGTTCAGCAGCCGTAGGACAAACCTTGCACTGACATGTTCCATCTTCAAATCCTCTGACAGGATTATGTGAATGGATCCATAAGAGATCCCCACTTCCTCTGCCAACTCTTCAATGGTCATTCTTCAACCTGATCTGATTAATTGTTTTACTTGCTTGACCATTTCTTCATTTCTGTAGATTGAAGGTCTCCCTCTGTAGCTGTCGTCTTTCAGCAATTTCTGTCCACCCCAAAATCTTGAAAAACCACTTGTAAATGGCTGTTTTCTTTAACTTCCAGCACGCACGCTTGGCAATTTTACATGAGCATACGTGCATCATATTTTTTATGACATCCGTTATTTTACCGTTCTGGGCACGAAAAACGACAGAAATGTGTGAATATTGATAATAAATTTGTTAAGAAATAAAATATTAATCTTATTATTGCAAAATATAAATGATATCACATACAAATATAAGTAAATTATGTTCAAGTTCTTATGTTAGTGAGATGGAAATGCAAAAATGTATTTCATTATAGAAAATTTTAAATTTATTATTTAATAATTATATTTTAAAATCGAAGCTAAGCATCAAAGGCAAGTATAGACAATAAAAAAGGAAAACACCTTGGTAGGAAAAAAGTAAGTTTAGCATCACTTACTTTTGCAAGGAAAGTTACTTCTTACCGGTTACAAAAACGCACTTTAAACTAACTTTAATGTTTTTGTTTATTTCTAAAAAATAGAAATAAAAGAAAATAAGAAATAAAAATCGCTATTATTCTCCCATGCAAAGGTTTCCTTGTCTTCCTTTTCTTCATCAGATAATTCTTGAGGAATCTGAGCAAAATCAGCTGGATGCACATATTTTTTTACGATGAAAACCAATATAAAATTTACAGAGCCAAATGTATTCAAATTAAAATAATACATGACAATTAATAACACAAAATTACAAAATATTTGAAAAAAAAATATTTTCCGAATTTTAAAATACGACCATGCGCATGTCATAACTTTATGGAAAAACTCTCAGGTAGCTAATAAGCCCGGGGGGGGGGGGAATGAAACGACTTCCTGTTGGCACATTCCATGATGGGGGGGGGGTAAAAAGGAGAAATAGAAATGACCTTTTTTGCATATCTCAGCTTCGATATGCAAAAAATGTGCGTTAAAAACTTAATTTGTCATAAATTTTGCGCATAAGCGCGTGCTGGAAGGTTAAAGAATCATCACTGTAAACTATTTATAAGGATAATGAAGTCTCTGAAACAGATTTTGACAATCTACACATGAACTTGATGCTCATCCTTTACTCGAACTTCGACATTGTGCCAACTGATCATCACGCTGCCTGTTATGAATTCTGGTAGTAAATAAATGTAGTGGTAGTAAAAAAATTAATTAATTATTTTTGTTGATGAAGTGTTGAAGCGAAATTCTGGGAATGTTTTGACTGCTAATCATTATATAGTCAGCATAGACAGTGTAAAGCACAAAGCCTCTAACCTCATTTAACATAGGAACAGAAAAAACAAATTTTTATCTATTTTTCTGATTTGCTCATATACTCTTGAGTGATACTCTGACATATACTCTGTTGGGTGATATGTTCCAAAAGATTATGATTGTATGATTGTAGAAATACATCTATGGGATCCAGATCATGAAATTTTTCTAAATTTACTTCCTTTTTTTCTTTGTCAGTGAAATCGTTTTTGGTAGGTATCACTGTATATACAGGAGAACTTGTTTTTCCAAGCAATTTCCCTTTCCTTTTCTGTGCAAATTGATTAGCGCATTGAAAAACCATAAATGGCATTTGAACAACATACGAATGATGAAATCACCAATGTAATACATTTGCAAAGAATAGCACTGTAAGGGATCAATGGCAACACAAGAGAGGAGAGGGGAAAAACTTGTTGAAGTTATAAATTTTCAAGTGCCTGGTTTTGCAGCTGATTATGCATCATGTGTGGGAGATTGTTGACAGCAGTGACGAACATAACATTGCAACAGGAATCTGTATAACTTTACGTTTTATGGTATTTTTCAATTCTGACAAATCTAATGGGTTTGATGCATACACTTTAGAATTCAGATAACACCAAAACCAGAAATCCATTGGAGTGAGTTTGGGGATCGTGGTGGCTACAAAACTCCACAATGCAGTCCAAAGTTATGGAAAGATGACTTTATCTTTAAAGTGCTGTTACAGCACTTCCCAAACTCATGTGGCAATATGTGGAGAAGCACCATCTTGCATCCATATAATGTCATTTATGATATTTCGCTATTGCAATTCTGGAATTATGCAATTCTGCAACATTGTTGTATATGAAGCATTTGTGATGGAGCATATTTTCATGCCTGTGGAAGTAATCTCGTCAAAGAAGTATGCAAATTGCATCAATGCACCTTTCTGTGTTGTCATTAGTTTTTTACAATGTTTTTTTGCAAATGTTTCACTTCAGCAACTTTCGTCATATGTGTATCATTCCAGCGTCATAAAAGATTTTTCAATGTGCTGATCAATTAGGGCAGGAAAAAAAAATGGGTTTTGCCATTCGAAAATTTCAAAATTTCACTGTAACCATAATTGTGTCAGCTCTATTGTTTTAAATTATCATAATCTTGAGTATATACTCTGTGAAATTTCATTTCGTTTGGTTGAGCAGATAGGCTTCTATGGCTTCATATATTGGGGAAGTTTTTATATGACCACCCTGTACATGTTTTCAGAATTTGCTAGCTGTTGGTGCTGCCATTTTTTCTACAAGTTCTACAATGCGTGCATACATACTGATTTTTCACTAAGAATAGAGACTCAAAATGCATTGAATTTAGTGGTACCTACATGAAAAACTAAGTCATTTTGATACTTCTCGTGCAAGTATATTAGATTTGTAACATATTTAATGCTTCTTATATCTTTTAGAGCTGAAATAAGTATCTCACATGTTTATTGCATATTCACTTTGTATGAGCAACAAAGAATTAAACTTTAAGTATACAAGTAAAATTTATCTTAAAACTGATAAGAAAATGTATTAATTAGTTTTAGCTGATTTTTTTTTAAGGATAAAGCTATTTTAAGAATAAAATAATGCTTTTTTAGTTAATACAGCTTATTCTTATAGCAAAAGGAGAATGATTCTGAATGTGTTTCTGTGAAGTGAATGCTTTTATTTTGTTCCCATAGATTTCATAACAGAGTTATTATACATAATGCTCAAATATACCCTTTAAGAACTAGTATTTCTTTTCACAATGCAGTATTTATTATGGTAATGTACTTTAGCATTTATATTTGTATGCATTTCATTTTAGTGAAATATTTATTATTATGATGCATTTTAATATGCCTGTTTCTTATTATAATATGCTTTAGTATTATGTTGTTATGAAAGGCAGATTTTATAATTTATATTAATAGCTATGCAATACTTATTTGCACGGAATTTGGAATACTGTTAAAAGAGGCATAGATTTTATAAATTGCCTGAAGTTTTGTGTAGTTAATTTGCAGTATACAGTCAAAAGTCTTTAATCCGGACTCGTCGGGACTTCGGCGATTCCGGATTATCGGTTTTTCCGGATTATAGATCATCAGTTTAAATCTGGTAAGATGGCATGCAGAAATTATAAAATAAAAAATATGAAACCGTAATTTATGAAATAAAGAGCAATTATGATCTAAAGGGTATCAAAATTAAAAAAAAAAAAAAAAAAAGCTTAATATTTATTTGTTTACTTTATTACTTTATTAAACATTTCTTTTAACGCACGCATGCGTAAAGCATACATTACGCATACATTATAGTCGAAATTAGAAAATTGCAACCAGAAAACTATTTGATGTGTATTCCTGATATTTATAATGACGAGGAATTTGATTTTTATCATATCAAAGACGAAGTACATCGAGATGAAATACTACATATAGTAAGGAATTATAAGCCGAATAAAATAAAAACATCAGCCCTGAAAATAAGGATAGTGCTGACAGATGAACTTCCCAGTTCATTGCACGCCGCGACGCCCCCATTCCCTCGCATAGCAGCGTGAAATTGATAAACAGATTTCGGAATAGTTAGAGAAACAAAGGATATGCCTTTATCTATTTTTTGCATAATTCCACTTTTTGTTTGATGTACATCGAAACATGCTTTTGCTTTGTAGATCCTTTGGCAGCTTCAGAATCGGAAATTCTTTTTGACATAATCGAAAGTTCAAGCTTACTTTTATAAAATTGCTCTAACAGGCTGCAAAAAATAATAAGCTGGATCCAATTAGAAGATTAAGGAACAGCGCAATCTGCAACATTAACTGAAATAGATAATTAGATAATTTTAGCTTAGCTTGTACGGTACGTTATACATTAAATGCGCATGCCTAAATGTATTATGCCCATGCGTAAATGCATTATGCATTTACGCATGCGCAGAAAGTTTGTAGTTTTGAGGTCTGGATTATAGATCATTCCGGATTACAGACGTCCGGTTTAAAGACTTTTCACTGTATAATTATTTGGGCATGTTATACCAGTTCTTTATTTTTGATGGATGATGTGCTAAGTAGTATCCCAAGTATGTGTTATTGCTAACAAGGAGGTTAATTCAGGATACTATACTCAGAAAAATTCTCAAGCTATTTTTACTGATGCGTATAAATCTTGTGATACAGTAACATACTGAAACAACTGCTTTTAATTTAAGTGAGGGTTTGCCAGTGGTCAAGTAGCTAAAGGTACAAAATATTCATAATCTGTTGTGGGCTTTGTTTCCCAGTTAAATAGGAATTTTTATGGATATCCATATGCATAACTTAAGTATAAACCAATTAACCTTGAAAAATATTTCATCATGGTATTGCTTCCATGTTGGGTGAAGTAGATAGCTATTGAATCCTTTGTTACAATTAACTAACTTAATCCAATTCATATGAACAAATTCATGACTTTTACATTTGTAAATAATCCTCAAAGATGCGTATGTAACACTCAGCTGATCAAGAAGGTATTTTCAGATGTATGACTATTAAGTGTGTGGGAGCCAAGTATGCACACATCATAATTTATTATCATGGTCCTAGTCTCTATCTTGTCAGCATGCAATATTTCCTTGCTTCTTCGTATGTTTAATTGTCCATCTTTTAAAAACAATGAAAAATGTTTCAAACTAGTTTGTTTTCACTTATCTTGCATTTATTGCAATGTCTACCAGCCCAAATCAGATGTAGTGTCATGTTTTTAGAGCCAGCCTATACTTTGTAGTAATGGAGAACTCGGTAGAAGCAAGAGAAGCCCTACACTTTCTGAATATTGATATTACTTATGGCCTCAGCATTTAATTTGACTGTTATCTTTGACTTGATTGTTATAATGCAAACAAGATGACATCATCTATTAATATTTCTTTGGGCTTCTGGGCTGGATTGAGATTTTTAGAGGTCTGAAGCACTTAGATTTTGGTGCCCCCACAAATGTTTACGCCAGCTTTTTCTTCATTCCTTGTCTTCCTCTCAGATTTTGTTTAGCTATGTCATGCATTCCATGGTAAAACAGTCGATGGGATATTTTTTGGTGGCCCCTTTCCTGAATACTCAAGGACCTTTTTGTGGTGCCCCCTTTCCTTGATGCCCTAAACATGTGCTTATATTGTTTAATCCAGCCTTGATTAGCTACAACAATACTGCATGTTGAATGTCTTTCATACCATTCTGTAATTGTTGTACACCCTTGAAATGTTTTGTAATGTAAACCCAGATCTTATAATATCCTTTTTTATCTATATAATATTTGCTGAAAATGATTTAATATTTTGAAATATTTAATCTTTAATTTCTTTCCTTTATTTATTAATAATGAATATAGCATTTTCTTCAGCATATTACTTAATCAGTTGCTTACAGGCACAGGAAGGTTTGATAAATTTTTAAACGATTCAAAATATTATATACTCATCACTGATTTTGTGGAAACTTCAAATAAAGCAAAACTGAACATAATCAGTCTCTATTCCTGTAAATACTTTATTCAACAATAATTAGCCTAACATTTTTAGAAATTTCAAATATTACTAAGGATGAAAACAAAATTGCTGATAATTTTTAAAATAATTTTCAAAATAATACATTTAAAAAGAAATATATGATAGAGATTTTTATTATTTTCTCATTGTTATGGAAAACACTGTGTTATAACATTTATGGTATTGCTTAGCAGGCCACTAATATTATGCAAGAACTTGATGATAATCTAAAACAGGATCTGAGATTTAAAAAGGAAAAGGAATATCTATGTTTAAATATTACAAATATGAGCAAGGAAAGCATTTTCGTATCTTCCTGCAGATGTTCATCATATTCAGAAGTATGCATATACAACCAAGTTGGCATTCTCTTATCACGAGAAAATAATGGGAAAAGGAAACATTATCATAAAAGTGTGAAAATAATTTCTTTAAAGTAGGATTAAAGTGCGTCAGTATGTGTGATTCTCATGGTGATGTCATGTCCATGGGAGTCCACAATTGATCACAAAGGAAGATGTGCAGACAAAATGCAGATGGCTATATCAGTGATGTTCCCAGAACAGAGCCGTTGAGGATCAAAAAGATATTCCTGAAGATTGGAAGATCTTATAATTGTGAGACAGTCAAAAATGTGGCCAGAACTTAATGCCATCTGCTCACAGCTATTGCAGAGACAGTAGGATACTGTGCCATCTCTTTCTAGCTTCATACTTCAAAAATGGTGTGTTTTGAACTGAATTATAATGTTTGTGATATTTTGATTTGGATTAATTTCATGTAGTTTTTGATGGTATTCGTCCAAGACGATACCTTGTGATGGCATTTGCACTGCCAAAAGTAATTTAATTATTATTATTACCATTATTGAGATCTCTCGCCTCTTTTATGAGCCGTCTGCGATTTTATTTCCAGGAATACCAACATGAGCAGGCATTCATGCAGATTGCATATCTTATTTAGAGTGTAAGTTCCCCTTAGTTGATGCTAAATATCTTGGACAAGTGTTGATTGACCTTTATGTATTGCCTCTAAGGCAGCTCTGGAATCATAGAAGATAGCCAAACCATTTGCTTTTTCCATGATTTCAAGTAGATAATGTTCATGTAAGACTGTTTATTGCACTTAGCTCACTGGTGAAATATGAGGTGAAGGTGCTTGTGCTAATTTTATAGTTCAGGGCTGTACCATTCGATAGCACTGTCTGTATATGGCAGCCCTGCCTGTTTGGTAGGTTCATCAACTGAGCCATCAGTATGTACATGGACGAGTTTCCTCTCTGATATTGTTTCGATAATCTGCATACCCTTTGCAAAGATAGTTGTTAATTCTTCTTCCTTTTTTTTTTTTTTTTTTTTTTTTTTTTGCATGTTTAAAACAAATTAACGTGATTATTATTAGGTTAGAATAAATTATGGTGTTCTTGGAGATAGCTGTTAAGAGTAAAGATTCTTTGAGAATTGAAAGGATACTGATCATTTGTCGTATAAATCGAACTGTAAAGTATATTAACTTTTAAGTCTAGTTTTCCTGGACCAGTTCTCAAAAGTTTTTTTGTTAGATATAATTGGGATCATAGTTTTTAGTTTTGTTAGTGAAGGTGATGGTTCAGCATTTTCTTCTATTATTAAGAGTTTCTTGGCTACGTTGGCAGAGGAAGCCACACAACTAATGATTTTTACCTCTGTGGTCTGGATGCTCTCTAAGTAATTGAGTGCTATAGTTGAAGCTCAAACCCAGATAGGGTGCCTGAGCTTCAACTACATGTGCCACTTTATGTGTGGTCTAAAGTAGAGTTGTGAAGTTTGTTCAAAGAGTTTTGGGGTTTGCTCCCCAGCTAGTGCCACATAGGATTTTTTGTTTCTTTAAAGTTTTATTTCTGGAATCCTTGATTTGTTATGTGAAGCGCAATTCAAAATAAAGTTGCACTCTAAGGTAATTTTGATTATCTGTCTGTGTTAGAGACCTATTATCCTCATGATGGTGGGTTTCATACGATTTCTGTGCTTATTTTCTGTGCTTCTTTCGATCTCTAATGAAAACTATGAAGAGTGATTTTTGTGGATTAAATTTCAGTTTGAGGTTCTGAGACCAAATAAAAATGTTGTTTAGAGATTGTTTTTTAGAATGTAAGCAGATTTATCAATGACATAGCAAATATGTGAAAGAGGTGGTGGTGAATATTGTTGACATAATCTGTAATGGGCTGATAACAGAGATCTGGGGCACACCCGCCGTAGTATTTTCGCTTTTCGAAAGAACTGCACTGAATCTCACTTTAATTTTCCTTTTTCTCAAGAAGTCTGTGATCCAAATAAGTGCATTAGCTTTAATACCATATTTATGAAGATCTCTATGATTTTTTTCATTCATACTGCGATAAAAGCAAATGAAATGTCATGAAAGAAAACAGTGGTTTTCTTAAGAAGTATTTCCTGAAAGCCATCGGTGATGAATTGACAGACGTAGAACAGCTGATAGTTGAATGTTGTTTTCTATAGGCACCTTAGTAGCATTTTAGTTTTCTTTGTTCTATAAGAACTTCCATGATTCTAGAGGGAATGATGTATTCTGTGATTTTGCATAATATAGTTCATGCAATAGACTTATACTTTTTGGACTCTTTGGCAGTTTTTTCCTGATTTCAAGACTGGGATTATTAGCTTTATTCTCATCAGCAAATGTTATGGAACGATTGATTCTGTTTGTTTTGAAGTGAATTCCTTACAGAGTTATACATCAACATATTGCTATTAAATGAATTATAATGGTGAATATTATTTGATCTCAATAAACTTTGAAAAAAAATGCTCTTCTTTTTTAAATCTTTAATAAAATTTTATTGTAAAAATCTCTCATACTAATAATTACTAATAATGTTATTAATGAAACTAAATATATCAGCTGTATGAACATATTTTACAGTGATGTAACTACCATTGTGTGAACACTGTGTGATGTGTCTAAAATGCAACTCAAACTAATGCAGATATTTATTTTTCCTTAATAAAATTTTTGTCAGTTTGAATATTTATTGTACCGAACATATAGTTTATGGAACTCCTCTTCATAGAAGTCTGCAATCTATGATGATATTTGATTTTTTACAGTCGTTTTCACTTCTCTGCCAGTGTTTCAATGTTTGCCACCCAAGAAATTCTTCAAAGCATAGAAAGAAGGCAGTTACTAGAAATAAGATCTAGACTGCATGACAGATGACTGAATACCTCCTAGTCAAAAAAGTTAATTGCTCAACAAAGTTTTCTTGAGATCTCAGAGTGGGAAGTTGAGTTGATGTTGTTCCTTGTAGCAAAAAATCCATCATCTGGGTCCGTCAAAAAAAAAAAAAAAAAAACGTCATTTCTCTCCCAAAATACAATTACCATAACTTTGCATTTTGAGGAAGTCTGTTTTGCTTTTATTCTGACTGACCATGTGATACATTGATTGTTGTTTTCACTCAGGAGTCACAGGGTACAACCATATCTCATTTCCTGTGACAATAAAACATCAGTATTTTTCTCGCTGTAGAGAATAAAAAATGTTAAAACACTTGCTGATCTTTTGTTTTTTGTGTCCCTCATTCAGCAGTTTAGGAACCCACTGATAGAACAATTTCTTAAAATATAACTTCTCAAACATAATTGTAAACAAAAGTGACCTTGAAATTTGCGGCAATTCTGATGACAGTTCAGAAATAGTGAATCTCAGATTTGTGTGAATATAAGTCTCAAATGCCTGCACCAATCATCAATGATTGCAGATGAACAACCAGAGAACAATTCATCATGGAAACTTTCCCTTCTTTCTTTGAACCGTCTCACCCATTATCAAATTTTAATGTCACTTATTACATTGTCACCATATACTTCATATGTTTTATGATGAGTGTCTAGATCTTTCATGTTTTCTTGCTGTAAAAAACGTAATTAGAGATAATTTTTCATGATCGGTAGAGTGTGTGGAGGTCAAGTTTCTTAAATACTTTAACTACGAAGCATGTGGATTGAATGTCACTTAAGCAAATAGTAATGGATTATGTGCAAAGAATGCTGAAAGTTTACTCACAATCTCATGCACATGAAAAATTTCAGGTGGTGGTTTACAAATGATCTTATTTAAAAAAGTAATAAGTAATCCTAAATTTTATCCCTGCCTGATCTTAAATCTTATTTAAAAAAGTAATAAGTAATCCTAAATTTTATCCCTGATCTTATTTAAAAAAGTAATAAGTAATCCTAAATTTTATCCCTGCCTAATCTTAAATCTTATTTAAAAAAGTAATAAGTAATCCTAAATTTTATCCCTGATCTTATTTAAAAAAGTAATAAGTAATCCTAAATTTTATCCCTGCCTAATCTTAAATCTTATTTAAAAAAGTAATAAGTAATCCTAAATTTTATCCCTGATCTTATTTAAAAAAGTAATAAGTAATCCTAAATTTTATCCCTGCCTAATCCTAAGTAAATCCTAAATTTTATCCCTGCCTAATCTACCTATAATTTAATGTTTGATTCATGAGTAGAAATGTGGCATTAAGTATGTTGAAAAAAAGAATTAAATAATAAAAGTGTTCTATTTAATGTTTTTTGGTAAAAAATAATAATTTTAATATTAATTAGAAGAATTAAATTTGATTTTAAAACTGCAAAAGTGATAGGTGTTTTTTCTGTATTTTTTCTATTTTGTTTAACACTTCAAAAAGAAATGACTGCTGTCCATCAAAAGCCTTCTGAACATATAGCTTTTTCATTTTTATACTATTTATTGGCTGTTGGGAGAAAAATTTATTCTGATTTGCAATTCTTAAATAAGTTTTAATGTATGTTTTGGATTTTAAAATTTATGTTAACTTGCAAGCTTGTCTTAAATGAATTTGTTTAATGCCAAGAAAGATTGTCTAAAATAACAGAATAATTACATGGTATATGTAGTGAATTTACGAACCTTGACTTCATTAATGAACAGTTTTGAATTTTATTATATTTGAGTGTTTTTAAATTTCTTCAAATTCAGCAGCTTTATTACTTAGAATTGATAGGAATGCTGTTCATAACTTTGGTGTTATATATTATTATTTTCCAGAAAATCGTATGTTCATAGTATCAATTAAATACCCTTGTAGAAAAACAGTGAGAGAGAGAAAAAAAGCTCCATTCTGGAAAGCTATAATCTGTGCTTTAATCATTTTTTAAAAAAGGCCTACCATGGGCAAATAGTTTAAAACTGCTGGATGCTGGTAGCTTCAAATCCCAGCAAATGAACTTTGAATCTCGACAAATGAGCTGGATGCAAGGGTCTCTCTCTCTTTTTTTTAATGTTTTCCCTTGTTTATGATGTGAATATGAACCAGTCTTCCTTTTCCCCTAGTATGTCAAATCACATAAGAATTATATATATATATATATATATATATATATATATATATATATATACAAACACACACATATTTCATTTATCAGAAGTTGTATGTTATATATTAGTGAATTTTCATGAAAATTCACTTGCAAATTTGAATTTCATTATCTCTAAATTTTTCAGGGAATTTAGCCTATTTTTGTATCAGATTTTCTTGATGTGAACTTCAAAAATTTCATATAAATTGAAAGTTAAAATTTCTTTTCTTTTTTTTTTTCCATCAAAGAAGAGAACTGATTTTTCTGAAATTTAACAAGAACCCAACTTTATTATTTGTTAATTTTTTAAAAGGGAATTTTAAATTTAACCAGTTTTTTTATTTAGCATGTTTTTCATCATATTTCTTCAATTCCCTGGGCTTCAGAAGTGTCATATAAATGAAATTTTAAATTTTCTTTTTATCGTGTTTGTTAAGAAATCTATTCTTTTGAAATTTTTAAAATTTTATTCAGAAAATACTAAATAATTTATTTCAACAGTAAAAAAGCAAAGTAAAAGTTTAACTGCTCTTTTTTACCCTCTCCCTCTCTAAAAAAAGGCAACATATAATAATCTCAAGTTTGTTTCTTTGAGAATTCCTTTAAATAAAGTGATTAGTTTTTATCAGTTACCCATTATAGTCTTTTTTTAACTGTGGATGGTTCAAGAACATTTCTTTTACAAGAATCTTGTCATGGATTTAATATGATACGTTTACAGGAAACAGTTGTATATATTTTGAACCTGAAGATTCAAAATAGTTAGAGACAATCATGAACAGTAATAATAAATGATTCTAAAACTTCCATTACATGTTTTAAACCAGTGATTTTAGAAATAATCTTGGATGTCTGCAGTGTGAAAATTTCTAATTTATAACATTTTTTATAAATTAATATTTTTATAACTAAGGAACTTTCTCAGGTGGTGAAAATAAAGCAAACCAAAAATTGATCATTAACTAGACTTCAGTGTATAAACCTGGTTCAAACTTTTAAGATTTTATAAATTCATAGTCTGAAATTTTTTAACTTGTAATATACATTATATATGTTTATAAGATTCTAGCTAAATTAAAGTTACTTTGTTGGCTAGATCTTTACTTGAACTGTGAAGCAACCATTCATTAAGATCAAACTGTATCAATGACAAGACATGAGAAGGGTGAAAAGACACTTTTCTTCATTTCAAGAAAGAATTTACAGATGGCACTCATGGTGCTTACAACTTAGACAATATTTTTGGCTGCAACTCAAAATAAACATATAAAATTAAAGCTAAGTTAAATAATCACCGAAGCTGCACAGAGATAATTAACATGAGTTGGCTTATATGCCCTACCACTGACACACACAAACAGGCATGTCCATAAAACATGTAGCGTATTCGGAAACTAAGTACCGTTTCATTCTAACGCTGCTGCAAGGCTGTGGTAGGCGTCCCACGCATACGCACTAGTCTTTCTTGTTCACTGACTTTCAATTGTCGTCATTTTGGTTGCTCTATGTTGTGTTTTCAGTTTGCTGTGCACATTCAAAATGTTTAAGACAATTAGTTCTCCTGCTGACTGTGAGATTTGTGCCGTGATTAAATTTTTGAACACGAGGAATGTTAAACCGGCTGAAATTTATCGTCAAGTGACAGAAGTTTATGGTGAATACGCGATAAGTGATGGAATGGTGAGAAAGTGGGTAAGAATGTTTAATGCAGGTTGAACAAATGTCCACGCCGAGGCTCGGAGTGGTCGGCCTTCTGTTGTCACCGATAATTTGGTAAGGAAAGTTGATGAAGCAATTCATGAGAACAGATGCTTCACAATGACAACTCTTTCATTTGTTTTTTTTTTTTTTTTTTTTTTTTTCATTCAGAGGCATTTCCACAAATTTCACATACTATTTTGTTTGAAATTGTGTCTGACTGCTTGAATTATTGCAAACTGTGTTCCCGATGGGTTCCAAAAATGCTCACTGATGTTCACAAAACAAAGCAACTTGGTAGTGCCCTGACATTTCTCACGTGGTACAGTGATCAGGAAGAAAACTTTTTAAACCAAATTGTGACAGGTGATGAAACTTGGGTGTGTCATTTCACACCAGAATCGAAACAACAATCGATGGAGTGGAGACGCACTCATTCTCCGAAAAAACAAAAGTTCAAAGTGACAATGTCATCACAAAAAATCATGTGCACTGTCTTCTGGGGTAGGAAAGGCATTTTGCTTACTGAATTTCTTCCCAGAGGTGAAACCATTAATGCGGCACGATATTGTGAGACTTTAACAAAACTAAGGCGTGCCATTCAAAACAAACGAAGAGGAATGCTCAGTAAAGGAATTGTGTTGCTCCATGGCAATGCTCGGCCCCATACTGCTGGTGTCACTCGATCGTTAATTCGACAGTTTCATTGGGAGCAGTTCGAGGCGTCGTCCGGCTATCACTTGTTCCTGCACATGAAGCGCGAGCTTGGTGGCAAGCGCTTTGGATCTGATGATGACACAAAAAATGCTGTGGAGTCATAGTTATCGAAACAGGTGGGAAGTTTCTTTGACGATGGTATACAAAAACTGGTCACCCGCTATGACAAGTGTTTGATCGTTGGCGGAAACTATGTTGAAAAATAGTTTAAGACATGTATTTTCATGTAAAAATAAAATTGAATTCGAAAAAATTGTTTTACTATTTTTTTTTTTTTTTTTTTTTTCCAAAACGGTACTTAGTTTCCGAATACGCCTCATAGTAGTTTTAGTTCTGTGAAACAATATGGCCAAACGGCAGAATACAGTCTGTCTGAAGCAACTCAAACCCCATCTCAAATAGTGTTTTTCTACTGTACTTTGCATATCACATGAAACTGAAGTATTATTTTGCCAGGAAATGGAAACAGAGAAGACGGAAAAGATATATAGCTGAACAAAACTGGTTAGTTTAAAATAAAATTTTATTAAGGGAAAAGCAATCCTATTTATACCAAAAGTTGGTGCATTTGCCCGACAACTCTTTTTGGAGGAATTATAGTAATGAAAATTTTAATATTGAATAATGAAATAATAACTATAATAATGAAATCCTAAAACTCAAATTGGCTTTATTCAGGCTGCTCAGAGAGAATCTGATGCTTTGGAATTGAGCCGAGGTTATTTAATTTTACCTCTTCCCCATCATCCTTTGGACTGTATGAATTTGAGTGTAAATCTTGATCTTATACAAAGGCTTGTTAAAAACGAAATGAGCAATTCGCAATTAAAATCCATTGCAATGGAAACTACTGGGATTCGCTATCCTCAAAATGAGTTGTTGCATGTCTATACTGACAGCTCTATGTTGGAAAGAGCGTGCACGGTGCTGGAGTAGGTATCCATAGCGAACATTTTAGTTTCTACTTACTAATGGATTCTCTTATTACTGTCTTTAAGGAGGAAATTGAAATCATTGCTGTGGCTATTCAACAACTGTTCAATCCATAGCCACTCTTTTGTAAAGGCAGTTATATTGCCAGATTCCAAAAGTGCGCTTTAAGCCCTTCTGAATAATAATAAAAAAAAGCTGATACATTGGCTAAGAGAGAAACTTTTATAATGCAAACATGTTAATTGAGCACTTTGTTTTCATGCGACTAAATTGTTTCTTTATCTGACTCTTAAGAACATTCTTAAGCAGGATATGATTCAATGTATAAGAGATGAGGATTCTGATGATGAAGATTCAATGTATAAGAGATGAGGATTCTGGAGAAAAAGAACTTTTATTCCCAGTTTGAATATTTCATTTCAGGAAGAGACGACTTTCATTCCTAGTTTTCAAGAAAGACAGCAGTACCTGTGTTTAAACGTCTGACTAGACGTGACTGCGAGACCACCTGTACGGAATTGGAGTGGTGGATTCCACAGACTTTGTTTTGTGTGACTGCAATAAGCCTATGATATTTGAACATTTAAATAATTGTTAAAATACTGGAGAGCCCATGAACTAATGGCTTAAATGCTTTTGTTTGGCATTTGTAAAATAAAATAAATAAAACTAAAATAACATTTCATACATGTTTTAATCTGCTAGAGAGGGGCAAAGGGGTGATCTGTCTGTGGGTACAGCATCTAGGGGAAGCCAAACTGATGTTACAAAATTTTAGAATTAAATATTTTCCATTCTTAGCAAACATGACTGGGCGTGAAATGTTCAGCTGTCTCCGGGTGCTGAAAACCCTAGCTACAACTCTGGTTTTAATTTGCTTATATCCTTTGAAAGAATGGTGTGACAGAAAAGTTATATGAGGATTATAGAAGATCTTCAAAAAGAAGCTTTTTTAAATCTTTTAAAGTGTACATATTAAAAAAAAAAAAAATAAAGGTTTTGTGCAAAATAATATGACTATAGAAACGTATGGAAAAAATAATCAAATAGTATATGTGACATCTAAATATTAAAATGTCAATCTGTTGCTTTTATTTATATCTTGAAGTATACTGTAGGTGTGTTTACTCTAAAATAATCTATAAATTCCATATGCCATTTAGGCCTGCACAAACCCTTTTGGTTGAGGGCGAAGCTAAGGATTTAGAAAAAGGGGGGGGGAAGAATACAAATAGGCCAGTATTTTTTATGTGGATTGTTATTATAAGGGAAAACGAATTTTAACAACTAACAATTTAATAAAATGGAGAGTTTTTATATCAATATTTACCCTCTTTTCAGTTTTAGATATTAATTTTTCATTGGAGATTCTTAAAACTGTTTTAACCATCAGCAATGCCTAATTGTAAAATGCTTTTATTGTGCTTTTTTGTGATATTTCTGTCATATTTGTTAACATGCATAAGTTAATCAAGAATAATCAATGCTCTTTCAGCAAAATCTTTAATTTTGTCAAATTTGTTTAATTTAAAAGTATTTTAAAGTACAAATTTCTTTATAGCTCAGCAATTATTTCAAATCATTATTATTCTGCTGTTCTAGATACTAAAGTTAAGCACATTTGGTACACTATTTGTTTATATTGAAAATGTAACATGGATTGTTGTCAGACTTAATTTGAAGTTTTGAAAATCACCAAATCTTTGTGAAAAGCCATTAATAAATACTTTGATAGTTTCAGTATATTTTGAAATAAAATTTTTTTGCTATCTTTAAAACTTTATAATTGGAAAGTGGTTTATCTTGTTTGTCAATAAATCTGTTTGGAATAACTAGTTTTAAACTTGAATCCATTCAAACTTTGTATCTTATTATGGACACGTTGAATTTTACCTTACAGAGTTTGCCTTAATATTTGAAGTAAAAGCAAAATCCCAAAACCAGTCATTGTCAGTTAATTCAAGAAATTCCACAATTTATTTTATTTTAAAAAATAAAATGGTATCATTTTTTAAATCCCATACTCACTGGAGAACTTTTTCTAAGCTAATACGGGAACTGAGCCATTGGATTATTTAATACTTTTGTACCTGGATTCAGTATCTCAAAGAAAACTATATAGATATTTATTTGTTTCAAACTCTTTAATCATATTAAATTTACAAGCTTAATATAAAATATATGTTCAACTTTAAGCACATTTTTACATAATGCCTGTTCATATATAACACAGTGAATAGCAATTAAATTTTGATTGAGATAATTTTCACAAATTTTATCCTGATTCTTTTAATGTGGCAACATTTTTCCTTGTTGAACCTGGAGTTCTGTGAGTTATCGCATTTACCATTTTGTTCCATGTTAGATTATATCTTCTGAGGCAATTTTGAACTTTTTCAAATATATCAGCACCTGTTATAGTTCAAGTTAATAACAGGTTAACATAAAGTTAAACCCTTTAAAAATTTCATTAAAAGGACCTTTGCAATAATTTTAAATTTAGGGGCAACTCATGCATAAAAAATAATAGTTGTGCGATGCCTATGTGATCATTACTTTTAATGAGAGCTATTGAGTACCATGCTATGGACTGTAACACTGTTAATAACTGGTCATTTAAATTATATCAATACATTATAACATATTTTTTATCTCTTTCCCGCATGCCTTCATCGTGTAACAGGAAGCTTACTTGACATGTATTCAGGAGGTCTGGAGTTCGAATCCCAGCAAGGGCATTGCACATTTTTCACGTCTCCAGCATCCCCAAACACTAATTGCTCTATAAGTGGTGCTCGAAATAAAAGGTAATAGACTGTGATTTGTCACCACGAGGATTTGCTGACTGTGTCCCTTAATCCCCAGTATCCATTTAAAAAGGGGAGTATATAAGGTATTTTCTCCCTCGTTCCTGCATGCCTTGGTGGTGTAATTAGAAGCATATGCGAAACATATTCAGGAGGTCCGGAGTTCGAATCCCGGTGAGGGCATTGCACATTTTTCACATCTCTATAATGACTCTACAACATTCAGTTTTTACATTGATTTTTCAAGACAAACCTGTGTTCTTAAATTTGTGTTTCAGATCAGCATATAGTTCGACAAGCTTCAGTTATACTTTCTCAATATAATCTTTATTAGAGGGCAGTTTGTTTATTTTTGTAAATATATAAAACAGCAAAACTTGCTTCTACACTAGCTTGTGGCTGTGTAGTTTCTAATGTGAATGCATATTGTTATCTAGGCAAATTTTGAATAGATTCATTAGCTATAGTTAGCTGTTGTGAGGGAAGTTATGTTAGCACCATATTCAGAATCTATTGAACTGTGTCAATACTCATATACTCTCCTGGAAAATTAGGCAAATAGCCGGATTATTTGAACGCTGAATACATGATTTTCCTATTCGGTTTTACATTTTTTTTTTTTAAATGAATGTAAAAATTTAAAAAAATTTTAAAACAATGTAAAAGATATTTTTATTGCAGCTGAGTTTGAGATGTTCGAACTCAAACTCCTGGTTAGCTGTACTAGTGTAACGATCACATGGTGCGAGAAACATGATGGCTTCGGGTATGTAGTTGCTTGCTTGTGTCACCATCTATTAGTACCAATGAGAAGTGAGCAGGGCACGAGTTTCACATGCCCTTGAAGATAGTAATGACTTTGGGACTCGATTCTAAGTATGATTAATGTGAATTGAGTTTTCTACCTCTAGCGCAAAAGAGCTCCCGTGCGCTATGTTCAAGAATTCCTACTCTCAAATTTTCGAGTGTTGAGTTGCTCTCGAGATCGCTACACTAATTTGGAATCAGGGTCATTCTATTGTTATTGGACATTTTCACATCTGTGACATCATTTTTAATCACTTTAGTGCTCACTGCCTTGCTGTGATTTTATGTTCGCTTCAAATTCTACCTTATGTACCTTTAGGCGCCACTTTGTAATGGTAGAAACAAGATTTTTCCTTCCAGTTAGGAATCGTGTTTTCTCTTTTGGAGAATTACTGCCATTTTAGACTGGAAGGTTCATCAGCTAGTATCAGAAGTTAAAATAATTTATTCTTGAACATTCCGAGGGATTAAGCATTAAGGGGTGACAATACAAGCAAGGTCCTCTTAAAGGCGGAGTACTTGTTAATGAAGATGGAACGATGGTTTACGTTCTATGAAATTCTATCTTGATTTCAACAAAACTAGAAGTTACAAAATAGTACACAAGTTGAAAAATTCAATTTTTTTAAAATTTATTTACTTGAAGAGCCATGAAAAGAAAAAGAGAGTAGACTATTTTAAAATATGGTGATTCTTGCTTGAGAGTTGTGCAGAATTGCGCAGTGGGATGTTGTTAACCCAGGCTTGATTTAGAAAGATGGTATCAAAGTTTCTTAAGTATCCTGTAAGAAAGTATTTTTACTCATCATGGATGGTATAACATGCATTTCATAATATAGAATTTCTTCTACAACTTTGAAATATGTAAAAATTCTTAATGTTAAATGTATCTGTCAAAGCAGTTTAAATTCTAAATGTGTTTAGGAACAATTTTTAATGTAAATCTTAATTGTAGCCGAAGCACAATGGAGCCCTAAATACGATACGTTTCGGTGCTACTACTTTTCATGAAACTAAGGAAGCCTCAGTTTCAGCAAAAAATTATTTTGATTTTGTAACATTTTATTTTGTATTATAGGTAAATCTTGGAAATTCTTACTAACTTCTGAACATATACTTTATTTTGAATGGAAAAAGAATCCATAAATGAGAACGTTTAAGGGGAAAATAAAAAAAGCAAGCCCCCTTGAAACCTTATCATTTAAGAATGCGATAAATTGAAGAAATCTTGTAAAGGAACGGGTAAACATCTCATGATCATCCTAGTCGTGTTATCATATCGTCAGTCTCAGTTATCCTTAATTTAGAATAGAACGGTTGAGCGGACTCGGCATTTATGTTTCTAAATGTTCTCCAAGCAGAAACGCCTTAACATAGTGAAATAGTAGTATAAATAACTCGCATATCTAATACTAGAGATTTATCTTAGAAAAAAGCACCTGCAGATCTTACGTACAAAGTAACCAACTTTATGGTCTGAAAATGGTTACTTATACACAATTTTATGTTTACTGTCAACTTACAAACCAACCCTCGGACTCTGTGAGTTGCCTCTTCTTCCAGTATTCGCCTTGACAGCTATAATTCGGGGTCGTGGTCGGGCAATGTTTGGTTCCTCCCTATTTTCATACGTACACTTTTAGTTAAAATTTTCTTTCCATACTGTGAGAGCTTATTGTTGCTTTCTATCTATTTTTATTACAAATTCTTTAGCCCTTTTTAGTCCAAAGGGATTTGAATCCCGAAGGACTATTAGTTTCGTTTCGGCATTTTGCGTCGGACTCATAAATGTCGGTTCACTTTTCAAACTGTTGCCACAAAATGTTAAAGTCCTGCATTATATTTGAAGAAATTAAATAATGAAAAATCTGCATAAATGTATGTATATTTCTCGTATTTTGATAAAACAACGGTACATAGAGTCATCGAATTTTGAATAACGTAATCCTCCAACGAATATGAGCATGTGGAAGACCAAATTTGAAATTTGAAATTTGTTTTATGATCGATTTCCTATTTTTTAAAACTTTGACGAATTTTTGATTAACAAACTCAAGGATTTCAAAGCGAGCAATGGCAACGTTGTGCAGAAAAAACATTTTTTATCTCCAGCGCGTGAGTCTGTATCCGAAATTCTAAAGATGCTCGTTTTAAAACTATTTTGCGATATTGCTGTTGCACTGGATTTTATGGTTTAAGTGCGAGGAACATGATATTTAATAAAGAAAGGTAACACACAAAATGTTAAAAAAACGCCCCTTTGGACGTAATTTAAAATCTGAAACATTTCAGATTTTGTTTTCATTTTTTATTTTATTGGTGTGCTAGGAAAAGAAAGCTTTGTATTTCTACCATATCTTGAAATAGTACTCTATATTTTTAGCAGGAATCCACAAAAACCCGGTTCTTCTTAATTTTGGAATTCTTAACTTCGGAACTTCCTAATTTTTCAGTGAAACTCTAATTTCATCCAGAGCCCTAAGCTTCGAACAGAATAGGATCCAGCATTTTATTTTGTGGGGCTTGTGTTATGCTTCATGTAAAGCAATATTACAATGTATCGGAATTCAGTTGGGAGAAAAACGTAGCCTACTAGGACTGCGGACTATCGCACCTTGCATTTGTTTCTTAAGTTCATCCGGTAAATATTATGATAATTTTCAAAGTATGGATCCAGGATGACCTGCCAAAGCGATGTGCGGGATCACAAAGGGTCCCCACGCACAAAGTATTCGCACGTACGATGCGCGAGTGGTCAGCAGCGCTATGGGCGAAAGTCAAGGCGTCAGTAAGGCGCACATGGCTAGCTTCTTTTGACTCTACAGGACAGCGATCAGTGCCTACAGCAGTGAATCGAACAACGCTTTACACGCATCTGTGGTGTAAGTTTAATATTTCCGACAAATAAAGCTTATGCTTACAGCATCATGATGCTCGTATTCGTGTGTGAAGGTGCCAATGAAATTGAGGGTGTAAACTAGCATCCTTAATCGTCATACCGACTCAGTACAGGCTTAGATTGATGCTAGGAGGTGCACCATTGGATAAACATTAATTCCTTACAGAGCACGTATTTGGTATTTTATCCAGTCGCCGTTACATGTATAGGGTTGTGATTCCTGTGGCTGTGGTCTTTGTTGCCACACCTTTCAACAGAGCAGCACGAAACCGCATGATGCATATGCTGTCACAAGGTTTCTAAGATATCGTATTTTACTGATCTTGCTCTGGCTGACGTTTCCTCAATACATAGGGTGTTTAACTGCTGGTTTGGCTGTTGCCGAGAGGCTAGCATGAAAACATTTGCCAATCATTGCAAAGGAAACTGGCATGGAATTGAAGTCACTTGGACTGCAATATTCCAAAATGCTATCCAGAGTCTGTTCTACTTTATCCTAGCTGTACAGCGGATGTATATAATTAGGATATTTATTTCTGTATGTTCTGTTCCTCAAAATTATTTGAAATTTGATTTCCCATCGTATTGTGTTTCTAAACTAAACATGATTTTGCAACTGTTTTTCTTCATTGTGTAGCAATTTTAATAGCCAGCAGTGTAGTACGTAGGCGTGTTTCCATTTTGAAAATAATACATTAATATAACTTTATATTTGTAAGATTCAGAAGAAATGGTTTGTTTTTAGCCTAGGCTCTATCTTTTCTGATCAGGCATTAAGGCAGTATGCCGTTATTTAAAATTTGTGTTACTATAATTTCATGCATTAAATACTGGTGTGCTAAAGTTGGACTTCAGTCAGTTTTGAGTTCCTATAAAATGGCATTACTATCCAGCGCGAAATCTTCCCGGGAACCGGTTTATCATATTTCAATGTTGGCAGCTATGTTGTCTTCAGGAACCCCAGAACGAATATACGGATAAGTTAGAATCAACACTCCAACAGGTGGACGGCCATGTACGATAACAGTCTCCAACAGCCATGTACGGTATGGATGGAGATACTGAGTGTAATGATACTGAAATTCTGTCTAACTAACTGGAGTATGTTTATGTATCTGGCATCGTAGAAAACAGAAATCTGCGAAGATGGAGGTACATCAAAAAGCTCTTGCTTTCGAGGCTTTTTGATGTACCTCCATGCTCGAAAGCAAGAATAGCTGTGAGAGTAGCTTCAGCTTCTTCCTGTTTCATAGGATACTTTTGTTATGGATCCGAAAATAGTAAAAACAGCCCAAATGAAGATGCAGGTCGCCGTTTAATCGCACTTAAAAAGGATATGTTGATTAAATTCAAAACCATTCTACTAGCAACTCGAAGTGGAATCGATATTGATCGAGTTTTATCGCCAGATTATGCATCTGAACAGTGTTGCGACTCAGCGGTTTTAGCGATTTCACTGTTTTATTTGTGTAACATGATCTAGGTAATAACAGAACATCCGGATGAAGGACTTGTAACAGCCAAGCTACTTCTTACCATCTGTGGCCATTAATAATGCAAAAATTTCCAGACCACAGTAAAACGGGTTGCAAACTGAAAACTGCATTTCCGAAGATAATTCTGCCATTTATCATAAGTCAACGGAAATCGTTGACACCAGTTGCAAGCATTACAGGCCGATTTGATCGAAGTAGGATGTACGGTGTACTCAGTAGTCATAATGGGTGAGTTATATTTCCAAGCCCCGATAAGTTGCGCTATAGATATGTAAAATTGAACTAGCTGTCCAACTAGTCTATATTTAAGATACAATAACAAGCCGAACAAATATTAATTTAGAAGTCAAACAGCAAAAATCAGCGTCAAATTTTCACAGGACTAGTTTCGATGGTGTTACGGAACCATCATCCTCCGCTGCAAAAGCGCAAATGAACGAGATAAGATATAATGATCTCGTTCATAGGCATAGATATAATCTTATCTCGTTCATTTGCGCTTTTTGCAGCGGAGGATGATGCTTCGAAAAAAACCATCGAAACTAGTCCTAAATATAACGCTGTTTTTTGTTGTTTGACTTCTAACTAATAGTCTATATTTATTGTCGAATGCCACAAGGCATCGATACTTGAGAGTTTTTCATGGGAACCGAAACACTCTTGGAATCCTTTCTATTATCCTTATGGTATCACAATACTTCACTGCATTTTTGCGAATATTATGTCCCCCCCCCCACAGTATACCCACAACATTGTAAGGATGTAGGATAAAGCCGAAGAGGCTGAGTATAATGATATAGAAATTCTGTCTAGCTAACTGGAGCATGTTTATGTATCTGTCATCTTATATTGTTTCTCAGTCTATTGTACGTCAGTGTCTATTTTGCGCCGGCTAGTCAGTTATATCTGATTCTGCGAGTATGATACAGGACATAATTTTTTCACCTTTTAACTCCTCTAACCGAAATAATTATCTCAGTGCTGTTGAGTCGCAATAATTTTCTTTCTTTCTCATATGCTTCATATATACGTATTTTCATCATAGATAATTTTTGCTCTATATGTCTTATTTTTTTAGAAGAGTATATATGTGTGCCTAAAATGTTAAAAAATAATTTGCCGCTTTAAATGAATTTAAAAATTTAAATTGAAAAAAATGAATAACAGTAATGGAACAAATTTACGACCCCAAACTAAACGAATAATAATAATAAAAAAAAAAAAAAAATTGGTGTTTGATTGGCGTGACTGTAATTATTTGAATTATAAGACGATAAAAAGCACTGTTATATTGCTTATCACTTATACTGGAGAAATTTATTAGACTAATAACGTTTTAAGAGGTTTCTTTCACCCTTCCCCACGTTAAAGTGAAATTCAAGTATAATGTGATGTGTTTATATTTTGTTTTACTTACATCTGTGTGCAGTAGTAGCTGTAACCGTCTGTTTAACTGCAGGTTGGTAGAGTCGCTGGAAATTGCAGTAATTCAGGTAGATTTTATTTTTTTATACCTAATTTAGATGTTATTATTATCTTATTCATATTTTAGCCTCATTTTCGAATAGAAATGTGTTTATGTATTTTTCATAAGAAATTAATAGTGATAAAAGGATGCATGTCCTGCGATTACCCGGTGTGCCTGGTTCTGAAAGTTAGGAATTATGCATTCAAAGTATGAATCGTTTTGGTCTACTTTATTTTAAAGGCATGCTATTATGTGCAGTTCGATCTTTCGCGTATTGTTTTATGCTGCCCAAAATTAGTCAGAAATCCGAAAAATCAGTTTGAATAACAGTTTTTGATGTTACACGCATTTTAGACAATAGTAGATTAAAAAGATTCACCAAGTCTAAATTACTTTAAATTCGCTTTTGCTCTTTACTGCTGTATGTTAATTCGTTGATATTGTACCTCGTAATTCATTTATACGTGACTGTGCTAGTGATGATGAAGAGGAGGCAGTTCTACAAGAGTATTTTATGATTTTTTTAGTAATGAACGAAATTGATACTTGAGAAATGACTGGAATATTGTAATAAAGAAATAAAAATTTACTATGATTTCATAAGGCTTTTACATACGAAAATTGATGCCTGTTTCTGCAAACACTAAGAGACGTGAACTTTTTAAATGTATAAGTTTAAATTTTTTATTAAAATGTCTTATGGCAAAAATTTCTGGTAACCTTGTTTACTGTAGTTTTTAAATATTTATAGAGAAATTAAAGTGTTTATATGGAGAAATTGATAAAATGTCGTGAGATTGCAAATTTAGATTTTGAGTCATTTGACATGATCACAAAAAATAAAAGCAGTAGTAAATTTGTGTTTGCTGTTATTAGATTGGCAGAGTTAACAGTAAACAGTACTTACATCATTGTTCATTTTTAATTTCAGCTGCGTACGCATTTTTACTTTATATACATCTTCAGCAATATTATATATCTTACATAAAGATATTGACATTTATGCAAATTGTAGGTTTTCTTGCATTGGTACCAAATATGTTAAGAAGATAATTGTGTTGGTATATGCTTCAGCAGTATGCTTTCTTTAAAACTTCAATTTAAAATTTGTTGAAATATCAAATCATCTATTGATATAGTTAAGTTATAGTTAAATTGATATAGTTAGCTTTGAAAATTATAATCCCCTCCAGTAAATGATATTATCAACTTGGATCAATGCAATTCGTTTTATTTGCTCATTTCTGTATTTGTTTTGTTTTATTTCTTATTTGCATTTTACGACTATTTTATATACAGTCAAAAGTCGTTAATGCGGACACCCATAATCTGGAATGATCTATAATCCGGACCTCAAAGCTACAAACTTTCTGCGCATGCGTCAACGCATGATACGTTCACGCGTGTGCGCATGCGCATAATATGTTTACGCATGCGTGTTTAATGTATAACGGACAGTATAAGCTAAGCTAAAATTATCTAATTATCTATTTCAGTTAATGTTGCAGATTGTGTTCTTCCTTAATCTTCAAATTGGATCCGGCTTATTATTTTTTGCAGACTGTTAGAGCAATTTTATAAAAGTAAGCGTGAACTTTCGATTATGTCAAAAAGAATTTCTGATTCTGGAGCTGCCAAAGGATCTACAAAGCGAAAGCATGCTTCGATGTCCATCAAACAAAAAGTGGAATTGCTGCAAAAAATGGATAAAGGTATATCCTTTGTTTCTCTAACTATTCCAAAGTCTGTTTATCAATTTCACGCTGCTCTGCCGGGGGGGGGGGACGTTGCGGCGCGCAATGAACTGGAAGTTGATCTGTCAGCACTATCCTTATCTTCAGGGCTGATGTTTTTATTTTATTCAGCTTATAATTCCTTACTCAATGTAGTATTTCATCTCGATGTATTCTGTCTTTGATATGATTTAAATCTAATTCCTCGTCATTATAAATATCACGACGTCAAATAGTTTTCTGGTTGCAATTTTCTAATTTCGACTATGTGTAATGTATGCTTTACGCATGCGTGCGTTGAAAGAAATGTTTAATAAAGTAAGCAAATAAATATAAAGCTTTTTTTTTTTTTTTTTTTGTAAATTTTGATACCCTTTAGATCATAATTGCTCTTTATTTCGTAAATTATGGTTTCATATTTTTAATTTTATAATTTCTGCATGCCATCTTACCAGATTTAAACTGATTATCGATAATCCGGAATCGCCAAAGTCCCGACAAGTCCGGATTAAAGACTTTTGACTGTACTGTAATAATCAGCTTGCTGTAAAGGCACACACATTATTTAAATTAAAAATGAAAAACTTATTTGTTTTCATATGATTTTTTAAATACAGTCAAAAGTCATTAATCCGGGCTCGTTGGGACTTCGGCGATTCTGGATTATAGATCATCAGTTTAAATCTGGTAAGATGGCATGCAGAAATTAAAAATATGAAACCGTAATTTATGAAATAAAGAGCAATTATGATCTAAAGGGTATCAAAATTTACAAAAAAAAAAAAGCTTAATATTTATTTTTTTACTTTATTAAACATTTCTTTCAACGCGCACATGCCTAAAGCATACATTACGCACAGTCGAAATTAGAAAATTGCAACCAGAAAACTATTTGGTGTGTACTCGTGATATTTATAATGACGAGGAATTTGATTTAAATCATATCAAAGACGGAATACATGGAGATTAAATACTACATTTAGTAAGGAATTATAAGCTGAATAAAATAAAAACATCTGCCCTGAAGATACGGATAGTGCTGACAGATCAACTTCCAGTTCATTGCGCGCCGGGACGTCCCCCGCCCCTGCAGAGCAGCATGAAATTGATAAACAGACTTCGGAATGGTTAGAGAAACAAAGGATATGCCTTTATCCATTTTTTGCAGCAATTCCACTTTTTGTTTGATGGACATTGAAACGTACTTTCGCTTTGTAGATCCTTTACATATTAGTAAATATATATCGGAAATTCTATTTGACATAATCGAAAGTTCAAGCGTACTTTTATAAAATTGCTCTAACAGTCTGCAAAAAATAATAAGCTGGATCCAATTCGAAGATTAAGGAACAACACAATCATCAACATTAACTGAAATAGATAATTAGATAATTTTAGCTTATACCGTCCGTTATACATTAAACGCGCACGCAAAAACGTATTCTGCGCTTGCGCACATGCATATGCGCAGTCGTAAAGGTATTGCGCGCATGCGCAGAAAGATTTCAGCTTTGAGGTCCGAATAAACGACTTTTGACTGTATAATGTATTTTATGTGAATTTTTCATAACTAATAAACAGATTATATATTTTTATAGTGATATTCAAATTTCATGCAATCAAGAATCTTCTTCAAATATGGATTCTACTACTCCAGTACAATCTGTGAGTTCTTTTTTCCTGTTTTACTGATGTTTTTGAGCTCGTTTATGTTTTTTATATGAACATTTAAGAAATATGCATTAAAACTCAATTGTCTCAATTTATACATTAAAAAAAATTGTTAAAAATTTTCTGTTATTTTATCTTTGGTGTGGAAGAGTAATTTATGATTTTTCTCAAGCTGTCGGTTTTATAATTGACTGAAATCCTACTTTTTCTAACTTGGTGAATAGGAGCAAGTGCCTTTACAAGATTTTGTTTTTAATAAGTAGCATGTTTAAATTGTGATGCCGCTCAAGTGGGATAATTGGCAATCTTATTATTCCAACCGGGAAATTATTATTTACTGAGATTTTACTGTTAACACTTATACCAACTGGGGTATTATTATTAACACTTATCCCTTAGTAATTCTGACTGCTGCTGTGCTGAAGGGCATGGAGTAAAAGAAGATATTGCGGGCCAGTTTGATGCGTTTTTGAAAAATCTCCAATTCACCAAATGGGTTACTTTGCGAATTTGAATGAATACTGCAAACATACAAAGAATTCATATCTAAAACAGAAGTTCAAGAAAAACAACAAAAAAGTATTGAAAGTTAATAACTATATATTTTTATGAGATCAACAATATTAAGTCTTTTCATAAAACTATATATCATTTTTAAGACAGTAGCAAAAGGGTGTGAAATATTTTATAAAAAAAATTAAGAAACTGTAATAAGCAATAAATAAGGGGAAAAAATTTATTCATATATGAGCAAAAACTTTTAAAAAAATGCTTTAAGCGAAATGAAGATAAATTCAAAATTTCGATTAACTGAAACATCAGCCATAGTATAATAAAAAACAAAATAGTGGTAAAACAATTTTAACTATGAAATTAATATTTTTACAATAAATTTTTATTTTTAATAAACAGTAAAAAACCACATTTGTTTATGTCTATACTAAATATAATACAGTCAAAAGTCTTTAATCCGGACTCGTCGGGACTTCGGCGATTCCGGATTATAGATCATCAGTTTAAATCTGGTAAGATGGCATGCAGAAATTATAAAATTAAAAATATGAAACCATAATTTATAAAATAATGAGCAATTATGATCTAAAGGGTATTAAAATTTACAAAAAAAGAAGCTTAATATTTATTTGTTTACTTTATTAAACATTTCTTTCAACGCGCGCATGTGTAAAGCATACCTTACGCATAGCCGAAATTAGAAAATTGCAGCCAGAAAACTATTTGATTTGTATTCGTGGTATTTATAATGACGAGGAATTTGATTTAAATCATATCAAAGACGGAGTATATCGAGATTAAATACTACGTTTAGTAAGGAGTTATAAGCCGAATAAAATAAAAACATCTGCCCTGAAGATAACGATAGTGCTGACAGATCAACTTCCAGTTCATTGCCGCCACGACGTCCCCCCCCCCCCGCGCAGAAGAGCGTAAAATTGATAAGCAGATTTCGGAACGGTTAGATAAAGAAAGGATATGGCTTTATCCATTTTTTGTAGCAATTCGTTTTTTGTTTGATGGACATCAAAACATACTTTCGTTTTCTAGATCCTTTGGGAGCTTCAACATCGGAAATTCTATTTGACATAATCGAAAGTTTAAGCGTACTTTTATAAAATTGCTCTTACAGTCTGCAAAAAATAATAAGCCGGATCCAATTCGAAGATTAAGGAACAACGCAATCATCAACATTAACTGAAATAGATAATTAGATAATTTTAGCTTATACCATCCGTCATACATTAAACGCGCACGCGAAAACGTATTCTGCGTCTGCGCAAACGCAGATGCGCAGTCGTAAATGTCTTGCGCGCACGCTTAAAACGCCTATGCGCATGCGTCAACGCGTCGCATGCGCAGAAAGATTTTAGCTTTGAGGTCCGGATTATAGATCATTCCGGATTATGGGTGTCCGAATTAACGACTTTTGACTGTAATACAATGAAGATAAAATTTAAATGGCGCGCTCACTTCAACCATGCACTGAATCACATATAATGTACTTGCATCTAATGAAAATTACTTTTATTGTGATTTATATTTAAATCAAAATCTGTATTAATCAGTTCCCATAATTCAATTCAACTGTATTAATCAATCATCCATAATAAACTGATTCATGCATTTCTAACTCTACAGATATGTTAGGTAAAGGATCAGACTGACAGGTATTCCTCGGAAAACCAAGAGCCCTTTCTCACACTCTTTTTGACATTGTGCTTGGAAGGACTGGATACACACCTCCAATCACACAAATCTGTCGTATCTTAACTTTCAACTAATTTCATGTTATTTTTACACTTGGGGGCATTCGTACACATTCGGAATCAAACTATTAATTCATGCACCATTCTATCGCACATTTTCCACCCTTATTGTATTGTGTAACCAAATTAAATAACCAAAATCTACATACTAATTCAGAAGTCAAATAACAAAAATCAGCGTTATATTTTCAAAATTTCACTGGACTGCTTTCGATGGCTTTACCGAACTACCATCATCAGCTGCAAAAGCGCAAAATTCGCTTATTTTACATCAGCCAAGGTTGGAAATATAATGTTTATAGCTTGGCTTTCGCCACTGCATAGAAAAAAATCTTTTAATTATGCGAATTTACAATTACCAATACAGTCAAAAGTCGTTAATTCGGACACCCATAATCCGGAATGATCTATAATCCGGACCTCAAAGCTAAAATCTTTCTGCGCATGCGCCGCGTTGACGCATGCTCATAGGCGTTTTACGCGTCCGCGCAAGACATTTACGACTGCGCATATGTGTCTGCGCAAGTGCAGAATACGTTTTTGCGTCGGACGGCATAAGCTAAAATTATCTAATTATCTATTTCAGTTAATGTTGATGATTGCGTTGTTCCTTAATCTTCGAATTGCATCCGGCTTATTATTTTTTGCAGACTGTAAGAGCAATTTTATAAAAGTACGCTTGAACTTTCGATTATGTCAAATAGAATTTCCGATGCTGGAGCTCCCAAAGGATCTAGAAAACGAAAGTATGATTCGATGTCCATCAAACAAAAAACGAATTGCTACAAAAAATGGCTAAAGGTATATCCTTTGTTTATCTAACCGTTCCGAAATCTGTTTATCAATTTCACGCTGGTCTGCGTGATGGGGGGGGGATGTCGCGGCGCGCAATGAACTGGAAGTTGATCTGTCACCACTATCGTTATCTTCAGGGCAGATGTTTTTATTTTATTCGGCTTATAATTCCTTATTAAATGTAGTATTTAATCTCGATATACTCCGTCTTTGATATGATTTAAATCAAATTCCTCGTCATTATAAATTTCACGAATACAAATCAAATAGTTTTCTGGTTGCAATTTTCTAATTTCGGCTATGCGTAAGGTACGCATGCGCGCGTTGAAAGAAATGTTTAATAAAGTAAACAAATAAATATTAAGCTTCTTTTTTTGTAAATTTTGATACCCTTTAGATCATAATTGCTCATTATTTTATAAATTACGGTTTCATATTTTTAATTTTATAATTTCTGCATGCCATCTTGCCAGATTTAGACTGATGATCTATAATCCGGAAAAATCGATAATCCGGAATCGCCGAAGTCCCGACGAGTCCGGATAAAGACTTTTGACTGTATTTAATGTTTACTGTAGCTTATTTTATGACTTAGTGTATATATTTTGCTCTTAATATTATCATTATTGAATGACTCAAAAATTTTATTTGATAAATCCTTATAAAGTTTAATATGTTTAGAAATATAAGTGAAAACTTTTATAATATTTTTGAAAATTACTTTGTTTTCCAGTGCTTTCAGTAAAGAACTGCTTGTAAAAATCAATATTTTGTGTATGAATACAGAACAGTTATTCTTTTTTATTTCAGGTGCCTTACTCTTTATCTGATATTCAGTTACCAGAAAGTCCTGGAAGTATTTCTAAATCTGTGTCTCAAATATCATCTGATGTTTCAAGTGCATCCCATGTAACCTCAGAAAAGAATGACATTGAATCAACAGAGAAGAATTCGGAAACTCAGTTGCATTCAAATGGTATTACCTCACCCGGTATAGTTGTTTCCAGTAGTAATAAGAATGCATCTAAGAGACGGAACTCTAATTCCGATTCTGAAGATCCTACCGGTGAATCATGCGATACACCAAATTCTGTAAATTCAGTTAACTGTAGTGATGAAAAACAAAAGATTGGAAATTCTCAAAAGAACAGTTTGAGTGATACATCTCAGGCACTAGAACATAAAACTAAAAAAGATAATGCTGTACGTGAAGAGGAAAAGATAATTCCAAAAGCAGATGTAGAGCCTACAAAAGAGCAATCAAGAGAGTCATCAAAAGAAAAAGAGAGTGCAAGAAGATCTAGGTCTTCTTCAGAAGACAGTGATAATGGGCGAAGTCCTGATTCTGGTAAAGCACATGCTCAAAAGGTAAAATCTGTTAGTGATGGTTCAGACGATGAAATTAAGAAAAGCAAACGAAACAAGAGTAGTTCCAGTGATAGTTCACAGAACAGTGAAAGTAGCCAAGATCGCAATTTCAATAAAAGTAAATCAGTTGGTCACAGAGATTCTAGTGTTAATTCTAATTCTAGTTCTGTGCCTGATACAGAAAAAACTAAGAATAATTCTACGAATAATGCTGAACATATGTTGAAGTATGCAAATGCTGCATCATCCAAGCAGAAGCTTAAAATAAAGCGTGACAATATTTTAATTTCAAAAACTAAGGCAGTACCTAAGGAGACTTCTAAAGAAAGTGGAGCTCTAAAAGATACTCAAAGGTATTAAAGATTTCTTTGTTATATTTTTTATATAAACTTAAAAAATTCGTACATTATTTCTCAATTGGCAGTACAGCAATTTTAGTAACTGCTCGCTTAGTAGTGGCTATTTTTAAACAAAAAAAATTGAAATGGCTATAAAACTTAGAATGTAAATCTTTTTAAATAATGTTTGAAATGAACTGCCCAGATGGGAAAATAGTTAGTGATTCTGCTATACCGAAGGGCTCGGATTTCAATCTCGAAGAAGGCATGGATGTAAATTGTCTGTTTCTTCATCGGAGGCAACGATGGCTGCCTATTAACCCATTTTGTGTGGTCTATCTAACATACGCAACTATGTTGCTTAGCAGTAATATGAATAATAGTAATAACGATTTAATATAAAAACTTCATAAATGCAGTGTTGTCAACTAATGTGTTGAGGGATATGTAGATGTCTTAGCACATAAGAGATATTTATACAAGTTGATTGCAAATAAGTTGACTAAGTTAAAAATCTGTTCTAATAAAAATATACCAATCCATACATTATATGAAAAATTTTTTTCCTTTGTGTCACTTAAAAGTGGTGATTGTAAACGGGTACTAATACCTGCCCCGCTTTTAAATGGCAATCTGTGAAACGGGTACAAATACCCGCTCTCGCTCATAATGTGTTAAGTGCCTTCATAATAAAATGACCACCGCTTCTGGTCTTAGTAGTGGCTAGTGCCTGCCATTTAAAAAAAAAGTTTGAAATGAAATAAAACAGAAAAACAATCCTTGTAGTTAAAGAAAGTAAATAATTAAACTTAACATTTTGTGTTTAAATTTATAACATAAATGAAACTCAGAAATTCATTTATAATGTTTGTAACTTCGATCATTTATAATTTTTTAAAAATTATTTTCAATTATTTCCTTTTTAGTTCAAATGTTCCTGCATCACCATCATCTAATTCTTCAGTTAAAGATGATGTGCCAAAAGTAAGTAATTTTAATTAATAGAATACTTTTCGATAATAAAGCTTTGTCTTCCTTATTTAATTGCAGAAGGGGAAGATGATTTGTAATTAGACATGGCAGCTTACTTTCTTCGCATTGAAATTTAAAAGCAATATTTTATTCATTTCTAGGTTGCCGATGATATACTAAAAGCAACTTATTCTTCTAGGAAAGTCTGCTTATCAGGTAAGCGAATTAAATGTAGTTTCTTGCAGAAAATAAAAGATCATTTAAAATTTGTTTCACCATTCTGTTAAAATGCTGTATTCATTCTGGAAAATACTGCCCTCTTCCCCGCCCCCAGATTTCCTCTGTGTTTGTCATTTTAAAAGATAAAAACTAAAATTATATGATGTATGTGGTTTTTATGGTACATTCTGATTATCCACACCCCTACTAAAAAGGTTATAAACTTTATCTGATACTTAGCCTTAGAGAGCATTTACACATTCATTAGCGAATCCAAGAGAAAATTTGTTGAAAATATAAAGATTTGTCCTGAGAAAACATAACATTATTATTTCAGTATTGTCAAATGTAACAACTATCTTGAGTTAAGTAAGTTCACTTAAAATTAAACTGTGGTGTCACATGGGTTTCGTGGATGAATTCTCACCATTAAAATTTCTAACTTTTAAAACAGACAGACATAGTTTGTTCTATCTTATCACTTGTGAGGGGTTAATAAAATCATTCGCCAGTCGCCTGAATCTGGCTAAAACGTAAGCTTCCTTCAAACTGTTATAAATTCAAACAATTTAACTTATCCTAAGAGGCTATGAGATTGTGAGTGAGATGGAATCTTCTAACCTACCAAATTAACACTATTTTTGTGCTAATGTATTGAGTTTGAGACCTGTATTATGTGTCCTAACAGAAACTTTCCATGGCAGTGCAGTGTTGGCAGGATTACTGAAAACCTCATGTACAACTATGCATGATTCTTCTGACTTCTAAGTAAAACTGCATATTGCTCAAATTTTTCTGACATGAAGGAACATCATGGTAAACTGAGGCAAATAGAAAAGATGTAAATTAAGTAATATTTGCTTAATAAAACTTGAATGCCGCAGCATTTGGGTTTACATCTGTTTCAAGAATGCATCTAGTGCTGTGTATTTTTTTACATTCTTTTTCTGTATGAAATGTGTATTTTAAAGTTTTTAATTGTATTTCTCCCCATGTATGGAGTGATCTGTTTTCACTTAACATCAGTAAATTGCAAACTGTGTTTCTTTTTATGTGCACACAACCTCAGCTCCTAAGTCTTGAAATGAAAAGGAGGCATGGGCAAAAATAGCGTTAAACGGCTTTAAGTGAGCCATATTATGTGCATAGAAAGTTAAGCCCAAGATTTCAATGAACACTGCAGTATGCAGTTCACTGCTATGTTAAAATGCTGAAATTCCCATAGAAGGGTTCATAATCTACATTCATGTCTGCAAAAGTGTCCGTCAATCATGGGTTACCATATAAATTTTTTGGTGTCATCAGGTGGCCACATGAATGTTTTAGCAACATGGCACAGTGCCTCATTAATACATAATGTTCCTGCCGAAGATAGCTCAAACTTATTTAGTGAAACTTAAATTCAGTAAGTGGACTGTAATATTAACAATAACAAATTTATTGTAACAAAAACAACATTATTGAATACTAGCACATGCGTGTGCTTATAGTTACCTATGTAACCTAGCTAAAAGCGAGCAACCATATGCTCTTACATCAAGTCAAAAATCATACATACTAATTAGGCAAAAACGAAATAACTTTAGGGTTACACTAAAGCCAAACTCTGCTTGGCATAAAACTATGCTGCCAAGTAATACTCTTTCAGACACTGAACATCCCACCCGGTGTTGAAATATTAATTTCAATACAATAAGTAAAATTCAAGAAAGTAATAAATGTTCATACAATACAAAATGATATAATGTAAATTAATGCACAAATTATAATACGTGTAATTACAATGTCAAAAGCACAAATATGATAGATTTCAATTCAAACCTTCAAATAAACATAAAAAATTCGTACATTATTTCTCAATTGGCAGTACAGCAATTTTAGTAACTGCTCGTTTATAAATACCATTTTTGGTTTTGACGGAGACAACTCGCACAAGGTTTTCCTTCCCATAAAACACATTCACAAGTCTCCCTAACAACCATTTGCAGGTAGGAAGATTTTCTTCCTTGATCACTACCATATCCCCTATTTTAATATTTTGTTTAGCAATCATCCATTTATTTCTTTGAATCAAAGTGCTCAAGTAATTATTAGTCCAGTTCTTCCATATATTTTGTACCATTTTTGTAGTTTTTTTGCCATAAACTAAGTCTGTTATTATCTACTTCTGTTAAACTGGGTTCAGTTATTGAATTGATCGGTCGATCTATAATGAAATGATCAGGGGTCAAAACATTTAAATCATCAATATTAGAAGTTAACGGTGTAAGAGGGCGAGAATTTAAGATTCCCTCTACTTGAACTGTTACTGTCAAAAATTCTTCGTAGGTTAATACTGAATCGCCTGCTGTTCGTTTAAAATGAAATTAAAAAGATTTTACTCTTGCTTCAGATAGGCCATTAAAATTTGGTGCTCTTGGGGGTATAAACTTCCATAGTACGCCTTCCTCGGCTAGAAAATTAGCTGAAGTTCCATTCTGCTTTAGAAAAATACTCATTAATTTTTTAATTTCTGTATTTCCACTGACAAAGTTTTTTTGCATTGTCACTAAATATTTTTTCTGGTTTACGTCGTTGGGCAAAGAACCTCTTCAGACAAGCAATGAATGCTTCTGCGGTTAAGTCATTGACAATCTCTAGACGGATTGCCTTTGTCACCATACAAACAAAAATACAAACATATACCTTATGATAGTTACTCTTGCGTTGCCCTTTGTACTTTATCAAAAATGGGCTGTAATAATCAATATCACAACAATTAAATGTAAAGTTAATATTAATTCTGTCTTTAGGTAATTCTCCCATTAGTTGTTGAGAAATTATAGGTTTTTCCTTAAAGCAAATTATGCAGTTTTGGACTATCTTTCTAGCTATATTCCTGCCATTAATGGGCCAATAAATTTGCCTAATAGAATTTAGTAATGATTGTGGAATTTAGTAATGATTGTATATTGCAATGTATCTTCTGTGGAACAATAAGAAGGATTTCTTATTGTTCCACAACATACCTAACGTCTTCACAGTTGTATTACTATTACGATCAAATGAAAAATTCTGTAAATCAGAGTTCTGCGAATCAAAACTAGTACACCACTTGTGTAGCTTCATTCCTCCTCTTTGGAGCAATTCTATCAAATCTTTCTGGAGCTTAATGCATTCCTTCAAATTCGAAGATCCAGTAAGATAGTCGTCTACATAGAAATCTTCCAAGACCACTTTCGATGCTATAGGAAACTCCTTTTCTTCATCCTTTGCTAACTGTTGAAGAGTCCTTTGTGCCAAATATGGAGCATATGCTGTGCCATAAATTACTGTTTTGAGTTTGTATATTTCTATAGGCTTATCTTCATCTTCCTTCCAAAGTATTTTTTGATATTTGGTCTGCGATGGCAATATTTCAATTTGTCGACACATCTTCTCAATATCTGCAGTAAATGCATAAATGTGTTTTCTAAACCGTATCATGATGGAAAAAAGTTCCTCTTGAATCATTCCACCTTTACATAATATGTCGTTCAATGAACAACCGTTAGTAGTTTTGGCACTCGTGTCGAACATGACGCGTAACTTTGTTGTTTTACTATCAGGTTTCAGCACACCATGATGAGGAAGAAAATATCCTCCTTCAGTTTCGGAATAGTCTTCCATCTTTTCCAAATGATTTAACGATTCATGTTCCCTTAAAAATGAAACGTAAAGTTCTTTCATTACAAAATCACTTGACAAACATTTCCACAATTGATTCAGTCTTTTTTCAGCGATTTCTTTTGAATCCCCTAATTGTATGTTTTCACCAATATCTGGCTTGAACGGCATTTTAACCACATATCTTCCATCCACATGTCGGTAAAATGAGTTTTCAAAAAGTTCATTGCAGTAATTTAATTCAGAATTAACAGTAGGTTTAGTTTCATTTACTTCTTCAACTTCCCAGAATGATTTTACTAAGTTATTTAACGAATTAATCTCTGTTGACACAAAACAATAATTTAAGTCATAATTTTTTACATGTGGAATTCTAATGCTTTCAGAAACTAAAAAGCCGAAGCAGCTGTTTTGAAGAAGTAACTCATTATCTTCTAAACGTATTTTATCTGTTTTTAAAAATTCAAAAAATAATTCTGCTCCTAATAATAAATCTACCTTTTTTGCCTTGAAAAATTCGTTATCAGCTAACTTTATTCCTTTAGGAATATTTAATTTCGAAATATCAATAGATTTTGATGGTGTCATGTCAGTTATTTTGGGAACAACTAACAACTCTATTTCCCATTCATTTTCCTTTTCTAAGTTCGATAAACGCATCTTTATTTGTGATTTAACATTCAAAGTAGTGTTGCCTTTTCCACTAACTGGAATAAATGCTCGTTCTTTTTTTATTCCTAATGAGTTCATAACACCTACAGTACAAAAATTAGAAGTCGAAGCTGAATCAAGCAGGGCTCTAAAAGAAATTCGTTCATCATAAACATCGGGAAGATAAACAATCGCTGTATTTATTAACACAAATTTAGATTTATTTGCAGCTGCTGTCAAAGTTGTGTGGGGGGAAGAGGTGCAGTCCTCTTTCCCATTCACTGACAAAAGGTTCAAGGTCAATTCATTGTGTTTTTCCTCAGTTTTATGCAAAAGCGTATGATGTGTGTCTTTCTTACAGACATAACAACTGAATTTAGCTTTACACTGTGGTGATAATACCTGTGATGGAGAAAGGCATTTAATGCATAATTTATATTCCTTAACAAAATCATACAGCTCAGAAACAGAAATGCTCTTAAATTTCGAACAATGATAAATTGGGTGCGGTTCTTTACACATAATACACTTTCAAAAAGGGTTTGTTTTAGTTACCAAGGATTTTGAATTTCTAGAATGACTTAATTGATTTGATACTTTAGTACCATAGCTCTGCTTAGGAAAACTAACTTTGTTTATTTCTTCAGGAACGCGAATTCTGTCTTCGAGAAATTCCAAAAATTATCAAGTTTAAGAATTTCATTTGATTTTACATTTAGTTCAAATGCTTTTCAAGATTCTCTATCTAATTTATGCAATAAAATATTTAATATCAAAACATCAGATAAATTATTTCTATCAAATTCTAATACACTTAAAGATCTCAAACATCTTTTAACATTATCTACTAGTGATCTCAACTGAGAAGGTGAGTCATTTATTTTTTTCAAAGTTCAACAAATTATTAATAAAGGTATCAACTACTGCTCTTTTGTTTTCATATCTGCTTTCAAGTGCTGAAAATAGCGACTCAAATGTATCCTGACATGATTCTAACATTTTTGCTTCACCCTTAAGTGATGCTTTCAAATAAAACAGTTTCTCAGTATCATTTAAATCATTATAATTATTAATCATAGACATAAATTGCATTTTAAAATTTTTAAAATCTTCATATTTACCATAAAATTGAGGAAGAGGTAAATCAGGCAGTTTAAAATTTGATTTAGAAACAGTTTTGGTTTCAAATTTATCTTTATTATTTGTTTCACAATTAGAAAGAAAAATTCTAAATCTTACTTTGAACTCTTCGATTCTTTCTTCCAATTCTTGTGTAATGCTTAGATTATCTTCCAAGTCAATTTCCTATGGTAAATTGGTGTACTGTGTCATAGTGGCTATGAGTTGTTTAACCCGAGATTTTAATTCCAACAAAGAATCCAATTTAGTCTTCATAATAACATCATGGTTGAGTTTATTCTCCTCCATTTTATACTCATCAAGGAATTTTATCAAAGCTTCGAGTTTCGTTTTCTCTACACCGCATTGGCAATTCAATGAAACAATATTAGTAGCCATATTCTTCTCCGACTAACTTGACCAAACTGTTCCTGCCGAAGATAGCTCGAACTTATTTAATGAAACTTAACTTCAGTAAGTGGACTGTAATATTAACAATAACAAATTTATTTTAACAAAAACAACATTATTGAATACTAGCACACACATGTGCTTATAGTTACCTATGTAACCTAGCTAAAAGCGAGCAACCATATGCTCTTACATCAAGTCAAAAATCATACATACTAATTAGGCAAAAACGAAATAACTTTAGGGTTACACTAAAGCCAAACTCTGCTTGGCATAAAACTATGCTGCCAAGCAATACTCTTTCAGACACCGAACACGTATGTGCCTTTTTTCACTGTGGAGGGTGGATAATGAAAAAGTGTTGTTTTAATATATCCTGCGAACTTATATACATAAGTAAGGGTGGTAATATTTTCAGTTCAAAAATTTGGTAGTGAGTTTTCAATGAATAAGCATGAATTAGTGTCCCCACAACATATTTTTAGAACAATAACTCTTGGATGAAACTTAAAAAAAGTCCATTTTCCGTGTTCAAACTTTTTACATTCTTATAAAGAGCTGATTAGATTTTGGGTAAAATTGGGCAACTGGAAGCCTGTAAAAGTCATTAATGGATAACCAGATGGGATACTTGAAGCCCATAACTGTTTTTAATGAAAAACTATATTACAAAATAACCCAAACTTTTCAATTATAGTCCTTAAGCTTTTTATATGAATGAGAACAGCATATAAATTTTGGCTAAAATTAATGAAGTAATACTTAACTTGAGGCTTTGAACGGATGCTTTTATTATTAAAAAGAAAAGAAAAGAAACGTCTTAAGTTCTTTATTTAAAATTGGTATGTGATTGAGAACAACATACAGTAATCCGGACTTGTCGGGACTTCGGCGATTCCGGATTAGGGGTTTTTTCAGATTATAGATCATCAATTTAAATCTGGTAAGACGGCGTGCAAAAATTATACAATTAAAAATATGAAACCGTAATTTATGAAATAAAGAGTAATTATGATCTAAGGGGGATCAAATTTTACAAAAACAAAAACAAAAAAAAAAAAAAGGTTAATATTTATTTCTTTACTTTATTAAACATTTCTTTCAATGCGCGCATGCATAAAGTTTGTGTCTTTGAGGTCCGGATTATAGATCATTCCGGACTGTTCTGCCCAGTCTGTTGACGTCTGGATTATGGACTTAGTACTGTATTATGTTTATAAACATTGAATATAGTCTTAAAATTATGTTAAATGCAACAAAAATAAGCTTATCGTGAAGATGAGCTGTGATTACCAAGCAGTTAAATGTATTAGCATCAGTCCTCAATTTTGTGTTCATTTCATATTTGTGCTGATTTTTATAAAAGAAAACTGTTAAATACACTTCCAATTTTTATTTAAAAAGTAATTTTAAATTATTGATACCATGAAAATAGTTTATTTTTCATCAAAAAAAGTAATACAGTACAAAGTCCGCAATCCAAACGTCCATTATCCGAAATGATCTATAATCCGGACCTCAAAGCCACAAACTTTACGCATGTGTGTAAAGAATGCGCGTACATTACATTTGTTGAAAGAAATGTTTAATAAAGTAAACAAATAAATATTAAGCTTTTTGTAAAATTTGATACCCCTTAGATCATAATTGCTCTTTATTTCATAAATTACGATTTCATATTTTTAATTGTATAATTTCTGCATGCCATCTTGCCAGATTTAAATTGATGATCTATAATCTGGAATCGCCGAAGTCCCGACTTGTCCAGATTACAGACCTTGTACTGTAATATAGAAAATATTAATTTCTAATTTAATAAATATGGTAACTCTTAACATTCTGTTTAGAATTCCAAAGATATGCTGCTTTTAAAAATTTTACGAATGTTTAGTCATGGATTTGTGAATCCAAAACATAAACAGAGGATGTACTACAATTTATTCACTATTTTGAAATCAAAGCATCAGAAGGGTTGTGTGAATGAGCACGTATAGTTATCATTGTCCATTGCATGGGAGAATAGAATAATAAAAAATAAGTAGTACATGTGTATATGAAACCATATATATGTATATGAAAGTGCATGTTATCATTAGAACATTAAAGAATAGTTTAAAAAATGTAAATAAAATATTAATAGTATAAATAACATACATAAAATAATACGTAAGTCATGGCAACTATTTTTTTTTCTTGAAGATACCAGTCTGGTTGGAAAATGTGTCATATACAGGCAAAAGAACAAGGGCTTAACTACATGTGTGGACAATGAATAGCACTGAAATATCGTAACACACGAATTTATTACAGTAGTATACAGGGCAGTATGGCCTTTACCGTGCAAAAGAATAATAACACAATACACATAAAGTTGACATGACAAATCTGGGCTTGAAGACCCTCAATGCAGTTCCCTGCTATTGTCACCACACACTGCCAACAATGTGGTAGGCACTGAATACCATCAGCCTCAGCATTTGGCGCACCATGTGTGAATCGGGTCATCTGTTGGCGCACAGCATTATCAATGTCCTCTGATGTTGCAAGCCGCCTACTACGTATTGGATCCTTAATCTTGGGAATGAGATCAAAGTCACAGGGCAAAAGGTCAGGTAAGTACGGTGGGTGCTCCAATTCTTCTCATCCCCAGCGTCAGAGTAGCTGCCGTACATACTCTGCATTATGTGGTCTTGCATTGTTGTGTAAAATTATTGCACTGTCCGCAAAATCCGGACGTTTAACCCGAACACCACGTCGTACCTGTCGCAGCAGGAAGTCCCTGTCGTACTGTGCGGTCACTGTTCTGCCATGAGGAACAAAGTGGCAAACAATGACACCCCTGACATCATACGCGATAATCACCATCAAACCATCAAGGATTCTAACGGACCTTCTGCTGCCTTGGTGATCCAAGGTGTCGTCACTTTGCGGACTGACGTTTCAGTTCTGGTTCGTATGCCCCGGCCCAAAGTTCATCGATGGTGATTATTCGTGACAAGAATTGATCGCTGTCCTGTTGCCAGCGTGCAAAGTGGTCGGAGCATATTGCATAGCCCACTTTTGAACTTCCGTCAGTGCATGCGGTACCCACTGCGAAGTGATTTTGCGTAGCTGTAGCTCATTACGCAATATCCTGTGGACAGTGCATTTCTCGATGCCACTTGCCCTCTCTAACTCCAGTAATGTCCATCGTCTGTCTTCATCCATAAGGTGCTCGATGATGGTACATGCCAAGTTGGTGCGCTCACTCACTGGTTGTCCCCGAACGTTGCTCATCACAGGTTGACACGTCCTTGCTGAAACTTTCCTACCCACCGTGCTACTGTATGATATGGTAGGGCATTATTCCCAAGGGCTTCTACTAATTCACTGTGACATTCTATCGCATTTCTCCCTCGGAGAATGGCTATTTTGATGTAAGCACGCTGCTAAACACGGGTTACTTCCATCTCGCACGACACTCATCAACTGATTGATTTCAGAGCCCTTGCTACCACAGAGCAATCTGTTGTTCTGCATACACACTATGCGTGCAGAACTTCCACACGACGCATATACGTTTTCTGATCCGTTCACATATCTACTAGAAAAAAATAGTTGCCATGACTTTTGCTCCAACCCTCGTATAAATATATGTGATGTGTGTAAGATACGTAGATGTAACTAAAGTGTACATACTGTAAATATGTAACTCTTTTATTCTTATAACAACTTTTCTTTTATAACAAGGTATGTAACTCACCTCTGACAATAGCTTCTCTTTACTTAATCTTTATAAATGTTGATGAACACCTGTGCAGTTGGATGGAGGTGAAGAAGATGAGGATCATTTACTGCACAAGTTCAATAAGAGCTTTACTGCTTCTCAGATGACGCCTCATCGTCAGGTGCTAGGGGCACTAGATTGTCACAGGCAGCTTCAGATAGAGCTGGGGTAGCTGCAGGAGGGGGCGTAGAGGCAACATGAGGAGCTTCTGTAGAACGTTTTCGGCGCACAATGAACATTGTGATGGGGAGTTGTTTCAGAGGGGAGTTGTGATGAGAACACTGTGATGGGGAGTTGTTTTTTCTTCTGAGCAAAGATGCCCTTGTACAGTGCCATTACACTGTCAATATGGTTACCGAATTCCATGACTGACCATGAATTCTTCGTCAGTTAGGGGATTTGAGTGGCACTCGATCAGTGTGTTCACTGTTCCATCATCATGTCGGAGAACCCTTCAGCGGCTACCAGCCGATCCAGCCTCACAGCGTTATCAATGGCGGAGTGGTGAACTTCGTCAGGCATAAATCCCTCATAGTCATGGGTGATATTTTTTGGCCACAATGTCATCTAACTTTCAATCAGTGTCTGCTCTTTCATCTCATTAAGAGGATTCTGAATGTTGACCAGGCACATTGCAATGTTGTATCCCCGGCAATAGTTCTTCAGGCTGAAGGCCACGTTGTCTTCATCGATGAGTCCCTCCATCGTGCACCTCGTGTAGAGGGCCTTGAAGGCTCGAATGACCCCCCCCCCCCGATCCATGGGTTGCATAAGGGAAGTGGTGTTGGGGGCAGGAACTCCACTTGAACCCTGTCATAATGGAGACTGTTTGCATGTCCACCTGCACAGTCTATGAAGAGGCAACTTCTTTTCAGTGAGGTACAGCTTCACCTGCGGTATAAAGCAGTTTACGAACCAGTCGAGTGAGAGGGCTTTTGTTATCCATGCCTTTTTGTTGTGCATCCAGTAGATGAGCAGCAAGGCTTTGTTTTTGTTTTTCAAAGCCGGAGGATTCAGGGACTTGTAAATTATGCTGGGCTTGAGCATGGAGCCTGCAGCATTCCCACACATGAGGAGAGCTACTCGATCTTTGTGGGCCTTGCGCCCTGGCCTCTTCAATTCATCCTTATAAAGGAATGTCCGCCCCTTCCAGAAGAAGCCAGTCTCATCCATGTCAAAGACTTGTTCTGGGATATAACCACCCTCATCAAATTATCTTTGGAAACTCTTCCTTGACATAACGAAGAGCTGCCTAACCACCCTCATCAAATTATCTTCGGAAACTCTTCCTCGACGTAACGAAGAGCTGCCTCTTGATCTGCTGAAGAGGCCTCCCCATACAAAGGGAAGTTGCGAAGGCCAAATCTCCTCTTGACTTTCTCGAACCAGCCCTTGCTTGCAGCATAACCATGTTTTTCTCATGGAGTAGGATCACTCAAGGCACTGGTACTAGACTAAGGTACATTTTCATCGTCGTCATCTTTGTTTGACTCTCCTTCAGGAACGAGGCTATTATACCAGGCTTTGGCTTTAGTCCGAATCATACTGGTATCGAGACTAACCTTTTCCTGACAGTCCAATATCCACACTGATAAGGTATTCTCCATTTTCAAACTTTGCTTATTACGAAAAGTTTCAACTCGCCTAGTGTCCTCAGAAAACAATATTGAGGCAGTTTTATGGATATTCACTTCATCTCTTTTTATATAGTGAAACGTCGATTCTTTTAATCCGCAATGGCATGCAACAGACGCATAGCTATGGCCTGCCTTAAGCATGTCCAATAAATTAACTTTCTCATTCACTGTCATCATTTTTCTCTTCTTCTTGGGTTTACTAGAGGATTTAGAGGGTGGCAGACATTTAAGCTGCGTTCAGATGTGGGCGTAAGGCACATAGAGGCATAGTCATAAGGGCATAAACTACAGGACATCCGTTCACACCTGCGAGACAGGGGTCTAAGCTGTGGCCAATGAGAGAAGCTAAATTTGCGCATGCGTGGATGTGTCTACACCTTTCGCGCGCTGTTTTCTAGCTCAATTGATTTCTCGCGCTTGCTCTGCTCGTTTTCGTTATTTTGTGTCATATCTTTTTCAGCTCACCACAAAGTTTTACTGGTTCAACAGAATGCTCTTTTATCTTCCCTTCTTATAAGCCAAGAGGCAACGGAAGAAGGTAAAAAAAAAAAAGAAAGAAAAATAACGAAATGGTCTAGAGATATTTTTTTGAAAGACCAGTACTTGGTTGGCACATATATTTCTGTGCAAAGCAGTATGGAATATTTCTGCATTGTACTGTAGTACTCTCTATACTATAAACATGCACATGCATATATATATATATATATATATAAAACCTTCTTCAATTTTTATATATAATTTCTCCTAGGAAACATACGATATTCTAAATATGCCTAATGAAAAAAAATCTTGCGGATAACTAACAGATAGCTTGTATATAATATTTTTCCATTTTGCAGGTGTGAAAGCAGTTAAGATAAAAACAGTACTTACCATACATTATTATTTTTTACAATTTTGAATCAAAAGGAACATGTTTCTGTGACAGTGAAACGTGTTCTTAGCACTCCTTATTCACTGTCCCTGTTGATCACTATAGTAGTTTGCTGCGCTACCAGTATCAATTATCACTATTACTAGTATCCCACAACTAGTCACAATGACCAGCAACCACAACTAGTACAATACTAGGAAACATTCACACAACAATGTATTTTATGCCCAATCATTACATACATTTTGCTGTGTTGCCAGCTGTTTGTATACATCTATTTCTAATAATTTGCATGTAAAAGCCGCACCCCTGAATTTAATTTCAACATATGCTGTCATTTCTATTTACGACCAAATCTCAAAAGTAATTTCACATTGACAAATTTTAGATACCCAAGTCTATACATCAAAATTATAAACATTCGTACCTTATCCAGGAATTTGTACCAGAGAAATAGCATGAATTTAATGATCAAAATTCCATTCAAATGATAGTAATAAAGAGTGGATAATAATAACAAATACTATTCATTAAATTATAGTCCATGTTATGAATTATGTGTGCTATTCAGTTTCATTAAAAGTAAATTCCTTTCATGGAGAACATAATTAAAAAACACAACAAAACTTCAACAGGAGACAAAACTATCTAGACTGTTGTTTTAAGGACATTTCACTACATTTTTTCCTTCTTGGAATTCATAAGAGCATTTTCTCAAAAGATGAATCTTTTATTACTTATACAAAGCTTACACTGTTGAATTGACTATTGTGACTATTCTTAAATAAGTGAAAATAATTTTTTCTTTTTTTTAAAAGTAATATTTTTACTGTTTAAAACAAAAATAACAATTCTTGGTGTTGATTTGATGTTTTAGTAAAATTAATTCATGAAGTTTGTTTGGAAAGAAAATCAGCATTTGAAGCAAATAGCAATACAATATTTCCAGCTTTTTCAATAAATTTATTCTTAAATTCAAAAATAATTAAACAGAAAAATATATAGTAATAATTATAATTATAAAAAGATTATAGTAATAATTTTTTAAAAAATTATAGACAGAAAGAAAGTAATAATAATAATTTACACAGAAAAAATAAAATTTTTGCAAGCATGCATTTTTTAAAGAATTTTCATAATAAAATGAAAAATACTGGATGGGATCAATCATCTACAGCAGTGCTCCGCAACCGGTGTGCCATGAGTAGGATATAGGTGTGCCGCAATCAAATACATGTATTTGACATTTTGCAATTTTTTATCATGTATTTAATACACAATGACATTTTTTTCCCCTTAATAATGTCTATTTTAAATGTTTTTATATATTTCACTGTTGTGTGGTTGTGTGTGTGATTGTAAGTGTGTCAGCATTTGAATTTTTTCGGCACTTCCTTGATAACTCGGAACTCTTTGGTGTGCCACGAAATTCCAGAAAGATTTTTTGTGCGTCGCAGGTGAGAAAAGGTTGCGGAGCACTGATCTAAAGGATCATACACAGCGTGCATAATCCTGAGCTTAATTTTCGCTTTACGAGTTTCATCCATATTTTTCAATATAAATTGAAAAAATCATTAAAAAATGCATTAAAAACTCATTAAAAAATGCATGTCATCATCGTAGATTTCTTACGAGATCAACTCTTTATTTCGTTCGGATACGATTACAACTCATTTCGTTCGGATACGATTACAACTCATTCGGATACGATGTGTTCCATATTAAAAAAAAAATGTTGCCTTCGATGTCACAGCGAAATCGTCTAAAGAAAGCCGCTTAGTTTTAGCTTCGCTCTGATTGGTCGATGCTTATCCCAAACTCGGTGTAAAGTTTAAAACTTGGAACCCTATGCCACGAGCCCTAAACCAGATATTCTGTGACGTAGCAGTGACTGGTTGCCTTGGCAACAGAGCTCGGCTTTAACCACTTATGACCTTTACGCCCTCGTCTGAACGGGGCCTTAGGAGCCATTTTCTCAAGGGTGTCACAAGCACTATTTTGCCCAAAAAGACACAAGAGAGCAGCAAAAATTAGCACACCTCGAGAGTAAGTATTACTCAAACGTTGATTTGAATGAGCAGGGTCATCTTCGTTGGGTATGTGAGTTAAGGTGGGGGAAACGCCTAGGCCAATCAGCTTGTGAGATTCCCAAGTCGGGAGGGATTTCGAGTGGCAGGATGCTAGCCAGCCAATCAGAGACATGGATTTTGAATTGTGTGGGCACTCCCTCCCTGCTTTCTGCTGGCGTGCAGGCAACTTTCTCGCCATAATTCCCCAATTTTGAATTTTTTATGAATATTTTTGTACAATCTGCAATGTACTGAGGCTGCAATAAATGAACCGTGAAGTAGCGAGGGATAACTGTATTTATAATTAACCCATTAAAGACTGCACTACCTTTTCGAGCGTGTGTTTAAAAGACATATCTTTATGTTGCATTTGTACATTGCTAAGCAGTAAACATAAGTAATGAACATTGTATGTCTTGCAATTTGTTCATTATACCAGCAAAATTTACTTGCTAATTATGCTGTTATTTTTCTACATTCCCTTTTTTGTTTTTATACAATATTTCCGTTTGACAGAGAAAGAAATTCATAAGAAATTTTCTCATTTTCTCCCGAAATGTTTTTCCAGGACTGTGACATATTTTTAAAAATTATTGAGTAGAGCAATTGATTATAAGTTTGATGTATTTGCCAGCAGAATTATTTTTAATTTGGATATAAATTTAAAACTTTGTTTATTAATTGTAATAATATTGTAGGTCGTAAAATAAATAGAAAATCAACTGAAGAAATCCAATCCGATGCACCTAAAGTTAAAAAGAGTAAATGGAGTAGTTTTGCTACAACTCAGAAAAAATCTCAGTCTATTAACATATCTATGGATTCACTTAAAGTAAGTTAGTGAATTTTATATTTATGTATATGTTTTCATATTAAAAGATTTCCAAGTGTATGTTTCAAAGTAAAATAGAACTCTTTATTCAGGTCACTTGTTCTCCTTTCAATGCCAGTTTATCTTTATCAATTTATTCTTGCATTTTTAATGATTTTGTTGGTATAAATAACACAAAAAATAAAACAGGATGAATATCATGCAAATGTAAGTATTCTTCTTAATCTGAATTGTAACACATTTTTCTGTAGAAAGTTAACTTTATGTTGCCTGATTTTCCCATATGTGCAGTGTATCGGGGACATAACTTCCATACTCGGCAAGAGTTTACTGTATTACAAGTTCATGCATGTGACATGACATTTCCATACTCCTTTGACTAGATGAGTGTAATTTGAAGTTATGAATGGCATTTGAACATATAGATCAGGAGTTCTTAACCCCGTGCCCGCAAAGCTATTTTTGTGCACCTACGACTGTCCACTATATACTATATTAGCAACTATTTTGAACTTTTTGTTCCCTTTTTACTGTAAGATTTTGTTTATAATGTTATGATTGCAATAAAAAAAAGAAATATTAAAAATCGTTATACTCCTTTTTTTTTTTTTTTTTTTTTTTTTTTTTTTACTGCGCCCGCCAGCATTTCCTGTTTGTCAGATGTGCTCAGATATAAGGTTAAGAACCCCTGATATAGACGATAATTTTTGAAATTTTGTTTTATTATTTTTATGCATCTGTATGTCTAAATTTTACTTTCCCCCCCCCCTCTCTCTCTCTCTCTGATTACTTTGACTAAAAGCAAATTTTATTCTTCCTCAGAATTGGTTTCCTGATTTTAAGCTTATTAATGAGCCTGTTCCTGTAAATGAATTGGTTTCTGGTGAAAATTCTCCATCTATTAAAGAAGAAAAAGTTTCAAATCTTTTCCATACAGATTCAACCAGTATGGATGAGCCTAGTAAGCATTAATTTTATTTAGTTTTCTGTACTATATTAAAGCAAAAATTAGAAAAACTAATACTGAAATAAATATAGAAACTTTTAATCAAATAATTACATACTTGATAATTATACATTAGATTCAAGAGCTGAATTGATCAAAATAATTGACATATTTAAATTTTGATAGCTGTGGCTATTATCATGATTATAAGGTATTCACACCTGTGGAACTGGGACCCCAGTAATCAGTTAGGGAAAGTGAAATTGCATGTGTATGAATGTGCAGCTGGCTAAAAAAAATCATTGACCAAATGCCAGTTCGTGTTTGCTTCAATGTGATTGGTTAGTTCCGATGTAAGATTGCCCTACCAGCGGCCTAATATTTAAGACAGCTCGGTATTGGGACTAGACTAGAGTGTTTTGTAGTTTTTCCTATTTATAGTGTGAATACAAGCTAGTTTCCCGTAGAAAGTCCTTTACAAAGGCATATCACATTAAGTAGATAATTCTTGCATGCTTTACCATGTTCAATTAACCTAATCTATCTTATACAGATTGGCAAATAAGTTTTTTTTTTTTTTTTAAACACAGTATGTATAATTGAAAATATCAGTAATTTGAAAGTTAATGGTCTTTAAATCTGCCATTTACAATATTCATCATATTTTAACATGCATCATTTGCTGTTTTCTAAATTTTACTTTTATGAAGTTGGATAAATTTTGAGAAAATAATATGTGCATGCTTTTAGACATTTTGTTTGTGCTGTTTTATTTTTAGCCATTGTAACTTTTTATTGTATATTTTATTTTTAGCCGTTTACTGCTTTCTGGATTTTATTATTTTGAAGTTGGATAAATTCTTTTAGACGTGTTGTTTTATTTTTAGCAATTGTATATTTTCATTTGGGGGGGGGGTATTCCTGAAAACTAATTTGAACGAAAGTTCTGTATTATTAAGATATAATTTGCAATGCTATATTGTTCGATTCCGGATTAGGGTTTTTTCCGGAATATAGATCATCAATTTAAATCTGGTAGGGATGACATGCAGAAATTATACAATTAAAAATATGAAGCCGTAATTTATGAAATAAAGAGCAATTATGATCTAAAGGGTATCAAAATTTACAAAAAAAGCTTGATATTTATTTCTTTATTAAACATTTCTTTCAGTGTACGTTGTTTAAGTTGCTTCGTTTTTTGTGCTAATACTTTCTCTTTAACTCTATAAACAGACATAATTTCTTCTTCAGTTACAAAGTTCCACTGTTCGAGTCCTGTAATTGCTGTGTCGGATATGCCTTTATCCATTTTTTGCAGCAATTCCACTTTTTGTTTGTTGGACGTTGAAACATGCTTTCGCTTTGTAGATCCTTTGGCAGCTCCAGAATTGGAAACTCTTTTTGACATAATCAAAAGTTCAAGCTTAATTTTTAAAAATTGCTGTAACAGTCTGCAAAAAATAATAAGCCGGATATAATTAGAAGATTAAGGAACAGCGCGATCTGCAACATTAACTGAAATGCCTTAGAATCAATAAAGATAATTTTAGCCTAGCTTATACTGTCTGTCTACGAGAATAACAGCTCCCGCCGCAGAGTCTGGCGGGTGGTGGTCTCTATAGCACCAGGCCTAGTATATTTCAAATAGGGGCAAACCAAGGGTTGCTTTAATGTTATTTTGTTTTTGGCGACTGTTTGCTGAGGGGAAATGAGTTTATCATTCGTCATCAAGGCATCCCTACTGAAAATGGGTCAAAACTTGTTTCTACGGCAACAGACAGCTGCAGACTAACTGGTGAGAGCTTTTCGTATGATAGACATGCTGTACCGTCTGTTATACATTAAATGTACATGCCTAAACACATTACATACATGCGTAAAGCATGCAAAAAGAAAGTTTGTGGCTTTGAGGTCTGGATTATAGATTATTCCGGATGATGGACGTCCGGATTACGGACATTGTATTGTAATTAGTTATAAAAAGTGTAAATGTGATATAGTAATTTGTATGTTGAAGACATTTAGATGATGCATATAGTAATAATTTCAACCATGTTCAGTTTTACATTTTTATTTCTTTCTAAGAACATTAGTTTTAGTAAATGAATATTTTTAATGTATCATATATAAATTGCTGCTAAGTGCACCTGTTGTTTAATGAATTTTTACACTTTTAACTATCTGAAGAAGGTTCAGCAGGAAGCAAGTCGACAGCAGAGAAGTGAGAGAGAAAATACAGTGTGTTTAGGATAAAAGTTCAGTTCAGAGTAAATCAGTTTCAGATGAGCATTATTTTAACTGGCTGTTAAGTTTTGGTTCCCCAAATTTAAGTTATTATTGGCTAAAGTGTTATGTAAGAATTGTATGAGAATAATTAATTTTGAAATGATGCAGTTTACAGTGATTAATGTAAGCAGTTACTGTTTTTAGGACGTAAAGGGAATATAACCAAATTTAAAAAGTTATGCGACTATTGGTAATTAATTTTAGTTTTGATTTATATATTTTTTCTTACGCATATATATGAGGCTAAGATGAAAAGTTCTGGACCTGAGCCAAAGATGGTGCTCCAGTCAGCAAAAATTTGTTTTTCCTGCCTGGGTGCAGGTGTCATTAGCTCATATGGCAAGTTTCAGTATTTTCTCTCAAGTAGTTTGTTTACACAAATTTAAGGGGAGTTGGAACCCCCAAATCTTCAAAAAATTATGATTTCGGATTTTTGCATTTTCAAATTCTCTACACTTTTACCTTTCTAAAAATACCGTTCTTTAATCTCTATGAAAATTAGAACTGTAAAAAAATCTAGTTTTAATTTGACATCTACTGCTTTGATTAATGAGGATTTTTACATAAAAATGCGTTTTTCTCCAAACGTGATTTTTTTATACGCGATGTACCTTTTCTCAGGAACTACTGCTAACAGGTATCTAAACTTTTTATGGCATATTTATTAGGTTCCCTAATATTTACTGAAATGAGCTTTTTGTAATAAACTTAGAAAAAAAAAAATTTAATTTTTGTGTGTGAGAAAAGTGCTAAATTTTACTATGCCTAACAAAATATCCTGTAATTTATTCTAAAATTCAAAATGTTTCAAAAGCTCATTTCAGTATAATCAGATAGGTATACTTTAATTACAGAAAAAATTTCAAGCTTGTATCTACAGCAGATTTTGAGAAAAGGTACATCGAAAATGGCCAATTTAACATTGTCGGTATAGGGGTTTCTGATACCCCTTAAGTCGTCTTGCGCGTTATTCGTTAAAATGGATACTCTTGAATATTGTGGGGCCATAAAATTCTTTATTGTGGATGGATTAAGCCTTAAGGAAATTCATCCGAAGTTGAGAAAAGTTTATGGGAGATTCTGCTCTTTCCATGTCAGCTGTTCAAAAGTGGGCAGCTGAATTTAAACGTGGTCTCACATCCCTCGAAGATGACTCACGTAAAGGATGACCCAAAACTACAACCACGCTAGAAACCATTGAAAAAGTGTATGATATCATGTTGGACGATAGGCAAGTGAAGGTGTAATGAGATAGCTGAAGCTGTGGGGGGGATATCAGAAGAAAACATGCAAAACATCTTGCATAAAGAATTAAAGATGCAAAAGCTCTGTGCAAGAGAGGTGCCGCATTTGCTGAATGCCGATCAAAAGCAAATGCTCAAACGATTTTCGCAGCAGTATTTGGATCAATTCAACAGGGATCATACCAATTTTGTGTAGCAATTTGTCACAGTGGATGAGACATGGGTAACTACACGCCAGAGATAAAACAACAGTTCAAGCAGTGGGTGGGAGCCAGTGGTTCAGCACCAAAGAAAGCAAAGTCAAATGCATCTGCCGTGAAGGTCATGCCCAGTGCGCTTTGGGATGTGAAAGGGATCCTGTTAATTGATTACCTTGCAAAAGGGAGGACAATTACAGACGACTATTACTCCAACCTTCTTGACCAGCTAGATACCAAAATTCGTTTGAAAAGATCTGGCTTGAAGAAGGAAAAAATCATCTTTCACAAGGACAATGCACTTGTGCACAAGGGTGTGTTGGCAATGGGAAAACTGCGGGATTTGGAGTACGATTTGCTCAGCCATCTCCCCGTTCTCCTGATTTGGCACCTTCAGACTTTCATGTGTTCCCAAACTTCAAGAAATTTATTTCTGGGAAGCGCTTCATGTCCAGTGAAGAAGTCTTAGAGGGTTGTAGATGTTTATTTTCACAACTTTTCAGACTCTCACTTCCAGGAAGGCATACTGATGTTGGAGAAACTCTGGAACAAGTGTATTGAACTCAAGGGAGATTTTGTAGAAAAATAAAATCGTTTTTTAATAGTAAGTCGCAGTATTTCATTGTCAAGCCAAGAACTTTTCACTTTATACCCTTGTGTGTATATATAGAGAGATAAAAAACATGTAATGAAAATAAAATATGTAAATATATATATATATATATATATATGGTTCTTCAGTTTTTTGTGCTTATATTTATGAAAATTTTATACTTATAAAAAACCAAATATATATATATATATATTTATGAGTAAAACTAATTGATTCAGATGTTTAATTTCAAAATTTGGGATCACTGAGGTCACTTTCATCTTGCCTTGAGGGGCTAGTTAATAAACAGAATAGTTCAGAGTTGATTAATGCTCTTCAATGATATTTGGTGATTAACATTGGTGATTAACATTATTGGTATGCTAGAGGAGTTTCCACGCAAGTAATTTAAAAGTTTTCAAATGCTAAATATCTATTATTAATATTCTCATGAATTTTATTTTAGAATTTTTTAATCTAGTAATCATACAAAAAATTCATTAAATTAAAAATAATTTTAAAATTTATAATTTATGTAAATAATATTGAGGATTAACTATTTGCAAGTTTTGAAGCCTGTCAATGTGTCCAAGGGGACAAATTCTGTGAGATTACTCAAATAAGATCTCCTTTTTAAAAAAAATCTAATTTGATCAATTCTTTTTATGATAATCTGAATAAAATGCTTGTTACTTAATTATTAATACTAGAAAACCTTTTCTAAATAAATATTTTTAACTATGTCGGAAAACAAACATTTCACTTTCTTATTTATGTATGGTCCCTAAATATGATTTTCAACTTTAAAATAAAAGATAAATTTAATTTGTAAATTAAAATTGTGATCTTTATAAAAGGTGTTTTTTTTTTTTTTTTTTTTTTTTCCCTGCTATGTAAATCATCTAAAAAAGTGTTGAATCATCTTACATGAGAAGATGTCTTTTATTATTGTCATTATGGAATGCTAGCATACTGTGATTCTTATTTATTTTATCATGTAATTTTGTTTTTACTTTTATATATTTTCTTCCTTTAAATCATGATTATACCTGCAATTTTTAATTTCCCCCCCCCAAGGCATTAAGCCAAATACAAGTTCTAGAAAACAAGCTGAGCCTGATATGAAATCCGAGTCCATGGATGATAGTCATGAAGTAGAAAATGCATCCAGGATTATTTTTATTCAGAATTTAGTGCGACCATTCACACTACATCAGTTAAAAGAACTGTTGAAACAAAGTGGAAATATAATTGAAGAACATTTTTGGATTGACAAAATAAAATCCAAGTGCTTTGTTATGGTAGGTATTCCATTTTATTTTATTTGTAAAAGTTATAATTGCAGTGGAAAAAAATTTAATGCTCAACCACTTAATATGATATACCCAATTTTTGAGCTTGAATCATATTTTTAAAAGTTTGAAATTTTTATAAATTAACAGAGTAAAATTAATGTCAATCAAAGTTAAATTTTGTCTGCTTTCATGTATTCATTGTTGAGTTCATAGGTGAATTTCCATGACTTGACTGTACCTATAATGTTGTATTGGCAGTTCTGACCAATTAAAACATTAATTTCAGCTCATTGTCCCAATTAGTTAAAGCTTGATTTTAAAAATTTAAAAGCATGTTAACAATCAGTTAGACACTTTTCATGTTAATATTTTCTACTTTCCTTTTATAATAATAGATATATTTAATAATGTTTTCTCAAATAGGCTGTAAATTCTTAGTGCAAGGCAGGGAAAATATCTGGATTTTAAATATAATTGTATTTTATGTAACAAAAGTGTGCATACTAATACCATTCTTAAAAATTATTGCTGAAAGATTGTGCAGAATTACATTTTTAATTATGAATGAGCAGAAGCGGCATCTAATGTAAAAAAAAAAAAAAAATCTCTCATCAGTCCTTTCACACTGTCCCTAGCTTGGTTTGAACTGATTCTTAAAGCTAAAAATGAGCGTCATATTTCATTTACATCCTTTCAAGCATAAATCTCTCATCATCTGATGATGATGAAATGTAGTGAAGAAAAAACTGTGGAAAATTTTTGAACTCATTGCCAAGCCATGTTAGTATCCATATTACCTGGTATAATAAATAGCCTTGCAGTCTCTGGATAAACACATCTGAATGTATGCTAGATATATACAAAAACTAAAAATTAATCTTCCGTGCACGACAAGAGGGGAGGAAAATTCTATATTTCCTTTTTAATTGAATGATTGATGAATTTCAGTTTGTATTTTTCATGTTTTGGAATTTATGATATATTAGATTTTTATGTAGCATTGTTCTAAGATACATATTTTTACAAAAAAATGAAATTTTTCAGACATGATATGCCAGTTTTTCCCCTCCTAGTATGTGTAGTTTTTTTACAGTGGTTACCATGTTATATGTCTGTTTTGAAATATGTCCAACTTGGTATGCATTCTGTTTGGACATGAAAAATTTTATTTGGAATATGACTTAAAGTTCAGTAAGTCATGACTGTGTGCATTACGTTTGTTTATCTCTTTTAAGGCAGTGCTATCATCAGGACTAGGGCTTGAGATAGTGCTACATGTGCGATTGCACTGTGTGCCTGGATTTATAGGTGGCAAAATTTTTAGAATTAAGGCAAGGATTGGGTGACATAATTTGCAAGCCACAGATATTACACTGGACTGTAACATGCCTAGTGCCACCCGAACTACAAGTGCCCATGAGCATCAGTATGCCTGTTGCTACTATACACTAAACTGTTGTTTCTATACAGTAACTGTGCTATAAATTTTCACCCTTTTTTGGGGGGGGGTTATATGTTTCTTGTGAATACATTAATAGTGAGTTTTAAAAAAAGTTAATGGGAAGAGTCGAGCAATAAAGAAAATTGGTGGATCGCCATGGAGGTGAACAAAAAGAGATTGTTAAGAAGTATGAAGATAATATAGTATTTACATGACTTGGCCATAATTGTATGCCAAGAATATAGGTATCTATGGTTGAGAAAAACAAGGACACTTTCAAATTGGCTAACATTTTGTAGGGGAGAAATCGATTTACGAGCAATGATCAGAGACATTGAAGCATGTTGAGAAATTGATTTTGATCTGGTTAACAACAACAACAACAAAAAAAAAAAAGAATATATATATATATATATATACAGTATTTAATTTATGTATGATATATATTTCACTCAGTGCATTTGTATTTTCATATTAAAGAGTTCTAATAATAACGGTAGAATTTTTTAATACAAATCAATTAATTATTTTTGCTATTTGGTACACATCCAAAGATCTGGAGTAAATTAATGACGTATACCAAATTATCTTCTTCTCTCTCTCTCTCTCTCTCTCTCTCTCTTTTTTTTTTTTTTTTTATTTATAAGATTGTGGTTAATTTTCAACTTTGTGCTAAAAATGCTTTTACATGTCAAACTAATTTACTTGAAACTGGGTACTTTTTTCCCTTTCGGTTTACGCACTGTGACTTTTAATAATGATGTACTCAAAGAGTTATGTTTTTGTGCATGTATTTTATGCATTATATGTAAAAAATCAAATTAATTAAATATTCTTCTTTGTATTTATTTAGTATGAAACTAAAGAAGAAGCTATCAAAGCTAGAAATGCTCTAAATGGTACAAGATGGCCAGTGTCAAATCCAAAGATATTATCAGTAGACTTTGCCACTGAAGATGATGTAAGTTAATTTTATATGTGATAGGAAGGTTTCTGGAATAAATGAAAATAAGTGTCTTTGATAACTGTGAAATTTGAAATACAGTGAAAGGCTGGACTGTCTGAAAAGCTTAGGAAATGCCGCATGCTGGATAGGACAAAATTTTAAATATTTGAGTGTACAAAAAAGTCAGATCATGGTAGAAAAGCTAATTAAATGGAAGAACTTTCCAGTTTAAATTTATAAAAACAGCCACTTTATTTTTTTACCAAAAACCTACATTTAAAAGTTTGTAAGATTTAAAGAAAATAAATTTCAGATGTAAAAGCCAGCATATTTTTGTATATCTTAAATGTATAAAAATAAAATATCTTAACCGTTTATGAAAAACTTGCACCTGCCATATTGTTAGAAGTTTGAAGGAATAGACTGCTTTTTACTTGATTGATAAAAGTTACGGATGTAGCAGACAGAAAATTTAAATCACTTATCATAAATTTTCACATAACATTGCCATTGTTTATTCATTTTCAAAAGTCTCATGTCATGCCCATAAACACAATTTTTAGGTACTTTTCCGTTTCGCCGGCGCAAATCTCGCCAAGCAGACTTTATTGGCAACAACATACATTATACACATAAAAAATATTTTAAAAAATGTTAGTTCTAAGAATTTTTTTTGAAGGCATAAACATTTTAATATCCTTTAAAATTTTATAAAAAGCCAATAAATAAAGACAATAAATTTGTAAAAAGACATTAATTTAAGAATTTACTATGGTTCAACATCCTGATTCGCCGGTTCATATCAAGTGACTCCAAGCGATCTCATCTCATGTAATCTACTCTACAAAAATCTAATGCTCTCAGTAATTATCTACATTAATTTCAAGTTAAATCTTAATTTGGAACACAAGTTTAAATGCAAGAAATATTTCAGTTCGTACGAATAGCTTACTCAGAAATTATGCAAACCTGCAGTGCTTTACTTCGCTAATGCATTCTCATTAGAAGCGATGAATTTAACCCTTGACTTTACCTTTTCTATATTTTCGGCTTCGGGTAAGCGCTGTGATTGCATCCTAATTGACTTAATTACCGAAAATGGCCTTAGACATAAAACTGAACTATCTGATAAAAATTCTATGTAATTACAGTCAAAAGTCGTTAATCCGGACTCATCGGGACTTCGGCGATTCCATATTATCGATTTTTCCGGATTATAGATCATCAGTTTAAATCTCATAAGATGGCATGCAGAAATTCTAAAATTAAAAATATGAAACCGTAATTTATGAAATAAAGAACAATTACTATCTAAAGGGTATCAAAATTTAAAAAAAAAAAAAAAAAAAAAAAAAAAAACTTAATATTTATTTGTTTACTTTATTAAACATTTCTTTCAATGTAAGTTGTTTAAGTTGCTTCATTTTATGTGATAATACTTTCTATTTAATTCTATAAAAAGACATAATTTCTTGTTCAGTTACGAAGTTCCGCTGTTCAAGTCTCGTTAATTGCTGTGCTGAGAATACCGACTAACTTGTCAATCAAAATTTTTTCGTTTTCACTAACCTCTCTGTCACATTCTTCATGTCTTTATCCATTTTTTGCAGTAATTCCACTTTTTGTTTGTTGGACATCGAAACATACTTTCGTTTTGTAGATCCTTTGGAAGTTCCAGCATCGGAAATTCTATTTGACATAATCGAAAGTTCAAGTTTACTTTTATAAAATTGCTCTTACAGTCTGCAAAAAATAATAAGCGGGATCCAATTCGAAGATTAAGGAACAATGCAATCATTAACATTAACTGAAATAGATAATTAGATCATTTTAGCTTACGCATTTATACATTAAACGCGCAGGCGAAAACGTATTCTGCACTTGCGCACACGCATATGCGCAGTAGTCAAGGTCTTACGCGCACGCGTAAAACGCCTGTGCGCATGTGCCAATGCGGCACATGCGCAGAAAGTTTTTAGCTTTGAGGTCCGGATTATAGATCATTCCGGATTATGGGTGTCCGAATTAACGACTTTTGACTGTATATGCCAGTGTTGAAAGAAACAATCAATCTGATAAGAAAAAGCAGCGCCTTGTTTTGAAAATGATGCGTAAAAGGTTACCAGCGAGAATATTCCGTTTGGCATCGGTTGTACCATTATTGGCGATTTTATCGCTTGCGCCGGTAAAACGGAAAAGTACCAATTTTTATTACAGCCAGAATCTCACAACTTTGAAAACATTTTTCTGCATGCTGTTCCATAGAAGGCAGTTCTCAAAGTTCAATAATTTTTTCAAAATGCAAGTGAAATACAAATAGTGGTTAACTTACATCCTACAAGCCTTCCTTAAAAATTAAATTCGCTTATCAAGAATTGATCAGTTTTACATAAAACCATTGCAAAAATCTAGCTTGTGATGTATTTTTGCTTACCCAATCCAATATTGCTGCTAAATTACTCTAGCTAGCAACCATTTTTATTTGTCGAAAAGGGAAATACAGTGGTTATAGTTTCATTCTTGTTTATTTTTCATTTTCAGTTTCAGATTTTATACAAACTGAAGTCTCCACTATCTCTAAAAGACAAGTGTTTCCATATCAATACTGGGCATATCCTCTTAACTGACTGGTGTGTAGTTGCTTGAAAAGGCTTTTGTTCTTTGCATAATGTGAACCCCGTTGAGAACTGCATTAAAACCTTCCATAATAATAATAATAAATATCTTTGTTTTTTGTAAATGGTAGCTCTTAGCATTTCATGTCTAAGAGGGTATGAGAGAATTAACTCAAGATAATTTCAAATTTATACTCACCATAATTTCAAATTTATTTTTTTTATACTTTTTATTTATGTAGCCCATAATCAATTTTATAATTATTAAATTTCACAAATCATTAATATTTTATTGGGTGTACAAATTCTTAGCTTTTTTTTTTTTTTTTTTTTTTTTTTTGTGTGTGTGTGGGGGGGGGGTGAAGCTTTATTCAAAGAAATTGGGAACATATATTTTATTCAAAGTATTGTCCATCGTTAGCTATGACTTTTCCACATCAAGTAGCATATGGATTTCACGTTTAAAAATTTCCTCATCTTTTTAGCCTATCCAAGAACTGACCCAATTTTTGGCTTCTTCATATGAAGTCATCGATTAGAACAAGTGGAAGTCGGAAGGAGCAATGTCTGATGAATATGGCGGGCTGGGTAGGACATCTCACTGAAGCGCCTCCAAAGTTTCTTTGATGACTTTTGCAGCATGGGGGCGAGTGTTATGTCTTTTGGCATATTGGAAGCATTTGAACTTCAATGCTCAGCTAAGCTGCATCAACTGTTATTTGTAACATTCTCCCCAGTGATGGTTTTGTAAGGCTGAAGGAGCTCATGCTAGATCACTCCGAGCTGATCCCACGAGATGCACAGCATTAGCTTCTTGCCATGAATATTCGTTTTGGCCAATGGAAGTTTTATGCACGCCGGGCTTACCTCACAATTTTCTGCGCTTTGGGTTGCCGTAGTAGATCCATTTTTCATCTCCCGTCACAATTCAATGCAAAATCCCTTTCAGACTTTTCCTTTGGAGCAGTTGCTCACACATGAAAAAACGGTGTTCGATGTCTCTTGGCTTGCGTTCATATGGAACACAATTTCCTTATTTTTGTACCATATCCATGGCCTTGAGATGCTTTGAAATCGCTTTTTGAAGTCACTCTCAAGGTTTTGGTGAGCTCCTCTTGAGTTTGGCATGAATCTTAGTCCAATAACCTCTCCAACACAGCATTGTCAAACTTTACTGACCGCCCTTTGCGTTCTTTGTCGGTGTCAAAATTATCACTTTTAAACCGCGAGAACCTACTCTCATGTTTTTATTGATGGAGCATGTTCTTCATATGCTTCACACACCAATCGATGTCCATCAGCTTCAATTTTCTTCAAATTAAAACAAAAAAGAAGTGTTTTATGCAAATTTTTTGTTGGTACGAAGGTTGACATGGGTTGAGTACAAAGAAAGTTTGTTTTTTACACTTCAGCAAATGAAACAGACTAATTTTTAGATGGGAATGTTGGTGCTTTAACATAAATATAGTCACAAGACTGTCAAATAGTATTTAACCCCTTGAGGACCAGTGCGGCGGAAATAAAACTCAGTCACGGGACCGAACGCTCTGAAACGGAGCGTCACTACCGGCCCGCGCATTTTAAGCAGTTAAGTCTAAGTTTACAAAAAAATTCGTATAAAATCAGCATTTTAATAAAAAGACTCCAAATTTATAAATTATATATATACTATACTTCTATTTAATATGTATTAAAATAAAAAATATAACGTTAATACAAATGAATGAAATATGCAAAAAACTAAAATTATTACTATGCACATGAAAACAAATACTATACACAATAAAACAAAGCTGCAAATATTACAAACACAAAATAAAAAAAGAGGAAATTAATAATAATAATATATTCTGAATAAAATCGAAATTTAAAAATTCTGCTGTGTGTGATATAGTTCAAAACAAGGATCCACACAGAGTCCAACATTGCATATTTTGCACTCATAATATGATGTTTGTTTTCGATTTTTTTTAGCACATACGACACATCTTCTTCTACTTTTATTTCCTTTCCCATCAATATAAATTTTTGGAAAATGTCTACCAGTTAGACAAAATGGTTAAATGCCCGGTAATTTTTGAGCTCCTTGGTTTAGCAAATTTTTCTATTATTTGATGAATAACTCTGGATCTGAATTCCAAAGCAGATATTTTCTCGCCTTTTACCTTCGAATATATTACATTTGCATTTAGAAGTGCCATATCTAACAAACCAAAAAAAAAAAAAAAAAAAAAAAAAAAAAAACGGCGCCAAAACCGAACATAAATATTTTACTCTTACCCGTTGCTAATTCGCTGAATGTACTCCCCCATATTCTCCTAATGAAAAAAAACAAAGCAATAAACAAGTCACTTGAACTCACACGTGCCCTTTCAAACACCTGTGTTTCCCAGTTTGTTTATATTAACTAGAAGAAATTCTTTCTTCCATTTCACTATTTGATTAATTCATCTATTTCGAAATCTCGCTCTGTCAAACCTCAAAAGACAAACGCAATTCTACTCCAACATTTCAACTAATAAACGTTCCATAAATTTCCGCAATCTGTCAAAATATAAACACAGCGAGCAATAAATCCCAGCCCTTTAAAGAGCTGTGATTCTCACTTTGTTTACATCAATAAATATATCAAATACAGAAGCATAGAACAGAAACCAATGCCCGTTCATGAAGGTCAAATACCATATGAGTCGACCGTTGTGAAAACCGTTGCCGTTTAACGCTATCTAGTAGCATTTAAAAATTCAAATAAAACGTTCCGATTACGCATACGCGACGCTGGTCTCTCCATATCAATCGGAGCTCTTCGCGTGGAAGCGACGCTGGCCTGATAAGAGTGGAATCGCTGCGTTGCGTCCTCGCGACCTTGGTCACGAACGGGTTAATACTATTAATGCCATCTTATGTAAATCCCTCAAAACTTGTTTGTTCACCCAATATATTCATTATAGTAACATTTAATATTTTCTGTGTTAATACACATCTCAGTTTTTATATCTTTTTCTATGCTAATATTCAAATTGATTTCATTCAGTTTAATTCATGATATTTACCTCATTTAAAAATAGTGCAAAATTATAATTGTTCTTCTTCTATGGCCAGACAGCCCAGGATGGGCCCTGGCCTTCCTCAGAATCGAATTCCAAACTCTTCTGTCCCTGGTCATGGACATCCACTTGGTTATTTTTAAAATTCTTAAGTCTGTTTCCAAACAGTTGAGCCACCTAAATTTAGGTCTCCCCCTTTTTCCGGTGCCGAATTGTCTGGCTGAGAAGATCTCTTTAGTTATTCGATTTTCATCCATTCTGCACAGTTGTCTTGCCCATTTAATTTTTTTTAGTCCATTTAGTACTTTTAGCTTTTTCTGTCATTGCCCAGGTCTCAGCAGAGTATGTAAGAATGGGTCTGATTAAGCTTTTTAAATTAAAATATTCATTTTTCTTCTAGTGAAGTTAGACTTCAAGTATTTTTTTAGAACGAAAACACATTGGTTACTATCTGTGACTCTACTACGGATCTCAGGCATTAAATCATTGAGAGTATTAACTTCTGATCCTAAATATTTAAATTTGCTAACAGTTTCAAATTTTTAATCACAATTATAATTAACACATTAAATTTTTATAGCCTCCTTAACTGAAATGTTTGAAAATTTTAAAATTTGTTACTGAATTTATTGAATATAAATATTGATATTTCTAATACCATAAATTTTAATGTGATATTTTCTTAAAAAAACAGTACATATTCAAAGTAATTGTATCAATTAAGTGATTATGTAAAATATTTCTAGCTATTCTAATTAATAAATTACTTCATAGTTATGAAAAATGTTACATTTGCGCTTTTCAGTAAGACTATAAAATTTAATTAATGCCAGAACCCTTAAATGAAAACACAGAATAATTAAATTTTCATTCTTTGAACAATATTTTTTATGTTTTCTGAAAACAAATTGCAAAACTTTTTAAATTTAAATTAATTGCTTTGATTTTTAAATTTTAAGTCCCTAGCGTATTTATTCCTTCTGTATCACTGAAAACTTAAAAGAGAATAAGTTTTGAATTTTCTTTTAATGCCGAACATTGATTATGCATAATTCACCTTAGGGAAAGTGAAAGCAGATGAATAAATCTCAGAATCAATCATGTCTGTTCTTGTAAACACTCTGCTAGGTGCCTTTCATATTTCATATTTGTAGTTTAATGACACACTAGCTTTAAAGCACTTTTAGTAAAATGGTGTTTGATAGATTTTTTTCTTTTCTCCTCGCCTCTTGGACCAATTACATTACAAAACAGCTATAATTACAGTTTTGTAGACAGCTTTCTTGTTGAGGAACAAATCATAAAAATATCTTGTTTTTGTTATAGAAGTGTATGTATGCGTGTATACAGAATTATAGAAGTGTATGTATGTGTGTATACAGAATTATATACCTCTGTAGACAATGAAACTTTTGTATACCCCATCATTGTATTCTTCAATAATAATAAAAAGAAATAATTTAACTAACATCAGTGTACTGCTAATATAACCCAAAAAAATCGAGTATTATATCAAAAATATTATTTAGTTGGAAAGATCTGAAGGAAAGAAATAATATTTCATTCTCTGTATTTAATTGTTAAGCAGTAAGATGCTGTTATGCACTGAAAAATAAAATAGCATATCTAAAATAATGTTAGTAAATTATTACAAATAAATAAAAGTATTTAAGAGGAAATCTATTTTGCTTGTGAAAATCTGCAAAACAAACTTCTTTTAAAACCTTTTTTTTCCCCATCTTGCAGTCTTCAGATTAAATTTTTTCATGTTAAGGTCATAAAAGAAGCATGTACAACACATGCACCAATTTCTTGAAACATTTTAAATATGAAATTTTTTTAATTTACACAAAATATAAAATAAAGAAAATTAAAAATCCAGGTTTCAAAAAGTGAATATGTTCAGGTTTCCACAGTACGACAAACTTGCATATTGAGAGATTTCTTTTTTTAATGATAGGGATGATTCCTATATTTAAAGATCTGTGTATTTTGATATATGTTTAGCTTTTTTCGTGTTGTTTAACTTAGTTAAGATTAATTATTAATGTAATTTCGTTTCTGCCAGATTGAGTCTCACAAAAGAGGAAGTGAGCCTCCTAAAACTGTACCCGAGCCCACAAATCAGAATATTGAGACTTACGAAGTTAGAAATGTGCATCCAGCAGAAGAGCATCGGAAAAAGGAGAGGGATCGAAAGAAAGAAAGAGAGAGATCGAAAACTAGAATGCCTGTGCGGGAGTGGGATAAAGATAAAATTTCACAGGACTCACCAGAGAAAGACACTACTGTTAACAGAGAATCTGATTCAAAAGCCAAAAGTTCAGAGAAAAGAGAGAAGAAAGGTATTCTTTTTTAACTTTAGGGGTTATTAGAATGTAAGTAAATATAGAATGGAATTCTAGGACTAAATTTATAAAAAATGTGAGATTTGAAGAAAATCACTTTTTTATAGCTGCTTTCTGCACAAATTCATTTAAACGCTGTATACATTTCTTCGCATGTTGGCAAAACTTATGGAAGTCTTCTTTTGAAATGTAAAATTATTCCTTTCAAAAAGCCCTAAAAAATGGAGACCCACCAGTGGCCGAGCAGTAAAGCCGCTAAATATTCCAAGTTCGAATCCCACGAATGAGCTGGCTGCATGGGCATTTTTGTGGATTTTGCCATATGTAATGTGTATACAAGCCAGTTTCCCTTAGAAATTCCTCCACAGAGGCAGCCCTCTCCTATATGTGAGATGAAAAGTAGAAGTTTGAAGTTCTAAATTCTGATTCGTCTTATATATAATTTTGGATCAAGTTATTAGTGAATATAATATATATATCATAGCTGCCTACTCTCCCGGTTTTTTAATTTTGAGCTTTTACTAATGATTTTTTTTTTTTCCAGCAATAAAATTAAATTGTGAAAATTTCATTCCCCCATCCTTAGTGACATTCAGCATAATTTTTCTTATTAAATTTTATTTGATGCAAGTTGTTTTAATTATTACATTGGCATTTGTGATACTTAATATGAAGACTCATATTAAGTATCACTAATATGTTTTATCAGTAAATATTTGTATTTGTTTAAATATTTATTGATAAAAATAAAAAAAATTGCTTCCTAAAAACTGCTTAATATTTGTATTTGTTGTTACATTAATATGTAAATTCATTAGGCCCATTTCAGAACAGGAAGCATGAAAAATATGCAATGGAAGTAATTTTATTTTCGTCACATTTAAAAGTACTTTGATAAATTAAAACTTTCCTTTCTTGATAATAATTTTCTTAGTATAAAAGCATGAGAAAAGACAATGAAGTTAGCTAAAGAACATAAAATGTATATGTCATTAAATATTACTGTTTTACACCAGAATCATATTATATAAAAAGTAAAATAACTTGAATCATGTTCTGAAGCAAAAATAAATTAATTTTCAGTTCATTAAAATGGTACTGCCACGTAGTACCACAATCGTCTAGAAACTCCCAGTTTTGGGTGGCTGAACATGGTGGTTTTTTGTATGTCAATGTTGACAGCTGTGAGATATATATATATAGAGAGAGAGAGAGAGAGAACTACAGTAGCATTGATGTTATAGATTTTAAAAGATGATTAGATAAGATTAAAACCTTTATATTTATATAATTTTTAATTTCATTAAAGCATTATTAAAGTCACTTAACACATTACACATCAAAGAGACAATGCTACTAAAGAAAATCAGATGCTATACTAGAAAGCCAAAGGTTGAATCTTTTTAAAAATTGGTTAATTTTTTCCATTTCTTTTTTTGTATTTAAAATGCTGAAATACCTTTTTCCCTCGTTCCTCTGTAGATTCTAAACGAAGGCCAAATGAAGATACTCCAGCAAAGCTACTAGATGATCTGTTTCAGAAAACCAAAGCTTCACCTTGCATTTATTGGTTACCATTGACAGATGAACAGGTAAAAAAGGAATTCGGTATTTAATTTACTACAAATTAACAAGACTTGAATCATATGCTGTAATATGCAAAGTTAATTGTATTTATATCTGATAATATTTTTTGCTTTCTGGAACAAAGGAAGAGGCATATAAAGTGAACACTACGAACCATTTGTGAAAATTAATGCCCAGTTTTGTTATTTTTGGTTTAAAAAACAAGAATGTATAACTGTTGTAAGCAGACTATTTCATGTTAAGTCTAGAACAGTCGTATGATCCATGGAATCTGAAAGTAAAGTAGAAATTAAAAGATTTTACAGTTTAAAAAAAAAAAAAAAATTAAAGAGGATTTATAAAGTTATTTATAATCACTGGCTCATTTTTTGTTTGAAAGTTGTAGTAAATTTACATTCTCCCTGCTAGAGGGAAAAAACAAACTTAATGATGAATTGGTACTGGTAGAGGTATTGAACAACTTGTAATTTTTTTTAATGAATTTCAAATGTGTAATTCTTCTATTGTCAAGTGTGTATTAACTGGATAGCTTCTGTGCTTTTATTAGCTGTGTTTTATTAATAGTTGATAGTAAGAAATATCAAAATGGAGAAAAATAAGCCATAAATATATCTGTGGAAGAAGTTTTTAAAATTCATAATTCTGAAATCTCAATATTGACATTTATTTATTTATTTATTTTTTACCTAAATATTATCTTCCCTAATGATTTTGCCATTTGTTTATGAGTCAGAAAACATCAAACAAAAGTATATCGATATATATGTAAAGAATTTCCATTCATCTGAAAAGTCAAAGAAAATATATATATATATATATATATATATATTGTCAGATAGTCATTTGAAAAAGTACAGATTAGTCCTCTCAAATAATGACATAACTGATGAATAAAATTTCCTGCTTTTCAAATGAAAATCTCCTCCCTTTTTGCAAAAATAGAGCTGCATCCATTTCCCGGTTTTTCGACACATCTCCCAGTTTTGTGTAAATTACGTTATCCTAACCCTAATGATTTTTAGTAAAATGTTTCTAATTAAATTTTATTTTATTTGAATCATCTTAATTTACTGTAGACATTTGCAGAACTTTATATGGAGATATAACCTCAATCAGTAATTATTTGCATATAATATTTTTAAATCAACATATGGTACATTATTAAGTTTATCTACATGAAAGTACATACATTAATTATTTAATTTTAATGATGTTTGAAAGTACAAATTACAGCTTTTCTTCCCTATTCGAGATTTTCTCAATATAAAATTATAAGCAAATTACAAAATGAAATTAACTGAAGAAAATAAAATGTGAAATATCTTTCAATATTCATATATTCTACATCAAAATCATATTATAAATCATTGAATAATCTGCTGCCATGCAACCTGAAAACCATCGTGAAATTAGCAGTTTTTGAAATGATATACATTTTCATATTTTTCAAGGTTGGGAGCTATGAGAAAATAGTTCACTTGCCTGATATCATCTAATATTTTGTTCTTGAATGCTGTTATTTATATAAAATTGAGTAATCTGTTTCTGAACCATAGATGATTGTTTGTTGAAACTTGTACACCAATCCTTTATGCTCACTTTTACTCTAAAATCTGAGAAAATGAAAGTTTAATTTTACCGTAACTGTACAAAAGAGAGTAGACAGCACTAATGGAAAGTGGTGAGGAAGAGAAAGAGAAAATGGTATTGTTTCGACGAGGAGTATGTTTCCATTATAGAAGGGGGAAAAAAACAGGAGCTTCCCTTTGTTTCCCCCTTTGTCTATTGTGCCTTGGCACCCACCAGCAGGCAAGCAGTGAAGTCATTGAACATTGGTAATTAAATCTGGGTTTGATTCCAGGCAAATGGACTGGCTGCATGGGTATTTTCTTGGTTATCCCCATATGTAATATGGATATAAGCCAGTTCTCTCAACTTCCCTTAGGCGAGTAGCCCTCGTGTGCTTTGCTGTAACCAAATAAATCAAACTTTACTGCCTTTCATGTTCTATTATATTTTTACTATTGTTTTTAAATTTGTAGATGTAAATATGTTTACAAAAACAAAATCACAGATTGCACAAAACTTTGATTTTAGTTAATGTGATGGCTGCCTTTGATGCATTGGGGCAAATTTTTTAACATTTGACAGAAAATTGCTTAATCACCTTGTTCAAAAATATTCAACCTGTTTTTTGTGTGCCTTGACTAAAGCCTATTTCTGTTAGGCAAGGTATTTTGGGATATTTCTCTCAGATGACTTTTAAATTCCAAAAGCTTAGTGTACCTATGCATTTTGAATAAGACTTGTTCTTAACCCCTTCGCGCTGGGTAGCACAAACGCGCATTTATCGCGGAGGCCGGCAGTGTCTTACGCAAGCGTCTGTCCAGGGCGGGGGGCTTTTTTGCTGTTAAGCCTAAATCCATGAAATTTCCGAAGTATCAACGCATTGTTTAATAATGCTCTATAGAGTATTTAAACGGCTTATGCTTTATAGATATTTTTATACTATATACTTTAATTACCTTATTTCTTGTTTAAATGCATATTTTACACATTTTATTTTCATTACTCACCATTTTACGACTTTTAACATCTGAAAACTAAATATATTACTTAAAATTCTCTTTTCATATGAAAAATTTGAAAACAGGGATCTACACACAGTCCTGCGTTACATTCCTTGCACTCGTAATAACTCATTTGCCGTTTTGGAGGATTTTTCCGGGAATGTGAACAAACAAAGCATCGTCGTCTGATTTTCTTATCAGTCTCTTCTGAACAAAGTTTTGGAAAATGTCTTTCAGTTAATCTGAGTGGATTTAATGATTCTGCTGATCTTGGTGTGATTGCAACGGTAAAAATAGAAAGAATTCACGTCTAACAAGATCTAATTATTTTCTAAAACAGAAAGAATTCACGTCTAATAAATTTTCTATTAAAAAATATTTATTTGATTTGTCTCTATTAAAAACAGAAACAATTCACAACTAACAAGATCTAATTTAAACCGAAATACCCAACGCTTTAGCGAAAATAAAACTTCTCTACTTACAATAAACAACTACCACGTGCGAATTTAAAGAGACGTCATAAATCACGCCATTCGGAAACATTTATTTCCCCTTTTGTTTATATAATCAAAAACACGTGTATGTGAGTCATGCTCTCATTTCGAGTAGAAGGTATAATGTACATGTATCTGAAACCATATGGACATACAGTGCCATCTTGTGGCAGAAATTATAGTTTTTAAAACGTTCCAGGGCACTGGCACAAATACGTGACAGTCAGGGCTGAATGGGAAAATACTCTGGCACACCTGCGTGTCGGCCAGGAAGTGAGTGTGTTTGTTGCTGGCACGTAGACGTGACAGTCGGTGCGAAGGGGTTAAACCATTAGCCGCTGGTGTTGCGTTGACGCAATGGTCAAAATAAATGCATATATAAATAACCTAAGATATTTTATACCAGCAGATGATTTTGTGTAGGGAATATTATGAAGATTATTTCTGTAAAAAAATATTTGCCTTCAACAATCATTTTGTTTATAATAATTAATCTCATACTTTAAGCAAAATTTTCGACCGGGTATTTTTGCTGAGAATTGCCGTCTTTATAAATGATCTATTTTTAGTCAAGGACACAGTTTATCAGAATATTACATCAGTTGTTTATATTTGTGTTGGGAAGGAATGGAAAACAGGTGTTGAATTGACGCAATGTCAGCAGGAAATGGGTAGTCAATCTCCTTTTTCACTCATTCCTTTCGATGTTCTGGTTGTTTAAAAATGCCTAGAATGAGGTATCTTACATTAGAAGAAGCCCTTCAAAGATTTTTTGATGAAGAAACAGATGATAATAATGTTAATAATGACGAGAATGAAACTGATATTGTTGTTGTTCCCCCAGAAATTGCAAAGGCTAGTTACGAAGAAGAAAGGAATGGCAATGTTTTAAATAATGAAAATGATATTTTACCAAATGATACTGCTGGGTAAGTTTAAATTCACGTAATAAGTTTCAGCCTTCTAAAAGCAGTTATAGTCATACTAAAAAGTTTAAAAAGCAGAAGACTGACATCTTGAAGTGGATAAAAAAGGAACTGTTAGTTATGTCTCAGGAAGAACATGAAGGAAGAGAAATTATAAAAGACAAAACACAAGATAAAACTAGTGCACAGATTTTCTTTTTGGTTTAGACATGTACTCTCTTCTGACACATTACAATTTTCAATGTCTTGGAAACGAACAATAAAATCCTTTCAAATTTTGCAAGCAGTTTATATAACAATTTGCTTTCTTTATATAATTATATATATATTGGTTATGTTGTCTTGTGTTCTTGCATTTTATTTTTTACATTACATTTTTGAATAAAAAATTATATATTTTTATGAAAGTATAAATGGTAGGATCATAATTATGATCAGACTGTCGACTCCATGATCATTGCTGACCCCTTTTGAAATATCATTGACCTTCAAGGGATACTGATCCTGTAGGGGAACCTCTGATCTAGAGCATTTCTTTGGAGGAAAAAATTATCAGTCAAGTAGAAAACAAAAGATAAAAAGAATGATGATAGTGGTTAGCTGTTAAGGCAGAGTGCAAGAGTTTTTAGCAAGGTGTATATTGTATATATCAGCCAACTTTCATGGATTTTTCACAGTTTTTACAAAATTGCTTCGATTTCAAGGTCGTATGCACATATTATTGTACAAATTTTGCAATAGTTTGCAAAGGCATTAAAATTGTGTAAGATACCCATTACAAAATGAAAAATGTGTTAATGCAGAATAGACTTGTTTTTATGTGAGATTATGATGAGTTGCATATATTGTTTGGAGAATTTTTGGAAAAAGAAGTAAAAACAAAAGTTATCCCTAAATTCCCTACAATACTTCCTTATTCTTAAGACTGTTATTTAATTGATACCAAGAGCCCTTATATTAATGGATTATGTCAAATAGCAACATTATTCAATGCTGTTCTCCTGATAGGCAGACCATGGTTAGGATTGCCGGTTCATAATTTGGAAAGAGCTCTAAGTAGGTTTGCTGCTTTAGCATAGTTCATTAACTAAAAGGTAGTTATTTAAGTAAGAGCCCATCTTATTAAAAAAAAAGTACTTGTACTAATTTTGATACTTAAATGATTATCTTAATGCATTTCTGTTTATTTTCTTGTTTCTTTCTTTATTGTTTTGTGGTTTTTAATGTTTAAAAGTACGAGAAATTGCAAAAATGGTTATCTTGTCACATAGACATATATCTATAGAAAAGAATTTCTCTCTATTGGATATTGAAAATTCACAATTTCGAAAAGATTCATTTTTCATATTTAACATATGATATTGTTTCATAAAATTTTTGTGATGCTATTCTCAATATTGAAATTATTAATGAAATAGCATTAATACTTTCTTCTATATTGTTCATTAGAACAATAAAAAATTTTAATTAAATTTGAAAATTCAAAGATGAAAAAATATTTAGATATCGATGGCATATGAGAAAGCTTACAATCCTTTCAATGAATTATGGACATTCATTAAACATATCATTTGATTTATTGCTTTATATAGTTAAACAAGTAAAACATTTTTTCATGGTTATTCTTACTAAAAAATGTTAAAATGGCAGAAAGGTATAAGTTTTTTACTTCAACTGCTAGGGAGGGGGAACCAGCACTACTACATCAACTAATGGCTTTATAAAAAGTATTTTAATATAGAAACTGAGGGACGGGGCTGCAGGTAATTAGAAAATACCAATTTTTTTTAACAGTAGCCATGCAAGTTTTTAAATATAGATTGGATTTTTTACAATAATGCAAAGTACTCAAGGGCTAGATTTCTTTATAATAGAGTGCCTTTTTAAGAAAAATTGTTTTTGATTTGTGCTTCACCTTTGGAAAATAACAAACTCTCATGCAACCAGCCTATTTGTTGGGATTCGATTCTAGAGTTGAACTAACTTTGTTTAGCTGTTTTACCACATGGTTGCTTGTGGTTGTCTTTAAATATGTGTGACTGTTATGAGTGTTTCGAGAAATTTTATTTTTGAATGTTAACTATGAAAATTTTTAGGGAATTGGTTTTATTCAAGCTTCTTTTTTAAATAAACTTGTTTTATGTAAATTATTACATTATTTTAAATAATAATATCCCTGTTTTACTTGTAGAATAGCATCACAAAAGTGAATACAGTTGCACAAATATTTGTTTTAATTTATTCAGTTCTATTTGTTGATCTGTCTTTAATTTCTTTTCTTTGGTGGGCTATAAAAGTGAAGTGCTTAATTTCCATTTAAAGAAATGGGTATAAAAACATGATGATAAATATTAAAATATTCATGTTTTCAGAAATCTCAGAGTGTTAATTGTGTGTCAGCATATCCTTATAGTTACTTTTCATCATTATACTCTGTATCAATTGAAAATCTAATGTTTTTGAAATTTTTATAAGAAAATGTTATTTTTTATCAGGTTTGCTTATTCTTTTTCACCTTTTGTAATTTAGGTTAATGAAAGAGAAGAAGCAAAACGCCTAAGAAGAATTGAGCGTGAAAAGAGAAATCAACAAGCAAGAGAACAGGAAGAGTCTGAGCGCAAAAGCAAGAGAGCACGGTCTGGTCACAGAAGTCGTGAGGTAGGTTTTTTTTTTTTAATAATAATATGGATGGGCATTATACAAAATTAAATAAGATTTTCTAAATTGGGAGCAGTCCTTTTTCAATAATTTTAAGCGTACTTTTCATACACATATGTAATAAAATTTTTGATAATTGTGTCAGTGCGATGCAGGATAATTGTAATAACAAAAAAGCTGAAGTAGATGAATACTGTTGTCTTGTTCTCCTTCCAATAAGTACCCAACTGTGGATCTTCATATAATTTACATATTGAAGCACACTGAGAAGTTCAACAGTTTTTTAGCAAATATTTCATATTTTTATAGTATTTAAGTTCTGATGTGAAATGGAATGTACAGACAACATGTTAACAAAGCAGATGAGAGAAGAGCAAGCAAAGCAGAAGTGAGAAAGAATGAGCATAGATTGAAAGAAATGCTAGATTAAGAATAGTGGTTATTGTTCCAGTTTATTTCTTTTGGTTAATTAAGACTTTAATTTGCAAATTTTATTATGAGCTGACTCTTTACAGTACGTAAATACATCCTTTATGTATCATATAAAAATTATATGACTGAAATCAATTTTGAAATGATGCAGTTCAAATAGATTTATCAAAAGCATTTTTCTGTTTTTAGAATAGAAACAAAAAATAAACTAAAAAGGAGATATATTACAGTTAAAGCTAGAATTGTATTTTATGTATTCTTATATATATGTGTGTATGTGTAAAATATAAAAGAGTCATTAATAAATTTACTAAATTTGTATATAGACGTTTCTTCCTAATTTCAGTCTAAACTTTTTCGCATCTTGCAGTATTCCACATTGCGAAAACTCTTACCCAGTCATCATTCAGGATTAAAACAATGGAGTCAAGCTTATAAATAGTGCTACAACTAACTACGCATTCTCTTTTGCTGCTTGCTATATCCTGAATAACCCATGTATCATCGCGTATTGCATTCATTGTTCTGGGAAAAGTATAGCATTTTGTTCTGTTCAGAATGAAATGTTTTAAAAATTTATTATTTCACATACTTTGAAATATTGTAAAAATATATATATATATATATTCATTTATACTTTACAATGTAATTACAGAATCATTACATCCAATTTTATCAAAACTGATTGATTTTAATGTAATGGTAAGTCTCTTAATGTCTTGGTCACTAAGAGGGATGTGTTACTGCTTCGAGGAAGTGTATAGGAAAAACAAGAAAAGTAGCAGTAATTGATGACCAATATATAACACTGCATGCAAAAAGTGTTTGAAACCAGATAGCGGGCAACATTGCTCAGCAGTGCGCATGATAATCAGACGACAGGTTTAATGCAGCCAGACTTCATAAAGGTGTCTCGTTTGCCCACCACCCTGAATGTTGCATACCATTGACAGCAGCCCATTTACAGTAGTGTACAGAACACGAAAACTAGACACCTCATCAAAGGAGACACGTCCTCTTTAATGATGAGTAGTTTCAGTCTGATAAAATGGTTCCTGGTGCCAGTCAATATGGTGAGGTAGGGACATACTTTCATCCCACTAACATCAGGAAAACAAAGAGACCATTGCAGTCCTGGGGTATGCTTGTATGGGAAACATTATGATGAGTGGACGAACAGAGATCCACATTTTTGACAGAGGTTCACTTACAGGAGATCATTTCTGTGATGAAGTTATCTTCCCACGTCTTTTCGGGATGCCATTGGTCCCGACTTTGTTTTTATGGATGACAGTACATGGCCACACAGGACTCGTGATGTAGAGGAGCTTCTGAAAAGTGAAAATATCCAGAATGCATCGACCAGCATGTTATCCTGATTTAAATCACATTGAACATTCGTAATGTATATAGGAGATGCCTGGCAGTACGATCTTACCCTTCAAAGAACAAAAGTTAGTTGAAGCTCCTTTGAGGGTGAATAAGAAATTCCTATTAAAGGAAGGAGGAAACCTGCTTCAATAGGAATTATTGCCCAAAGAACTGTTAGATAATCTGGTATTGAGTGTTAACAGACAGTATAAAGCAACCACTGCAATTAAGGGAGGTCATATCCCTTCCTCTTGACCTGGAAATTATTTGTACCAACGCTATTATGTTAGACTTATTTTTATTTGTTTCAAATACTGTATGCATAAATTTTTTTTTTTTCCTACTGTACTTCCCTTATCCTTTAAGTACCACATTTTGCCTTTGTGGTACAAATTTCATGTCTCCCAGTTGATTTTTTGTGGAATTGTGGCTATATATATATGTGTATGTAATTACACTGGGAAAGGATAATATACATTTTCCTGTAATTCTGCTTTTTTAAGTCTTAACAAAATTTTATTCACAAAAAAATAAAATACCATATGAAGGATACACATATTTTTGTGACCTATTAAAGGGTGTGAGGGAAAATTTTTATGTGAAAGTGTGTACTAGGGAAGTGAGGATTCAGTTATATTAATAATGTCAAATAAAAAATTTTTTGTCATCTTAGCCTTTAAAACACAGTTTTTCAATTATCTGAATAGTTAAGTAACATTAGAAAATATATTAGTTTTTATGCCTGAATATTTGGATATCTTGTAAGAGGCAGTGGTAACTTGTAATGCCTAAAATTGCTTTTGATCTCTAATGTCTTTGCTAATCACTGAAACATTCATAATGTATTGCATAATTAAGCAGTATTTATACATATAATGAAACCTTGGTTCACAAATGTAATTCATTCTTTGCCATTCATGATTCAAAATGTTCGTAAACAGAATTTATTTTCTTGGGATAGGAGTTGATATAAAATGGGTCAATGCTTTCCTGGACCCCAGGTTATATTACCTTTTAAACTTCACATTATTGCTTCAAGCACAAATTCATAACACGTATGGAATTCCATTAAATCTAAGACGAAAAAGAGGTAAACACAATATTAAAGAGATAAAATAGATGAAAATTTAATTTTACTACGTGTGGAAGGAGAATGGGTAGTAAAAGTAGAAAGTGATGAGGAAGTGCAATGTTATTGTTTGGATAAGCAGTTCTCTTCCTTTAAAAAAAGTAACTGTTTTTGTGGCATTCTTTTCTGTCTCTTGGCACAGCTTGACTTTCATTGAGATTCACTGCTCATCCGTTTCACTCAAAATTTCTGTTTGTTTGCTTTTAAATGAGACAAGGTATTTTCAATGACTTCATTGTTAATTTTCAACCCATCATTTTACCTAGGGATGCAATAGCTTCAGTAACAAGAAATTCTTCAATATTTAAATTTAATTAAGCAACAAAAAATATTAAAATGCTTCCAAAAGTCAGTGTTAATTTTGTGTCAGAGATTACATCAAATTTAAAAATCATTTATTGATCAGAGCATTTATAGCTCAAGATACTGCTTGTTATCCAAGATTTTTTAATTAATTAAATCATTAATTTATTCATGAAAACCGTTCCATGATCTGAGGTTCCATAAATTTCATTATGTTTGTATTGAAATTTCATTAATTCATTAAATCATTAATTTATTCATGAAGACCGTTCCATGATCTGAGGTTCCATAAATTTCATTATGTTTGTATTGAAATTTCATTAAAAGGTATATCACTTTTTTTAACTGTTTTTGTTTGAATTCTCAGTTTATTTCATAAATGTGATGCAGTAAAAGGAGAAAGAATATTAATTAGCATTATGTGTTTGCAGGATCTGTATTACGATTTTATTTACATATATTGTCTTTTATTTGCAGGAATCAAGAAGGAGCTCAACAAGAAGTCGTAGTCCGATTTCGAGGCACCGATGAGTTAAATTGGGTTAAATTTTTATAAATGTAAAAATCCCTGGCCTCCTATACATTGCATCTATGAAAAATCCTACAGCTTCTTAACCAGGTATAGAATATAAAATGGTACCTACAACTTAAATTATTTGTCCCACATTGCATGAAAGGGTACAATGGCTAAGGTAGAAGGGGTCAGTTCTGCATTTATATGTGTGAAACCTTAATTTAAAGAATACTTAAAATATATTAATTTTTAAATGTATATCCCTCATTTTTGTATATGCAAACTATTAATTATTTACATATTCCTTTAGTGCTTCTGTTTGATGTTTGATTGTTCTTAATGGTAATGAAAGGCTATTAGTTATCTCAAATTAATAAAATAATGCAGAACTATTCCTTTTCTATGTTAATGAGCTATGTGAAAATGGGTTTTAAAATTTAGCTAAAATATTTCAAAACAGGAAGGTAAGTACTTCATAAATTTGGCAGAAGTTAATGTATGTGTGGTGATTTTGAATGAGTGTTTTTTTTTTTTTTTTTCCTTCCTTTTATTTAATGTTTTCCCTTTTGCTAGCCACAAATTATAAGGGGGCCAGTGGAAATAACTTTATTTAGTTCGTCATCTACCATAATCCTTTTGCAGATGAAAGCAGCCAATCGAAAATGATTCACCTTTAACGGTGGTCTCCCCCATCTTTCGACCCAGGATATCACACAGGGATAGAAGTTTTAAGGGTGTGCAGTGTAGGAATTGTTTCACAATGAAAAGATGCCTGATTGGAACAAAATGTTTATAGCTACATTTTTAAAACAGCAAAGCAGAGTTTGTAAAATGGACAATTGTTCCATAAATTTTGTCGCGAGTTCTTGGATATGATCTCGGTTCTTCAAAAGTATAAAAATTCATTTCAGAACTGAATTTACTTTTTTATATTTATGAATGGCACCTAGTATATTGAATGACATCACATGGACATAATCACTCATCCTAATTACACTTGTGTAAATCTTTAAGTATGTCATTCATGTTCCATACATTTGGCATGTTATGTTCATTAGGTCTTGTTTATTGAACTTGTATGTTGTAAAGCAAAATAAAATCATTTCATTTGTTGCTTTTATTGATGGTATTAAGACCATGTTTTGCAGTTGTATACCAGCATTACTGTATATGTAGCTGTTGTAAAAGGTGTTTATTAAAATTAAGTTTGATTCCATATTTTGTACTTATTTAACATACAACATCTGCTGCTTATTCTAACTTTCACAGCTCATTTGGGAGTGAGAGATATTAGAAAGAGATCCTAAAGATGGACCTATGTTTGATCACCTTTACAATCAACAGAGTTTAAGCAAATTTTCCACTGCCTGGGTTAAGAATCCTGATTGGGTAGAGGCAATGTGAATGAGTGAGGATTCTTTCACAAATACCAGCTGATAGAAAGTGGAAGTGCAACTTCTGCATTCAAAATTTTCCCTTTGGGTTAGACACATATTTACAGAGTTCTTAAAAAAAAAAAAAAAAAAAAAAAAAAAAAAAAAAAAAAAAAAAATTCATGAAATCCTTTCTAGCATCTGATGAACCTAACCAGCACTTGTTATTTATGAAGTACAAAATTTCAGTTTGGGAACTGAGGCTATTTAGATCGTTATTCAGTTTCAGATGAAAATATTCAAAATTGCTTACCCTGTCTTTTCCTGCCCTAAATGATGGATCATCTCTTTTGGTTCTGCTGTCTTCTTAAGTAAGGATGACTTACGCAGTATTTCCAAGAAATTTATTCACACTAAATATAAGATTAACGTATATCTTCTAGAGCAGCAGTTCCTAACCTTTTTTGCCCCTTTTACCATTGACATATCTTCTTCCTTTCCAAAACTTGAAATGCATTACATCTAATTGGAGGGTTTTTTTTTTTTTTTTTTTTTTTTTTTTTTTTTTTTTTTTTTTTTAATGTGTGTTAAAAAAATTATAGCAAATGTTGAAGCTTGAATAAAAGTGATTTTTTATATCCATAAGCTTAAAAAGTAAATAAAGGGCTGAGTACATTCATTGCCTGGGTTAAGAATCCTGATTGGGTAGAGGCATTGTAAATGAGTGAAGATTCTTTAACAAATAACAGCTGATAGGAAGTGGAAGTGCATTCAGAATTTTCCCTTTGGGTTAGACACATATTTACAGAGAGTTCTAAAAAAAAATTCATGAAATCCTTCCTAGCATCTGATGAACCTTTTTTATATCAAGTCTTTGAATGGAAAGGGAGTGGTAACTGCAAGCTAATGAAAAAGTAAATAAAGCTTTGGTCATACCTATAATCATAAAAGAAGTAGAGAAACTGCATTTCAACTCAAGCATTGCAGTTTACTTAAATAATTGTAATTGCTGAAGAAACAATAAAAAACAGAAATATCTCAAGAAAGCACAAACAAGGATAATTGAGCAACACTGAAACTGCTGCCCTATAACTGGTTTCAAGTTACAAAACTAAAAAATGTTCCTATTTCTAAAGCTGTTTTCACGATAAAAGCTGAGGGATTCACTAATTGTAAGATAGAATTTTGTATCAACTGGCAGATGGCTCATAAGTTGGAAAGAAATAACATTATGCATCAGAAACTGTATGGTGAAAAGGAAGTGGCAAATTGTCATGTCACAGGTAATTGATAACTGTCACAGATGCTTTACCTGAGCCACTAAATGAATACAAGCACAACAGATTTATAATACAGATGAAACAGGAGTGTTTTGTAGAATATATATCAAAACCTCAATCATACCTCAATATATTGAAAGGAGCCAAAAATTTACCTCTAACATAGCAACTTGAGGATAACGGTGTAGTAGTATTTTTACTAAATTTTCTTCTGAATTGGGATATTGAACTGAAAAAATGGCTTTACTAATTAGGCAGCTGTGCAACATACTTACATCTGATCTCTTTTAGGAAAACAGTGACTTTTCCTGAAAACACAACTTTTAAGATTTCAGCAATCAGATCAAGATATTTTTCAACTTACAGAAAAGATGTTTAGATAATGATAAACAGAACTGAATATTGTAAAAATGCAAGCACTTTGGAGGGGATAAGTTAATATTTCTGCTAGAGGTGATGTGTATTATAGTTGACAGGAGGTCAATCTCTTAAAAACTGTTTTAAAAAATGTGACTTTTACAAACGAGATTAAAAGGGTAGCCAATATTTTAAATATCAGGTGAAGGAAGTTATGAACATTCATAGTTAGAATTTGTAAATTGACAATGTTGAGAAAATGTGTAAAAACTGATTATTTAAGAAATGTTAAAAAGGACTGCAGAAATGGGTAGCAAAAGTGATAACTTGCCAACGTCAATTGAATCTAGAAAAATATTGCAAGTTCTAAGAACCTAACCAGCACTTGAACTCTTAAGCTGAAAGGTGCTGATAAAAAAAAAAAAAAAAAAAAAAAAAAAAAACCGACCAGCAGGTTTATGAAATTGAGAATACAGTTGCTGAGTTGTGTTTTCAGGAGCTGGACAGTTGATTGCACTGTATTGATGAACTATACAAAACAAACACAGATAGAAAGAACAATTTTTTAAAAGGAAACTTTCATCAAGTATGTATAATATATAATGTGTAAAACTTTTATTAAAATCAAAAAATAAATTTCAGATTTGCATAAACAGTTTAATTATAGCATTAATTTTAATAACTATTTTTGAATTTGTTATTAGTTCCTATTTTATTAGATAATATAAAACTAATATTGCAATTTACAATACACAGATAAACTCAACTTTTGAATGGAAGTGATTTTAATAAATGGTGGGTACTGCATATTGATAACAAATATGGATAAATTTGGCAGAACATTACAAAAAAATTTAAGCTTTAAATATATCTTTCCCTGTATTTAGGATAAATACAAAGTTGACCAAAAAATTGTATACCTATTTTATCAAATGAAAACTTTGCAATGCATGAAAATACTGAATTTATTCATATATGATGAGATGAACCCAATTTAATTTTAACCTCTGCAATTACAAAAGCTGCTCTGCATGATGAACATAATGTTGCTTTTTGCTGTATTCAGTATACCCTTGCAATTTCTCATACAGGTATGATACAGGATGATTTGTATTGCTAACTTTTGTTTTGTGCATATCGTGGCAGTTTCGTGTGGCATGGAAATTTTACCAACACCATAGCTGACTAAGCATGACAAATTGCTGTGCAAAGTCTGCTGATCTTCTCTGGTACTCATCTCAAACTTATTACAAAAATATGCAGTTTTCAGTTGCACTGCAAGTAGTGTTATAAACTTAACACCTCCATTAACACTGTGTACTCATATTTGAAATATCATTTTAAAATGCTCTTCAAATAACAGAAGTACCAGCAATTTTGATTTGGCTTTATGTCGTGTTTATTTTAGAATCACAGATGAAACAACTTCTGCTGGGACAAAAATACTTTACACACTGCTATCATCAATCAATCCAATTTTTAAAATTTCACAGTTATCATCTCTGAAAAAGTATATATATAGTTTTTTTAGCAGTGTGTATTATATAAGTAACTGCAGTTTGAAGGTAGTTTGAGATACCCTTGATATAATTTTAAATTAATTAGATTACAAACAGCTTTTTATAAACTTATTAAACTTAAAAAAAAAGAAAGGACTTTTGGGAGGGGAATTAATTTTTCAGATTTTCAAATACTGTTATACTATTTTATTAATAAATTTTCAAACTATTTTTACAATAAAAATATAATTTTTACATTATCATACATTTTGATTCAGTTTTAAGTTGCATACAAATAACTGAACATTTTATAATGGAATTTATATATACATTATAATTTTTAATAGAATTTACAAGAATAATGTTAAATGTATAAAAATATTCCAAAAAATATATAGATAAAAATTACAAATAGGAACAAAAGTGTGCATTTGCAGAAGCTTAATTTCTGTCTTTTAGGTATAGAATCTTGAATCTGTTAATATTTTGTAATTGGAAAATGGTTATTTACTTGCTGCAGTGGTTTTAAATTGCTGCCACAAGTGGCTTGCCATACACTTTCAAGCTGAAGTTCTAACTTGCTGAAAAACAAAAGTACGACAAGTATTACATAATTCTCATGTAAATACTTAATAATATACATGTAATATAAATTGTGATCACAATTTATTAAAAAACTTGCCTCTTTTCATTCTGTAGCACACTTATGGTATTATTTTGATTAATTATTTTCTCTCTCAAAGTATCAAACTGTTTCCCATAAACTTGCTTTAAAGTTTCATCATACTGGGCTTGGCTAAAAGTGAAATAAAAAATGATAGATAAATTCTTTCTGCATAAAGCTATTTATTCATCAGCATTTTATATTTCTTTCAAATTACTAACCTAATTTTAAGATTGAACAGTTCTTCCAATTTCTCTTTACTTAGATTCTATAGAAAAGAAAAAGAATGATTAATGCAAATTAAGAAGTAGTAATTTTGTCACAGCTGGAAAAAGGGAGATAGCAATTAGAAAGATAATCATTAAAATGTATGTGCAAACAATTAACAAGTTGACTGCCCCAGCAAAACTGAGTGATATACTCTGTCAGGCCATTTTTTTAATTCTAGCATTTTCTTGTCTTAGTTATCCTAAAAACCAGTTCAGTACCCAATTTTTGTATGAACTTGTTGTTTTGCTTATTTTCATTTTTAGTTGCATGATTCTATATTTTTTGTATTTGTAAACAGATTACAACTTAATTCATCATAATGTAACAAAAGAGTTCACTGTCTTGATAGTAAAATTAGATAAAAATTATGTTACAATACAAATAGTAAAATAGCATATAGAACCAAAAGTAAATAAATTAGTGAATGTATAAACATCTTAAAATGCAACACTAGTCTTTTAATAAACAATAAAATCACATAAATAATAGTTACTTAAAAGTTACTGCAACAACATCTATATTAAAATCATTACAATTTATGGAAAAAAAGCTTCCAGCATTTGATGCACATGCTTCTGACAAGTAAAGCTGCTGTGAATCAGCGATAGTGCACAAAGCAATCAAGGTACAAGTATGGCAATGTAGAAATTTTAAGCGCTTGATATATCAAAAGAATTTAAAATACCATTAAAATTTAAAATCTCATCATAATTATAATTATTAAATCAATATAACAGAAATTTATATATAAAAAAGTATTTGAGACTGTTTAGACATGCTAACTCGCTGATAAAACCCTACTTCATGTCACAACGATTAGGCCCCACATTAAAGCAACCTTCATTTCTCACACAATAAATGTTCTCTTATTCAAATCTTGTTATATTATTTTCATTAGTGTTAAAATTATTAAGATTGACAATGAGGTCATTTTAATACATAAATTCTTGCACAGAGGAAATAATAATATAGAATAAATTTTAAAAATGAATGCATTACTGAACCTATTCAATATTATTTTTTTATCCTTTGAGTTAGATCACAATGATTACATGATACTATATGGATTCTACGAAATGCTAGTACTGCAAGAGATGCTTGTTGAAAGTTTGACATTTATTTCTAGGAATCACGGCTTAAACTACATCCGAGATATATTGTGTCTTCAGAAATCCAAAGTGATGAACTTCCTATGAGCTGTTGTTATTTCATGTCTATGCACTTTAGTGCAAAATATATATTTAGAACTATTATACATGAGGTCCAACACTACTTATAATCGTTATGGCATACTTACATCTACAATTATCTCAGCGACTTATATTGGCCAAAATTCTTTCATTTATAAAACATTCTTAAAAGTTCCAAAATCTACAATATTTCAAGACTTTATTTTTCCACTGTACACTATGGATTTACTCGCTTTCAGATTCAGATAATTTGCTTATTCCATTAGTTATAAATTACACTAAAAGGTGTTTATTATTGTTTCCATCTCCTAAATCCACAGATAGTTCTAATGCAATGCGAATAACAACAGCATTCACAAATGGGCAGCTGGTGTCCATTTATTTATATAACTTTTTGGTTTTAAGTGAAACTGAAATTGTATGAATATAATAAAAATAATAAATTTACTTTGCCTTTTTTGACTGTTTTATACTAAGACAGAAAAGGAGAGAAACATGCGAAAATGAAACATAAAATTAGCAAAGCAACAACCTTGTGTTTGGTCTTAAACTAATCTGCTTCATGCTTTCTTATGTAATATTGCAATGCAGACAGCTCTTGCCTGATATGTTTGGTCTAAAATCTGCACCAAAAACAAGGTTAATTTTACACTAATTGCAGCTAATTAGGTAATTGCACTGATTAAATAACATGAAAGCTTTAAATGAGGAAATTATAGAGTATGCAATATTTTAGACAGTAATTATGAGTAAACTAATAAGCTGCTAAGTAATAAACATAATTTAGTCCTTGCTTGAAAAAAGACGAAGCACTATCACTTAATTTTTTTTATTGATGGTAGATTGGTTTGTTCCCCTTAACAAGTGAATTAATCTGCCATCAGTAGCATTAACTGCTTCAGTACTTAAAATTTTTACTTTTGAAATTGGTAATTTGTGCAACTCAAGATTTTTCTTTACAGATTTTAAATGTTTTTACTGCAATAGAGAACCAGATTATACTGATTTAAAATTCTAATTAAATTACTGAGTAAACTTTTTTTTTCTTATAATAATTCATGGCTTTCATTGAATTTCTGTTCCTTGGAGATAATATATGAAAAACTTTCCCTAATAATAAATTACATATAGTACAAAGTCCGTAATCCAGACTTGTCGGGACTTCGGCAATTCCGGATTATAGATCAATTAAAAATATTAAACTGTAATTTATGAAATAAAGAGCAATTATGACCTAAAGGGTATCAAAATTTACCAAAAAAAAAGCGTAATATTTATTTGTTTACTTTATTAAACATTTCTTTCAATGTAAGTTGTTCGCTTCGTTTTTTTGTGCTAAACACGCATGCGTAAACGCATTACGTGCATGAAGAGAAATTATGATCTAAAAGGTATCAAAATTTACAAAAAAAAAAAAAAGTTTGTGGCTTTGAGGTCAGGATTATAGATCATTCCAGATAATGGATGTCCAGATTACAGACTTTGTTTAGACACACACATACACTCATTCTAACTGAATGCAGTGTATAATTTACTACAACTTGCAAGTTCGCATATTATCATGGATGTAATATGCCCCCAATCTTCATAACATTCCTACAAATTTACATCTTAAGATAATTAACAAAGCACAGAAGTGAGCAATGCATGTTGGCAAAATGGAAAAGTAAGTGCACATTCAGTGTGATCAGGCAAGAGCCGTCTGTATTGCAATATTACATAAGAAAGCATGAAGCAGACTACTTTCGAAAAAGCACAGTCCAGAAAAAATTATTATAAATAATTGATACTTTTAGAAGAGAAAAGGGAGATATACAAATAAAATGAAGAATTATGTGGCTATTTCTAATTTTGATATACGTATTTTTTATCTTACATACACATTAAATCATACAATGCAGTTATTAACAAGATATTTCATTTTATCTATTTCATAGACTTAATGTTACTTAGTATTATCTTTCTTTTGAAAATATTTAAAAGTTTCAACGATAAACAAAGATTATTTAAATAAGGTAAAATGTACAAAGGCTATCTGCCTATTACTTTGGCACTAATGTATCATAATTATATAATGCTAAGAAGACTTACTGAAATGTGTTCTTGAAGTCTTCCAATATTCAGACTGTAATTGACTAAAGTACTTTGGACTTGTTTTTGACGAAAATCTTCAAAAGTAACCTGTTACAAATAAAAATGGGAAGAATGATATACATTGGATTTTAACAAAGATAATGTATGCAATTAGCCATCTTAATTTACAAACCTTGCTCAACAGAATATCACGCTCCAAAGCTATGCTTTCTGTCTGTCAATAAATAAAAGAAACACGGATATTAGCAGTTTTTATTATGAGGATATAGAATTTTGGTATTTACAATGTTTTTCCATCTACAATGTTTAACAAGAACAATTGCCAAACAGTGCAATTTAGCACTCATAAAAATTTGGTTTTATGTAACCCCAGTTATAGAGAAGCCAGTTTACTTTTGCACAGGACGTAATAAACTATTACACCATCATTTAGTATATATTGTTACAATTTTTGTATTTATTTAGCTATTTTTAGTAGAATTTGTAATTAAAATTGTTTTATATTCCCGTGCAATGCAGCACGAGACTTATTTGAAGAGAAAGCTACGCCGGAAAAATTAAAATACAGGAGCATGCACATTTAACATTTTAATAAATAGTTATCTCGTAATTGTACTCTTTTGTTATCCAGAAAAATCGAGAAAATACAGAATATTCTCGCGCGGGATTAAAAAGCTTATAAAAGCTGGAGGAAAACATCTCAATCCAGTTGTTTACTTATTTCTTGTTGTTGATTGTAGCAAATTCGCGGTGAGATCGGATTAGCTTTCTCTGTTTTGAATTGTGTCCTGTAAAATGTTTTAGTAGTTTAAAATATAACTATTGTGATATTGTACAAATATCTCTGAAGAAATTTCAACATTTTGTTTTATTTGTTGTGATAAGAATAAATTTTAATCACTTTTCATCGGACTTGTGCACTCAATTTATTACAAACCCGTACGCACGCAACAGTACAAAAAATTAAACAGACATCTTTGTATACTAACAAAATAAAAACAGACAACATTCTTCTGTACCAAAACTTTTTATTACATACATATTTCAAAATTCCTATAATCAATTCTTTTAAAATTTAATCACTCATACATGAGTGCGCATGCATACACAAAAATAACATAAATAAGAATGTATGTGTAAAAAAATAACATCTTCCAGCTGATATTTTTAAAATATTAAAACCATGAACTGCTATTTCTCTTTTTTTTTTTTTTTTTTTTTCCCCTAGTATTTTGGAAAAGCAATTAAAATTAAGGACCAGCCTTGGAAAGGAATATTATCATCAAAGTTACAAAATCTTTTTATCAAAAAATATGTTGATTGTTGTCTAAAAAACTGTGCATTAATTAATATGACATGGAATTTTGTTGGAAAACAAAAGCGGCAATGCAACGTGCAAGGAGTTCACAAAGATGATTTTTTTATTACTATTATTATTTATGAATTAACATTAGGGATTTGTGGCACAAGTTTTAATTTTTTGTCAGATAATCTTAAGGTTTTGAGCTTATATTTATTAAAGTTATTTTTATATGCTATATGAGTAACTTATATCTATTGACTAACTAACTAAAGAGTGATCTGTAATTATCTATTTAAAACTCATCTGTTCCTTCAAACTCTCACTGTAATAATTGGCAAGATCTTCATTAGCTTTCACAGTTGATGGAAAAATATGCTAGTACCTAAACTTTTATCTCAAATCATACAATCCAGAACAAAAACATAAAATAAAATTGTTTCATGATTAGTAATCTAAAAGAATTGATAAAATTATGGCCTTGATAATGCACTATGTATGAAAATTTATTAAGATAGAATACTGATAATCACGAAACTTTGGATAAAGGGTGTTACAAATTAGTGAATTTCATGGGTTTTGCCTTCCTGATTTGTGTTAACAGTTTTTCCTTTCTAAAATTTGAGTTGTTTGCACGTTATGGTCGATTGCAAAACTGATGGTATTTGTTTCTAAAATAATTTAGTTTCCAGTATTTGGCAATACTGATTTTATTTAGTTGTAAAAGATTAATGCAGTTTCTTGGATCTAGTATTAGTTGAGAAAATTTTTGTTTGGAACATGTTTTGGCTATTTTGAATGGTTTCTAATTAACTTGTTTTCGTGTTTTTATATACCGGGTGGCCATATTTAAACTGACAATGCTCACAGTGTTCTGTAGTGCGATCTATTTGTGAGAATGACACTACATTTTGTAGGAAAATTAAACAAAACGGGGGATGAAGGATTCCATGAAAAAACAAATTACAGTCAAAAGTCGTTAATCCGGACTCGTCAGGACTTCGGCGATTCCGGATTATAGATCATCAGTTTAAATCTCGTAAGATGGCATGCAGAAATTCTAAAATTAAAAATATGAAACCGTAATTTATGAAATAAAGAACAATTATGATCTAAAGGGTATCAAAATTTACAAAAAAAAAAAAAAAAAAAAAAAAAAAAAGCTTAATATTTATTTGTTTACTTTATTAAATATTTCTTTCAATGTAAGTTGTTTAAGTTGCTTTGTTTTATGTGATAATACTTTCTCTTTAATTCTATAAAAAGACATAATTTCTTGTTCAGTTACAAAGTTCCGCTGTTCAAGTCCCGTAATTGCTGTGCAGAGAATACCGACTAACTTGTCAATCGAAATTTTTTTCTTTTCACTAACCTCTCTGTCACCTTCTTCATGTCTTTGCAGCAATTCCACTTTTTGTTCGATGGACATCGAAACATACTTTCGTTTTGTAGATCCTTTGGGAGCTCCAGCATCGGAAATTCTATTTGACATAATCGAAAGTTCAAGTTTACTTTTATAAAATTGCTCTTACAGTCTGCAAAAAATAATAAGACAGATCCAATTCGAAGATTAAGGAACAACGCAATTATCAACATTAACTGAAATAGATAATTAGATAATTTTAGCTTATACCGTCCGTTATACATAAAACGCGCACGTGAAAACGTATTCTGCTCTTGTGCACATGCATATGCGCAGTCGTAACGATCTTACGCACACGTAAACGCCTATGCGCATGTGTCAATGCGGCACATGTGCAGAAAGTTTTTACCTTTTATTTTGCATTCAAATGAGGTTCAATGTGGCTGCCGTTGTTGTGGACCACATATTGCATTTTGTGCATAGTATGCACAACAGCATAAAGTAACATGTCTGCAGGAATCTCCGTACAGTCCGTGATATGTTATCCTTCAACGTTGCCAGGTCCTGGACTACTCCTTGATAGACCTTGGACTTAAGGTAACCCCATAGCCAGAAGTCGCATGGCGTAAGATCAGGCGACCGAGGTGTCCATGCAGTTGGAAAGTAGCGGCTAATGACTCTTTCTGTTGTGAATTTCTGTCGTAGCATCTGTTGCACCCGTACAGCAACGTGCCGATGGGCTCCATCTCGCATGAAAATGATTTCCCCCAGGCACTGTCTTTGCTTAAGTGCCGGAATGACAAAGCTGTTCAACATGTGGCGATATTTCTCTCTGGTAACAGAACAGGTTTCCGGTCCTGTCGGGGTAATGTTCTCATAGAAGAATGGACCTACGATAAATTCCGCTGTAAACCCACACCAAACAGTTACCTTTGGTGAATGTAAGGGAATTGCTGTGACTGCATGTGGTGATTTGTCATCCCAAATTCGGCAGTTCTGGGTATTCACAGTTCTATTCAGGTAAAAGTGGGCCTCGTCTCCCCATAAGATTTTCCATGGCCTGCATCATCCACCTCCATTCTCTCCATTCTGGCAAGAAAGGTGAGAGCAAAGTCAATCGTTTATCATGGTCGGGGTACAGTAACTCCTGTACATGGCTGATTTTGTACAGATAGAAGTTGATAATCTTTCGTAAGATTTTTCATACCGTACTGTAAGGCATATCCATATTCCGAGCTACTCCACGAGCGCTAGAGGTGGCAGCAATATTGTCTGGTCCTCTGTCGACAATGCCGTGGCAACTGCTTCAAGTGTATCCTGTGGTATAGGTTTTCGTCTTCTGCCTGACTGAACCTTCAGAGAACCTGTTTTCTCAAACATCGCAACCATTGCTTTTATCCCATTAACTGACACAAGACCGTTACCTTTATGCATTTTTTTGTGCATTCTAAAAGCACGAAGAGCAGCTGATGCATTGCACTGGTTGAGGTAAAAGAATTTGACCAGTAACACACACTCGATTAAAGAAGAAGACATAGTACATAAACTTTCAATCCGATTGATTCGAAACGTAACACATTGCCTTTTAAAACCAAGCAAGTGGCACTGTGCGAATGGATGTAACATGAAATTTGAATAAAGAACTTCTTCTTCTGCTCAGCGTACGTGATATTGCAGATCACGAGACTTTATCGGTGTTTATGTAGATTTTACGCTTTTTTTAAAAGTGTTGCCATATTGCACTTGAACTAAATCAGAAAATGTGCATAATAAAAGGTAATTTTATTCCGTATTAATTTGCATTTGTTAACACTATTTTCTACTACACAGCGCCAAATATTCCCCTAGCGGTGACTTTTGGAACTAATTTGTTTTTTTAGCGGAATCCTTTGTCCCCCGTCTTGTTTAATCTTCCTACAAAATGTGGCGTTATTCTCGCAAATAGATCGCGCTACAGAACACTGTGAGCACTTTCAGTTTAATTATGGCCACCCGGTATATAGAAACTGTACAAGTAACTGATTGTCAACTAATGTCTTACAAAAATTCTTCTAGAAGTCAAAATTAGGAAATTTATGCTTCACCATGATAATGCATCATCTTATTCAGCATGATTGACAGTTGAATTTCTTGAATAAAAAATTAACGTGAGAGAACATTCATCCTATCCTCTTGATCTTGCTATGTGTGATTTTTGGCCCTTCTTTTATTTAAAACAAAATTTATATGGCCAGTGCTTTCATTCCAGAGATGAGGCTTTTTCACCAATTCCAAGTAGATGGCTTGAAGCAGTTAGTCTTTCAAAAATTTGCCTTAAAAATGTATTGATGTTACAGGGGACTACTTCGAACAATCCTAAGATTTGGTATGTTTAACTTGTACATTTAGCTGTATCTAAAATTTCAGACTGATCTTCATGTGGAGGATGTATAAAAGATTTGGATGTGAAGCTTATGGTTATATGAGATGAGAAAAATGGATCTAAAATCATAAAAGGAAAATATGATAAAACATAGATACAACTAAAACTAAACATAGAACTAAAAATACAAAACTTTACTTTTCTGAAATAAAAGAAAATCAAGAAGTTAGAGATACAAAATTTAATAAGCAGAAACTTGGATTAAATGAAGAGAAATGAATTACAGTTCAATAAAAATCAAATATTAGACGAATGTTATTTTTTACAATAAACAAACTAACGATAATGATGAAAATGAAAATTTAGGAATAGCAAATAACGATAAGAGAAAGGAAAGTGAATCCTAATGAAAAATCTGAAGAAATTTTATCGTCAAATCCAAATGATAAACAAAACTAAAACAGTTCATAGGAAATAACATTATCTGAGCCCTTCAAGTAATTGGAAGTACCTGGAAATGATATTCATGAAAAACCTGTAAAAAATAAAAGACCAACCACCACAAAAATTAAAAGATTATGTTGAATACAATATAAATGAAAAATTATTTAAGACATATGAAGCTGTGAAATCTGCTGAAAGTCATTTTTGCTACATGCAATGATAGAAGAATTAAGGAAGCTATGCGGGCGAAAAAAAAAGATCATTAAACAATTATTGCAATTATTTTAAACAAAGGAAGGCCAGCTGCAACCAGATTTAACCAAAGATAAAGAATAGATTATAAAGATAGATTTAGTCCAATAATGAAATTTGCAATTTTTAGAACAGTGTTATTGATTACAGTTTATAAAAGCTACAAAATAAGATTTTTTGAATGAATGAAATTACATCCAAAGTAATTTTTATACCTTTAATAACAGACTAAAAAATAAACTGTTTAGAAAAACTATAGCAGTTATATTTTCCCTAAATTGAATTGTAATGTTAATTCTACCATTACATTTTATATGCATGTAGTAGAATTGAAATTTTGGATTTATTAAACAAAAAGTTCTACATTATTTAGCCTATTTTCTTCACCATGTTTCCCATTTTAAATGCCAGAAAAATCTGTATAAATATTGTTTTCAAGAATTTATCCTCATTCATCAGGACCAGAATAAGATTTTTAGAGGCACTTAAAAAAAGATTTTGGTGCCCCCTCATAACCATAACATATTTACCTGCTTTCTCCTAATTTCTTTTCTTATAGTCTTGGTTTAGCTGCCCCATACATTCTATCGTAAAAACAAAACAGCAGTGTGAATTTTTTGTGGTGCCCCCTTCCATGAATTACAAGAACCTTTTCGCAGTGCCCCCTACACTTAATGCCCTAAGCACGTGCTTATTTTGCTTAATGGTTAATCCAGCTCTGTCATTCACTGCCAACATAATTATACTTGCTTGTTGTGCAAAATGTAAACAAACCAGCTATGGGGTCCACCAGCGGCCTAGCGGTAATGTCGCTGAATACTGGCAGTTCGGTCCGAGGTTCGAATCCCGCGAACGGGCTGGCTGCATGGGTGTTTTCGTGGTTTTCCCCATGTGTAATGTGTATATGAGCCAGTTTTCCTTAAAAAGTCCTCCACGAAGGCATCCCTCCCTTAAGGCAGATAGCCCTCGAATGCTTTGCCGTAATCTAATAAACCAAACCAAACCAGCTATGAGACGCATATAAGTAGAAACAAATGCTTCAAAATTTGTGACCAAATAAATTTTTTAAACATGTTAAAAGCAAAACATTTACAGATTCAGGATCCAAAATTACTGTAAAAAAATGCTGAGACAAGTACAGAAAACAGCAAGTTCTATAATAACATTAATTTGCTTTTTCAGCCAAAGTATGTTATCAATACGTTTTTTTTTTTTTTTTTTTTTTTTTTTTTTTTAAAAAAAAACACTTATTTGTAAATACATGTAAGTAAGAACTGGCACTAAAGTTTACATTCAGAATTTTCTGAAAATAAAAATTCTGCTTTACATCCAAAACTGAGCATAATAGGCATTGATGGATTGATGGTTTAAGCAGTTGCAGATTATCCAAATTCAGTTTTCTGTAAAAAAATTAGTTCAGAGTATGTTCATTGCGCTAGATTAAATTTTTCTTCAATGAAATTTAACCCACGCTCAAACAGCTAACATTCAATGAATTAAATAATTTCTAACTTCAAGTGTCTGAATTTTTTTTAAAAATACTATACAAATAGCTTACCACTTCCAGAAGTGAATGTAGAATACTTTTAGCACCATGTTCACTGTCTTTTATATCTTCTAATTGTTGAAGTAACTGATTTTTTTCTAAAAGAAATTTCTCATTTGACTTCTCAAGATCCTCATTTTTTGATTCCAACATAGTCAATTTATCTTGCATGTCTTCAATTTGTATCGCAAGAAAATTTTTTGTTTCATTCAGTGCCTGTAAAAAATAATTTTACTACATTTAATTTTAAAACAATTTCCAGTAGCTTCAGATTTATTTTAATACCATCAAGACCTGAAATAAAAATGCACATCGAATATTCATATGGTCTGTAATTTTTTTATCTTTAAGATAAAAATATTTTATCAGTTTTAATATGCACAAAGTATAGTTATGATGTATGAATAAATATTTTTATTCTAAATAAATGAGGAAACTTTCATTAGTTTTTAAATAATATTAATGTTATTTCAAATAACACCCTGGTATTTTTAATTGAAACTGTTTCTTTCTGTAGCTCTTAAACATTGCTTTGGACTGGATTATTTTGGTTGCGGCAAAGCATGCGAAGGCTGTTTGCCTAAAGAAAGAAATGCCATTCTGAGAGGCTTTTTAAATGGAACTAGGTCGTATCCACATTACGCATGGGAAAATCATGGAAACTCCCATGCAGGAACTTTGAGGATTTGAACAAAGGTCGATCTAGCAATTTTCAGCTATTTTGCCGTTTGGCCACTAATGAGTCTTACGAATAATTTTAATTATCAAACAAATGCCAAGCCACTGATCATCAGATTATTAGATGACGATCTCTCTAATACTTTTAAGAATGCATTAAAAATTATTTAGTGCAGAACACTCGTTCAGATGAACATCAGTCATCCCTTGTCTGGAGTCATGCATCACATATTCAGGTGAATTATTCAGTTAAAAATGAAACAAATAGGTACTAAGACAATGATATCAAGTCAAAAGTCTAAAGTGGGCCACAGTGGCAGATCCGGAACACTGTAAGTACACAAAGCACACTCCAGGGCCACCAGCAGTGATCGGTGTTGCGATCCTATAATGATGCGAGTACAAAAAGTGGAAAATGGAGTTCAGAGCTCAAATCCTAGGTTATTTTCATTCTGTATGCTCTACAAAGGATGGCAATGGATGAATACCTGTCTATGCATGTTAGCCACCAGGTGTGCTGGGCCTTAGCTACTTGTCACTTATATACTCTGTATATTCTAAATTTAATTGAAAGTTAAATTTAACCATACAACCATGTTACACAAAAAAGGGTGGAAAGAAGGAAGGAAAAAAGTGGAGATAAATTGCAAACCTTGAATAAATAGCAAATGAAAATTATCTACCAGTAGTCAAACTACCAGTGTCCCATGATTTTAGCTACTCTGCCAATCATGGTTTATAGATTTAAATTTATTAACAGTTTTGAAGATAAGGCATCATTACCATACCCAGGCGAAGATATCCAGGAAATGAGGTGCACTTTGAAGTCAAATATAAATCTTTCTAAATGAGCTTTCTATTAACAGTAACTGATGCAAGGAGTAACTGAGTGCTAAAACAAAGTGGATGCACTAGATAATGCTGTTTCATTTGATAGACACTGGTATAAAATTTTAAATAATTATTCCTAATAGTTGAAATATAGCTTAAAGAGCTTAATAGGTCTGTAAATTTAAGCTGAAAAACTGTTTTTGAAATATGTTTTAAGTTCTTTATGGTATCAAAATGATTGTGGTGAAAGATAGAAAGAGATTTATAAGTTGGTCGAGAATTCTTTAATAAGTAATTATCTTTAATGAGGTCACTTTGAGTCAGGCAAATAAAGAACAATACAATTCTGAATTAAAGTATTTAATTAATTTAAGAAGAAAAATAGATTTTTCTGTAGATCAGGTACCCAAAGAAATTACCATGAGATTTCAACAGTTACACACTCTTATACCATTTTTATTTCTTCAAACCTTGGAAATTGCGAATATCAACTAAATTGTGATCTCGGTGCTCTAAACCTTTGGGAGTTGTAAGGTTAAGCAATTCTTTCTTTCCAAATATGTGCAATATCTGTGAGACATAAATTTGTAATATGAGCTGTGTTTGTTTGTGCCCACTGCTGTGCCTAACTGGAATATGAACTTAGCTTCTTGAGGACATTCAAAAGGTTAATAATGAAGAATTCCTCAGTTAGAGAGATGTGTTTCAAAGTTTTATTTCTATTATTATCGCTAAAGAAAACGAAACAGGAATGTGGAAGGTGGGTCCTGTTGACGTTTTGCTATTTGTTCTAAAATACAGTTCTTCGGACAATGTACTACTGCTGAGAAATTTTTTAATAATTACTGTAAGTCTTTCTCATGGTGATAAGAGTTTTTGAAATAAAAATCATTTTAGAACTACAAATGTTTAATTTTTTATTTAAGAAATAGTTCTGTACTATCATCATTGCACTCTGTAATAGGTGGTTTTGCAAACAAATATAATAATAATACAGTCAAAAGACGTTAAATCGGACACCCATAATCCGGACCTCAAAGCTACAAACTTTCTGCGCATGCGTCGCGTTGACGTATGCACATAGGCATTTACGCATGCGCGTAAGACATTTATGGCTGCGAATATGCGTGTGCGCATGCGCATAATACATTTAAGCATGCGTGTTTAATGTATAACGGACGGTATAAGCTAAAATTATCTATTTCAGTTAATGTTGTAGATTGCGTTGTTCCTTAATCTTCGAATTGATCCAACTTATTATTTTTTGCAGATTGTTAGAGCAATTTTATAAAAGTAAGCTTGAACTTTCGATTATGTCAAATAGAATTTCCGATGCTGGATCTACAAAGCGAAAATGTGTTTCGATGTCCATCAAACAAAAAGTGGAATTGCTGCAAAAAATGGATAAAGGCATATCCTTTGTTTCTCTAACCATTCCGAAATCTGTTTATCAATTTCACATTGCTCTGTGGCAGGGGGGGGGGATGGCCGCGGAGCACTATGAATTGGAAGTTGATCTGTCAGCACTATCCTTATCTTCAGGGCAGATGTTTTTATTTTATTTGGCTATTCCTTACTAAATGTAGTATTTCATCTCGATGTACTCCGTCTTTGATATGTTTTATATCAAATTCCTTGTCATTATAATTCGCTTCTGATAGTAAAGAAATTGAAAAAAGTGACACAGAGGTTATTGAAAACGAAAAAATTTCAATTGACAAATTAATCGGCATTCTCGACACAGCAATTATAGGGCTCGAACAGCGGAACTTTGTAACTGAACAAGAAATTATGTCTGTTTATAGAATTAAAGAGAAAGTATTATCACATAAAACGAAGCAACTTAAACAACTTACATTGAAAGAAATGTTTAATAAAGTAAACAAATAAATATTAAGCTTTTTTTGTAAATTTTGATACTCTTTAGATCATAATTGTTCTTGATTTCATAAATTACGGTTTCATATTTTTAATTTTATAATTTCTGTATGCCATCCAGATTTAAACCAGATTTGATGATCTATAATCCAGAATCGCCGAAGTCCCGACGAGTCCGGATTATCGACTTTTGACTGTAATAATAATTTTTACAATTTTAAAATGATGGAATCCAAATTTTTCTTTAGAAGTTATAGTAAACTTTTAATTCATTTTCCTCTATGTCATTTTTACATTCAGTCATTTGCTTATACCAAGAGGAGAGACAAATTCAAAGACTGCTCCAGGCAGACTCACTCAGGCTCTGCCCCGGGTAGCAAATGTTCTAGCTATGCTACTGGTGAGACATGACTTGTATGTGTTACCAGAAAAGTATGAAATCTGGCATTCTATAGAATGGCAAAATCTGGCTGGCAATATATGAAATAATTAAATATTTCACACATTGCGTAGGCGTTTTATAGAATGCAGAATGACAAACCAGCAAAGTATGAAATACATCTGCGATTCTTTTTGAATAACCGGAACTACCATATTTGCCGGCATATAAGACGCACTCTTTTTCCTTTGAAAATAGGTCTGAAAAATGGGGTGCATCTTATACACCGATAATGCGCCTTATACATCGATACGTGGTTTGTGAATGGGTCAAAGCTTCATGGGATGCTGTGAAAACAGAGACAATGGTTAAATCATTTAAGAAGTGTGGCATTAGTAATGCACTGGATGGTATAGAGGACAATCTGTTGTATAAGGTCTCAGATGCTAATTTAGAAGAGGTTTCAAATGACTCTTCATTTAGCTCCGGAGATGAATGTCTGAGTTTTGACGAAAAAGATTAAGAGGTGTTCTTTCCCAGATAGATTGGGTATTTGCAGAAAGTATTACTTTGTATTTGTATTACTTTATATTTAAAATACTGTAAATTCATTATAATGATCAGTAAGTAATACAGTTTTATCCTTCAAAAATGTGTACAAAAAAAGAAGTGCGTCTTATACACCAGCAAATACGGTACTTACCTGTCATATCCTTCTTTTTCTTGGGCGTGTAGCTTCTGGATATGTACTTACTTCCTACTGTAGACGTATCGCGTTGTGTGCGTTACATAAAACAGCCATTTTAACGGCACAAAACTTTATTACCACACAAATAAAAATAATAAGTACAAACGATTAACACACAAGTATAACTTCGTACTGACATACAACACGTTTTCTTCGTTACTTCGCTACTACCTACTAACTACTCTTCTCTAGTCAGTTTCATGAGAGAGAGGCATTGCAGGCCGTTCGGCTAAACTGCGCATGCGTGGTCATCACGTCATGACACCTCCCCTCGAAAAGATTTGATTGCGTCTTTCAATGACCTGTCAAATCCACATATATAAACATTTCTTGAAACAAAATAAAATAACATTCATGAAATTTTTGAACTTAATTAACCAATTCTTACCATTTTAAATTAAAATTTTTTCAACATAAATTCAGTAATCCTATTCATTTAAAAGGATGTAACATTCAATTAACTTTTCAAACTTAAATCCTTCACATAATCATAATCATATAAGCAGTTATCATATAAACGAGACAATACAAATCAATCATTAACATTAAACATAATACTTTAGCAAACCCTAGCTAAATCTTTAAACACATTACCTAACGTTAGAAAAAAAATTCAGCATGTTAGCTAAAAAAAAATCAAACTAAACAGTCAAAATGTCTTATAGTTCATAGTTCATAACGTCAGTTATGCTTCACTCACTGGGAAATATAATCATGTCATTTTAAGTCATATCATCAATAAACTCAGCATGGTCTTTTTGTCTACACATAATGTTACTGTTCCATTTTGTTAACGCATAAATTACTGGATGCACATATTCACTTTCTGATTCAGAACTTCAGGTATTCGATACGGTTTCTGCTTTCCTGGCATACTTCCAGGTTTCAGTTTGATGCTGTGTTCTCTCACATTGGCGATTTTCGGAATACCAGTTCTTAGGTTCTTATGCCTTCTTAAAATCTCCATAAGTTCTTTCTTCTTATGCGGTTCAAGGTGTGTAAAATCACATTCCTCATTAGAATAGTGTTCTTTTGCTTTTCGTGGAACAATTCTTGGAACGTTTTCAACTTCGCCGAAATCAATATCTGTATCATATATCACACCGACATTATTCACAGCGGTATTGAACTCTCGTATCTTGTTTGTGTGAACGTGCTTCGATGAATTGTCAGGCATTTGTACTATGTAACTATAATCAGTATGCCTTTTGATGATCGTAGCAGGTCCCGTCCATCTGGCATAAACTTTGTTTTGGCTATCAGGGATTAAAACTATAACCCTGTCACCTTCCTTGAATTCTTTATGACGAGTCTTTCAGTTACGGTAGAATGCATAAGCTTGTTGCTTTCCAACATCTGTATGTCCTGCGTATTCAGCAGCTTTTTCCAATTTCGTCTTCAAATCATTCAGATAATCGGTAACTGAACTTAACTGTCCATGAGGAACAGGAGTTTCATTAGTCCATGACGATTTCAAAATAGACAACGGGCCATTAGGATGTCTTCCATAAAGCATTTGGAACGGACTAACACCAGTCGTAGCATTAGGAACTTCTCGGTAAGCCCAAAGTAAATACGGTAGATGTTTCTCCCAATCTTTCGAATGTTCTCTAACGGTATGATGTATCATTCCCTTTAAAACAGCATTAAATCTTTCTACCAGGCCATTTGAACTTGGATGATAAGGAGTCGAGATCCTTGGGGACGATCCGATCCTTTTCAAAAACTCTTGGGTCAACGAAGCAGTAAAATTAGTTCCTTGATCTGAAGCAACAATTTGAGGAATTCCTGTACGTGAAAAGATTTGCAACAATGCATCGCATGTTGCTTTGGCATTCAAATTCTTCAATGGCACCGCTTCGGGCCATCTTGTACATTGATCAACAGCACACAGAACATATTTGTAACCTCTACAGCTTGGCTCTACAGGTCCTAGGATATCCACATTAATTACCTGGAATGGTTCTTCAGGACGTGTTACTGGCGTAATCGGAACTTCATCAAAGGGACGCTTTTTCGCTTGAAGTTGACAAGAAGTACAAGCACTGCAGTATTCATTTACATCTTTCTTGATTTCCGGCCAATAGAACGAATATCTCAAACGTTCGGCTGTCTTCTTGGTTCGCAGGTGGCTTCCCCATAAGCTAGAATGAGCTAAGTCCAAAATCTGTTTTCTTCTTTCTTTGGGTACGACCAACTGGTAAACTCTTTTTCCTAGAACTTTATCTTTATGATACAAAAAGTTGTCAATAACAGTTATTACTTCCGTTAATATAAAAGTTATTACTTCCGTTCTTAACATTTTGCCAGCATGTTTCTAAAGATGGGTCATTCATTTGTTGCACTCGAAACAGTTCTGAATCCGAAACACATTGATCGTGTCCCGTGCTACCTTTGGAATCATCCGTACCTGTATCTTCATATACAAGAGCACAACATTCTATTATCTTCTTAACAGTTTCATTACATTTTTCATTAATTAGGTTTTCCCTATCATGGTTAAGTATTTCGTCAAAATTTTCAGTTTCATGAAAAGGCATTTCACTGAAACTATCAGTAGCAATGTTCACATTTTTACATTCAAAATTAAAATTAAACTTTCTTTTATCATCTCCCCTTAACTCATTAAAAGCACTTAACGACAAGAGTAAATCATTACATAACTTATCCACCATTGCACATGTTATAAAAATAGGTGACATAAATTCATCATTTTCAGAATATATTACTAAAGGTAGGTTAATGAGCGGAGCTTTTAAAGCTTGTCCGAAAGCTGACGTGAGGATAACACTTCCATGTGGCGTACGGTATTTTTCTGGTACGATGTCGGTCTTGACAATGGTTAGTTGAGTGCCTGTATCTGCTACTGCATTAATTAATTTACCATCACATATAAGTTTAACGGTTAGCAAGTCATCTATTAATTCTTTAACCTCTTGATTCGCAGTAAAATATTTAGAAGAAATCTTTGCAGTTATGGCGTTAGAATTATTCTTAATTTCTTCTTTAGCAACCCTTTCCTTATCTTCATGCAACAATATATTATGATACTTAGAATTACATTTTGAACATTTTAATTGAGAAGGGCAAATTTTTATTCTACAATTCCTTTCGAAACAAAGAAAGCACCGATTAGAAGCCCTTAAACTCTCTTTCCTTTCTTCCGGAGACATAACGCATTTTTCCGAAGCATGATTTTCACTTTCGCAAAATAAGCAAGGCAAAGTTCGAACAACTGCAATTTTGCTTACATTAGGGGAATAGCTGGCGCCAAATTTGTTGGCGTTGAATGAATTCCGAGTGTGGAAGTTGTTTCGCTTTTCATTTGGTTGTGAATGCCTTCCAAGAGAATTAGCGTGACTCTTAGAATAAAATAGATTTAATGAAGTTCGTTCACGACTTTCAATTTCCCGTTTTAGAAATTTCATGAGGTTATCAACATTAAAAGTTTCCTCATCTGCGTTTTGACGAGCAAAATCAAGCGTTATATCCTGAGGTATGCATTTCATTAACAAAGGGTATAGTAACTTTCCATACGATTCGGTCTTGACCCCTATCGAATTTAGTGACCTTACTTGTACGTTGCATTTATGCATGTAAGAATTAATAAGGAGATCTTTTCGACCATACCTCTCTTTGAGAATTTTAAAAGCTTCGTCGTAGTTTTCTGGAGATAAAGAAAAGCCTTCTATTGTTTTTAAAGCTGCACCGCCTAACAGGCTAAGCAAGTAATTAAACTTATCTACTTTAGATAGTTTTACGTTTTGATTTATTGCCGTATCAAAAGAATTGTAAAATGTCTGCCACATTTCAGCATTCCCATAAAATTTATCAATTATAATCTTCAGCAATTTAACATTATAATCAGAACTTTTATCGACACCAGAAATAGATAAATTGTTACTATCATTAGAACCATTAGAAACTAGCGAACTATTGCTATTTCTTTTTTCTTTCAATAATTTTGTGCCTCTAAAGCTCCATTTCGAAATTTTTTCTTCGTATTCCAAGGCACTTTCGATTTCGGTTTCAATGTCATTAACATCAGTCAAAGTTTTAATTTTTTCGTCTAACGCTTTCAAAGAAATAGCTTTTACTTTTAAACTTTCCAGTGATTCTTCAAGGTCTTCAAGGTTACCGGCTCCAATTAATGATTCAATAGCATTTGTTACTTTAGTAATGGCTGAACGCATAACTTTCCGTTCTTTCTTAGATTTCGTTAGCTCTTCAGCCATTTTTGTAACCTTGAATTCCACTTTACCACAAAATAAATTCAACAAATTTCTTACCTTTCTGAAGACTCACTTACGCATTTATCCGTGAACTTTGCAGAATGACATATCATCCCACTTCTGACACCACTGTCATATCCTTCTTTTTCTTGGGCGTGTAGCTTCTGGATATGTACTTACTTCCTACCGTAGACGTATCGTGTTGTGTGAGTTGCATAAAACAGCCATTTTAACGGCACAAAACTTTATTACCACACAAATAAAAATAATAAGTACAAACGATTAACACACAAGTATAACTTCGTACTGACATACAACACGTTTTCTTCGTTACTTCGCTACTACCTACTAACTACTCTTCTCTAGTCAGTTTCATGAGAGAGAGGCGTTGCAGGCCGTTTGGCTAAACTGCGCATGCATGGTCATCACGTCATGACACTTACCAGAAGTTAATAAATAATGTAAAAAAAAAAAAAAAAAAAAACAATATCACTGCTAAGAAGGAACCATCAGAATATTGGTTGCTGAATCACTATGATGTGATGTTTGTGGAAAACAAAAGTAAACTCACTTGTGCTGTTAAAGAAGGCATTAGTTATTTTACATACTTCATGAAATTCATTTGGCTGTTAGGCACAGAAGCCGTGACAGAATATGGAATGAACTTTAAACCAAATACAAAAATGTTACGTGGAATGATATTGAACTGTACACCCATCTTTGTGAGCCCTGCCAGAACAACAACAAAAAAAAAAAAAAAGTACTTAAAAAGGGCATTATTGTGAAACCTATGATTTTTCTGAATTTAATTCCCTTTGTCAGGTAAATTTTATTGATTTCTAGTTAGATAAAGAATAAAAATTTATTATGGTGTTCCAAGATCATCTCACTAATTTTTCTCTTAATGTATTTAGAATAACTTTTTTAATGGCAGTCTTTCATAATTTTTTTTTTATTATTATTATTTTTTCAAAATAGCATTTTTGTTTTTCGGGAATGAATGTCTTTTAAATAATAGCTTATCATGACCTTTTTTTCATACTTTGCCAAGCGCATTTGTCATTCTACAGAATGCCTAGGTATTATATACGATGCCTAAGTAAAGTATATAATAATTCTCATATTTCATGCTTTGCCTAAAACCGCCAGGCATTCTATAAAATGCCGGCATTTCATACACTGATGGCAACATATACTATATATCACCTTCAATCTCTGATTTATCATTTAAATTGAAGAAATTTACAGAATATAATATAACCTTTCTAAGACAATGTTCAACATTTCCAAAAAATTTGGTTTTCTATGAAGACAATTGTTTAAAAGAAATGATATTCAAAGTAATGTTTTATGTGTATTTTCAGAAAGACTGGTCATTTTCAAAGGTGCTCATCTTAAGCTATCAAACAAAAAAAAATTGATTATAATATGATTGAGCTACATTCCTACTACATTTAATGTGGTAAAAATTTTATAATGTCCGATTCTGAACAGGCAAATCAAAATTTCTAAATTAGACAAAAATAAAAATAGTATTACTAATGCAAGACAGGGATTGGAAAAAAGAAAGATATCTTTGATTATTAATAATTGTTATCCTAGACTTTATAATCCTATCGAATAGCGAATCAGAGTTTTTAAATATTGCAAATGAAATTTACTAAATCTACAAATGGCAATAAACAAATAGAAAGTATTAATTCATTCCAACACAATCATTGAATGCATTTTCGTTCAGCTTTGAGAAAAGCCTATAGACCCACCATGAAGTCCTTTTTCATTCTTCAGTATTCCAGATGGTGTTCATAGCTTAAGGCATCCTATTATTTAAATCCTAATGCGGTGCTGCTATGGTTACCCGGGTCATTAGCTTCAACTATCTTTGGCAAAAAAATTCTATTTTGACCTCCATAAGAATCCTGCCAAAGGTAGCAACCCGTAATTCTGATGTCAGAAATCCAGTGCAACAGTCAGCGCCATCTATTGACAAAAGGCTGCATTCGTGTTTCTCAAAACTTACTCTTAATAAGTTTTTGCCCACATAAACTATGGTCAAAAATATGCACAGAATTCTCTTTCAATATGTATCATGATAATGGAAAATTCTACATTATTTTTGCATTCAGACAAAAATTAAATACTACCAAATTTTAATTTAATTTAATACACTCCAAATAATACATAAAACTTCAAATTGCAGATTTTTTATTTTAGCAAGCTACAGGGCAAGGATCCTCAGCCCTATGCCTGCAGGCATCAGTTGTGTAACTACGAGGGCCATCCAGGAAGTAGATTACATTTCCGTCTGTGTCCGCTAGGGGCGGGGCTAGCGCGGCCATCTTGGGGTCAGAGCGTTGCGCAGCTCAGTCTGCATCTAGCCGTGCTAGTGAGAGGTTCGTGCTGTGCTCCGTTCAGATACTGTGACGGTTTGAAATGTCTGCGTTAATTGAAAATCCCGCGAGCTGCGAGGTGCGCTCAGTAATAAGGTTTCTGACTGCAAAAAACTGTAAACCGATAGAAATCTATCGGCAGCTTCGTGAAGTGTATGGGGACAACATTATCACTGAAGGTGGAGTGCGTCAGTGGGTCATAAGATTTCAAAATGGCCAAACCAATGTTCACGACGAAGATCGAAGTGGGAGACCCAGCATAGTGACCGCCGAACTTCTCGAAAAAGTCGATGCTAAAGTCCGTGAAAATCGAAATTTCACAATAACGGAACTTTCTTTGAGTTTTCCACAAATTTCGCGAAGTTTGTTGCACGAAATCATCAGCGAAAAGCTTGGTTACCACAAGTTTTGTGCAAGATGAATTCCAAAAATCTTGACAGAGGACCACAAAAATCAGCGAATGGCTGCAGCGTTGAACTTTTTGGACGCTTACCATAAGGATGGTGACTCTTTACTCGATCGCATCGTTACTGGTGACGAAACATGGGTGAAACATGTGAACTGTGAAACGAAATTGCAATCAATGCAGTGGGGGCACACAAGTTCTCCCCAAAAACCCAAGAAATGCATGCAAACAATGTCGGCAAGGAAGATGATGGCGACTGTTTTTTGGGACAGAAAAGGTGTAATTTTGGTGGACTTCCTGGAAAGAGGCACTACAATAAACTCTCAAAGGTATTGCCAAACTCTCCAAAAACTCAGAAGAGCAATTCAAAACAAGAGCAGAGGAATGTTGAGCTCTAAGATCTTGTTGATTCACGACAACGCCCGGCCCCACACGGCAAATGTCACTCGTAAAGTTCTTGAATCTTTTAAGTGGGAGTTGTTTCCTCATCCGCCGTACAGTCCCGACCTGGCACCGAGCGACTTCCACCTATTCCCAGCAATGAAGAAGTGGCTGGCTATGCAGCGTTTTGATGACGACGCACAGCTGCAAGAAGAGGTAACGAAGTGGTTGAAGGCACAGGCGGCCGAATTTTTCGACGAAGGAATTTCCAAGCTCGTACATCGCTACGATAAATGCCTTAATTTGTATGGTGACTATGTAGAAAAGTAGTATTTGAGTGTGGCTTTCATCTGTATATAATAAAATTTGTTTCCTATACTTTGTTTATTTTTTTATTCCAAAACGTAATCTACTTTCTGGATAGCCCTCGTACAATAAAAAAAAATCATTTAAGTTTTTAAAAAATGTTATGTAAATTTTTTTATGGTTAATAGTTAAAGAAATATAAGCATATTTGTTTACAACTGTATGTTTATCATTTTGCAAAAATTATTTGTTAAAAATTAAAATATGTCAAATATATACATATTAAAATATTTTAATGCTTCCATACGCTGATGTACTTGATCCCATTGTTTGTAAACAGCAGCATTACATTTATCGCCCTTATATTTATTGCTAGTCTTCTAATTTATTTGGTAGCATCTTCAACTGCATTTTCTATATATACATATATATATATACATTACTAAATCCAAAATGTGGAATAATCTAAAATCCAGACCACATGCAAACTTTTTTTTTTCTTTTCTTTTACCACATGCAACCCTTTTACTTCCTTGTACGAAGTAAATTGTATTGTAATTGCAAAAAAATTAGGGTATTGTATTTCAACAAAAATATCCATTTTGACCGCCCTTGATTCCATTTGAATGATGTTTTGGCATTACATCTGACAGAATACAGGATTCCTTTTCCCAAAGTGGGTTGTTAAATCAATTTAAAATGAATCCCAAAGAGATTTTTTCATGACATCTGTATGTACATATGCATGTATCTTGCACAATTCAAAAATGAGTAGCCTCAAAACATTAATCTGCATGCAATAGTTGTAAAATTATCAACAATTTAAAAGTTCTTTAAGTTCTGCTAAGCCTACATCGTTTGTTTATATTTGAAATTTAGTAGCACAGTGAATTAAATCAGTTTCAGCACCATCTTTATGTAGCGTATATAAACCAAAGAATTTGTAAACTTTTTCTGCGATATTTAATAATTATTTGTTTGACACAGGAATGCAATCAATAATTTTTATACCTTAAAATTATATTTTTGGAATATATTTATATATTATGTTTGTTATTAACTATATCAATCTATAAATTTACCTTGATTATCTGTAAATAAATATGCCTGCTGCCCCACTAGTATTCTAGAATGGTGCAAAAAAGTGGGTATATCTGCTATAGAGAAACACATAAATTTGACTTATTATATTTAATAAATATTTATTATATGTTAATTAATGTAGAGATTGTTATTTAATAAACATAAATAACGGAAAATTTCTAATAATTACATTTTGCTAACATTCAACCTTTTCAGGCATTTGGGGTCTCTTGATTCATCTGTTTTTTGCCACAAGCTTTCCCTTCCCTTTGAATCTAAAGTTAAATAATAACCTTCCCAAGGCAATGAAATTCCCCACTGACTAAGAACCACTGAAATAGCATGATACAATTCAAACAGAAACTGAAACCATATACAGGGTATCTTATCAAGACGGCCCAAACTCTGCACATGTAGGTTCCTTGCTTGGAATATATAAAAAATGCCCAAAGAAATGTATATGTACATCTCATAGTTTTCAAGATAAATGTAAAAGGAAAGTATGATGTCATATCTGGCTCAAGGAAAAAAAAATATTGGAAACATGAATATTAGAATTTGCACGTTTTTACATAAGAAGTTATTAAAAATGTCCACCGTGAATATGAAGGCAAGACTGTACATGCTGGATCAGCATGGTGGAGATCAAGTTGCATGCAGCATGAAGACGAGTAACTAAGATACTTTCTGTAGTAACTAGGTCTCGATACACCAATTCCTTCAGATGGCCCATAGGAAGGAATCAAAAGGTGTCAGATTTGATAATCTTGGCAGCCATAAAAGTAGAATCCTTAGTCCAATCTAGCAGTCTGGGTATTCCACATCCAGATGTACAAGAGTGCTGAAATGCATCACGCTGAAACTGTAGGTCATGCATTGCCGCTAAGAGTATGTCATCTACGATATGGATTTTTTTTTGACAGGACACGATATATTTTTTTCTTTTTTATATAAAAAATTATATGTTGTGAGGTATAATTCTTTGGGCATTTTTAATGTATTCCAAGCAAGAAGAACTAGTCTTGAACAACCTGTAAAATTTTTAATACTACTACCTATTAATATTATGACTTATTTCACTTGTTTGACTGTAGCATCATAACAAGTGCACAGATTTTATTGTGGCAAGGAGTACATGATTGTGACTGTCATTGGAATGGGCCTGGGGCAGCATAAAAATGACAGTAAAATTTTACCAAATTGCATCCCAGTTTTGAAGAATTACACCGCCCCCATAGGACAAGTTCAAGTGTCCCTCTTCCCTTACCACCAAATCACTCAACATGTATTTCAAGTGCCCCAATCCGCAGAAACACATTTACAAATATCCAAGCATTTTCTGGGGTTCAGGCTCAGGTTTAACTATGCAACAGCTAGCAACACTAACTACTATACTGATCAGGGTGGCCCTATAAATTAATATATTTACTTATAAATCCATCAAAAATTTGTACAAAAATTCAAGAAATGGCAATTTACAGGTACAGCTAAATTTTTACTCATCTTTTTGCTCGAAAAAAGTTAGATATATAAAAAAGCTGAGAGAGATACTTACATCATATTGTTGTTTCAATTTGCTTATTTCTTCTTGATGTTTCTTTTGTTCTTCATTTAATAACCTTTAAATGCATCACAAAATTCAGAAACTTAAATAATGTTAAAATATATGCAAGATTATTTTTTATATCATTATTATATTTTTTCAATCAATCAATCAATTATTTTAACAGTAATTTCATCTTCCCCTTAAATTACATTTTGAGAAAATAATTTTACATTTAAGTCAATTTTCTAAAGTCATTTCCATTAAAAACTGATAGTATATTGATAAATTGATAGTTATATATAACACAATTCTTTTGAATATTTTAACAGGCAGTTTCATATATTTGTGTATATGTGTACAGTGAGTTTAAAAAATTCATGTACAAAATGTATGAAAAATTTATGCACAAAATTTCAACAGAAAATTCTCTTAGTGCAAGACAAAAAAATTAATTTTAAAAAATGCACTATGATGCAGATGAAGTCATATTAAAAATATTTCCCTTTATCATGTTGCAGCTAGAGATATTTTGGATTTATTTTAATCAACTTTTTACTCTATTGCAACAATTATTTGTAACAGCAATTTTAATAGTTATCCATACCATTTTAAAAACATATTTTCATTACTTTTGCGAGATAAGAAACTAAATAATCATAATAATAATATTGTAACCCTAGTTTCGGACAGGCGCCTCAGTCAATGAACTGCTCTCTTGGGATGGCACACTATCTTGTTGGAATGGGCGATTTACACTGCCAAACCTAACTTAAACCGGGAAAAAAAATTTGCATAAACTAAATTTGTGATCCAACTGTCCCAATTTTTGGCACATTATAAAGGAACACCCAGGTAGTTGTCAGAATTAATTTGAAAACTTTATATTTTTCATGCCATTTGAAGTATAAAAAGTGTTTTGCTAAACGATACACAAAATATTCTTCTCAATACTAGCCAAACTCAAAGAGGAATGAATAAAACTTCTAAAACAACAAGACATATATCCACATTTTGCCAAAAATAAAAGTTTTTTTTTTTTTTCCTTTTTCATTTTGTTAATTTATTGCTGTTTTATATAATTCTTAGGCTAGCACCATTTTTTTTTTAAAATGAAAATGTCTGTAGTATTTTGCATCTTATTCTGATGAAAAATTAATTGGCAATGGATGGCAACTTTTAAGAAGGACAGAATAGATAATCAGAAGATGTTTTATTACACGGATTCCATATAATATGCAAATAAATGCAGAACTGGAATTTCAGGGCTTTATCATATTGTCGCGTAGATGACAGGATCGTACAAATGAATAGGCACGTACTCAAGTCTAAACTCAAGACTTTTTATTAACTCAAACTGAATAAAGAACTACTTATATATAGCTGGTGAATATTCCAGACTCGAAATGTTCTGGAAGAGTAAGAAGTAAATTTACATAAACAAGATAACATTAACAAGAAGGAAATTTACTTAAAAACCAATTATCAGGCATCTTGCCGTTGATGGATTTTGAACCTAGGACCTTTGTTTTTCCAATTCTGAGTCTTCTCCACTAAATTATGAGGAGCTCGGCCGAAAAGAGCAATTTTCGCAACAATATCAAGAGAACATACCTTTTATGAGCATCAGAAGTTCTTTTGTACTCCTCAGGTGATATCATAGACTTCGTTCTTTGTAGTAAATTATTATACTCTGTTTGAAGTGTCTTTTTTTCTTCATGAAGACTATGAATTTGCTCTGACATAACTCTCCTCTCTCTAGTCAGAATCTGTATATTGTCTGACAAAGATTTCACTATAAATTAAGGAGAGGGTAAAAGTATTAGAATATTATTTGATTAAAAACAATGCCTAGTTTTGAAAACCATAAAAAGGTCAATATCATCTTAAATAAAAATTTTACCTTCTCTTCTTGTTTCTGCTTCGAGTTCTGTAATTTTTAATTGGAGTTCTGCATGCACTTGACTGTCTTTCCTTGAAAAAGAAAAAAAAAAAAAAAAAAAGCAGTCAGCTTACTAGAATAATAACAGAAATGATGTTTAACAGTTAACTGAAAATCATGTCTAATCTGATGGCAATTAAAAAATATATATATATATATAGAAAAATGCTAATCCATATTACATACTGGCCACACATGCACACACATTTATACACATCCCAAAAGGAATAATAATAAAGTATTAACAATTTATCTGTATTTTCAAGCAGACTAATATATAGAATAAGCAACTTGTATTATGCAACATTAAAAACTAAAAATACAGTTCTCACTGAAATTTAGCTCTTAATTTCCCTAATTTTCCCATTACCAAATAAACAATATTCTCAACCAAATTTAATAAACTAATTATCAAATTAAACATAGTAATAGGATAATTTTATTTATTTATAACAAAATAAAATGCAGTAACTAAAAACGATACAAAACCTTAATTTATTTTACTTATCACCGTGAAGTGAATGATATATATATAAGTCTAATGAAGCAAACACAGACGTTCAATTCAGAACTGATTTGAATGGCATATTTTAATTCACTGATCCTTATTGTACTTTTGCCATGTAATGATTAGTTGTTTGATATTCATACACTAATTTCCAAAAATTAAGAAAAAATCACAGAAACTGCCATTACTCATTAAAAAATAAGCCAAGCCCCATAGAACTTTAATATATTGTCAAATAAGAATTGTTGAATAAAACTGAAATATGCAAATTAATAGCACTGCAATCGAAATACGTCATCTGCGAGGAGCATAAAATTGCATGTTTGAGAGCAAGCCTGCTAATTTCTCTGTAATACTGAGATAAAAAATCTGGGATAGCCAATTTATAACAATGACCTCCAGGCATTATTTGCTCAGAGGACTGCGATAGAGAGACTAGAGGCAGCACAAAGTCAGACAGAAGTGGCCAGATAGCTAAATGTAAATCATTCTGGGGTTCATAGACTTTAGCAACAATTTCTAGCCATAGATTCAACATCCAGGAAGTTCAGCTAAGGATGGACAACCGCTATAATGAGTGCAATGACCGATATTTGTTGTTATGTGCATGAAAGACTAGAACCTCAATTCTGACACTCCCTTGCTTGCAGCCACTGGAAATGTTGGTGTCAACCATGCGTAGAAGGAGCTTCACAAAGGAGGTCTGTAATCGAGGTGACCAGCCATTTACATGCTGCTTTCGTCACATCATAGAAGGGAATGATTGAGGTGGACATGTCAACATATTCACTGGATAGCTGAATAAGAGAGTTGTTTTCTTTGCAGATGAGTCCAGGTTTAGCCTCCAAAGCGATAGTACGTATTATTTGATTTGGGGAGAATATGGAACCTGTTATCATCTAGCAAACATCCATAAACGAGAAGCATGTGGAGGAAGCAGTGTCTGTGTTTGAGATGGTATCTCTTTGGGTGGATGCCCAGACCTTCATGTCTTTCCACGTGGAACCATGAATGCTCAGGGATGACATCCCTATAAAGATGACATCCATGATGCTTATGTCTGCTCTTATGCTGGGGCAATAGGTGATGATTTCCTAATACAGGACAATAACGCTAGACTGCACAGGGTTCGCTCGCATCGTGGATGATTATCTTCAGCAGCAAACAATCCAGCACATGGAGTGACCAACTTGATCACTGGGGGACCTGAATCCTATTGAGTATGTTTGGGATGCTTTAGGAAGATGCACAGTTGCTCTCAATCCTCCTCTTCAGACCCTTGCCATGGTCACACCTGCTTTCGAAGAGCAATGGATCTCACTTCTTATGGAACTGATAAACTGCATGATTGACAGTATCGCACATCTCTGTATGTGTTGTATTGCTTCTAGGGCAGATTATACTACATACTGAAGGTAATTTTGCTATACGAAACTGACACATCCAATCTGTTCATTTTATACAATTTCCTATAACACCATTATTGTCTGGTAATTTCTTTTCATGTTATTTTATAACTTACTATGTGTTGCATACTGTGGGTCAGTTTCATTAAATTCTACATGTAGCGTTATAAGTAATTATCATTTCTTGTGATTTTTCCTAATTAACGATAACCAGTGTGTAGGTATAGATATAGATAGATAGATAAAATAATGAGTAATTTAAAATGCCTTAAAGTTGCGATAAAGCAGCTAAGTAATAAAGCAATAATTTATTATTAGAAAAGGTAATTATATATAATCTCTAAGGAAAATAAATTTAATTAATGCTATGAATTATTAGGAAAAACTTTTAAGTTGCTTTCCAAGTCACTATCCAAAGGTATCTAGATCTACTGTAGTAAAAATTATTTAAAATTTGTAAAGAAAAATCCTTTGACCGTAAAAATTCTAAATATTAAATTCAAAATCCAAAGAACTGAAAAAGTAGCTATTGTTATTGATCGCAGATTAATTGACTTGTCAAGGGAAACAAACCAATCTAGTATCGATTAACAATAACCAAATTAAGTGTTCAGTCTTTTTTCAAATAAGAATCAAATATGTATAGTATATATATATATACATATTTGATTCTTATTAGATGCATATCTTATATATATAATTAGCCTTATTGCTCGAGTAAAGATGAAACACCTTCGTATTTATTTATTAATTATTGTTCATTGAACGGGAGTTGGTTTGTTCCCCTTGAAAAGTCAACCAATTTCCGATCAATGACAATGATTACATGCATTTAATTTAATTCTTGCCTTTTATTTATTCCTTTTACAATTGAAATTTTGTTATTCATGATTTAATTCCAATCCCTGTTAAAACATTTTTAACATTTTACTTTCAAGTTACTTCAAAACATCTTTCACAATATAACTTACTAGTATGGATTCACTCTTTTAAGATAATCCTACTATAATTAAACTTAGGAGATAATACAATCAATTCATCAATATTTTTTAGTAAATAAATTAATATATATATATATATATATAAAATATACATCTAAGCCACAGATACCCAACCCATAGCTCACACTGCATATCTGGTCCCTTCTCAGTTTTGCGTAGTCTAGTACCAAGTGGGAAAATGAAATTCTGAATTCCAATTACTCCACACACTCTTTGAGCATACCCTACTGTACATCAGACATAGTGCAATAACAATGCTCTCAATATTCCACCCATAACTGACGTCATGGTGGATTGCTTTAGACTGAACTGAATGCCCTCTTTTCATTTGCTGATTCTTATAAGTATTTTTGTCATACAAAAAGTAGTTATTTTGCAGCACCACTGTCAATCACTTGATGTAGTCTGCGTGAAACACATAACTAATTTTCGAAGTTGTGCACAAAGTATCTGATTTGCTTCATAGGAGTAGAAAAATACTCACTTCTTCTATGTAATCATTATTTTTTAATAGATATTAATGAGTTTTTATTTACCCTATGTTGTGTAATTTGAAGGAAAAGGCTAGAGGGCGCTGTTGCTCGCATAGTGGAGAATAAAGTTTGTTCATGTTGAAGGCGGCGGCCTAAGAATACGCTCTGTATATAGTAATTAAAATATTGTTAAAAATGTAAAAGTGTTAAAATTAGTGAACTCACTGAACCACCATTATCTGATTTGAAAAATGCACAAAATATTAGATGGTGCATCGGCCGGGAATTAAGGCTTCGTGAAGATTTTAGGTGTTCGATCTAAGTGTTTCGATTTAGGATATTTCATATTCAAGGGACAATGGAATTCCAAATAAAGGTAGGGAAATCTTAAATTAATTATTTAGTGATTATTTGTAGTAAATTAGTAAGTATTTATTATTGCTGTTGTGGGTGTATTTAAATTAAATAAAATGGAAGAGAAGTTAGATAGATTGAAATGTAAACGTTCCACATTGAGATCGTCTGCTACTAGGTTAATTAAAGTGATTGAAGATAAATTAAAAATTGAAGGGGAGGAAAGTTCGATTAAAGAATTACGGGAATTGCTTGAATTATTAACCGAAAAGAAAAATAATTTGAGAACGATTGATGATGAAATACAAGAGTTAATTGATGTTAACTTAATTGAAGAAGATTATCGTATAAACGAAGAATACAGTGACAAATGTATAATTGCTTGCAGTCAAATTAAGCAGTTTCTAGGTGCAGTTACCGCAGTACCGCCAGCGAGGAATGTTTGCTTTGAAATCGTTGAGTTTGTTAATCAAAAATTCATTAGAAGTTTTATGAAATCTCTACATATAATAAAAGAAAGCGTCTGTCTGTGTGTGTGTCTTTCGTTCGCGCTAATAGACCCACGGCTACGAAATTTGGTACATAGGTGCATATAGACAAGAGCCAGTGCACCTTGAAGCGATTTTTTTTAAATTCGAATTCGAATTTTTTTTATCTTATGTTTTGTGATGAAACCGCATCATTTTGAGACATAATCGAAAGCGAGATTTTACTCTACTCACTCCATTTTCACATCGTCATGAAATGTAGGCACTTAGCTATTTTATGAACTTAGAATAAATTTCGTGTTTCAATAAATCGATTAAATACGAATTTATTTAACAAAGTGAGCTTAACACCTTTTCAACTGGATTTTTTCTAAAAAAGTTTATTTTTCTTTGATTTTTGGACACATTAAACTTTCATCCTTGTGACTGCTTTTACAAAAAGAATTTTGGAAAAATGATAATATTTTGTATTTTTTTTTAAATTTTAATGAAGTTTCCGAGTACACTTCTCACATCTTTAAAAATGGGATTTTGGCAACAATTTTTCATAGTATTTCTTATGTCACTGTTTTTAAGAGTTTGCATATTTCATTGTCATATATTTATATATATAATATATTTTTATTAATTTTTTTTTTTTTTTTTTTTTTTTTTTGATAAAGTTGTTCTGCAGAGTAAAATTCTGTGCGGAATTTTTTGTTTTTTGAGTTTCTTTCATGTTATTTTTTGCTTATTTCACTGTTTGTAAGATATTGAAAAGTTTTGCGGAAAGTTGGTTAATTTTTTTATATGTAATATGTTTTTTATAATTTTTTTTTTTTTATAAAGTTTTTTGCAGATTAAAATTCTGTCCAGTTTTTAAATTTAATGTTTGGTGTTCCCTTCAGGCATTTTTGCGATACATTTAAAAGACAGACGAAGGCTGGCAGTGTAGCTGCTAGTAAATAATAAAACAAATTCCAAATTAGGGCTTCCAGATGCCCATATTCGGGATTATGTTATTCAAAATTTGATAGCTCTAGGTACCACTGTTTAATTAAAATGCAATAAACATACATACATTTATGCAGATTCTTCATTATTTAATTTCTTTAAATATAATGCAGTGCTCTAACGTTTGATGGCAACAATTTGAAAAGTGATATGCCGTTTATAGTGATTTGAAGCAAAGTGCCAAAACAAAATTAATAGCCCTTCTGGGCTAACATCCTTTGGGCTGAAAATTACTGTACCTGGGTCCAAAGTATTAAACTCTAGAAATTATTAACATTTTGTAATAATTTTTTTAAAAAAATTGTGGTATCCTTAGAAAGATTGTATAGGGAAATAAAAGTACTACTAAGGAATTCAGGAGTGAGAACATGTTAATATTTGATATTATTATATTATTAAAATGGGAAACTATTTGGCAAATTTGATACTTAAAAGGGAAATGGGAAAAATAATTAAATTATAAAACAAATCTATAGGATTAACCTTTGGAGGCCGGGGCTTTGGTAGCAGTAAAAGCCTTGAAAGGACTGGGAATCTTGAACTGAATGCTTTTCCCCCTTTAAGAAATCACCTGCTATTTGTAAGAAAGATTCTTGTGTGTAGTTAAATGGATTCTCAGAGGAGTGCATCTATGTCGCAAAAGGAAGGGAAGTGTAGGGATTACTGACCAGACTTCAAGATGCTTTTCATTACTGAGGGAAAATTTCATATTACAGTTGTTCTGGATTGAGAATACTAGGAAATGTGTAAACCTCCGTTGAAGAAAATGCCATTTTTTAAATTATAGGACGTTACTTTCATTTTTATAAAATTTTGGTTTGAATTTTAAATTACACTGCAAAACTATGTGTCTTTACTAAGTGCTTACAATAATTATTTCTATCGTATCTTTATATTAATGTTATGTCAAAAAAATATTTCAACTATTTGATTATTTCCTTGGACAATTTAAAATTTAACCAACTATATCTTTGAACTTTCTTCCATACAGGGAATATTTAAAAAATAAATGCTTAAAGCTACAGAAATGATTAAAAATTAAAGTTCAGTGAAACTGTTAAAATTATGCTCTATAGGCGTAATGAAATTTAAATTTTAGATAATTGTTCAAAATCTGCTTGCTAAAATACTATTTAAGGAGGAAACTTTCAGCAAATTAGAATATAACTGGTTTAATTAAAAATAATTTTATTTTATTGTAGACTGTTAGTACTGCAATGTCCAATTATGTAAGTGCTACTAATTAAAATTCAGTTCTTTTCCAAAATTAATGCATAATAAAACAGACACAGAAAAACTAAAAACTGTTTTTTAGAATATTTTAGTTTTAAAAATTTGAAAAAAAAAAAAAAAAAAAAAAAGATTTTTTAATCATGTACTGTTTTATACTGTTTATTCAAAATTAGTAAGTGATACATTTCAAGTATTAACAATAAAATGAATTTAAGTCATTAAAAATGTCAAATCATTTAGTATGCAAACCCATAATTCAAAACGTAAATTCCATTTGTCTTTTTTTTTTTTTATTTATTTGTCTAAAACTAAATTCCCAGCCTCACTAAGGGAACGTGTTCACTCGTATCAAAATTTAGGTAATTTCTTACGGCAAAGAATTTTTCAAATTGAAGGGAAAATTGTTTGTCATGCATTGTGTCTACAAAAACTGTGGGACAAAAGTTACATGATAATTAATTGTTGTCTTCAATAGTGTATTATGTTATTCTATATTATGCTACATAATTTAGCACATTAAGAGAAATTTCCAGATAATTTCAGGTGCCCAGTCAACTAAATTCTCTCCTGTTTGAAATCGTCGTCCCACGTGAATTTTTCTATTTCCTCTATTGTTTAAACCAGTTAGTTTCAACTCCACACTATTGTTGCAGCTTTGATATCAATCATGGCGGCGTATTTTATATGGTGGAATTTAAATTCTATGATATATTAACTTATATATATTATTCTATGATATATTATCTTTACTTGCAGTTACTCAAAAAATCTTCATCAATTTGGCGCCCCTTGGATGGCAAATTGATGAAGATTCTTAGCATCAATTTGGCACCCCTTGGATGCTGCACCCGGGGACAGATGTCCCTTTTTGCCCAACCCTAGCTACGCCACTGTTGTCAGGTCATGCGAAATCTATAGTGACACAGTTGAATTAACTGTTTTTCTCTTTTTCAATGAAAATTTGGCAGTTATTCATTGGTTTCATTAACACCTCAGTCATTATGCTGTGTATCGAAACTATTTCATAACTGAGTGCCCAAGGTATGCCCCCAGGAATTTGTCCTTGAACGTAGTTGCTGAGATATATGTCTAATGAATGACAAAGGCATTCAATCACTTAAAAGGTCAAGGTTCAGAAATTCAGATGGAGAACATGTGCTGTCTTAGAACAATGATTTGTACATTATTTCAGAGCTTTTACATCCTGTTTGTATTCTCAAAGCTCAAGGAACAGTGAAATTTCCCAAATGCTACTCTAATCCATTCTGAACATCTTACTTATTTGACCGTGAAATCAAGACACTGATACGGAGGTATCTTTTAAAATAACAGTATATTAGTACATCTGAAATCTAATGGCTAGAGATGACCTTTTAAACTGATTGACTAGTTTTAGTGTATTTACAATTTCCAGGTTTCAGACTGAAATTGTAAGACTATTGTTGTTTTTTTAACACAAAATTTATATTTATGTTCTTGTGATTTGTCTCAATAACAGTACCATCATAGTAAACTTCTGTGTGTGAAGGTCACTTCAGCATAAACAGATATATATGGAAATAAAGACAGACAGAACTATTAAGAATGAACTGATAAGAATGTAAGAAAAAGTGCTTGTACATGTATACAAGTACATGAGAATTTATATTTGTTTATGGAAATGTATACCTACATATCCATGTAGTATATATGTCTGCACTGAAATAATATGGTATAAGTGCAGATATGCACATAAAGCAGAAAGCATGCGTACCCTTAAATGAGAATAACATATATACAGACACGTACATGTACACACACAGGCACACATATGCATTTATATATATGTGTTTGCATGTGGATTTATGCATATGTGTATAAACATACAGATATATGTATGTGTATATATTTCATCATCAAACTCTTGAAGAAGTTTTCGTATTTGTTCTTCAGTCAGACCTCTTTTCCTTTTTGGCATATTGCTAGAAAAATGTCAAAATAATTCCTAAAAAACTTACAAAAATTTGCAATATCCTAAAGCAATGAAAGGCTCTGTTTACAATTTACAAACATAGTTATTGCGAATTCTGTAGCTATGTAGCTACAAGAACTAAAAGGGGAAAACCGGATTCTTAATACAAAGACCTTTGAAAGAGATAAGTGGTTAAAACCCCAGGGACGTCAAATTTGACATTTCACCCCACTCTTTCAGGCTGTAAAATGGGGTGAAAAAGACATGGCCACTAAAGTGGATAACCTCATCTTTTCAAACAGAGGACTCTATGGCCACTATAATGGCCATCCCATCTTCAAAAGGTTAACAAATGAAAACTATTAATTATTCTTTGCTTTAATAATATAAATAATATCAAATATTAATGTATTCTCACTCCCAAATGCTTAGCAGCACTTTTAATTCCCTATACAAACTTTAATGTAGAATTAAGTTTCTACATAATGGTCTGAGGGGAAAGGAAAAATTCAGATGCTATTTGAGTCGTTTCTTTGAAACTTTCAAGCAAATGCTTATATCTTCAAAACTACAAATGTTATAATCAATTTCATTACATCATTAGACAGATGAAAAAGCACATTAGCAAACACACACAAAAAATTAAATTGGGAAAACGGTATATGCATAATAACGTGTCAAATCTAACAAAATTTTGGTGATGTCAAAGTTCTGTGCACATGCACATACAGTATGAATGAATCCTGTATGAATTTAATGTTAAATTAAATATAAATAATATAGTTTTTAATTAAAATTAAGTTTATATGTATTTAATACTTTTCTAGACAAAAATAAAATTCTTTATACTAACTTTAAATACATTTTATCACCTGAAAGAAAAACTGGATTATAGCATATTTCTCCCATTCTGATAAAAAGAGCATTTTTTTATTCTTAAATAAAAAGCAATACCAAGCTATTTTAAAGAATTTTGATAGCACCATAATAAGAAAAATTTGAAGGGATAGTAATAAGATAAAGAATTATAACAAACTGAATGAAAACACTAATTCTTTAAATTTACCATTGCAAATTTTACAGAATTATGTATTAAGGAAATAATAAACTTATTATTAAATTAATTTAATAGAGCAGTAAACAATACTCTTATTACTAAATAAATTGAATTTTAAAGAATTATACCTTTAGCAAATAGTAATCTTAAAATTCCTTTTCATTTGATGAAACAAAAGCAGATGCCTAAACACTATTATTATCATTTAATTTTTAATATACTTTAAACTACTTAAAAATAACTTAAAACTTTAAAATTAACTTTAATATATTCATAATCCACAAACGAGTGCAAAATTAAAAGTTCAAAGCATGTAAAAGAACTATTAGATATCATTTAAAATCAAATGTGACACACAATAATCTAAAATATTTCTCGTTTTGAAATTTGAAAAAAAAAAAAAAAAAAAAAAAGTACTTTTCTATTACCATTTCTCTTCCATCATCAGATTTTGTACATGTTTTTGAAGTTTTCTGTTATCTTCTGAAAGTTCTTTTAGTCTATGCTGCAAAATTTTCACATCTTCCTAATTTATAAAATTGTACACAATTTATAAAATTATACAGCTCAACTGACAAAATATTTTTAAAATGCATTTTCAAATCTAATGTTCATAATGAGATATGTACCATTATTTATCATTAAATACTATAAAGTTATTAAACAATCTAATAAGAAATGAGAAAATTCTAAATTACTTGATTATACCCAAAATACAAGTAAAAATCATTTCACTTTATGTTTCTTATGACAATTTTTTCATAAGTTTCTAGAACTATATGACAATTTTTGGTACTTGCATATTATTGCAACCATCCAACAATCATATTATTGCATCCATTCTCACTACAACCATCTCATCATCAGGCATAGTTTGGAAAATTTTACTGACGAAAAAGAACAATTACTGTGAAAAATGCTAAATTATTGGGGTTGACTTATACATGGATCTGCCAACACGGTTAAAAAATAAGCATTTTTCTCTGTACGCAAGTCTGGATGTCTAATCCAGACAAAAGTCTTTAATCCGGACTTGTCGGGACTTCGGCGATTTCAGATTATCGGTTTTTCCGGATTATAGATCATTAGTTTAAATCTGGTAAGATGGCATGCAGAAATTATAAAATTAAAAATATGAAACCATAATTTATGAAATAAAGAGCAATTATGATCGAAAGGGTATCAAATTTTACAAAAAAAAAGCTTAATATTTATTTGTTTACTTTATTAAAAATTTCTTTCAACGCGCGCATGTGTAAAGCATACATTACGCATAGTCGAAATTAGAAAATTGCAACCAGAAAACTATTTGATGTGTATTCGTGATATTTATAATGACGAAGAATTTGATTTAAATCATATCAAAGACGGAGTACATCGAGATGAAATACTACATTTAGTAAAGAATTATAAGCCGAATAAAATAAAAACATCTGCCCTGAAGATAAGGATAGTGCTGACAGATCAACTTCCAGTTCATTGCGCACCATGATGTATGATAAACTCTATAAAATATAATATGATTAATACAAAGAATGCTATATAAAAGAAAATGGTTGGCTGGTTAATCCCCCGATGTTACAGAATTTGCACTTAAAAACTGTCAGTTTCTTAAATATTCATGCAAAAGATGTTTTTTCTTGATTATAATTCAAAATGTTGCTACTAATATGTACAGTAAATAGTACCACTTATTAAAATCACTTTTGTTCCAAACATATTCAAGTGTCTGAATTTAATAGACGGCAATTTGTGTACTGCAAACTGTGACATCATTTTTAAACCTTTCAAATAAAATAATAGCTAATAACTAATTCAGTAATTAATTTTAAAATGATAATTAAACAAAAATGCTAAAATTAAACTATTTATGCAATTTTGAAATATATTTTAAAATTTTGATTAAAAATATTTTTATAACTATATTCTTGATAAAATTCTACTTATAAACAACTATTCTAACTTGTTTATTTCATATCATTCAACAACAGATTCCCAGTCGTATATTTAATTTCATTGCAAGCAACTACTTTTGACTAGATCATTTTGTAAACATCTTTTCTGTAATAACATTTAAAAGTTTCTATACTTCCCTAAAATTATATGAATATTAGAAGCTGCATTTACAAGAGAAGATACTAGCATTTTTCAGAAAGACACCAGAGATGTGTGTGCGAATTCTTGACTCTTTTCAGTAATCAATATTTCTGCTTTTGTCAGGAACCAATGCTGTTTTTTTAATTGTTGGGTTCATACTGCACATTAATAACACTTATTCCTTCAGTTTCTTAAACTACTGCTTTTCACTTTTAATGTTGTGTAATACAGTCTAGTTTCATCTGTATTATAAATTTTGTGCGGCTTGCATTCATTTAGCAACCCAAGTAAAACATCTTTAACCAGTTCTTCTGGGAAATTCCCAGCTTAAAAGCAGTTTTTATCTGGCTGCAGTTACCAAGAACATCACAATCGTTTAAAAATGTATTCTTCAATTTTAGGCTTAAGTTAGACATTTTCAGCATGTTACAACATAAGCACAGAAAATATTTTTAAAATGCTTTTGTCTGTTTAGTCAATCTGCCAGTTCATGACTAATGCTTTCCCCTTTTTTTTTTTTTTTTTTTTTTTTTTTCTCTTCAGCTTACAATTACCAACTCCTTTCTATTCAAAGACTCTTAACACATAGTTAATGCCAAAAAGCATTTCCTGAACTTCTTTTACATTTCTCTATGAATATAATTTACCTGTACCAAAAGAAAGATTTTGAATGTGAAACCTTAAAAGATGGGATACAGAAGTTGCACTTCCACATCCAATCAACTGGTATTTGAAAAGGAACACTTTATCATTTACACTACCTATATTCTAGAGTTAAGAATTTTATTAACCTTAAGATAAAGAAATTCTGCCCCTCTGAAATTTGGTATGGAATACTTATCCACTGATAAGTACACCACAGAAAAATGGTTGCAACATATTATATAAAATGTATCTACATACTATTACATTTCATTACAAAAAAATTATAAATTACTCTACTTTTAACTCTAATTTCTACACATTTTGAACAGTAATATTAGTACTGTAAAATATATAAAAATATAACAGGAGAAATAATTAAATAAAAATACCATATATAAACAAAAAAATGAGATATGTTACTTAAGATACTAACATCTGTTTCACTTTCTCCTACTTTCGGTAATGTTAAGCTATGAGATATACAGCTTGAACCCTTGTAATGGTTACTTATTTCTTTCAATGCAGTTTTTTCACCTCCTTCTGAATACTCAGCAATTTGAGATTTATGCATTTCAGAATTTGTTGATTGATCATCTGAACCCTTTTGCTAATAATCAAATAAAATTTTTATCATACTATTTATTTCAAAACTTAAAATAATACCACATAAAGTTTTCAATATTAATAATATTACTATATTAATAATACAAGTCCTTTTTCCTTTGGAGAAAAGACAAAGAAGAATAGTCAAAATAACTGCCTTTTCATCTGCAAATGAATACTGGGTTAGTCTATATTTTAAGGTGTCCCTTGGATTATTGCCAAGTTGTTGTATCATTTATTGCCCAATTGTTGTTTCATTAATGGTAACCTGAGTAGTTGAATATTATGGAAACCCTATTATGACGTGATTGTTTGCGTGATTGCAGTGAATTTGACTGATGGGAAAATATTTGTAAGGGCTTATTTCTGCATTGGATATCAGTCAGAAAGTACATTGCTCATTTTGTGCTATACATTGTAAAATGGCTGTATGTGATGAGATTAATCTGAAGTTTCTGTAGGATTAGGAACGACAGGGGGGAAAACATTAATTGACTGGTTGTAAATGAAGGTTTACTTAATAGCCATTATAAATGTCCTGTTTGTATGAACAAAATGTGTATGGTTAAACACAGAGATAGTTCAGATAGCTTTGAATGGGTTTATCACAAGAAATGCCATCGACAGTCCGGCACTACGGAGGGTATTTTTTACTCTTATTTTTGTGAATTTATGTGGTACATATTCTAGTTCAGATAATTTTAGAAAGTTTTTGGATGCTGTTAAGGAATTTTGTGTGCCACAGACTGAAGACACAAAAATTTCTAAATATGGTAAGTTGATATTTCCTTTTTGTAGTATGTATATGCAATAACATGCATTCCCTTTTTTATGTTATTTCATCATGTGATTTAAAATGCACTTTATTGAGCTTTGATTGGCTACAAATTTTGTTTAATTTTGGTGATGAGTAACTTTATTTTAACATTATATGACCTTATCATTCTCCTGTTTTTACTTCCTTTTACGAAGTAAAAAGGAAGTATTGTAATCGCGAAAAGTTTCAGGCAGCATATTTCAAAGAAAATATCCGTTTTGACCGCTATCGAATGCAATTTAACGATGTTTTTGCGTGATATCTGTACGTAAGGACAGAATAAAAGACTTGTTTCCTCAAAAAAAATTATAAAACTGCTTTAAAATGAATTCTGAAGAGAATTTTTCGTGGCATCTGTGCGAACGTACGTACGCGTACGCACGTGCGTATCTCGCATAACTCGAAAACGAGTAACCTCAGAACATTGAAATTTTGTATATATCACTGCTATAACATGTAGATGTGCACCTTACATTTTTTTTGCAATCGGCCACACCAAACGTATATAAATACTATATTTATATATATATCCCTATTACTTGGCACAGTGATTTCAGTTTCTTTACTCTTATATGTTTGTAAATTGTACATTTTTTGCTTTAAAAATGATTGAATTATGTTGTTCTTATCTTCCGGTTACGGTTTTTATGCCTTTCATAATTCTGGAATAATTCTATTTGTACAATTATCAACAATTTAAAAGCTGTTTAAGTGCGGTTAAGCTTTAAATAACATGGCGGACATATTTGTTTACATTTGAAACAGCAGAATTGTAGATTTGTTGCCAATCTGGAGACAGTAAGCTTCGCAACAACAAAAATAACGCCTTCATTTATTATTGCAAATTAAATCATGCTTAATCCTTGCTGGAATTTTTTCAACGAAATAAGTGTTTAAGATTTACTTCATAATTTTTAATACAGATGTTTTGAGTTTTTATGCATTTTTGCCTTGTCGTGAAGTGAGAACTGAATTAATTGAATGAGAAATACTAAATTGTCTGTGAAAAACTGTTTCTTTTCTGTTTTGTTTGCTTAATTTCTTTCATACATCGTTCTAGCTTTATTATAGTACAGTAAGACCCCACTTAACGCTGTTTCGTTTAGCGCTGTTTCGGTTTAGCGCTCTTTTATTTCAACCCGGGGATTCTCCAAAATTGTGCGCAGCGCTAGGTTTCCAAATAACATATCCGAAACAGTGTAGTTGTGTTTCTTGCTTGGTGGACGCATTTTTATCATTTGAAACATTTGTTGACATTATTGTAAGTTTAAATTTGTATAATACTATAACGATTAATACAGTGACAAATATTATGATCTTTAGTTTTTATCATGGGTGACAATAAAAAACAAGAAAAGAAAGCAACCAGAAAAAGCATTTCACTGGAAACTCAAATGCAAGTGATTAGAAGATTAGATTCTGGTGAACGTCAATCTCAAATTAGTGCTGCATTGATTTTGGCAATTTCAACAATAAGGACAATTCTTAAGAATAAAGAAAAAATACTATCATCGGCAACTGCAACTACGTCAAGCTCTGCAACTAGAATTACCCGTTCTAGAAATAACATTATAGAGGAAATGGAAAAACGACTGTCTATATGGATTGACGATGAAATTGAACGCAATATGCCATTAAGCCAATCTATCATAATGCCTTCTTAACAAAAAGGCAGAAAATTGGAAACCCAGAATAGACTGAATTAGAAAAAACATTATTAAATTTAATGCCTAACCATTTTTTATCCGTCTTCCCCTAACCCCATTATTTACATGTTAAGATAGCCTCGTTTAGCGCTGTTTCGCATTACGCTCTACTTCTATAAAACGTATCCCCCGCGTTAAGCAGGGTCTTACTGTATTTGAATAGAACATGTGGCAATGATAAGATAATTCTTCAAATGATATAAATTTTGTGCATTCAGAGTCTTGTTATAATAAACAAATATAGTGAATTTTAAAGAGTGCATTTATTCTATTGTGGTTTATGTGCTGTTGACGAAGTAGATTTTATTCAATCCAATCAATTTAAACGAAATTCAAGAAAAAAATGCGTATAATTTAATATTCCGTACAAGGAAGTCATGTGGTGTACACATCAGATTTTTTTTAAAATGAAAAATAGATCGATGTGCAATAGAAAAATAGGGCAAAGTCAAGGAAGTGAGCAATGCCAACTTTATGCAATTCTCTGATGTTTTTAAGTGAAAATAGATCGATGTGTACATGGACACCGAGTTTCTGCAATTCTTTGACTTGTTATTTTGGTTTCGTGTAGTGGCCATCTTGAAATTGTGCCTTTGCTGGACAATCGCCAGTTTTCACCAAGGGGCACCGTGAGACCATTTTTACTCAATATTGATTAACATAAGCTTAACAAAAAATTTTACTTACTTTTTTATGAACATGATACAGGCTACTATTTTGGTACGTAACACAAGGCATTCACCCATTGGTATTATACATTATTGCAGGTTAGTGAATTTTCCAAAGGAAAAAGGACTTTTGTTGTAAAAAATCATACATTAACATATTTTTGTTTCCAAAAAACAATCAGCAACTAGTTACAAACACATTTTTGCTTTTGTTGCGGTGGAAATTTCATAGCGATCACTTTGAAAAAGAATTCAAAGCATTGCTTATTTAGTGACTTTGTTGCAAGACCACTCCTGCAGAAATTTCACTTCTGTTTCTTCTGCTTTAGGCAAATCCTACAAGCAAAAATTTTTAAATCAACTACAAGACAAAAACTAATCATAATTTTTCTATAAGCCATTGAAACTTGGGGTAAAGCAAAAAGAACATATAAAAAATGACAATGTTGGAAACTGAGTATTTTGGTTGGCTGTATAGTTGTTATGCACGTCGATACTGTTAATAATGCCTTACTTATTTTGTTAGTATAATTTAACAATTTGTGTATGGCAACAATACGAGATATTTAAGTTTGAGAAAGATGTAACAACGTGAGGAGCGTCATTGATTTCTTTCGTGATAATAAAGTTTGTTTTCGTTGAAACTGATTCTATTGAGTAAATAATCAACACAGTTATAGTGTTTTAATGATAAAGACTATTTTTAAATCTATTATGCGAGTCCTTAATTAAAGGCTACTTCATGCAGAAGAGTGATTTATGATTTAAGTACTGAAAGCTGAAAAAGGTCGGTGATTCTTTTTCTTGTAAGCTTTAACAGATACCACAGTTTCACATATTCTGAAACATTGGTGTTTTCTCCTCGGGTGGTTGTATTAATATGCAAGTAGCCATTTTTTTAATGCAATAAAGAAATCAAACATAATGGTTCTTAAGTATTATCCTGTCGACCATGAAAGTTACCTCCTTTGAACTATGAAAGTTGGCAGAGATCCAGCCAAAGTTGCCTTAATTTTTCATGTGGAAGTGTGTGCCGCATTCTATTCACAGTTCTTACCCCTGAAAAAATATCATCTGTCTCACTGAAAAATCCACCAAACTGAATTCAGAATGAACATGAATTCAGTCACAGATATGATTCTACCACACTCAATTTTTTTAAATAAAAATGCAAAGAGAAAACACAGCAATAGTGGTTAATTTATATCCTTGTTCATAAAAAGCAAAAAAGTCGCTTATCGAGATTGCATCAAATAAAGTGCAGACATTATCCGTGTGTTGCGACATCACGCTTATCAATAATTGTCACAAACTGCCCTGTTTGTTGACAGTTATATGGTCAACAACATAATACTGTGCGAAGTCCGAGATGCAGACGGCCAATACCAGGAATGATCTAAAATACGGACCTTAAAGCCACCAACAAGAATTTTTTTAATGCTTTACGCATGCACATTTAATTTTTCCCCCCCGTAAGAAAATATGCGGAGAATCCATATTCTTAATTTCACTTCAAAACTAAATAAAATACCTCATTATTGAAGAAACAATCGTTATAGCATAAATTTGTGTGATCAATAATTTGGCTTCATATCTCATATATATATACATCTCAAACCGAGACATTCTACATAGAAACATCTTTGATTTTACACTACTAACATTTTATATCTCTGACGCCAACCTGGCGAATTATTATTTATTATGTTTTGCTTTCATCACCACATGTTTATCAACACATGGTAACTTGAGTAATGACTCATGCAGCAATGCCGAAACAATTTTTTTATATTAGTATTTGAATAACAAAGAGTATGGAAATCTTTTATGTTGACATTACAATTGGCGGTGATTACAGATTTAAGTTAAATCCGCTAAATGTTGACAAGGAAAAATTTAACAAAAATTTCTTTCCATATGCTAAAAATGCATTATGTTAATGATGCTCATAAGCCAAAAGATTACATTTAGCATTATTTGAATTAAGAATAACTGAATTTTTATTCACATAAACCCAGAATCAGCCCAGAGCTCGTATGGCCGCACCGGGTGGCAAAATTTAGGGAAGACAAAATTTCTGGCATTAAGAGAAGCACTGAGTAACAAAAATTAAGGGTTGATAACATTTTTAGAATTCTGCAAAAGCACTGGCACCCAAAATTAAGCAGAGGCAAAAATTTAGAGATTAGGATGGTGCTTGGTAGCAAAATTTAGCACCAGACTGCATCAAGCGACAAAATATGTAGCACTGTCCCTCAATATGCTTATGTGGGAATTTATTTATTCAAGAATCAGATGAGCCTCAAGCATGTGCAAGAATTAAACGTAAGTATAATAAATACTTAAATTAATAAAATTCAGGCTTAATTGTCTCAATACGCGATAAAAGCAAGACAAAATTTAATGGGACATTGTGTCTTTCGTCGCCAGTCCCATGCTACATAGCCAAAAATGTAAAGCAGATGCTCTTAAAAGCTAAAGTAAAATTATACTTTCCTGATGGCAAACAATTTCAGTCGATACATCACATTGCACTGTTCCTTAACTTTCTGATTTGAGCTAGCTTATTAATTTTTGCTGGATATTGTAATTACAGCAATTTTATGAAAACTAAAGTTTGAACTTTTGATTATGTCGAAAAGAGTTTCTAGTTCTGGAACTACAACGGGATTTACAAAGTTGGAACTGCAACAGGATTTACAAAGTGAAAACATGTTTCAATGTCCATTAAACAAAAAGTGAAACTGCTGCAAAAAATGGATATAGGTATATTCGTCTCAAAATTATGCGAGGAGTATGGCAATAGAAAGTCAACTGTATATGACATAACAGAAAAAGGAACTTTATGAATTTTTTGTGAATTTTGACACACCATTTACAATGAATAACAGAAAAACTATTTGCTATGCTAAAATTGACAATCGTGACAAAGTGTGGTTGAATGGGTCAGACAGTGTTCAGCGAGAGGTGTGCCATTGATGGGTCTAATGCTAATGGATCAAGTCAAAATATTAAATGAAGAAATGATCTTAAAACCTGAGAACTCATATTCGACAGGTTGTTTAACCAAATTTAAAAATCATTAAGGTATAAACAATTAAAACTTTCAAGTGAAAAAGCTTCAGCTAATACTGAAGCTGCTGAAGTATTTGCAGATGAATTTCCACTATTAAATTCATTAATAGTGGAAAGTTAGCTTAAGAGCAAATTTATTATACTGATGAAACTGGTCTTTCCTGTACCACGAAATACCTTGGAAACCTCTACAGAAAAAACTGCACTTATGCCAAAGATTCGAAAGCAAGACCGACAATTTTAGCATGTGCAAATGTTGCATGAATGCACAAGCATAAACTTTTTGTAATTGGAAAAATAAAAGCATTTAAAGGAGTAATGATTTTCCCGTTATATATTGTGCATATAAAACAGCATGGATGACACAAGCGTTAATGTATGATTAGTTTGAAAATCATTTCATACCCAAGGCTTGGCAAAATTTGAATTCCTTTGGTTTACGCAATGACGCAAAAATTGTCCTGATTGTAGATAAGCAATCGGCTAATATTTCACTTTTTTATGAAGTTTTTATGAACAATAATGTATCCGTGTTATTTTTCCCTCCAAACTGTACGTCCATCATTCAGCCTATGGATATCAGAACAGTGCGCTGGACCTAAAGACGTAATATTAGGTGACAGAAATAAAATTTGTACATCTGAGTGCCCCAAGACAAGAAGGCCTGATGTATTGTCAAGGATCAGAAGAGCTATAAGTTTGAAACCTTTCACATTCATTTAACATCTAACTTCTAGGACAAAACATTTGTGTGTGCGTGTGTGATTCACATCATTCATGTGTGTGTATTGTACCACAAATAAAAAAGGTTTTTCTTAGAATTTAACCAAAAAAAAAATTTCATAGAAACTGGCTTGACCTGTTCATGTTACATCTAAATAACACATGTAAAAAGAGAATGAAATACTTATTTTAAATTCATGTTTAATCAAATTCATGCAAAAAACAGAATAAGGTGTAGTGCATAGAAGGAAAAATAGACACATACCCATTCCTACACACACACATATATAAGGGGCCAAGACTATTTTCAGTTTCTTACACAGTTTATTTTCAGTTTAGATTTAATGTTAAAAAGCTATTCACTGAATTTTGGAACTATTTTCAATTTTCAAATTGTCATGACTTTGGAAAAATTTCAATATTCATAACAGTCAAAATATGAAAAAAAATTACATTACCCTTTTGTCAACAGTGGCATACACTGGTTCGCTTTTAACGCTAATGACTGATTTTTCATGAAGGCCTGGATCGTTTACAGCGGTACTAGTTGATTTCTTTGATACAGATGATGATTTAGTTCGAATACTTGATTCTTCAAATTCTTGAAATTTTTTGTACGTAGAAGTTGATGGCAAATTGAATGAATCACTTGAAATATGAATATCTGAATATCTGCAATTAACAATTCTACATCAGAAATACACTATTATAGTAATTATTTCAAATTTTAAAGATAAAAGTATATATATGTATATATATGACACTTATGTTACTAACATAGGCTCATTTAAATCATCAGATGGCAGAGAAGTTTTATATATCTTCACAGGATGATTTACTTCTTGGGAATCATGGGACTGTTTGAATAATTTTTTCTTTGAGGATTTGGATTTTTTTGATGCGGAAGGGCTCAAAATAGAAACCTGAAACATAAATAATTTATGTAATTTTTTTTTTTTTTTATGGAACAGAAAATTTGGTAATTAAACTGATCATAATACATAGATACTAATCAAAGTATAATGTCAAAATATAATACGTCTCTGAGTACATTATCAAATGAAACTTTTATAAATATGCCAAATGCAACTTCGTAACTGATATTGTGAGTTATTAAGTTTAACATAAAAGTAAGCTATAAAAATCATAAACATTTCAGAATTAAACAATTCTTCCATGGAGTTACTCTCACAAAAACATTGCACATCACAAAGTCATGATAATCACAATGTCATGATATTAGTAAACACAAAAACATCCTGTAATGAAGGTTCTTAACATACGGTATTAAAAAAAATCTTTCATTAATTACACTGAAGGTGCAAATGTTATAAAAATTATTAACTAATTATAAAATATTATAGGAAATATCTGTAAATGATTAAATTAACATTTTGAAACTTGATTTCAAATATTTCATTTTTTATAATGAAAGCAATATACTATTATTATAAATTTAAAGATAAACATACAGTATTAAAAAAATCTTTCATTAATTACACTGAAGGTGCAAATGTTATAAAAATTAAAAACTAATTATAAAATACTATAAGAAATATATGTAAATGATTAAATTAAGTTAACATTTTGAAACTTGATTTCAAATATTTCATTTTTTATAATGAAAGCAGTATATTATTATAAATTTAAAGATAAACATTAAATAAGGGCATATATTATTGAGCAGCAAATGTACTGTTTTTTAAACAGTCTAAAATAAAGCAGTGTTAATAATAATGAAAGATAAATGGAAGTTCTCATGCTGCACGGAATGGCAACAAATTTCAGAATTAGACATTTGCCCAGCCATGTAAATGATTATTGATTGTAATATTATGATACATGGAGAAGCATAGCTGCCAACATTGAAATATAGAAAACCGACAGCTTTTCATGCAAGAAACCAGAAGTTTCTAAGAGGTTTTAGGCTATGTAGCAACACCATTTCAAAAGAATTTAAAATTCATTTTATCATGCATGATTACAGTTATTGAATGATTTTGATATGATTTAAATGATTTTGATATAAAATATATTACTATTTAATCAGACATTTTAAATTTTATGTCCTTTGGCTAGTTTTATTTTGTAATTTTTGCTACACTTTTATATTGAGAAAATTTTGAAGGACAAAATCTTTTTATTTATCAAAGTACATTTGGTAAACATGATGGAAAGAAAATTAATAATTAATGTCCATACTATTGTAAGAATAAATTTAGTAATGTGCCATCATAATGGTAAGGGAAAAAATGAAACACAAATAAATATTAACTGACAAAACATTGGTTGAATAAAAAAAAAAAAAAAAAAAAAAAAATCTAAGCATGTCTACAATATATTATATCAAATAAGTTCAGATCAAATAAAATTTAGCAAGAAAAAATATGCTGAAGAAATGGGTTAGGGGAATGGAATTTCCACAATTTAAGTTTCATTAATTTAATAAATTTCATTTATTGCAAGATAGCATTTTCCTAAGCAAAGTCTTAAAAAAAAAAATGCAAGAAAAGAAGACTGACTTTGAGACTAGGAGATGTGATGAAAAACGAAAGAGTTGGCAAAATGTGGGATAGCAAATCTTTCAGAATTGCTGGTTTGCCAGGTTGCATGAATTATTTGATATTGTAGAAGTATAATGTAACTTGATACAAAACAAATCTGATGTGGATATCACATGACTCACTTGTGTGGCTTATTAAATTAATTATATAAACTTTTTACTGCACTTCATTTAAACTTATTTCCTCAAATTATTCTAACTTAATTAACTAATCCCTCAAGGCAAGTTGAAAGTGACATAAAAAATTGCATGTTTTGAAATTAAATATCATGGTCAATTTTTGTTGTACAGACATCACAAAAAAAAAAAAAAAAAAATCCCTTTTGAAATAAAAGAGTCATTTATTCTGTGCGCACATACAGATGCCACACAAGAAAATCATACAAATGGATTCAGGAAAAGTCAAAATTGATATTTTCATTGAAATATGATATCTGAAATTTTGGTCTACAGTCAGTTTCCTTTACTTCGGTCATACTTATATAATCCAGGTCAATTTCCTTGATTTGATATAAGGAAGTAGAAATTCTGCCTCATAAGCAAAAGAAAGATGATGATTACAATACTGCTATTCTTGAACATTTTCAACTGCACGATTTTGAACAAATAAGTATTTTTAATTTGGATATTTTTCCCCAACACCAAAATAAGACTTTTTGAGGAATCCATTTGCATATTACAAAATAAAACACTATATCCTTATGGACTTAATTCTTATCTATAGAATAATTTAAGAGATAAATTTAGTTTATTGACAGCTTATAATCAATTTGGAAGATTTTGTACAAAAACAGTAAGAGGCACAAGAGCAGGAGATAGAATTAAAACACATTTTCTTGCTTAAATTTTATTACAAAATTTGGTACTATTCAGTTTCAAGGGCCATAAAAAAATCGCCAAACTATTGTTGATGCCAATGCTGTCAAAAATGATTGCGGCAACCCTAATAATTGCGGCAAGAAAGGACGTAAAATAGTAAATAACTATTTAAGATTGATGTTTTAATTTAGATGAAAGGTTAATTTCATATAATACTTTTTTATTATTATAATTTATATGAAAAAGGCTAAACATGACTGAATGGAAGCATAAGAGTAAATAACTATTTCAGATCATTATTATAGTTTATATAAAAATTGCTAAACATAACTGAATGGATGCCTGCATCGCTATTTCGCTACCGACTTATCGCTAAAGCATAATTTCATCTTGTTGGTTGCTCAAACTTAATTTTCTATAATGACTGATACCTTTTCTTTGAAAATATTCTCGGTAAAGTGCAGAATCGCTCACTTATTTATTTGCCGCTTTTTACAAGGGTAAAAACAATTGGATTTTTGTCAATTTTCTTTTACTTTTTAAGTGAAAATAGGTCAATGTGTACATAGATAAAGTCAAGGGTGTGCGCAGTGCCATTTTTGTGCAATTCTAGGATTCTTTTGAAGTGAAAATATGTCAATGTGCACATGGATACCAAGTATGTGCAATTCTTAAAAATGTGTCAAGCAGTGGGCGATTCTGCACTTTACCCAAAATTATATTGCCGAGTTTTCGTCATGGGTAATTCCCAAATTGTTAAATCCATAGGATATCAAAAACGAATTTAAAAATTAAAGTAGTATTTCAATGGCGTCTTAAGAAATATAGAACTATATAAACTTACGCAATCTGAAATCATCATGTACGCTAGATTTGGCACGCTGTTAAATGGGCGCGTTTGCTAGATTTGGCATTTTTGCGCGTACATTTTCGGTGCAATTTTTTTACGGCCCTCAAAACCGAATAGTACCCAAAATTTAATAATTTTTTTCAAACACAATTTTTCACCAAAAGCATTATCAATTTACTCCATACCTTGTAACACTTAATCCTTAAGCAATTGCTATACCACTTTCAATTTAAGTATGAAGGCCTCCAATTATTAAAAGACATTATAATAGACTTTTGTAAATACAAACAAATAGCAACAAATACATAGCAACAAATCTTTTGAAAATATACATTTCTGCACTTCAAGCATCCCATTTATGACCGATTAAAAATTAATATGATCTTTAAACTACACCAGCATCTGTTTCCTGACAAAACACAAAAACACAGACAATACCAAGCTATCAATATGAAAGATCACTAGATAGCTTAATAATTAACCACCATGAGATTGAAGATGCTCCAGATACCTGCAACCGCAAACTCCCAGAATACACAGCCCTTATGTAAATCAACATCACCAACATATTATTACAGGAAATTTACAAATTATAGAAGATAGAAATTTCAGACAATTAATGAATTTTGGCACCAAATTTCAACCCACTTTCAAAGTTAGCAAAAATTCTGCATCCAACAATTCAAAAAAGATCTAGAAACTTTCATAATATACTCCAGCTACAAGACTAGCTTACCCACTAGGGCTTACGAAGAATAGAAAGAAGAAATGTGCAGCGACTTTAAAAGACGTATCAAAGAACACATACTAAAAGGCACACATAATAAGCGAGATTTAAACAAGAACGTTAAAATATTAAAGGTTTTTTTCACTATTACGAAAACAGACAAAACAAGTAACAACTTTAGCATCATTTGAAAGGCTTTCTACTATAATCTTATTAAAAAAGAGCTAAATTTTTTTTTAACTATGGCGAATATCCTGCAAAGACGTTTCACTGCAATTCATCGAAGACTTAAAATAACTATGAATTCATTTTACAATACACTTTCCAACCTTTATGCATTGCCTAAATTTCATAAAACGAAAGTCAAATTCTAATTCATAGCTAACGGGACCACAAATTACATGAAAGAAATAGACTACCGTTTTACTAAAATCCTTAAAAAAGTTCTCTACTTTATTAAATATGCACAGATGCAAGACCACAATTTCAACTGAATAATTAGCAATAACAAACTGATTCTAGAAGAGCTTTGCTCTTTAAAAATTAAAAGTATTTTCTGATACAACTTTGAGAATTTATACATGTCTCTTCTGTTACAAGAAGTCTTTGACTAAACTGACCACATTTTCATTGAGACATGGCAGGACAAATGGAATGAAATGAGAATTATAATTTAGTTATGAAAGCAGACCAATAATTCAGAAAAATATATTTTATTGTATATATTCACATACTGTTAACTATAAAAATATTTGTAAAAAACAATAAATTGAATATTATGTTTTTAATTAATTTAATATTTTATTTAAAAAAAATTACAATTTTCTTTCTAGTTCATATTTTTTATTCAAGTGAATACTTTGCTATAGATTTGTATCATTTATTAAAATGCCGTGACATTTCTCACATGAATTGGTCAAATTATATTTTAGGCTTAATACAAGTTTCAAAGTTTTAATGTTCAACTGCACTTTTTCAATTGTTCACATTTTATTGATACTAGAAAAAACACGTTCTGTTGCTGCATTTGTTCCTGGAAGGGAGACTGCTTGTTCTACAATTTTCAAAATATTTTCATAAGGAATATTATTCTGTTTAAAATGAAGGAATAACTCCGCCCATTTCGTGTGTTTCCACATTTGCAGACAGCCAACATTTAATTTTTTTATCAGTAACGTATCTTTTTACCAATCACACCTCATCAAAAAGATCATTTTCGAAAATTTAATTTTTCGGAAAATGGTTACTAATATATTAAAAAGATTTTTTCACATAGTCCCATAAAATCTTTTTTTTTTTTTTTAATGTCACCCAATGAAAGTTTTTAATATCCTCAAATTGTTTTGCAGTTATTATAAATCGCAGTTATTTTGCATCATGTTTTGCAGTAATTATAAAACTTTCTGACTTCTTTCAGAAAATCAGGTCTTTTAATGGCACCTTGTTCTTCTAACCTAGTGATGTTCTTTCGAATAACTAAAGGAACTTAATCGTTATCAATTCTTTCTCGCAATTTTGTTTTTAAATTATTAATTTCATTTGACACTTCAATATTTGAAATTTTGTCCCTTTCAATAATTTTCACAGCATTGTGAAATAATGTAGTTTGGTTGTGGATGAACTGAAGCCAAATTTGTGATGTGTCATTTTTTAAAAAGAGCTGCAATATTCTTGGACACTTATCTTGTGATAAAAAGTATGATTTTAATGGTTCTTATATTTAGAAATATTTTCTTCAGCTGCCTGCTGGTAAAAGAACTAGTCATCGTGTTTTGCTGTAACCAATAATTCTTTTATATTCAATTTCTGCGCTTTCACAAACTTTCAACATGTATGTGTATGTGTATATATATATATACGAATAAATTTTTGCAATATTATTTTCAACATCCAATGGAAGTAAGTCAGATGCTGTTTGAATAGTATTGTGTAGAATGTGCGGTGCACAACCTTCTCGAATAATTTCTTGGTTCTAACGTTCATCAAGTTTCGTAAAAATGTCATTGATGTCTCTTCTAACTTTTCCACCAAAATTTTTGTTAGTGTTATCCCCACAATGGGCAATAATTTTATTGTCCAAATTATTCTTTTTTAAACTAGTACTTATTGAATCAAAAATTATTTATGAAGTTTCACCCTGCAATGAAACAAATTGAATATTCTAATTTTAATTCCTGTTTCTGGATCAAAAAGGTCTAACAATTGTGGGAAATAATTTTAAACCTTCGTGGTTGGAAGCATCATAATATATGGATATAAATGTGCATTTATCTAATTCTTTCTGCAATTATAAAAACGAATACGGTGAAAAACATTACAAATAATTGCTTCGGTTTTTGTCCTGTACAAGGACAAAAACAAAATGTAAGTGGAACTAAAACTCAAACAGTAAATGGAACTAAAACTCAAGCAGCCAATAATAGTTTTACAGCAGCATTAATTATATAATCAAATGCATTGAGAACTGAAACTAATTCACTCTGTATTAAAATTTCGTCCTGAACACAACTTACTTGATGCCAGACTGTTTGTGACTGCCATATGTTTACTGAAATAGAAATGATGAAATTAATTTGCCTCAACTGTGAAGTTGCTCTTTGTTATGGATCATCCTTCTATGCAATTTTTTGTCTTACAATGTTTTGATTATTTGTGACATACAATCAATTGATCTGAAACTTTGATTGTGGTTTATGGTGTGGAAAGCAAACTGCCTTTCAGCTAATGCTAGCTGTTCCTCTGTTAGCAATACATATGAGACGTAACGAGTATGATCGAACACCACAGAGTAAATTTAACTCGTTGCATCGTCTAATTTAGTTTAATCTGCATGCATTTTATGTGTTTTTTTTATTTCTTTATATTCACTATAATAATTAATAAATAATAGGTAATATATTTTTACAGTACATTTAAATTAAGAAATACAGATGTTTTCTAAAAAGCAGGACATTTTTAAAAATCGACGGGACGCGGAACAGTCCTCCAAAAAGCGGGAATGTCCTGCCAAAATCGGGACGTGTGGTCACTTTATCTTTGAGTCTTCTAACTCTACCAGATTTATTTCCGCAAATTATTACAGCTATTTCCAAAGAAGAAAGGCAGCTATATTTAAAAAATATTCTTTTTAGTAACTACATTGCATTTAATAACACTTTTTTTTTTTTAAATCTACAGTATCCCAATGGGAACTAACACGAGTTCAGCGATTTGTAATTTGTACCTTTTCACCAAGGAATTTCTTTTCAAACAATAGTTATCTCAAGTGCAATGTTCATATTAATCTAATATCTACAGATACAGGGACGATATTATTGCAATAAATAACTTCAATAAAATAGAATGCGATCATATTTATCCTTCATGTTTGAAACTCAATTCACCAAGGAACTTCTTTTCAAACAATAGTTATCTCAGGTGCAATGTTCATATTGCTCTAATATCTACAGATACATGGATGATATGATTGCAATAAATAACTTCAATAAAATAGAATGCGATCATATTTATCCTTCATGTTTGAAACTCAATAAAACTAACGGCTAATCTTTGGAATATGGTAACAGGTAGTTTGGTGACATTTTGGTAAGGCAATAAAGGTTACTAGCTAGGACTTTAGCAGTGCACATGGGTAAAGAGTGTGCGCAATGCCATTTTTGTGCAATTCTGGGATTTTTTTTAAAGTGAAAATAGGTCGACATGTACATAGATGATACCGTCTATGTGCAATTCTTAAAAACGCAGCAAGCAGTGGGCGATTCTGCACTTTCTCCCAATTTCGCACCTAATCTTCGTCATGATTAAGCACTTTTGTTCCATAAAAGTTCTAGTATAAGCGTAATTCGGCTAGCAGATTGTTTGAAAAAAGTGTTGAGTTAAAAAAAAAGCCTTTACTTCGTGAAAACAAAATGGCGTCCAACAAAAACTAGCAGGTTGCTGTAGCAGGGTTGTCGCCAAATTTTTGCCAAAAAATCGCCGAGTTACCATAATCCAAAGATTAACCAAACTAACTTTCAACGAGGAGGTATTAATTAACTAGATATATAAATAATCAATTTTAAAGATATCAGAATTTACGACAAAAGAAGAGATTTTGATTTCAGTACTATAAAGCTCATCCACTGGCACTCCAAAAAGAGTAATACCTAATACCGTACATACTCAACTCCTTAGAATAACAAATATTTGCAACAAAGCTGAATACCTGCAAGAAGAAATCGCTAACTTAGTCAAAATTCTCTTAGAGAATCATACACCTCTATTCAAAATTTATACAGTACAAAGTCTGTAATCCGGACGTCCATTATCCAGAATGATCTATAATCCGGAGTGTTTACGCACACGCGTTTAGCACAAAAAACGAAGCAACTTAAACAACTTGCAGTGAAAGAAATGTTTAATAAAGTAAATAAATAAATATTAAGCTTTTTTTTTTTTTTTTTTTTGTAAATTTTGATAACCTTTAGATCATAATTGCTCTTTATTTCATAAATTACGGTTTCATATTTATAATTGTATAATTTCTGCATGCCATCTTACCAGATTTAAGTTGATGATCTATAATGCGGAAAAACCCTTAATCCGGAATCGCCGAAGTCCCGACGAGTCTTTTTTCCCCCCCTTTTAAATATCACTGCTTACTTAGTATAACTTCTTTTCTTGACCTTTGAATAAAAAGGCATAAAATACAGTATCACTTTGTTCATGAACTGTAAACAGCATGAACATCAGCCTTTTCTTGTCTTTTGGTGGGCAATATGAAAATAAAGCAAGTTCATTACTATGACCTAATACTACTGTATTTTTCTAACTTTTTCATTAGTTGGTAAAACTTTTTGCCCTTGAACAAGATAATGTTCTTCAAAAAATCATTAAATTTTTTTATTCAAGAAATTGATTAATTAGACTTTTTTTTTTTTTTTTTGCTTCCTAAAAGTTTATTTTTAAATGTAATGTTCATTTAAGTTTTAAAAAAGTTGAATGAATCTATATATACATAAAGAGTTTCAATACAATCTGATTATTTGCATCCAGAGTTTGATTATTTGGTACTTTTCCGTTTTGCCGGTGCAAGCGATGAAGTCGCCAATAATGGTACAACTGATGTCAAATGGATTATTCTCTCTGGTAACATTTTATGCCTCATTTTCAAAACAAGTCGCAGCTTTTTCTTATCAGATTGATTGTTTCTTTCAATACTGGCACATAATTACATATAATTTTTATCAGATAGTTCAGTTTTATGTCTAAGGCCATTTTCGGTAATTAAGTCAATTAGGATGCAATCACAGCGCTTACCCGAAGCCAAAAATATAGAAAAGGTAAAGTCAAGGCTTAAATTCATCAATTCTAATGAGAATGCATTAGCAAAGTAAAGCACTGCAGTTTTACATAATTTCTGAGTAAGCTATTCGTATGAATTGAAATATTTCTTGCACTTAAACTTGTGTTCCAAATTAAGATTTAAATCGAAATTAATGTAGATAATTACTGAGAGCATTAGATTTTCGTAGAGTAGTTTATGTGAGATGAGATCGCTTGGGATCACGTGATATGAACCGGCGAATCAGGATGTTGAACCATGAAAGCATAGTAAATTCTTAAATTAATGTCTTTTTACAAATTTATTGTCTTTATTTATTGGCTTTTTATAAAATTTTAAGCGATATTAAAATGTTTATGCCTTCAAAAAAAAAAAAAGAATTCTTAGAACTAACATTTTTTTAATATTTTTTATGTGCATACTGTATGTTGTCGCCAATAAAGTCTGCTTGGCGAGATTTGCGCAGACGAAACGGAAAAGTACCGATTATTTTTAGAATATGTTCAAGAATAAATAACATTCATATGCACATAGACATATTTAACTATACATGAATTTTATATATTTATATTTAATAATTATTTGTCAGTATTTTTAGCCACATAGATTTTTTTGCCCGATAAGTATTTTTGCTTTCTAAACTGCTTCTTATAATAAGTTGGGGACAGTCATGAAAGATGCCTCACAAACTTTTTTTTGCCAGTTTACAAAGATGCCAATGAGTTAGCGACCTTTCATCGGAATGTAGATAATGAGTAAGTACCATAATTTCAAATTCAATAAATAATAAGGGTACTAGTAACCCAGGAGCAAAAACGTACCTCAACATATCAACTAAAAAGAAACCCATTCAGATTGAATAAGATCTTGAAATAAATGGGTTGTGAACTGTAACCAGCTTGTTGCACTATCGAGGAAAAATTTTACTATTTTTTTTTTATTACGAGGGCATAAATTGCAACTCTTTTACAAATAAAAAACGATACTCCTTCTTTCTAATAACAGAAAGACACCGTCTTTTCCCTTTTAAATGCATATGTCGATTTTCTGAGTACAAACAGCCAAAAGCCAGTTTCCCGAAAGCTGCCTTTATTGATATATTATTTACCATCATATTAACATATTTTTTAAATATACATTTATTATCACATTTTTTAAAGTAAGATAATTATAACTTTCTATCACACAATACTGTTAGTGATTTTACCAAAAAATTCTTGCATTTGTTACTTTTAGAGGGAGACTCAACGACCGGTAGTTTTTCGGAGAGTTTAAAAGACATTTTCACACATAAAATGAAAGTACGAAGTCATGAAAATTTCCTTCTTTTAATTGCTCTCAAATAAATAAAAACATTCGCACACATAAAGGGAACATAACACATAGAAAAAGCGAAATTTTTTTTGTTACGTAAAATCGTATAAAATTATCAAATACTAATTGCTCTTGAACTCAGTCCTTTAGCCCTTAGGGCAACAAGGAAGTATTAATATCAAATAAAGAAACAGCGAAGTAAATATAAATGGTCATTTCATTTAAATCGTAAATGTTAATTTCAACTCAATGTCTTTTAATAAATATTATACATTATTGTTAAAGTTTGAATAAAATTATGTTTAATAAATTTTTATTTAAACACTTTAAATTTATTAAATTGTATATGGCAATAGTCTTTATCTGTTGTGAAACTGTAGGCCAAGGCTGTTTATCTTCTCTTTTTCCGATTTCATCGTCACGCTGCGTAACGGGGTGTTGGAAGTAAGCGTGAAATTAATCAAAAATGACGGAGGAAAAGAAAACTTACACATTAGAAGAAATAGCTGAACATAATAATAAAAAATCAGTTTGGATTTTAATTCACAGCAATGTGTATGACGTTACAAAGTTTCTGGAAGAAGTAAGTTACTTTATAATTCATGCTCATTATTAAATCAGTGCGTTTCTTTATTTCGTGGTTGATTGATTGTAATGTTCTATATTAACAGCATCCTGGTGGCGAGGAAGTACTGTTAGAGCAGGCCGGTAAGTCTCTGATTTGCTTTTATCTAATTTTATATGCGTTGCACATTTTTTATTTGTATAATTTAATTTTTATGATGAAGTTCGGACTTTCATCTTACTTTGCAAGAAAGTTCAAGGATAAACAGTCGAAAATCATATATAATATAAAGCTTTATGAGCACTGAATAAAGGAATGAAAATTAGCAGAGATTCTGGTTTGTAATTAATTATCAAATCATTCATTTTTGTTCAAGTAGGTACGAAATATCTGTAAATGAAACCTTTTTCCTTTTTTGGTTCTGTTTAATATATATATTTACATTTAGAGTTTAATTATTATTGCCCAGAAACTGTATTTCAATATATTGTAACTAAAGTAAATTAAAATAATGTGCAACTAAACTAATTTTGATGTTTGAGAAATAAATACCAAATTAGGCTGAAGAGAAACTATTAAAAATGTTGAAGTTTACTTAAACATTTGTATGATACAATATAAAATTATGAAAATGAAACAAATGTTAAAACATTTTTATATTACAGAAGCAAAATGTAAAAATCAAAATTAATTAAATTATTCTTTACCTACCAAAGGAGAATTGACTTTTCAAGGAGAAGTAATTTTCCTTTATTATATGTAAGAGATTGTATATAAAAATTATGTTTTATATGTATTTATATGAGGGAGTATACAGGCTCCCAGAGACTTTTTTTGTGTGTGTATATTTAAGTGTATTGCAGATACTTTTTTTTGCCTAATTTATACAAAAGTAAGAAAAGTTTTTTTATTTATTATTAATTTTTTTTAAAGTTATCTGAGCCATTTTCTTAATTTTTGCATTTTTATGCATTACTTAATTTCTGGTACCCTTTCTTTCTTAAATTTAAAATCAGCAATGACTTATGAAATGTAAAATAAAAATATTAAGTGGAAGGATTTAAATTTCATTGGCGCTGCTTTGAAAAATAATTTACTAGATTCTATTTTTAAAAGACTGTCGCAGATTAACTGAGGCACAATCACTTATGATATTAGCATATATTCTAATTTAAGGCATGATCACTTATGCTATTAGCATATATTCTAATTAATTTTAGTTGTGAATAAGAAATACAGATAAAAATTATAAATTAATATAGGGAGTAAATTATGTACATATTAAGAGGGAAAAGAAAACTGATTTTTCTTGTAAACTTTAGGAAATTTCTCATTACATAACAATTGAATTGCCATTTGTAACAATTCATTTCCTGGTATCCTTTTTCTCATATGAACATTCTTGTAGTTTCTAAACTATAAGGCATAACTGTGCATAAAATTTAAGAAAAAATATTGAGGAAGAGTTTAAAAGCTTTTTTTTTTTTTTTTTTAAATATAAATAGCCTTCTAGAATTTCTATCATTCTTAACTTTTTAATTATAATTAAAAATTTAACCTTCCTCCCTTTTTTTCCCTACTTTTTTCTTGCATCAGCTTTTTTAACTACAATATATAGAAAAGCATAAATACTTTAGTACATTGGGGGGAGTGGAAAGCGGTTTAGTATAATCACTTTTTCCTTGGTGATTTTATTTTTCCCACCTCCTCCGTTTTCTGGTTCCAAATTATTGGGGAGGTTTTTTTAACTATCAAATAAGGGAAATAGCAAAACTGGTGGGGTTTCAAATCTCCCGAAATCTAGTAAAGACTATGTTTTCTGTACTGATTGTTGACTTTTGCTTTTTCATTTTTGTTTCTTTTAACACTCTGCCTTTTAGTCTGAGAGTTATGTAAAGTGATGGGAATTTTTTTTTCCCCTAGTATTTGAGGGTAACTTTATTAATGGAAAGTCAATCTTGGGCATAAATAATGAGTTTATATATATATATAAGCTGCTATTGCTAAGAAAAATTGGTTTGATTAAGTCTGATATATTGAATCTTTTCGTTTAAATGAGCATTTGTTTGAGAAATCATGCAAAGAGAGGGAATGTCTTTAATGCTTTCTGGGATATTGTGATAAGTACATGAAAGAATTTTAAAATTTTGATTAAGGAAAGGTGGTTTTTTTTTTTTTTTTTTTAAGTTAGGGAAATGGCATCAATCACATTTTTATTTTTGAAGTAAAAATAATAAGACTTTAGAAAAAGGATTCGAATAGAAGAATAAGTCTGTGTTTGGTGTTCATTGAGATAACTAATATGTTTTATTTATAACCAAGATGTTTTCATAATTAATTATGAATACTGTTTAATATCTTATTTTTGTGTTTAATGACAAGGATTGCTATGATTAATGTGTACATTGTGAATTAAAAAGTAATGCTCAGTATATTGCAGAAACCCAATTTTCCGGCATGTTAGCTATCTTTGATTATTAAATATGCAGGATTGTTGGTCTAAAACTGTATTCTTGTGCAATGATCTTTTTTTCCATTAGGGAGTTTTTGGAAAAGTAAGAAAAATGTATATAATAAGTTTACAAACATATTTAATAAAAGAAACTGAGTAAGTAAATTTATTCAGTACTTATATATTAACACAATCATTTTGGAGCAAATTGGCGATTTTTTACTGTTAAAGTGGTGAAAGAATCTCCATGCACCCGAAAATTACTTATGAGGCCATGTTGGTAATTTTTATGCCTTTTTTTAAACGATTCCCAAAATAGGTTAGAGTAGAGAGAAAGGCACTCCGTCTATTATTGTGAAGTTGTTTCATTTATTGCCAAGTTGTTGTTTCATTTATGGTAGCCTGAGTAGTTGAATGCTATGGAAACCCTATTATGGTGTAATCGGTTGCATGATTGTGGTAAATTCGTAAGGGCTTGTGGTGTTTGTGTGTTGGTGAGGAAGTATAATTCTCCGTTTTAGCAATATACTTTCTCCGTTTTAGCCTGAACTTCTTCAGCTGGGGTAAAATGGGTTTTCTTTAAGAAAGATTGAACTTTAGGAAATAAAAAAAAAAGTCACATAGAGCCAAATCAGGTGAATAAGGAAGATGACCAATCGCAGTAATATTTTTGCTGGTCAGAAACTGCTTGACAGGTAGAGTCGTGTGCAGAGGCTGACTAAGGCAGGGGCATACGGGGCAGTTGCTCCTAGCCCCCACATTAGAGAGGAGCCCCAAATTGAATAGAAAGTTTATTATTATACAAATTTAAATGTCTCCATAAAATTTGTTTCTTCATTACTGAAGAAGTGAAGCAAAGGGGGCCCCCAAAGAAGTCTTTGCCGTGGGACCCCCAATAAGGCTAAGTCGGGCCCTGGCCGTGTGAGCGGGTGCATTGTCCTGGTGCAACAGCCATCCATCACTCCACAACTGTGGCCTTTTTCTTCCTAATTTTTCATGGAGTCTTTTTAGTACTTCAGTGTAATAGTATTGATTAACAGTCTCACCATGATGAACATACTGGGCGCCCCCACGTTCATCATCTTCCCACTATCCCTTCCCCCTGAAAACTGCTTATGCCATTCAAACACACATGCTTGAGACAAAGTTTATCTCCATAAGCCTCGGTTAACATTTGAAATGTTTCCTCCATGGCTGATTTCTTAAGTTTCACAAGAAACTTGATGTTAATTCACAGTTCGGTTTTTTACATTAGACATTTTTCCGGCAGAATGCAGTTGCACGCGTTCGCTCAATGATGCAGTACTCCCCACTGGCGTGGTCGAAACTGGCCGCATAGATAGAGGAAGTATTGTGGCATGGCGTCACTAAAGCAGTTGTTGCCAACTCCACTCCATTTTCATGCTACACACTTAGTCTCGTTTTCTTTTTTTGTGTGTGTTACACTTCGTATATAATTTTAGTTGTATGTAATTCAGAGTATATAAACATTGTTAAATCATCCTAGTGAAAGTAATTGTTCAGTTATAAAAATGTACTGCTGTTAATCTCCTATTTGACAATGACTTCTTTCAAAATATAAGAGGAATGTAAGCAAATCATTGTTCTTTTTGTTTTGAATACTGATTTATTTTATGTAATCAAATAATCTTATTCTATGGATTAAATACTTTGAATATACAGTTAAAATATTAGAAATCATTTTCTATAACAACATTGGTTATTCAACTTTCCTGTATTTTTGTTAACTGCCCTGGGATTAACCATTGTTTTAGGTTAGCCATGAATATTGTCTTCAATATTATCTTGGACAAATTTCAAAGTGGCATGAGTCTTAGTGACCTTTTCTGTTGTCAGACAAGAAAATTACTGAAAGGGATTGTGCTACATCTGTATTTAAGAATTGCAGCTTTTCGTTGGAATTAAAGTTTTTAAATTTATCTCATGCATTAAAATTATGATTTTGTGGAATAAGGAGGAAGTAGCTGCTTTTTATTTTGTATTCATAAAATATTTTAATAGGTGGTATTTTAATAACATTTAGTATCTGAAATAATAAACATAATGAAAATATGCAAAGACCATCAAAAGAAAGGCCCATTACATAACACAATGCATTATTTGTATGTACTGTAATTTCGGGTAGATAAGCCGCAGCTTATACTTGTTTAAAAGTTGAAAATTTAGATCTGCGGATATCTGAGAGAATTTTATTTTTCTTCTGTCCTTAAAACTTCGCCAGTTCAGATCGTAAGTTACGCACAAGCGAAATGGTAAGAATTCGCTGCAACATTCTAACCTCCGATTGCACTAAATGCAATAAGTTCAAATTCGCCAAACTAAGGTAGGTGATGCTCACTGTAGAGACACTGTAATTCCTGTACTTTCTGCTAACTCCATGGTTTTGCCCACGTCTTCCTGTGACTTATTATATTTTAATGGAAACAGCTACATTTACTTTCCAAGTGCTGTATTCATTCTTACACGTTTTTACTGCTTTGTAGCTTGCTTTTTGCTTGCCTTATCATTCACGATTTAAAATTAATATTATTATTATGGCTTCTCTTTGAAGAAAAAGTTATACACCTGCTTTTAAGCTTTTGGCAGCAAAAAAAGCTATCGAATTGGAAATCTCACTGCGACTAAAGAATTTCAAGCTGATGAGCGATGCATTTGGTAGGGGAAGTCCGAACAAGAAGAATTAGAGAAAATGCCTAAGAATAAAAGATCTTGTCGAACTGATGTCATAGCCTGGCCAATTTAGAGAAATGGACAATAGAACTGAGAGAAAGTGGATTATCACTATTAACAGTTAGAATTTGCCTTAATTTCTTGACAAATGGACATAAAAAATTTTGTTGGAGGATTTAATTGGTGTTTCAGCTTTTGTGGAGTACACATCTAAGAAAATTAAAGAACAAAATTTGAAAAGAGGGCGAATAATTAATATGGACGAAGTGCCTGTTACTTTCGACTGTCCTCCGAGCAGAAATGTTCATTCAGTAAGTGAAAAAAACTATATCAGTGTTAACAACTGGAAATGAAAAGACTTCTTTTGCTTGTGTTTTGGATTGTGCAACCAATGGAGAGAAGTTAACCCCTTTGATAATTTTCAGAAGGAAAACAATTCCAAAAGGAAACTTCCCTAAAAAAGTTATCTTATTTGCTCCAACGAAAAGGATGAATGTGCAAAGAAGTGATGTTTGGCTGATCGAAATTTGTCGAAAAAGGAAAGGGGCTTTTTTCCAACTCCAGAGGACTCATCGTTCTGGATTCATTGCGATCCATTTAGCGGATACAGTAAGATCTGACATAAAAAAATCAGCATTGATGTTTCAGTGATACCAGGTGCACTTACAAAAATTTTACAGTCGCTGGATCTCACTGTCAATAGAATTTTCAAGCATGAACTACAAAAGCAATGGGAGGAATCGATGCAAAGTGGACTCTATTCCTTCACAAATTTCGGACGAATGAGGAAACTTTGCACAAGGAGTATACCTTATGGGTCGATAAAGCATTGCAATCAGTCCGAGTTGATACGATCAGCATTCATTAAATCAGAAATCAAGAAAATGAAAGTGAAGATAGTGACATAGTGAATGTGATAGTGACATAGTGAATGACATAGTGAAAGAAGTGATTAGAATAGAATGATGAAATTGATGTTGATGGTCATTTGTTAAATTTACTTAATTCTGACATCAATGAGTCAGATTTTGAAGATTTTGTATAAATAAATGTAGTTAAATTTAATTAAAAATTTCTGTTTGATAATGTAATTTATGTATTCCTTTTCATAATATGGTAATTTATGGTGATAAGTTTATCAAACCTGAAAAATATTTATTAGAAATCATCAGAGTTCATTTTTAGCAAGTTCAAGGTAAGATGTTTCTTCCTTATTTATTTATATATTACTTATTATATTTATGTTGTAAATATTATAAAATGTTATCGATGATGATTACATCAATATGGCAAGGAATTACGGAATAAATGAATATTAAGTGCCATATTTCAGAATGCTTTGCTGCGGCATATATGGCATGAAATGAAATTTTTTTTAGTCAATTATCGTGTGTGCGGCATATACGCCAGAGCAGCTTATCTACCCGAAATTACGGTAAATGAAAATATCAATCATTGTAACTATATTTCTCTTTGCATAATAAGTAATAATTCAAATGAAATAAAATTGCAGTACTAATGGGATATATAATTTTAATGTATGATATGATAGTTTTATTTATTTTTTAACTTGTGCATTTTGTAATTCCACAAAGCTTAAATTCTAGCTAATTAATTGTAAGCTACAATTTATTTCTTTAATTTTAGCATGAAAGTATTTTATAGGTATTAAAAATGCTTCACTGAAATTGGTTATTTTTGTGATTTGATTAGTTATTAAATCAAACAAAAATATTATTCATTACATATGCACAAAACGGTTTAATGTATTCAATTATGGTTTGTTATCTGTAAGGTTTTATTCAATTTCAGTATTTTTGTTTTTGATTGCAAAAAAAAAAAAAAAATCCCGTCATCAGTTTTGATTAATAATTTAGGATAATAGTAAACAGGAGGGAAAGTGAGTCTTTATATAACTTTTGATTTTCAAATAAAAATATGTTCAGAAAATATGTAACGATATATTCCTATAATCTTTTATTTTAGATTGAATGAATAACTTATTTTAAAAAAATGTTACAATCTCCTATTTTAGAAAATGTTAGTTATCTTCACTGTACATGTGAAAGGAATTTTATTTTGGAGAAAACAGAGAGAATTAAAAAAAATTACGCAATGTTAATGGGAAAAGATTTGAAATTCTGATATTGAGAAGAATAAGATAATGTAGATAAGATAGAAGGTGTCTATGATTAGGTAAAATGATTTAGCATGATTTACTGATAAGATTTTTAATAGAATTGTAGTGATGTGATTTCTTAAACTGAGCATAATATTTGCTAAGTCATGGCTATTGTGTATATGAATAATAAAAATGACTTAGCAGAATTTTTTTTAAATGGTTTTTGTAATTGTTACAGCATAAGATTAGATGGTAACTGTAGGATGCTTGTCACACCTATAGTGATATGTAAAACAGAATATGTGTCAAAAAGTTATTCATCAAAAAACAAAATTATGTGTTGAATCTACAGCTGCATTTGGTCTTTAAATTTCTTTTATCTGTTATGCATTCTATCTATATGGTAGTAACATCTATAACTGTCTTAGCCATGATTAAAAGATAATTAGTGTCATCTGTCCCATGCATCCTAAAATATTTCTATCTTCAAATCACCAACTACAAAATTATCATATATATATAATTTGAATGACTATAATTTTTTAGTGAGCAGAAATTATTCTGCGATTAGCATAGCTCTTAGTCACTACCGTGATAATTATGGATTAGTATCATATTTGTTGTAAATAGAATAAACATGAATTTACTTTTTACTCCAAAATGTTAAAACAATTAAACTGAATCATAGATTTTTTTAAAATTTTATTATAAAGGAAAATAATGCGCATACTAAATTTGGAGCTTAAAAGCAAATTTATTTTATAGGTGTTCACTTATTCCTATTAAAACTTTGTTTTTGCTTCTGTCACTTTACCGTTTCTGCTCTTGAGTCATTAGAAAACATACCCAAAGACTTTTTCCAACATATGTAAGTAATATTTATCGATTCCTCATGCAGTGTGAACTGGATCTACTAATCCAGAAAAAAAATGCTTTGAATGTGTATATATTTCATCTTATATTGCTTAGGCCAGTTACTGGCTCCTGGTTTGAATAATGGTATACAGTGGTGGCCAAAATTGTGGACACTTTTGGAAATTTTTATGTTTTTGAACTTTGTATGCTTATAGAAAACAAAATGCACACACATTTCACAAAATGCAAACTTGTATATATTATTTTAAAGAGAATTTATTACTGAATTCAATACAAAACACAAAATTCAATTATTTGCAATACAAAAAAAGTTAAACGATAATAGTTATCGATATACATTAGATAGTGATGATTGCAGTGAGTTATCAGTACTTAGTAGGGTACCCTTTATTTTTTATTACAGCTTCACATCGACGTTCCATTGAGCTGACAAGAGTTTTAAGCTCTTTTTTCGTTATTACATGATGCCAGGAAACAATTATAGCCTCAATTAGTTCCCTTTTATTTGATGGGTGCCTCATTTGGACAAGAGTTTTCAAATGGTGCCACAAATTTTCGATAGGATTGAGGTCAGGACTGTTTCCTGGCCATTACAACAATTTAATGCTCTTTGTACGAAACCACTCTTTCGATATTTTGGCCGTGAGGCAAGGAGCAGAATCCTGCTGAAAAATAAACGAAGTATTGTTGGGAAAGAGATCTCTGATGGAAGGTAGAAGTTTTGGTTCTAGAATAGTGTCAATGTATTTTCTGGCATTCAGTGTCCCATCGATGACATGAAGGCGACCAATACCATCTGCTAACATGCATGACCAAATCATAACACTAACTGGGTTCTTCACAGTTGCTTGAATGCAGTCAGGATGTAGCTCTTCTCCTATTCTACGTCTTACATATTTTTGCCCATCACTACTGAATAACGATATCTTAGTTTCATCACTCCATATAACTTGTGACCACTTATCATGTGTCTAATTAATTTGTTCCTTTGCCCACTGTAGTCTTTTTTTTCGTTGCTGAAAATTAAGATAAGGCTTTTTTCGTGGAATTCTACCTCTCAGTCCAACATCTGTTAATCTTCTCCTGATTGTTCTTGAACTGACAGAAACACCAGCATCATTCAGATCACTTCTGATGGCCGCTGATGACATTTTTCTATCTTGGAGACATAGTCGTTTTATTCTTCTGTCATCAATAGATGTGGTGCACCTTTTTCGGCCTTCTTTGTTTTTTTATAGAATTTGTCTCCTGATATCGTAAACAAAACTTTCGGACTCCAGATGTAGTTACTGAACCACCCACCTGTCTTGCAATTTCAGCATAGGAAAGACCACTTTCTCGTAACACAATAATATTACATCTCTTTCTAGGTGTCCAATCTACTCTTTTATTTGATGTCATTGCTTCTTGACTAAATATTAAAAATTTTTACAAAACTTCCTACTTGCAATTGCAGTGTATAAGAAACAGGTCCTCCTTCTACAGAACAAAGCAAAATAATGAATTGTTTCAAGTGTAAACATGATGTCAGCTTCTACTGGTAGTTACTAACATTTGATTGGTTCTCAGAACAAGAACAGTGATTGGCCAGGAAAGCTAGACATTACAAACCACTTCATAATTGTGTTTTTTATTTATATTAAAGTACATAAAACTTTTTTTTGTATTGCAAATAATTGAATTTTGTGTTTTGTATTGAATTCAGTAATAAATTCTCTTTAAAATTATATATACAAGTTTGAATTTTGCGAAACGTAACATTTTCTATAAGCATACAAAGTTCAAAAACATAAAAATTTCCAAAAGACATCTGTATAAACATCAGTGCTGTGTTTTTCTGACCTCAATCGAAATAAAAGATATTTTATGATAGTGCACAATATAATAACTAGTACATTTTCTACCTTTTTAACTGTACTTTTATATTTTTGGAATTTCTATTTTATTTTTTACTCATATTTGAGATATTCATTACATTTTCAAAACATCCACTGCTTTGTACTGAATAAATAGCGAGCAAGTATTTAGGGCTAAATCATCTGCATAAATAATATTTGTCTTTCTTCTTTCAGAATTGCATCTGTTTCTTTTTTCCTTCAGACTTCTATAGTACAGTATTTTCTAAAGAAGCTACTTTTGGTAGTATTCAGGAATTGTCCCAACTAATCATTTTATAAGATTTATTCAATCTGCCATAGTATATATTACTAAGATGGCAGGAGCACTGAGGATAAATTTGTATACAACCGTGAGCAGGATATTCTTTAGGAAATTAACCTTATTTATTTATTTTTTTAAATTGCAGAATTATAATTTGTCATTCTTATATAATGCATACCTGCCAACTTTTATGAATTTTTCGTAATTTTTACGGAAATGCATTTGTCTTTACGATTTTACGATCGTAATACATTTTTTACGATTTTTTTCCTTTTTCAAGTGTTGTTAGTGAATTTTGTCGAAATTTTAGAATTTTTCGCCAATTGCATCATGTTTTACGGCCAACTACCGACTACTTCGAATCCGGTAACCTGCGGTTTCTCCCAACTCGCTGCTTAACCAGCCAATCCAATGCGCTGAACTTGTTTCTCCCACTCTTTTCTTTGTGGGCGCCAGATTATTTTTTCGCGTTCGCTTCAGCAGCAAGGGAATTACTCAGCTCGGACTCAGCAAGCGTGAACTGTCACATTCTGATTTTTTCTTTTTCTTTCTTTCTCTTTCTTTCTTTTTTCTTTTTTTTTTTGTTTGTTTGCACGTGCTACGAATTTTCTTATGCGTCTTTGTTACGAAATGAGTTCAAAAAAACCGTATTCTCAATACTTTCGGCCTGCCTATAAAGCCGAATTTCCAACAATTAAAGAATCCTTCAAAGGAAATAACTATGCATTTTGCAACGTGTGCGTGTGTGACTTCACAATAAGTCACGGTGGAAGAAGTGACATTATGAAGCATGTTAAGTCTAAAAAGCATGAAGTTAATGCTTCGGCTTCGACAACATCAAAGAAAGTGGATGATTTTTTTTTCAAATTCGGCTTCGAATTCGGATGCCAATGTCATTGATGAATTGATGGATTTGAACAAAGCACATTATAGTTTTGTGTTAAGTACCATTAAGATTTTTGAAATTGTAAATACCCTTCTACAATCAGCTTCGCCAAAATCTCCCCTGCTTATCCAAATTCTTAATGATCTTTTGAAAAAAAACTAAGTTTGTAAAACCTAATACTAAGTTTGTACTTAGTACTTACTACTAAGTTTGTAAAACCGTCCGTTGTGAAAAACAGTGTGTTGATTCCTGTTGCCTATAATAGTTTGGCTAATCAAATAGGAAATCAAACCAGGGAACTTGTAAATTCTTTGAAAGATCATGAGAAAAAAAAGAGTTTTTTCAGTGTGTTAGAAAGTACTTTTCCTCAGCCTGTGGTTACATTGTAAGGAAGTTTCCTTTGCAAAATGAAGTTCTTTTAAATGCTGATGTGGCAAATATGAAACAAATTGAAAATTCATCTTTTGAAAAGATTCGTTTTTTTATTGATAAATTTCCATTTTTGTTAACAATTAAAGAAAATGAATGCCATAATGATGCTTTAGATGAACTATAGAACCAATTTTCTGCTGCACACTTTGAAGACTTTGCCAGTTCTGGAGAAGATAGACTTGATGTTCTTGGTGGTACCTTAAAAATAATAAAAAGAGCTGATGGAACACCAAAATATGATAGACTAGCAAGAGTTTTATGTGCTATTCTTGTAATTCCACACAGTACTGAGTGCGAGAGAGTCATCAGTGTTGTGAAGAAAAACAAAACTATGTTTCGTTCTTCAATTTCACCAAAAACTCTAGAAAACATTTTAATTGCTAAATGTTATGAGGAAACTAATTGTTATGACAGGAAATTTTCCAAAGAATTTTTGGCTAAAGCCAAAAAAATGCACTCTAAATTCATTGCAATAATTTTTTTGTGTAACATTAAGTTCTTGTTTTATGTTTCCTAATAATAAATTTTTTAGTTACTACTTAATTGAGATATATTAATGTAAGAACAATTTTCTTTTTTCTATTTGTATAAATTGTTATTTTTTTAATATCAAAGCATGATATTAATTCTTCGTGTTCTCCTGAATTTGGGGAAGAAATCTTCTGAATTTTTATCTTTAGAGGTTGGCAGGTATGATAATGTGTGTATGTCTCAATCTTTCTGCTACCATAACTATCAAAGGGTTATGTTAAATATCACAATAATACTGTTTATTGTTATCAAGGACTAAGTACGTTATTAAAAGTTTAGAAATTTGGTTTTCTTACATGTATTTAAAAGAACTATGTTTTTCAAAGGTGTTTTCTTTTTCTCATTACCTTTCTAATTGGAGACATTATATATATTTATATATATATTTTATGTAGTTTTGCTTGTTTGTAGTATTACTGGAGAAAGCTTTTCTGAAATTCAAATAATTGTATATATGTCATCTAACTTAATGTATATTTTAATTTTGAAGGAGTTGACTTACTTTTTCAGTACATTCAATTCTACATTTCAATGCTTCATATTCCAGGAAAACATGCAACAGAAGCATTTGAAGATATTGGTCATTCCACAGATGCAAGGGAACTTATGAAGCAGTATAAAATAGGAGAATTATGTGAAGTATGATTTTTATATTATTCTTTAGTTGAAAGTAATCTGTATAATGTTGCTTTTATCAAACTTATTTTCATTTTCTTCAGTATGCTCTTAAATATGCTAAAAAGGTAATAAAAATAATGTATACATGTTCCAACATAATTAAAGGCACTGCATACGTGCTTGTATTAGATGGAAGGAAAGCTCCCAGCAAAAGCACCCCAGAAGGGATTATTAGAATATCTCATCTGCTGCAATGCCCCTGGGTTCCCAATCTACATGGTGGACATTTTAAATTGAACTTTCTCTATACATCATTACGCTGGCTTTCCAGAGTCATTACTCGCGAAGGCACAGACATCACGATGTGCATAAAGCATATTGAAAGCATTCATAATTAATTAGCCATCACGCTACCCACTCGGACAGCTTATACCACTGCACTCCGGGAGAGCATAGGCTGCCCTTTCGGATAGTGGGATAGTAGAAATGTATATTGTATGTTTTCAGAGCCCAGACTGTTGGAGTATAATACTAGGCCACTATATGCAACCCTGATTACATGGTAAAAATAGTAAAAATATCATGGATTGAAATTGAAAAGGCAATTAGTTAGGTATTGTCATTTTCTACTTGTCTTCTAGAGTTGAAATTTTATAATTTGCATTCTCCTATCATCATGTGGTGCAACAATGATGTTTGCTTCTATCTCTTAAATTCTACAATCAGTCATGCAGTTAGCACTGTGTGTTTTCTCAAATTCAATCTGGGGCTGTTTTTTATAATCCTTATGTATTTATGTTCCTGTCTGCTTTAGATTATATATAATTAAATATTTTATATAATATAAAGCATTCAAGAATATAAGCTAATCTATTTTTAAAATTTTACTATAGGATTGTTCCAAAGAACCCCTCCCCTTAACTTTTATCCGTTAATCTTGTTAAAATGATATGGGTCGAAACATTAATGATTAGGAATGATACCAAATTATGTGGAAAGTAATTAATATGCTAAGAAACTTGAATTTTGTTTTTTACTTTGTTACAACACTTAACAGTATATAATAAAATAACACTGAGCAGTATGTAATAAAAATATGGTTAATCATATATTTGATCTACTGCTTTGAGTTAATTAGTTATTTTTTACATGACACAGCTAAAACAGGGTTTTTAATTAAAACATGTAATATAGGGGGGGGGGCAAAATGACTAGAACAAGTGCCATCCTCTAAAAAAGTAATTTAATTAACTAAAACAAGTAGATCTCATGAACATGATTACCAAACATAAGACCTTATGATTCATTAATAGAAACATAATACTACCAGTAATAACTATTTTTCCTGATTTGTACTAATAATATATATTGTGGTTTTTCCTGATGAAACAGGCCAGTTTGCAGTGATACAATAAAATCATTTCTCACACACAAATGTATTGTATGTCAGCATCTTGTATCCAGTATTTGGTTTATTTGCTATTTTTTAATGAAAAGTACCTTTATTCTGCAAAATTTTATTCTTGTTTGTCATAATGTTGGGATGCTGCATACAAATGCCTCTACAAAAGTGCATCACAAGCCTTCTAATTGAGAATTTATCTTTTTTATGTGTTACGTAAAGGTGTAGAATTCTGCTGTATTTTTCTTTGTTTTTGTGGATGTAAAAACTTCAAATTCATGTTGATTGTCTACATAAGTACTTTTCTTATTCAGAAAATCTACATGTGTTGCTATAAAAACCCCTTTACCTATTTTTTATGAAGAAGGCATAAATAAATAATTTAAATTTGTCACACTAGCACACTTAAAGACATTGATGGCATATGAGTTTTATTTTTACCTAAGATGAAATACTTGTTAAGATCCGGTGGCTCCTGTGGCTAGCACATTTTCACAGCAGCATCCCCACAGGTCTGAGGATCAATCCCCAAGCTGGGCAAGGTAAACTCAGCCTTTCATCTGTTGAGTGAGTCGCTAAAATGAATACCAAATTCGCTTGGGGACTAAACACTGTGTTCCTACGACAAGATGACCACTTGTCCAGGTCATATGCTCAAGCATCCCAGGGCCTATGGTCAGGAAAGCAGATGTTGGGGCACTGCAGACCAGGGGCCACTAGGACTGTTACACCACTGAGTTTAGAAATACTTGTTAAGATTTTTTTACATCTATCTGATTTGCGAAATTAAATATCCAAAGCTGTTTCATTGAACTCTGTAACATTTAAAACTGTTTTTGTATTTAATAGTTTTCATATTTTCTTGCATAGAATTTAATACTTATAATTTTTGTCATAAACATATGTTAAACGTATTTTGAAAATAAAAAAAAAAAATAGATTGCATTTTTTTAGAGAAATAATGCAAATATGGTTGTAATAATTAAAAACTTTTCCAGCGAGAAACCTTTTTGAAGGTAAAAAAAAAATATCATGCTTATTTTTATAAGAAATAACCTATAAAATTATTATGTAAAAATATCCATTTGAAGTTTTTAAAACAACTCAGCTACTGATATTACTTATAAGCATTAATAAAGAAATATATTTAATATCCATCTTAGAAATACATGGTTAACCTTAGAAAATTTAGGATTGAGAGCATTAAGTTATTTATGGCAACTATTCAGAAGTTATTCTGGAAAATTGGCTATACTTGGTTATTCTAGAAGACTGGCTTATATTCATAATATATGCAACAGTAACACAGGCACTTTTTACAGAATGAGTTACATTGTAAAATCTCTAAAACCTCTGTTTTTTGGGGGAGGTACTAAAATTCAGAGTATTGTGAAATGATGTCTTGAAGGTTATTCAGATCACCAACAAGACTATTTTTGTCTTTGGAATTGAAATTAAAATCTCTGATATCAATTTGAATCAATAGCAGGGATTTGATCGATCTGAATAACCTTTTTTCAATCTTTAATTAGTGACTTTAAAATGCTGTGGTAAGTAACTTTTAACTAATCTTTTAGCTAGTGACTTTAAAATGTGCATGGTATCTTACTTTCTTCTATCAAATTTTTTTGGGAGTAATGATTTCTAATTACAGCAAAAAATTTGTGCTTTCTAAATTTTTGTATTGTAGCATCACAGCATATATGCTCTTAAAGACCAGTTAAGTCAACTCTTGTTTTGTGCTATATAGAGAATTTTGGAAATTATGTCTATTCGAATCAGCTAGTGGGTATTAGGACACAAGCATTAAACAGTATAATTTGGTGCCACGACTGCTAGTTGAAGTGCCGCCACACAGAACGGACCGCAAATATCCAAGCCATCGTCAACATGTTAATATTGCTAAATAAGGCTTGTTTCAATATTCCATCATGTGGTGTCATCATTATTCACTCCAAATCCTCACGAACTCCGTATAAACGTGAAGGAAGAAAATAACGTAACAACTGGCGTCCGAAAATAACGCAACAATATGTTAATCAAACGATGACAAGTTTCAACAAGTTCAAAATTGTATTGTTTTAGTAAATGCGTCATAGTGAATTCCACGCATACTCTTAATGAAGTTTATGGACTGACCGATAAATCAGAAGATATTTTATATTTGTTTAGAATGAACTCAGAATTATATCTATTTTTATGTCAATTATTTTTTAATTATCACTAATGATTCCAGTTCATCTAATTTTTTAATTAGACTGCAATTTTTTAACAAGGCAATGCAATTCTCCTATGTGTTAGAAAATTTTAATGTACTCTTTTGTTTTACAGGAGGATCGCCAAAAAATAACCGATATTCAGGTAAATTTATGATAATTTATGTTGATAATATTTTTTTCTTAATGATTTATTTTTTATTCAAATTTTTCAGTTGTTTAATATTTTGTTTTCTTTGTTACAGGAAAAGAACCATTGGCCTGTTTCTGGAACAGATGAGAGGTATGTAATTGGAATTCTATTAGAAACTAGTTGAAAATTTAGGTAAATGAAGTATTTTACTTCAATGAGCTTTGTGAATGATCTACTGCCGTCAGAAAGTTTTCTTTGAAGATAGGCTTTATTCTACTCTAATGAATTCCAAATATGGCTGCAAATACAGAGAACATTTTTACTTCCTGTTAATCTACTCATCCCCCCCCCCAAGATTCTTTATATAAATTGCGCTGCCGCATGCTATTTATTATTAGTTTATTCTTAGTACAGTCAAAAGTCGTTAATTCGGACACCCATAATCCGGACCTCAAAGCTACAAACTTTCTGCGCATGCGTCGCGTTGACGTAAGACCTTTGCGGCTGCGAATACGCATGTGCAAAATACATTTACGAATGTGCATTTAATGTATAACGGACGATATAAGCTAAGCTAAAATTATCTAATTCAGTTAATGTTGCAGATTGCGTTGTTCCTTAATCTTCGAATTGGATTCGGCTTATTATTTTTTGAAGACTGTTAGAGCAATTTTATAAAAGTAAGCTTGAACTTTTGATTATGTCAAATAGAATTTCTGATATATATTTACTAATATGTAAAGGATTTACAAAGCGAAAGTATGTTTCGAAGTCCATGAAACAAAAAGTGGAATTGCTGCAAAAAATGGATAAAGGCATATCCTTTGTTTATCTAAACTTTAATGTTTGTTTATCTTTAACGCGGCGGGGCGCAATGAATTGGAAGTTGATCTGTCAGCACTATTCTTATCTTCAGGGCAGATGTTTTTATTTTATTTGGCTTATAATTCCTTACTAAATGTAGTATTTCCGTCTTTGATTTAAATCAAATTCCTCGTCATTATAATTCGCTTCCGATAGCGAAGAAAGTGACAGAGGTTATTGAAAACGAAAAAATTTCGATTGACAAATTAGTCGGTATTCTCGACATAGCAATTATAGGACTTGAGCAGTGGAAGCAAGAAGAAATTATGTCTGTTTATAGAATTAAAGAGAATGTATTATCACATAAAAAACAAAGCAACTTGAACAACTTACATTGAAAGAAATGTTTAATAAAGTAAACAAATAAATATTAAGCTCTTTTTTTTTTTTTTTTTTTTTTTTTTTTTTTTTTGTAAATTTTGATACCCTTTAGATCATAATTGTTCTTTATAAATTACAGTTTCATATTTTTAATTTTATAATTTCTGCATGCTATCTTACCGGATTTAAACTGATGATCTATAATCCGGAATCGCCGAAGTCCCGACGAGTCCGGATTAACGACTTTTGACTGTACTGAGTTTAAATGTAATTTCATTTAAGTAACATAAATACAGTGATATACTGAAATTACACAAATAGGTGGAATCAACAAAAAGCATGTAAGTTAGGGTCTAACATTGTTTATAATACTTGTGAATTTCGATTAGGTAGGATTAAAGGCTAAAAAAACACTTTTCTAAAAGAAAAGTAGGTAATAAAGAATGTGATTTTTATGCATATCCATGCAGAATGGCATTAAAATAAATGGGCTGCATAAAAGGGAATAATTTAATTGCCAGTGACTTCATAAAATTTAACAACTAACTATTCACTAGCTTTTTTTATAATGTAGAATTTCTTCTTAACTAAATAACTTTTCCATCTTTGTTAAAATATATATTCTTCAATATCTGTATAACTTTTTAATCAAGCCCTTCTGTCAAGCATTAATTCAAGTATTATTGTAGATATAATCAATTAATTAATAATGAACATAATAATTAGTAAGTTAATAGCAACTAAGAATAATATCAAAGATATACTATTAATGAGTAGTGTGATTATTTCAGACCAGAATTTGTCATATTCCTTTTTATAACATTTTGTCTGTTTTATTCTGTGCGCATTTTACTTTTGATTATAAGCCATATAACATTTCAGAAATTTTATTTTTAAGAAAATTTAGTTAAGTATAAAACTTGATCGTAAAAATTGCTGTTAAAATAATTGATATGTGGAATTTCTTGGTGCTGATTTCATTTATTGAAGTGATTCATTTAAATGTATTTTTTTCTTTATCTGCATTCTTTATGTATAATAAGTTGGCAAAAAATATCTGAGATTAAAATAAAAGGTATGTAATATATATAATGAGTATACGTCTTATCTGTACGCATAAAAAATCGTTTGAAACTATGTTGTTAATTCTTATCAGTTTTTAAATTCTTTTTTAAATGTAAGGTGGTGCTTTTATTATTATACATAGCTGCTAACTCTTCTGGTAAATAATCAGATCTCCTGGTTTTTTAGCATTTTCAGTAATAAAATTAAATATTAATAATTATTTTTCATCAATAAAATTTGCACATTTTTTGTTTCACTATTGAATTTATGAAGTTTAAATTTTGTAAATTTCATTCTCACATCCCTAGTGATCTTCAGCATAAAATTTTATTCAATCTGAATTGTCTTAATCTGTTGTAGATACTTGTAGAACTTTATATGAATATGTAGAGTCAGTCTGTCGGTTTCATAACAGGAAAAATATCTAGTGCATTCAGTGGAATTTGAACTTTGTACAGTCCTATTGATAGTTGGATGTGCTTCTAATTACACCATGAAGGCATAGGGGGCTGGATCTAGTTGCCAGATCCTAGTGGTGATGAATTAACATCTCCCACATTTTAGTTTGTGTCACTGTCTGTAATTTTTTTAGGCGCAGGAGATATAAAATATATGCAATGCTCTCACTGAGATTTGAACTTCGACACCCTGACTGGTAGTGAAATGTGCTAATTATTAATTTTATTTTTATCTTATTTAAATGTACTAATAATAAGCTTATATATATAAACTGAAGCTTTCTTACCATACTCAGAATTTTCTTAGTACAAGAAGTGTAAGAAAATCACAAAATGAAATTAGCCGTAACAGTCAGAATATGTTATTATTTGAAATCAGATCATAATGTAAATAGTTGAATAAACTGGATCATGCCATTATACAGAAATTTAAATCAATTTTGAGTTCATTAAAAATGGCGTGGCCCGAAAACCTCCCCAAAACTCTTGGTTTTTGGTTGCTGAACATCCCGGTTTTTCATGTTTCAAGGTTGACAGTTATTGTCTAATTGTTATTATTATTATTGTAATTATTATATTCAGCTAGTGTCTAATTATTTTTATTATTATCATTATTCAGCTAGTGTCTAATTCTTCTTTGTATTATTATTATTATTAAATATGAATGTGTGATAAAATATCCATTGATATTTTGCCTTCTTGTCCTTGTGCAACTTTTCATTTATTAAAAAACAGGAAGTAAAGTGTAGTAATATTAAAACAAATAATGTATCTTTTAAAACTAATCTGCATTCTTGTCCTTTGAGCCTGTCATGGTTTATTTGTAAATTTTGATGTCTATGAAAACTGAGGTTTTGAAACTCAGAAATCTAACACATACGAGGGCTATCCAGAAAGTAGATTACGTTTTGGAATAAAAAAATAAAGTATAGGAAACAAATTTTATTATATACAGATGAAAGCCACACTCAAATACTACTTTTCTACATAGTCACCATACAAATTAAGGCATTTATCGTAGCGATGTACGAGCTTGGAAATTCCTTCGTCGAAAAATTCGGCCGCCTGCGCCTTCAACCACTTCGTTACCTCTTCTTGCCTTCCATCTTGCACAAAACTTGTGGTAACCAAGCTTTTTGCTGATGATTTCGTGCAACAAACTTCGCGAAATTTGTGGAAAACTCAAAGAAAGTTCCGTTATTGTGAAATTTCGATTTTCACGGACTTTAGCATCGACTTTTTCGAGAAGTTCGGTGGTCACTATGCTGGGTCTCCCACTTCGATCTTCGTCGTGAACATTGGTTTGGCCATTTTGAAATCTTATGACCCACTGACGCACTCCACCTTCAGTGATAATGTTGTCCCCATACACTTCACGAAGCTGCCGATAGATTTCTATCGGTTTACAGTTTTTTGCAGTCAGAAACCTTATTACTGAGCGCACCTCGCAGCTCGTGGGATTTTCAATTAACGCAGACATTTCAAACCGTCACAGTATCTGAACGGAGCACAGCACGAACCTCTCACTAGCACGGCTAGATGCAGACTGAGCTGCGCAACGCTCTGACCCCAAGATGGCCGCGCCTAGCCCCGCCCCTAGCGGACACAGACGGAAACGTAATCTACTCTCTGGATGGCCCTCGTACTTTGGCTGCTACATATTTATATTGTCTTTCAAATCTTCATACATGGGAACACTGCTGTTGCAATGAAATCTTTAACATAGCAGTTAAAAATGCAAATAAATATATGCCAAATAGCCAAAATGTAACAGCTAATATATTTCATTGAATATTATAACAAAAACCTAATGTCTGATTTCTAAAAGTAATTATTACAGTATCTTTCAGTGTTCTACAAACTGCTGTGTTGGAAATTATGGATTTTATGTAATAAGCAGTAGTGAGGGTTTAAAGTTGTTCAAAAGAAATGCTATATTTCAAATTATTGCCTTTGTTTTACATACCCCCATTATTAACTTATATGCCCGAGAACACTCTTGTATCTTGGCAATATCCTGTTTATTAATTTAAACCTGGAATAAATTTGTTGTATTGAGACAGTTACAATGTGGCCACAAGATGGCACAAGAAGTTTACTTTGATCAGCTTTGCAACTACTTGAAATGTTCTAAAGAGGTCAAAGTTTGTAATTCTAATAGCCATATGCTGGTGCTGTGTTACATTGTATTCTGGCTCTTTCCCTCGGTGATGGAGAGTTTGATATATAATTTAGTAGATCAGAAACATGTCTGATACTGACAGTGTAAGAAAAGCAACGGCAGATCAAGAAAGTGATTCCAACAATGTTAGTTTTCCAGCATTAGATAATGACTAAAAACAGACTTAACTGCAGGGCAGAATGGAAGTATTATTATTTTAAACAAAATATTTGTTTCAAACCCATTTTATGCTATGTAATGTTACTTTTTAAAAGAGTATACTCTTTTAAAAGAATCCCTTAGGTAAGTAATTTATCAGATTGTTGTTTGCAGTAACCTGTATTAATAACAATTTTCATAACATAATTTCTTGTAAATTTAAAATTCAGCTTGAAAAAAAAAAAGAAAGAAAGAAATTTGGAACTATATTTTACAAAATAATTTTTAAATTAGGAATTAATAAACTTGTGTAATACATGGCATTCATGCACAATAATTGTATCTGTTTAATCTAGTTCTTACTTAATTGTTTTTAAAAGTTTTTTCCTTAAGTAAAGGTATTAAATGATTTTAATCAAATAAATATTCAGTTTGGTGGCCTTAATAGATTTATACTATTAGTAGAACAAATATAACAAAACCATTTTTTACAAAACTTTTCAAAAAATGCAAGAGAAATTTCTCTAATAAGTGTCACATTATAAATGTGAAATTAATAAAAGAAAATTATTTACATCATTTCTTATTTGTGTAGACCAGGCCTTTCTTGATGTAGTTTTAATTAAACATAAAAAAATTATCATGAAATGATATGATCGAGCATTATTATTATTGATATGTGATTTTGTATCAATTGTGATAGTGGTTCAAGTGTATAAAATAATTATTATTCGGTTATATTATAAATTATATCAGTTAGATATATTGTTATAAAAATAAAATAAAGCTATAAATTATTAGCTAGGTTTGTTTTTAAATTGCTCAGTTTGTTAAGGCAAGTATTGATATGGTTTGAAAGCTAATTAAAGATCCTATATCATGCTGACTAGTAGTTAAGAATTAGCTATTTGCTATGCCACATATAAAGATCTCATAGTTGTTGGAATAACAAATATAAAAGCATGAAATTTTGAAATTTCGAGGATTTTTTTCCTTAATTAACAATTTTGTGTAATTGTCAATTTTAAAGCAGTGTAATTGTTATATTTAAAATCCATTATCCATTTTCTGGTAATAAAAATTTAAAGATTCTGGTATTAAAGTAGGAAAGAAAATGTGAAAACAAATTAAGTTTTTGCCTCTCTTCAAAAGGGAATTATTTGGGTAATAAGTAATACTGTGAAGAAAAAAATATAGACTGTTACCTTTGTTTCATTGCTTCCAAAATATTATTAAATTAGAAAATAATTTTGGATGGCAGTGGCTTTCACTTAAATCTATACTGTTATCCAATACAAAATAATATATTTTGTTCATTTATAATTATCACTGAATTTGAAGGTAGTTTTGCTTTAAAAAAATGTAATATCATGAAATTATGTCTTTAAGAACTTTTTTAATTTTTTGCAAATCATGGAATATTAGTAATATTGGCATGATAGTTTGAAGAATGTATAGTATTTTGTGATGAAGCAAATGCCCAGATTAGCAGATATAACTTAGGATGGGAATAAAATAATCTTATAAATAAACAACGTAACAGTAGAAGAAACAAAACCTTTTAAAAACAGGTAAATGACTAAAAAGTTTTAGTGTCTATTCCTTCTGTTACATTTTTATCCATTTTCTCTTACTTATATAAAATATTTCCAGTCCTCCTTCGAACAGTTTTATCAATAATAAAAACAATTTCTGATCAGAATTGTGGGAAATTTTTGAACTTATAGACATTCATTGTTCTTTCCCCATGAGAGTATTTGGTAGTATTTTTCAATTGGAAGTGCAATTGCATTAAATATTCGCTTTAATTTTAGAGTCTTTTGCATGCTATCAAATTCTATAACTGTGATAAATGCTTTTAGAGCAGACATTCTGTTATATAATTTTTTTATTGTTTTTATTTTATTTCAGTTCATGGAAAAACTGGCTGATTCCTATTGTGGTTGCTATATTGGCCTCTATTATATATCGTTTATACCTCAGTTATCATGTCTAAGAATTATTAAATTATTTTTTAAGTATTCTTTATATTGAAACTGTAAAAAAAAGGAAAAAAAAAAAAAAAGATCTTGAAATTAATTAAATGTTACATAAAAATTCATCTTTAACTATAATGTTAAAAGTTTTAAATTTGATTTTAGTTTTTTTAATATTATTTAGTATATCTTCCTTATGCAAGTTATTTTCTCTGCAAATAAGACTTTTTTGGAACTAATTTCTTTTCTTATAATACAATATTATCTACAGTATTTTAATATCTTGTTGCAATTTTAGTCATGTAATTATTTAAAGAAAAATTATTTAAAAAATTAAACTGGTAAATTTATTATTTATAAAAAGAAAATGGGAACAATTTACATAAGAGCACAAGCTATCTTTATATTTTATTATAGAAATGCATTAAATTATTCCATAATATATTCTTGATATGCTGGCTATGTGGCAGTTGTGAGTCTCATTGCAACTAGTATTTTAATGTTATACAATTGCTGCTCTAAAAATTATTTTAAGCTTGTTGCAAATTCTGTGTATTTTGTATTTCTAAGTTAATTGCTGTATTTTGATAAATATTTTGTTAATAATTGTTATTAATTTTTATTAAATTGCAAATTCATATTTTCTATATTATTAGTTTTCTTTACCAAAAAATCATATCATTGTCATGGTGTGTACATGTTTTTTATAAAAATTGGAAGTGATTTAACAGTTTTCTTTTATAAAAATAAGCAAATTTATCTAATATTTAATGTTTGGAAAATAAAGCACAGCACATCAGTGCATTCTACATTCTGAAAAAGGTTCAGATTAAAATTCCCAAAATTCAAAAGAGTATTCAGAGAGGGATTTTCAAGTTTTTTTTAAATTTCTGGAATTGGTTTTTAAACTTCAATTGAGACAAATAAAGATTCGATTGAGAAGCTAAATTTCGATTATTTATTCCTCAACAAACTATACTACGTTTGATAAAATGGATGTGATTTAATTAAACATATCACAAAGATGTAAGCTGAATTATTTCATTATAAAAAACAAAAGTCTGACACCAGCACATGACCTCCCACTAATACTATTAAGACATGGAATTGTTGATTGTAAGTGTAATTTGTTTATTCAATGTTAATTATAAAATCCATTCATTTTTTATTTTTCAGTTCTTCCATACAATGATAATTACACATGCTAATGTATGCTGCAGAAAATGGGACAGTTCTATATCTCTTGTTCTACTAGGCCGATTGACAAAATTCAAATTGTGTTTTTCATATCTCGAAATCGCGACTTAGGATATATATTAGATTTAAATATAGCATTGTTCAAATATAGGTATATTAATACAAAATTGGACACTTTCTGAAATGACATGACAATGTTTTTCCATGTTTCGATTCTATGACTCAAATTATGTCTAAGTATTAGATTTATAAAGTTTGATGCAAAATGTATGGAGAAATTCAAAAATTTATCTTGGCATTTCCCCCCCCCCCAGTTTGCGCTAAGAATAATTCAGCAATCTATTTTCCTTTAATTTTTTCCATTGCACACAAGCGAAAAAAAGGTCATTGTTCATACTTTCAGCCAATTTTAACAAAGTGCATAAACCATATTTGGCATTATTATTGCTTATAACAAATATGCTAAATTTCAAAACGCACAAATATGTAAATTCACTTATATTTTAGGAAATTTTGAATAAAAAATAGTAATTTTTTTGCAGGTGTCCCTAGAAATACATCTACTTTAAGATGATGTTAAAAATTTTGCAGGTTATAATTCAATTTTTTTTCAAAAAATTTATAAAAATGATTTAAAAATACAAACTTTAAAAGTAAGTCATAAAAAATGGGGGAATTTTATTTGAAATGAATCTAAATTTTGAAATGTGAAAGGAGGAAACAAATAAGGTTAATCAAAAAAGAGATATTAATAAATAATACCAAATTCAATTAACATGGAGAAGCTAAAATTTTGAGAGCTGATTTGTTAAAAACTTTCTCGTGTGATTTCTACAAAACGTGGCAGTTTGGCATAATTTGAGTCATAGAATCAAAATATGGAAAAGAATTTGCATGTCATTTCAGAAAAGGTCCGATTTTGTGTCAAAATACCCATATTAGAACAATGCTGTATATAAAACTAATACATATCCTAAGTTGCGCTTTGAAGACATAAAAAATGCGAGTTTCGTAGAATCGCCCAGTAGAACGGGAGATATAGAATAGAACTGTTCCCCCCTTTTTTTTTGTGTAGTGTACATATATGTTCTCATGCTTTGGTTGAAAAATATCACATCTCTCATAGTTATATCCTGTGATCATACAATGTTTTAGATTCACAAATTAATAGCTTAACAATTACAAAATTTTTAAAAGCAGCATATCTGTAGAATTTCAGATGGAATGTTATGAGTTGTCATAGATTTCTTTTTCAAGTACCATATCTTTTTGTACGCTAAAGATTGTCATGGGCTTCCTCTAAGATACCACATCTGGTTGTTCTCTATACTAAAGATTAAAATGGGCTTTCTGTAATATACCACATCTGGTTGTCCAGTTTTACCTAAATTCTGTGTTAACTCTTCATATGAATGTAGAAATTTTATATGTGGCAAATAGAAATTTTGCGAACTTCATATAAGAGTTACCGTGGATGAAAAAATATCATACACACAAACAAAGATCATTGTAAAAATAATAAAAACATGCTGTGGAGACCTTAATTCATACTTATTTACTGAAAATTCTCTATCAAATTTCTGGACAAAAAACACTGCTTCCCTTACATACATAAGTTGGCGGAAGATAAAAAATTATGGTATGTTTGAAATAATGTTTAAAAGTGAATGTTTATGACAGGAAAATGCAACATACATGTTACCCTTACCTGTTTTGCCCGTACAGTGTACGGGCATGGTTTTCGTGCCTGTAATGATTTGCCTGTATGGCGTGCAAGCAATCTGATACCTTTGTCACTTTCACTGTTTTGGCAGCCACAATAATTATTGCAGTACCTACTGGTATTAAGGCTTTTAGATGAATGGTGACTTTAAATGGGCCTTATTTTTTCTATTTTTAATGTCAAATTAGTCATATAGATGATGGTAGTTGTCCACAAAATGTTAGTTTGCGAAGTTTATTCTGTTTGGTCTAAAAACACTGGCTTTTTCATAAGTTTTGCATTACACTGCGAGTTTTTGTCTTTGAGTGTTTACACATTTTACACATTATTTGATAACTTCATTTATATACAAGTAGTGTAAACTATCTTTATTATAAAATAAAGGATGATTCAGAATGGATGGAGCTAATTTCTTGTATTCGGAAGCAGAATCTGAAATATCTGCAAATGAATCTGGAAGTAGTGGAAGTTTTCTAGATGGCTGCGACACTAGAGTAGTACAGATGTTCTTAGCCAAGCAAGGCAATTTTTTTAAATTAATCGTAATAATCCACCCGATCCACTTCCTAGATTTTCTGTCATTGGAAATCCAAAATTGAACTTAAATATTGATATAGCTAATGGTAAACTTCAGTTTTACGAAACTTTCATTGATGATTATTTGCTAGACTTGATTGTTTTGGAAACTAGATATGCTGAGCAGTGCATACAAAATAGCGTATTTAGTATACATTCTAGAAGAAAAAAATGGGAACCGACATCGAAAGATTAAATATAGGTATTTTTTGCTTTGATTATTCTTCAAAGGGTTATAAAAAAGCCAGTAGTTGAGGAGTATTGGAGCAGAAGGCATTCTGCATCTATACCGTTTTTCCCAAAGTAATGTCATTTCCAGTTAATTCATAGTTATTTACATTTTTCAGATAATGAAAAATTCTCATGAATACCGAAAATTAGTTAAAGTTTGTTCTGTGCTAAAGCATTTGAAAACTAGGTTCCAAGAAGTCATTACCCCTGAACGAGATGTCACCCTAGACGAGTCTTATGTTATGCAAATGAAGAGTAAGTTGGAAACAATATATCCCACTAAAACAATCGCCATTTGGAATAAAAACGTACATGCTTTGTGATTCAAAGACTGGATATGTATGGTCTATGTTAATTTACACAGGAAAAGGAACTGTATTTGATGACAGTTACAAACATTTGAGCAAATCGTCGCAGGTTTTAATGACACTAATGCAACCACTTTTACATAAAGGATACTGTCTGACAACAGATAACTTTTATTCATCGCCTGAAATAGCAGATGTCCTGATTAGTTGCTGCACAGATATGTATGGAACATTAAAACTTCAGAGAAAGGAAGTTCCTAAAGCACAGTTGAATGAAAATCTTTAAAAAGTGTAAATGGCCACTTACCAGGGAGGAAAAGTATGCATTATGAAATAAATGGACAAAAAGCCATGTCTCTTATATTTACAGTACCTAATCCAGAAATGGCCCAAGTACCCATGTACAAGAATGATATAAAATGAAAACCGAGGGTAGTTATGGAGTACAACACAATGGGTGGTGTAGATTGAATGGACCAGAACCTAAATACTTATACTGTGATAGAAAAGAGGGGAAGAAATGCTATAAAAATATTTTTTCATCTTCTAGACATCAGTTTATGGAATGCTTATGTGTTGTACAAGAAGCATAGCAGTAAACATACAAATTTACGATTTTGGTTAAATATTATCGACCGACTAATTGAAAGATATGCAACAGTAGAAGAAAAAAAAAAGGTCGCCCTGGAAATTTACCAACTACACTAAAACTGACAGGGCCGTTCGTAGGCCCTTAGCTGCCCGCGTACTTTCCTAAGATTGCCTCGCCCAAATTTAAAAACAAATATTTGCCAATGGTTAGTAAAATGTTTATTTCATACTCACTTAGAACTTACATATGACAAATTGTACAAAAATTACTTACATATGACAAGTACTTACGATGAATTTACTGAATTTAAACTATTTAATCGTGGTATCGCGAGAATCCGACTGCCCACGTACTTTTTTGCGCTGCATCCCCCCTAGGAATAGCCCTGAGAATTGTCCCCACCTCTTTTTTTTTTTTTTTTTTTTTTTTTTTTTTTTTTTTTTTTTTGCAAGATGTACATACATTACAGTAGTACTAACCCAGATTTATTGCTGGTCACTCCTGACCTGAAGGCCATTTATGAGCAACGGATTCTTAAAGATCCATGCTCGGGACATTGCCAAGTTGTCGTAGAATTCGCATTTCAGACTTCCCAAAATAGTAAACCAGTGTCTAGAATTTCCTCGGAAACTAAAGGCTAGGTGGAAAGACTTTGAATCTCTTGTAGACAAGGAATTAGATCCCAGTTCCAAACCAAAACATCAAAAGACTGTATGACATCATTCATGAAAAGATCATCTGCTGTACGAAGAAAACATCTCTAAGAGGCGGAGTATCAAGATACAAATGTTTCTGGTCAGCTAATTTAATTGATCCAAAGATGAAGTGAGATAGATTCAGACGTCATGCAGAATCGAGCAGACATTCAGGCTTGGAGACACCAGGCTGCAGTTTTCAAAAAAACTCTGCAGCTTGAAAACGTTCAACTTTCGGAAAATTCATAACAAACCTTGATTTCGAAAGGGAGAGGAAAAGAGCTCTTAGCTTATTAAAAAGCGAAGATTAGGAATTGCACAATAAGGATCCTAAACGACCTTTTCGTTTTAAGAAAAGAACTTTGGTCTCTGATAAAGAAGTAGCGAACTCTTTTGTACAGTTTTTGTTGACTCACGTAGACAAGAACCCATTGCCAGACGACCTGACCGTCTAGAGTAATTATTCAAAAATTTAAAAATACACCAAAGTTAGGGTTCTCAACAGATTTCGGTGTGTCCATTTTCAATGCTCCCATTAGCTCATCTGAATTGAAACGTTCGTTCAAGAGCCTCAAAATATGCAAGTCCCCGGGTGAGGACAATGTATTCTCTGAATTCCTCGTGCACTTGGCCCTGGAGCTTTTGAATCGATTCTTTTGTTCTTCAACAAATTTTGGACTTCAGGCTGTTTTCCCTGCCTTTGGTGTAAATCTACAATTATTCCGATTTACAATAATAATAATAATAAAGACCCAAGGTATGTCCAGAGCTATAGGCTGATCTTCCTGACAAGTAACTACTGTAAAAAATCATTATTAATAGATTAAATTGGTTTTTCTAGACAAGAAACATTCTCGAAGAAGAGCAAGTTGGATTCAGATTCACCAACCATCAGGCTGCCGTCCATAGTCAGCCTATCAAGGGCGCTATGTACAATAGATGCATGTTATCTACCGTATTCGTCGATTTCAAGTTGGTTTATGATTCGATATGGAGAAAAAATATTCTCTTAAAGCTATCGGATATGGGTGTATATTCAAATATGCTGAACTGGTATTGTGCTTTTCTTAATAATCAGTAGTAAGCCCAGGTACTCAGCCGACGGAAGTGATGTCACAGAAAAGGGGCTTGGTCTCCGCCATCTTGGATCACGTGACAACCTGAAGTGACATAGCTGGATGGGATGACATCATGCATCGTTTTGTTTTTTATTCTGTGGCAACGATTTTGTTTTCAAAGTTTTTATTTTTTGTGGCAACGACCTCTTGAGCCACGTGTTTGGAATGACATCATCCATTTCTTGTTGGGACATGTTGTTTTACAAAATGGCGTCTGCCGTATCACACCTTTGTATGCCTGCGCTGAGGTGTATGGATACTTTTTGTTGAACCAATCAGATTCTTATGACCTCACCGTCTCTTAACCAATCACCGTTCAGATGAAATAAAGAGTTCCTACCCGATATAAGGTTATCCGGAGCAACGTTCCGCATTTCTTTCCTGCCTGTCGCCCTGAGTGTACGTACCTGCTTTTGCTTAGACAACCATTCTTCACTGCTTCGAATGGATCAGGCACGAAACCACAGAGAGATAAGTAACTTTTTGAAAAGTTACTGTTTATAGATTTTTTAATCTTTAAAAATAGTTGAATTTGCAATATGTGCTTAATTTGTCTTTACTTTTTTCAGATGGAAAACCTATTTGAGAAAGAACCTATGCCTTTGAACGATAAAGTGTTGAGACATGATGTTCCAAGAGAATCAGCTAGCTCTTGTGCCAAAAGAAAAGCAGAAGAAACAACCCATTTCGAGAAAAAAGTATGTATTTACGAAAAGCTTATATATTAAAGTTGATATTGTATGTGACGCCCATTTTTATATATGTTATTGGTATACTAACTGATTTTATTTTTTTTTTGCAGCGCAAAGGACTCTTCACTGAAAAGGCTATTCCAGAGGAGCTCACTCACATGGGAAACAATGTCTTTGTGGGACCCAGCATTTACAAGGGAAAAGTGACTGTGCACATCCGAGAGTATGCCAAATATGGTAAAGCTTACTATCCGACAAGACGTGGGGTGAACTTTGAGCCATGGTGTTTGAATATTCTCGGAACCAACATGACAGTGGAGGAACCAGACCTGCTGACACTAAATCTGGAGTTGCCCAAGAACTTTGTGGTCACGTATAAGGATTCCTTCCCACTTCACTCTAAAACAACTTTCTGCTCAAGAAGATGAAAAAAGTAGCCTCAGCATTACAACTACGCAGTGGGAAGAACTGATGACCCACTTTAGCCGTATCAGTGACATTGTCACCAACCTCGTTTATCAAAACATGAACTTTTGTGAAGCCTACGAAAGCATATCCGACGAACCTGTTAAGGAGGAAAATCTGCCCCAATCTTTTGACATTTCTATGGGAAAAGCATGCCTCCAAACCATTCTAAAGATGTCGCTTTAAGAGCTTCTTAACGAACAAGTAGAACTAAAATATTCCAAGCGCATAGACTGTGAAGAACTTGTTCATAAAACAGAAACTGTGAATGCTATTGCTCTGAGATTCAATGCTGTTGACATCGCCAAACAATTTTACGGAAATATTTGGTGTGAAGAATCCTATTTAATGTTACTAAAACCTGCTCACTATTACCAAGGACTTTTTAAAATCTGTTTGTTTAAACCATGTACTCGATGAAGTAAGAAACACATTTTGTACTACCAATGGTGTCTTAGGTATTGAATACTATGAATATTTGTAAATTAATTAAGATATTCAATAAAAAGTTATTTTGTTTTAAAATGGCCTCATGACTGTCTCCAGGTTCAGACCTTATTTAAAAGAATTAATCTGTAATGAACACTTACATAATTTTTTAAATATACCTAATGAGTACAAACATTGATTTTTATAGAGTATAAATATGGTTGTTCTTAAACATATATATCATTACTTGTTCAAACTTTGAGATGTTAAGTAACATTCATTTTCTCTCTTGTACATTTGTTAGTTCTATTTTCTAAAATCTTTATATTGGGAAGTTATTAGAAACTCTGGCATTATTTCCCTGTTCTAGTTAAACATATATAAATGAATATCAGTGTACGCTTAGATCATAACAACTGTTGCAATGAACGCAGCTCTGTCTCAGACCTATCGGGATCCACAGGTCCCCGCAAGTTTCGGGGGTGTTGCTGCTTCGCATCGTGCTTTAAAAGGTCGCGTAAAAACAAAAGACATCCAGAAATGGTTGCAAACCAAGGATTCTTATACTTTGCACAAGCCTTTGAGGCACAAGTTTCCCAGGAACAGAGTCATCGTAGGAGGCTTAAACGAGCAATTTCAATCTGATTTAGTGGATATGCAATCCCTGACGTCTTTTAAGGATGGATATAAATATTTGCTGACCTGTATAGACATCCTTTCGAAATACGCTTGGATCCCTGGGAACAGATGCTGGGAGAGAGTTTACCAATAAACAAGTTCAAATTTTTTTTAAAAAGTGAAATGTTCGCTTTCACATAATACAACCAAAGCTTCTGTCATAGAAAGATTTAATCGAACTCTAAAAACAAAAATGGGAAACCGAAATGCAGGAGTGTTTGTGCTCCGGGGAAACCCCGGAATTCCGGGGATTTTGAACTTAGATACCCGGAAATTCCGGGGATCGTCATTCAAAAGGAAGTAGGAATAATAATGAATTATTTATTTTGATCTGGGTAATTTTGTTTGCTTTCAATGTAGCTCCCAATTTAATGGAACTCTGCAAACAGTTGAGCCGCGATCAGACAAGCAGAAAACGCAAGGTCAGTGTGTGTGGTGAAAACTTTTCCTTTCTTTCTCCAAAGGCAGTGATAATGCATGAAAAGGGGGAAAAAACTTCTTTTTTGTTCTATCTTATTGCGAGTTATGACTCATTCCCCCGGTTCTCGGACATTCTCTTCTGGATTCTTTTCGGCAAGTAGGCGCGGCAGAATAAAAAGGGAGAGACTTCGTTCGACCAGATGTGCGATCACGTGACTCTGGGTTCAAAGGTCTTATCTCTCCTGACGTGGCGCCAATAAGTAGAGAAGAGGGATTTTTCGCCGTATTAGCTATTTGTCATTGATCGCTTCTCAACTTTTTTTTTCTCTGCTGTGTAAAAGTTTCGTTTCATTTATTGATGCACGTATAAATTTTTCGTTTCGTTTATTGAAATATTTTTTTATTTATGTACGCAAGAGAATTTCACTATGAAATTTCTCGATATAAATAGTGATATTATACAATTAGAAGAAGGTGTCCAGAATGCATTTAGGTGGAATTGGATTGAACGGAGAGATGGTTATGGGGATACCATCGGCACATGGTGCAAGAAAATAAATGTTGCTGGACAAGCATATTGTGTTTTTTGTAACTCAATGCTGAAGTATGGTGGGGAAGGATTCAAGGCTTTCACAAATCATTCTAAAACTGTGACGCACATAAAATATTCAAAGTGCATTAGACATTCAATGACTTTAAGTAATTATGCTAATTCAAAAAATACTGATGACTTACTGGAGACTGATGCTCGGCCATTGGATATAGTGACAAGAAAAGCACGCCAAGAGGTATTAATAACTTCGTTTATCGCCAAGAATTCTCTTTCTTTCAATGTAGCTCCCAATTTAATTGAACTCTGCAAACAGTTGAGCCGCGATCAGACACTAATTAACTAAACTCGTTGGAAATGTCCAGGACTACTGCATGTTATAAGATGAAATATGGGCTCGCAAAAACTATTAAGGAAAATATCATTAAAACTTTACAGGAGACTCCATTTTCTCTAAATTTGGATGAAAGTACTAGCAATGCTCAAGAAAGTATACTGGCAATATTGGTGCAGTTTTATGACAACAATCAAAATGAAGTTGTAGTTCATCATTTTGCATCTCTAAAGATGGAATCTTGCAATTCAGAAGCTGTTTTTAAAGCAGTTATTAATACTATTGAAGATAATAATATTCCATGGGCAAACTTAATTAGTGTATTAATGGACTCATGTAACACCATGCGTGGAAAAAAAAAAAGGGTGTTGAAACCAGACTACGATCAAACAAAGAACCCTATTTATTAGATATTGATGGTGACACATGTCACACAGCTAATAACTGTGCAAAAAAATTTGCTTCATGTTTTGATAGATACTTAGAAGATTTGTTTGATGACATCTATTTTTTGATATGAAAAGCTGCAGTAAAAGAGAAAATTTTTTCAAAATCTGTGAATCCCTTGCCATTAAAAAACTTAAGCCCTTGAAGAGACCAGACCATAGGTGGGTGTACATTTTATGTGTTTTAGAAAGAATCAAAGATCTGTGGGATGCTCTTATTGCATTTTATTTTCACTACTTGGATAAAACTGATAAAGGGGATTATTTTTCTTATGTTGAAACTGTATACAATAAAAGAAATATTTCTGCAGCTCAGAAAAAAAATTGTTGAAGGGGTGTATTCTTGCTTGCATTCCCAACAACTTACAAAGGATGCTTTACCTCGGAAAAAAAGAATACTAAATGGGTTATTTGTTATGCAAAACAAAACTTTATTGCATATGACATTATATTCAGCAGTATTACCAGAGTTCAACACATATATTAAATTATTTGAAACAAAAAAAACAATGCTTCATTTAATACATTCCAGTATTTATAAATTGATGGCAAAATTTTTCTCTTTTTTTATGAAGCCAGAAAATATAGAGTGCACATCTTATAATGATTTATTAAAGGTTGATGTCACAAATCCAGAATTCCATCTACCTAGCAAAGTAATATTTACTGGTGCAGAAGCTTCCACTCTCCTGAAGAAATTATCAAAAAATCATCCAATAGCAAAAGAATTCCAAATTTCTCTGATGAAAGCTTATACTAATACAGCACGGCATATGAAACAGAAATTACCCCTTAAAAATTCATATCTAATTAGTTTTACAGCATTAGATCCAGAGCTAAGAGGTAAAACCAGTACAATATTAGCTTTTGAAAAATTATCATCTTTTATGTCCCATATTTTTAGTGTTAATGAAAAGTCAAAAGTAGAAGCTGAAATAAGGTTATACCAGAGTGATATTGATATCACCAAAGAAATGCTCTACATATCTGATGAAAGTGGAAATCAAGTCAAGTGTACAATTGATAAATATTGGTCTAAAGTTTTTAATTTAAAAAATGATTTCACAAATGATTATAAGTATCCTACATTGGCTAAATTGGTCAAAGCCTGCCTTAGCTGCTTCCATGGCCCATTAGTGGAAAGTGCATTCAACTTAATGGATACACTTGTCACTGACTATAGAACCTCTCTTAAGATTGATTCACTAGATGCAGTGCAGACTATTAAATATGATTTAATGGCTTCTAAAGAAACCTCATGTGAAAAATATGGCTCAAAAAATCCAATTCACAAAGATCTCTTACTGAATATGAACAGAAGTTGCAAAACATATCACGAGTACTTAAAAACATGTTATTTCAGATGAGTCACCTATAAAAGTCTCTGAAAAACCTACATTAGCAGAAAAGTAAACTGCTTCTACCTCTGCATGTGCAGTTCTTGAGGAAATTTCTTCAACTGTAAATGAGGAAAATAAAAGTCAACCTTCCTGCAATTATGAAGTTCACCACAAAAGAAAGACAAGCCCACAAACATCAGAAAATAAAAAAAAGCAGCAGAAATTAGATAATTTTTTTTTAAAGAATTAATTCAGGTAATTTAAAATATTTACATAAAATGTAGTAGTTTGAAAATTTATGGTTATTAATTTTGCAAAAAAAGTAATTCATTGAACTTTTATAATTAGGTTATTCAATACTTCATAATTGTAATTTTTCATTTCTCTCCCCCCCTTCTCGAAACTCCAAAATGTCGGTAGTAAGTCCGTAAAAGTTTCAGGGGATTTTTTGGGGTCCCCAGACACCCCTGGAAATGAATACACAAAAGTACATTGATGTGATTGATAAATTGATATCCAGTAGGGGGCGTGAAATCTTCAGTTGTCCCCGGGCGCTGAAAACCCTAACTACGACTCTGGTCGGGTATCAAAAAGACTGTCTCTTTTGAAGATTTTGGCGGGATCCAAATGGTGCAGCTCTACGTGTAATCAAACCTGTATTGCCTACCGTAACTTACTGCTGTGACCCACTTGTTACCGCTTCTAAGAAAATAACTAATTTCAAAGATTAGATGAGAAATTTCAAAGTCAAGTCTTGCGTCTCCATTACTGGAGCAGTGAAATCCACCCCTATTGATTATTTATTGGGATAAGGTTCGGAGAACAGCCTTAACGCCAAAACGGGGAGAAAGAGCATATTATGGTACACCACGTTATGGTTGTCATCCGATGACGTACTTCTTCTAGGAGGACAGCGTGATACATTTTCCCTGCTAAGGGATTATCCGTAGCAGCAGACCTGGATACGTATTCGGAAAATAGTATTCTGTTTGCTATTTGCTTATCAAGCAAAGAGTATAAAATTAGAAATAGCACAAATTTTAATAAATTAATATTTCCTGGTGTCGTAAAATAATGCTGTATGCAGTTAATAAAAGTGGATTTAAATGCTATAAGAATAAACTAAAAATAGTTTGTTTCATTTTTGATTTTAATTATCATAAATATAAATCATCTCCAACTTACAGAATGTGATAGTGAAAATTTTGCAGTATTTCTTTCATGATTTATTTAATTTAATTAAGTAAACTGAAGTCCTTGGTAATTGTTTATGATTACAGCAAGATATTTGAGAATTATTATAAATGAATTGTACAAATAGATAATGCAAATTTCATGCATTACAATGACAGTGGATCTTGTTTACAAAACAGAGATTGATTCTACTGCAGACCTTGTCAGCCAAGTAGCATCACTGCAGCAGAGACTTGCTGAATAGCTTTCGAAGTATATGCCAATCACTTCTTTGTCATTGTGATGCATGTATTGCAGTTACTAACAGTTCATATGAGACTGTTAGAAATATTTTTTGGTTTCCAGAACAATTAATTAACAGCGTTTTGAATTGCATAATGTTGGGAAGAACGATACGTATTTTGCACTCATTAATCATCCGTGTTTTGTATGTTCTAATAACCCCTTGAAAAGTTTTATTCGAAACATTAAACATAGGGTTAATAATGTTTTTATTTTTTATTTGTTACACCAGTTAATACATTTGTTTAACTTAAATCGCCCTGTAGAAGGAAAAAAAAATTCGTTATCCGGCTTTAATTTTCTCACTTCCAATTAAAATGAGAGAATTTTACTGCCGTACACAATCTTCTTCAGATAGGATAATATTTTCAAAAACATTTTTATATGATAATTTCTTTTTGTACTATTTTCTTATATATTCAGAAACGACCATCCTTATTTTCAGAACTAACACGAGGGTTTTATCCCTTCATTTTGTTTTATCATCTGAAGTCATTAATAGTATTTTCATCATACATAGCAAGCAAAACCTGATAATTGTTTTGAAAAATTGCTGTTAATCTGCTAAAAAGTTTCTTCAAGATATTGTTACCTTTAAAATCATTTTTATCCTATAATTAATAATCTGTACTGACATCTCGCATTTTGGAAAAGCTGTATTTCTAGGTTAATAAAACTTTAAAGTAATGGAACTTAAACGCACAAAACAAACATTTAAAATGAAAATATTCGACTCAAACAGCCATGACTACTAAGGCGATAATTATTGGTGTACGGTCAAATAATCAAATCCGAACTTGTACCATCAGCTGAAAATGAATCCTGTTTGATTCAACATTTAAAAGCTTATTCGTACATATTCAATTCTTCCTTTCAGACATAGAAGGAGCTAGTGACTTTTCAGTAATAAAGAAAAATTGACTTACTTTCTTTGCACATTGAATATTTGTTTATAGTAAGTTGTGTTTGTAAGAAATAAACTAGCAAAACCTTTCAAAATCTGAATTGAATGAAATTCCTTAATTCAATAAAAACAATTTGATCAAAGGCATATCAAAAAGAAAAATGTATTCCTAAATTATTCTGCATAGCATAAACGTAATGTAATTAATATATTTGATGTAGACAAATTTCAAAACGCTTATAGTTCAGAACCTTATATTTAAAATTATCGAATCATATCAGAATATTGCATAATTTACCCGTATAGATTTGTGATTAATATTTTATTCTTAATAAAACGAAGTACATTTCAACATAATCATGTCATATAAATTTATGAATATTGAAAAATTGTTATAAATATAATTACAATTAATGTGTACATTTAAAAACAAATATCCAGAAGCCACTAAAACAGAGGTCTCATGTTGACCATGTTAGAAGAACAGTAGTTCACAAAATTAACTCCTTTCATAAGAAAGTCTGTAACAGGTGTTAATGATGATATGCAAGGTGTAAAAAGACTGAGAAGTATGTACCATGCAGCGCAAAATCCAGCCACAAAGAAAGAAATGAAGATTAAGATAAGTAGCCAAACTATGGCCCACAATGGATTTCCCCCTCGTCCTGCTCCCATCTGAAAGAAAATAAATTAGGCTATAGAGTTACTTGTGCTGATAACTAATCCGACAAAATGAATTTATTTTGGAAGATATTTTCAGTTTGGCATATGGAAAATATTCAGTTCCTATAATATAAATAGAGGGGTACAAAGAAATTCTATTTGTCTCTAAATAACTGGTAAACAGAGCTGTAGACTATCCACTGTTTAGGCAATGCTGGAAAGTTTGCTTTTGTCACCGACTCCTGGTCTCTTTGTAACTATTCCTTTTGCAACGTCTTTTCCCCATTTTTGTAAGTGATGTCGGCGTTTTTTCGTCTTTCACTAGTCGATTAGTTTGGTGTAACACCAGGGTACCTGGGCCCTACTCCTAATCGAAGAAATTAACTTTCCTAATTATACCGTGCAATTAACTGTACAAGTATTTTACAATGAAAAGAGATTTGATAAAATTAAATATTACTTTATTTATATTAACTGCAGATATAGCTCATAATACTACTTATAGTAATTAATAATTAAAGAAGTAGTGATAGTTTTTTTAAACAAGTTGTAAATACAAATTGAGAAGTTGAGATACTGATGACACAAGGACAAAACACAAACTCTGAAGTTTGAAGTTGGTGATAAGAACCTGAAATAAAAGGAGTTAGAATACAAGACAAGTGCGAACCCTCAGTGCTGCTATGTTAATATATACAATAACAGAATAACAAGATGGTACAGAGCATACAGTGTGGAGAAATACAAAAGGTACAAAGCAGTTGAATATGAATATATAAACAGGTGGTAAGTATCAAATTATATATACAGGGTGTCTGTAATTAAAGAACCCCATTTCAAAGCCGCCTAAAACGAAACCAGTGATCAGAAAATTGTAAAATTTGGTGACGCGAAGGGATGAGAATTTTTTTCGGCGAAGAAAAAAATAGTTACAAATAACCTCACCAGAGGGCGTATTATTAATAAATTATACATTTAACCATTCCTTTACAATAGTTTTACAAATTTTGGTATAAAAACATATGTTGCATATGATGGCTATCATTTAGAGCTACCATCGCAAGGTGACATGTTCCACAGTTGATCGAGGAGTGTGCTGAAAAATGTTCAGCATGTGGCGTGAAATGCTGACTCTTTTAAGATCAGGTAAAGTTCTTGGACTTTCCCGACTTACCAGGCGTTTTAAATGTCCCCAAAACCAAAAATTGCATCGACTGATGTCCGGGGAGGCCACATATTACAAAAGAGCTGGCTAGTGACATGTTCTTTTGTAAAATGACGTTTAAGAACATTCGTAACACATCGTGCAATGCGTGAAGGAGCTCCATCTTGCATAAAGATTGTGCGTGGAAGCACTGATGTATTTGCATAGATAGAAAAATTTCGTTCTATGCATATCGCTCGAAGAAGTACGGGCCGAGAATCAATGACACAGAAAATCCACACCATACCGTCACTTTTGGTGAACACAATAGAACCTCTAAGACAGGGCACGGATTTTCTGATTCCCAAATTCGGCAGTTGGGAGTATTCATTGCAGCATCCAAATGAAAATGCACCTTGTCTGTCCAGAGGATATTCCCAGGCCATTCTAAATTGACTTCAAAGCAAGCAAGAAACTGAACTGAGAATCGGAGTCGAGCGTCAAAACCATGTGGAAGCAACCGCTGCACTAGTGAAAGTTTATAAAGGTAATATCGGAAGATATTCCTTAAGATCTAATGGACAGCTGAATGTGATCTATACAGCGCCTGCGCTATACGCCGGACACTTTTGACACGCCGGATTTTGATAATTTTTTTTTAATTTTTAATTCTCATACTAGAAATAGATCTACTTTAAGACGATGTTAAAAATTTTATAGGTTATAATACAAAAATTTATAAAAAAAATATTTAAAGATACAAATTTAAAAAATAAATCATACAAAATGTGCGAATTGAATTTGGATTGAGCCTAAATTTCGAATTCTGGAAGAAGGAATAAAGTAAGTTTATTAAAAAAAAAAAAAAAAAAAGAGAGATTAATAAATATGTATTAAATTCAATTAATATTGAGGAGCTAATTTTTTAAAAACTACTCGTGCGATTTTTACAAAACTTGGCAGTTTGGCATAATCGGAGTCGTAAAATCGAAATATGGAAAAAAATTGGCATGTCATTTTAGAAAAAAATCCGATTTTGTGCCAAGATGCCTATCTTTGAACAGTGCTGTATATAAATCTAATATATATCCTAAGTCGCGATTTCGAGACATGAAACATGCAATTTGAATTTCGTCAATTGGCTCAGTAGAACAGGAGATATCGAACTGTCCCCCCCTTTTTTTTTCTTTTGCGCAGTGTACATACATGCGTACGTACGCGCAGACGTTATGAAAAAATATCTTTCGAATCCGTTAGGGAAAAAAAGAATCCTTTATTCTGTCTATGCATTTAAACATCACAGGGAAAAAAAATAAATAAATATCGTCTAAATGGATTTGAGAACGGTCAAAATGGCTATTTTCGTTGAAATACGATATCCGAAATTTTTCGCTATTACAATATTTCTTTACGTTTCTGCATAAGAAGGTAAAAATGCCTAGATTATATCAAAATACGTGGAAAATTATATTTAATTTATTGATTTCCCAACTGCATAATCAGGCTTATTTAGTGCCGTTAATCACATTATGACCCAACAGAGAAACCCTCTGAATATTTTCGAAGGAGGAGATTTTCGTTTATTCCTTATTAGGAAAATTGAAGCAAACATCAAATTAATTAAAATTTTACATTTAATTTTCATCAATTTAATTAATTTTTTTGTTATTTTTTAATGAATTTTTTGTCTGTTATAAATATAGAAAAAGTATAAGTAAATGAATAAATTTAACCATACACCTTTTTTTTATTTACCGCCACTAAAAAATTACTTTACAGTTATGCTAAATTTAGTTACTGTGGCACCGGTGGTCTGTGAGAAAATTTTACTACTTAGAAAGCGGGCAGGGCAGCAGGTATAAAAAGGTTGACTACTGCATATCTAATTGTAAAACCAAAGCAAAAATCTGATAATTCGGAACTTGCCGGATTATCAGATAATCTGAACGATGCCAGATTATCAGACCAAAATTCTGCAAAGCTGCAAATTGATTTGTTCCCTTCCCCCGCGTTATTGAACGTATTGAGGAATGAAAAAAAAAAAAAAAAAAAAAATTACATAAACATTTTCCAAATCGGGTTTTTGCTTTGAAATGATCGCTATTACCAGTGCATGAAGTTTTTTTAAATAAAGTTTCTCACCTGATTTATAAATTCCATTTTTTTTTTTTTAAAGTAGACTATGAAATATTTATTATTTCTCTCAGACTTATTTTTGTTTTCCGGCGAATTTCGCAAATGACAGTTATTAGCCTGACGCCAAGCTATCTTGGTTAAGTCTTCATCGTTTTCCATTTCTCTAGCTAACTGTGAATTCAACACACTTTGAATTATGAGTTTGTCACGTAACTTTTCAACAACTGATTCATTTTTATAATTTTTAGTTCCTTCAGTATATATATATATATATATATTTTGGTCAGTGTGTATAGATATTAGGTTATTTCGAAGCAGAGGAGATGAAAAATAAGCAACGACTTCGCCGGGACTCGAAGGGGACCCAGTCGCCATATTCTGGTGGTGAAGAATTATCATTCACCACCTTTTAGTTCGGGCGCCACTTTAGAGACATTAGGTTATTTCGAAGCAGGAGAGATGAAAAATGAGCAATGCCCTCGCCGGGAATCGAACCACGGACCTCTCGAATACGCGCCGAGCGTGCTTACCACTATACTACGAAGGCATGCTAAAAATGCGGGAGAAATACCTTATAAGTGAATCTTCAACATTTTCGGCAGAACTTACTTTCGTGGCATCTGGCTATAATTCTTGTATTCTCTAATTAAGCATTTTATAACGTTACTTCATTTACGTGTTTGAAGCAACAGCAACTCTCAATTGTGTATTTTTTATTTTTTTCCCCCTTGAATCGAACGCGACAGGGAATAAAATCCATTTTGCTCAAATGAATTCCTATATTTATATTTAAAGTTTTGAATAAATTCTTAATCCATTTGTTGGTCAGGGACTTTGGCGAAAGAATTGATAAAGTAATATTTTCGAGAACAGGTTCAGAGGTTTTAAGATAGGCTCCACAATCGTCCGAAAGCATAGAGTCACTGCGATAGTAAAAATTTTCAAAATTATTTTAACAGGTGGTACAAAGTAATTCTCCAAGATCTCCAAACCAGGCAAAGCTATCACCACTCTTGAAGATTACCGCCCGATCAGCCTACTGACGGACTTGCAAGAAATCTGCCCTTATCTAGTCATTCTCCTTTAGTTTGCAGAATAAGATCATGATTGTTAGGATTTTCTATTAAGGCCTTAAAAAATCAGTATTGCAAAGGGACTGCTCAAATAAATTAACTATTCTTATAACTATTTTTATGATGAGTCTGAAAAGCAATATTCTACCACACAAAGCTTCCTTGTGGATGATACTGTGATACCACAAATCTAGATATGATTTATGTTTCTTAAAGAGAGTAATTGAGTCCACTAATAATACCAACTACTGGTCGTGTCCCACCAGTAGTTATCGGCAACAGCTTATGCAGAGGCATATCTATCGACTTTGCATATGTTGTAAATATCATCATCTCTTGTCTGTCCTTTCATCGTTAATATTTTCAGGAAAACAACTTAATAAATATTCTCACCTTAATTAATACACTTAATAAATATTCTCGCCTCACCATAATTCTTAATAAATATTCTCATAAGTCTTCTTTTTCAGGAAAACAACTTAATAAATATTTTCACCATAACTGCTAACCGTGCATTGTCTGATATATTACCTGTGGTAGTGAGAACCTGTTATGTATTTCCAAGTCACGCTTTAGCTGAGTTATCAATGATTTCGAAAATGTCATGTATTCTTTTTTTGATCGTGTTACATAACTGCAAATCTTGTATTGCTGACAAAAGTTGGTGTTGGTGTGTTGAGTTATGGCAAAGCACATGAGGGCTATCTGACTAAGGAGGAGGAATGCCTTCGCGGAGGACTTTCTAAGGGAAACTGGCTCGTATACACGTTACACATGGGAAAAACCACGAAAACGCCCATGCAGCCAGCCCATTCGCGGGATTCGAACCTCGGACCGAACTACCAGTGTTCAGCGACTTTACCGCTCGGCCGCTGGTGGGCTATTATTTAATCAAGTATTTAGTATTATGTATTCATTTTATTTGCTGTATTCATTTGTATTTATATGTTATTAACTTGCACTTGTATTTTATTTATATGCATGTTTATTTTTTTCCAAATTTTGAGATTACACCTCACCTATCAGGACTTATGATTTGTCATTACTACATTCAATCTTGCCTCAAGTGGTCTTTTGCTTAGTTTTCCATCCTTGTAACGCATGGTCACTTTCTTCCCCCCCTTTAACTCAGATCCTCCTTTACCACCTGTTAACAACACTCAACTGTCAAACTTTATTTACTAGTGACAATTCAGCAATATTTATATGGGTTAGGTTGGATAACCCAGACGCGACATGCATAAACATTCAATTTCCAAAACCGGCTTCATTGTTGCGAAAACCGCCTCTAGCTATCAATGTACAGAATAGTTTTCAACACATTTTCTCAATAAGAGTTTCTATGTTTTAATAGATTCTATAGCTAACGTGCATAGGATGCATATAAAGAAAAGTCTAAAAGAAACGGCCTAATGAAAAATAATGAATTTATTTTACGAACTTAATTAATTTCCAGCTCTGAAACATGAAATAAAGTTAACTACTGTATAAAATGAAAATTCGCATAAAATTGAGAATTTGTGCAAAATCTGTTTAAAACAATGAAATAAAAGCGTATTACTAATTAAATTTAACCACTTTTTAAAATCTTTTGTGGGTGGGGAAATCAAATTTAACAAAAATTACATACGCACAACTATCAAAATTTTAATTAATTCAAAAGCTTTCTACTTCCTCCCTAAAAAAATTTAGATACTAAATATTGTGTGAACAGCACTATGTAATTATTTTCTATAGAATGTATTTTAATATTAAGAAAAGCTTACCTTCCTTTAAGAGAGAATGAAATAATTATTTTCGCGTAAAAAAAATTTAACTTTCTCTTATCAATCCAATGGCAAAAGAGTATTTGACAGTCCAATCACACAGTCACAAAGACATTCAATGAGTTCCATCGAATGATCGCAGACTTCAGGGTTATGGAGATAAAAATTTACTCATCTCTTTCTTTACTTCAAGTCACGAGAAAACAATGACGAAATAGCACGTGCCCAGTCAGGTGACCTTCACACCCTTCAGTTCCGAAGAACTCGATTTCTGGTTTAAACACAAAGAATAGGCGATAGTAGAGGGATTCACAGAATAGCGATTTCTTCAAAAAGATCGGTAAAATATTTAACTTCGTTTGCCTATAGCACTTTTTCTTGACCGAAGATATAAGTTTCCAAAAAATAAATAAATAGTTGTAATGTAAGAATATTGCATCTTTCCATTTTATATTAAACATAATAAAGAAAAAGTTTTTTTAAAGCTATTAAATTGCATAAATTTAGATCCGGAAAACTATAACACATATACAATTTTTTTTTTTAAATATCTAATTCCTCGAATGATGAACTTTTTATATATAATTATTTTAGCAGATCAGAATTTAAATACATGAAAAAGCAAAACAAACAACATAAGCCATCTAAAATTTAATTTCTTTAAATGGTGTGGTGGTGGTGTATTTAATTATGGCAAAGCACACTAGGGCTATCTGCCTAAGGGGAGGGATGCCTTCGTGGAGGACTTTCTAAGGAAACTGGCTCGTATACACATGGAAAAAACATGAAAACACCTATGCAGCCAGCCTGTTCGCAGGATTCGAACCTCGGACCGAACTACCAGTGTTCAGCGACTTTACTGCTCGGCCGCTGGTGGGCAATTTCTTTAAATGAATATGTATGTTTGTGTTTAATATAAAATCCTAAAGTAAGCCCTGATTTGACTTGTATGCACACTTCATAAGTGTGTCATAAAAAGGCGTGCAGATCAGTTTCTAACAACAACAACAACAACAACAACAACAACAAAAAAATAGAAAAAAATGCGATCTTCGCCAAGGGTGCGAGCATCTTTATGCCAGGATACACTTCTGTAAGTCGGATTTTCCTTTCCAAACCTAAATCCTATTGAGAAACAAAATCGAACTTGCATAAAATTGTGTGTAGGTGCATGCAACATTAAGAATAAATCATTCTTTCTTTGTTATATAAAATAATAATAAAAGAATCTATTTTTTCTGGCATCAGGGGAAAAAAAGAACTGAAATGGTTTCCATTAAATTGAAACATAAAAAAAATAGGATGTAATATGACGGTAAAGTCGCTGAACAGTGGTAGTTCGGTCCGAGGTTCGAATCCCGCGAACGGGCTGGCTGCATGGGTGTTTTTTCCCATGTGTAACGTGTATACGAGCTAGTTTCCCTTAGAATGTCCTCCACGAAGGCATCCCTCCCCTTAGGCAGATAGCCCTAGTGTGCTTTTCCATAATTAAACTAAACTATGACGGTGAAATTAAAAGAATTCGTGAATGTTACTATATTTATTAAATCCTTTTTAGTCCTTATAGAAAGTAAAATTTTCCATTTAGAACTCGCAAAAGAAAGTTTCCTAAGTTTCTTATATAGTTTAAATCTTAACAATATACAGGGAGTTCCAGAATGTACTTTACAAATTCAGTGTCATGTAATTCGACTTGTAGTTAACGTAGAGGAAAAAAAAGTAAAGTTTGATTAATGCACAAATTCAAAATGTTTTTTCTTTTTCCAATAAAAAAAACTCAATACTTAGCCACTTTGCTAATCCTAAAGGGATGGAGCCATTAAAAATTAAAAGTTTAAAAACTTTTAATTTTGCAGTTTTAATTCCGCACCTTTCTGTACTTGTTAATGATTTCATTAGTGCTGTGCATACTTTTCTGTTTTTAAAATTCATGACATAAATGTGTAATATTAAATTCATATACTATATATATAATCAAGAAAAAGGTAAATCACATAGAATTATCTTTATATAGAAACATGGCTCTATTAAAAAATTTTCGGCTGTTCCTGGAAAAAGACCAAAGGATTTTCAAGTGCTGTATACTATTGTATGAATTTTGTGTTAATTTACTTTTGTTTCAAGTTTGGTTTAAAAGTTTTTGAAATACAGTCAAAAGTCTTTAATCCAGACTCGCCGGGACTTCGGCGATTCCGGATTATAGATCATCAGTTTAAATCTGGTAAGATGGCATGCAGAAATTATAAGTTTAAAAATATGAAACCATAATTTATGAAATAAAGAGCAATTATGATCTAAAGGGTATCAAAATTTACAAAAAAACAAGTTTAATTTTTATTTGTTTACTTTATTAAACATTTCTTTCAACGTGCACATGCCTAAAGCATACATTACGCATAGCCGAAATTAGAAAATTGCAACCAGAAAACTATTTGATGTGTATTCGTGATATTTATAATGACGAGGAATTTGATTTAAATCATATCAAAGATGGAGTACATCGAGGTGAATTACTACATTTAGTAAGGAATTATAAGCCGAATAAAATAAAAACATCTGCCTTGAAGATAAGGATAGTGCTGACAGATCAACTTCCAGTTCATTGCGCCGCTGCGACATTCCCCCCCCCGCGAGCAGCGTGAAATTGATAAACAGATTCGGAATGGTTAGAGAAACAAAGGATATGAATTTATCTATTTTTTGCAGCAAGTCCACTTTTTGTTTGATGGACATCGAAACATGCTTTCGCTTTGTAGATCCTTTGGCAGCTCCAGAATCGGAAATTCTTTTTGACATAATCGAAAGTTCAAGCTTAGTTTTATAAAATTGCTCTAACAGTCTGCAAAAAATAATAAGCCGGATCCAATTAGAAGATTAAGGAACAACGCACTCTGCAACATTAACTGAAATAGATAATTAGATAATTTTAGCTTAGCTTATACCGTCCGTTATACATTAAACGTGCATGCGTAAACGTATTATGCGCATGCGTAAACGTATATGCACATAATACCTTTGCGCAATAGCTTTTACGCATGCGCCGAAAGTTTGTAGCTTTGAGGTCCGGATTATGGACGTCCGGTTTAAAGACTTTTGACTGTACATCATACTGTTATGTGCAGACGGATTCGTAATGGATTAAATGCACATCGATAATAGCTTGACAAAACTTATTTTCCCAAAAGAAAAACTTTACAGTTCTGGAACTGTCCACAAAAGTACTCGTACAACTCTTCTCAGTATCATTGAGCACAATTAATAGTTACACTTCAAACTTCTAAAAACATTAAACGCAAGTCCTGCCTGCTCTCTTTGGTCTCATATAGCTTTCACCCAGCCACCGAGAAATCTCTAGTACATTCCCTTTCTCAAAATTACAGGAAGGCATAAATGGTTAACATTATATAACAGTATCTATAAGTAGGGACTGGACTGAAAGGTCGCCAAGTTTCGCGATCAAAACTGGTCGCCAAAACCGTCAGCAGGTTGGCGATTTTGGCGCCAATTTAATGAGATAGCCGTTTATTTAATTTAAAATAACATACAATTTAGATTAAAATGCTAACCAAATAATGATTATTGGAGGAGTCAAAGAATAAGAATCAGCATAATATTTGTAAATTTTGCAGGACTAGTTTCAATGGTTTAACTACTATTTTGTCTTTCAGCAGCTGAGGAAGATGGTTCTGTAGTTAAACTATCAATACAAGTCCTGCAAAATTTACAAATATTACACTGAAGCTTGTTGTTTGGCTTCTCCAATAAGCATTTACTTAACGTTAAAACAGACTTGGCCCCTGTAATCTTACCTTTCCGGCAGAGCTTCGTTTCTTTCAAGCATTTCAAGTTATATATATATATATATATATATATAAACAGATAATTTCACTAAAATTATTTGCATATATACAAAATTCGTAACAATATTATTTTATGCATTTCTCTTTGTAAGTTTACCACTACAGACAGATATTAATTCTATGTAATTTTACCTTTTTGATTATTTAATTAACTTCGCAGCCTTTTGTGTGACATTAATAATAATTACCGTATTTGACAGCATATAAGACACACCCTTACTTAGAAGGCCACACACAAGGGAAAAAGTTTGAATAGTTCTCACGTTTCGTAAAAGCTAAATAAACAATCATTGAATGCAATTACTAAACATATTTTTATTAAGGAAAATTAAACGGCAAGCTATTTTGAACATGATATGTAAATTTCAATAATGAATAAATGAATGAACGGCAAGCAATCAAACATAATACAAAATAAAGCAGAAACAACAAAAAACACAGATTCAAGGAAAACGTTGCCTTTCATAAAATAAGACTTTCAAAACCATAAAATTCCTTTTTACTATCATCATTATCGAAAACGAGAATATCGTCATCACTACTGTTTCCGTCATTGCTAGTATCACCTTCTTCGAATAATGCGTCGTCTTTTATTCCGCCAAGAGCATTACTGATTCCACACTTCTTAAAGGACTTAACAATTACTTCAGCCTTTACGTCCTCCCAAGATCTTTTTACTCACTCGCACACTTGCGAAATTGAGGGCCGCTTCATTCTACCTGAGGGTGTGAAGACGTGATGTGCCTCTCCTATCCACTTGTTCCATCATTCTTGCACTTTTTCCTTAAATGGCTTATTCACCGATACATCTAAAGGCTGCAATTGGCTAGTTAGTCCACGAGGAATGACAGCTATCTGGGTTTTTAATTCTCTTGCTTTATTTTTTATGGTTTCAGTCCTATGGGTGCTAAATTGATCCAAAACCAAAAAGAGAGGGTTTTCTTAAGAGTCCACCAAGTCGCCTTGCCCATACGTTCTCTAATCAGTTTCATCCATCCAGCCTTTCGGATGAACATGAACAATTACACCCGTTGGAAGTTTTGAATATGAAAAACGGCGGTAGTTTTGTGCCATCAGCACAACATGTTAGAACTACCGTATATCGGGTTTTTTTCATGACCTGTAGTTTTTATGGTTATTGATTTAGACCCTTTAATACTCACAGTCTTGTTGGATGGTACATCAAATGTAAGTGGAATTTCATCCATATTTCCTATTTGACCGAGCTCAAAAGAAGTTTTCTTGCATACATTTATAACAAACCTATGAAATGCTGGTATTTTTTCTTCATAATCTGCTGGCATTTTCTGTGCAATAGTTGTTTTTATGCGCACTGATAAGCCTTGCCTTTTCATGAACCTGTAGCGCCAACCCTCAGACCCTGAAAAGTTCTGATTCCCATGTTTTTCTGCAAATCCTTTGGCCTCATTGATTATCATTTTAGTTGAAAAACTTATCCCAGATTTCCTCTTATCTATCACCCACATTTTTATGTCATTTTCAAGTTCAGGCCAAGATGGAGCTGGGCATTGAAGGTTATGTTTTTGTTTTTTAGCAGTCTTAAGTTGATCTTCCTGCAGTCGCCAAGTAAGTATCATTTTTTGGTAGGTGGTGGACCGAAATGCCTTGCTGCTGTTCTGTTTCCATGCACTTTGGCGTAGTTTAACACTCCTAGTTTATACTGAATTGTATAGCTTAATCTCTTGTTTCCTGTAGTCATATTTTCCACGGTATTTTTTTAAAACAAATAGTTTTAAGCACCGATAACGACACGTTTATACAGAGCACCGATACCGACACATGTGTCGGCTGAGTCAAAGAAAGTCTATCTAAAGAAGGAAAGGCTCCATAGACGTAATGTGACCGTCGAACCTGTTCAAACTACGACATCAGCTTCGAGCTTTGGCGCTTTTTGGTGACAGATATTTCACGCATGTGCAAAATAATTATGGCAGATGTAGAAAAAGTTATGTGTGTCTAGTAGTCTAGACCTTTATCCGGGCTAAAAATAGCATTCAGTATTGAAAGTTAACCTGTGTCCTTCACGTATAAGACGCAGATAACTTTTTTGAGACCAAATTTAGGAAAAAAAGTGCGTCTTATATGCTGTCAAATACGATATTCATTAAGTTTTTCAAATTTATGATCTGTAGTATATATATCGAAAATTTAAAAGAAATAATTAAACACAATATGAACTCAACCTGGTGTAAGTACTTGGAAAATATAAAATTAAAATATGTGTCAGCAACTGTCCAGCACTGAGATTAAATAAGTACATAAAAATAGAGCAAAAGTATAAAATCATGAAGTCACAATGGAACCCTGGCCATCCAACCTTCCATTTAATCGAATCTGGTCAGAAGAAAACAAAAGAATTCTGTAAAATCACAAATTATTGAGCATACACAAGAGAACAGAGTTCAAGTTTCGTTGTTGACCTAAATTCTATTAGTATGAGTCACTACACTGCAGTCAGCAGTCTGTGCCTGCTCAGTTCGTTGTACCTCAGTACCAAGTTATATATGCTGATGAATTAAGATTTTGTTTTTCTTTGTTCTTGTGACAGTGCTTGATTTATAGAACAATACTTTAATCTAATATTTATATATATTTGTGGTGTGTTGCAATGGCTTCAGAGAGAAAAAAGGTGTATGTTTCTATCAATTAAAAACTGAAAGCTTTGAAGAGATTGGACAAAGGTGAAAACTTTTATAAAATGGTACAAAATTGACCATTTGAGACTGGAAGAGGAACCAAAAGGAGATATAAGAGGTGTGTTCTGAGCAGAGTGACAGCTAACGTTGTAAAAAAAAAAAAAAAAAAAAAAAAAAAAAAAAAAAAGTGAGCATGAAAAAGTTGGTGAAGTTTTGTTTCTTAGATTTATAAACACAGAGATAAAAGTGTTCCAATATCTGTACCAATCCTACAGAAAAACCCCTTCAAATTTTGAAAGAATTTAACAAGGATAATCCTAACTTTACAGCCAGTGACAAATGGCTCGATAGGTGAAAGAAAAGGTGTGGCATATGGCTGTGATGAAGCCACGAACTGTATGTAGAGGAAAAACTTTAGCAAATGAGTTGGAGAAAAGCTTCATAAGTTGTTGGACAAGAAAAACTGGTAGCCAAATATTTAATTGTGATGATACGGGACACTTACAAAATGCAACATGCTAAAACAACTCACAGCTAATCTGGCTGAAAGAAAACGTCAAACAACTAACAAACATAAGCGAATTACTGTCTTTTTATTTATCAGTATAAATGTATAATTTATTCAAGCTACCAGCATGTAATTTTTGAAATAATGAATCTATTTTGCCCATTTTAAGCGTTGCATTGGCTATTTTCCACATCATCCAACCAGGTCAAAGCCAATTTAGGTCGCATGATTGGGATTCTACTGTAGCGGAAAAAATAAAGAATTTAGATCTCTAAGCAATGCCTGCAGGGGCCTGATATCTCGAGAGAAGTAAATTGTTCAGCCTGTTTCTGAACTTATAATGGCATAAATTTATTAAATTTAAAACTTCAATAAACTACAAAACAATTTTTTATATGTATTAAATGGCAATTTAACCAAATTAATGCATTTCCCAGGAAGATGCTAAAACTGTATAAAGAAACCTATTACATTTTATAATTATGAATCAGAATTAATGATGATCCCTTATTATTTTTTAAATTTGTTTATAATTTATTTAAAGTGAATATAACAATCATATTGAAATTTCTAATACATTATAGATTATTCATATTTTGATGTTCCAGACCAATTTCTGAAGATGTAATAATTTGAAACATCAAAATCTGAATAATCCACGAGAACCATAGCTTCAGAGAACTTTCTTTGAGCATTTAAAGATAAAATTTAAATATGCAATAAAAAGAATTTTCATTTTCCATTTCATTTTATTATGTATTTATTTTTACCTTTACTTGGATTATTCAAATTGTGATGTTCCAAATTATTACTTCTTGAGAAGTCAGTCTGGAACTAAAATTTGAATAATTTGAATAACTGAACAATTTGAATAATCTATAATGTAATATAAAATTCATACTACTCCATTTTGAGGAACTGTAAAAAATTGTCAAACTATTATTAATACAAGTGATGCTTAATTAATTGTGGTAAATCTAACAAAATTCACAAGTTCGGTTTCACACAATTCATGAGTTTAGTTTCTTTTTTGCAGGAAATAAATATTTATTTAACGCATTTCTTTTTTTGCTACCTGCCATGAATTTCACAATTTGAGAAAATGTCCTTCATTGAGCGAAAATAAGTGAGAAAGTAAATTTGGTTTGATGGTTACAAAACCCCTTCCTCACAATCCTTAAGTTCATACATTTCTGGTGCCAAAAGGTGACATCAATTAAATTTTGTGAATTACAACTTAAGATAACATAACCATAATATGACTGTTGATGCAGGAGATTTCCACAGCAGCTTTAATAGCTTGGCCAACAGTGAAAATTGGTGGAAGCGACAAGATTGTAGAAACAGACATAAGCCTTTTCACTAGGTGAAACAGTAGGTTCTTCCACAATGATGGGTTTTAGCTGGACTGTGCCGAGAATCCAGCGAATGCTTTGTAATTGCAGTTCTTGATCGATCTGCAAAAACTTTACTGGTTGTCATTGAGAGATACCATCTTCGAACATTTCACCGTGAACCACAAATTTCACTTTGCTGATCCAGAAAATGGATAAACCGTAAAGTGTCTTTAGGGAAGCATAACAAACAGCATTAAAGCACGGCATCGTACTTGACTGAGTTTATATGCCGATGAATGCATAAAAAACTAACTCTTTTTCTTCAAAACTATTAAACATTTTATGCTTCCTTAACAAATTAATAATTCAAGATTAGGAACTAGATTTTAGATTTTGGCCTTACTTTCTGTTTGGTGTTTGATTTGGCGAAGAAAATCTTATAAATAAACACTTCAATAAAAACTCTTTAAATATTTTTATTTCATTTCTAGTTTCTCTTCCTATTTCCAGTGCGTTTTGACCATTCATTTGGGTTTCTTTTAGTTTTTCCACTTTTGTTTGTTCTGATGCCCAATAAAGCAGCCCGACTGTAAACATCATTTTTAGCAAACGGAGATGGCAGAATTTCATAGTCTGGACTTAATGCATCAATTTTCTGCAGAGCAGATTTGGGAGGTTTGTTCTGTGGAATTGGCTGATCTTCACACAACACAGGATTGACTGCATGCTTACCTCCTTTAGGCATGGGTAGAGAGTACTAAAAGTAAAATGAAAGAAGGAAGAAGTTAATATCATTCTTTTACTATTTCAGAAGCTGTACATACAAGAAAAACAAAAAAGCATATTAAAAGACATATCTTTTACTCTTATTAGGAGAAACTTTCCTAATAAGGAGTAATAATTACTCTTATTAGTACTTAAAAATTACTCTCCTAATAATTACTCTTATTAGGAGAAAATTGAAATCAGCAAAATAAATGCAATTATTTTTAAAATAGACTAGATCTGCAAATTAACTAAAAGTAACAGAAAAAATTGATTGGCATAATTTATCACATATTTCAAGCTATTTTAGACATAGCAGAAATGTCAAATATACAGAATAGACATAAAAATGCTTCCTTGATATATGAACCCCCCCCCAGCAGCCTATCCACTCAATCAATCGAAATGAAATGTCATATATTATTTGAAGGTATGTGCTTAAGATTTTGATGATTTAAAACAATGCTCTCATGGTTCACATTGAAAAAATTTTGAAATTTTCTATTGGCAGCACCCTCTTTTTTTCTTGCCCAAATTTTTCAGGGCATAAGAAAACAGTAAACAATATTGGAACGATATACTGTGACAAAAATTGCTCATGTAAAAGATTTGCAAAGAATAGCATTGTAAAGACCAAGGAACACACAAGAGAGGAGAGAGAAAAAACTTTTATGGGAATTACAAGTTTTCAATGTGCATACCTTCACAGACGGTAACACTGAAAAACAATCAAAATGAATGTGGTAGATTGTTGACACAATAATGGCAAGCATAACATTATAGGAGGAATCTGTATAACTTCATGTTTTATGGCATCTTTCAATTACGACAAATCTCATGGGTTTGATGTGTATCTATCTTGGAACGTTGTACACATTGAAAACTTGCAATTCCAATGAAAGTTCTTTCCCTCTATGCTTTTATGTTATCACTAGTCTTTTAGAATGCTCTCTGCATATGTTTTATAGACAGATGTACTGTTCCAACATTATTTACTGGTTTTCAATGCACTGCTCAATTTGCATAGGAATTAGTGGGTGTTGTCATTTCAAAACTTCAAAATTTTTTTTAACTGTAACTGTAACCATGAGAGCTGTATTGTTTTAAATCATCATAATCTTGAGTGCATACCTTCAAATAACAATATGTGAAATTTAATTTCTATTCATTAAGTGGATAGGCTACTAGGGGTTTACATATGGGAAAGTTTCTTTATGACCACCCTATACATAGCAGAAATATATTTTCCATTAGATATAGCTGGAAACACATGGAATGTGAAGTTCTTCTTAAGAATGAACATATTATAACTGCAACAGCAGGTATTTCGACATTTTGTTATGATCCTTTATAATGTTTTCTTATGATCTGTAATGATTATTACTGATTTGCACAGATAATTTAATATCTAATGTACACCATGAAAGTAAAGAAACCTGTATTATGCGTAGAAACTCTACCGATTTCGAGGGCATATAAAGTCCCTTTTCATCAGAAGCAAAGAAATCTGCAACTGAAAAACCAAGTTACGAACATATTCATATACACTAAGGGAATCAAGAGATATGAGAGAGTTAATAGCCATCTGTTGGTAGAAATAATAATGAAAATTGAAAAATTAGGATAATAGAGATTTAAAAGTGTTAGGTAGGTTCACCTTTTCGGACATAAGATTCATATTCCTTAATGCAAAACCTTAATTAAACCTTTTGGTATGACCGATACATCTTGAACAACACTGACAAGATTTGCTATTAATTCCCCAAGAATTGAAGTCAAAAATAGTATCTTTAAGTGAACCATGGATTTTATTGATAGGCTTGAACTGACTTGAACATTTGGAGAATTCTTGCAATTTTGTAGCTTACAGAAGGATGAAAGGCAATCATGACTAGGTTATTAACGTTATTCCTAACAGCAGAATGTTTTCTTCAATGGAAATATGAAAACTTTCTAAGAGATTTATTAATAACCATGGGACAAAATTCTCTATCAGTGGCAACTGCTGTTAAATAATTGTATTCACTACCAAGTAGAGATTCAGAGGAACAACTTTGAGAGTGCGAAAACCATGATAGTAAAAAGAAGCCATTCTTTGTTTAGTCGGGTGACATGACTTAACATGGGATGGCAAGCGAACAGAAAAGATTTATGGTAAACAGTAGTGTTGAAATCAAATTCATTGCAGATTATAAGAATATCAAGGAAGGGAAGCATATTGTCAGATTCAGATTCAAATGTGAACTGGATGGAGTCATGAAACTGATAACTGAAGGACCTCCCCAAAGTTCACAAAACTGGAACTCCTCTTCGACCTATAGTTTTCAAGTTAGGAATGTATATAAGCAGCCAAACTGTAAATTACATTTCAAATCTTTTAGCCAAATATTTATTTTTCATATTTTCTACATTACTTTCTAATATTTACACTGTAAAAAATTCTTTTGAAATCGTTGATAAACTTAAACATATTTCTCCCCTGAGCTCCATTATGGTTTCATTCGATGTTAAATCTCTGTTTACTAACGTTCCAGTCGAAGGATCATTTAAATGCCTTGAAACTAGGCTTTGAGAATTGTGTTTCTCGTATCCTAAAATTGGAGAGAAGAATTTTCACTTACTAAAGTCTCTTTAAATCAAACTAACTTTGTTTTCCAAAATAAATATTATCGCCAAATTGAAGGATTAGCTATGGGTAATCCTCTCAGTCCTATACTTGCTGACATTTACATGCACTATTTCGAAGTTGAATTATTTGAGAAATTATCTTTTCGTCTCTGGATTCGCTATGTTGACGACACTTTCACGCTTACAGATACTATTTCTGACTTCAATTTTTGGGGAATTTATAGCATATCTTAGTATTGTTCAAGATACATCGGCCAAACCAAAAGAGCATTAAAGTTTCACAGTAGGGGACATGAATTTTATGTCCAAAAAGATGATATTTACAAGTTTATGATTGCTAATCATAGTTGGAAATTTAATCACAATTTCGACATTGGGTTTGCAAAAATTATTCAGGAAAGTTCTTCCACTGGAGAATTAGATTTTCTTGAAGCTTTTCATATTCACAAAAATTTACCATGTTTAATTAATGATTTTAATCCAATCCTTCTTATTGCTTTTAAATCTTCATTATCATAATTTTTCAATTTTCACTATTATTTCTATTAACAGATGGCACTACTCTCTCAACTTCCTTAGATTGAGTTCAGATGGTGATGTAAATGTCACAGAGGCATACTCACAAGGAATAAAATGCGAGAATTCCATCCACACCTGTAGCACAGACTGGTTGCCTTGGCTTAAACCATTTATGCCCTTTGTACCATCATCTGAATGCAGCTATATGTTCATGACTTGGTTCTTCAGTTGCAGATTTCTTTGCTCTTGATAAAGAGGGGCTTTGTTAGTCCTCAAAATCGATAGAGTTTCTATGCTAAAAATCTACGCCTTACAGTATCACATATTTCCTGTACTTCTGATTCTGATCTTTCTGATTATTCTGCAGTTTATGCAATGAACATATTACCAATTTGAGGTAATTATTAACTTTAAACAAATGTCATAAAAGCCTGTTCTGGGAATAGAAATAAAAATTACTTTTTCATATTTGAAATGTAATTTACAGTTTGGCTTCTTATATACAATAAATATTTACACAACTAAATTTAAATGGTGACTGTTGTCAGTTACCAGTAATTTAAAAGGAAGTTACAGAGATGTTTTCCTAAGCATCTCTAATTGCTCTTCCCGTCTGAATAAACTTTATCATTATTATAAGATATTCATTTTTGATCTCCCATTATATGTTTAGAATTTTAATTACCTCTGCCAAAAATTTGTCATCAATTGATCCACTAATTATTCGGTTTTAATGAAAGCTTCCCGCCACCACAAATATTATCTGCACAAACAGTTTGTGTTGGCATGTTGCCATTTGGAAGAAAGAGACTTGCTTTAGTGTTGTGAAATTTGTAAAAAAAATATCGTTATCATTAAGTGCAAGGTGTCTGAAATGGAACTATCACACTATCAGAATAGAAACATCATTTACTTTCAGTTCGGCTGCAAGAAGTCAGCTATAGAATGTCACTAAATCATGTGTATAAATTTAGGTATTAATGCTGTATCATATGAACCTCTGAAAGTTTGGTACCGAAAGTTCTAAAACAAAAGATTATGACTTTCAAGTAACTCAAGAAGCAAGCTCTGGCTGGCCTACTGAAATTGATGAGGCCCGTATGCGAGAACTTGTGGAAGAAGAACCATTCTAAAGCTTGCTAAGGAGTTAGACGTTAGTGCCATGTATCACATAAACTTGACATACAAGTTCAATTCCTGGGTGCCACATGGGCTGACTCAAGCAGATAAGAACAGACGGGTTAGGGCCTGCACTAATATGCTTGAATATCAATGCAAGGACAAGATTTTGAACCGGATCTTCTCTTGTGACGAAAAGTGGATTTACTTCAACAACACAGGCAGCATCACAAAGTGAAATTTGAGTAATAAAAAGATCATGCTTTGTATCTGGTGGGACTGCCATTGTATTATCCACAAAAAGTGTCTGGAAAAAGGTTAAAAACCTCAACAGGAAGGTGTACAGCAAGATGCTACTCTGTGTTAAAGCTGCTATCATGAAAAATTATTCAACTGAGTTCCGATGCATAAAGGTAATGTTCCATCAAGATAATACAAGACTGCATTCACTGACTGGACTGTGTATGAACTCGAATGTGATCTTTTGCCGCACCCACCATACAGCCCTGACATCGCTACTTTGGACTTCTACCTTTTTTCACACCTGCAGCTACATCTTATTAGAGCTATCTTCCATTCTACACAGGACATCCAAAATGAGGTTGATGTGTTTTTGGACTCGCTGTCACCAAGTTTCTGGGCCAAAGGTTTTGATGAACTACCAAAATGTTGGCAGAGGTGATTACTACCCACATTAAAGATACTGGTTTCTTGTCCCCCACCAACTGTATTAAGAATGTTTTTTTGGCGGAAAACTTTCGTTACAACCAGATATTTTAAAATTTTAACTTTTACTAACAGGTATTGACATTTTTATAGAAATTCAATTAAACAAATGTGCAGTTTTCAGTTTTCATACTGTTAATAACAGTTATAACAGTCAAACAGTTATAACAGTTATATTATTATATATATATAGTTATAACAGTTATAACAATTATTTATTAACAGTTATAACAGTTATAACATACTGTTAATAACAGTTATAACAGTCAAAATATTACCCAATGGATGAATGTAATATGATAGGGACTTTCAAATATACTTATGTAAGAACTCGTAAATAGTCCCTTTTAATTGAAATTTGTAAATAAAACATGTACAAATAAATTTCCAGGAGGTACAAAAATAATTAAATAAAATGCATATGTACAATTGCTATATAATTTTCAAAATATACATAAGTACTTAAACAAAATAAAATAGAAAAGCTCAATTACTCTTGTTCCTCTTATATTGATAGGTCTACGAAAATTAATATGTATATTTTTGGTTCCATCTTCATTAACAGTAACTGCAACTCTTTTCAAAGTTTTATTTCCACAATTTGGACAAAACTTCTTTGTGATATTACTGGTGGTCCTAAATTAAAAAGAAATTACAATTAAAAGTACACACAATGAAAACAGTAAAAATTAAGAATTTATTTAATTAAAATCAAACATGCATATATACACAATTAAAACTAGTAATATGAAAATAATTGTTAAATGGGTTATTTGCCAGAGATGGGAAACTGTTATGAGACACAACCATATTAAAATTAAAAAACAGTTTTCGGGGCAGATATTTTTAATGCAAATAAGATATAAAGAGGTTTTGCACCTCTTACTCATGCTGTTGATTATACTATCAGATAGTTTAGAACCATGTTTCCCAACGTAAGGCCCACGCCCCACAAGGGAGAAATCTGACTGTTAAGGGGGACAATTCAAAAATGGACTCGTCTAGAGTTTAAGGGGACAAAGGATGTTCTAAATATGTTTCATGAAGTCAAAATTTTTCGAAATTTCATTTTTTATTCCCCAAAATAAAGAAAAATGTAAGTGATGTATACGTAAAAAAGTTTTTAAATTGTGGTGCATTTTAAATATTTTACAAACAATTCTCACTGTAGACATGGACATTTAAATAACTGACACATTATGTTTTCCAGACGTTTCTCGCACATTTCAGCCAACGAATTTATTTTATTTTTTAGTGTAGGAATGGCAACCAGTGTATTATTCTTTCCTTGAATAGCAACAGCAGTTGCTTTCAGCTTTGTTTATATTGATCTTATATTTATTTCTTTCAACCCTTAGTGAAATGAGGGGTGCAAGCAAGAAAAAAACATTCGTCAGTATTCGGAGGCATATTTAAAATTTGGTTTCATACCCGGTCAACTTTTGTCTTTTATGCCAATAATGCTTGACCAATGAATTAATGAAACTAGGTTGTCTTGAGGCACATTTGAAGGCAAAACATAATGCTGATATTAATTCATATTTGAATTATTTTCACACTTTAAGGAAAATTTTTGAAAAAAGAGTAATATTAAAGTCTCTATTTACTGCTCATAATGAATGCAACTGTTAATCGTGCTCTTGAGGCTATCAAATTTCATTACTCATCGCTTAATCTGGGAAAAGCCGTACTATAGGGGAGAATTGAATAAAACCATCAATATCAGCATTTAAAACACGTTCAAGAAAAAGATGACAAAGACGTTAAAGCTGTGCCACTAAATAACAATACTGTTTGCAGAAGAAAGATTAAATGAGGATATTGAAATACAACTTGTTGAAAAGCTGAAAATAAGAAAATTTTTGGTGCAAATGGATGAACCAACTTAGATATATTCATAAAGGGGATTTTGCTGAAGAAATGTTCTTCTGTAAATCATTAGAAAACACCACTACCTCCAAAGATATTTGTAGTAAGCTAAAAAATTACTTAGATATAAAAAATATACCAATAAAAATATAATACATCTTGTACTGCAGATGGTGCTCCTAATATGATGGTTGAAAAATAAAATAAAGCACGGAATAAGAAAAAGGGTTGCTTAAAATTGATAAAAGACGAGAATCCAGAAATGCTTCTTGTGCATTGTGTTATTCATAGAGAAAACCTGCTAGCTAAAAACAATTCCAATTCTCCTGTTCTAAATGAAGTACTAAATTCAGTTATAAAGTGTAAGTGCTACTAAAGCTAGGGCCAAATGTGAACGTCTTTTAAAGTTATTTTATGAAGAACAAAATGAAGACTATATGAGACTTGTACTTCACTTTCAATTTCACACTGACTTCAATTACACTGAAGTAAGAAGGCTGTCGAAAGGGAACTGCTTGGAAAGATTTATGGAACTATTTGACACTCGTAGTTATTTTATAAGCGACAAATCTGAAATGAAAAATCCGTTAACAGATGATAACAAGGCAATTGTTGGTTATTTAGCCGATATCTTTGAAAAATTAAATATATAACTTCAAGGAGCAAATAAAACTTATGTCGATGCAAAAGGAAGATATTTGGTTTCATTATCTTTGTTGAATTATGTCAGGCATATACTATTTACCACAAAAATTTTGAAAAGTCTCATTGGTTCCAAAAATGTGGCGTGACTACTTCTATACCTGTTACTGATACCGCTATACTTGTTATTGTCGATCATCTGAAAATTTTATCGGCTGATTTGAAAGATTTTGTAACTTAAAACAAATTGATTTTCCAACTTGGATGATGCTGCCAATGCTAGTGGATTTGGCTGATATTTCAAATATGCAGTAAAAAGAACTCGCAGAAATGCAAAATGATGAGTCAATTAAAACTTCATTTAATATAAAAGGAGCGATGATATAGCTTTGTTAGGAAACCAGAATCAGATATCCAAATGCAACAAAATTTGCAAGAGAACTATTGTTACCGTTTCTGTCTTCATATTTTGCTGAATGTGGATTTAGTGCCATAAATGATTCGCTGCTAAATGAAACCGGAAGACTTGAGACTCAAGTTATCTAAATTAGAACCTGACATAAAATTTCTTTGCAGCAAGTATCAAGCGCAAGGAACTCGCTAAATTTAAATAATAAAAATTACTAATACTTAAAATGGAAAACTTTCACTAAAATGAGTTTTTTCTCGAATTTCAGCTCTCCATGTTTTTAAAGTTCACTTACTGTGTTTGCTCACAAAATTTCGTAGTCATTTCTTCTTAAAAGCTATCATTTTTAAGTTTCTTTGGAGAACATTTCAATTTTTAAATATTAAAAATTATGCATATGCTAGGGGAGCTTAAAAATTTTAGAGATAATTATGTGGGGCATAGCACAAAAAAGGTTGGGAAACACTGGTTTAGAAGGAACAAAAACAATATATGTTATAATCATAGTTATAGCTTGTTTAAAGATATGGGTTTCATATGTCTCAATTATATTATGATGTGGTAATCAAAACAGCTAGTCAATCTCCTGAATACCTTACTTGTCAAGATAATGATTAACTATACATGTACTACAATGATGGATAATATCATCAATCAAAATAACAGGAATTGCCAATTGTATAAGTATTTGGTCTTCATATAATTCTAGGATATTGTTCTAATAAATTCAAACTGAGTTAGATCCTGCAGGAAACATACACAGGCCAGTATGAGCTGCTTAAACTGAATTGTAACAAAACAATGACATTAGCACCTCAGTAAGTATTACTCTACTGGCTGTAATTTGTTCCTTATTTCCTCCAGATCATAGCATGGTAAAAGTCAGATTTTAACCCTTTGTGGCTCAGTGTTCCACTACATGGAACACCCAAATTGAATCGCTTCTGAAACCTTTAAATTCAACCGTAAATAGATAAAAATGCCTTTATAATATACTTTGAACTTTTCTTTTTAAACAGTAGATAGCAGCATATCACAAGGAAACACAGAATTTTCATTTATTATGTGTTATTAAAATCCACTTTTTTTCAAGTAATGTTCTCTATTTTTTTAATGATATAAAAAATTTTATTTAGAAAAAAAATTAGGCATAATTTTGCTGTCTGTACTCCAAATTATTTGTTCTATAATTTTTTTTAATCTTTCATACAAAAACCATACGCAGAATCATTGACCGGGCGTTCCATTAGCAGGAACAATGTGCCTTTAGCGATCTCATGCTCTTATGAATCAGAACATCTGTGCTTAGGAGACAACATCCGTTGTTTACGTTTTCTGTTTCCTTTGTTTTGGGGGGGGGATGATTTCAAACAAAGCAGTATTGAGGGGTGAGGTGTGTTTTGTGTTATGAAAGCCCTAATATTGGCATCTCGAATTTTTTGGGAGTAGTTTTTAGGCGGGAATTTTATTAGTAGCTTGACTCATCTTTACTTAGACCTGCGTGAATTTTTTGCTGTCACATTTTAGTCTCATTTCCGTTTATTTTCAATAATTGTGTAGATATTTTTCGTGTATGTATATATTATAGGCTTATTTTTCTTTGTTGTTAATATTAATCGTAGTTAATTTTTTTATTATTAATTTTCCATAAATGGCACGGAGAGGTCCAACTCTTTCTGAAGCTCTCTTTCCAAAAATTTGTAAATATTTTTGTATATAGGACTTGTGTATATAAATATTTATCTCATTTATCCGTATGTATTCAAGAATATTGTGTATATCCGGGAACCCATGTATACAGCCATAATACAGAGTTTTTTCATTCTTATACAAATGCTTCTACTCATTTTTGTGCTTCACTGCAATGCTCGCTTAGTCGCACTTTTAAAAGCTCTGGCAGCACAGTGTTCCACCTCATGGAACACCCACAGAATTAAAATGGTAAGTGCAATTTTTATAAAATTTTACTTGTATACTCCTTTAGGACTAAATGGACTGCATACAACTTTTTTTGTTGAAATTCCAACATTAACGTGTAGTGCGCCGCAAAGGGTTAAAGAGTACCTAGACTTATCTGCGATATGCCTTCATGCAGTTGAAAGTGTGAGACAGCAGTCCTCAGAAAGCGCATTACCAATGAATAGCCTGCCTTGGATCATCTTGACACTGTACATTCACTAAGGAACTGATTCTATAATTAGTGGATAACACTATGGCTAACATTTGGATGACTTGTTGCTGCAACCTATGACATGCCCATTTTTATTCAGCCAAATGTTTAATATCTTGGAGGATTTGACAAATTATTTGTCTGTGACATTGTTTATAATATTTCTCATATAAATCTTCAACAAACGAATTTTTCTCAGTCTTGCATTTAATAATCTCCCAAACAAAAGTAGCCCTCTAATTCACTGTTGCATATATTCTTTATTACTTAAAATTATTTTGAGTGCTTTGATAATTCATAGATGTGATGTATTCCAGCTGTAAAATCTCTAAATTTTAAAGCAGGATTATATTCCTCTATTATGGTCTGAAGGGAGAGCAAAAATTAAGACACTATTTGAGATGTATTCAAATGCCTATATCTTACTAACTACAAATGTTACGATCAATCTAAATACATCATTAGACAGATGAAAGAGCACATTAGCACACACACACATACAAATAAATAAATAAATAAAATTTGACAAATGGAATATGCATAATAACATGCCAAAAATACCAAAATTTTGCATGCATGACCATGTACAAGTGCCAATGTCATCTGTTAGACAGTCAGTAACTGCTAATGGACAGTCACGATTTATTCTAGCATATTCATCTAACTGGTAATTCAGGAGATTCGATGATGTTCTTGCTTAGTAGATGGATGAAATATTCTGAGACTGCTGTTATTGATCGATGCGAAGTTTACTGTAGATACAGATGTTCTTATCATTATGATAACAGATTTCAATGTGGATATCAAACCAAACAAAGCATTTGATTTTATGAAATATCATTTTAATCTCAATATGGTGCCAAGTAACTATCCAAGTGCACTTGGCAATTCATTTATAGATTTAACATTTACTAGGAATATAACTGCAGGGATCTTAAATAATGTATCATATTTCTCATATTATCAATCAGTTTTACATAGGATCATTTTGAATGAACAAGTGTAATAAATAAAAAATAAAATATATGTGTGTATGTAAAATCTTTTGTTTGTTTTATTTGTTCTATAACATCCTCACACTTCTGTTAGTAACACCACACATTAAACATTAGCGGCGGCTCTTTAAACTAAAAGACAGAGCCTACCATCATTTTTTTTTTTCCCCTGAGAACAGAAGCATGTAAAGTTAGAAAATTGTTTTAAAAACTATGGTGCATCATTTAAATTCAGTAAGCCAGAGGAAAGAACCACCTAGATGATGGAAAATTGCCATACGGCAGACAAATGTAGACAAATAAGAGATTCAATAACCAGTTTGGCTTTGATTTCAGTCAACCATTTAAAATTACACACAATAAAGGGGGGGGGAGAAAGAAACCTTAGTTTGACATAGATTTTGAATAGCTCAGTCGATTTTCAGGGCAATCAGACACACTGCTGTTAATGTCGGCTCACTTTTCAAACTGTTGCCACCAAATATTACAGCCCTGCATTATATTTAAAGAAATTAAATAATGAAGAATTTCCATAAATGTATGTATGTTTCTAACATAGTGTTAAAACAACGCTACCTAGAGCCATCAAGTTTTGAATAACATACGTTTCCACCAGAATATGGGCACCTGGAAGCCCGAATTTGAAATATAGAACATAATGTTTAAAAAATGCCCCTTTGGATGTAATGTAAAATCTGAAAGCATTCAGTTTTTTTTTTTCCCTTACATTTGACATTATCATGTTTGACATTATCATTTGACATTAAAATGTTTAAAAAATGCCCCTTTGGGTGTAATGTAAAATTTGAAAGCATTCAGATTCTTTGGGGGGAGGGGACTTACATGTGACATTATCATGTTTTCTTCCAATGATGGATGCCCTTCGAGTATTAATATTAAGGGTAGAGCATTGTTTAAACAATTTCCAGAAACACTATATACAGTTGATAAATGAACTTTTGCATGAAAGACACTGGTGTTTCTTAAACAAACTCTCATATTTTTCTAATTAAAATTACAAAAGTACATGATCGCATTAAGAAACACCTATCATAGGTTAAAGATGATAATACTAACATTCAAACAGCATGTTATAATTCATGTTCTTCACTCTAGTATAATAAAATCCCTATAAAACATTTGATGATGGTGTCATGAACATAAAACGAGTGCATTCATGAGTTTTAGCAAATCAATGAAAACTGAATATTGAGTGAAAGCAAACTAAAAGAGCCTAGACTGTACATCAACCCGTCATCAAGTAATTACGCAAGTACATCAAGTAATTACGCAAGTGGAACAGCTTGTTATAACAGATTATCAACTGAATATTGATACAGTGACAACCACAGCCAAAAAAATGTTTTGAAAATAAAGTTTCCTTTAGCATTGCAAGATTAATATGAAAAAGATGCAACTGTATTCTTATTAAAAATTTTAAAAAAGGTAGGGAGAATTTAGAAAGACTTCTCTCATGCCTTCAATAAGAATAAAGTTGCATCATTAATAAAATTACTATGCAGGGAAATTTCAAAAACTACAGCTTTTAATTTTTGGAAGCCATACCTGTTGTTTGCACCAATTCATTGAATTCTCATTCATGTTCAGAAGTTCCTTACTGACTACAGCCTTAGAACAGTTGCTCATATTCCATGACCTCTAAGCAATTTTAAGCAAGAGAAGCTCACATGGCATTCATAATATACAAGAAAACCTCACATAAGCAACAAAACAGTCGAGAAATGAAACTCGAACAAACTAAAACTGTTTCAGCAAGTTTGAATATTGGAAGTTTCATTGTACTGTAAATTTCTAACTTGAAATTATTGTTTCAATGGAAAACATTTTGAAATTCTTAGCATATGGAGCTATTTATCATTACAGCATCAATCAAATTGTTCTACATTAAAAACAAATATGATTTATCATTTTATAATTTATAATCACTAAAGACAGAGCTGATACACATTTGGCACAAAATCTTCATTTCATCCACAATAAAACATATATCTATTCATGATAAATATTAAAAGGGATATCTTACTTAAAGCAAGCATAGCAGCGTAAAATGAAAACACGTGCTTGTTTGATTAGCATACCATCTACTGAAACAACATGAAGACCCATTTGAAGCAGAACATTCTAAAAAAGAAATAATTAAATTATGAAAGTTGAACTCAAACTCAAGGATTAGGTTACATTGCTCTAAGCATATTTTAAAGTTAAAAAAAATTTAACTCTTTTTTTACTCCCTTACATGAAGTAAAGGAGGTACTGTAATCACAAAAAAATTCCAGTATCATATTCCAATGGAAATATCCATTTTGACACATCCTGAATCCATTCAGACAATTGTTTTGCATCACTTTTGTACTCATGGACAAGAATATAGGATTCTTTTTTCCAAAACTGAATTAAAATGAATTTTTCTGCAACATCCATCTATCAATCCATACGTATCTATCTCACATAATTAAAAAAAAATTAGCTATAGAATGTTAACATTTTGTATATGGAACTGCTATAACATTTAGTTGTGCATATCCCCTTTTTTTTTTGCAATTTCCTTTTGAGATCCCCAGCCAAAGGTACATTCAAGCTGTGCAGCATGACTGCAAATACATGCAGTTCTGTTTACTAAATATAAAAATGTTTTTAAACTTAATTTATAAAAATGAATGCATCAGCTGCATAAAGATAATTTTAGTTCCTTAATTTTTAAACACTTTTCATAGATAAAAAAATTTTAATTAAAAATAACAACTTGAATTTCCTGTGCGCTTCCAAAGGCACCAATTATTTCTTAAAATATAGAAAACTGATATCCAGAAATTGCACAGAAGCTATATAAAATGTAGCAATTAAATTATACAGATACTACTTACTTGGATTGCAAAATCAGTTGTGATGCAACCCACAGTTGTTGAAGTACTTTCTTCTAATGCCAAAAACCCCATCTTTTTTTGTATTTCGGCGATATTATTTGGAGTAATCCAGCCTTCTTCATCAGAATCTGTATGAGATACATTTTCTGTACTGATATTTCCTATATTGCTATTGTCTTCTGTGCTGTTTTCAACTGATGCAGAGTTTTCAGTTGGTTTCTCATCTGCAGAACAATTTAATGTACCTTCTTCACTAGAAGACTCCTCGCCTAAACTGTTGACGTCTTCCTAATAATAATATAAAATACAAATCACAGAGGCTAAATAACACATATATTTTGTTTTCATCAATTGATAACACTGTGAACCAAATTCACAATAGGAAAAAAATGATTTTTTTATAAAAATGATTTGCACAATGAATAAAAATCCAAACTTTAATATTAACACACTTGTTTTTATTTAATGTTTCTATTTCTAGATTTGAGCTGCATCAAACACTACTGTTCTACGTAACATTGCTCACTACTATTTTATATAATAGTGCTCAAATTAGCTCAAGCGGCATTTCAGTTTAATTTCCTTATACAATATCTATGCTTAAATTGCACAAAAGAAATTGATATACATTAGCTATGTACAAAAAATATAGCCAATAACTTTTATAGTGTTTGAATAATTTTTTATGGACATATAAATTTTCATACAAAAAAAAAAAAAAAAAAAAAAAAAAAAAAATTCCTAACAATTTAAGATGTGCTGTAAATTAAATCCTAATGGAAGACATACAAAATTTGATTCTGGTAAACGATGTGCTAAATTCTTGTTTCTGTCTTAAAAATTCTAATACAGATGCTATTTAATTATGATTTTCATATATAAAATCTTTTTACATTTAAAAATTCAAAAGGTTTAAAAGATACAGAAACAAGGCAAAAATCACTAATTCTATATGAGAAAAAAAGTACAAAATGTTCAATCTTGAAAAGCATTGAACAAAAATGTACATGCAAAGAACAATAAAATAATGATATCCATCATACAATATCAATTTATTGCAATAAAAAACAATAACCAAAACACAAAAAATCAAATTACAACAAACGTGACTAATGCAGTTCTATGGAAAGTTTTATATATATACAGGATGTTTTATATTGAATGGGACAAAAAGAATAGCACAGTACAAATTCTATAATTGATTTATTTAGCTGAAACAAATTAATTCTGAAACTAAAATTATATAAGTTTTACCTGGCAACAGTGAAAAATCTTCCAGTTACGAAATCACTGCCAGAGGCATTATTAATCAAAATGGCACCATCCATGCAGGTGAAAACATACTGTGTTTTGGAATATGCCAAAATATCATCACTTATTGTTGTTCCAAGATACTTTTGCACGAAATTTAGTAAAGAACCACAACACCAAATGGTGGAAAAACCAATTTCAGGACAAGGTTCCCAACAGTTATGTTTTTTGGTCCGTTTTTTTTCATGGAAAAATTTATTAGCATGTGCATTTACTAACCAACTGCTATTAAATTGGTTGTTTCCTCAGATGGAATAAGCAATTCCTGGCTTCATTCTGCAGCAAGACAGTGCTCCACCACATTGGCTTAAAACATATACCAGCCACCTGAATGATAGTCTACCCATTGCTAGATTGGCTAAGCTGGATCAAACGCTAAACCATTGCTTTGTTGGTCACTGAGATCCCCAGATCTAACCCCTTGTGATTTTGTTTCTAATGGGGTTTTGTTAAAGACAAAGTGTTTGTGCCTCCATTTCCCCAGGACTTATAGCAACTGTAGCAGCAGATAACTGAAGTGCTCGAATAATTAATAAAGCATATTCTATGTGTGTGGAAGGAACAGGAATACCACATAGATATTTGCCATGTCACTGAAAGGCCACACATAGACATCTATAGAAGCTTAGATAACTATAGTTTCACTTTAAATTTGATTTATCAAAATAAATAATTACAGTGTTCACAGGCATGCTTTCTTTTTGTCCCATTCAATATGAAACATCCTATACTAATTAAAACAAATGCAACATAACACATAGCTGCCAACCTTGAAATCTTTAAAATCAGGAGGTTCATACTGCATCATGATGACATTTCAAAGGAGCTCCAAACTAACTTTAATTCACTTAACAATACATGGTTCAAGTTATTGAATTGTATATAATTTAATTCAGATGTGAAATATATTAGCATTTAATTGGATGTTCTAAATTTTACATTCTTTAGTTAATTTCACTTAGCAATTTTTTTACACTTTTATATCAAGAAAATCCTGAATCCTTTAAATATGATGAAAATTAAATTAATAATTAATGCATATAGCGTTTGTGTGGATAAACTTAATAATGCACTGTCAAATAAAATTTAAAAATACAAAAATCAATAAAATGTAATAAGAAAAAATACAGGTCACATAAAATATGGTTTAACATGAAAGATTACTCTGAAAATCAATAGAGGTGAAGAAACAGAATTTGCCTAATTTAAGTCCTTAATTCAATAAATTTCATTTATTGCTGGAAAACATTTTTCTCAGTACAGGCTAAAAATTAAAAATCAGGAGATTCGATGATTTAAAGGGAGACCAGGAGATGTGATGAAAAACTGCAAGAGCTGACAGCTATGATAGGCACATCTGAGAACAGGCAAAGTGAATGTACGAGCTGAAGATGCAGTCAGCTGAATAATGTTCATGTTTACATAGTGCCAAACTTTTTTTCATATTTGCTACAAATTGATGAAAGTAGACACAAATGACACAAAAATACTAATTTAGTATCTGAAAACTCTACAAAATATCAAAATGTTTAATGTCATTAGTCTGTGTTGAAGCTGCAATCAGGAATAATTTGTAAAGCAATTTAAAGTGGAACCCTAAGTTTCAAAACTTTTATTTTGAAAAAGAGGTAAAATGTTACTTTTGAATAATACAATCTATAGGATCTATTATAGGCCAATTGCTTCGATGTTGCTCTTCTGCTTCTCCCTTCCCTCCTCCTTTTTTTGTTGCTGTTGTTGCCGTTTTTTACCACTAAAAAATTGTGACCCGGACAACAGCTGAGGTTACAAAAAATATTACAAACATAAAAAAGATCATGTTTAAAAATCTGCATATGTAGTTAAGGAAATGAAAATAAATTGACATTTTGATTTTAAACTACTAAGATGCACTCAGCTGATCAATGTTTATGTTTACAAATGCTTTCAAAAATAGCAATAATGGAAAAACAAATCTGAGAGAGATGGTTGAGCAATCAGAACATTTGATAACATCAGCACCGAGTAGTCAAAAAATTTCAATTCTTTGGGTTCACTCCAAGAGAGTTAGTATCAATAATGGCACATCATTCAGGACTGAAAACAAGGTTTGAACATTGTACAGAACACTACATTGATTGGCATTTTAATTTAAAGCATCAGAAATTTTCTTTTCTTCTCACGCCACTCTTTTTTAATGGGGGGCACAGAATTTTTCCTGTACAGTTTAAATTTCTAAATTAATCATTTCAGAAGCATATTGTTGCTTTATAAAAATATTAGTATATGTAACTAATATAGCAAAGTTTCAACACATCCTCAGAAATGAAATGTTCTGCTGAATTAGATCGAAGGTTTATTTAGCCATAATTATTAAAAAAATTAACAACATATATGTATAACCCACATTAAATGGTCATCTGCTAGATACTTCAGTGCTATCAACCTCTCTAGTATTATACAGTCAAAAATCATTAATCCGGACTCGTCGGGACTTCGGCGATTCCGGATTATCGATTTTTCCGGATTATAGATCATCAGTGTAAAATATGGTAAGATGGCATGCAATTAAAAATATGAAACCGTAATTTATGAAATAAAGAACAATTATGATCTAAAGGGTATCAAAATTTTGAAAAAAAAAAAAAAAAAAACTTAATATTTATTTGTTTACTTTATTAAACATTTCTTTCAATGTAAGTTGTTCAAGTTGCTTTGTTTTTTATGTGATAATACACAAGTCCTATAATTGCTGTGTCGAGAATACCTACTAATTTGTCAATCGAAATTTTTTCGTTTTCAATAACCTCTGTCACTTTCTTCGCTATCGGAAGCGAATTATAATGACGAGGAATTTGATTTAAATCATATCAAAGAGAGTACATTGAGATGAAATACTACATTTAGTAAGGAATTATAAGCCAAATAAAATAAAAACATCTGCCCTGAAGATAAGTATAGTGCTGACAGATCAACTTCCAATTCATAGCGTGCGCCGCGGGCATCCCCCACCCTACCCCCCGCCGCAGAGCAGCGTGAAATTGATAAACAGATTTCGGAATGGTTAGAGAAACAAAGGATATGCCTTTATCCATTTTTTGCAGCAAATTCACTTTTTCTTTGATGGACATCGAAACATACTTTTGCTTGGTAGATGCTTTAGGAGCTCCAGGATCGGAAATTCTATTTGACATAATCGAAAGTTCAAGCTTACTTTTATAAAATTGCTCTAACAATCTGCAAAAAATAATAAGCCGGATCCAATTCGAAGATTAAGGAACAACGCAATCTGCAACATTAACTGAAATAGATAATTAGATAATTTTAGCTTATACCGTCCGTTATACATTAAATGTGCATGCACACACGCATATTCGCAGCCGTAAAGGTCTTACGCGCATGTGTGAACGCGACGCATGCACAGAAAGTTTGTAGCTTTGAGGTCCGGATTATAGATCATTCCGGATTATGGGTGTCCAAATTAACGACTTTTGACTGTATCATAACATGATGATCACAAGCTATTTGGTTAAATATACAACCAATCACATGCCATGGTTTACTCCAAAGGTATTAAGGAATCCTAGGTAGTAAGAAAAATTACTTAACCTACTCTAAAATGATCAGCCAGAGATGGTTGGCTGAATTCAGAGCACTAAAATTCAGTATTAGTGTTTATTTATATTCTCAGGTCATTTTCAGAGGGTCTTATTTGGAAAGGTGGTTGTCATGACATGATTTATTGTATTTTGAATGTGAATATAAGTGCAATAATACATATGATGCTCTAATATATTTATGAAAACTAGATGAAGAAGGAAAATCACAGTAGTCATGCCATAATAAATAAATAACTTTTTAATCTGACATATGTCATAAAATTTTAAATAATTAATTAAAATCACTTTTATTTCAAAAGGAACATAGGGCCTGCAAAACAGATTAATTTTTAGTTTGCAAAGCAATAATTTTTAAATTGTATACTATGCAACTTGAATGCCCAACTTTTTTGTACCTTACATCCACAACTTTTTTGTACCTTACAGTACATTCTAGAAAGCAGATATGGTAGTGAGCACATTGATTTTTCCAGTGTTAGTCTACAGGTTGGCACGTTAAAAACAATATTTTTAAAAAATTCAAATAAATAAATAAATAAATAAATTTAAGATATAAAAATTATTGATTGTATTCTTGTGTAAAATAATACAGAAAAATGTTCAAAAAATCTTTACAATACATTGATATAAAAATTTTTTCTAAAAAATGTAAATCTTAAAGTCAGTGTGATATTTGGCATTACATTTCACTGGCCATTGTTTTCTTATTAATACAGCAAGATATTCCTGCTCTTAAGCAATCAAGATGTTCATATGTAAGTCAAGATCTGTATTTCGATTTTGTATGATGCTCTTTTAGTTCTCATCTGATACAATGGACAGTGTCATTTTGAAGATTCAAAATTTCCAGTTCTAGTTCTTCCATCCTTGTCTGAATAAACTCTACAAATATGCAAGTATTTTGGTTACATTTACTTGGCAAGTAAAAAACTGATATAAAAGGTGACCTTCCAGCTCTAGTTCTTCCATCCTTGTCTGAATAAACTCTACAAATATGCAAGTATTTTGGTTACATTTACTTGGCAAGCAAAAAACTGATATAAAAGGTGACCATTGACTTGATAATATTAAAATGTTGAAATTGTTTTTCAGACTGGTCTTGAAGCAATTGAAGGCTGATAACAAATGAGGACAAGTCAGTTTCTGCTTCACCTTTTTTTTTTTTTTTTTTCTTTTTTCCTCCTTTCATATTTGAGAAATGCACAAGTTACTTCATTTTCAGATGTGTTATTCACAAAAACAATTTAGCTAAATACAAGTATTGGACCCTATCAAAGCTACATGTTTGTCCTTTTCCTGAAGTTCTAAGTATAAATAATTCAGCTTCTCAATTACATCTGTGAGAAAACCTTAATCCGCCAACCAGTGAAAGTCCATTAGTTCAGGAAAGTTTTTATTTTTGTTATTAGAAAATTTATTATTTTCTCCCATTAATTTATGAATTTTGCAAGAAATCTGTCTTTATCTAGTCATTTTGCTTTAGTTTGCAGAATAAGATCATGACTGTTAGGATTTTCTAGTAAGGCCTTAAAAATCAGTATTGCAAAGGGGCTGCTCAAATAAATTAACTATTCTTGTAACTATTTTTATGATGAGTCTGAAAGGCAATATTCTACCACACAAATCTTCATATGATTTATGTTTCTTAAAGAGAGTAATTGAGTCCACTAATAATACCAACCACTGGTCGTGTCCCACTAGTGGTTATCGGCAACAGCTTATGCAGAGGCATGTCTATTGACTTTGCATATGTTGTAAATATCATCATTTCTTGTCTGTCCTTTCATCGTTAATATTTTCAACAAGTCTTCTTTTTCAGGAAAACAACTTAATATTCTCACCATAACTGCTAACAGTGCATTGTCTGACATATTACCTGTGGTAGTGAGAACCTGTTATGTATTTCCAAGTCACGCTTTAGCTGAGTTATCATGATTTCGAAAATGTCATGTATTCTTTTTTTGATCGTGTTACATAACTGCAAATCTTGTATTGCTGACAAAAGATGGTGTTGGTGTGTTGAGTTATGGCAAAGCACACGAGGGCTATCTGACTAAGGAGGCGGAATGCCTTCGTGGAGGACTTTCTAAGGGAAACTGGCTCGTATACATGTTACACATGGGGAAAACCACGAAAACGCCCATGCAGCCAGCCAGTTTGCGGGATTCGAACCTCGGAACGAACTACCACTGTTCAGGGACTTTACCACTCAGCCGCTGGTAGGCGCTGACAAAAGATGATATTTCATGTTGATTAGAAAAACCTCTTTTAACAATTCACCATCCTGGAAAGATTTTTCTTCTTTGTGAGCATGTGAGAAATTTTGAAAGAAACAATAGTGACATATTCTTATATTTTACCACAGGCTTAGTGAAAACTTATTGTTGAGCAGGGAGGTTTGATTTTAGCCAATTCTTTCTCTCTTCAGATTTATTTAATATGGTTAAATTAAAAGCGGCATCAATTGTCAGAAAATGATGTTCAACATTATGTTTTTTGGCACTCCAATGCTGCTGCACAACAAACAAATGCAGTGATTTTTATAATACGATTCTTTCCAGTCAGCATTAAAATCATAGGTTTCACGTCTTTTACTCGAATCACTTATTTTGGTATTAAAATAATAAAACACATAAAAACAATGAAATAGAAAACACTAACAATAACGTTGGAACATGTACATTAAACATATGTGCATATAACTAACAAAAAAATGAAGATTCCCCTTTAGCACCCCAATGCAAAACAAATAATTACGCTCTGTGTATGGAACCATGTACAAACAGTGGCATACAGTACACTAGTAGAGGGAGGCATTAAAAAATATTTTTAATGTTTGTAAGTTTTTAAATTTTAACAAATAACTGAAGCAAAATTACTAACTGGCCAAAGCACCAATACCATACCTTCAAACTGGGATAATACTAGTCAAACCAGTACATAATGGAAAGTACATTTAAAATGATAAATATATACTAATTATAAACATATATGTTTCTATATCTTTAATTAATCACTAACTATACAAAAATATATAATACGTTATTGAAAACTTAAATAGTTTTCATTGAAGTGTCACAGCAGCAGGCACATGTAAAACCATCAGCAGGCATAATGGCACCAATGGTCACAGAGTAGGAGACCCTGGTAATAATGTTTCTTATTTGTACAAGTAAGAATATATAGAATACATCCCCCTTTTGTAATTATTTCTTATTGCTTTTAAAATATATTATCATTATAAAAAATATAGTAGACAAGCTATTGAGACCATAGGTTGACAGTTACAAATAAGGAGCAAGCACATTGTCAGAAAAGTACATCAATGACTGCTTATGCACACTCCATAATAATCAATCGTATGAGGACTAGCATTTCATACCACTTCCCTCTCCACAGTTTAAACCCAAAATTACTGCATGAATATTTTTTACTTTGAACTCTATGTATTCCCAAAACACTTTCATGAACTAGTATACAGCCCTAAGTTAAAATTAATTTACTTTAAGAGTCATAAGTAATAAAAAATATTTTACAACCTTCTGCCAATAGTTAACAACATGTCTAAGGCAGCTGTGGGAACAGGTGAAATGCCTCCTTGCTTAAAGATAAAACAGTTCGAGCTCCTCCCATTTGAATGAAAACCTAACTACACTTAAATAGCATGTGGTTTCAAAAGAGGTAAAACTATGTTAATTTTAATACTTTTATATGTTAAGAAAAAATACACTTAAAAGTGTTAATACTAAAATTTTAGGGGATTAGCCTAATCTTTATATCCACAGATAGCATGCCACTGCATACAAGGTATTATTAGTGATATACAACATTACTTACTAGTAGTCAAACATGCCCATGTTCTATATCACACTATTCCAACAATAATGACTGTGCATTCCTGGCAGGTGGTAAGACATGCATACCACCTGCCAAGAATATACCTTTATCATACATACCATGACCTTGTAAATCAGATACAAATTGTATACAGCTCTGTGGCTGTGTCAGCCACATTCCGTGCATTGTTTTGGAGACTTTGGGCTATTATAAAATGTCACACTTTTTGTTGTTTTATTAACATTCATGATCACCCCCTGAAAGTTTCATGGTAGTTTTTGGGAAGTTTGACAACTTTGCATATTAGCAGACAAAACAATTACCCCTCCTGAAATTTCATACAATACAGTATAATTCCTTAACAAGCCAGAACATTTGTACCAGCTTTAACTGTTACATATCTTACACATAGCTTGCATATTGTAGCTGTCTTGCATGGTGTACAGAGATGTAAATAACATCAATTTTCATTCTCCCTTCCAACAGCAGATCTTTTATTTCAGGTAAACTAGTTACATGGTTCTGCTGGCATTTTATTATTTTTCTGGATAATACCACAGGTTTTCATCAGATACTAAGTTTAGAGATTCTAAGGGCTATATGCAAATCTATAATATATTTAAGAATGTTCATCCTGCCAATAAAACACAATTCAGCCTGGAAAATGAGCAACAGTCATCCTCTGTGGTTAGAGTAGATTGAAGGGTGCCCCTTGTATTATTGCGAAGTTGTTGTTTCATTTATCGCCAAGTTGTTATTTCATTCATGGTAACCTGAGTAGTTGAATGTTATGGAGACCCTATTATAACATAATTGGTTACGCGATTGCCGTAAATTTTGAATGACGGGAAAAAGATTTGTAAGGACTTGTGGTGTGTGTTGGTTAGGAAATACATTGTTTTGTGGTTTAGATGATAAAATGGCTGAATGTGGTAAGATTAATTTCAAGTTTCTGTAAGATTTGAAGTGAAAGGGGGTTATTAACCATTATAGTGTCCTGTTTGTAGGAAGGAAAAGCGTATGGTTGAACGTCGGAGGATGCCGGCACTACAGAGGGTATTTTTTACTCTTATTTTTGTGAATTTATATGGTGCCGCCGTTATACGGATTCTAGTTCAGATAATTTTTAGGAAGTTTTTGGATGCTGTTAAGGAGTTTTGTGTGTCACACACTGAAGGACTCAGAAATTTTTAAATAAGTTAAGTGGATATTTGCTTTGTGTAGTGCTTAGATGCATAAGATGAATTTTCTTTTTTATGTTATTTTGTTTGATTTAAAATGTAGTTTACTGAGATTATAAAATTTTTGTTTGGCTCTACTGTAGAATTGGGTGCTCCTTTGACTTCTTAAGTGAAAATTTTTGAATGTGTCCATGGACAACGTCTAGGGAGTGCAGTAGAACAGACAATGAAAACTGCAAACTGTCTGAATATAACTGTGGATAAGTTGCACTCTTACATGATGTCTGTCTTTCCAACTGGAAATGGAATCTTCCAGCAGGATAACACACCATGTCACAAGGTTCAAACTGTGTTGGAATGGTTCAAGGAGCAAAAGGATGAATTCCAAATAATGTCCCCAATACAGCATATTTGGGATGTCATGGTGTAGCAGCTCAGAGCTCAAACACCACCATGTCAGAATATCTCAACTTTGCATGACTGCTGCTTAGACATTTGGTACAACCTGTCTCCAGTCACCTACCAAGAACTTGTGGCATCCATGCCAAGGCAAGTTGCAGCTGTTTGACAAGCCAAAGGTCATGCACTGCATTATTGAGTAGGTGGTCATAATGTTTTGGCTCTTCGGTGTATAATATAAGCTCAGAAGAAAGAATTGAAATAAATGTTGCTTCAAAAACAAATGTTACAATAGTTAAGTCTTTCTGTCCATTAAACTAGACAGACTTGCAGTTAAGACCATGGCAGACTATGACAACAGTTGAAGTAGAAAAATGTTTACAACAAAGAAATCAAACAATGGATAAAAAATATAAGCTTGGGTATAGTTAGTTAAATGCTATTTCAACTTATTTTTCATATTTAACTTGCATGTCAAACAGAATAAAACAAAAATCACTATCATTTTTAAAATTCTGATGCTCGACCTATCTTATGTTGTTCTATCAGTGTTAATTTAGACAGAAAACCTTTAAAATGCTTACCCGAGGATAATAAAATCCACTTAACTGGTTATTACCAAAAGGTGATTTCCCTGTAACCTATGGCATAATAAAAATAATTATCAGCAAATTATAGTTCAATAAAAATTCAATACATAAAACAAATAAGAAACTACTGTCATTACTACAAATATGAAAATGTAACTCCTATGAAATTTGGAAATAAATCTACTTAAATTACACAACATTGTGTGTACAACAACATACTTTTTAACAATAGTACATTATTGAGGATTATAAATTTCATGTCTAAAATAATTTTTGAAGTTCAGAAGTTTCACTGTCTTATTAATATCAAACTTTTGATATCAGAAAGATGTTGCAGATTTTGGTTGGTTTTACTACTGAACCAAAATATCTTGTACAAAAGAATGGGGGGAAAAAAAAAATGTGGAAGAAATCAAATATCTGGTATAGAGTACTGAGAGCACTGCAACACAAGTCAAAGGTGATTTTATTTTTTTAATTAATTAAATATTCATTAAAGAGTATTTGAAGAAAAGACTAACTATAGTAAAAACTGAATTAATAAAAAACAAGCAACTCATTTTTTATCAATTTTAATCATCATGCGAGAAAACATTTCATCATTTCTTGACAGCAATCAAATACTTTACACATCAGAAATTTCAAGTCCACAATCCACAGGGGTGTTCATTTGCATTTTCTGATATGTAAAGTAACAATATACAAACGTGTAAATGACATGTTTGCAAACAATACACCTCACATTTCCAATATTCCTGAAAATATTTATATCTAAATATATGTAATAATTATCCTATGGCTGTGGTTTTGAGCCGTTGGTACGCATGAGAAAAATAGGTGGTACGTAAAGAAAGAAAGTACTTTTAACTACTAAATTAAAAAATTAAATACTCCAACAAGCAAAACAATCCGTTTTTATTTTCACGAATATTCTTTTAGCCATAGACATAACCAAATTTGTCATAAATAATGTTTTAAAAAGGAGTTATAGAATTGGATGTTGTATTTAATAGGAAATAAAAAGTTTCTATAAAAAGATAACAATATCTCATTAGAGTTGATTTATTAGCCTGTCTATACTTTGTCGCCATCATTTCCAGGCTCAAATTGCTCTATTTAAAATTAGAATAATTTTTTTACATCGATCTGTTGTCTCTAACATTAGGTATTTATTTTCTTGTTGCTTTGTATTTCTTACTTTTCTACGCGAATTGAGAATAATAGTTGTTTGTTTTTGAAGAACTCGTAATATATTGTATATTTAAATATTTGTGAAAAAATAATAAAACAAACCTAGATTTTTAAAATGGAAAAATGGCTAGGCTTGACTAAGCGAAAAAATGATTACTCACGGGTGATGGATCCAGGACATTCTACTAGCACTTAGAATATTGAAAATAAAATTAAAATTGTTTATAGAAAAAATAATGAAAGTTATTTATCATTTGGGTTTACTTGAAATGGACCCTCAACCTCAACATGCTGTTAGAGATGAACTATTATCCAATCAAAGTATGAAACCATCATTTGTCAAAGGACATCTTGAATCTATGTATGCCTATTTAAAGGATATCATAAAGAATATTTTAAAAGGAAATCATCGGAGCTCAAAATTAGTAAACAAGTGATGAAGGGTTTTGTTGATTCAAGTAAAAAAGCTTTGGAAACTAGTTATCTAGTAAGATTAAGAATTGTGAAGACTGGACAGGCTCACACTATTGGAGAAAATCTCATATTACCAGCTGATAAAGATATCCTTTTAACATCATTTAACAAGAAAGGCAGCCAATGAACTTAATAATATACTGTTATCAAATGATACAGTTAGTCGGCGAATTCATTAAATGACAAATTCCATAAAAAAGACACTTATTTAAAAAATAAAACAAAATGAGTATTTCGCATCACAACTGGATGAAAGTACTCATATAACGAACTTTGTTCAATTATTAGTTTACATACGTTTTGAAGAAGATGAATGAACTGCCAAAGAGTATTTATTTTTTTAATCTCCTCACGATAGAGCAACTGCAAATGAAATTTTCAATATTTTAATAATAAAAATTACAAGTAATTTACAATTTCATGTCTGAGAATGAGTGACAGAGCTCGGCCCTAAACAGGAAAACATTCCGGTGTTATTTCTCAAATAATGAAAGTCACACCTGAAGCTAAATTTACTCACTGCTCCCATTCATTGTGAAGCTTTAGTAGCCATAACAATCCCCAAAAATCTGAAAATGGTTTTGAATCAAGCTGTGAAAATTGTTAATTTTATTAAAAGCCGAGCTTTAAATTCAAGAATATTTATAATTGTATGCCAAGAGATGGGCAGTGAACATGAAATGCTTTTATTACATTCTGAAGTGAGGTGGTTATTTAGAGGCAAAGTTTTAAATCGTGTTTTCAAACTTAGAAGATTAGAAATTCAAAATTTCCTTCGGGAGTCAAAATTTCAATTGCAAAATTGTTTATTTAGTGAATTATGGTTGACATGTTTAGCATATTTAGCTGATATTTTTTGAATGTTAATTGAATTTAGGATTACAAGGACAAAATGTTAATTTGTGTACCATTAGAGGTAAAATAAAAGTAATGATAAAGAAAAATCAAAGAATTGGATAATAATATTTTAAGCTCTTTACCACTTTTAGAAAGTTTTCTAACTGAACATAATTTCAAAATACATTTTGCCGAGGATTATGAAAAAGAAAATTGGATTAGATGTCCATTTTGTTCAAATGTATCTGAAATTTTATCTCGTGAAGAAAAAGAACAACTGATAAACCTTTTCGGTGATCAAACTCTAACTGAAGATTTCAAAAATAACACATTTGTTAACAGTTGGCGATGGGGAGGGAGAGATTTTAAAGGCATTTATTTCAAATAAAGCTATTAAAATTGTTATTGCCTTTTTGCACAACTTATTTGTATGAACAAGGATTTTCTTCCATGTTATATTTGAAAAATAAATACAGAACAAAATTAAAATAACAGATCCTAATTTACAGTTAAAGCTAAGTGAAATAAGGCCAGACATACAGAAATTCATCTCTCTTAAACAGCCCCAAATTATAAATGCAAATATTCAGTAGGTTGTTAAAATGACGAAATACGTATATATATTTTTTTAATATTTCTATTCAGAAATTGAAAAAGAATGATTGTAAAATTTAGTTGTGGTACTAAAGTTTTTTCAATTTTTGTTTAGATGGTACAAGTTAATCAAAGAGTTGAGAACTGCTGTCCTATGGGCTAAATCAGTCAATATCTTGATGTTATACCCAATCCAAAACTTGCCTGGAAACCTAGATAAAAAAAATTATTTCTAAACTGAAAAAAGCACATAAAACTACACTTATTTCATGCCCCTTAATTGCTCAAAATTTTATTTTCTCTCTCGACTCACAATACGTCTTCTTAATACATTTGAATCTCTAATTTAAAAAAGTCAAATATCACAGACATGAAGTAAAGTCTGTACTACAAGAGAAAAAACAAAATATGATCGAAAGCAAAAAATTGAAAAAATTTTATTGGAATGGTGACAAAGAGAAAAAAAAAAAAAAAAAAAAAAAAAAAAAAAAAAAAAAAAAAAAAGCTCAATCCCGAAACACCAAAGTGGAAACTTTCGAAAAACAAGGCACTGATTTCTTTAATAGTGCTTCAAAATATGTTGAGAAATGGCCACAATCATTTCACAAAAACAATTTCGACTGGATGACTCTCAACCAAGTTCCTAAATGGAAAGAAACAAAATATACTACTGCATATTTACATGCAAGAAACATCGATATTAGAACACTAAAATTATATTCAATTAATTTGTATGTCTAGAAGATTACTTAAAAAAAAAATAAACCAACCAAAACTGCAAAGCAACTATGAAACTGATCATGGGAGAAATGGCTCAAGATTTTAGCAGATACAAAATATGGTGAACAGAAGTCATGTCTAATAATGCTATGCAAATGCATATTTGCCATTCTTGTGTGCAAATGTTGAGAGAATGTTTTCCTTAATGTGAACTCAGTGGTTGGATGAAAGAAATAAGCTGTCAAAAAAGATAACTGAAGCAATTTTGATTTGTCTTTATATTTTTAAAAGGACTTGCTCCCAATTTCTTAACCACATGAAAGAAAATGATATAATTAAGAAAATAAAATCAACTTTAAAATATGATTGGAGAAAAAAGGATTACCTTTGTGTCTTTCTTATTATTCTAGGTTTTCTTTTTATTAGACTGGTTCACTGATTTTTTTTTTTTTTTTTTTTTTTTTTTTTAATCAGAGTAAAACAAACCATTACCTACTTGCTTTTGACATGTTTTATTTATTTAGCACTTTAACGTCTCGTATCAATGGTCGGAAATTATGGCAACTCTCTGACAGCTTTACTACTTCGCATCACCTAATTCCTTGCACAATGATTCAAACCTTATTTTTAAATAAGTTTTTCTTACTTTACTAAATTTTCATTTTATTTAATCTTAAATATTTTCTCATTTTTTTACTATTCCTTTTCAAATTTTTTATAGTTCTGAAATTCCTTTTTAGTCCCTCCTTTTATATACATGTTCCAATTACATTTTGCGCTTGCAAGTATGTTCTGTACTATATAGCTTATCATGGCAACACCATGTGTCTTTATCTACAAAAATAGTTAAATCTTCATTTCATTTATTGCTATGCTATTCATGTTTAACTGTTAACTTATTCAACATAGTTTCTTCCCTCTCCTCTTCCTACTTTTTTTTATATGCACTTTTCTCATAAATCCAAATTTTGTTGCTAAAGAATTGCTGTGATCTTAACTACAAAATACTGGGATGAGAAACATTATTCAGGCATCTAACTGTGATAATATTATCCCCTCGGCTTCCATCTCTTGGGTAAACTCTTGGGAATTTATGAAAATTCTTATATGCCTAAAAAGAAAACATCAGTAATTTCTTCAACTGTACTTTACAAGATCAGATTAAGAAGCAGATGACCGAAAATCCTAGATAGTTATGTATACTGAGGGCAGATTAGACATGACTAATAAACACATGCTTTTGCTGTTTTTATGCACGCAAATTCTTTTTCATAAAAGCAAAATTTTTTTAAGTGATGTCTTTTTTTAAAAGAATTTGTAAAACAAATCATGAAATTTAGTAGAAGTATGCAAGCAATAAAGAATACAGAAACAATTGTAAAAAATGAAATACAAATCATGAAAAGAGAAACTTGTAATTTGAAAAAAGGTTTCTTGCAGTACATTATGAATATCTTAATATATGCAGTAAAAACCTACCTGAAATAAGTAAAATGCATTTAATTGTAATGTAATTACAAACCTTTCAATACAATATTCTTTGACTTTCTTATTCTATCTTTTAAATTTATAAAAATTAAGTCTCAGATCAATAAATGGAGCAACAGCAGATGCAATCAGAAAAGCAGAGTAAAAAAAAAAAAAAAAGGGTTATAGAATATATAATGTGCATTATTTACATTTAGCTAAAGACAAAGAGCTTAGAGCTTTTGGATATTTTAAATGCAAAGTCAAAAAAAAAAAAAAAAAAAGTCAAATTGATTCATTCAGATAAACTGTCATTTTATTTTCATGTGGCAGGAAAGTTAATATTATTTATTTGGTTGATGTTACACAATAACAAATCAAATAAGTCATTTTTTTTACATAGAAGATAAAAAGCACCATGTAAGTAGAAAATCTAAAATTATCTAGAAGACTTTTTTTTAATTCATTTAACACTGCTAACATATTGAGTAACCCACACTAATTTAATTTAACAACATTAATTTCACTAATTTTATTTGTTTTTCACTCAATTAAATAAACAGAATGTTGGCAAGTCAATTAATATTTATGGATATTTTCTTGCTCTTTTTAGAAATTATTTCCTTACTCTGCATGCTTCTAGTATGAGATGATTTAAAAATTTAAGTTGGAATAATTACTTCTAAATGACATTCAAATCCAAATATTTATTAGAATAAATTAGAAATTACAGAATAAAACACTAAATATAAAACAATGAAACAAAAGCAAAGCCAACTTATAATACTGCTAATACAGTTATTCTTAATCATTTTTATATCAAATAAAAAATTTTACATATCTCATACTGCTGTCCTGCTACTAGGAGAGCAAACAGCCACAGCCTTTAGGTTAGGTACGAATCCTAGAGAAGGCACAGGTGCTTAAGCACAGAACATCTTTATAATATTGTCAAGATGAAAGTTCTCAAAAAGTTAGTGCAGTACTTGTTAAACTTTTTTTCATTCAAGATTCCTTTCTGTCATTGACATTTTTTAAAACCCCAAATATTAAACAAAATGTGAATTATTTCTGAAGATTCCAGAGTGGGAAGTCATAATTGGTAGTTTGGATGACATATTGGAAGGTACAAGATAATCCCCAAGTACTAAGTATTATTGTATTTATTAGCCTTTTTTTTAATGCAAAAAATAAAAGTAATAATGAAACTAAAGGAGTGATTAACTTTACCTTGCAGGTTGGTTCTTTATTTATGTGATCAGTCCCAACAAATTCCTTTTCTAATTGATAACACAAAGCTATAATTTGAAGATCAGTAGCAGAGAGACTAGAATAATCTCCAGTCTTTTTTGAATATTCAAGTGCTGAAATAAAAATATATCAAATAATATGTTTGTTCAAAATATGAATATTAATAAAAGGTGTCAATTTTACACACCACTACAATGATAAACATAGCTATATACGAGAAAAATGAGAAGTGGGAATATGCTGTCATTTTACTAGATTTTACGGAAACATAGACATTCACTATCACATCGATGTTTACTTTGATCAATGATCAAATGTTAGAAGGTGAGAAATATTAGTTAATTCCCAGCAATGAAATGGGCTGGTTGCATGAAGATTTATATGAATTTCCTATCAAACATAAATATGAGCCATTTTTTTCTTAGCAACGTCTTACATAGGCATCTCTCCCCACAGCGGATAGCTTTTATACATTTTTCTGTTATCAGACTCAATGCTCAATAATCAGTCATTTTTAGTATGCAGTACTTCCAAAAGAAAATAGACAATAAAGACTTACCTTCAATTATTAATTAGTACTCATATTCTGATAAATAGTTTAAAACATAATTTTCTGTCATGAGAGTTATGTTTTTTTTCACATTACTTTTAGCAGTTCTTCGGCGAAACTTCTTAGTACTTTCAGCAACAACATATACATAAAGCAAAAAATTCAACTTGATATTCAGGGCATTAATGCTTTTATTAAAACTTAATGTCAAATAAACATACCAGTTACAGTTTACTGCGTTATGGCTGGATTTCATAACAAAATTCAAAGTTCATTCGCGTCCGAATTACAAACAACAAAAATATTATTTGTATATACTTCTGTTTTCAAAAATTTCCAGCCGATTTTTTAATAGCAAAATAGTAATAACAACAATAAATTTAAAAAAAAGTATATAAAATTAAAAATTTTTGTAATAGGATTTTTTACTATTATTTGTTTTTATTGATTAATTTATTATTAGTATAACTTTATATTTAATTCATTTATTTTTTATTATTTTTATAATTTATTTATTCCTTTAATTGGATAATTTATTATTAATACTGTAAATTGACTATTCCAGGATATTCTACATAGATGTGTCTCACTACATAGTTTAGAAAATATAAGAAACTCAAATTTTTTTTATGTACATGCTGAACACTTCCTACTGCTTCTAACAATAATAAAGTTCTGCAGAATATTATCTACACAAAACTCAACTATGTGTATTATTTTCTCAATGTTATTCGGAACATTAAAGAAATCAAATCATACAGGACAAAAGATTCTTAGGAAAGAGGGATACAGTACTTAGGATATGGGACAAAAGACACTGGTGAGGAAAGAGAATTAAAAGGATTTTCAGACATTTTTTCCCCTTTCATCCCCATTTTCTCCCTAAATATTGAATATTTTTAGTACAGCTCTGGAAAAAATAATGAATAACTTTGACTAACATATTACTTAATTACACTGACTGATTGCTTTTAGATCATTTAATTATTTTGAAATGTGTTTGCATTCAAATTTATTTGCAACGATACATTTTTTCAAATTTTACTCAAACTATAATTTAAGGATTCACACTTATGCAACATAATTATTAAAAGTGATATATATATTATATTCATGCCACATAATTACCAAATTTGCAAGCATCGGGAGACGGACTTTTAATCTGTAATGTATATGGTAAAAATTGAAGCCTTTGTAAAGTTGCCTTGTCCTTTATTTCCTGAATGGCCCCTTGTACTGTATATATATGTTCACTGAACTCCTGAAAATGAAAAATCACACAATCAATTATTAAAAAATATTGCTTTTAAAATGTGTAACATTAAAATAAATATAACTGTAAATATTTGCATTCAGCATAGCATAAAAGAGTAATTTTATAACTTATTAAAATATAACAGCTAAGATGAATTCAGCTATAATAATATTGTGTGCATACGGGTTCGTAATGGATTGAATGCACACAGAACTGATGATAGTTTGATAACATTTATTTTCCCAAAAGATACATTTTACAGTTCTGAAACTTTCCACAAAAGTACTCATACAGCTCTGCTTAGTATCACAGAGCACTATCAGTAGTTATACTTCAGACTACTAAGAACTTAACATAATGCATTGCAAAACACACCTAAAAAAAGAAACTTTCACGGAGATCTCTCAATACTCTGAAGTCAGCTTTGCATTAAAAACTGAAAACTGATGCTCTCTCATATACTTTATACCAGGCATATACTTTTTTCCCTAGCTGCCAAGAAATCTCTAGTACCTCCATTCCCCAAAATTACTGAAATGCATATATACCTTTCAGTAATGATAACTGTATATGGTTAAAGCTACATATAAGGTCCAGATATAGTTACAGTTATATATAGGGATCGATTACAGTTATACAGGGGCCAGACCAAAATGTTGCCAAATGGGCGACATGTTTGATGATTTTGAGGCACTTTTTGCTAAATTTGGCAACGAAAATTAGTTGCACAAACCGTCGCCAGCCCAGCGGCATCTCGCCAATTTAGTGAAATGGACAGACTTACCAGGGTAACTATATTTTTCCAGCAGAGCTTCCCTTTTTCAAGCATTTCATGTTACATTGTACAAAAGATACTACAGTATCACATATAATTTCACTAAAATTATTTACATATATACAAAATCCTTAATAATAATTTAAAAAATAACTTAACATAATCTAGCCTTCTACCATTTTAAAACTTTAGTTTAATGAAAATAATAAGATATTTATTGAAGAAATACGTCTTTCCATTTTTTCACTTCAGTTATTTCAGAAAATTTTTATCAAATCAAATGATGAAATTTTCAACGAAATATCAGTCTTGCAATAATTTCATGTTCGTGTACTAGGTACATAGAGAGAAGGCCTATATAATCATTAAAATGAATTATACAGAGTTTATTTAATTTTTCCACCTTCAGACTCAGTTGGTATTTTTCGGCTACTGCTATGAATCATCACTGCACATATGCCCATTTTTCAAAGACAGAGTTTACTCCTGATTATATCTCTCCAATCAATGATCACGCATACATGCCAGCACAAAGGATGTTTACTTCCCAGCTGGCATACCAGTGTGACAGAATTTTCTCGTTAATCCCTGGAGGCCACACATTCATGATAGAGTTTTGAATTGTTTTAGAAACTAATATTTTTAGTACAAGATGGCGACATATGTCTATAGAAACTGAGATACAGTCAAAAGTCGTTAATTCAGACACCCATAATTCGGAATGATCTATAATCCGGACCTCAAAACTAAAAACTTTCTGCGCATGCGCCGCGTTGACACATGCGCACAGGCGTTTAGGCGTGCGAGTAAGACCTTTTACGACTGCGCATGTGAGTGTGCGCAAGTGCAGAATACGTTTTCGCGTGCGCGTTTTATGTATAATGGACGTATAAGCTAAAATTATATAATTATCTATTTCAGTTAATGTTGACGATTGCATTGTTCCTTAATTTTCGAATTGGTTCCGGCTTATTATTTTTTGCAGACTGTAAGAGCAATTTTATAAAAGTAAGTTTAAACTTTCGATTATATCAAATAGAATTTTTCCGATATATATTTGTTAATATGTAAAGGATCTAAAGCAAAAGTATGTTTTGAAATCCGAAATCTGTTTATCAATTTCACGCTGCTCGGCGGGGGAACGCCGCGTAATGAATTGGAAGTTGATCTGTCAGCACTATCCTTATCTTCAGCGCAGATGTTTTTATTTTATTTGGCTTATAATTCCTTACCAAATGTAGTATTTCATCTCGATATGCTCCCTCTTTGATATGATTTAAAACAAGTTCCTCGTCATTATAATTCGCTTCCGATAGCGAAGAAAAGTGACAGAGGTTATTGAAAACGAAAAAATTTCGATTGACAAATTAGTCGGTGTTCTCGACACAGCAATTATAGGACTTGAACAGCGGAACTTTGTAAAACAAGAAATTATGTCTGTTCAATAGAATTAAAGAGAAAGTATTATCACATGAAACGAAGCAAAATTTAAACAACTTACATTGAAAGAAATGTTTAATAAAGTAAACAAATAAATATTAAGCTTTTTCTTTTTGCAAATTTTGATATCCTTTAGATCATAATTGTTCTTTATTTCATAAATTACGGTTTCATATTTTTAATTTTAGAATTTCTGCATGCCATCTTACGAGATTTAAACTGATTGATATGTTACGTAAGGCGTTACGTTCGAACAATGGCTAGCTCAGAAGGGATTCGTAAGTCATCTACCCGATGAATTAACAGCTATCTTGTCATAAATGGAGCACTTTCTTTAAACTTAAGCAAAAAGATTTATTTACACATAAAGACAAGTTAAAAGAATAAAAAATATTTATCTAGCTAAAATATCTATCTAATCACATCATGCAAACATCGTCCTTAGCTAACTAAACCAGAACTGTTCGTTTTCCTCTGGCGTCCCATGACGTCAGTCTCTATCTGGCTTTTGATTCGTTGGCTTAGTGATGCCATTCCCAACATCCTCCCCCCTTTGAGTTGCTGGATAGCTACTCAAAACATTCAAGTCTATCAAGTTCAGTCTAAGTGGCATCTTAACAGTTCTACCCCTTGTCTAGTATCATGACGCGATCTTACATTACTGATAAATCTCAATATCCATGCAACCATTCTAACTATTGAATGGAAATTTGAGAATTTAATGGCATACCACGGCACTCTCTCTTCCAACAAATTAATATTACATAACCTAACCTTTCTCCTTTCAAGTGTTATTTCGGGTGTTTCTGTTATCAATATTTCGGTGTCAGGCCAGTTGTCTCTTGCTTGCAACAACCATGCCGGGCCTTTCCACCAGCAGGATTCTAACAATTTCTTAGGGGAACACCCTCGCGAAATCAGATCAGCGGGATTCATTTTCCCTGGCACATGTCGCCATTCATTATTAGGAAACAGATTATTTATTTCTTTTACTCTGTTCGAGACAAAAACTGTCCAATCACCACGTTCTTTTAACCAGTATAAAGCTACCCTAGAGTCGCTCCAAAATATTGTTTTAATCTCATAGGCATTTAAAGCCTGCTTCACTGAATATGCCAACCTGGCACCAATGCAGCAAGCCATTAACTCTAACCTAGGGATTGTTACTTTCTTCAAAGGTGCAACTCTGGTTTTTGCTCTAACAAAGTAAATTTTTACCCCTTGAGAGGTTCTCGTTCTAAAAAAAATACAGGTGGCATATGCCTCTTTGCACGCGTCTACGAAAACATGCATCTCAGTGGAATCATTTATTTCAACATAACATGAGATTTCGATATCTCTTAATGCATCTATTTCTCTAAACCATCTTTTAAAAGACATTTGAATACTATCTGGTAAGGGAGTATCCCACTTTAAATTTAAATTCCACGTTTCCTGCAGTAAAAGCTTAGGTGGTAAGATTGCAGGACTCAACAAACCTATTGGATCAAATATTTTCTGAACTGTAGCTAAAATGATTCTCTTAGTAAAATTCTGATCTTCACTTACAAGATTAAAGTTTAAATTACACTTAAGAGTGTCCTTATCAAGATCCCACAAAATTCCCAATACTTTCGTGACACCAGTACTATTAGAAACATACTTACATTTTACATTACTCTCCCAGTTTCTTAAATTAAAGCAACCCCGTGACAAAATATCTTTTGCATTTACAATAAAATCTTCCTGCTCCTCAATATTTGCAACACCAGAAACACAATTATCTACGTAAAAAGAATGTTTCAGTTTTTGTGCTATAGCATCAAATTCAGATGGTACATTATCTAATAAATGTGTAATTGAGGCTGCCAATAAAAATGGACTCGACTTTAACCCAAATACTACTCTGCGATGTCGGTAAACAATCTGTTCAATCTCGGACGGATAAAAAAACCGCAAGAAATCTCTATGTTGAGGGGCTATACTTAGCATCAGAAATGCTTTCTCAATATCTGAAGATAATCCTATTGGATGAATTCGAAACCTATCAAGTATCTCTGGAATTATTTCTAGTAAGTTCGGACCCTTATACAAAAGGTCATTCAAAGAGCATTTACCGCTTTCTCGGGCGTCAAAGGCAGGTCTGATTTTTGTAGTGGTACTATCCTTAATTACTGGCCGATGAGGTAAAAAATGTCCCGTCTCAGCATTATCAGTTACCTTTTCAATTATATTCAATTTCTCCCATTCCCGGAAAATCGTAGTATATTCTTCTACAAATGCTTTATCTTGTGCTCGCTGGCACATCCTTTTATGCCGCTTCCAAGTTAAATCTTTATTTGTCGGCAAATCGGCCACATCAGATTTAAAAGGTAATATCTACCGTCTGAAAGAATTTTCACATTATTTTTAAACTCTTCCAAAACTCTAGAATGTTCTAAATTCTTTCTATTATTTTCAATGGGATCTGAAATACCTATGGATTCTAAAGACCACAAATCTTTTATCGAATAATTACTAACATACAACGAAATTGCATTCAAAACAGTATCATCATTGCTATCTCCAAATGACTCATGCTTCCCAGTTAACACATGTCCCAAACAAGTGTCAATCAAAAATAACCCTGTCTCCAACCGAACAGATTTATTAGTAAATAAAGCGCCCACAATATCCGCTCCCAAAAGCAGATCAATCTCACGATCAGAAGAACCCAAATCAGACAAACTGACGCCTCTATCTTTCAGTTCATTAATAATTTTACTCGACATGTTTTAAAAGTGTGTCCAAATCTGAAACATCCAAAAGAGGCCCCTTTTTTAATTAATATATTTTTCTTAGCTTTTAATGTCATATTTCTAGCAGAAAAACATTCTTTAGTTGGTGCCGTTTTTCACAAAAGAGACAGTTAAAATTGCGCTTACCTGGGCTCTCAGAATTTGATGTACTTACTAACGCAGCTGCGGTGGCGGAATCTGAATTTTTATTTAGTGTATCCTTTTTCTTAGAAATATGATTAGAACCAAACCCAGTGCAGGCTAACACGACCATCTCTTCTCCTTTCACTTCTTGTTTCAGAAAATTCATCAAATTTTCAAGGCATCGGTCCTCAGGCTGAGGTGCTTCTTTTAAATTTCTGTTTCTCTCCCAAGCAATTAATACTTCTTCGGGCAGGCAGGATTCAACTAAAGACGTTAAGAAATCACCATACTTCTCTTGCATTCCTCCAAGACTTTCTAAAGCTCTAATCTTGGTTTCTAAATCATCATAGAGAGTGGGAAGATCCGTCTTCACACGTCCACCGCTTGCATTACGCATAACCATGCTCAGAAGATCTCTGACGTATATCTGTACAAGTAAGTCTTCTCTTCCAAACCTCTCTCGAAGCTGGACGATTGCTTTCGGGTAATTTGACGCCGTTGCTGGAAAGCTCTCCACTACCCGTGCGGCTTTGGACTGAGGAACAACTGCTTGCAGGAGGTACTGGAATTTATCTTCATCTGGAATCGTCGGATCTTCATGGATCTTCGAAAACTGGCTCCAAAACGTCAAAAATTCTTTTGCTTCGCCGTTGAATTTCTTTAGTTCGATCTTCGGCAGTTTAAATTTGCGCTTCTCTGGTAATTCAGTAGGTAAAGGATTCTTCAACAGCTTTTCGATTTGAGAACACAGTTCAAAATATTTATCTCTATAAGGCTCAGACGAAATAAAATCTTCTTCATATAGCTTTTCAGCTTCTTTAGATTGTAGAATTAGCGACGTTACTTCCTTTTGGCAAATTTCAAGTCGATTAAACTTGTCTCTAAGCTGTTGTTCCAGAATCGAAAGTAGCTTCAAATCAGGAATATCTGATTTCAGTTCTGTATCAATTTTGTTTGCACATGTGGTAAAGGAAGAGCTTAGACATTTTCTTTTGGTTTTCAGCTGTGTAAGCTCCATTTTCAATTTATTTTAGCTGTTATCGTTCCCCACGTCTTGGCGCCACAATGATATGTTACGTAAGGCGTTACGTTCGAACAATGGCTAGCTCAGAAGGGATTCTTAAGTCATCTACCCGATGAATTAACAGCTATCTTGTCATAAATGGAGCACTTTCTTTAAACTTAAGCAAAAAGATTTATTTACACATAAAGACAAGTTAAAAAAATAAAAAATATTTATCTAGCTAAAATATCTATCTAATCACATCATGCACACATCGTCCTTAGCTAACTAAACCGGAACTGTTCGTTTTCCTCTGGCGTCCCATGACGTCAGTCTCTATCTGGCTTTTGATTCGTTGGCTTAGTGATGCCATTCCCAACACTGATGATCTATAATCCGGAAAAATCGATAATCCGGAATCGTCGTAGTCCCGACGAGTCCGGATTAACGACTTTTGACTGTATATGTAAATTGACCTTTTACATGTATTTTCTACTTGATAGGAGACAAAGATGATTCACACACACTTGGATTTTAACTATACAAACATACGGCAAAAGGCATGTTTCAACATGCATGCTTCCTGACAGCTCTTTAAATGTACATGCTATTTATTCATATAAATGTTACAGGATTTTTTTTTTTTTTTTGATAAGAGTGCTGGGTGTTCCTTTAAATGTGCACATGATATTTATTGATAGATATTATGAGAGTTTTTTTTTTTCCTCCCTTAGAGCATTTGGTACCTGGATCTGCAGTCCAGTTTCTAATCAAGAAATATATGTGTGAAATGTTTCTGTTTTGAGCATTACAACCTCAAAGCATCAAAAATCTTTTAACAAATTATATGAATAATCTACTTGAAGAATTCTCTGATAAAAGGTACTATTTACCCAGATCATCAAAATTAAAGGATAATAACAGAAAAATAAGCTCACTAAATTAAAGTTGCACAAAATGCCCAATGCTGTAATTATTTATGCTAACTAAATACAACTGAACACAAAATTGCGCTTCCACACATAAATTAGTGCCAGAAATATGCAAATTTGGTGATTATTTAAAAAGTGTTATTTTGGTCTGCTTACATTGATCAGTACTCAGCAGTTATGATTCAAAGGCATCATTTAAGGGAATGACAAAAGTAGCAAATAAGTGATAGCATTGAGGGAATTCAAACACAAATGGAAGTTTTCCAAGATTTGAATATCCTTCAAAATGTCATATCAAGAGTTTTCAGCTACTTTTTAAGCACTTGATCAGTTGATAGACAACCTGGTCAAGAGCAACCAAGAGCAACAACTGCATCAGAAGACAGTTTTCCATCATTGTCAGCTGGAAGAAACCAGAAAACGACTACAAAAGATTTGGTTTTAGATCTTCAGGCTGCCACAGGAACTTGAATTACATCTGGGCCCGAATATTGTTTACTGACGAATCCAGATATAGTCTGAACAGTGATTCTAGAGATTTGATCTGGAGAGAGGAAGGAACACGCAACTTGCCTTCCCTTGACCATGAATTAGTATCAGATATATTTTATTTCAGTCATTATCCTTTAATTTTGATGATGAGTGTATATATATAGCTTGTTTTTTCATGTTTCCATCATAAGCAGACGAATAACAAACAATTGTGAATTGGAACAAATAATTGTGGAAATGCAATGAGGAAAAAAAGGAATTAATGGAAATTTCCTGCTGCCCAAAATGAAAATTGGCGAAATATTGGTTTTGCGGTGGGGGGGGGGGAATCTAAATTTAACTGCTTTTAAAAATAGACAGGAAGTACTTTGTTCAAATAACAGTTCTGAGAAAGTACAATGGTGTTGTTTTGTTTGTTTACTCCCACAACAATCCTCCAAAAAGTAAATGAGCTGTTATGAATGCAGGGACTGTAATATAGAACTGAGTGTAAATCCCTGCTCTGATTATCAGCATAAAATTGAATTTTAAGTAGAATGTTATAAATTCTATAATATCGAAAGTGATTAACAGGGAATTAAATACTTAAAAAAACAGGTTAATTAAGAATTCTTCCTTCCCATAAATACCAATGAACCACTGGATGTTTCTATGTTGCATGAGTTCTCCTCCAGTCATAATACAGCCTGGATAATATTAATTATATCACTTTAGATTCTATAGCCTTTTGTTTAATTGTGCTTATGTTATTTAATTAATCAATAATCAGGTATTTTTATTTATATTGAAATTGTGAGGAGCATAATGGAATATATATATTTGTAACTATTAAAATCTTTAGCTATGTATTTTTCAACGGTTCGATTTTCTAATAAAGGCAGGCAAGAAGCCTTTCTTTTGAACATTCTGGATGGAAATGACTTCTTTCCCCATAGCTTTTATGATAACAGAAGGCAGTATACTGTATGCTGAGGGGTTTTGTTTACTGGGTGGTAAAAGGAAGTTTTAATTGACGTCTTGCAATCACTTTCTTTTGGAATGCTGCAAGTGTTGAATAAATGAGTTTCTTTCAGACGAGGGCTTCTGCAAATTCATTCTAAGTGGCAGCTTTGATTCTTATCTGTTTTTCCACTTGTTAGTTGGGGATCGAATTTTGGTTTCTCACACCTCTTTGTTACCCACTGTTTTCAGTTGATCAAAAGGTCTTTGTACAACATCTCTGCTTCGATTCATTGAGGAGGTGAAGTTTTTATGCAAAATAAAAAGAGAAATTCTCAGGTTGGTTAAGTTTAATTTTATGTGCAAATTTTTGGGCCTAGTTTTTTTCGGAACTTGTACGAGTGTTGAAGACAGACTGATTTGAGTTTCATGAGGTGAAGTTAGAAAGACAAAAGGAGATTGTGAAGCCTTAGCCCTGCTACAGGCTGCCTGTGCCAGCAGTTTGGGGACGTGCGTTATCTTTGCCATGGGTTAAAGAGTAATTTTTTTGTGCAATGTCAAGAGCTCTTTACCTAAAAATTTAGCATTGATTTCTCTTCTTCGCCTTTTCTTCATAATCTCTTCCAAACACGATAAACAGACATTCTCAAAGCGGTGCCTGGCTTATTAAAGCGTTCCAGATAGAAGTTTTTGTCCTTGGTATCCGGCGCTTCCTGGCCTAGACGCATTTTAGAATTGGCTTTCTCAAAGCGGTTAGTTATTGAAGTATTCTAGATAGAAGTATTTGTCTTCAGTATCCTATCCTGCACCTGTAGTTCTTGATGTACTTCCGAAAGTGAATGTGGGCACTTCCGAAAGTGTTTTTGCCAGAAAAAATGGTTTTCACTCTTTTTTCAGAATATTGGATTGGACACCAAAGATCTTTTAATGCGAAAAAATTATCTTTCACACCCGCGAGTGAAATTTTTTTAAGAATTATTTTCTCTCTCTTCCCTAATTCCATGGTGGACTAGTTAATAATATTTATAGTAAGAAGTAATTAGAAATTTTAAGTAAACGGCTAGTTATTTTGGAAGATTAAGATTTGTTTCACCTGCTTAATTTGTGAATTAGAATGCTAAAAAAATAATATACTTGTAAGGATCTTAAGTTTTACTAACGTTTATTTTATTTTAAATCTTTACTATCACTTCTTATTTTCTACTTCCGGCCAGAATTAAAAGCGTTAACTTATTTATGCAAAATTTGTCTGACGAACGCCAAGTACTTAAGTTGTGGCTTTTTGCCAAGCGAGAGAGAGGAAGGAGTTAGTCGAAGCAGGCCGCTTAGCTTAGAAGTTTTACTCAGTTGCTAGTTGCCTTCCAGGCCAGAGGTTTAATCCTCGTGATAATTTTAAACGTATTGTAGTGTTAACAGTTCTCTGTACTACATACGGCTTCCTGTTAATATAAGGCCAATCTTCCACGTTTATTATTCCAAAGTTAAGTTAGAGTTTAGTTATATTTTTATTCTTACGTTCAGACCACAAGTAGTTAGTCTCTGTATTCCGAAGTACGGAAATTATTGTAAAGAGTGAAAAATAAAGGGTTTTGTATACCCTTCTTGTGTATCTTGTCTACTTCCCACAGTTATTGAACATAGCTTTAGTAAGCTCCCTGTTCCGAGTCAGGTCCTTGCATGTTCCCAAAGAAAGTAAGACGGAACATTGAACCTCATAGTGGCGCCCAATGAAGAAGAATAACCATGGCCGAGTTTCAAGAAGAACCTGTGCTGCCTGCAGAAGCGGCTCAGAATCCAGAAATGCAAGCTGCCGCCCTGGAAGGATTTGGTTACATCGTCCAGACCATGCGTGCTTCGATGAAACCAGAAGCAACATTTAATGGAAACTCACCGGTAACCAGTTTTTTGGAAAAATTGGATGACCACTTCATGCTCTACCCCGTGCACGAGTTTCAAAAAGTTACCTTAGCTACCAGCGCTTTGAGGGGCCAAGCGCTTAATTGGTTCAAATGTATAGGCAGAAGTCTCTTGGGTCAAGCAGGAAGTCCCACCTATACTTACGAAAATTTCAAGACTGCCCTAGTAAAAGCCTTCCCTGTCGTAAGGGATCGTGCGAAATTAGAAACGGAACTTTTCAGCATATATCAGCAAAGAATCGACAATCTCTCAAGCTTTATTTTAAGAAAAATTCACATCTTCAAACTCTTGTATGGAAACCGTCCAGATCCTGAGATAATTCAAGTGATTTTGCCGAGGTTACTTCCCCAAGTGCAAGACTTTATTGAATTAAGGAATCCGACTACACTGGAAAAATTATTTGAGCTAGTAATCAAGTTTGAAAGTAGAAGAACGGCGGACATTGAAAGAAGACGCCAATATCAACAACGAAACCAATTTGGTGCACCAAGACCACAGCAAAGTCAAGCACACGGCTACGGAAGCAAAGCGAATCAGTGGGCAAGGAAACCCGAGCATTCAAAAACAGCCGGCGAACGTCGACAGTTCAATAGCAACCCAGGGAAAAGTCTCAAGGCCAGTGGAAAAAGAAGGAAAGCATGGAAACAAAATATGATTTAAACTAAAACGGATTTCTGCTGACGGGAGGGGCGGAAATCCGAAGGCCAAGAAAACCCCTCTTCCTTCAAGTTAAATACAGTAATGGTGAAAAATTTGACTCTTCCAAAGATTGAAGTGTTGGTGAATAATATCCCAGCCACCGCACTAATGGATACAGGCGCGCAGTGTTCCTGTGTGGCAGAAGAATTTTTTAGGAAGTATTTTCGTAAATATCGCATATATAATTCGGATAATACGACAGTGTTAGCTGCGCAAGGAGAAAGATGTAAGTGCATAGGTAAATTACCACTATACATCCGAATCAAGGACGAACAAGTAAAGGTTATGTTTTTCATAGTAAAGAATGTGAAAGCACATATTATCTTAGGAATAGATTTTCTTTCAGAGGCACAAGCAACGCTGGATTTTAATGAAGCGTCCTTTAAGCTGACGATGAAACCAGTTCGAGAAGAAAAGGCTGAACCGATGTTAAACCTTGACCACCTGCCTAATGAAGAGCAACGAAGAATCCGACAAGTGGTACGTGAATTTGCTTCGCTACTTAGTGATATTCCAGGATTTACTCAGGTTACTAACCATAGTATTGACACCGGAGATTCAATGCCAGTTCGCCACAAAGCATACCGGTATGATAAGAATAAGGAAAAAATTATAGAATGGCATATTACCGATATGCTATGTAAAAAGATCATAACGCCCATCTCAAGTAGTTATGCTAGCCCGGTGGTTTTATGTAAGAAAAATAATGACTATCCATTGACACATCCAAAAAGGTGGAGATTCGCGATTGACTACCGTAAATTAAACTCCATAACTAAATATCCGGTATATCCGTTACCTATTATTGAAGAAATTCTAAGGAACATAACATCGACCAAATATATGATGACTTTAGACTTAACGACTGGTTATTTTCAAATAGGGGTTAGGCCTGAGGCCGTGCCTAAGACTGCTTTTATAACCAAGTCTGGCACTTATGCATTTCTGCGTATGCCGTTTGGCCTTTCAGGGGCACCGGCAACATTTCAGCGATGTATGGACATTGTGCTAAGGCCTGTTCTTGGAAAGTCCACATTTATCTATTTAGACGATATCATTATTACTAGTGATAATCTCGACCAACATGTACAGGATTTAAGACAGGTGTTTTCTTTATCAAATGAGGTCAGTCTAAAAGTTAATGTCGAAAAGTGCAAATTTGCAGCCCCTGAATTAAAATATTTAGGTTACAAAATATCTCAGAAAGGAATCGAGACAGACGAATCAAAAATAATTGCTGTACAAAAGTATCCGACTCCAAACACGGCGAAGAAGCTCTCTTCTTTTCTAGGACTTTGTTCATATTATAGGTCCTTTATAAAAGATTTTGCAGCTATTACTGAACCATTGTTAAAATTAAAAAGGAAAAAGGCAAGATTCTCGTGGACGGCCGAAGCCAATAGTGCGTTCGAAAAATTAAAGCAAGCATTAATGCAAGCCCTTGTGTTGAAATTTCCTGAAAAGGATGATAATTTAGAAATTTCAGCGGATGCTTCGGATTATGCGGTAGGAGCGGTACTTTCACAAAATCAGCAGCCCATGGCATTTTTTAGCCGAACTTTAAATCAAACACAAAGAAACTATTCCGCAACCGAGAGAGAGGCACTTGCAGTTCTGTTAGTAGTGCAAAAGTTCCGAGTCTATTTTGGAAAGGCGCCAATAACAGTGTACTCTGATCATGCGGCGGTAACTAGATTGTACTCAGGGAAAAACTTATCCCCAAGGTTAATAAGATGGGCACTCAAGCTACAAGAATATAATCTGGTAATCAAGCATACCCCCGGAAAGGAAAATATCGTAGCAGATGCCCTATGCAGAATTAAGATAGATGAAGAAGGTAATACTGTAAAGGTGGCAATGCTCACAGCATGTACAATAAATTCCCGAGAAACTGTAATAACCGAACTGGGTAAGGATCCTGAGTTTGGAAGCATTTATGAGTATTTAAAGGATCCTGAAAATTTTACCCACCAAGATATTGTTTGTGGCGATAAGAAATAGGGCGGCCCATTACGAACTAATAGATGGTCTATTATTTTATACAAAAACTATGAATTCCAACAATGAATTTCGACCTGTTATCCCAGCTAGTCTTAGATTAAATATCCTGCAGGAGTTGCATGACAGCCCTTTAGCTTCTCATGCTGGTATTCGAAAAACTATACAACGCGTACGCGAGGCAGTCTATTTTCCTGAACTGCAAAAGTTAACATAACAAGGGCGTATGTCCAGTCCTGCCCAACATGTCAAGCAGTTAATTATATTAATTTCCACCCGGCCGGGTTTCTAAATAGTATTAAATCCGAATTTCCAAATGAAATAATTGGCATCGATTTATTGGGCCCTTTCCCAAAAAGTCAGTTAAATAAAAGTCGCTATCTCCTTGTTATGGTTGATCATTTTAGTAAGTGGACCGAAATTGTTCCCTTAAAACGAGCATCCGCGAAATTAGTTACTGATTCTATTTTAAATAAATATATTTTAAAATACGGGGCGCCCCTAAAAGTTATATCGGATAATGGTCCACAATTTGTAAGTAATGTATTTGAAGACATGTGCCAAAAACTGGGCATACATCATTTAAAAATGGTCCCGTATCGGCCGCAATCAAATATAGCGGAACGGGTCAATAGAAATATAGTGAAAATTATCCGTAGTTATGTTAAAAATTTTCATAAAAGCTGGGATAACTATGTCAATGAATTTGTTTCGCCCTTAGGACCGCAAAACATGATACAACTGGCAAAACTCCTGCTGAGTTATTTTTAGGCAGAAAGATTATAACGCCGTTAGATAAATTATTTTATGTGGAACAAAGAGCCCCAGAATTTAAAATGGGTGATATAGAAAAATTAATTAAAGAAGCAAAAAAGAATACTGAAGTAGCACAGAGAAAACAGAAGCTTTATTATGATTTGAAACGACGGGGAGTAACTTATAAAGTAGGGGATGAAGTGTTAAAAATTAAGCATTCACTTTCTTCAGCACCAGAAGATAAAACTGCCAAATTTTTTCCACGATTTGAAGGACCATATGTCATAGAAAAAATAACTCACGCTGTAGTGGTGTTAAAAGCCAGGAAGTGTGAAACATGCTCCGCAAACATTGATCAAATAAAACCCTACTATGATCGTAATAAAATGCAAATTTTCAAAGATCTTTTGCAGGATCCGGCACGGCAGACACGACAGGCACAAGCTCCAGAGGTGGAACAATGTCAAGTACAAGGACAAGCCATTAGGAGGCAGGAGCAATTGAAAAGAAAGTTTCCCCGCTGGAAAATTGAAGGTAACAAGAAAAAGAAGCCGTTCCACCGTCCAGAAAAGAGAGCTCACGAACACCCCCAGAATGAAGAAGGGAGAAGTACGACGAAGGCAAAGAAAGCCAGGAGAAATAACGGCAACTATAACCCGGCTTCCAAACGCAAAATCAACTCATCGGACAGGACTCTCTGCAGCAAATGTCGTCGAACTGCGGAAGGGCCACCAGCGGCGGAGGAAAAGTTACAAGGAAAATTTGAACGGCCAGCAACGAGGTCCAAGCAGGAACGCGAAAGAAGTGTCCCGGTTCCGCCAAGACCAGCTGCCATCAAACGGCCAAGACCACAGGCAGAGGCGAAAAAGAAGGTATTCAAGGGTGACCGAACTGGAGGAAAAAGAAAGCTTCTAGAGGAAGGCACTGAAGAGCGAGCCCGCACAAGAAGGAGGATAAATCAAACCAGAATCTGCGCTACCTTCCAGGACTGGGCTCAGAAAAGAATGTCCGAATATCACAGAGATAAGTAAAATTTTATGTTACTTTGCAAACTTAAGTTAATCTTTCATTCTTACTGCAAGTGGCAGATTTCAAGAAGTTTTACCTCTGTGAGGTCTACCTTTATCGCCAAAAAGGCGAGAAATGAGTTGTTACCGATTTTGGTATTATGTTTTTCAATTACTTGCGCGTAAAACTAAAGTTCACGTAGAATAGGAATGTGTAAATACTTAAATATTGTAAAAGTTATTGTATAAATTTTATTTAAAAACATTCTGGCAAGAAAGAAGTTTTAGTCTGAAAGACTTTTTGAAATGTAGTATTTCAATGTAGAAGAATTGGCACTTGCTTTGAAAAGAATAGAAGTTAACAATGTACTACTAATGTATGTTTTAAAATGCGTAAAATTAACGGCATGTTAATATGTTCTTATATACAATGTGAACTGTTATTTTAAATGTTAAGAAATACTATGATATGGTAAAAGTGAAAGTAATGCCAATAAATAAATAAATAAATAAATAAATAAAAAATAAAAAATTTTAAAACTTATTCGTGTGGCTGAAAAAAGACCAAATTATGGTGAATATGTGTTAAAGGTTGAATGAATGTAGTTAGGCTCTCTGACGCTACACTTCAGAGTTAGCCACTTTCAGAATAGTACCTCAGGGTTTAGAGTTGAAGAAAGGGTGTGTTACGAGGTCTTGTCATGTTGAATTTTAACACGTTAGTGTTTTGATTGTAGGAGGCAGTGTTGAACACGTATACATAAACACATTCGTGTTTGGTGTTCTTTTACAACACATGTCAGAGAGCACGGGAAGAGATAATTAAAATAGTCTTGAATGAAATAAGAATGTTAAGAGAAATATAAATATGCATGTTACTTGCCATTTCATTGTGTAACATTTCATTAAACTAGTTTTCCTTCCAGATCTCTGGAAGGAACCAGATTTGAATAAAAGCTCCTGTTTAGATGCAGTACAGATGAAAAATTGGGTGTCCATGGAGCTGCTATTGTAAAAACAATGTTTAATAAAGTAAACAAATAAATATAAAGCTTTTTTTTTCTTGTAAATTTTGATACCCTTTAGATCATAATTGCTCTTTATTTCATAAATTACAGTTTCATATTTTTAATTTTATAATTTCTGCATGCCATCTTACCAGATTTAAACTGATGATCTATAATCCGGAAAAACCGATAATCTGGAATCGATGATGTCCCGACGAGTCCGGATTAAAGACTTTTGACTGTAATTGTTTGAAAGCATGTTCTTTATATAAATGCAGCAAAATCACGAAAATGCGATATATATAACATAGTTAATGATGAAAGTTTTAAATAATAAACTATGCATGTAATTCCACAATAATATTATATTGCATCCTCAAAATGTATTCCAGGATATTCGATCATCCAGTCAGGTTTATATTTTACATTCCAGATTCTTTTACGCACATAATTTCGATTAATAAGGTTAAGAGGGTTATTTTTATTATTATTATTATTTTGTTTGTTTGTTTGTTTAAGTGCAAAAATAGTTTTCATACAGGTAAACAAAGAAATGTAATTTTGAATTGCAAACTGCAGGGAAACAAGATTTCTAACAAGCGCTTCTATGGCTTTCCACGACGTTATGCAATTGTTTAAATTTCAGAGAGACCAATCAAATAAAACTGGATAACGTTATCTGAAGTTGTCTGTATTTATTCCATGAAAATTTAAATCCTAAAACATTATTTTGGTGCAATCTGAGCATAGTCTATAGCAGTGGTTTCAAACTGGTGGCCCCCGAAGCAATTTTATGTGGTCGTCGAATATATTTCATTTATGCATTTGTAGCGAATACAGTGATGCAAAGATTTCTATCTTTTACCTATTTGAAGTTTTTTTTTATTTTGCATTCTGTTGTTCAGAGGCCAATATTTAGAGTAAAGAAGCCAACGTAGGACAAGTCACTTTATTTACATGAATAATGAATAAAAATATCACACAGGAAATCATATTGAGCATCACACAGCAAATAACATATCAGCATCTCCCTACGCTTGATGCTCGAATGACGGATGTGTCGGTAGAAGAGACAGCTGCGCCATCATACGCATGCGCATAAGAAAAAAACGTTCGCTCGCTGTTGTTCAGAGGCCAATATTTAGAGTAAAGAAGCCATCGTAGGACAACATATTCATTACTATTAAACATGAATAACATGTCAGAAAAATATAACTATAAATTTTATTCAACAATTTAAAGATATAAATTTAATTAATTTTTATTCGTTTTTAGCGAAAAATAAAGAAATGCTCATGTTTTGGCTAATGTTTTAGATTTTTTACTGATACATACAACTTTAAATTCACAAAATGAGTCAAAGAAATCAGTGAAATATGCTTGACATAGAAAAACAGCAGAATAATGTTTGTTTAATATTTTATACTAACTTATTAGCATTTGAAAGTCTGATTATCATTTTATTACATTTTTAATAATTATATTTGAATACAAATATAATTATGATGGGTTAAAAAACTGCTTTTATGATAGAGGATGCCTTTCAGTGGCTGAAGGGCAAAACTGTAGCACACTGGTAGTTCGTCTCGAAGTCAAGCCATGGCTAACAGACTTCCCTCTCCTTAAGCAAACAGCCCAGGAATGCTTTTGATATTCTAAATAATCCTAATCGTATTTATACATGGACATAATTAGAAAGAAGTTGCCTTCCATAAATTAATATATATATATATATATATATGTATATATGACCTTTGTCCATTCACTAAGTAAAGAAGAACATAAATTTTATGAACACATCTATCGTCACATTGATGATATCATTGCCTTTAACAACCACAACAAAATAGAAACTGCTAATATTTACTCAACTTGCTTAAAACTAAATAATACAAATATGGTGCAAAATAATGTAGTCTACCTTGACTTAAATATTATTGATTACAATTTTATTAAAGTTTACGACAAGAGGAAAGAATTCACTTTTTCTATACTAAAGTTAACCAACTGGAATTCTAATATTTTCAAAAGAATCATCATTAACACAATTTTTTCACAGCTACTTAGAATAAAAAGAATATGTAATACTACAGAACACTTACAAGAAGAAATACTTTACTTCGTCACAATTTTGAAAAATAACCAAATTCCTCATAAAATAATTAAAAATACTTTAAAAAAAGCTGGCATTAGCCTTACCAATTTTTAGATAATTTGTTTTGGATAATGAAATTTTATACTTAAAGCCCAATTGGGACGGTATAAAGTGGATGGCTGATTCAGATAATCTAATGTAAAAATGTACAGATTATTCTCATCACTACATTTTCTTTTCTCCTAAGATTTTGGCACTAGAATTTAATACTATTGTTTTAATAGTTTTGAATTACTTAGATGGCCAAATTCTACTATTATTAACAAATCGGGCCTTTTCACTTTTCACAGTAGTGTGACCGCCCTCTAGCTTGAAGAATGACGACTTTTATTAAAAAATTAATTTTTTCCATTTTACTCTTTCTTTTGTGGCCAAAATAAGTAATCTTAGTTGAATTAGCCATTTTCACTTTTTTGAAGCAGTTTTGTTCTTCTAACAACTTGATTGATGCCAATTTGAGTTCTTTCTATGTCTCTCAAACCCTCTTTAGCAAAGGGGGGGATAAGAGTTCCCATCAAAAATTTACAATCTAAGCGCATTGGCCTATACGGAATAGCATTGTTTCACCCACTTACGTCACACAACGAGAGGGATGGTTGTTAGGACACGGAGGGGATTTGCACTTTCACGATCCAGAGGTCGGCACTACCCAGGTCTGTTTTTTTTTTTTTTAGTTTCTTTTGTTTTATGCGTTTCTTAAAAAATTAAAATTTTTTATTGGTCCTAGTAAGACCCATGGCGGTTGTTATTATGCGTGTTTAATAGCATATTTATTGATTTCAGTACCATAGTCTTTATAAAAGTTTTTTTCTTCTTCTTTAAGCTAGCAGGACCAGCCTGTACGTTATTGTAATTTTTGACTAATAGCAGACCACTATTTATTTTATTTTGATTTTAATTTTGTATTGCTCGGAGTTGCATTTACCTTTTCTTACACCTTAATGTGTTTTTCTGCGGACACGTCGGGAAAAAGGAACAGAAAATTGAAGCTCCAAAAAAGATTTTTTTCGGAACAATTCATATTAATTTTTTTAAAAAATTTTTTTCATCAAACAAGAGCTTCATTGGTCTGTTTCGGCGAAACACGTAATGGTATTTAGCCTAATTCGACATTCAATTATTTTTCCCTTGAAAAGCCTGGTTGAGATGTCCGATTGGGCTAATTTACCATTTTCCACTTTGTAATTTTTATAATTTTTGTAATTTTGCAATTTTTAATCATAATTTTTGCAATTTATGTATTAATCATTTTTATTTTGTTTCAACTTGTTCCGTCGATCTATTTTTATATGTATTTACTTTTCACATGTCACAACGATCATAATAGTTTTTTCGTGCATTCACAAGTTTTCCAACATTGATTTTAAACAGTTTTATTTCGCGTGTAAGCAGTTTTTTCTTCTTTTTTTCATGTTAATAATTTTTTCAAAAAATTTTTCTTCTATGTTAATATTTTAGTAATACTGCGTTGAACTATTTTGTGGAGATACAGCTCCTGGTAACTTTTTAGCAAACTCTTTTTGCAGCATTTTGCACAAAAAAATTTTTAAGACCAAATAGGTCTTATGTTTCATTACCAATTAGTTTTTCAATTTCTATTTCAATTATATTCATATTAGAAGTACAATTAATTTATTTAGAAATGAATTCCTGTTTGTTATGGCCAAACTCTCATATATTTAAATATTAAGTAGATAATTAAAAACATTTTCATTCTAATTAGAAATTATCTGGAAATACGAGCAATAAGTTAGAAAAAGTGCATATTTTATTATATAAAAATGAAATCATTTTATTCTGATTGGAAGTATAATTATTTTATTTAGAAATTAATTATATGCAAATACACATGGGATAATGCGAGCATAAGTACGGAAAAGGAGCATATTTTGTAATTTTCTTGTATAAAAATAAGATTATCTTATTCTAATTACAAGTGTAATTAATTTATTTAGAAAATAATTAAACAGCGAATTCAAAATGTCTACTGACAAAGTCAATACATCAGCACAAAGATTTATCTGCAAAGTCATGACACCCAACACGAAGTATCAACTATATAGAAAGAAAATATTCCTTTCCTTTTCCCTATCTTAGTTAACATCTGGAATAGCAACCTAAACATTATTCCTACTGTTTGGCGCCTATCTCCTCTCCCAAGCTGGCGAACGCGATTTCAGTAACCTAGCCAAGTGCCGGTTATCTCAGCATTCCCGAATTAAAAATAATAAACAAATATATGCTACAGATACCAAACCTTCAGAAATCAAAAATAAATACAAGTTTGAATTTTTTTCCTTCCCTACTATATGCATGTCTTGAAAAATACTTAATAAGTGAAATATAAAATTTTTTGGTACTATTCGGTTTTGAGGGCCGTAAAAAATCGCCAAACTATTGTTGATGCCAGTGTTGCCAAAAATAATTGCAGCAACCCTTACATAAGAAAAGAAGTATAATAGTAAATAACTATTTAAGATTGATGTTTTAATTTAGACGAAAGGTTAATTTCATATAATACTTTTTTATTATTATCATTTATAAATAAAAGGCTAAACATGACTGAATGGAAGCATAAGAGTAAATAACTATTCAGATCATTATTATGATTTAGTATATAAAAATTGCTGAACATAACTGAATGGATGCCTGCATCACTATTTCGCTATTGAGTTATCGCTAAAGCATAATGTCATCTCGTTGGTTGTTCAAACATAATTTTCTATAATGAATGATGCCTTTTCTTTGGAAAGTGCACAATAACCCACTTATTTGTTTGCCGCAATTTACAAGGGTAAAAACAATTGGATTTTTGTCATTTTACTTTTACTTTTTAAGTGACAATAGGTCGATGTGTACATAGACAAAGTCAAGGGTGTGCACAGTGCCATTTTTGTGCAATTCTGGGACTTTTTTCTAAGTGAAAAAAAGTCGATGTGTACATGAATTCAGAGTATGTGCAATTCTTAAAAACACATCAAGCAGTGGGTGATTCTGCACGTTAAACAAAATTCTATTGCAGACTTTTTCGTCATGGGCAATTTCCAAACTGTTAAATCCATAGGATATCAAAAAAGGATTTAAGAATTAAACTAGTATCTCAATGGCAGCTTAAGAAATATAGATCTATATAAACTTACGCAATCTGAAATCAGCGCGTGCGCTAGATTTGGCACGCTGTTAAATGGGCACGTTTGCTAGATTTGGCGCTTTTGTGCATACAATTTCGCTGCAATTTTTTTAAGGCCCTCAAAACGGAATAGTACTATTTTTTTATTTCTTTTGTTAATAAACGTTTCTAAATTGTGTTTAAAAAAATTCTAGTTTACTAACTATTTTCAGTTCGCACATGTGGTCCGCAGGAAATTTCTGCACAAGACCACTGCACTATACTACACCACCAATACAATCAGGGAATGACAAGTCTGATTCTTGCCAGATCATCTTCCTGTTAACTAAAATTATTAATACCACAATGAATGGCAATATTTTCCGAATGAATGGAAAACTGCTAGACTCATTCTTGAGTCAAGCAAGTCAATAATGGCTTCTGAGTCATATACACCCATTAGTTTCCTACTAGATTTGAACAAGATCAGGAAAGTGGCTTCAGAAAGAATCTCCCCACTTCAAATCAACTATACCAGTTAATGGAAATCATCCCTGAAGGTCTGAAAAATAGAAAAGTCACAAGTGATATCACCAAGGCTTTCGACCAGATCTGGCTGGATGCACACATTTACAAAATACACAGTCTAGGTTAAAAACATGCAGTAAAGCACAAGTATATAGATTTTTTAGATTAACGCATATTAAACTATGGCTACCGGCATAAAGGATAAGATGATTTCATAGAGGACTAAAGGATATTAGCTCGTATTTAAAAATAAAAATACTACGCCCCTGAGCCCAGTCAGCAGTCTTACCCAACTGGCTTCTAATCAGTTCTTCAGAATATGACTACAAATAGAAGGCACACGTTTGCTCAAAAATTGTTATTTAGAGCTAACCAAATTCATTGGAAGTGAATTATGCATAATTATTTAATTTCTTCATTATAACGAAACATTAGTTGGCTAAAGTGCAGAATCACCCACTTATTTGGTGCGTTGTGTTTGACACTTTTTACGAGATTGATAAGTGCGCCAAATGTGGTATCCAAGTCAATTTGTCGTTCTGGAGGGCAAATTTCAAAGCATTTTCGTGCATGCATAGTACGTATTTTGAATTGAGAATTTCTTTTGAGCGTGAAATTCGGAGCATTTTCGCACGTGCTCATTATGTATTTTAAAATTTAAAATTTCTGATTGGTGTAGACAATAATAGATAGTAGAGATGCAGTTATTTTAAACAATAATTTTAGAACATTTTGAGAATTCGTTACTTTTCGTTCATCGGCTGAGCGGAGTGGATTACCCCTTTTCAGGTAACTGAAAGTATTTTAAATTTTCAGTGTTTTGTAATGATTTTAAGTGTTTGAAAGTTACTATGGTTTTGAAACGATTCTTAGTTTTTAAAATTATGTTTTTTTGTAAGTACTGGATTTTCATATTTTAAATTTTTTTGGAAGTAAAAGTATTAATTTTTTAGGGTTTTTTTTATGGATTTTATGTTCTTTAAACTTACTACGTTTTTAAAACGATTTTAGTTTTTAAAGTTATCAGGTTTTTTTTTAAAGGATTTCCAGTTTTAAAAATTTCCCACTTATTTGTTTGGCGCTTTTTACAAAAGTAAGAATTGGGTAAAAGTATAGTTTAGGGTACCCCTTGACGAAACTTGGCGGTACATGGATACCGATTTTGTGCAATTCTTTGTCTCATTATTTTAGCTTGAGAAGCGGCTTGAGCCGCTACACAAAATAAAATGCACAAACTCAGTATCCATGTACACATCGACTTATTTTCACATAAAAAAAATCCCCGAATTGCACAAAATTGGCATTGTGCACTCCTTTGACTTTATCCATGTACATGTCGACCTATTCTCACTTAAAAAAAATTCCTGAATTGCACAAAAATGGCATTGCGCATTCTTTTAACTTTATCCATGTACATATCGACCTATTTTCACTTAAAAAAAAATCCCAGAATTGCACAAACTTGCATTGCGCACTCCCTTTACTTTGTGTGTACACAACGATATATTTTTACTTAAAAAGTCAAAGGAGCACCAAATTCTACAATATAGGCAAACAAAAAATACATAATCTCAATAAAATACATTTTAAACCAAACAATAAAATAACATAAAAAAGGAAAAGCATCTTATACATTTAAGCACTACGAAAAGCAAATATTCACTTACCATGATTTTCTACTAAGTAAACCTTTATTTACACACCAGTCAATTAAAGCTCTTTTCTCCTTTCGCTCTAAATCGTACAGAAACTTCAAATTAATCTTACTACATTCGGCCATTTTACCTTCTAAAGAATCAAACCAACATACACCACAAAAACGCTTACAAAACATCCCATGATTCAAAATTTCCCAGAATCATGCACCCGATTATATCACAATAGGGTTTCCATAACATTCAACTACTCAGGCTACCATAAATGAAACAACACCTTGGCGATAAATCAAACAACAACTTCGCCATAATACAAGGGGTACCTTAAAGTCTACTCTACCTGAAGAATTGGATTTTTGCCAATTTTCTTTGACTTTTTAAATGTAAATAAGTCGATGTGTACATGGATAAAGTCAAGAGAGTGCACAATGCCATTTTGTAAATTCTGGGGTGTTTTTTTTTAATGAAAATAGGTCAATGTGTACATGGATAAAGTCAAAGGAGTGCACAATGCCATTTTTGTGCAATTCTGGGATTTTTTTTTAAGTGAAAGTAGGTCAATGTGTACATAGATACCGAGTTTGTAAAATTCTTAAAAAGGCATCAAGCAGTGGGTGATTCTGCACTTTCCCCATTTTTTTTTTATATATATATATATATATAGATGAATGAATTTTAATTCTTCAGGATTTTGTAATGATTTTAAGTTTTTTAAGCTTACTATGTTTCTTTCTTTAAAGGATTTTCAGTTTTCAAAAGGCTAAAGTGCAGAATCGCCCACTTATTTGTTTGGTGCTTTTTACAAGAGTAAGAAGAATTGGATTTTTGTCAATTTTCTTTGACTTTTTAGGTGAAAATAGGTCACTGTGTACATGGATTAAGGGAGTGTGTAATGCCATTTTTGTGCAATTCTGCGATGTTTTTTTTTAAGTGAAAATAGGACGATGTGTACATGGATACCGAGTATATGCAGTTTTTAAAAACTCTCAAAAGAGTGGGCGATTCTGCACTTTACCCTTTCAAAATTTTGCTTCAACTTTTATTTTGTATTTATTTTACCTGTTCGCCATTGTAAACGTCGCGCCTTGCGTAGTATCTTCTGGAGGGGTTGCAAATCCAGGAAACAAGTTGCGAGAGCGCGCCAAGTTGGCAATTTTACACTTTCCTCCACTAGTTTACGGTTAAAAGCTTATTTTTAAAATAATATTTCGATATTTGGGGTACTGTAAAACCAGCGACCAAAGTCATGTTAGATGTATTTGGATAGTATTAATTAAAAATATCTTTAACATGTCTAACCATGACAAACGGCTAATGAACAACCACAAAAATTATAAGGAATAAATAAGAGATAACAAACAGGTGAACAAATAACACATTTATTGAAAATTATTAACATTACGTAGAAATATTCTGAGCCTTGAAATATTACACAGTATGTAACAAATTTATTAAGCAATGCCTATAAACGAAATAAAAAAAACTTACATGAACGGGTGCGTTTTTGATGAAAGCACCAGAATCAACAACCAAATGCTTTAGTGATTTCGACATGATAATATTAGAAAATTTAATGCGTCTGAAATAATTCAGCAAAATATAATAGCAACTATCTCAATAAGACTCATGCTTTCCTAATATAAAAGGCAACATTCTGCGTTGCGGACAGACAGACAAAGTGGACAGATGTCTAGTTTTGCACTCGCTAAGTCTTTGTGCCCCGATGGGCTAGAAGGAATTTGGGCCGGTGCTATTCGCGCCGTCTTTCTACGGACCTTGATTGGTAACAACGTTAACCACGCATGCGCATTGAGTTGTTGGATCCATCATTTGAACCCACGGAGTATAAAGATCAAGAAATCACTCACACACAGATCATATTTTATTCTCGAGTGTTAAGATGTAGAAACATCTTTTTACTCGGCTTCTGATAAAGATCGGGTGGGGGGAGAAAAAGAAGAGTGAAAGGAGTGTGCGAGGCGGATGAAAGAGGGTGAGGTCCGCACTAGCGGCGGCAAAAAAGGGGGGTGTCAAGTTCTGTGTCGTTATAAGATGTAGCTGCGGGTGGTAAAACCGCAGAGTCAGTTTAACGTGAATGAGTCAATTAAGGTTGTGATTCTTATGTGGGAAGGATGTCACATGGGTAACGGTGTTTTTCTCTGGGACGCGGGGAGTGTCTGAGAGTGCTAATAAAGCTATTACTGTGGGTTTGTACTGAATAAAAGAAGTTGACCGCTAATCGTTTAATATACTCTTGAATAAGTTCGATTCGAACGTCTCTGTGAATATAGATGTTGGGAATATACCAAAAAGCATTGATAATTTCTCGTAGAATTTGTAATTGTTTAATATTGGTTTTAGCTGCATGTCCCCAGATCGGTGCTGCATAAAGGAGAGCTGGGCGCAGTATGGAGCGATATAGAATTAATTTGTTTGTATAGATAAGTTGCTTTTTTTACCAAGAAGAGGTCGCATAGTAGCTGTAATTTTAAATTTTTGTACTACGGACCGGAAATGGGTTCTGAAGGTAAGTTTTTGGTCAAGGGTGACTCCAAGGTATTTGATTTCATCAATCCAGTCTATTTTTTCGTCAAATATTTCAGGGGGTGGAGGATAGTATTTCATGTTTCCTTTACGGAAAATTATTGCCTTAGTTTTTATCAGTGTTAATTTTAATCCTCCAAAGGGTAAGCCATTTTTCCAGTTTTATGAAATAGCTTTGGAGTTGGTTTCTTACGGCGATAACTGTGCAGGCTTTAGTAAGTATGGCGGTGTCATCGGCAAAGAGTGCAAGATGAACAGAAGGGTCTTTAGGGATGTCTTGTGTATAAATATTAAAAAGGTACGGCGAAAGTGCTGACCCCTGTGGGACACCAGCATTGATTACTCTGGTGGCAGAGTAAGCAGTACCGATTTTGATTCTGAATGTTCTGTTGCTGTGAAAAGAGACTATTAAGCGAATAAAATGATCTGAAAAATTGAGAGTGATTAGTTTGTAAATAAGGCCTCTATGCCATACCCTGTCAAAAGCTTTCGCGATATCGAGGAATATAGTACCGGAATATACCAACCAAATACCTTGGAGTCACCCTTGACCAAAAACTTACCTTCAGAACCCACTTCCGGCCCGTAGTACAAAAATTTTAAATCACGGCAGCTACTATGCGACCTCTTCTTGGTAGAAAAAGCAACTTATCTACTACAAACAAATTAATTCTATATCGCTCCATACTTCGTCCAGCACTCCTTTAGACAGCACCGATCTGGGGACATGCAGCTAAAACCAATATTAAACAATTACAAATTCTACAAAATTCTACGAGAAATTATCAATGCTTCTTGGTATATTACAAACATCTATATTTACAGAGACGTTCGAATCGAACTTATTCAAGACTATATTAAACGATTAGCGGTCAACTTCTTTTATTGAGTACAAACCCACAGTAATAGTCTTATTAGCACTCTCAGACACTCCCCGCGTCGCAGAGAAAAACATCGTTACCCATGTGACATCCTACCCACATAAGAATTACAACCTTAATTGACTCATTCACGCTAAACTGACTCTGCGGTTTACTACCCGCGGTTACATCTTATAACGACACTGGACTTGCCACCCCCGTTTTTTCCGCCTCCCACCCTACTCGATCTTTATCAGAAGTCGAGTAAAAAGATGTTTCTACATCTTGACACTCGAGAATAAAATATGATCTGTGTATTAATTAATTATGATTATACAGTGATAAATAATTATTATATTTATTGTGTAATTATATTAATTATAATAAATAAATATTACATCGCTTCGATTTTTGCGCTGAAAGCTATATGCAGTATTACATGTACTGGGGAGCTAAAAAACGAAATTTCTTACCTCAGTACTTATTATTCTGTATCTCAGTCATTATACATATTCAAGTTCTCTTCCTCTTCACCAAAGGAAATAATCAAAGATTGGCATAAATCTTCAATCAAACCATCTTTTTCTACTATTTCTATATGAGTGCAGTACTTTTTCCATTTTTTTCTCGTTACGCAATCAAGAGCTTCTTTTTTAATTTTTTATAATTTATTCATATTTTTGTATGTATGTAAAAAAAAAAAAAAAAAAAACTAAAGGTACGAAAGACAATTGATGATACATCGGGCAATATCATCACCCAATGACATAAGGATTTTTCCTCCCTCGATCACATAAATTCCCTTTTACCGGAGATATCGTTAAGAGGTGTTCGACTCGAAGGCCTTTACCACTACATGTTTATCATTTCCCTAAGGACCTGCAAAAGTTCGTTAAATTACATAAAAGTGGAAAAATCCTGTGCACTTTCTAATGGTAAAATCTTTAGAGAATTATGAATGTGAGTGTTCCTAACTAAATACGAAGAGTATGATAGGAATCTGAGAGTTTTACTCTAAAAACTTGGAAGCTTTGCTCTGTTTGAATGTGCAGTAGCTGGCCACGCCGGGGCGGCATATAGAATTATGGGTCGGATTGTCTGTAGATAGAGTCTTGATATTTAACTTGAAACATTTGCACAAAGGGTAAATGTTCATTCAGGCACGTTATGCTTTGTCTCTGATATAGTTAACAACATGAAATTTGAAAGTTAACATCTGGTCGAGATAAACACCTAAATATTTTGCTTGGTGGTCACGAGATACGACTTGTCCGTTTAGCGTAATTTCTTCTAAGGCTTGAAGGATATTTCCTTTTTTAAAGTAAATCACTTTTGATTTTTCGGGATTAATTTTTATTTTTCATCCTTTAAACCAGGGTGAAATGTAATCAATGGCATTCTGCAGTTTATTTCTTGCATGATATGGATTAAATGAGTGACATGAAAGTGCTGTGCCGTCGGCATAGCACGCGGTGAGAATATTTTCAATATTAGGAAGATCATTAACATACAAATTTATAGACAAGCGGAGAAATTAGACTTCTGTGGTAAACCCGCGTGAATTTTTCTTGTGGAATATCTTGAATCTTAAATTGAAAAATTCTGTTCTTTAAAAATAAGCGATTAGATGGATGATGGCAAGTGGAATTATCCATAGTTCAGCAGCTTGATGATAAGACCGCGATGCCAAACTCTATCGAAGGCTTTCTCTACGCCCATAAAAATAGCAGCAACTACTTCCTTTTTGTTAAAATTTTCACCCATGGATTCCACGATTCGGGCGATCTGCTGAGTCGTTGAAAATCTCTGGCGAAATCCGAATAAATGGTCTTTGATGATGTTATTTTCATTAATAAAAATGGCGAGTCGAAACTTAGTTTCGACTTTCGAAAAGTTTGGCAATCGCAGGCAGAAGACTGATCGGGCTAAAGTTACTTGCGAAATTTGCAGCTTTTTAATAACAGAATGGAGTGCTTCCAATTTTTTGGGAATGTATTAAGTCTTAAACATGCGTTAAAAATATTTGTAATAAGGACGATGCCTTTTCTTGGGACGTATTACAAGGCCTTATTAGTGATATTGTCATATCCAGATGCTTTCTTTGGATTAAGTTTATTTATTTCTTTGTGAGAAGTCGGGTTATTTTGATTTTGATGATTTTTGCAGAGGAAATCGGTCATATGATTCCCTTTTACCAAGGAAGAAAACTTTCATGTGACCTCTCATTCCGCAGCGCTTAACTGACGCTCCTTTTGGAGGATTCTATGTGTTTTGGCGAAATGCCAACAGAGGCTTCGCAATAGACGGTCGAACTATACTGCATTGATGATGATGACTATTTTATTCTAGAGTGTCAAGATGTAGAACATCTTTTTACTCGGCTTATGATTCTCAAGTAATAAAACTTTACAAGGTTAATAGCGCTTTATAAATTGAAAACTTAGATTATATGCGTAAAAACTCTTTGGCATACCCAATACAATAAACTTATAAAGACACTGACACATGGTAAAACTGTATCATCGAACGGCTTTTAAGGAAAAAATCAGATGCAAAATATTGTATTACTTATTAACCTACCTCTAAATGAAACATTTCACGGCAGACATCATTGGAAAATAATTATCTCGGGTCAATTTTTGCAGCACGGACAATATACTTTTTCAGTTTATTTTTTATAACAAGTACAAACGTTTCATAATATGAACATAGGGAATGCGGAGCCAAGTACAAAAGGCTAGATTTCATATTATCTACAAAATTCATATCACTAAATTTAAAAATGACCAAACATGAATCTGTCATATAAAACCTTTTTTTTAATTGAAAATTTATGTCTATAACCAACGGTTGCAAAAAGTTGGTTGGCCAAGGACTTTCATGGCCACAGCGTACATCAATTTTAAAATTGGCAAAAATTTGTTAACACAATAAGTTAATAGTACAATATGAGCCTTAAAAAAACTAACATTAATATCTTACCTATTTTCAAGACTGAATTTATAATCTTCTGCATGAAAATGTTTATAAACTACCGATTTGAAAATTAAGCATCAGAATAACAAGCAGAAAATACAAAATATACTATTGTACCAAATTAACACTTGTGATTTATTAACTTCTAAAGGACAACATTTAGTATTTAGTAAATTAGCTTAGCTACTCGCACGTTTGTAAGGTTCTTATGTTAACTAACCAGTTATTATGAATTTGATTCTTCTTTACATATCCCACAAAAATGCAAATTAGTTTTTAGTGTATTTAAGATGAGGGTTTTTTGGATCTTGGTGTCAAAGAGAGGTTCTGGAACTCCTGCTGCAGTGCTAGATTCTATTAAAAATTAATTTTTCTATGCATTTGCATTCTCTCGTAGCCAATGCTCCAAACTTATGCGCTGGTAAATAATTTAAGCCAGATTTTAGCTTAGTATTTGATTCTGTAGACTGACTAACTACTTTATAACAATTTAAATTTAAGAAACCGACTTTATTTAATTTACATCCCCACAAGTACTGGTTTATCTGCAGCAGGAGTCGAACCAAAGTTTAGTTTAATAAAATCGTTGTTTGGCTCACAACCACCCATTAAGTGTTCAAATTAGTAGTTGGTCGAAGCTTCCCTGGCGGTAATGCATGCTTCAATTAGTCGAGGCAAAGAGTGGTAGAGGTTCCTAATGTCATCCTGCAACACATTCACCAGTTATCGCTCTAGATCTGCAATATTTTGTAGTGCCTGAATTTGGCAACCTACCATGTCCCAGACATCCTCGATTGGTGAAAGGTCTGGTGAGCTAGCTGCCCAAGGAAGAGTATCAACCACATGGAGACAGTCCAGAGATATACGAGCGGTATGTGGTCTGGCATCATCTTGTTGGAAAATGATGTGCCATGAAGGGTCATGCAACCGGTCACAGGATGGTATCAACATATCGTTGAGCTGTTAAAGATATATGGAGGATGACCTGCTGTCATAAGAAATAGCACTTCACACCAGGGGTTATGGTTGTATGCCTTTGGAAAGCAAAGGCTGATTGGGACCACTGGCCCCATCCTCTCCAGACACGAACACGGTGGTCATCTGTTTCCAGAGTGAAGCGGAATTCATTGCTGAACACTATACAATGCGTCTGATGGCAGCCATGATAATCAGCTGAAACACCACTCCACCGATGCTGTGGGATCAAAGGCAAACGTCTTAAAGGCCTCTGTGAGCTTACCCTGCCTCGGACAAGCGGCATGAGAATGTTTGGTACCACGGGAGGTCTAGACGTGGCTGCAGTGCATTGAATAGTCGAAAATGATGCTGTTAGGGCGATTCAAACAATAACCCTATCTTGCTTCGCATTTGCGATGCTTGGCCTTCCAGAGTCCTTCATTTTGTCGGCAATTTCCTTGTAGCAACCATTGCTGCCAACATCTTCACACAGCAGTGTTTGTACGCTGCAGGTTGACGGCCTTTAGCTCACTATGACCACCCAGCTTCATGCAACCACATTCGAAGTCATTTGTAAGGTCTTCAATATTGTTGTAATGGCATCTTTACGGAATTACAATGGCCTGCAACAAAAAAGATAAATTTTCTGCCTCTGTTACTGGTTTTATACTTTGCAAATTGCCCACTATGATTGCAATCCCTGTTCATTTGCATGTGTTTTTGCATACTACATTTTGTCACGATTGCAGAAGTCCTTAGATTTTTTTGCAAAAGAGTGTATACGAACACATACAAACCACATAGCCTTCAGCCTACGTCCCCACCATATTCAATGATAGAAATTCAGTAATGCCCTTCGTGAAACAATTAGAAGTACATTTTGTATCATTACCCTTTGGAGATAGAGAATGTCATGATAACAACCACAGCTCTTCGAAGATAGGCAAAGAGCTGGTGCAAATTGGAAAAATTTCTTAGGTGAATCAGGCAGCGAGAGGTTTAAGTTCAAAGTGTTTAAAACTGAAAGCATTCTTTCTGGTTAGATTAGGGCAAAATTTGAAGTGGAACTTATCGGCAAAGATTGCCCAGATGCTACAGTGGTTAGGGAAGACGACTGCAACAGCAGACGGCTTGGATTCGAATCCCGGAAAAGGCATGGTTGTAAATGATCGTCCCTTCACAGAAGGCCTACTCATTAGGTACCTGCAAAATAAAGTGAGCGCCACTTCTGGCCTTAGTAGTGGCCAACCCGAAGTTGGCTGATGGCCCGCCATTGGGGAAAAAAAAAAAAAAACCTTTTTGGCAAATATCTGATGGACTTTATTTTGAAGAGGCCCAAAATGGTAAACTGAGTGATGAAGAGGAAAAAATGTGACATCGAATTTAATTAAGAATGTAGACCCAGAAGTTAATTAAATATTGCCTAGGTTTTTGCGACTTAAGAAATGTGGGTTTGAATTGGCGGTGAAGTTTGAAAGCAGGCGTATGTTAATGAATACACGTACAGTAGGATGTGATCAGAGCAGGGCCGTTCCTAGAAAGGGCTCAGGGCATAAAAGTATACGAGTGAAAAAATACACGGAAAGGTACACACACTCTAAAATAAGACGGGTGACCAAACTCTTGCGATACCACAAGTAAATATTTTAAATTCAATAAATTAATTGTAAGTACTTAGTATGAAACACAGCCAATGGGCCTAGGAACGGCCCTGGAGCAGAGTTTTAGTGGGCATTTTTACAGAACATACAGAAGGAAGCCCAAGCATTGACGGTTCCAAATTCGCTAGACTTTTTCATCCAGTAATGGTGATTGGCAAAATCTCTGAAGAAGAAAATTAGAAATCTTTAAAGTAAGCTACAATAAAAGAAGGTACAGTTACTCCCAGATAATAAAAAAACTCCCATATCCAATTAATTACAGTAATAATTAAAAACAATATTATTTAGTATATAGAGTACATGCTGGTTAAAAATATGCAACAGAATGTGGCTTATTTGTTGGTGAAAAATTTAGACGAATCTGATACTGGGAATGGATTTTCCAATGTCTGTTGGAGCGAAAATTAAATTTCAGGAAGTTCTCAGGACAGCTGGCGAGATCTTTGACGGCAGATCAGATTGTTTCTCAAAGATGAGTGTCGCTATAGCTGAATTTCTACAACCCAGGTGCAAAAGTGCATGCACTTTTGCATACATTTACAGAATTCACAGAAATGCAAGCTACCAACAGAACAGCAGAGAAGCAATCAGCTTCACAAGAGAATCCAAATTAACCACACCAGTTCTGAAAACTTATTCAAAAACTCTGAGAATTCCACAGAAGTGAAAGATGAGTGAAAATTTCTCTATATATTCAGTTTACTTTATATCTTAGCGCAAAAATTGCAATTTCCTCTCGAGGTTTGCCTCAAGCATGTATCCGGAAGGACTCGTATTTGACTTTAGTCGAGATGGTTCTATTGCATAAAATTTTGGTGTGATAGCAAAGTAAATATTAGCAACTAATATACAGTTCAACGAGTATTCTTTTGAATTATGAATTATTCTTTTGAATTGAATGTTATTGTTTTATACACATGAAGGACATAATGTTAATTGTATTTTAAGAATTAAAAGTGACGTGATAATGTGTGGTATTAAAAGAGGAAAGTGTGTATAAGTATAAGCTGTGATTTAAGATAGAATAAATGACTTACCATTTGCATAATGTTCACACAATTTAGAATGACATACTTTGCATTGCTCAAACGGTGAATATTTCGTCTCTATTTTAAAATCTGTATGTTTCGTCTTAATCTAACTTTTAAGGGTACCAAGTGGGGACAGTCAAGAGAGCTTTTTTGTATCCTAACATTATATTCCAAACGTCAAAGTAGTATTCACTACTAATGTAAAAAAAAAACACTCTTGTAGTCATGGAAATATTTTCTCCCAGTTTCAGGGCAGTTCACACCTCAAATTTAGAACCATTACCCTACAGCATTAGCAATGAGACAATTTAGTAGAATATTAAGATTTCTTACAGATACTCACCATTACAAAGAATGATACCCTTTTCTCTTTAGGATGAACCATGCTTGCAGACAGGGCTGTTTGGATTTAGACTTTATGAAGGTTTAAGTTGTTTGAGATACAGGGCACTTTATATGGGAAAATTTTATAGTTGGCCCTCAAAAATGTGGGTGCCTTAAGCTGTAACTTGTACATAAATCCAGCACTGACCAGAGAGCTGCAGTCATCGGATTACTGCTTTGAGCATTAGAAAGCATAAAAACAGAATATTTTCCTTTGAGGAAACCTTTAAAATCATTTTCCAAAGATATTACGAAATATTAACAAAAACAAAAAGAATCCAAGGAAGTTGTTATAAATTTGCAGTGCTAGTTTTCGAAGGTTAAATAGAATCTTTCCCTTCAGCTGCAGGATTGGAAATTATGAAGGAGAAGCATGTGCTTAAACCACAACAGACAGGTCGAATATCTACTTGTCAGTTGACTAAACAGAAGTTGGCTTCATTTCATTCTTTCATTTCCCAATCACTCCAAGTTAGCTTTTGCTCAAGAACTCAACTACTTATTTCTTTTAGGACTCGTTCAAGATTTCAGCTATGTTTATTGCTAAAAAAGTTGCACCTTTCTCAGACAATTTTAAAGGTGGCAGGTAAACTGCATAATTTGCAAATCTGTTTTCATGTTTCAAGATTCCCGGAACACCATTTTTCACAACATAAGTAGTATTCTCTTTTACCTGAATATTTCTCAGTGATTTTGATATCGTTACACATTTGTTTTCCAAATTAAACAACAACATGATTGAAGGTATTCAGTGGCACAGAGTAACCAGAAGCAAAAATGCAGAAAATAAGCCCTCTGCATAAATAACCTGAGAATAATTTATTTTCAGCACAATTAAAACTAAATAATGTGCATGCATGCTTTAGTACATCAGCATTTCTATCATAATTTGAAACTCACTGTGAAAAACATATTGAATGAAAAATTATACAATAATATATGGAAAATTTTATTTTCCCCAGAGATATAACTAAGAAAACAGATTACAAATCCTTAAACCACATCAAGAAGCAATTAAAAACGTGACACTCACACTGTATAGAAATAAAAAAATGCAGAAATACTTCAATCTGTTCCGCACTCATTAACAAATGGCCAGCAACAATGCTTGATGTGCACTGAAAAACTGGATCATGATGTTAAACACGCACGCCTACTTCCACAGACGTAGCAGTGTACAAAACGTCTTATAAAATAGGTAAATCAAAGCATAAAATAAAAACCTCACATGCTGGAAATTGCATGCCTGGATGAAAATAACAGAATAAGAAAAATAGAGATAAATTTCAGGAATAAGAGAAAATTAGGAGAAATATACTGTAAATCAGGTTGCTGTGATCGAAAATCGGAAGAACTTGTAAATGTGACAGCATGTTGATGCAGCAATCTCTAGGGAAAATCTAATTTATTCAAATCTCAAACTGCATTACACATATGTCAAACAACCTTCAGGAATTTTTTGGACGTACCATGCTTTTAATGGATCAAGGAGGATAATGAATCTCGAAATAGCCGATGTAAACAGCAGCACTGTACGACTAATGGGTTCCCATTAAGATATCACATCTTTTGTTTCCCCGAGTAGCAAAAGGGAAAACAAAGATAAAGCTTTTTTAATCCTTCAAAGTTCTTCCATTACCTCCTTCCCTATGAAATGATATGCACTTCACCATTTTCAATTAAAAAAAAAAACTAGTGAAAATACGGTCGTTCAGGGTTGCAAGGAATCACTAGAAACTGATCATAAAAAGACTTGATGTTGTTCATGTACATATAACAAACTTCTGGCAAAAAATAATTTCAATAAAGAATACAAGGCACTTTTTGTGCTTTGAACCTTAAACAAAGCATAAACATATCCAAAATCACAACACTAAACTCTCAGTATTCTAAGAAGCTTACAAATTTTAAGCTAACGGCATTTAGCTAAAGAAAGACTGTCAATGCCAACATATGGACTTATATACTAAAACATACATTTCTGTAGGATTTTAAGAATATGTGGGTATTTATACCTTCATTTGCCCAGTCTGATCGCTAAATACAAATAAAATAGACACTGAACAGTTCACTCAAAAGTTTTGAATTTTATCAGTATTAGATTTTACATTTTGTTAGTTAAATTTTCAATATACTAATTTCAATTTTTAAAATTGAAGACACATGAAACATAAAAGAAAAAACATTATAATTTTATTGAAATGAAGTAGATGCTGAAAAAAAAAAAAATTTTTTTTTTAAAGAAAGATCAACAATTTTTATTTTTAAATTTTGATCAAAATAAGTCACTATGAAACAATAATGTACACATTAAACACTGACATAGAGGAGTATAAGAATTTCTCTATTAGCTTAAAAAATTAATCTCTTCAGCTGATGTGAACAATCAACACCGCATTCTATACAGAAATTGATGCCGAGAGTACATAAATTTTGTAAAAAATTAAACAAATAAAATTTCTGGACACTAAAATAGAAAGAAGAAAGCAAAATATTTTCTAAACTAAATAACTTAATAAAAACTTTCTTGTGCCAGGTTAAACCCAGTACAAAACAGAAGAGAGAAGAATCTATGGATAGCAATTTTAAAGTTTCTCAAAAGGAGAAAATAATAAGTTTCCAATTTACAATTCTAATTTTATGCTACAAAACTTATATCACACGTAACACCCATACGTTAAAAGTTAAATCAGATTAATTTCACAAACCACTATATACATTTTTTACATATATGTAATTAGCAATGCTTCATACACTGCTTTTAGATTTGATACTACACTTAAAAAAATTGGAAACATGGTTATCTAACGCGTCTGATTCAGCATTTATAAAGTTAATTACATGTATTACCACGACGCTTACAAACTTCGCATTCCACACAAAATATTAAAATTTTTTTTTTATTCACGGTATCGGTTACCATCTAAATTTACTGGTAGAATCAACAGTAACATTTAACATCCAAAATATTCGCTTACACTATAAATGGCACTCTTGGTGTACAAATTCAAAAATCCTAATGAAAATTTTTTAATTTGATGATCAGCATTTGTGCCACTCCAATCTTTAAAAACTGAAATTTGATAAAACACCACAAAAATAAAATGGTGCTCTCATATCTGTAAATGAGCAAAAAAGTGACTAAAATTGCTATACCCTTAATATCAGAATTCCTAATATATTTCTTACTATTAGATAAAATTTAACACTGTATTATTAATTGAAATGTAATAACTCCTAATTTGCACTTTCTAATTATTCATTTAACTATGAAATAAACTATACTGGGCGGAAATAAAGTTAGTTACTTAAATAAATAGACTAGGACTAGAACATTTCTAGAAATTTATACCTAGAGCATGCAGGCCATACAACCTATCATATTACAATACAAAAACATTTAACAAATGTAAAAAATGATAGCCAATTCGGACATTTAAATATGAAAAAGAAAAACAAAATGTGAATAAAAGCCACATTTAGAGCTACTTCAATCCATATACTGAAACACACAGAAATGCGAGGATGAAACCAAATTAGGCATATCTACAAGCAATCTTGCAAATTGAAGATGTTAAATACAAGAAACTTAGGTCTAAAATAAGTCTATGATGATGGGAAAAAAAGCATTTAAATTAAAATTAATACACTTTCATGAGGAGAAGACACATTTTACACAAAAGGAGAAAAGAAAAATCAGAAATGTGACAGAAAGCTAAATCAAATAGCATTAAATAAACTAAATCTATTTTATGCTATTTAATTTAATTGGGAGGGGAAGAGAATCTCACATTTTTTTTGGGCTACATATTTGAGGAAATATGCAAATGGCACAGCAGGACAAAAATACACAATTTACATGAAAAAGGAAACCAAATTTTTTCACAATGGGATAAATTCATCCATTAAGTACACTTTGCTCTAACAAAGCCCTACTTTCTCACTTGATCCCAACAATATAATATAGAGGATCACAACACGAACTGTATGCTTATTTAAATTTTTTAGGATAATTGCAGTTATTAAGATATTGCTGGAAGTATGACAGAACATTCAGAAAGGAAATTAAAATCTCACATAAAATTTCAACAATGAAACAAGCAACTCAAGCTACATAAAATATTTAACAAAAGGTTTGTTTATAAACATTTACACTTGAAATCACTTCTTTCAATGTAAAGTCTAACTTCATAACATTAAAAGGACTTTATAATAAATATATTTTTTTAACAACAAACAAGCTCAATAATCAGAATTTCAAACATCCTACTTATGAAATAAACGTCATTATAATATAAATGCAGGATTTAATTCTTCCTGTATAATATTCACAGCTAACAAATTTCTTAAAAAAAACTTAAAAAAATTCAGGGAGAAAAATTTAAAAGCCAATGATAATCAATACACATAATGGACAGGGGGGAAAGCAAATATGAATTAATATGCATATGCTTTCATTATAATTTTGCAAAAGATTTTTTTTTATATCTCAAAGCTTTATGAGGTAGTGTAATTTGATGTAATTACTTCCAGAATTTGATTTATAAATTAAAAAATATTTTATTTTAGATATAGCCAAAGGCAAGCAATTCTTTTTAAGTAGCAGCTTCAATGGTAATACACAATATGAATATCTTACAAAGATGAGATCACTGAGCACCAGTTTTAAATGTCCGTTGAATCACAATTGTACTGATGGACAATTTCTTGAAAAAACTATCACAAATGGTTCTGTGATTTTAGTACAAAAAGACGAACTAGTGAAAGAAAGTTAATGATGCCGGCTACATCCCCTCGTGGCACCCATAAAGCTCTAAGAGAAACATGCTTCACGCATATTAACATACCATTTTGGATTTATTGGTACCTAATTTACAAGTTAGTGTCAAGATGCACATGAACATTAGTTTGGCAACTTGTGGAGGCTGGATTTTCATGAAGCAGAAATCAAAGATTTATGAAGTCACACTCGTAAGCAAAACAGAACATGGTTAAAGCACTTTTCTATTTACATTTTTTTCTCCTTCACTGTTACTTGAGTAATGAAGTCCAGCAAATGAAACCTGAAAGCTTGACATAATAAAAAATAAACACAAGGTGACTGGTGAATGTGTCCTATCCAGGCACCAGATGTCCAACATGTAATCAGTAAGGACCATACATTGTGATAACTAAACGTTGACCGGAAAATACGGTTAATTTATAAAATTAACGTCGAGGAGCGTAATTTCCTCTCATGCCTCCCCTGTTGTCACCTCTACCAGTTCCTTGAGGCATCATACCACCACGTGGGCCACGTCCTCCAACACCAACCCGTGGTGATGGCCCACCACGTGGAAGACCAACCCTGTTATCATTGGAATTAATACGATTATCCTTTGGTCGTTTCTTTTCTTCCACATTCAAACGGTGTTCATTGAAATATATTGGCTAGAAAACAAACAGAACACACACAATTATTTCAGAATTAAAAAAGAATAAACAAATATGAATAAATACATTACATAACAAATTTTTGTATATAAAAATGTTAAACCTTTCTTATAGAGTATTTGATAGATGATACAATACACATGATAAAAGACAGAGAAAAATAGAAACATAACTTTTAAAATGATTTGTTCAAAATAAATATTCACTGGAATAAATAAATAAAGGCATAATTTTGCAATAAAATAAGGCTGAATTTAGACATCTTTGTAATTTTGTCTGAATTCAGCCTTAATTTATCGTTGTTGCTATTGTTAACATTTACTGTAGAAAATAAAATAGTGCTACATGTAGAAGTTAGCTAATCAACAAAAGAAAGGTCTTTGAACATGTTTCTTGAACATTTAGACAGACAGAGCTAAAGTAAAAGCTATGCGATTCATATGACCGAAAAGTTTTGATTATGTTGTTTTGCATTATTTTAAGTCTCACTAGATGCAAAGAATAAGTTTTACTTGAATTTTTACATTTTTGTGTTCTATCTTGTGACCACAGTGAGTATTAATGAAAAGCTATAACTCGCTTTAATATGTAGAAATAATTTTTAAAGGTAAACATTTAGTTACAAATAATTAAATTAGGTAGTTAGATAACCTTAGTCATTATGGATGCACATGGCAACTATTAAAATTTATTTTTTAACAATATTTTGTTAAAAAAGCCCTATTAAAATCTAATAAAAATTGCACACTTTAAAATACATATAATTTAGGACATTGACTTCTAAAGCGATATTAGGATAATTACACATTAAAAGCTGCAAAACATTTATTTTTATTTAAACCTTCAAATCCTTCTAATCTTTCCAAGGTGGAATGTCTAAAATCCCAAAGAAAAATTATCACTGCTAATTCTGTAACAGCAAAAAGACAGAAATATTTTTTTTTGAGGGGGGGGAAGGGGGAAGAGGCAAAAGTGTCAAATTAATTTCATAGAGAAAACTCATGCATATTCTGAGAAAATTACATGGGGAAATTGAACAAATTAAAACAACCACATTTTTAATTTATTATATAGCTAATTTTTCTCTTGCTGAGAGCTGTTTCGTAAATTGTGCTTTATAACATTATACCTTGTTTTTTTTTTCCCCCAGATTCAAAATATTGTGTAATAAGTTGCCAAAATGAAACTTTATGACAGCGAAAAATAAAAATGTTTTTAATGTTATTTTTTAAATATAATTTCAAAATATTACCATTATTGAATGAAATTTATCAATGTTACGATACTTAAGGGGGAAAAAAATCGAAACTTCCTCAGATTTCTGAAGTAAATATTTTCTATAGAAACTGATCTTAAAACCGCCAAATTTAGAACTGTTTAATAAAAGAATTCACATCCCCAAAAGTGAAAAGTTGTTTAAGACCTCTTTATTAGAAAAAATTAATTTCAAAATTCTTTCTAGTATCCCATCATTTATATTAAAAATGGAAACAAATTATAACCCATTTCGAAAACCAACAAATTATAACCCATTTCGAAAACCATATATGTCAGTGAATCGCCAAAAATATTCCTCTAAAATGATAGTCCACACTCAAAATGGCAGTGGTAAAAACAGACAGAAAATTCAGATGATTAAAATTAAGGACCAAAATTCAATTCCAAAAATTCTAAGGACTTTTAAGGACTCAAAGACTTTACAAACCCTGTATATATAATATTATAATACTGCACATATACTAGAATATATTTACAAATACAGGGATACAACTAATTTAATAATGAGGAAAATAAATTGTGAAAAAACTTACCCTGGCTTGTAAAACCTTTTGCACAGATTCAGCATCATCAAATACAATGAAACCAAAATTCTACAAATCATAATGAAAAGAAATATTAAAACATGTTTTCAATTAACATAAATCCTAATATGATTGTTACTTTAATTAAGCAAATTTGAATTGTGTGACTTCCCTTAATCATAGACATTTTTCTATACTCGTATCTGAATTTTTTTATTGCTATTCGAAAAAATTAGCAGACAAAAAATAATTTAGTCTTGGAAAGGGGAGAGAAGGATTTTATGCTTCTTGAATTTATAAAATGTTTACAATTAACTAATTTACTGACCATTCATTACTATGGAATAAAAACCATCATGACAAAATTCCCCAATATATTCGGGCACAAACACTTGCTGATCTCGCATAGTTTCACTAGCACTGAGTAAAAACTGCATTTCTTCACGCAAGTCCCATTTTTTAATGCATCCAGAGAACAAGCTCCCCCCCCAATTTAGAAATGGAATTATCCACATAGTGATTGTTTTTGCCTTGCTAACAAAGATAAACCTCGCTAAGGTCACCACCAAACCATTTCCTTCTAACTGTTGAACTTTATGCAAGCCTAATACAAGAAGCAACCAAGCACATGTGGAGTATTGTTACGTTTTGCATTGCCTTCAGCTATATTTCCATTTCTTCTCTTTTTATTTCGGAAAGCCTCACCTCTAGTCTTTATGGCGGGAAGGCACTATTTATCAGAGGAAGAATACCCTCATATGGTCAATGAACCATTTATTAATGCAGATGAGAATGTTGATTCATTTTCTGAAGAGTCAGAAAGTAATACTTTTTCTAAGAAACTTTATTGATGGATTTTATCAATTAAAACTTTGGAATAATTTTAATAGCGCTTCCAAAAATTATTTTACAAGATAAGCAATTTTTTAAGTATATTTTCATGTAAAATATAGGAGGGGGGGAAAGAACACGCTATTAAGTGCTAATTTTAGCATATATAAGAGCTCAAGTAATAATCTAAAATGATACCAAAAATTACGATGATAGAAGGGAAACTTTTGTTTCTGATTTTTTTTATATATAAAATTAGGCTTAGTGATGCAAAATTTCTGTCCTGTACGGTGACTACCTTTGATTCCCTTCCGTCCCGCACGAGCGTCTTAAACAAAGGTGCGCCCTCGTGAAAAGGTTAACAATACATATTCTTTGATTCTAACCTCCATAGTACCGTATACTAGGATTAAACCAATTTTGTTTTACAGGAGAATAAGTATTTTGTTTAGTTAAACTTGCACATGCGATTCGCGAGGTTACTGGAAATCGAAGTTGCTGGAAACTTGCTTTGCCTTTCTAAAAGACAATCTAATTGAGCTGTGCTCTATGCCACCTGCCTGAATGATGCTCACGCAATACACAATTCGATAAGAAAGTGATCGCTTCCAACGTTGGAGCAAAACATGCTTTTTTCGGGGAATTGCCATATGAAATTCCCAGATTTTGGCTAAAATACTTAAATTCACTAAATTTTTAGGTCAATTTTCAAATTCCCTGACCTTTTCCAGTTTTTCCGGTAGTATAGCAACCCTGCCTGAACGCGGAGTAGGAGGTAGAGTCTAGCGAGTCAGTCGGTGTCTCGTCTATCGTGAGTTAGTGCCTTGTTGAGTTTTATTTCGAGTGTGTTGAGATTCAAGAATGACCAAACCAGGAGCGATACTCTAGTGCTTATCATCGAGTACATTGCGATTTGTAGCATAGAGCATGTAGAGTTCTGAGAACGACCAAAACGAACCAGGAGCTGTACTCTGGTGCTTTGCCATGAAGCTGTCTTCAATGTTATACCTAAAGGCTGTGTTTTTTATTGTTTCAGCATATTTATAGTAGTTTTTCAACAACAGTAAATAAATGTGTTTTAGGAACTGTCCTGAGTAATACTAGAAAATAAATTGTGTTTTGTTTCTTCAAGTCTTGTTGTCAAACATCCAAATCCACGAACCCATACAGAAACACAACAATATTATTATTTATTCTTAAAAGATTGTAGCTTTTTCAAAAAAGAAATAAATTGTTATTTACTTCGTAGTTTATACATGACTACTTTTCATTTGTTGTGCTCTTACTGTAATCTTGTCCTTAGGATATTATTTGCATAATATTCCCTCTCAACTTTTAGACGATAAAATTAGTACAAAAGGATAAAAATATGCATGAGACTATGGTAAATATAGGTAAACCAAACAATTAATTGTAGAATTTTACAGAAATATTACCATAGCCTTTTTTCTACTCTGAGTATTGAGGTCAGCTCAAGTAATAAAATAATAAAGCATGCTGTATGCTTGTTATGCCCACATTTCTTAGTTAGTTTTAATCATGTTTAATATTCTGATGCAAACTAAGTAATATAGTAAAATTTAACTAAGAGAATAATTTATACATAGACATGGCACTGCTGCGAAGAAGAAATATCTCATTTGAAGTAAAAGTTGAACATCAGTGCTTCACTATATGGATTTTTTATCCCCCCTAACTTGTTACTTTGTTTTATCTATCATGAAACCTTTCACTTTTTTAATGTGTAGTGTTGACATTAGATTTAAGCATTATACTATCTCTAGATTAATGCATATACTAAACACAATTTATCTGATACAGAGGTTTTTAAACTTGTACTATAAATTAATATATTACTATATATTTTTTAGTTTTTATGACTCCCTTAAAAAATTTTGCTCTAGCTTATTTTATTGCATGGAAATGTAGTTTACAGTATATATAATATTAAACTACTACTTTTGCTATCAGTAAGGCTTCTATAAAAAGTAGCAAGCTAGAAATAGTTTTCTTGGGGGAGGGGGTGTGTGTGAAAACATGTTTTTTGGAGCTGCACTAGATATTGGTGCTCTTAACTCCACATTTAATGAGTCATGCTAAACTGAATATAAATGTTATATCACTGTTGATACTTACAGGTACTTTTCCTCCACCTAGTTTTTGGGTCTGTTTTGTATTGATCCTCATATCCAGAACTTTACCAAATTGTGTAAAATGCACTTTGAGGTCCTCTTCTGTGATAGAATGTGTTAAATTGCCAACAAAAAGCTGATGAGAATCCGGATAATGAATAAAGGCAGGTTTCCTTTTTTCAGCATCAAGATCATCAGGAGATCTTGCAGAATGTTCATGACCACTTTCGAAACGTGGCACACCACTCCTTCCAGAATTCAGTCTAGGACGTGACATGCGATTGGCTTGCTGTCCAAATGTTACCTATATTAATTATTAACAATAATTAAAAAAATCATCAAAATCTTCTTTAGGAGAAACTGAAATATTACACAAAAGAGAAGCATAAAATAATTTATTTTTCAAAAATAATTAAATCAATTCCCAATTAAGATTTTCGTAATTTTTTAAAAATTTTTGCATAAAAAAATCTCTGCAACATACATATTTAAGAAAATATACTATACATGTACAAAAATGTGTATAACAAAATTGATAACCGTATCATAACAGAAAAGCTGCAAAAAGTATTGATAAGGCAACACCCTTCATTGGCAAAAAGTACAATAGTATGCAAAATTTAAGCAATTTTTCTGATTTTGGCCATAATATTGCAAAAAATTAACTGCCAGATACGAAATTCATATACTACGGAGGTACAATCTAGAACTTAGAAAATGAAACAAACAAAACAAAAAAAAAAAAAAAAAAAAAAGAGGCTTTATTGACAGAATGGCATTGGTATGAAAAACTGTCTGGCCAAGAAAGAGAATAAACCAAACCGACCGACCTAGTAAGGGATAAGGCCTACGCTAACTGCAATGGTTGAATTGCACCATCTGTCAATACTTAACACCACAGTATCTAACATTCTTGGAGGTAAGCGTTTTCATTCTTGATGAAACATCTGTTTTAGATCATGTTAAGTGTCTTCCTTATATCTTGCACATGTTTATTAGGATTTAAATGACAAGAGCACACTGCCCAATCTATTCTGTACACATCTTCACTTTCTAAAAGCTCTTCATTAACATAAGTCCAGTGTGGCCATGCTTTGATACCCATAAAATCAAAGCCACATGTAGGGAGGATAACTTCATTAAAGTAATGATTTTTGGTATAGAAAATGTGGAGCTCCATCCATTCAGCATAATGCATCCTCATACAAGAATGCTAGGTCTAGCCCAACAATTTCCTTCCCTGATGTTAGATGGGTCCATCCCTATTCATCTCCATATTAAATGGCATCGAGAATTGTTCGTCAGACTGAAACAACTCTCACTGGTAAAGAGAATTCAACTGATGAGGTGTCCAGTCTGTGTTCTCTACACCACTGTACTACACACTGAAATTGCTGCAAAACATTTTGTAAGTACAACAGTCTATTTTTTTTTGGGGGGGGGCTTGTCAAAATATATCATTTCTACTCAGGGGTAAATCTATCAATGACGTTTTTTAATTTTTTAATCGGTAAATTTTTAACAGGCAGGACCTCATATTTTCCACTTCCAATCTGATAATCACTGAATTTCCTCAAAACAAGCAAACAAAAACCTTGGATACCATTGATTACACTTACTAATCCCAATACCACACATAACACTAAAATAATTTTAACATTTACTTAATACTATTTTCTTGTAACCATTTCTTCTAAATGCTGCCCACTGGTATTTTATGTCCTAGTGGCTTAGTATTTCATTATTTTTTTTCATATAATGAAAAATATATATAAAAAACATACTGGTGCGCAAAGATTAAAGATGAGGTGGTTTTTTTCAACATAAAATTCTGCAAAAGATTTACAAATCAATAAAAATAATGCCACAAGATTGACAATATGCAAGAACATGGGTAATGTAAGCAAAACTCCCCCCCCCCAACGAAATGAAAAGGATAGAAAGGAACTTTATCGAAAAAGCAGCATGGATCACAAAGCGACAGCAGGCCAAAAATCCATGTGACAGGTGTCCAGCAAGAAACATCCAGCCTTTAGTAGGGGATATGATCTTTCATGACTGCTGTGCAGGTTTCAGATCATCTGTCCATGTTAATATGAGGTTGTCAATCAGCTGTTGAGGCACTGCTTCTTGAAGCACTAATTACAGCTCTGAAATCGATACTGGTGACAAGTTACGTGTTGCCATGTGTCTTCCTAGAAAGTTCCATTACATGTTCAATGGAATTTAGATCAGGAGACCTTGCTGGCCAATCCATGTCTCCAACAGCAACTGTTTGTTGAGATGGAGAATTTTTGTCCACAAAAAGGCACAAAGGACCCACAGTATCTATGAAAAGACGTATGTAAGAAAGGTGAATCTCGTTACAATACCAGGTCCCAGTGCTGAACCTCTTTGGAAGATGTAAAGGTTAGCACGGTTACTAAACATTATGCCTCCGCAAACGAGAACTTTGTAACCTCCAAACCATTCCCTTCTGATGATGTTACTGAGTGTTTTCCACTCTCTCCAGACGTGTATGCGTTTAGAATTGCTACTCACACTGGTGTTCTCTGCACCACACAAAATGCCTTCTCCGATGAGCAGGTGCTAATGACATATACCATACAAGTTGTCATGCAAACAAACCACCGTTGCACGGCTTCATGGCTACAGTACAACCCGACATCGGTTCTCCAATCACATGTCCTATGCATCTTAAGATTTCTCCCGCCATTTGCCGCCTATTTCTTCTTGCCTGCATGGCAACATATGGCTGTCCGTTGCCGTGATTGCTCATGGATGATCACTGCTAAATCCTCAGACAGCTGTTCCTGTAGTTTGAAAATGCTCTCTAAAGTCGTGAAATGATGCTGTCAGCAGTCGAACTACTACACAGCCACACTTGGAGCTCCTCATTCTTTCCAATGATTCAAGCTCAGGTTAAATCATCCAGATCACGTCTTAACAGACTGACTGTTCAACATTTCACACTGAGGCAGCAACTCGATGGTATTTAAACTGATATACGACATGTAATAGCTTCCCAGAAATGCTGAGCTCATACTGCCAGCGATCTGTATACCTCTCCAATATCCCCCCATTACGTCTAGCTGCATTACATGAGCATATACTAATGTATCAAGCCCTAGTCAATTCCCCGATTAGTCTTTCAGTCCACTCTGCTACTTCATTCCACTGATAAGCTAATCTTTCCGCTTTGTCCTTAATTTTTGCACACCAGTATATCAGCAATAATGCACTGACTTTATACTAGAAAGATTTCTTTACATACTCTTTTCTCCTATAAAATTATCACTGTTGGGACTTGGGAGATTGAATACTCACACACAAACTATCAAATACAGAATACTTATTTGAGTACTTTCTCAAAGTATCTAATCTAATTTACACTTACTGTAGAGAAACAACAGCTTAAGATTACTTTCAATCAGACAAAAATATCCACTTTTCTGATTTATGCATATAATGACTTAAAATTTTGAACATAAAATTCCCACTCAAAATGCTTTGTGTTTTGTTATCCTGGATATCATGTACATGCTCAAGAACAGCCTTCAATACTGCCTTTATTACATAGAATGGTCTAATTCCCCAAAACCGCACACAGGCATCTCCCACCCTACTAAAAGAAACACAGTTTACTTGAAAATAAAAAAATTAACCCATTTTATCCCACTGTCCTATTTAAAGGACAGCTGAAAAATAGCATGTAGAAATCAGTATTTGCTTGGTGCGAATATTTTGCCAGCTGGAATATATAGGGATATGTATTAGCATCTGCTAGCATGAGTTATGTGCCTCGCTCCCTCCTACTTCCTCTGGACATTTTGATTATTCATAGCATTAGTAGGCGTGGTTTGTATCATCTCTTTGTGGTTGCAGAATTCGTTTTTAGTTTACTCTGGACACTCAGCTGAGCATTTTGAATGTGAAAGTACTCTTTCCTCATCATCCTGATGGTTAATGAAAGCTTTGCTATTAGGTGAGATTTAGCGCATTGATTTTTAACAGTCCTCTAAATAGGACAATGGGACGACTATGCAATTGTCACGTTCTTTCCCTCCTTATAAATAAGAATAAAAAAAATTGTAGTGTTTCACCCCTGCTGAGTTATGTTAGTGCAAAGGTTTCTGAAGTTAGAGGAAGCATTAGAACTATTCAATAGTTTAGATACAGATGAGAGCGAAGTTGAAATTGCTATGTTACCACCAGATACCAGTGAACTAACTGACAAAGATGAAGGAGATTAGAATGAAGTAAATACTGGTGAGATTATTGTAACTGATGTTCCTGAGTCTCTGTAGGTTATAACTAAAGGTAGTTTCCAGCCTGAACCGTCCACAAGCTCTAGTGTTTTCACAACAAAGAGTAGAAAAAAGGCTAAAAGACACCAGTCATCTTAGATAAAGAATAAATTACCACAATATACAAAATGAAAAACACAGGATGAATCAATTGCAAGCGACTTGTTCAAGCAGATGGAAACTGCATTTAAAGATAAAACTCCATCAGAGCTTTTTGAGCAGTTTTATTCCAGTGAAGTCAAAGATCTCATTGTAAAAGAAACTAACACGATTTCTCGGCCACTGCTAACGAAATATGTGTTTCTATCGGAATTTTCCTTCTAACTGGTTATCGTTCAAATACCTGCGAACGTGACTACTGGTTAGATGCTGATCAGATGCGGTAAAGAATCTGATGCGAGAAATGATACTTTTCTTGGTACTCGGTTTGTGATGAAACTAACACAGAATATTGTGAAGCCTTCAAGTTACACTTTTTTTTTTGATAACTTATTTACTAGCATTTATCTTTTGAAAAATCTTGATGAACAGGGTTTTCGAGCTACAGTAACCATACAAGAAAATCGGATAAACCACGAGTTTCCTTTAGAAGAATCTAAGTTTATGCGGAAGAAAGAAACAGGCACGCCTGAGTTTGTATTTGACGAGAAATCTGAGATTTTCCTGCTGCGATGGAATGATAATAGTACTGTCACTGTTGCTACAAATTTCAGCACTTTAGAACCATTCTTTGATCTGAAGAGGCGAGTGAGAGGACACAAAGATAAAGTTAACGTAAAGATGCCAAATTTGATTAATTCTTACAACATATGGGTGGTGTGGATCACCATGACTGGTTGGCTGGACTTTTTTCCATTAAACATCGTGGGAAAAAGTGGTACTGGCCACTTTTTATACGTTCGCTGGATATGGCTATGGTACACGCCTAGATATTTCACAAAACTCTGAACAAAAATGATGCTCTAAACTAGAAGGAGTTCCAAAGAGCTGTAACAACAGTTTATCTAATCTAAAGGAAACTGTGCTAAGAACAAAAGGTAGACCTAGCATATGGACTGTACCTTCTGATGCAAAAGAAGACATCCGTAAAGATAGTGTTGGTCATTTTTTACTAAACACTTATAAAACACTTTTTAAGGCTTGCTTTGGACCTTTCCACCAAGATTAGAGTGAAGTTCATCTCAAAAGGGAACTATCTTGTAAATAAGGAAGTATTAGTCGAATAAAGTAAAATTTGTACACAGAAATCACTTTTCATCATTGAAGAGAACACTAAAAACATGTAAATGCAAATTTTATCCCCTTTATACCAGTGTCCTATTTAGAGGACGGGCCAGATTTCTTTTGTAAAATATAAAAAATTTTCTAATTTGTTATATTTAGTTTGTTTAGGTTTAATTAACCTTAGAAAATACTCTTTTCAAATTTGAACAAAATAAATAAATTAGGATAAAATGGGTTAAGTATAGCATTAAAAAATAATATAGAGGGCAAGTGCAGTTTCCTGCTGGAATTGGTCACTGAAAAACCCATACCGGCTCACTTTTATCTCTGCTCAACTGCCCAGATGGTGTTGATGTTCCTTCTGCTTTAAAAGCTGGTGATTGATCATTCTTATGAGCAGGAGGAAGGCTTGAAACTGGAGATGTTGTATTAGAAGCAGCAGGGACACTGGGTGCAGTAACAGTACTAGCATTTTTACTAACCATGTTTGCATAAGTTTTTGGTTCTGAAAATGACAAGAAATTATATATAACAATAAACATTTATTACAAAATATTTTACTTTATCTACATACTATATACAGTCAAAAGTCGTTAATTCGGACACCCATAATCCGAACCCCAAAGCTACAAACTTTCTGTGCATGCGTCGCGTTCACGCACGCGCACAGGCGTTTACGAGAGCGCGTAAGACCCTTACGGCTGCGAATATGTTTGTGCGCATGCGCGTTTAATGTGTAACGGAGTTATACGCTAAGCTAAAGTTATCTAATTCAGTTAATGTTGCAGATTGCGTTGTTCCTTAATCTTCGAATTGGATCCGGCTTATTATTTTTTGCAGACTGTTAGAGCAATTTTATAAAAGTAAGCTTGAACTTTCGATTATGTTAAATAGAATTTCCGATATATATTTACTACAAAGCGAAAGTATGTTTTGAAATCCGAAATCTGTTTATCAATTTTACGCTGCTCTGCTACAGAGGGGGGGGAGGAGAAACATCATTATTACATTATGATATATTAGAAAGATTATGTCAAATAGAATTTCGGATATACATTTACTAATATGTAATTTGTATCTACAAAGCGAAAGTATGTTTTGAAATCCGAAATCTGTTTATCAATTTCACGCAGCAGATTGGAAGTTGATCTGTCAGCACTATCCTTATCTTCAGGGCAGATATTTTTATTTTATTTGGTTTATAATTCCGTACTAAGTGTAGTATTTCATCTCGGGTCTTTGATATGATTTAAATCAAGTTCCTCCTCATTATAATTCGCTTCCATAGTGAAGAAAGTGACCCAGAGGTTATTGAAAACGAAAACATCCGGAAAAATCGATAATCCGGAATCGCCGAAGTCCCGACGAGTCCGGATTAACGACTTTTGACTGTATAATATACGCAGGAATAACATTTATAAAATGCCAGAATTTTTGTAAAGTACGCTTTATTTTTTTACAGCAAGGGGAACGTAGATGAATAAATAAGGAAATACAATTAAAATTATAGAAATCTATATGGAAGCACGAAAAATAGTGTGACGTAGTGAGATTATAACTTTGAAACTGATACTTCCAATTCTGCTTCACAACACATTTTTTAAAAATGTAAAAATCTCACAATATCTTTTAGACCCTGAAGAGTTTGCTTCATAATCTGAAAATTTCAAGCCAACACATTTTTAGATGTGAATTATATATATATATTAATTAGAACGATATCAAAAATAATGTCAAAAGGGATAAAAATTGGGAGCTGTATTCAAAAATTCCCCCCAAAATAAAAGAAAATTATGGTAAAATTTTCATTTGAAAGATTTCCCCCCATGGGACATACAATTCTGTAAACAATAAAACTTGTGAAAAGTCGTTTCATTAAATTTAAAAAAAATGACCCTCATCCTCAAGGAGTGTGTACAATATTTGAAATCAACATCTCATCATAAATCAGTTTAAAAGTCAAAGACAAAATTTTAACCATAGTGATAAACATCATGAAATCAGCTAAATAAAAGCTTCTATTAATAATAGTGCATAATTTTTTTGGGAACCATTACGAAAGTTCTGGTAGCACTTGTAACCACAGTAAACTACATTAACCCTTTGACGCGAGGTCGCCTTGAAACCATCAATTTTCAAATTTTTTTCTCCTCTTCCTTCCGAAATTTTTTGAGTGAAAATCGATTGATTACTGACCTTTTATCTCTAAATAACACAAAATGACTACAGAATCATACATGACTTAGGTCTTAGTACTTCAAATTGAATGCCTTTTAAAATTTGTTTTCAACGAGAGAAAATAACTTTCTTTTATTAATATAAACAACTTTAAATTTCAAAAGTTATTCATTGCACATCATGATTTCTATCATAAATAATAAAAAATAGCAATAATTAACTGCATATATAAAAAACCCCTTTATATATGGCATTTGCTTTGTGGTTTCAGGGTGCTACCACTGCCCCACTTTAGAGCATTTGTGTCACAATGCTCTAGAGGCTCGGTGGTTGCGCCTTGAAACCACTGCTCTTCACAATGGCATTTGCTTGCTTCTCAAATAGAAACGTTTATTTTTACCCGGATATATATAAGGGGTTTGGAAATCACAGAGTTATTTTATTACTAAATAATACATGCCCCAGCCCAGTAAAAAGGTCTTTCTTTTCCAGAGACTTCTCTCTGACCTTAACACACTTACTCTCCCAGCTAGTATTGCAATTTTATAAATTATTTCCTGTGGTTTAAATTTAATGTAACTATACTTTGCTGTAATTAAAAATAGAAATCGTGTAAAGTTTTATTTAAATAAAAAATATTTTCTGAATATTTTGAGACGAAATTACGAATAAAATAAGTATGAATGGGGAAACGAACGATCCATATCAAAGCCAAAAAGACCAAGCCCCCCCCCCATTAACACACACACAAAAAAAAAAAAAAAAAAAAAAAAAAAAAAAAAAAAAAAAAAGAATTTCGTGTGCCAGATGAAAAGAAACTAAATAACACTGGACATATACCAGTGAAATTAAATCCAATCAATGTACATTTTGCAGCACAAGGAAGAAACACAGAAGATACATGTGCAAAACGTGCAATGTGGGTCTATGCATGTACCAAAAAGACAAAACATGCTTTGAACAGTGTCAGAAAAAATATTTGTTCTTTGATATTAAAAAAAAAAAAAAAAAAAACACTGAGTCTTTTTTTTTTTTTTTTTAATCCTTATTTTACAGAGTTTTTTAATCCATGCAGCCAAACATCCTTATACTTTCACTGCTACAGAAAAATTACACAAACGTTTATTTTAAAATTTTTTTCTGACAACTTAGTTTGTAAAATAATGAAAAATATATATTATGCAATTCTTACATGCATTTTTTTAAATTCATAAATTTCCTCATTTATTGGAAACAAGCATGAAAAAGGTAAGTCCCCCCCACTACCTAGATAAGTTTCACAATGCGAACACCACCCACGAAACAATGGGCAAGAGTAGATTTTTTAAAATTCATATAATAATTATAATAATAATATTGCGCACATTTAAGGGATAAAAAAGTGTAAACAGTATTAGAAATCACTCATTTCGATTCACGTTTGCGACATTATTCGTAGTGGCTTATGGGTAAAGGGAAAGAAGACTGGCCTTCTTAATGGCGGGTGGAAAAAACCTTTTTTTGTCTCTTTTCTCCACCCCTCTAGTTAAGAGCAGCTGTGTGAAATATCACTGCATGTGCACCAGACTACCGCCACAGCATAAGTTTTTTTTGTAAGGCCCACCACTGCATTAATGAACATTTCAAAATTATCCACACAGAATTCATTTTCATTACTTTTAATATCTGCATGCTGACCAGGAATTTTTTATGAATGTAAGAAGTAAAGAATAATAATACTAAGTAAAACAGACTCTTGCTTGTTTGAAACAAAGAATATCAACTCACCAAATAAAAGATTTTAACTGATCGAATGTGAAGCAATTTAAATGACTGAAGAGATCATTTCTGATATACAATCTAGGGGATGTTTAGAAATGTTTACTTGGTAAGTTCAGTAATCTCCAATTTTATAGACTAACAATAGGTACAGTGCTAAAAAAAAAAAAAAAAAAAAAAAAAAAAAAAAAAAAAAAGGACAGTCCTATATCTCTCGATCTACTGGGCCGATTGACAAAATTCAAATTGCGTTCTTCATGTCTCAAAAGCGCGACTTAGGATATATATTAGATTTATATATAGCACTATTCTAACACAGGTATTTTGACACAAAATCGGACTTTTTCTGAAATAACATACCAATTTTTTTACATATTTCGATTCTATGACTCAAATTACGCATAAATATGAAATTTTGTAAAATTTGGAGCGAAATTCACAAATTTATGTTGGCACATTTTTTGTCAGTTTGCGCCAAGAATACATTACTTGGCGAACTTCTTAATATATGGCAATTTAGTTTCCTTTCCTGTGAGGGGGAAAAAAGGCCGAAGGCAAATTTGGATTGGAATTAGGATCGTTAACTAGAACAGAAAGATTTTTATGAATATGAAATACCTCTAGAAAATCCAGTTCTCCAATGGAAGATGTTTTTTGAATAATTTTGGCAGCAGAAAAACTGAAAGTGTGGTTTAACATTGGCCAAACTAAGAGAGCCTTAAAATTTCACGTCAAGGAACATGAGGCAGATGTTAGAAAAAAGGAAACACAGAAGTCTTCTGTTACTCAACATTGTTGGTCCGAAAACCACACTTTCAGTTTTTCTGCTGCCAAAATTATTCAAAAAACATCTTCCATTGGAGAACTGGATTTTCTAGAGGCATTTCATATTCATAAAAATCTTTCTGTTCTAGTTAACGATCCTAATTCCAATCCAAATTTGCCTTCAGCCTTTAAAGAAATTATGTTTTAGTTCTGATTTCACCAACAGATGGCGCCAATCAAAAGAGAAAATACAGTAAAGCACAGTTTTACACGCCTTTCAATGTTCCGTTCAGAAAAAATATATATAAATAAGAGAGATGTATAACCAATATTTTAACTTAGGATGACTTGCATACACTGCTTTAAACAGTTTTATCATTGTGCCCATTGCTTTACACAATTTATCCTACATTTGGTTTCTTAAAATGTTATTCACATTTTAGTCAAATATTTTATTTTTGAAATCGCAAGAATCAAATATCATAAGATTGAAAAGTTTTAAATTAAAAAAAAAAAAATACGAATACTAAATTTTACGAAAAAATTTATTTTTCTTCTCTTTTTCTTTAAACATTCTGAAAGTATATTGAAAAGTATCCAACTTTTCGAAACATTTTGGTATTTCTGACAATCATTTTAAATAAAGTTATCGCCTTCCATTTCATAAAGGCCCACAAACGGCCGAGCGGTAAAGTTGCTGAATACTGGTAGTTCACTCCGGGGTTCGAACACTGGTAAACGGGCTGGTTGCATGGGCGTTTTCGTGGATTTTCTCATGTCTACCGCGTATGACAGCTGGTTTCCCTTAGAAAGTTCTTCACGAAGTATTTCGTCAGAGCCTTTATCAGTCTTTAGAGGCTAAACATTTTGAAGGTATGAGATGAAAGGAAAGACTGGTTTCATCCAAAGGTTTTGGTTTATTTTATTATGACAAAGCACACTACGGCTATCTGCCTAAGGGGAGGGATGCCTTCCTGGAGGATTTTCTAAGGGAAACTGGCTCGCATACACGTTACACATTGGGAAAACCATGAAAACGCCCATGCAGCCAGCCCATTCGCGGGATTCGAACCTCGGACCGAACTACCGGTGTTCAGCGACTTTACCGCTCGGCCGCTGTTTCATCAGGAAGGGAAAAAAGATATCCTTAGTTAACATTCACATACATCACTGGATAAACTCCTGAATCTTCAAATAATTCGACTGAGAAAATCATGGGATTCACCATTTATGATACGATATGATGTTCTATAACGTAATTTACACAACCATATAGTTTAAAACCAGTACCTGTTCACTTTAATCTGCAATGATATCGTTTTGTCTTTTCTGTTAACACAAGCTCAATTGATGGTATTTGCTGGTGTACACGTCCAAGTGTTTTCTCTTTGAACACCTAAATTCTTTGAAGTATCCTGAAAGTATATTCGAAAACGTCCAACTTTTTGAACATCTTGGTATGTCTGATAGCCAAATTTCCCTGCAAATTTTTCCTTACTTTTCTCCCTAATTTTCTTCTTTCCTTCTACAGTTATTTTCAGTGCTCACACAAGAAAATTAAGATTTTTCGACTGCTAGACTTCCATACATTTCGCATTCTTGTCAATTTTTTAAAATATCAATTATATGAATTGCGTTTCAGCTAAAGACAGCTTTTCATTTTCTAGTCATTTTAGCTATAAATAAAGTTTAAAGCGAAGTCCAAAGGATAAATATTTTAATTAAAAGATTTTTGCTAAATGACAAAGAAATAAAACAGTCCAGCAGGGTTTATTCTGTACCACCGAGTGACCCGATTCTTATATCGGCTGAAACAATCTAAATCATACTAAAGATCATGTTTTTTTATACAGTCTATAACGCGAGAGAAAAATTAGCTTCTTAAAACATTCTTTCTAAGAGGATTAATATAAAAGATTATATTTATATATATATTTTTAAAGCTGGGACTTGAACCAAACTGTCAAACTTTTAAAGTTTAATTTACATGGTGGTTATAATTAAAGTTTCAATTTGAAATGGTCATAAAAGGAAAACTACCGGAGCAAATGTTATCAAACTTGGGAATCGTGTAAAGGAGGTTATGGGAATTTATTTTCGGCGGAAAAAAAAAAAAAAAAAAAAAAAAAAAGAGTTCAAAAACTCACCATCAGAGGAAAAATGGCGCTGTATACAATATTGTTAAATGAAATAAGATGTGAAAACATCTGTTTAAAATGTGTTTAATATTTTCCGAAACGTGTTACAAAGCATGTTCAATGTAGCGTCCAGCATTTTCCGAAAGCAAGTTAAATCATGTTACTGCATTCTAAACAGCAGCTCTTAGCATATCAGGTTTGGTTTTGGTTTGGTTTATTAGATTACGACAAAGCACTCGAGGGCTATCTGCCTTAAGGGAGGGATGCCTTTGTAGAGGACTTTTTAAGGGAAACTGGCTCGTATACACGTTACACATAGCATATCAGGAGGAATGTTATCAGTGTATCACATTTTTCATTTCTGCCAAATTGTTTAGATTATCACCATAAACAGTGCTTTTGAGATAACCTCATAGACAAAAGTCACAGAGGTTGAGGTCTGGTGGGAAGAGGGGAAGTGTTGGCGTATAAGACTTTCATTCGTGAAATGTTGCCTAAGTAACTGTGCGACACACGTGAGGTGGGACCCAGCCGTGCATAAAAATCGTAGTATCTAAAATGCCACGTTACTGTAGTTCATGTATCACGAAACATTTTAATATTGACTCTAAGTGAGCTGCAATCGCAGTGGTCCAGCTGTCGACTGCTCTTCAGAAAAAAATGGTTCTGTTATAACACTAGCTGTCATTCAACAGTAAACAGTGTGAAATGACTGTTATGCAATCGAATGCAGTAGGAGAATGCAATGGAACTAGATAGATAACATGAGAGATTTCTTTGGCCCAAATCGATTAAAAGCGTTTTGAATCAGTATCTTCATGTTTTAGTGCCGAATTCAGGCTTTATGACCGTTTCAATGTGGAACTTTAATTATAACCACTCTGTATATTATTAAATTTTAATTTGAAGCTATGCCATGCGTAAATGTATACCATGCGTAAAATTTTCGCTTTTATGGAAAAATAAAAAATCGAAGCAAATATACTTAGTATAATGGACCAAAACTGAAAACATTTCCCCTCCCTCCGAAAATAAGATATTGAAATTTCGAACTTGAATTTATTGGGTTATCGAAATATTTAATTTGACTTATCTTCTAAGTCCTAGTTCCGACAACAATTCCGTCAAAAATTCCGAATTACTTAAGCTGAAGTAAAAGATTTAGTATATATTCACTGTATGTTAATAAAGTAATCAGAGTGTAATAAAAATAGATTATAGAATTTATGCTGATGCAACTTTTTGTCTGACTGCACAACATGTAATGGAAAAGAGGGCTTTTAGAGGCATGTCAAAAACAGATCTCTACAAGTAGATGTCATAATCCTTTTGTCTCTTCAATGTCAAAAAAACTTTCCTTTGAGAGACAGCTTTAGTTTTGGTGAAAGAAAAAAAATCACATGAAGACAAATTTCAAGAACATGTAGGACGATTTGAGTACACATACTTATTTTGGGAACACAAGTGATTCTCCGACTGGTTATTGAATAATGAAAAGATGCATCGTCATGCAATACAAAACATTTGGAATACCTTTCCTGACTGAAAACGTAAGATTAAAAGTCATCTGTTTAATTCGCAGCCATTTACAAGTCAACTACTCGGGCAGTTGCAGAATCGTTTTGATCCTAAGCCTTGTAAGACAAACCTAATATCACTGGATTTAAACACTTCTTTAATCTTCCAAGAACGTTCCTTCTTTAGCTCATATTCCAAGAATATTAAGTGAATACAATTATTGCAAAACAAATTGAATATTCATTTGCACTACGGCTTGGGAGTTTACTAACGAGTTAACAAAACTTAAATTCTGCTTTTCGTGTCTAAGAATACAACAATATTTTAAATATTTACAAATAAAATATTAAATTGGAACTTTAATTGGAGCCTCACCAGTTGACTAGCATTTGAAGATTTTTAAATACTAATTGTTTGTTGTGAAGTCTAACCCAAGCTGCATGGTTGGTTTCCGTAGTTTTCTAGGTTCTCTTTACGAAGGTTCTCTATGAAAGCATCTTAATCAAATAGCTCCCATGTTCTTTCTATGTTCAAATAACCAACTAACCTAGTTTAAGTGCGATTTCCAAGTGAAGTTACTAGCAAAACCCGAATACTCATTAAAAATCATGTAGCTTGCCAATCTGGAGTAACATGAAAGATGCGGCGCCAATAATTGAATTGCTGTTACTGTACGCTCTTTCTAAACTTTGATGGTCATTCCTTAATTAAATAGCATACCAGCGGGCGAGCGGTAAAGACGCTGAACACTAGTAGTTCGGTCCGAGGTTCGAATTCCGTGAACGGGCTGGCCGAAGGGGCGTTTTCGTGGTTTACCCCATGTCTAATGTGTATACGAGCCAGTTTACCTTAGAAAGTTCTCCACGAAGGCATCCCTCCGTTTAGGCAGATAGCCCTTGTGTGCTTTGCCATAATTAAATAATCCAATCCAATCCTTAATTAAATATAATTGATTTGTAACTTCTACTAGAACTGACGGTAAGAATTGAAGTGCAAATAAATTATATCATGTGCAATCTTGATTAATATAAAATTTAAAATATTTGCATTTAGATAGAAAGTTTTTTGAAATATTTGCAATTACTTTATAAGAAGGATTTATTAATAACCGTAATAATTACTTATTATATTACTGATGATTAGGATTCAGTTCTTGACAATTACATTCTAAATTAGAATTTTAAGGATATAATGAAAATACGCTACGCACAAAAATACATTTTAGGAAAAAAAATGAGTTGATTTTTTATGTTTTAAAACTTCTTAAATTCATTTAATAAACATCGTATACTCATTGTTTATTGAATCCAGAATGTTGGTGTCGTTTATATAATTATTCTTACTTGTCCACAGAATCGGCAGACTTATCCAGCCATTAAGTAGCTGCAGATCATTTCTACATAACCATTGAACTTCCATTAATTCAGTCTCTAGAGAGTTGTATGTTTATATCATAATTTGACTTTTATAAAAAATGATTATTCTAAATATTATGTTTCTATAAAAATATATTGTGCTTTAAAAATATGGATAGTATCAGCCGCTCTTTCAGCCACTTTAAAAGCAACAGTTTGTTTAGAAATAAATTGTGCAGTTAATGTCATAAAATTCAAATAAATATCAAACGAAAATTCTCAGTTTTAGACAATTCGATTTAAACGAAGTAAAGTAGCAGACGATAAAACGCCGAAGGTAAAAATTTACTCTTAAATTTTTTAAAAAAAGAAAAGATACGAGAGAAATAAAAAAAAAAAAGTTAAAAATTTGAATAATATCATCTATAATTTAAAAAATAGCCTTTCATATAGTATTAATAAACATTTATTACGCATCATTGAGGGAAAAAATGTCATATAATTAATTCTCCGTAAAATTTTACTTGAAGTTTGAGGTTAAAAATAGCTGTGGCAATTCAGTGCAACAAAAATCCATAGACCACATTTGGCGTTATTATCGCTCAAAAAAAAGGTGCCAGATTTCAAAACGCGAAATTATGTAAATTCGTGTATATCTTAGAAAATTTTGAATAAAAAAGTCTAATTTTTTGCAGATATGCTTAAAAATACACCTACTTTAAGATGATGGAAAAAATTTTATAGGTTATAATTCAAATTTTTTTTCGAAAAATCTATAGAAATTTTAAAAATAAAACGCAAAAAATGGGTAAATTTTATTTGGAATGAACCAAAATTTCGAAATGTGAGAGAAAAAATCCAAAAAGTTTAATAAAAAAAGAGATATTGATAAATATTTACCAAATTCAATTAACATTGAGGAGCTAAAATTTTGAGAGCTAATATTTTAATATTTTAAAAACTATTCGTACGATTTTTACAAAACTTGGTATTCTGGCATAATTTGAGTCGTAGAATCGAAATATGTAAAAAAATTGGTATGTTATTTCAGAAAAAGTCCGATTTTGTGTCAAAATACCTATGTTAGAATAGTGCTATATATAAATCTAATATATATCCTAAGTCGCGCTTTCGAGACATGAAAAACGCAGTTTGAATTTTGTCAATCGGCCCAGTAGAACGGGAGATATAGCACTGTCCCATTTTTTTTGAGCAGTGTACATACTTATGATATGACAAGGAATTTCCAGCATGGAATCTCAAAGATAAAACAGGCCTGCCAGAATATCCTGCAGTTTGGCAACACAGAGTTAAAATATTTTTTAGTTTCCAGATTTAAAAAAAGTTTTATTTTTACAAACACAAGAATAATAATCTTGCTTGTTTGGAAATTATACTAACCCTGGGAAACTGCTGGAGGACTTTCTGCTTCAGGAGCTAATATATCTTCAGAAACTCTCTCTGTTACAACTTCTTCCTCTTCAAGCTCTTCTTCTTCTTCCTCCTCCTCTTCGTCATCTTCCCAATCTGATTTGGCAGATTCCACTTCTAACTCTGGTTGAGGACTTGGAGCATTTTCTCTAGGTGGTTGCTGAGTTGTAAACTTAGTAACATTATCAGAAGCATAGACAGATCCGTTTCTAAATAACGAAATGGTGGTAAATATAATTTGTACTTAAATATAAATATATTCCTTATTATAAAAGCTATGGAAATTAAAAATATTCCTTATTAAAAAGTTAACTATGAGAATTACCTCATAATTTCATTTTCATGATATCCAACATTATCATCATCTTGATTTAAAGCAGGTGAGGTCTTCTGATTATTCTGCTCTTCAACATCAATATCTATAAAAGAACAAAGTATATGAACAGAAATATATATAAGTAAATATAACATACCTGTACTTGAGAAAAACTGGCATTCTGTAAAGTTAATGCATGAAGTTTCTATATCATCTAGACAGTTCTAATACATATAAATTGTATCTAAGCTTTTGTTAATACAATACAAAGCTTGAGATCTGGAATTCCGAATGAAAAATTTTTATTATTAAAGGGTGCCAATGAAAGAGTTAAACTATAACTGACTTTACTGAATTATTATTAAAGACTAGCAGCTTCGCTGCCAGCCTTCGTCTGGCTTTTAAATGTACCAGAAAAATGGCTAAAGGGAACACCAAACGTTAAATTTAAAAACTGCGTAGAATTTTATTCTGCAGAACAACTTCATAAAAAAAAGTTATTACGTATAACAAAATTACAATGAAATAAGAAATATCTCTTAATTCCAATTAATCATTATCCTACTACTATACCAGGGCTAACAAATAAATTAACCAACTTCCTTTGCAAAATCTTAAGAATTCAAATGGTATAAAGGAAATTAAAAACTTTGTTTCCTAAAAAAAATCACTTAAAACTTTTCAATATCTTAAAAACGGTGAAATGAACAATAAATAACATAAATGAATACAAAAAACAAAAAATTCTGAAAAGCAAAGTATAATTAATGATATTTTATATTTTCAAGAGAAAAAAATTACAATGAAATAAGCTATATCCCTTAACACAAATATTAATTATCCTAATAAAAAATTAACCAACTTCCCGCTGAAGAAAAACAATCATGCAAAACTTTTCAATATCTTACAAACAGTGAATAAGCAAAAAATAACATGAAAGCAACTCAAAAAACATAAAATTCTGCATGGAATTTTATTCTACAGAACAACTTTATAAAAAAATCAATAAAAATGCATTACATATATATATATATATAAATGACAATGAAATATGCCAATCTCTTAAAAACAGTGACATAAGAAATACGATGAAAAATTGTTGCCAAACCCATATTTCTAAAAGAATGAAACTATTCAAAATGATGAGATTTCTTCAAAAATCTATCAACAATAAGACAGGAAAATTGTTGCCAACATTACATTTTAAAGGAGATGAGAGATGTGAGAAATGTACTCGGAAGCTCATTTAAAATTTTTTTTAAAAAAATACAAAATATTATCATTTTTCCAAAATTCTTTACGTAAAAGCAGTTGCGAGGATGAAAGTTTAACGTGTCCAAAAATCAAAGAAAAATAAACTGTACATAAAAAAAAAAAAAAACCTGTTGAAAAGGTGTTAAGCTCACTTTGTTTAAAAAAATTCGTATTTAATCAATTTACTGAAACACTAAATTTATTTTAAGTTTGTAAAATACCTAAGTGCCTACGTTTCATGACGATTTGAAATTGGAATGTGTAGAGTTAATAAGCCCCGTCAATCTGCTTTTAATTAATTGGAAGTTCACTATATATTTATTAAAAAATTCTTATGCACATTAATGATGAAAATAATTTTGATACATAAGAAAGATTAAATTTTTAATCATACACTAATATAAAAAATCACTATATTTAGCAACATAAAAATGATAATAAATAAATAAATCGGTTATAAAAATTTGACATAATTTCAAATAAATATTAATGTAAAATACGCATATTGTCAATCAATTTCATTGGCAGGAAGTACAGTTTTTTTAACTGATTAAAAATTTAAAAAAACAATTAAAAAGTTTAGTTTGCTTTTTTGGACGGTGAGGGGAAGGACAGGCACTGTTCCATACCAGTGCTGTTTTCATGTTATCGAAAACTCCAATTACTTTCACAGATAGCCATTATAACAGATTTTATATTTTCTTATACAAAACAAGAAATACCACTTACTATCATGAAGTGGAAATAAGATTATGAAATTAATTTATTTACAACAGTTTTTTTTGGGTGCCTTTGCTAAAAATGAACTTAAAAAAATAAAATCCTGCTTTAACTATCACGATTACAATTAATGATTGTAGCTATTTTAAATATCAAACTTGAATGTCTAAGACATAAAACGGAGAAAAAGAAATATACAATCTCTATTTTTTTCCAATTATAAAAAATACTTTAGTACATTATCTTTAAAGATACCACCATAAATATCATTAATTTCTTAATATTTCACCATTAAAAATTAAATAAAATTCTTTTCGAAACTAAACAGGTATTAAAATACATAAAATGGTGATTAATCATCAGTGCTAGCAACATAATACTGAAGAATTCAGATTCGGGGAGGGGAAGAAGTGCTGCTTTTTAAAGTGCTAGATTTAATATTGGAAACACAGGGTCATTTCCCACATTTAAAAGACTGGCAATTGCATCATATTATTGTTTCCTTGAGAGTGCAATATCAGTCTGATGCTTGCTAAGTCACAGCAAAGAGATAATAAATTGACTGGTCTCATGCTAGGTGCTTTCAGAAAATGTGCAAGCGCCTGGCAGCAGTAAACTGAGGAGGAAATGAAAACTGAATATGAGATATTATCTCTGCTTTGAAACAAGTTAATTTTTTCAACTAACAGCGATACTGAACACGATGGATTCAGACAGCAACACAACTTAAAATTTGGTTAGCAATAAATGTTCAAATTTGCACTAAAAAAAAAAAAAAAAAAAAAAAAAAAAAAAAAAGTATTAAAACTGAATATAATTTTCTGAAAAATTTGCAAAAGCCAGCACGTATGATATGTATAATTTTTTTTTCTTTTAACTTGTTTAATAAGATAATGTAATAACATACCACCCAAGGCATTGTCTATTTCTCCATTATCGTCTTCGGAAAAAATTTCATCCTGATAACGAAAAATATCATTTCTGACATAGTACTTCTTTGGTGACTGGGGGACTAAAATAAACGTTTGCATGAAGCGACGCATAGGCTGCCCATTGTTTGATAATTCACCAGATACCTGTAAAAAATTCCATAAACAATCAACAAAACATGCACACATTAATGCAGGTATGATTTGGTTTAACTGATCATGGAAAAGCATACAAGGGCTAATAAAGTATACTTTAATTTAATAACAGTTATTTTAAAACTAGTTTTTAGAATCACATTGAATGCAAATGTATTTAATGAGCTAGAAGTTATTATGTAATGAGTTATTGAGTTAGAAGGAGTATTTAAGGAAGGTTCAACTTACTTCGAGAGACAGAGTGCTAGGAATCTTGAGTAGCGTGTGTTTACCTTCGGACTAAGTTTCTCTAAAAGCTGTTAGACTAGGTCGTGTATTATGTGTCTTTTGATATTTGCCTGCTTGCTAATTTAAATTCAGGGCCAACTACGTTAGATTTGTGTTAGTTTCGGCGAAGTCTCCTTTAGTTAGTTTTAATTTCTCATTTTTAAGCCCAAGCAGAGGCTTTGTTGTAAGCCTGAGAAAGGGGCCAACTGCTCATCTTATTGAGTGAAATAAAGGGTAGTTAACCCTTCTTGTGTCTACGTCTTCTTCACTAAGTCCCTCAACGTTTACTGTAGATAAAAAGAGTGAGGAACTCTAGAGGCTAACTGCCTTAATGGAGGTCTTTCAAAGGTAAACTGACTTGTATCCACTTCTCACATGGTTTACTGCATGACTACATAAAACAGACTGCTTTTCTTAATATTACACTTATCAAAACTTGACTTAACCCTCTAAGCGACAAAGCCGTATATATATATGTGGCCTAGAATACTTTTTTGAGATATGTGTAAGAACATATATATAAGTGCATATTAAAAATATGTCAAAGAAATTAAGGCAATATATCAAAAGTACACAAATCCAGGTATGAAATACCAGGAGAGTTTTTACATTAAAAAAAAAAAAAAAAAGTTCTCATAGTAGTTTTGGGAAATTTGTGCTTTCTTAGCGAAAACCCTGGCTGCTTAGAGGGTTAATACTACTGAAGAGTATTTGGTTTTTAAGTTTTTGTTCCCTTAAGGCTTTTATTTTTAAAAGAATTTATAAACAAAAAAAAAAAAAAAAAAAGACAATGAAGATTTTTATTGGCAAATGTTGCCAAGGTATAGTCGTCACAGTACATAAGTACCCAAATTATTCTAACACAACAGACATATTTAAGAACTGCACAAAACACTTATAAACACCGAAGACACATGATTCAATTTATCAATTTTTAACTACTTAAGTATATTTTTTTTGTACTCAACATTTGATTTTTCCAATAAAAAAATGTGACAATTTGTGTACCCAAATCATCAAAATAACTTGACAGTTAAAGGGTTAAGCAACCCTTAGGCACACTGAAAATATCAAATGTCAAAAACTTTTAAATTTAATATTTCAGCAAAATTTTGTCGTACAGTAGTCGACTTTTTCTTACACAAATTGTCTTAATATAAATACATGGATCATACAAAAAGTTACATTTCATAATTTAATTTTAAATTTTAAACTACAAAAACACTGTCATTTAAAACATTTTCGTAATTGGAAGTAACATAACTCTAAGACCAACAGTTACACAAAATAAAGGATGGGTTAGTAAACACTGGAAAATCACCTTAGAAAAATTAACAAGCTTGACAATTTTATATACTTCCCAAAAAAGAGAATATGATACTGCACAGAAAATATCAAATTTATCTTTCTCAAGAGTAAAAAAAAAGTTACCTGTACGACAACACCGTCATTCAGTGTCTCTTGACTATCCACTTGTCTAATTTTTGCATGACAGTCACGGAAATTCAGCTGCATAATACGTTCATGTATATCCTGAAAAATTATGACTATTTTAATATATCAACAATAGCTTACAAATTAGGTTAAAATTAAAGGAATTTGTTAGTTATCAGGACCAAATTCAGAAAGATATGCATGTACACACATACATACATATATACATTTCTGAATCTGTTTCGAATAACACAAGAGTACAAAATTCAATTATTCACCCTACGCCCCCAAATTATCCACAGTACACATCTTTTGCAATAAAGGTATACACCACGGTAGATTTTCTTTTTTGCCAATTAGACAGTAATACAAACCAATATTTTCAAGTAACATTTCCTTTCAAAAATATTTGCTCACTTTCATTTTTACATTATATGTAAGGATTTTAACTTTATACTACATTTTAATGGCATTATGTTAGATTGGCGCAGCAAATATTTACTCAATTCTGATGAAGAAATTCAAACCAGTGATTCCAAATTAATATAAAAATAATAATTTTCTTTGTAAACTCTGCTGTGCAATTGAGTAACAATTTATTTCTGATCTCTTTTTTTGATTCATGACCTAAACCTCAGCTTGAAATACAATATTATTTTTTAAAGATTATCTGTCACTTGATATTTTAAAATTTTTTTTTGACTTTAAGCAATTTTGTATTTATGTGAATGCATAAATGAATGTACTGATTTATAATTTCAAATAAGAGAAAAATTGTGGATTATTATGGAAACCACAAGAAATTTCTTTCATGGTGGTATATCATCTATCCAAGAAGTCCTGCATTTCACAGAACAGACATTATCTATAAAAAGCATAAATAAATATCAGAATGAGCGATTTGGGATTTCTGAAAATTTATGGTGTGATTGCAAAATGGATAAAAATCTTAAAAACTCTGAACTGATGGTATATAACTAATGGCCAATGGGGTCTCAAAATTGTTTTGGGAGATACACTGCTATAAAGTTTGGATACCACTGGCATATTGTATGTTAAGTACAATGTTGTTTACAACAGTGAAAAGTAAAGGTGCTATAAAATTGGCTAGGAATGTGAACAGGGTTGAATTGGTTGCCAAACAAAGATCAATGATGTTTAAATTGTTTTTGAGCTGGACAGCAGGAAAAATTTATGCACAGTACAAAGTCCGTAATCCGGAATGATCTATAATTCAGACCACAAAGTCACAAACTTTATGCATGCACGTAAAGAATGCTCATACATTACACATGCGCGTAATATATGCTTTACGCACAAGCGCATTGAAAGAAATGTTCAATAACGTAAACAAATAAATATTAAGCTTTTTTTGGTAAAATTTGATACCCTTTAGATCATAATTGCTCTTTATTTTATAAATTACGGTTTCATACTTTTAATTGTATAATTTCTGCATGTCATCTTACCAGATTTAAACTGATGATCTATAATCTGGAATCGCCGAAGTCCTGATGAGCCTGGATTACAGATTCTGTACTGTATAATGCACAATGCTTCATATATGTACTGTATATATTTCACCCAATGCATTTATATTTTAGTATTAAACAATGTTAGTTACAATCCCCTTATTTCTTATGGAAAAGTTCATTTGGTATACATTCAAGGATCCAGAATGGTGATTAGTGACATACATTGAGCTATCACTATACATTATTGCTGTGTGCGTACGGGTTCACAGTAGGTTGAGTGCACACAGCTCTGATGATAGTTGATAAAATTTATTTTATCAAAAGAAAAACATTTCAGAGTTCTGGGACTTTCAACAAAATAGTTATACAACTCTTCACATTAGTAAGGATGTTAAACAGAATGCAATGCAAAGCTCATCTAATGCAAGAGTGAAGCTCACCGGAGATATCTCAACACCCAGACTCATGCTGAACTAACAACTAAAAGCAGATGCTCTTTTCGGCCTTAAATAGTTTTCACGCAGTTGCAATGGAATGTCTAGTCCTTCCCAAAATCACTGGAAGGCACATGAGGCAGGGTACGGTTACACTTGATCTGAAACCAATTATAATACTTATTAGGGTGATACTTTGACAGGACCAAAATGCTGCCAAGTTTGGCGACTTCTTGCTAGATTTGTAGACAATCGATCGCCAAAACCGTAGCCAGCTTGGCGATATCTTACCAAATTACTGAGATACCCATTTACTCAATACTAAACAGACTTGCCTCTTTATTCTCACTTTTCCGGCAAGCTTTGCTTCTTTATATTTTCAGGTTGTATTATACAGGGGGAGGGGAGAGAACTAGAATTTCACATATAATTGCACTCAAATCATCTACCTATATACAAAATTCATAACATCATTACCAACAAATGTTATTTAACACAAACTGAGGGACATATATTACAAGATGAAGATATTGATTGGAGCACATATTTTACTATTCTATTTCTCCAAAAGTTTATACTCGATGGTTAGTGAAACAGTTGAGGTGCTATCCATATACAGTGAGCGATGCTATCATGGAATATTTTCTCATAAAATATCTGTGTGTGTGGGGGAGGGAATAGGAACTTCCATAATTTTCTGTATGCATACAATACAATGATAAAAAGTAATGGAAATGATTAATTCAAAATACACACATGCATGGAATTGCTACAACTCTCATAAAACTTTACGTAATTACCAGTATTTCAATTCCTTTTTATCATCTCCAAATAATTTTTTTAAATCTCTGAGCATCTCCAAATAATTTTTTTAAATCTCTGAGCGTCATGAAGGCTTTATCTGGTCATGAGATTTTTTGTCACTTGTTATATACAGTCAAAAGTCGTTAATTCGGACACCCATAATTCGGAATGATCTATAATCTGGACATAAAAACTAAAAACTTTCTGCGCATGCGCCGCGTTGACACATGCGCAAAGGCGTTCACGCGTGCGCATAAGACCTTTTACGACTGCGCATATGAGTGTGCGCAAGTGCAGAATACGTTTTCGCGTGCGCATTTTATGTATAATGGATGTATAAGCTAAAATTATCTAATTATCTATTTCAGTTAATGTTGATGATTGCGTTGTTCCTTAATTTTCGAATTGCATCCGGCTTATTATTTTTTGCAGACTGTAAGAGCAATTTTATAAAAGTAAGCTTAAACTTTCGATTATATCAAATAGAATTTCGGATATATATTTGTTAATATGTAAAGGATCTAAAGCGAAAGCGTGTTTTGAAATCCGAAATCTGTTTATCAATTTCACACTGCTCGGCGGGGGGGGTAATGAATTGGAAGTTGATTTGTCAGCACTATCCTTATCTTCAGCGCAGATGTTTTTATTTTATTTGGCTTATAATTCCTTACGAAGCGAAGAAAAGTGACAGAGGTTATTGAAAACAAAAAAAATTTCGATTGACAAATTAGTCGGTGTTCTTGACACAGCAATTATAGGACTTGAACGGCGGAACTTTGTAACTGAACAAGAAATCATGTCTGTTTAATAGAATTAAAGAGAAAGTATTATCACATGAAACGAAGCAAAACTTAAACAACTTACATTGAAAGAAATGTTTAATAAAGTAAACAAATAAATATTAAGCTTTTTCTTTTTGCAAATTTTGATACCCTTTAGATCATAATTGTTCTTTATTTCATAAATTATGGTTTCATATTTTTAATTTTAGAATTTCTGCATGCCATCTTACGAGATTTAAACTGATGATCTATAATCCGGAAAAATCGATAATCCGGAATCGCCGAAGTCCCGACGAGTCCGGATTAACGACTTTTGACTGTATTAGCTTATAATTTAAGATATTTTGCTTTCTTACTTTTATTAATAATATAATGCCATCTTGATGAATGTAAATTTATGAAAATAGGGACTAAAATCCGTAAATATACATATTTAGCTAATAATAATGGCTCTTTAAATACAGGTCTTCACGACAGATCTAAAATCCAGGCTATCTAGAGGGTTAATTTATAGTTTTTGCTCTGGATATTTTATAAAATAAAATATATAGATGAGCAAAGGATATGTACTACTAAACAGTTTTCACAATGAAATTTCCAGTACAAAAATGTTTGAAAAGCAGAAAAAAATCTAGGAAACACTAACAAAAACATAGTTTCCGAGAAGTACAGTGTTTTGAGGAAAGCAGAAAATGCGTCAACAGGGTTCATAGCCACATTTTAGTTAAAAAAATAAGCACTTTTCAAGCACATTTTAAGGAAAAAATAAGCACCTGTTTAATTATATTATACACAACTGCATAACCTTAAAAGAAAAATTAGACTTGTAATTTAAAATATAAGCAATGCAATATTTATTAAGAAAATGAGCATTACCTCAACCATGGAAAACAAATAACTTTTTTTAAAATTTTAAATGGCAGTTTAATTTACAGAATTAGTTTACAATGAGAAAGGAAAAAAAAAAAAAAACTATGCAGAACTAAACTATATTACAAGATTTAATGAAATTTCAGTTCAAAATATAGAAAATAAATAATAATAAGCCATATCAATTGTATTCGTTTGGCACCTAATAAAAAATACAATTTATTTTCCCACTCATATTAATATTTAAATAATTTAACTTAAATCAAAATTCTGAACAATTTCTAAATTTTCATTGCATAACAGTTTTCCCTTAACATATATTCCAAGCAAAGTAATTTCAGTAAAAAAGAAGCACATTTCTGAAATCAGAAGACGGGAAATTGCTTCATGCAGTCTCCTTTAACAGTAAAAGCTTAACTAACCCGCATACTCGGAAATTGCCAAATATTCCAGATAGTAACTGGAAAAAGAGGAGTGGGGGGAGATAATAGCCGTTCTTTAGATTTCTCCGCTAAATAAATGATTTTGACATTACCATATGTATTCCATATATATATAAAAACAGACCAACGGAACTGAGAAATATTCCACTTAGAAAGCACAGAAAAACTCTTTTAAGTGTTCATAAACAAATCTCAGGCGGAACATCAAAATCAAAATTAATTAACTCTGCAAAATACCGCAAATGTTACTGCGCAATACGTGCTGCGTAATTCTTCCACATGCGATATTACGCAATCCAGAATCAACAGCTGCCGGTATTCGGAGAATAAAGAACTAAATAAAGGAAAAGAAAGACTCACTAATTTGGGGTGTTTCCGATTCTAATTTTCAACAGACTGCGTTAAATTTCTGGAATAGAATCAATCTTTGCTTAGGTTGGGTAGACCGCAAAAACTTTTAGTCCTATTCAATCCAGATTGGACTTGGGGAGGGATCCGCTGCTTCAATATTAGAGATTTTGCGGAGAAAGTGGAGAACCTCCCAACCTCCGTACTGTAAAATGTATTGGGGGGGGGGGAAATTATTTTGACTATTTGATTACCTTCCTTTTATTTAAGCCATTCCGAATATTATTCCCTAGAAAGCTAATCTGTGTAAAAACACACCCATTTTTGGAAGTTTATCTACACTTCAGCAGTTACTGCAACTATATTATAAATATCCATGCATATACTCATAATATAAGCATAACGATCATAATAAACACGAATATGAACTGACCATGCGGAACGAGAATGCAAATTATTAAAATCTTGATAGAAATTCAAATGTGTGTAGTATTTGGGTGGAAGGAAAAGAATACCGAATGTAACGGAATTTTCTACCATTTTCGCAATTCTTTGACCAATAGAACGACGTGCACCTGTCTGTACTCTCGCACACACCAGCAACCATAGCACCAGCACCATAGGTTACGGTAATGCAGAGAAAGGGGGGGAAAGCAATTTCCTGGGAGTATTATTCACCATCTGACATTGCATATAAGGAAGAAAAGTTGTTTATTTAGTTTCGGCTTCGGTACTGGAAAAAAATGCACATTCATTTAAAAAAAAAAAAAAGCACTAAAAGCAAAAAAAATAAGGGCTTTAAAGAAAAAGTAAGCACCTATAAGGGCCTTTATATTTTATTTTCAAACATAAGGACTTATAAGCACTTGTAAGGACCGCTACGAACCCTGGTCAAACATGAACCATGCTTTGGTACACTAAAAAGCAGATTAATAAGCAACTAACCTTTCAAAATCAGATATTTGGTACTATCATACATTAACTAAAAGGAATATTATTGAGTAAGCTCAATTAGCATATAGTTTCTGCTAAGCATTTGAACTTATGATGTGCCAATAAATAATTTTGTTAAAAAGTGACTACTAATAATAATTACAAAAATAAAAAAAGTAAATAAAAATGATCAAGGGATGTTGTGCACATCATGAATATTTTTATCAACTAGCCAAACAACCAATAAATTATATTCCAATGTTAACAGCAGCAGTTTGAGGAAAATGAACTAAGACACTGTGAGATAACTCACAGATTTTGCACAATGAAAACGCAATTTCTCACAGTGCTTTCTGTCCAACAATGTACAGCTACCAACTTTGAAAAGTGAAAAATAAAGTTTCTGAGAGATGTTTTGCACTGTGCAACAACACAATTTTGAAAGAATTCCAAACTAGCTTAAATTCACTTTTCAATGCATGCTTCAGGTCACTGCACTTTTTGAAACATGTTTCTAATGTAAAATGTATCTAATTATATATTCTAAACATTATATTCTTTGGCTGATTTCATTTTAAAACTTTCTTACTTTTATGGTGAAAAAATAATGGGCAGGTAAGGCAATTTACATACTTTTAAATATGATAGAAACAATAAAATTAATGTACATACTACTGTGGAGTAATATACTATTTATACACATAAAACAAAATTAAATATAAATTAACTGATTAAACTTTGGTGAAATCTTCATAAAATTTTACAAATCCATACACTAAATTACAGTAATTCAGATTAAATAAAATTTAATAAGAACAATTATACTGAAAATTATTAGGGATGGGAGAATGTAATTTGCAGTTTTGAAATTTTATTTATCGATGGGAAACATTCTACTTAGTAAAGCTAAAAATTAAAACTAAGATTCAGTGGTCAAACAGGAGATGTGATGAAAAATGGAGAATTGGCATCCATGCAACTAAAAGTTCCAGTATTCAGCAGATATGCGACCAAGTGATCTTTTCATACTTCCATGCTTAAAACTGCTATTTCATGACCCCGATTTAGAGTCCATTAATGCCAAATAATAATAAAAAGCTGGAAGTCATAAAACAGTTTCAAGGAAATGATTTGAAAACACATTTTAACATTTAGAAAAATCATAGGTATAAAACACTGCTGTCAGAGAGGATTTCTTTGAATTGGATGTCAAATATTAAGCAATAATTTAAAATCTTGCACGAAATTCACTTCATCATACTAACAAATCATGGTGAAAACTTGAAAAACTCCCTCCCTCATTCAACATAACTAGATTACAAGCTCAACTATTAATATTTGGTAGTTTTAGATCCTCAGCCATTGACGATGGTCAATTACAAAGGACAAATGCTTTTGGTCCATAAATAACAGACCTGCATGCTTGAAATATAAATCCATACTTTAATAAGCATCAATTTCAAACATAGTCATACATAATTTTTTTGTTGTTGGGCGTAGGGGATACAGATAAATTCTTCCCAATTTTAAAGTTAAACATGAAGTTTTCTGGCAGTATGTCTGAAAAAAATTCATTAAACAATACCTTTCTTCCAATCAAAGTTACCTGTTGTCCTACTACAGGTCGAGTTTCTTGCCCAGGTCGATCCAATCCTCCATGTAAGAAAGATGAATCATTATTATAAAACCTAAAAAGATATACATATGATCTATTAGAATTATGATATACAAGATCAAATAAAATATACCCTAATTTTATATTTGTAACAAAGATTAATAAAATTTAGATTGGAATTATAATCTCTTTCTAATAAACAACAAAGAAAGTATTGAATAATGCTGCAGGTTAGAGTAGAAATAACCAACTTGAAGGGCCATGAGCATATATTTTCAGCAACAGCAGATCAATTAAGCAAGAATTTATTATTTTTAATTGTTACCAATGCTAATAACATACATGCCAACCTTGAAATATGAAAAACTAGGAGATTCTCACAATATGTGGAGGCACTATTTCAAAAGAACTCCAAATTTACTTAAATTCACTTTATATTGCACGATTCATCAACAGTTTGCAATATAATTTTAACATAAAATTTATAAATATTGCATGAAAAATTCTAGGTAAGGCAAAAAAATTAAAAACCAGGAGATTCTGAGCTGTGTGATGAAAAACCAAAAATCTTTGAGTAAAACTAGGAGACTTAGAATCTATGTTACATGAAGGAAAGCGACTTCCCTTAAACCAATTTACAGTTCTGTTCCAATACTCTTGTCAGCAATTTTATAACCGTCATATTCCCACCTTACATTTTCTGTCATATAGTTTCATTACACAAGAACTGGAGCACTCATACTTCAAAAAGAAAAAAAAAGCAATCATTTGAGAACTCTTTTTTTGGCACATATTTAATATCTCGACTGTTCTGGCCTACTCACATTCTGGTTAACATATTATTTATTCAGTACATATAATGTTGAAGAGTCATTACATATTACTTTTTTCCAGTTTACTGTGCACCATTTTGCCAAAAAATTTTTGATCCAAGGTAGCAGAAGCTCATCATAAATTCAGTCTTCATGAATTTTGTTAAGCTATGGCCTGCGATTTCATTTTTTTGATGGTTTTGTTACATATGCACATTAGTTTTGACAAAAACCTTAAAAACCATTCCTAATTTTTTATTATACAACTTTTTTTTTTAAAAGAAATAATTCTTAGTTAATTTTAAGTTGACATTTTAAGTTATTTTTCTCAAATCCAATGTTAGATGCTCCCTCATTTTTGGATTGTTAATTCCGTTGTACCACTCTTTTGAGTTGGCAACTAATTTTTTTTTAATTCATTGTTTCTTCCATTAATTTAATTGTTAATGATTATCAGTTAATATTATGTTTTCAGTGTTAAACTTATTTCACTTCATCAGATTCTGATAACTTATGATCTTTCATTAGTAAATTTGAGTGGTTCTATAGAAATCTGATGGTACTTTAATTTTTTAGTCTTTAGAGAATTTCAATGAATCTTAAAAAATTGCATTGGTACTTTACTTTCTTTTTCATTATAATATCGAATGAGCATATATGCTTATAATAAGACATCTGTAGACTCAATCAATATTAGAGAAAATGATGATTTATTAACTTCAGTTACTTTGGGCAATTCAAGTGAAATGACTCTCTTTATACTCTCCTTTGTAAATATAAAATTTCAGGTGATGAAATTGATGACCATATAAACTCAAGGAAAGCAACAAACATAGAAAGTTTCAATTCAAATTGATTTATACTGTTCACTTTTCCAAATCTATTTTTTATATTACTCTGAGGCATAATTTGATGAGAATTTTGCCTATGCTTTAAAGAATGAATTGAGGTATATAAATTGGTTTTATATGCCCCCAGTTCACATTTATATCGCTTGAAATAAGTTTTTGGCTTGTCGTGTTTCATTCTTTTCTGCCAGTTCACGAACATGAATATTTTAAAGCAAGCATTTTGAAAGGTGGTGACTATTATTTCGTGTTACTCATAGTTCATACATTAGTTAACATAGCAGCCATAATATAATACACAAACTTTATCACAAATCATCATAATAGTAATCAAAGTAATCAATGAAATACATGAAAGCATCAGAAATTTGTGCTAAAAATTGAGCCCATATGTGTTATGATCAAAGGATTCTCAGTTTCCAATCTAAGCTTAAATAAATCATCACTTTTTATTATAAATTAATTTGAATGGAACTACTCTGATATGCGCCCTCAAGTCGCCAAATCTTTATGCTTCTAAATTTTTTGTCTACATTTTGGAACTTCTAGCCTAAAATGTCTCCAAAAACGTGGTTTTCGCACATGCAAAAACTACGTTTTCAACATACAATTTAGCTAAAAATCCGAAACAAAAACAAAAAATTTAGATAGCAAAAACTTAAAAGTTTCTAACCAAAAATATTTGACAAGAATCCATGTACACAGCGACATGTTTTAACTTAAAGAAAAACATCTATGAATGTCACAATGTAGGCAACGAACGAATCTACAAACTACGCACACCTCGCTTTAATAAATTAACATAACAACAACAAATTTCAAACAATACCATGTACACAGCATCCTGTTTAAACTAAAAAAAATTCTACGAATTGCACAATTTAGGCAAGGAAGGAATCTACGATCTACGCACTTCTCGCTTTAATAAAATAACATAACAATAAATTTCAAATAATACCATGTACACAGTGTTCTGTTTCAACTTTAAAAAACATCTGCGAATTGCACAGTCTAGACACTAAACAAAATAAACTAAATTTCAAACAATTTAAAAAAACAACAATAACAACAGAAATTCATACTAAAGGAACCAATGAACATAACATTCTACAAAATAAGAACAAGCATAAAATAAAATGCACTTACCATGAATTAATGCGTTTTCGAATAGCAGAAATATAAATTTCATACCGCCTTTAACATGCCGCCATGTAATCGCTATCGTATTTACATGACAGCCAGCCATACTATCCAGAAAATTTATACTATGGTTCACAAATAAATAAAATCACAAATCCCTACTTCTATCATGCACTGCCATTAAAAATAATCTCCCAGACCCTCTTTCCACATTTCCAAATACCCACTAACCCTCAACAGGATAGCCACAATGATATTTCCTTTTGCCAAACTTCAATTCAACAACTACCATTTTATCTTTTCCTCCCATCTTCTCAGACACAGAGGCGAATCAACAAGCTCCAGCGAAAGATTTTTCAATGTCAACAGGGTTGCCATAAAACACGCAAGCGTGCCAAAAACCAGTGCAGAACACATATCGCCACATTTGGTGAAATTAGGGCGTATATTAGAGTTGTACCATTTGAATAGATATATTTTAACATGTACACATTTTACAATATATAAAAAAATTAAAGTAGCAAAAACAAGCATATTGAAATGATGGAATAACAGAAAATTTGCTAAATCTCAGACATATATTTTAGTAACACTGGTTGTCCAACATGGTAAATTTACAAACAGTCACACAATCTGGCAACACAGTCATTTTTCAGCATGAATTCAACGAACATCTTGACATAAGCAACTCTTATTAATTGCTACAACCAAATTTTTTCTCAGCTTTCAAGCCAACATGGTAGCTGTTCTGTTAACCATGTTAACAATACAGTAACAGATTAAGATATACAAATGATAACTTTGAAAAGGATAATGCCTTCTTTTAAATATGAAGAGAGTTCACAGTTAAGATTTAATACTTTTTCCCCATCAAGCCAGCATATTTTTTTTGTTGTTGTTGTTGTTGTTGTTGTTTTACATTAACTGCTTGATAAAATTTTTCAGACAGAACAGTTTTTTTTTTAAGAGATAACAAGAAAGATTTTTAAATGCCACTTATACATAGTCTGTTCAATAGATTGTTTGATTTGACTGCATAGCATTTTGATAATTTTTAAATTTTTTTAACACTGCTTTCTTTTAAATTCTTAATCACAGGATTTTGGAATTAGCTATAATACTGAACTTTCCCAGGACTATAGTATACCGCCATTCACAATTATGATAATTTGGTACTTTTCTATTATCGAGATCAGATTCAGAGCTGTATGTATGTATTTATGCATGCATACATACATACACACATACATGCACACACATATTTCTCAACCTGGTCCCGATAACAGAAGAGTATCGATAATTTAGCAATGAAATGATACATCATTAAAGAAAAAAATGCTGAAGAAAATGAATATTCATAAATACAGATCAAATGTAATAACGAGGGAAGGAAACTGATTTTAAAAAAGCCAAATCATGAGTAAGACAGTCTTGTCAACACAAGAAATTACAAATGTTTGTTTATGAATATGAAAAATTAATCAGACTGAACAACTTAAGCAAATCAATGGAAATGGCACTCCTTTATATAAAAACTGTATACATAATTACAATTCAGTTTTAAAACCTGAAGTTATAAACAATATTTGGTACTATTCTCTTACTAGGGCTGAATTCAGAAATGCATGAATATATATGCATGTATGTATGGATGTACATGTTCATATATTGCACATGCATATATACATACATATATCTGTCTATTTACACAGACATATTCGCACATACATTCCTGAATCCGTCCCAATAACAAAAGAGCACCCAGTATTTTATCAAAACATAAAATAAAATTCTTAACATTACCTGTGCAAATGTAGAGGAGCCTTGTTTAATAAAGTATAATACTGCCGAACAAATTCTCGGCCCACACACTGGGGAGTAGGTATGTCCATGACCATGTCTTGTATCTAAAAAAATTAACATTTTATTTATAACAAGCTGTAAACAAACACAATGAAAAAAATAAGGGGAAGGGAACTTATTACCTTTCTGAACATGAGGTAGTAAATAAAAATGGTGCTTTATTAGTAAAAAGGACACCACTCTTAGTTACCATATCCGTAATAGGTAACGTTCTGAGGTTCAGTCAAGACTACAACTGCCTTAGAAGTTGTTGCCAAATTTTCAAAATGTGCCTAACTCTAGCAACTATGCCCTTAGCTATTCTTCTGGCAACATGCTTATAACACTTCTGCTAATCAATGCTGCCATTTTCATTTTTTTTTATTCCAAGTTCCAATAGTTTTTACAAATGATAGTGATATGTAAATAGTGCCTTAGTTTTAAAATATGGAAGAGTAGTAAAATTTCTGTTAAGAATGCAGAATTTTCTAAAGGGAACAACAGGGAAATGAGTTTTCTCAATAGCCACTATTGCAGAAAAGTGCACAAAACAAAGTCTTTTTTTAAAGTGAAAACAGATCCCTGTATACTTAGGGAGAAGAACAGTGGGAAAAAAATTACAGAAAAGTTAAGAATTAATGAATCAAATAATCCTTATTTAATAATTCAAATTTCTAAGAATTAATGAATCACATAATCCTTATTTAATAATTCAAATTTCTATCTTAAATTGCTAAAGTATGTTTTCTTCATATGTTAATAATGTTTACTGAATGATATAAATATCAACAGTTTAGGAATTCTTAGGGGGCAAAAAATCAACTTGTACCAGATTACCTTTTCATCAGCAAAACATTGCCAAATTGCACTGCACGTTAACATGCAAGTACTATGCAGTTTTCAACCTTTTAAAATGCTACTAAAAACAAGTTTTTTAAAAAATTACTCATTATATGTAGACAAAAAAAAAAAGTTATTTCCTCATGAGCATGAAATTTTGCATACTAAGGAATGGCACTCCAAAATAGCCAAAATAGTTACCAAATCCAAAATAAAATACTCAATAAAGATGTTTCTTTTTTATTTAAGTTACCAAAATGTAAACAAAAAAGAAAGCCTCTGGAGATGAAATGTGTGGGTAGTGCCATCTTGATGATAACTGGTGTTATGGTTCTTGATTCCCCCCCCTTGTGGCACTATGCTTCTGGAGTTATCATGCAGGAGCTTATTTCTATTAGACGGTTATATGATACACAGTGAAACCTAACTAAATACAAAATGATTCAGTGTAACAATTATACAAAGGAAGTTTTTATTATTATATAAACATTTAAAATTGGTAAATCTGAAAAAATTAAGAATGATGAAAGCCTATTCATCAACAGAAAAGACAAAAGCGGCAGCACTTTATTGAAACATGTTTTAAGAGGAACTTGCAGAATGAACCAATTTTTTTTTATGCAAATACTCAATAAAGATGTTAAAACTATAATGAGGACGTTTAAAGAACACATGCATGAAAGAAACATAATTTATTCAGATTGTTGGCAAATTTATTATTTTCACAATTCCAAAGTCTTGTAAACATTAGTTGAAAACTGACAGACTTAAAATAACCATGAAATGGCAAAATAAAAGACAAAGGGCAGCGCAAACTAGAGTTAACATTAGGACATCTATCAAATTAACATCACTACAAATAAATGTTATTTCTTCCCTTTATTTTCAAGGTTCCTACAATGTTTTCTACTTTTCACCAGGCTAGTATTAAAAACTGCCACAGGCCTATAAACAATGGCCGCTCTGATAACGAAATATCATAAAAATTCATTCTTAAAGTGATTGAGAACCATTGTTGCAATTGGTTTTGAAATGTAAAACATACTTTTATTACACATATCACAAATCCACTTAATTTATTAGACCACATAGTCCATTTAGTAATAAAACTAAAATGAGAAATAATTTAAAGTTTGAGCAATAAAATATACTTTAAAAACTATAATGAGGACTAAAAATAAAATATTTTTTAAATATTTTATTTAATTTTATATATTTTAAAATATACTTTAAGGAATGTATATACAAGAAAGAAACTGCTTGAAAAAATGAGCAACACATGTTTAAAAGGAGGCCAACATCTTCATAAATACTTAAGATTTGTTCAGACTATACAAACGCAAATACATATAAATGTACTTTCATCCTGATCTCAAAAGACAACTCATTTTATAAACTTTTGTGTAAGAAAATGAAAACAAGTATAAACAAAAAAATTAGAAAAATGGGTACTCTTCTGTTCTGAGGGCTGTAAAAAAATTGCAGCGAAAATGTATGCGCAAAAGCACCAAATCTCGCAAACGCGCCCATTTAACAGCGCGCCAAATCTTGCGTACCCCGCTGGTTTCAGATTGCATAAGTTTATATAGTTCTATATTTCTTAAGACGCCATTGAAATACTAGTCTAATTTTTAAATCCTTTTTTGATATCCTATGGATTTAACAATTTGGGAATTGCCCATGATGAAAAGTCGGCAATAGAATTTTGGGTAAAGTGCAGAATCACTCACTGCTTGACGCGTTTTTAAGAATTGCACATACTCAGTATCCATGTGCACATCGACCTATTTTCATTTAAAAAATAAAATAAAATTGACAAAAATCCAATTGTTTTTACCATTGTAAAAAGCAGTAAACAAATAAGTGAGCGATTCTGCACTTCTGAATTCCAATTCTGAATATTTTCAAAGAAAAGGCATCATTCATTATAGAAAATTACGTTTTAACAATGAACGAGATGAAATTATGCTTTAGCGATAAGTCGGTAGCGAAATAGCAATGCAGGCATCTATTCAGTTATGTTTAGCAATTTTTATATAAATTATAATAATGACCTGAAATAGTCATTTACTCTTATGCTTCCATTTAATCATGTTCAGCCTTTTTCATATAAATTATAATAATAAAAAAGTATTATACGAAATTAACCTTTCATCTAAATTAAAACATCAATCTTAGATAGTTATTTACTATTTATACTTCCTTTCTTGCCTTCGAAACCGTAGTACCAAAAAATGAACCTGCAATGGCGTGAACTGCACTGGACCGAGAAAAGGAGAATTAATCAAACTCTAAATTTCATATACATTTTAAGACCCAATGATAAGATTAAATGAGGGTGGATCAGAGCCACTTTGAGCTTGGATTTTAATTTCACTAAAATTAAAATGCGACTTCTCCGACTGGAAAAAAAATCTTTTTATGCAAAATACTTATTTCTTAAGTAAATATTAATAAAAATATTTTTATTAATTTAATTCCTATATGTTATCTTACTAAATTTAAATTAATGACATTAAACCTAGAACTGCTGAATTCCAGATTTCTAATTTTGTATTGTAGTACATCATTGAATTTTAATAACTAGAAAAATATTTTTAAAAAGCAAAGCATAATCTTACCTAGTATTTTTGCGCATTAAGCTGCTGAGGAATTATTAGTAAAGACAGAAATTTAGAATTTTTCATATAGGCCAAAAATTTAAATTTATAAGTAATAAATTTCAAATAATCCTATAAATGCAATAAAGAATTTAAAAAATGTTAAAACCAAAACTCTTCAAACAAGCAATATCCTAATTCAAAATATCGATGAAATTTAAAGAAAAATTTCTTACTAAATTTTAACCTTCTAACCGGCAAGGTATACAAAATATATCAAAGAAATTAAGGCAATAAAAGTAACTAATCCAGGTATAAAATATCAAGAGAATTTTGGCATTAAAAATCAAGAAAATAATTTTCTCATAGTAGTTTTGGGAAATTTCTTAGTGAAAACCCTGGTTGGACAGAGGGTTAATAGATATAAGAAGAAAATTCAGTTGTAGAAAAAGCATATTTTTTCCCTAAATCTTGTACAATACGAATATATAATATTAAACATATGGAAAAAATAAGGAAAAAGCTTTAAAATTTATTCTGACAGCTACATAAGTGTTCCTCTCATAAAGTAGTAAAGCTGGAATAAATGGACGCCAAATTTTTCCTGAGTTAGGCTTAACAGCACAAATTGCCTGTCACAAGACACTGCATGCTGTTAGCGTGCCTTAAGAGAGCACTTTAGTGAGGTTCCCACCATTAAAAGATTAAGAGCAAAATCTAATACTGCATCATTAGAATAATTTGTCATTTTACATACATCTTTTATTTTAGAATTTTCGCACAAAATAAAAATGTACCGAATGAGGGTATAAAGTAATCCTCATTCTCAATTATTCGAAATGCAGAATTTTTTAAATATATAAATTAATAACTTTAAATGATACAGTACATTCATGGTTATCATCACCAAGTGTGGTTAATGTCTAAGAATATCCACAATGAGTTCAGTGTAACTGAATTATTTACAAAAAACTTCAGATCACTAGATAATTAACACAGCTTTCATAGCTGCCCACCTGCAGGTAAACAGATTATGACCATTGAACGAACACTCACAGTTCAAATAAATTTCAATGAATGGGCTAGCTACATCCAATAAAATCATAAAATCTTTAATTTACCTTAAAATTTTAACAGTTTGCGACAGATTAACAAACTAAATGATAACTTAAATAATAATGTCATCTCGCTGGTTGTTCAAACATAATTTTCTATAATGAATGATGCCTTTTCTTTGAAAATATTCTCGGTAAAGTGCAGAATCACCCACTTATTTGTTCGCCGCTTTTTACAAGGGTAAAAACAATTAGATTTTTGTCAATTTTCTTTTACCTTTTAAGTGAAAATAGCTCGATGTGTACATAAATAGTGTGTGCAGTGCCATTTTTGTGCAATTCTAGGATTTTTTTTAAAGTGAAAATAGGTCGATGTGCACATGAATACCGAGCATGTGCAGTTCTTAGAAACGCGTCAAGCAGTGGATGATTCTGCACTTTACCCAAAATTTTATTGCCGACTTTTCCTCATGGGCAATTCCCAAATTGTTAAATCCAATGGATATATTAAAAAATAAATAAATAAATAAATAAAGTAGTATTTCAATGGCGTCTTAAGAAATATAGAACTATATAAATTTACGCAATCTGAAATCAGTACGTTCGATAGATTTGGCGTGCTGTTTTAAATGGGCGCGTGTGCTAGATTTGGCGCTTTTGCGCATACATATTCGCTGCAATTTTTTTATGGCCCTCAAAACAGAATAGTACCCATATTTTTTGCAAAGTTAACCCATTACAAGTCAATTCTCATTATTTGTTAATATGGTATCAGTTACATTTCCCTCATATGCCTTCACATAGCAATAAAAGAAAGAAACAAAGCTACCATTAGCAACCAAACCTTACACAAAGCAAGTTTCTGAACAATGTACACATTTTTAGAAATACTTAATGTTCTCATAATAGCATGTTATTATGAGAGTATTAAGAAATTTTTTATTTTATTTATGAAAGGACACCTGATTGTGTCACCACACTGAAACATGAAAAGCTTTTCTGGTCATGTTAAGATGCATAATTTTTAAAAACTACTAACTGCATATTTAGTAAAAGCCTAACTATCCAACATTCGACTAACAAGAATATATTAGAACTTAAAAAAAACTTTCCCTTCCAAGAAATTAAGCAAATGACAGACTTCTAAAGCCACTAGAAGGCACATGCAGGATACTGTTGCTGTCTCAGTAACAGATAAGCATGATAGCACAACACTATTGTTAACAGCTTTGCTTTGGTTATTGAGTTACAAGATCATGACATTAAAAAAAGGACACTTTTCTGTTATTGAGATCAGATTCAGAAACATTTGTATGCACATTACATTTCTGAATATTCTCACTCAATTTTAAGACTTTTTCATACTGAGAAATTTCTGACTGTCATATTATCATCATCAAGATTTTGCCAATTTCTGAATTGCTTTATTACTACAAAATGCCTGTATTGCTATATCATTTCAACTTCCACACCTTATTGAATGCAGTTTTTCGAATACAGATTCATTCATTACTTTGAGATAGGGCCTCACCCAAGCATCCAAGAAAACTGCACTTATAGTTTACCGAAGAATTTGATCCTGGTAACAGATAAGTACCAAAATAGTGGGTGTTAATGAGCATATGAGATTAGAAAACAATAGTAATAAATCATGAAAAATTAAGTTTTTAATAGATTAGCCATTTATATCCAAAATTTTGCAAACTAAAGAATGATCTATTGATACGGCCAGAGACTGGCACAGTCCCGTCTTTGCCAACATTTATGGTCAACAAGACTTCATTAACTGGATAACTAGTCGTATGTTTTAGGCTTAGGAATTTCATAATATACCTTTCATATGTACCAAATATATCTGCTTTATGCTCAATATCCTTACATAATTTTAAATGTAGGCTTTCTAATCAAGATAACAAGCAAGATAATTGGGTTAGAGTTGACCTTGTATTATAGCAAAGTTGTTTCATTTATGGTAACCTGAGTAGTTGAATGTTATGAAAACCCCATTATGACATAATCGTTTGCATCATTCCAAGAAATTTTGAATCATGGGATGCTTCGCAAGGTCTTTTGTGGTGTGTGTTTAGGAAATACATTGCTTGTTTCATTGTTTAGACGGTAGAATGACTGTGTGTAATAAGATTAATTTGAAGTTTCTGTACGGTTTAGAACGAAAGTGGAAAAGTGCATTAACTTACTAGTGCGTAAATGAAGGTTTACTTAGTAGCCATTTTTGTGACAGTCCGGAATACGTAGGATGATTTAGACCCTTATTTTTGTGAATTTATGTGGCGACGCCAATATATGAATTCTAGTTCAGATAATTTTAGGAAGTTTTTGGATGCTGTTAAGGAATTTTGTATACCACAGAGGTAAGTGGATATTTGCTTAGTGTAATGCTTAAATAAATAATCCTTTTTTATGTTATTTTATCGTTTGGTTTAAAATGTAGTTTATTGAGATTATGTATTTTTTGTTTGCCTCTACTGTAGAATTGGGTGCTCCTTTGACTTTTTAAGTGAAAATATATTGGTGTACATGGGCAAACTCAAGGCAGTGCACAAAGCTTAGTTTGTGCAATTCTGGGATTTTTTTTTTTTTTTTTAGAAAGTGAAAATAGGTTGATGTGTACATGGATACCAAGTTTGTGCTATTCTTTGTCTTGATATATTATTAAAATCTTTACCTATAGCTTATTTCAATGGAGTATATGCACAATAGAAGATTTAGATTTTTATGTCTTATGATGTTATTCTAATTAGGTAGTGCAGAAGAATTAAGTTTAACTATCACATCAGTCAACTTCAAAACTAATTTCAACTGTTTAAAAATTATATTTTTACAAATTTAAGTAAAATCCTAGTATATGTTGCAGCCTTGGATTGATTTTGAAAATTATTGCTTACACCAAAAAGTCACCAGAAGTACCCAAAATCCTGTGTGCACCGTAGACTTGGATTAAACCCAAATTTCTAATTGGAAAAATTTACTGCCCCCTTTCCAAGATGTACATACCAGAAATCAACAATTCTCCACTTAAATAATTACTATTAGGTCCTCAGTTATGAATTCTAACTATACAGATTTATTTGCCTGGACTGCAAAGGCAGATCTCGAGTAAATCGTATGGTCAGAATGCAGAATGATAACAAGAGAAGCTTAGAAACTAAATTAAACACAGTCCTCTCAGGAAACTTCAAAAGAATGATTGAAAACTCATTCAACGAGTCTAGAAATCAAAGAATAGTGCATTATGGAGATAGGAGAAAGCATCAAATCGAATGGCCAAGGTACTATCTGATATCTGGTTATAATGACATCTTGAGTATTTTCTACTGCTGAAGATTTACAATACTACAACTAAAAAGGAGGGTGAAGAAAATTACCAATTTTCGGCTAAACTGGAGATTACGGTCCTGTCGCCAAATGAAGCGAAATCGCACTAAATCTAGTAACCTCTTGGCATCATTAAAATTGTTAGGGTTTATGGTTACATTTTCCATTTACAAAAGAGAGATTAATAGCATTATTAGTCACTTTGGTAGAAGTTTACAATTGCGTGTCCCTTGTTTTTTGGCGCTTGCCAAGATCGGTGCCAGGAAGGCACAATTTCAAGATGGTCTCTACACAATACCAAAATAAGAAGTCAAAGAATTGCACAAACTTTGTGTCCATATACAGTACAAAGTCTTTAATACAGACTCGTTGATTCCAGATTATAGATCATCAATTTAAATCTGAAGCACATAATGGCATTTTTGTGCAATTCTAGGATATTTTTTTAAAGTGAAAATAGGTCGACGTACCCATGGATACCGAAAAAAATGCACCAAGCAGTGGGCGATTCTGCACTTTCCCCACTGTAATAAGCAGTAAATAAGCAATAAATGATCGGAAAGCATCGATTCGTATTTAAGCCAAAAGTTTACCAGATTTGGCGCAATTTTGCTTCACTTGGCGACTGGACTATAATCTCAAGTCTAGCCCATAATGGGTAAAATTCTAGTAACGGTGCAGCCTTGGCGCGATTTTGAAACTTATCGCCAACACCAAAAATGACCCAAAGAATGTCTATGTATATACTATGTATAACTATATATATTCTTTGAATAACCAGTTTCCTACTCATCATAAAGTCACCAAATCCCGTGTGCACCGGATACTATGATTAAACCCCATAATGTACCACAGAAGAAAAGCTAATGGAATATCTGACCACTGACTAGTTTTTTTCATCATAGTGTCTACATTTTTGACATTTTAATAAGCAAAGATAAACAACTATTGAGGTAACTCAACAATATTTTAAATGAAATACATAATGAATGAAAAGTTATAATCTTCCTAAGAATGCTTCCATTTAGATGGGGAAATTATGATCATTAACATGAATTTCACAACTTCTTAAAATTATCTTTAAACTTAAAATAATTATACAATCATATAGATGAATGAAACCTAATCTAATAGATGAAAAATCCCTAATACAAAACAAAATGAGAGGGAAAGAAAGACATTGTTATAACTCATTCAGTAAAAGATAAAGATTACTAGTCAACAACAAATGGCTGATGAAGGCCGAAATAAACCATTCATACAATAAAGCCATTCATACTACTGAAAATTATAAATTATCGAATTAAAAGTTTAAATAAATATTTCCCGCATTTAAAAATTAATGGAAACATTATTTTCTACTTCCTTTAAACATTTTATTTCAAAATACACAATCGGCTACATTATTCTGTTGAATTGCATCACACAGATAATTTTTTAAAAGTTCCAGTAATACTTTAAATTAGTGTGATAATCGTAAACAGTAGACTATAATTCATGAATTCGATTTAAAATATCTCTAACAGCTGCAATACATACTGCGTTTTATATAAATGTTTAGTCACAGCTACAAAAACGTAACTATACGGTCAACATTATTTCATATATTACTAATAAATGTTACGCTACATGATCTTAGTTGAATGAAAAATTCAAACCATTCCCTATCTCTAAATCTTCGATCTTTACATAGCGATAATACTGAAATGCATAAAAAGGAAAGTCTCCAATTGCATTTAAAATCTAAAGCATGCTTTAGAAATAATTTCTATCTTTTGCTTGGGCTCTATAAAACAATAATAAATACAAAAGTTTCGATTATTTTACCCTCGTTATACTTGCATCAAAATGTTCCAGCAGTAAATTACTAATATACACACGGTATAGCATGTAACAGCTTCGAAGTAGGATGCACATGGTAAAATTCCTAAGAACAATTAACATCGCTGAATATTACCAGAAACGTAGAGTTTAATGCAAATAAATCTATCGAATGTTATATACTCATAACTACAAAAATTAGATTTTTAAAAAGCAATTAAACATCTAAAACAGCTACATTAAAATGAACAATAGAGAACAGTACCTTTCCAGCACTATTAGGCCTAACAGACTTTGCTCTCGAAAAGCTATACGGTGTAATTATTAAGAAGATTTTATACTTTTATCAGTAAAGCTGATACCAAAATATTATTGCTTATAATAAAATTTAAATAATTTGTTAAAAAAATTCCTGATATTAAACACTTTAACACAATTTACTTCAACCTATGAGACACTGCACAGAACATACGGCATTCGGTTTTGGTTGATATCTAAATCAGACTTAACGCCCTCTACATTCGTCACTGGTAAACTGATACAGCCTCACTTCAGACTTTAATTATGATTGAAAAATTATTTATATCCACATTCAAATATTTTACCTTATACTTTTCTTTACCAACAGCAATAATGGCCTCACAACTTGTATTTATACAAAGCCCGCTAAAAACACGCCGCAGAAACCGTGGATCTACGTATAACACCCCTTTTAGAAAATCAAGTTGCCATTTTCAAAACTATAGGTAGTGTTTCATTGCCTTTAATGTCTCTAAGAACCACAGATTATGGATATGAAAAATTGGAAGATTGTTATGAATGCGTGTGTGAATATAATATAAATGCGTGTATAAGCAAAAGTACGTACTCTTACGTCCATGTATACTTTTACTTAAACGTAAAATCATACGTATCTGAGCAAAAGTAAATAGCCTCTTGATCTTGAGATTTTATATAATAAATAACCCTGTGGTTCAGTGTCAAATTTTTAAATATTGAGAGTTCATAAGAAAATGAAATTCGCAAGTGGTAGGACGGAAATTAAGGATAAATGATAATCTGAACGTAATTAAACAGTTAGCAGGGGGTTCATTGAGTATGTGTAACTTTAACCTTACTTACAGTTTACAAAATGCTTACAAAACTTTTTATCAAATATTAATGCTCTATACTAATAACTCTCTTTTGAAGAATTGAAACGTTTGAAAAACCAACTTTTTCGCTTTTTGCTGGCTCTGTAAAAACATGCCCAACTGATACGACTTAGCCCAGGTATAAAAAAATTGTAACTAACACACCTGTCATTCTGACAGACCCACTAACAGTCATTCAAGAGGTGGAGGTACTGTTTTTCTTGTCAAGAGCTCTATCCCTCACTATCCAACAACAATACAAATTTCAACCATACAGGACCCAGCTATTCATGTCACTTGCATGCACTTTGTCTCTACCTTTGTATCTCTTACTCGTAGGCAACAACATGTTTCTATGACAATAAATCATCATAGTTCATCAACCACGCATAGAACCTAAATGACCAAAATGCAGACACTGTGCATAGCTACAATTCACATGCCTTAGGACACATCGTATTCAATATGGCCCAGTCTGCCAGAATACGAATAGCAGCTCCATCCAACCCAACATGGTATAATACTGTTTCCAGTGGAACAGACGTTCATAGACGTCTTCTTACTCAGAAATAGTAGTTGTCCGCTGGATATTTCTATGCTGGATGAATTAGCATCAGAATATAATCAGGTTCACATCTCTCCCTTGTTACATTCCACTAGACAATGTAACCGTTGTTACAAATTGGCAAAAATTTGGCAAAGATCTGAATAACACCCAGCAGATGCTTCGAACAATACAGTCGGAGGATGACACTGACAGCTTGGTCAAGATAGCGGGGCACCTGCCTTGAAAAATCTTGTTAGAACGAGGAACGCTGTTCGCAGAGATTGTCAACAGACTGCATGATGCTGTCAGGTCTCTAACCAATAACCAAGCACTGCTCAGTTGGACGAATTATATTAATTAGGTATAATCCTAGGAGAGCCCACACCCTTGGCGACAAACTGGGAAAGTGCAGAATCACACACTGCTTCACGCGTTTCTCAAAATCGCGAACTTAAAATAGCAAGTCAAAGAATAACACAAGCTCGGTATCCGTGTACATATCTACCTATTTTCACTTAAAGAACATGAGAGAATTGCCCAAACGTGGCATTGCACACTTCCTTGACTTTGTCCATGTACGTATCGATACTTGCCATATAAGTGAGTGCTCCAAGGGTTTGGGCTCTGCTAGGATCCAACCATTAATTACCTTACTGAGGATAAAAGTTCTCTCTGACGAGCTGCCGCACACCTCACTAAAAATCACAGAACCTTTCCATTCTTAAACGATCTTACTAGGATCCATTGTACTAAAATTGAGAAAGCAGAGCTTTTAGCTACCAATCTAGAATCTGAGTTTTGCACAAACAGTATTCACTATAACCAAACATAACTTGATGCTTCAGATAATCTGCATCCATTCACAATAAATCTACATGCCAACAACATCAGTCCAATATTCCCTTCTAAAGTCCACGGCTATATCATAAAAATAAATAACAAGAAGAGTCCTGGTTTTGGCAAAATCACCAGTAAAACGGAAAAGAATTTCCCATTTTCCACCACTGAAAACGGTCTTTCTGCTGATGAAAATAAACCATTCTGAAACATGAGTACTTCCCATCCCACACTGGAAAACAGCGGTCATTTCATCCATAATTAAACCAAATAAGCCTTCTGCTTCGCCAGCAAGCTACCGTCCAAACAATATGCTATATTTTATAAGTAAGATCGCCTAAGCGATAATAATAGCAAGACTCAATGCCCTCATTGATGTCAATAGAATTATGATTCCACAACAATTTGGTTTTGGTAGAAACTTATCAAATGTTGAACTGAGGCAACGGGGCCCCTGTTCTCTGGCGTATAATAGTAATAATAATAATAATGTTGAATTGAATGGTTGAACTAATTTCTGAGGGGCTACAGAAAAAGGAGTATACTGTTGGACTTTTCCTTGATATAGTCAAAGCTTTTGATAAAGTCTGGCTGGAGGGCCTCATTCACAAATTACTTAGCTTAGGATTTCCAGACGAGATCAGAAATATTATTAATTCCTACTTAACAGGTAAAATTTTTCCTTTTTCGGATTTCAAACATATTCTCCTGCCGCTATGCTCTTTTAACTTGTGCTCTTTACTCGGGCTTACACTAGTCAACTTATACGTGAACGACGTCCTTATTCTGATGTGGTATCCCACACATTACGCGGCATCCCACACTCTAGCACATTATCGATCAACTAGCGATCGTTTCACAAAATGGTTTTCTTCGTCCAGCATTACAGCAGTGGAAAATCACATCCATTATTAGAGACATGGCACCTGAACTAGAAAATTGAAATAATGTGTACAAATTCCCCAGCAGTTATCTTCACGAAGAAAAGAAAATCACTGGCAATCTTTTCTTCCACTGGATCACTGGCATCCAGTGGTCATCCAGTGGTGCAAGCAATAAGGCAAATCATATTGCATGGTTTTGTGGCTTGAAAATCACTGGCATCCTTTTTTTTTCATGGTCTTCAAGGTTCTCATACTATACAAAAGACGTTTACGTCCTATACTTTGTTACTCCTGCACAGTTTGGGTATATTCCTCATGTACTAGTCGCAAACAGTTACAAACGGCTCAGAACTCCATCTGAAAAAATATCCGCCTGTCTAAGGTAAATGAGGAATAAATTTATGAGGAAAATAAGCAACCCAGCTACGTGCCTACTATCCGCTATTCCAGCGCTCTGATACACCATCTAGTGACTAAAAGGTGGAAACATTAAAAATCCGTATTTACGTTTGACAATACTACGTAGTTTGTGAAGCGTGCTGTGATCGAAAAGTAATTAAACGTTTATTTTTTATTGTTGTGGGCATTATGTATAACTTAGAAAAGTATAGACCATACGTTTTGTTGGTCTATAAGCAGAACCCAGTGTTATTCACCCCAATAATACGTGACACTCCAATAATCAGACCCCAGTGTTATTTTGACAGTGCTTAAATTGCGCCGGAGCTCACAGGAGCCCGGCTCCGGTACTTCTGCATTTTTAAGATAAATTACAATTCTAGCCGGAGCACACCGGAGCCCTAAATAAGATGAGCTCCGGTACTTCTTATTATAAAACTGAACCACAGTTAAAACGAAAAAAATTTAGAATTCCTAACGTTTTAGTTTAACAATAAGCAGACGTTGCAATATTCTATTTCCCTAGAAATACGAACTCATGAGAACATGAGACGTTTAACTAAAGTCCCCTCACTCACATGCGGAAACCTTTTGGGGGAGTTTGTTTAGAACGCGTAAATTTCTCGTCATGCCATCGTATCTAGTGTATTGTTATCCTCGCAGGAAGGAAAATTTGTGTTCTTAAATGTGCGTTAAGTGACAGCGAGTACAATAAGAGGGAAATACTGAGATAAACTTCTCAAGCTTGTCCTATATACATCGTCTTCCCACAGTATCCACTAATGGAGGGAAAGCGTAACCAGCAACTCCACATACATCCTTAGGAGTCAGATTCCGGACTCATTTTACCCCTGACACACATCTGCTTCATGGCTATAATTACATGAGCAGAGAGCCGCGTTTAAAGAGAACGTTCTCTCTCACCAAGTTTTCCCTCAGTTTTTTCCACCCACTCATACCCTCATTCTGTTTCGGCCTGAAATTTTCATCAGCTATATTTTAAGTATATTTAATTTTTGTGATGACAAAAGAACTTTTTCCTTCCCTACGATCAGAGCTTAAATTGGGCCGGAGCCCACCGGATTTCAGCTCCGGTGCTTCTTAGTTTTTGTAATAAATCATAATTCCAGCCGGAACGCACCGGAGCCCTTAATAAGAAGGCTGTGGCACTTCTTTTATGTAATTGAATAACAATTTCAGTAGAAGTTTTATCTCGCAAAATTTATTTTAACAATAAAATTATATTAAAAATCGCTTATTAAATTTAAATATATATCTTTACATTTTATTTAATTTTAATTATTTAATTACTTCAATCTTTAATTATTTCAATACATGATAATTAATTATCTATTAATTATCATTTAAATTATAATTAATTAATTATCTAATAATTATGGATTAAATAACAATTTATAAACTTTAATTAAATAGCTATTAATTAATTTGATAATAATTAACTATTTAATTTTAAAATTATTAATGAGTTTATTAGTCATTTTATTTATTTATTTACTCTTGTTCCTCTTTGCTGACGGTCTTGCATAGGGCTCCGGCACTTCTAATCTTAGAAATTAAGCCCTGATTCACGAGCTCGCAAGGAACCTGAGTTATGCTTCCATCGCATTCTTGATTCGAAAAATATCGAACAATATAGCAAAACGAAGAAAGGAGTGGATTCGGGTATTTCGAATTGGAAAGAAAGTTGGACGTTAAATGAAAGTGCTTTCTAAGCATTTAAAAAAAAAAAAAAAAAAAAAAGAAAGAAAGAAAAAAAAAAAAAACTGATTATATTTTTCCTTGTAAGAAAAGTTTTCTTTATATATGCAAAATTTCTTTCTCGTATATATATATAAATGTGTATGTGTGTTCTTCGAAAGTAAACATGCTTATTTGTGTACTGAAATATAAATAATTATAGCTCATTGATCTCTTAAATAGTATTATTAATGCACATACATATACAATTAGGTTTTCATGCATATTTTATCAGCAGAAATTTAAATTCTGTTTCAGTTCATGTTAGCAATGATTTAAATGAAAATTTATAGCATGACACATATAAAAATAAAAGTTAAGTATTTTAACGTTGATGATGAACTTTGAATTTCATATTCTGGTAATGTTGAAATTTTTATGTGTGAGTCATTTCCTCTTAAACATTTAGAACTGTTAACAGTGGTTGAGGATAGTTAGCATAAAAAATTTCAAGTTCAGAAAATAGCTATGGTTATCTGGTTACACAGCATTGTTACTCGCTGAGCAGAGTTAGATGCTTTTTTTTATCTGTTATAGCAGTGTTCGCTTTGAAGTAAATATTAGTAATAAAAAGTTTTTAAATTAGTTTAGAAAAATTTCTCCATGGTGAAAATTAGCTAATGATGAAAGTATTTTTTCTCACTTGAAGCATCAAACGGGCACATATATCTTTTTTGAGAAAATTTTTTTAGCTGTAATGCAAAATACCCAAGTATTTTTTCAGTGATAAATATTGATAGGGGAGAGAATTTTAGGTAATTTTATTTCTCAGCCGTTATTCAAAATATGATTGCATATAACTAAAAAACTTTGGAGTAAATGAAACAGCGTGCACAGACATGTGTATGCAGATATACAGGTTAGCAAATAAAGGCAAGGACAGTAGATTTGGATCAGTTCAGTAATTTATTAGATTGTTTATGATTCCTATTTTATTTATAACAAGCTTTTATTTAGTAGAATAAGAATAATATATGAATACACAGCCTTTTAGTTGCAAGAAGTAAGATTTTGCATAGTTATTTAAAGATGCAACCATATTTATAATTTCAAATATATTCTATATTAGTTGTATTCCTGGGGCAAATATGCATTAATTCTCTTATTACGTCATTATAAAAATTTCATTTTATCGTGTTGCTTATATGTTAGTAACTAGAATTGGTGACAGTGTTGATACCTGTGAATATAAGCCTCATTGAAAATATATGCATATTGGATACCTCATCAGTATTCTTAAGAAGATTTAGTGATTTTTTTTTTTTACTTGTGGCTAAAAATTGTTCATTAGACATTATTCTACCAAATATTTGCTGCTTTTTTTGTGAAACAAAAAACATCTTCCCTGTCAACACTGACACAATCTCAAAATTTTAATTGAAAATCCAATCTGTAATTGTTTTCATACAGAACTTTTACTAAGAAAATTATAGTACAGATAAAAATGCTAAGAGCCTTTGATAACACCAGATATATTTGAAACACCAGATATACATATTGATTTGATATTATCTGATAAACATTGTAAATTAATGACTAAATTTGTCATTAAAATATTTTGGAGGAGCAAAAATACATTAAGTCATTAAATGAAGAGGCTAGATGAAATATTCAAATCGTCTAGCTTCTACATTTAGTATGACAGTAAAAAGTCTGTAAATAATATTAATTCTTTGGTAAAAATATCTTTATTTATACCAAGTGTTGCAAATCAATCTTAAGTTATTTCTCAGAATGATATATAAAAACTGTCCCCCTCTAGCTACATCCCTGAAAGTAAGCATTAATTTAAGTATTTAACAAATAGAGTTGATCATATTTTATGCATTATGCAGACTATATTTTCAGCTCTTTCATTTAAGCGGGGCCCACCAGCGGCCGGGCGGTAAAGTCGATGAACACTGGTAGTTCGGTCCGAGGTTCGAATCCCGCGAACGGGCAGGCTGCATGGGTGTTTTCGTGGTTTTAACCATGTGTAACGTGTATACGAACCAGTTTCCCTTAGAAAGTCCTCCACAAAGGCATCTCTCCCTTAGGCAGATAGCCCTCGAGGCTTTGCCATAATCACACACACACATTTAAGTGATATTTATTTCCAATGCATGAACATGAAATATCTTCTAAAATACTGTACAAGCTTAGTCACTTATTCGTCATTTAATTCAGTTTTCATATAAGAATTAAGAATTACCAGACAATTGCTTTCTTAACATACATTGAAATTAAAATATTTTAATAGATATTGCTGTAATTTAACACTTTTGATTTTAATGTTTTCAGAAATTTGGTAAATCAAGTTTATCTTTGTGTGACTTTGCATTAAAGGCACTGATAATAAATTTGTTTTGGCATTCACCACTACAACTTTTAAAGAAAAACTTATTATTGATGTAAAAGAAGGAACAAATTATATTTATCTTGGTAATATGTATTATGATATTGTCTTAAGTTATAGTATCTTATGATATGGTTATTTATGGTGTCTCATGATATTGCTGTAACTTAAAAAGCATTTCATATAACTTGTTGTTTCTTAAGTTGCATAACCTATTTTCATAACTTCTTGTCATCTTTATGTTTTACTGTTCTGAGTTATCAAATATATATAAAAGGTAAATTTCTAATCAAATGTTCTTCCTTTTACAGCAGTGTTATATACCGTGATATAATGGTTTTGTTTTGTTTTGGTTTATTTAATCATGGTAAAGCCCACTAGGGCTATCTGCCTAAGGGGAGAGGTGTCTTCGTGGAGGACTTTCTAAGGGAAACTGGCTCGTATACACGTTACACATGGGAAAACCACGAAAACGCCCATGCAGCCAGCCCGTTCGCGAGATTCGGACCTCGGACTGAACTACCAGTGTTCAGCGACTGCTTGGCCGAATTTCGAACACCTTTTTTAATGACCATCGTTGTTTGTTTTTGTTCTTATTTGTAGGTTTTTGCTGTACTAAACATAATAAAACATGTTTTGTCTCATTGTTTGTGTCCTTCCTTTTTTGCTTTTTTTGCATGATATAATGTGTGTTCGCATTTATTATACAGTTATGATCATTATAGAGCTTTACATATTTGTTATATATATTTAATTTATATCATTATGTGTTATATGACTTTGCTTTTAGAATATATCACAATATATATTTTGAGTTGCTAATAGAACTATAGTATACAGTTTTCTTTTCTTTTACTTTAAAACATCTTTGAATATCCTTTTTTTCTTTTTTTCTCAGTATGCCTATAAAACTTACTTGAGCTATGTTTTTCATATGTTGATGAGATCTTTATGTTTTTTAGGTTAACTATTTTCATAAAGAAATTAAAATAAAATGATACTCTTAATGTAATTCACATTTTACCATAAAAAAAAAAGAATTTTTGAAAGTCACATTTTGAAAATATAAAAAATGTTGATAGAAACTTTAAAATTATTACTATTTTTATTGGCAAATATTAAATATTCTTCACAAAATTCCATTTCTCAGACCACGCCATCACAATTAATTTAATCAATTTCCAAATAAAAATGAAATTCAGTTTGTCACAGAGTAAGTACCAAAAGTAGAACCGCGTGAAACACACAAGAACATATCCATATTTAGCCAATCACTATTCACTTCTAACTGTTACTAATTGAATAAAAGAAAATACAAGTATAATGTTCTATGAATAAAAGAACAGTTACAGTAAAGAAAAAATTTTTAAACATACATTACAACTTAATTCTATATAATTATTCTTTCGTTTCTCACTTGCACTTTACATTAGTTGAAGACAATTGATTCATGTCAGAAATCTTGTTCCTTATAAAAAAATATACACGTAAATTTTATGTTTTGTATATAAGAAAATCTATGTATTTATATATAGAATATCTGTTATCGGGACTGGATTCAGAAATGTATGTATGTGTGTATGCACTTTTATATGTGTGTTTATACACAAACATACATGCGTATGTGAACGCATTCATCCATACACACATTTCTGAATTCGGTCCTGATAACAGAAGTGTACCAAATTTTGCTGCACTTGTTAAATGAATAGTGTAAAGTAGAATGGCTCTGGTTTATTTGATTACAGCAAAGCCTGCTCAGGCTATCTACCTAAGGGTATAGATGATGCCTTTGTGTAGTACTTTTCATTGAAAACTGCCGCATATTCATATTACATGTGTATAATCAGATATGAAATATGCTCCAAGAAACTGAAATTGTCAACAGTAATTTAATATACTTTATTCTGTGTTACATATGACTGGTACATTGTTTTTGGACAAAGCTATATGAAGCATACACAATCAACCTCATTCAAATACTAAATATTTAAGTATTTTCTGATTATCCAACCCCTAGTTTCAGCATTTTATAAAAGTGTTAGGTTTTTTTTTTTATGCATTTCTGGTACACATGCGACCAAAGACAGCGCATACAAATGGATTCACATATTTTATATTTAACCGTCATTTCACTTGCAAATACTTTTTTTTTGTCATGTTGAATTACAATAGAATTCTGAAGTCTGCGTACTTATAAGAAAGAAAGTGTTGGATTTCTTTAAAAATACAATGTTTTCCCTAAGAATAAAGAACAAAAATTTTTCATTCTATGAAATTGTACTTTTTAAATGATAAAATTTTAAAATCTACAATCTATATAATAGAATATGGTTGGAAAATTACTGTAAAATTTCTTGTTTCTACCAAAATGCTTTTAATATTCTGTGATGGACTGGGATAGCTCTTATTATATTATGGTACTTGAAATGGCTTCTTGTTTGCTTAAGAGTTATAACTAGTAGATAATGAAGCTCTTACAACAAATTTTATCTGATTAATATAATTTATGTCTTTTTTTTAATGAAATGGCTGTTGTATATAATGTTTGTAGTTGTTTATCTAAGAGGTGTATTATAATTTCCCATGAAATAATTATGGCATACTAAAATTCATTTGATAAGTATAATTTATTTTTGGTTGTTGGGTATTATATTTCTATTGCAAATATATTATGGTATATTGATGACTATCTTCAAACTCCTAATATTTTTACTCTACCTTCGACCATTTTTGGCAAACAAAAACTAACAGCAATGTAAGTTAGCCCCAATAATGGATAAACATGATATCAAAACATATTCATAAATTCTCGGTGGTTTCATATAACACTGAGAAATCCTTCATCAGCCACTTTTATCTGTTGATTATCTAACCAAATAAATAGTTCCTCCCAAATTTCCACAAGTTTCAACATATAATTTTTCAAGGTTTTTTACGTGTTATATCTGTATAGTTTCTGTTGATCATATAACTCAAAAAGAAATATATGTTTCTCCAAATATCTGTCAGAATAATTTTTGTCAGGACAATATTTCCATCAATCTTCTTGACTGACAGGAAAATATGTAGATAATGAAGTTATTATAGTATAGGGAAAGAAATCACCCTCTCTTTAGCACATTAGGTACAGTTTTATCCCTGAGCTCTTGTGTGTCAAATTCTAATAACTCGTACATTGGGGTTAGTTGGAAGTGTTGTTCGTGGTAACACAACACTGACACGCTTGTGTCATAACAGAACAAATTTCTGTAGAGCTAGGAGGGGAAAATGAGTTAAAATGTGTGTGAATGAAATCTGTTTGAGGGCCTAAATGCAATAAAATGTAAATGGAAGGGAAATTAGAAATATTTTTTAGAAATAATGTACTAATGCGTTTTTCTTCCAGATATTTTGGAAGTACCAAACTATGCATCATAGTGATGTCAAGATCAAGAAGATATATGTGCTGAGCAAGAATTTGTGTAAAAATCATTTAGTTGTAACTTGGGCTTAGATCATTTGTAAAGTTGGTCCTAAAAAGAAAGTTAAAACCTCAGTGTCAGTAATGAGACTGAATTGAGAATTCGAAAATATTAGTAGTTAAACTTTGAATTGTTAGGAAGTTTTCTAGAATTTAAACTCTCAACAAAGTCCCTGTGAGACCTTTTTCTTCGAGTACTTAAATTTTTGTGGGGAAAGATGTAAGGCATGTACTAATTTTATAACAGTTACTTTAAGTTTATAGCACTTTCCTGTCTCTTCTAGCTTCTGCTTACAATTCCTTACCAGAATGAGTTAGTCATTTTTCAGCGCAACCAGTTTTTTATTCTTTAATAGTAACTACCCATGGCACTTAATAGTTCTTAAAAGTACTATCTCTGATTCCCGCAAAGAAATAAGAAGAACATGCTTTGTTTGGGGAAGAAAAAAAAATCGTTGTCGTAACTCTTAAAGAAGTCTTCAAATGTTTTTTCTGTTCTGAAGTTTTCAAATGTTCTCTTTTATGTTTTATCTCTTTACTTACTATACCTAAAATAATATTTTTCAAAAATTCTATCTCACGAAGCATAACAATAATGAAATTCTGTATCTTTTCCCTAAACCTTCAGTGTGGCACCTCGAACATAGATCATAGACCAATAACAATAAAAAATGCTGATAAACTGTCGCTGGAAAATCTTTTCCCCCTTTAGTAATATTTTAAAGAATAGAGGTACGTAATTATTACAAATCTTTTCTAAATTTCCTTAGATCTAGGTGTTGGAGCATTTCAAAGATGTTGTTTCCTTTACAATCTTAGGTATTTGGAAGCCAACGGCAGTGCTTGAGCTGGCGAACGGTACAATATCCTGATTAAAACATATATTGGTTTACGATGTTCTTTCAAGGGCGTTGAAAATCTGTTAATGTAGTCCACTCATAGTATCACATTAAGATTTCTTCACAGTAAAATATCAGAAGATAGGTAATACAAACATGGTAAAGTTTATATCAGACCCATAATCGAAGATTCAAAGTGCAAAACATCTATGATGTATACATTAAAAATTTCAGTAACTATTCAAATTCAAAAGATAGTCGATAATATCAACGATGTTTAGTAAATAAACAACGAATGGATTTTTCTATTTTAGAGGAACTTAAATTAGTTTGAAATAGAGGAATGGAAATTAATAGTATATGGTAACATAATTCTTCATAAGAAATAAAGTAATCACTGATTCGGATCAACAATTAGTACTTTCACATAAAAGGAAGAACTAATGTATTACATTCAGCACAAGAGTAATGTTGCTACGATTGCTATTATTACTAGCCATATTATTATGTGGAACTGGTGTTCCACACAGCTCATATTGCTGATTTAGCGCTAGAGGAGACATAAACAAATAGAAATAGGCAGAAAACTGCAAAATATCAAAACTCTGGAAAAAAAAAAAAAAAAAAAAAAAATGTAAGAAATATAAATTTTTAATTTTACATGATAGAGTGGTTTCTGCAAATTCGTATATAAATATAATGAAGCATATAAGAGACTAGATTTTTATCAACAGCTGTCTGTCTATGGGAAGGATTACGTTCGTCTTCCTACATAAAAAAGCCTCATTGTAACGGTTACGGCCAAGCAAATCATTTAAATTTATTCCAAAATTGCGGAGTTCTGAAACTATTTTCTGACTTAATTAAGTTGGATTTCGAATTATTAATGCATAAAATGCAAGTATTTTAAGCTATAAGACCAACCAGTGAATATTTACTGTGTCTTGTAAGTATCACAGAGACCGGCGAAAGGGTGTAGAAAAAGATTTATTTATTTAATTAAAGTTTAACCAACGGCACCAGATCATGCTTCCAGGAGGCAATAGCTCTGACTTTAAATCAAAGATAATGGATGAACTGAAATTAACGAAAATTATGTATAGCTTGCTTCACAGTATAACTAGCGCGCAAGCTCACTCCTCTCAAAGTCGGCGTAAACATGCTTAATGGCAAGAATAACTCAACGCCGCAGAATATTGCTGGCTAGAGGATCAGAGTTAGCAACGTGGCTTTCAAGCAAGTAGAACACGCTCTGATTTTACCCTCCAGAACCTTCCTTTAAATACTTTTATCTCATTTTTGCATGGCAGTTAAACTGAATCAACGTCTTCGTGTCTCTTCAAATCTTTTATTTTTGTTTCTGAACACTTAAAGGCTTCAGTACATAATCAGCGCGGATCGTTGTTAAAGCAATATATTTCCCCCTCATCGATTTCTGATTTTGGAAAAACCGTTATTTCAACTTTTTAGCCTAAAGGGGCATATTGCTCGGAGGAGCTATTAATTTCGCTTTGGCATTTTTCGTCGGTTCACTATCAATGTCGGTTCACTTTTCAAATTGCTGCTACCAATATTGCTGCTACCAAATAACTACTACTAACCTTTCAAATTGCTACTACCAAATATTAGAGACCTGCGTTCTATTTACACTCATGTCCATAAAGTGAGGATAATTCGGAGTCACGCGGAAATCGAACTCTAAAATAAATATATCACCTGTAAAATCACTACACACATCTTCAAGAATCATATGCAAATTTCAGGAAGTAACCAGATGACACCGATGGTACGTCACAATGACGAGAGTGTAAGAGAGTGATATAAGGAATACAGGCAAAGAAGTAAAATTGTTCGCAGGCGCTTTATAAGCATTTGAGTGCAATAACCGAATAGTTATGACACAAAGGACGCATTTGGAGGATTTTTTTACGTGGTAGAATTATCGGCCGTCTGGAATGTGGGCGTACCCAACTGGAAGTATCAGACGAACTTGGAATTGCCCAGAGTGTTATCTCCAGGCATTGGCAACAATTCCAAGATGATGGTAATGTGAGTAGACGTTACAGCACAGGTCGCCCCACACAGTTACAACGCCGAATGAGGACCGGTATTTGGCAGTTACTACCAAAAGAAACAGGCGGAGCACAGCCTCAGACCTGTCGCGTCAGCTCTCTTCAGCCACTGGTACGACAATTTCAAGGCAGACCGTGTACAGACGCTTAGGGCAGATTGGTCTATATGCTCGTAGACCTGTCAGATGCGTTCCACTTACTGCAACTCACTGTCGCCTGCGGTTAGCCTGTAGAGAGTATGCATTGTGGACACCGCAATAAAGGGCTTGTGTGAAGTTTTCCGACGAGTCCAGGTTTAGCTTGCAGTCTGATTCTCGCCGGACTTTCATATGGAGAGATCCAGGTACCCGTTACCACCAAGAAAACATCATTAAACGACACCGTTACGGTTGGTGCAGGAGTGCTCGTTTGGGGTGGAATTATTCTGGGTTCCAGAACTGACCTGCATGCTCAAATTGGAACCATGACAAGCCAAATCTATCGGGACGTCATTCTGGAACAACATGTACGTTTGTTTCGGGGCGCCATGGGCGCACAATTTGTGTTTATGGATGACAACGCCCGTCCTCACCGTGCACACATCGTAAGCGAATGCCTTCAGTCGGAGGATATCACCCGTATGGACTGGCCAGCATTCTCACCGGACTTGAATCCAGTAGAGCACGTGTGGGACATGCTTGGCCGACAAGTTGCAGCCAGTCAACTTCCTCCTAGATGTCTACCGGAACTTCGGAGAGCATTGCTTTTTGAGTGGTGTAATATCCCCAAGATCAGATCGATAATTTGATACTCAGCATGCCTAAATGTTGTACGGACTGTATTGCATCGTCTGGGAGACATACAATGTATTAACAATCATACCAACCATGTAATATTGGTTTTTTGTAAATAGGTTTTTTTTTTTTTTTTTTTTTTTGTAATTTGCTCTAGGGAGAAAAAATCGCTAATTTTTTTAATAATATCAAACATATAGCATCTTTTTTTGGTCTTTACCTTTTGTTTAATAAATAAGCTTTACAAATAAGTCACATTTGTTTTGCTTCTAACTCTTCCTTTGCCTGATTTTGCATTATCCTTAATTTATGGACATGAGTGTAAATGAATTGAATAATGAAGAACCTGCATGAATGTATGTACGTTTCTCATACTGGAAAAAAAAAAAAAAAAAAAAAAAAAAAAAAAAAAAAAACTACGGTACACCGCGGGGGAAAAATAAGTAAAAAAGAAAATCTGAAAGGTTTCAAATTTTAAATTATGTCCAAAGGGGCGTTTTTCTAACATTTTGTCTGTTACCTTTATTATTAAATATCACGTTCTTCGCACTTAAACCATAAAATTCAGTTCAAGAGCAATATCGCAAAACAATTTTAAATTGAGCATATAAGGTACTTCTCCCTCCTGCTTGGCGTGGCTTCGTGGTGTGGTGGTCCGCACACTGGGCCGATATTCTAGAGGTCCGTGGTTTGAATCCCGGAGAAGGCGTTGCTAATTTTCATCTTGCCTGCTTCCAAAAATACCTAATGTCTCTACAGTCGCCCCCGAACTGTTGATTGATGATTATCCACATACAGGATTTGGCGATTGGGTCTCCTAAAAACCTTAGTCGCCCTTTCAAAGGGGGAGTATATAAGGTATTTCTCCCGCCTCCTTAGCGTGCCTTCGTTGTGTAGTGGTTCTTCACGCTGAGCCTGTGTTCCAGAGGTTCGTGGTTTGATTCCCGGCGAAGGCGTTTGCTAGTTTTTCATCCCTCTTTCTTCCAAAAAAATCCTAACGTCTCTACAAGTGGCGCCCGAACTAAAAGGGTGAATGATGATGATTCTTCCCACCCATGATTTCACGATTGGAGCCTCTTAAAAAAAACCCAGCCGCCCTTTAAAAGAGGGAGTATATAAGGTATTTCTCCCACTTTCTTGGCGTGCCTTCGTGGTGTGGTGGTTTGCACAATGGGCCGGTATTCCAGAGGTCCGCGGTTCGATTACCGGAGAAGGCGTTGCTAATTTTTCACTTCTCCTGCTTCCAAAAAATATCTAATGTCTTTTCACTTAAAATATCACGTTCTTCGCACTTAAACCATAAAATTCAATTCAAGAGCAATATCGCATAATAGTTTCAAATTGAGTATATCTTTAGAATTTCCGATGCAGAATCTGGTGCGCTGGAGATAATTTTTTTTTTGGGGGGGGGGTACAACGTTGCCATTCTGTTGAAATCCTTGAGTTTGTTAATCAAAAATTCGTTAAAGTTTTACAAAATATGAAATTGATAATTAAACAAATTCCAAATTTGGGCTTCCACATGCCATATTCGTAGTAGGATTACGTCATTCAAAATTCGATGGCTGTATGTACCGTTTAACACTGCGAGAAATATACATACATTTATGCAGATTTTTCATTATTTAATTTCTTCAAATATAATGCAGGACTCTAACATTTGGTGGCAACAGTTTGAAAAGTGAAACGGACATTTATAGAGAACTAACGCAAAATCACAAAACGGAAACAATAGTCCTTCAGAGACAAAGCCCCTTTGGACTAAAAAGGGGGGAGCTCTATATCTCCCGTTCTACTGGGCCGATTGACGAAATTCAACTTTTGTTTTTCCTGTCACAAAAGCGCGACTTAGAATATTGCCACAGGCCTGTTTTTTCATATTTCTTTTAAAATTTTTTTTTCTTTGTCTTAGGAAGACCCACGCTGTTGGTTGTTTAATTTTTTCCTTATTCCTTTAAATTTAATTTCAGATTTATTGATAAAGTTCTAATTCTTTAAGCTTGAAGGTCCAGCCCGTACGTTATTGTATATTTTGACTAATAGCATACCGCTATTTATTTTTATTTTCATTTTTATTATTGCTGTACATCGGAATTGCATTTACATTTTTCACACCTTAATGTGTTAATTTATGCGGACGCATCGGGAAATTGGAACAGAGAATTGAGACTAAAAAATTTTTTTAGGACTGTTTATTTAATTAAATAAAAAATTTTGTAACGCAAAGTTTCCATTGTCTGTTTCGGCAAAACGCGTAATGGAGTTAGCTTGGTTCAATGTTCTCTCAGAAAATTTCCCTTGAAAAGCCAGAGTGGACCTCGAATTGAGCTAATTTACCATTTTCCGCTTCTTAATTTTTAATTTTTAATATGCATTTTTTGCTTGTCCCATCGATTGGTTTTTTACCGTGTTTTATTTTTTGCCTTTAACTTGTTCTATCGATTAGTATTTTACTGTGTTTTATAATTTACATTTATTTCACATGTAGCCTAATATTGTACCTCTTTCAATTTAATTAGTTTTTTCTAAAACTGTACGAAAATTTCCGAAAATCTTTAACATATAGTTTTTTATTCGAACTTGAAAAAACTACTGAGTATGCATATGATGGATTTTTCTTGGAGCCACAGCTTTTGGTAACTTTTTGGCGAGCTAACTACAATTTCTCTTCTCATTTCCTTAATTTGCAGCACATTGCGGAAAAAAATTTTGACCAAAATTGGTCTTTTTTGTATTATTCTTACAACTTTGCTTATAATATATATATATTAGATTTATATACAGTAGTATTCTAATATAGGTATTTTGACATAAAATCAGGCTTTTGGACACAAAATCGGACAAAGAAACATCCAGGTTAGAATAACGTAGTTCTCCGTTCGAATGTGTGCATCTGGAAACCCAAATTTGGAATTGGTTCTGTTATCTGTTTCAGATTTTGTCAAACATTAAAGAATTTTTAATTAACAAACTCAACGTTTTGAAAGCGAGAAATGGCAACACTGTACAAAAAAGAAATTTTTTTTTTTATCTACAGCGCGCGAAAGTGTGTATCAGAAATTCTAAAGATATGCTCTTTTAAATATTCTGTGATATTGCTGTTTAATTGAATTCTATGGTTTAAGTGCGAAGAACATAGCATTTTATAAGTAAAGGTAACACAAAAAACGTAAAATATCGCCTCTTTGGGCTCAATATAAAATCTGAAAACTTTCAGATTTTTATTAGTTTTATTAGTCTTTGTCCCTGAGAGACTATTACGAGTATTTTCGTTTTGCGATTTTGTGTGGAATCACTCTGAATGTCTGTTTCACTTTTCAAACTGTTGTCACCAAATATTATCGCCCTGTATTACATTTGAAGAAATTAAATGATGAAGAATCTACATAAATGTATGTATGTTTCTCGCATTGTGGTAAAACAACGGTACTTAGAGCCATGAAATTTTAAATGACCTTATCGTACTGCGAATATGGGCATCTGGAAGCCTAAATATAAAGGAAACACACAAAATATTTAAAAATTGCCCCTTTGGACGTAATTTAAAATCTGAAACCTTTCAGATTATCTTTTTGTTATTATTAATTTTGTGTGTTTGATAAATGCTTACTAAATGAAATTTAAAATTTAGTTAAAAGTTTATTTATTTATTGTAAACCGAAACAGCTCCAGTTAAGAGTTGAATTTTTCAGTTTAGTAAAGTCAGTAAAAATAAACTCTAGAAACAAGTAAATGTTTTTGAAAAGTGTGCTGTTAAGGTGCACTTGTATATGGCAATCGTACTGATTTTAGATGAGGTAATAAAGCACTTGATTTTTGATGAGACCCGATTATTTCGTTTATCTGACTGCAGTAAAAATAACCGTATAATAGAGTTGAGTACATTTGCGCAATATTTTTAGGTATCAGTAGAATTTCGTTGTCTTTCATTTGCGAACCGTATGGAGAAATCCTGCTTGCTGGTCCAGTGACGTAGGTGCTAGGAGAAAAAGATTACTCATTCAGTTTTTCTTACTCTGACCGCTGAATCAATATGTGCTCAGACACTGAAGTATGTTGCATTGCAGCAAGGAAATTATGAGATACGAATGTTAGAAGGTATCATAATCAATATCTCTGAAAATGCAGCAGAACCTAAATTATCTGTATTTCACTTATCTGGAATGTCAATTATCGGAATGGCTTACTGTTCTTCTTAACCAAGTAACCGTCACCTTAGCCGATTAATTCATTTACATGTTTTTTAAGATTTTTCTTTTTCTCTAATTCAAATATAATGTATTTTATCATTATTTTGCATCAATTTATGAAGTTTATTGACAAATTAATCTTTTATATCAGTAAAGTAACAATGTCTTTGCTTCGTTTCAATTGAATAGTTTGTTTCACCAAACGAAAAAATAGTTTCTTCTTTTAATTAAGTAGAACAATTAAAAGAAATCTGATGTAGGCATTATATGACTTCTATTAAATTACACACACTTTTTCCTTCACTTGATTTAAACTGATTTTTTCGAATTATTCTAACTTAATCCCTCATGGCAAGTTGAAAATGACATTGAAAATCGCAAATTTTGAAATTAAATACCCCGGCCAATTTTTATAGCCTGGGAGACAAATGCCTCGTAATTTTATTTTTTCATAATAAAATTATGATGCGTATAAAATTTTCCCAAATATAAGTATATAAGTATCGAAAGACCGCATTAAAAGTTAGATTCCATCATTTGAGAATTTTTTTTTAAAGTTTGACATTACCAAAATATGAATATTTTCGTCATTTAAAACTGTTCTGTAATCAGAAGCGGATGACTGCGACCAACGATTGCGAAATTAAAGCCGCGTAAGGCGAGAGGGTATATATATATAATTTTTTTTAAGTTTTTAAGATGGAATGTTTGGATTGTGTTACATTTTTTCATGTATTTACACGCTTGCACTTTATTTACTTATGCTTTATGAATTTAAATGATATTGCATATTAGTTCGCAGATAATTTAGTAGTTTGCAATAGAAAAGGTAGGTGCTCAACTAGGTTTTATAGCATTCCCATATACAAAAATTACAAGGGTACATATATCTCTCTCTATATATAAAATAATGTCTGTGTGTTGTGTGTTTGTTAGCGATAAACTCAGTCACGAATATAACTATCGTCACCAAACTTTCTACAATTCTTTTCTGGGTCCTGAGAAACGTCGACGTCCACTGCATTAAAAACTCTGAAAACGCTAATTTTCGCACTTATTTTTCAATGCGGCAGCAGTCTCGCACACTGAAGATAAAAATCTGCTTTATTTCGAGAAGTGTTGTCACTGCTCGCTTTCAAATCGTACAGTTTGTTAATAAAAAAATTCTAAGTTTTACAATGAAATAAAAATAACACTGCCAACCATCAAATAGATTATTCCCGATTCCAAAAATTTGTGGGAAGCCATTTCTATTGTTCCCATCTTCGTACGTCTTAAATCAGCCAAGATATTAATTGAAAACTCTGAAAACACTAATTTTCGGACTCATTTTTCAGAGTAACAGTCTTGCGCGTTGCAGATGAAAGCGCTTCATTTCGAAAAGTATTGCTTCTGCTCGCTTTCAAATCATAGAGTTTGTTAATCAAAAATTTGTAAGTTTTACATAATCTATATAAATAAAGAAGAATGTGTGTTTGTTCACATTATTGATTTGCGATCAATTACAATAAATTTTTTTGCCACTTGTAATCGGCTAAACTTGAATATAGGGCAAATATTGGATGGAATTTGAGCTTATACGACCATTTGATTAGAAAGACGAAAAAGATTAAAAACTTCGTGCCATTGTTGCTGATAATAAAATGAGAGAGAATTAGTTTAATTTCTATAGAATTTTTTATGTGGTTTCCATATTGCATCAGACTGAAAAATGCATGACTATGAATCGTAGTTTTTTTGCATCGTTATTAGAGAAGAATTACAGCGGTATCGTCCTCTCTGTTGTTAAATACATTACTCTAAATCTAACTTAACTGGCATCGGGTACTTCCGCTAGTACGTATATAATTTAATAGTTTGGAATAAAAAAGTGAGGTATTCAACTAGATGTTATAGCATTCCGACATACAAAAATTTCAATGTCGTACGGCTAATCGCTTTTGAATTATGCGAGAAACAAATGTACGTACAGACATCACGAAAAAAATCCATTTTACAATTAGTTTTGGAAAATATCCATTTTACAATTAGTTTTGGAAAACATCTGATGAGGACATCACATGACTTCCTTTGTAGTCCTATTAAATTACACATTTTTTTGGTGCACTTCCTTTAAACTTATTTCCTCGAATTTCGTGAGAGATATATTTCTAATTCGATCAGCTCAGTTCTCCTTTTTTCGGGAAGCAAAAAATTCATAAAACTCAATCATAATTAAAAACTGTAAAATACAGAAAAACCTAATACAAAATACAATTAAAGACAGTTAAAAACCAATTTTTATAATTAAAAATAGAGTTTCTACGCCAAAGCAAGCAATTTGGCCAGCGAGTAGGAAGACAAAATTTTCCGGCGGATTGCTTCCAATCAAGTATTCAGCCTTGTATTCAAAATTCCCTCTCTGTGTACACCAATAATAAAAATTAATGATATGTTCTAAGCTGTAATAATAAGTTTTAAATTTCTGAGAAATATATTTTTTCAAACTCACTTGAATTACTTTCTTTTTTAATTTCACTTGAAATTAAATGTTCGATTTTTATATAATCTCAGATTACTTAGTGCAAATTAAAATGCCATAGTAGCAAAATCACAAAATACGCTTATAAGTATCTTGAGTTTTATTAACATTTATTTTATTTTAAAATTTTACTATCATTTCTTATTTTCCACTTTCGGCCAGAATAAACGCGTCAATTTTTTTTTTTTTTTTTTTCAAATTGTCTTTGCTCAAGTATTTAAGTATTTAAGTTGTGGCTTTTCGCCAAGAGCAGAGTTAGATAGAGAGAAAGTGAGCCGCCTTGCCACTGTATTACACGCGAGTTTCCAATCAGCTGCTGTCCGCCTTTAAGAACAGAGGTTTAGTCCTCTTGATATTTAAAACGTATTGTAGTTTCGGTAGTTTGCGTACTACATACGTAATAATTTAAAAGGCCCGTCTTAGCGTTAGTCAATTGTGTAAAGCACTCGCAGTTAACTCTTATTTTTAGTTAGTTAGTTTTTTATATCTTTAAGTTCAGACCACAAGTAGTTGGTCTCTGTATCCCGAAGTGCGGGAACACCTGTAATATCGTGGACAATAAAGGGTAAAGTTAACCCTTCCTGCTTGTGTCGTCCATTCCATACATATTTGAACATAACTTGAATAAGCTCCCTGTTTCTATTCAGGACACGTCATGTTTCGGAAACAGATTAAAAGACATACAAGTCCTGATAGGCTTTCATGAGCAATGCTTATACCGTGCATTCCAGAATATGAAAATCAGAGTAATAGTTCGAAGGATGTATATATTATGGAAATACTTATATAAAACTAGATGTTACCCGTCATGTGCTACAATATTACTTAAAGCAAAAAAAGTGTTCGTGTTTTAATTCTGTTTATTCAAATGCTTTGGATACACAGCATATTTTTGTTTTCCCATCTGGTACGTAAATGAATAAATCGGAAGGATTTTCGACACATGAGCAAGACACATACAGCCGCCCATGTGAAAAGCAGGGATTTTTCAAATTTAGTCAACAAACTTGTAGTGATTATCCCTATGCTTTTGTTGATATTGCAATGCAAATGCGAGTCTCACCGGAAACTGCAAACATTGAAATTCGAATGTCGTATCTGTCGGAATCAATGGGTGGGATCGATGTGAATCATTGAAGGCATACGTGCATAATTTGTCAATACGTGCATAATTTATCCATCTTTCCAAATACCACACTTGGATGAAGATTGTAATCGTAATTGTAATCTTAATTTTTCATGTCTCGAAAGCGCGATTTATTAGTATTAGTTTACTTATATATTAGATTTACACACAGCAATGTTCTAACATAGGTATTTTGACACATAGATGGGACTTTTCTAAAACGACATGCCAATTTCTTTCACATTTCAATTCTACTGTTTAAGATTAAATATTAAATTTTGTAAAGTTTTTAAGAAACTTACCTAGAAATTTAAAAATTATCTTGAGGTACCTTCAGTTTTTGCCAAGAAATAATTCACTTGGCGTAACAATTCACTTCTTAATTTAATAAGAATAATTCACTTCTTCATTTATGGTAACCTATTGTTCTTTTCCTTTTATTGTGCACTAGAGGAAAAAGAAGAGATGCATCATTCATTCTTTCAAATAATTTTAACAATGTGCGTAAACCACATTTGGCGTTATTATCGCTTATAACAAATATGCCAAATTTCAAAACGCGCCAATATATGAAGTCACGTATATCCTGGGAAATTTTGAATAAAAATTTTTTAGGTGTGCTTAGAAATACTTTAAGGTGATGGTAAAACTTTCATAGATCAAATTTCAAAAATCTTTTCGAAAAATTTATAAAAATTGCTAAAAAAGTACAAATTAAAAAATAAAGAAGAAAATATCTGCTAATTTTATTTGGAGGGAACCTAAATTTCGAACTATGAAAGAAGGAATCAAGTAAGTTTTTTTAAAAAAGTTATTAATAAATCCATACAAATTCAATTAAAACTAAAGTTTTGAGAGCTAATTTTTTAAAAACTCTTCTTGCGATTTCCACAAAACTTGGCACTTTGGCATAAATTGAGTCGTAGAATCAAAATATGGAAAAAATACCATTTCAGAAAAGTGCGATTTTATGTCAAAATTACATATGTTAGAACAATACGATGCAATGGGTTCAATTAAATCATTGTTTTAAAGAACGTCTATTTCATTAAAATCTGATATTGATTTTTCGAAATTTTTTTTTAAGCCAATCTTAATACCTTAAACGAGTGGCAACACCAGCCGGATCGTTTGGTTTTGATTCAGAGAAAAAGCAAGTTCGATTGAAACTGGTAGAGCAGTGGTAAATATCTTATTTATAAACGTCATATTTTTTTAACTGTCTTGTATGTACATATACAATAACTTGTAAATTTTACCGCAGAAACTAGTTTTCTTGCTACACTAGTTCATAAATAATAATATAATTTTAAATTATGATCGAATCTAATTCATTTAGATCCATTTTGAATTTCTCTGTGTACTAAAGATCAATTAAGTCTTGGTGTAAACTCTTCGAATTCTTCAAGATTACTTAGAACAACTGTTCGGACAATAAGAAACGGACTCAAAGAATAAAAGTGAGTTTTTTGTTTCTTATTGCTCTAAAGATTAAAAGATTTTAATTTTTACACTATTAGATTGAAAGATTTTGTTTTCGACAAAATTTTAACAATACAAGCATACTATAAATAATTCCTAGATAATGTGGAATTTTCTATCTCAGAAGTTTATTTGTTCTCATGATTTATATTCATCAATAACGCATTGTAGTTAAGAAAAATAAGGATTCCTAGATTAAGAATTCTGCTAGAATTGCAAAAAGCCAGTTTAATCAGGTACAGGGGTTCAAAAAGTGTTCGGACACTTACGAGTTTCAGTAAAATATTGCTTCATTTATTAAGAAAAATTAATATTTTGGAATGAAAATTTTTTCATAATATCTATAAATTTCTCTTAGGAAAACTACATTAATTATTTTATGAGCATGCTAAAACGTTTTTTTGGAAAACAATAATAAAAATGTTACCTCACAAAAGTCTTCGTATGCTTTAAAGAAATCTGCACATATTAGTAAATATTGTAGTATTTCTTTAAGTTAGTATTTTGTAGTATATACTGAGGTATTTATGACAGCTTTCAAACGTCTGGTCATAGAGTTCACCAGTTTTTTTTTTTTTTTTTTTTGTAATATCTCCATCAATGTTCTTCCATCATTACTGTTTTTAGTTCGATTTTTGTTTTAAAGTTGTGTCTTCGTGCTCTAACCTTTAACTCTCTCCAGATGTGTTCTGTTGGGTTTAAATCTGATGACTGAGGTGGTGTTTTCAGAACTCGTGAACGATTATAGACACCCAAAGGACGACCGTTGAGGGCCGTGTACTTAGAATCGTTATCCTGGTTTAAAAAAAAAAGTTTCCAATATTCAAATTTTGGATGGATAATTTTAAATTATCTTTCAAAATATTTAAATAAAGGGCATGGATCATTATGCCATCAATAAATACTAAATTATGTAATCCTTTTGCTGACATGTACCCTCACACAAGAACACATCTACCGCCATGCTTTACTATACCAACCAAGGTCTTGGGAAATAATCTCCACAATTTTTTTCCTGCACACAATTATACGCCTATTGGAATATAAAATGTTAAATTTGCTTTCATATGCAAATAAGACATGATTCTAATACGCTTCGGGATAATTTACCATCTATTTTGAAAAGAAAGCCTGAGCTTTCTATTTTTTGCACTTCCAAAAAAATTAGTATAGCACTCATGTAATTCAGATGATTTAAGTACTCGTCGAACAGTTTTAAGTGAAATTGAAGTAGAAAATGTTTCAGTAAATTCTGTAGAAATCTTTAAAACACCCAAACGTGGATTTTTCTGAGATTTTCTAACTATAAATCTCTAATCGCTTTGAGTCACGTCGAGTACTCTTTGCCGGACAACTTCTTCTTATTTTATTTTGTATCCAAGTTTCTTCTTTAAAACATACTGCACCATAGGATTTCACAAATTGCACCGTAGGATAAGATAAATTTTCTAATTTAGCAATAATTTCGAATCGAATTTCCATCCTTGTGATAAAAATGATCAATTTTCGAATGCTACTCGTTGTTTCCTTATGACTACGAGCCATTTTTAAACATTAAATAAAACACGCATAACGAAGTAAGCAAGCAAAAAGTAAAGCCAATTTTTTAAACGTCACCAAAATGCAAAAATAATAATAATAATAATAATAATAATAATAATAAAAAAAAAAGGCGGAAGACAATAATTTTATTTATGAAATTTTACGAAAATGTTTCGGTGTACGATCACTTTGGTGGCGTCTTTTATCTATCTGGGCTAAATTCCTTGAGGGACCGAATGGATGATAATGATGCTAATTGTAGTGTAAACTATTTTGTTCTCGGGCGGGGGAGCACATCAATAACCGCACCAAGCAAAGAAACTCGTTAAACATTCGTGTGACTCGTTCAAGTGAATTTTTCTAAGTGCATAGTAGTCTTCGTGGTTTTATTTTTCACGTAGTGGAAACACGAACAGTTCATAAAAAAGCCATCGACGAAAGCTCCTTCGCTTACCTTAGATACTACAGTGTGCTTTGCTCTAATGAGTTTTCGTTTACCGAGCTTTTTAAAGGTTATAGCGTCACACAATTTTTCGCAATATTGTAAAATGAAACACACGATAACGAACAAAGCATAATAATTCAGAACTATCTACCTAAAAGCAGAGATGACTTAGTGGAGGACTTTTTGAGGAAAACTGCCTTTTATACACGTTACACGTAAAGGAAAACCATTAAAGCCATTAAAGCTTCCGTGCAGCCAGCCCGTTCGCCGAAGCCTGAACTTGGGACGAACTTTCAGCGTCTGACGATTTTAACCCCTTGGCCACTGACATATTGATTAAAATGTAAAGAAATATTGATATATTTTTTTTACATTTTAATTATTAATTTAATCTTTACATTTACATAAGATAAATTTATTTAGTTACACTTAATGACATTTGAATATTATCACGTACATACATGTGCACTCTGCGCGCACACATACACACACACACACACACACACACAAAAAAAAAAAAGTTCTATATCTCCCGTTCTATTGGGCCGATTGATTCAATTTAACTTGCGTTTTTTCATGTCTTAAAAAGCGAAACTTATATATATTAGATTTATACAGGATGTATCAGTATAGCGTTGACAAATTTTCAGAAGAGATAAAGTACACACTTAGACGATTGAAAATCACGTAGGAAGTCACGAAAGAAAGGACCAAACGGGGTGAGAAAACATGTTTATTATTCGAAGCACAACAAAAGCAAAGAAAAAACAACATAAAGAGACAACGATCATCATCAAAGAATGTGTTCAAAATTACGTTCCGGACCGTGATGCAGGAACCGCCCGTCATGCGTCTTCTATTCGTGATGCGGATCTTCCAATGCGGAGATGCGAGGGCTGCATCACGGTCCGGAGTAGTAATTTTGATTGGATTATTCAATTATGGCAAAGCACACGAGGGCTATCTGCCTAAAGGGAGAGATGCCTTCGTGGAGGACTTTCTAAAGGAAACTGGCTCGTATACACGTTATACATGGGGAAAACCACGAAAACGCCCATGCAGCCATTCTGTTGTACTAAACATAATAAAACATATTTTTCTTATTGTTTGTGTCCTTCCTTTTTGGCTTTTTGTGACGTCATTAAAGCGCTAGCAAAGTGTTTCCGAGCATGCATTCCTATGTGATTTCCCATCGTCTAGGTGTACTGTATCTCTCCTGAAAGTTTGTCACCGCTGTATTGGTACACCCTGTCTATGGCTTTTTTCTATAGGTATTTTGATCCAAAATAAGGCTTTTTCATAAATGACATACCTATCTTTTCCCATATTTCGATTCTACGACTCAAATTTAAATATTAAATTTTATAAAATTTGGTGAGGAACTTACCAAGAAATATATAACTACTTTTTTTAAATAATTTTCACAAAGTGCGTAAAGCATATTTGACGTTATTATCGATTATAACAAAAGTGCCAAATTTTAAGATATGCCACTGTATAAATTTACATATATTCAGAGAAATTTTGAATAAAAAATTCTAAATTTTTTTCAGGTATGCCTAGAAATACATCTACTTTAAGGTGATGATGAAACGTATAGGTTTAAACTTGTGAGTTCGATTTTTTAAAAACCTTTTCGAAAAATTTATAAAAATTGCTAAGAAGTACAAATTAAAAAAATTAAGCAGAAAATAAGTGCGAAAATTATTTGGATTGAACCTAAATTTCGAACTGAAAGAAGGAATCAAGTAAGTTTTTTTTAAAAAAGGGATATTAATAAATATTGGGTCTTAACGAAAGTTTCTCGGCACCGTAAATGTCGTCTGCACAAACAGTTTGCGTTGGCATGTTCTGAAAGAAAGAGACTTGCTTTAGAACACTGTACTGTGAAATTTGTAAAAATATATCGTTATCATTAAGCTCAAGGTGTCTGAAATGGAACTATCACGCTACCAGATCAGAACCATAATTTATTTCTAGTTCTATTGCAAAAAGTCAGGGGTAGAATATTACTAAATTATGTGTACAGCTTTAGGACTAATGTTGTATCATATGACATTATGAAGGTTTGGTACTGAAAGTTCAAAAACAAGGACTATGACATTCAAGAAGCACAGCGCTCTGGCTGGCCTATTGATGTTGATGAAGCCTGCCTGCGAGAACTTGTGGAAGAAGATCAGTATGCAAACACTCGAGAGCTTGCTAAGGAGTTAGACGTTAGTGCCATGTCCATAAGTCGCGCTATGCATCGCATAAAATTGACATACGAGTTCTGTCGCTGGGTGCCGCATAAGCTGACTCAAGTAGATAAGGGCAAGAGTGTTCGGGCTTGTACTAATCTGCTCGAATATCAACGCAAGGACAAAATTTTGGACCGGATCGTCACTTGTGATGAAAAGTGGATTTGCTTCATAAACACACACCGAAAAGGGAGTTAGCCTGCACCCGGCAAGCCCGTCGGTAGCGTCGCAAAGCGAAATTTGACAAACAGAAAGATCATGCTTTGTATCTGGTGGGATTGCCGTGGTTTATATCTACAAAGAGTATCTGGAAAAAAGTAAAACCCTCGACAGTAAGGTGTACAGCGAGATGCTAGTTTATGTTAACACTGCTATCAAAGAAAAACGTCGAACTGAGTTCCGGCGCTAAAATTTAATGTTTCATCAAGATAATGCAAGACTATATGGGTTTGCATTCACCGGCTGGACTCGATACGTACTTCGGACTTCTACCTTTTTTGACACTTGCAGTTACATCTTGCTGGTATAATCTTCTATTTCGCACAGGACGTCCGAAATGAGGTTGATCTATTTTTGAGCTTGCGCCACTAAGTTTCTGGGCCGAAGGCTTTGAAAAACTACCAAAACTTTGGTAGAAAATCATAGATTTGGGTGGTGATTGGTGATTACTACCCGCACTAAAGATACTGCTTTCACGTTTCCTTTTTTTCTTAACTTAAAAAAAAAAAAAAAAAAGGAAAACTTTGGTTACAACCAGATACAAACAAATTCAATAACACTGAAGAGCTAAAGATTTGAGAACTAATTTTTTAAAAACTACTTATGCGATTTTTACAAAAACTTGGCACTTTCGCATAAATTGATTAGTAGAATGGTAAAATGTCATTTCAGAAAAAGTGCGATTTTGTGCCAAAATACATCTGCTAGAACAATATTATGTATAATTCTAATATATATCCTAAGTCTTGCTTTTGAGACAGGAAAAACTCAAGTTTAAGTTTGCCAATCGGCGCAGTAGAACGGGATATATAAAACTATACATTTTTTTTTGTGCCAAATGTACGTGATAACACTATGTATGTGATAATATTTATGTCGCATTCATTACAAAAAAAAAAAAAAGAAAAAAAAAGAAAAAAGAAAATTGACCTAAAAGAGTTAAAAGTAATAAAATAAAATACTCATAAAATAAATGAGATCAAATAAATGAGATTGAAAAGAATAGAATTTAATTATTAAACATATGCTTGTTATAAGAAATATAAATAACAAATATAAATAATCTGTTAAATTGGTTAAAGTATCAAAAACATGAAAAAGCTTAAAACAACTTATATAAATGACTTTTCAAAACGGATTTTAAACCTGAATAGCTAATTAATGTAAAATATAGCAGTAATAAAAATATAAGATTTCATCCCCCCTCACGTAGACTGTAACTTTTATTTAAGTAGGCTTAAATACATTCCAGTTATCTTCGGAAATAGGAGTTTTCAGAAGCTTAAAGATACCGAGAAAATTCTTTTGGTGTATATACGTTTTATTTTGATTAATTTTAATAAACAAGAATTTTAAAACTAGGAAAAAAGAGAGCTGTATAAGCTGATCAAAAATTGTTAAAAACTTCGAACACGTTTCAATTGCTGTGGAACAACTTAACAGCGTATTTTTAGATTTGCATTTCGAAGTCACAGCTTATTCTTGGCACGTTAGCTTAAAATTTTTTAAGTTATAATCCTTTGCAGTTGAAATGAAAATGAATTCGAGGCTGAATTTGACGCTACTAATTAGTTATAAAAGAGGTATTTAATTTGGTGTTAAATATAGATGAAAGTTATTGATTCTAACGTTTCGATGTAAAATGAAGGTGTTTGAATTTTTAGAAAATTAATGCCAAGAATTTCGTGTGTTCCTATATAAACAATTCATAGCTTCGAGTAAATAAAATTTATAAGCTGTTGTAATAAATGTAAAGAGACGCGTACCAATTTGAATTTAAAATGAAGCATCTGTTTGCTGAAGAGAAAATCTGATTGTGTTTATAAAGTGTCTGTGTTATTTCCATTATATTATTTCATTTCTTTTCAAATTATCTTAGAAAATACATTATTCTACGGAATAGTTAGAAAATATGTCGGCAGATGGCGTCACAGAGTTACATACGAATTCAGAGTTGCTGGATCCACCTTCAATAAACGGTAGAAGAGAAAGAGGTATGGTTCATGAGAATGTTTTAGACTATATTTTTCGATCGGTTCATAAAATTTTCGATTCGGTTTTAGGTAATATGTTTTAGATTATATTTCTCTTCTTATGATTAAATTCCGTCGACTACATGAAATAATTAAAGGGACATCCGTGAATTCGCCTTTAGCTTTTTTAATAAACTTGCACACAAAGAACCGGCTCTAAATAAAGTGTTAAAAAATGCAGAAGTTACGGTGGAAAACAATACGCCTGGACTTATACAATGCTTGCTTATCACCTATTGCCATAAGGACACGACCCAAGTCTCTAGAACAGGAATTATGATTAAGACGCAATAACACGCCGAATAAATACTAATTCAGAAGTCAAACAACAAAAATCAGCGTTAATTTACAAAATTTTCACAGGACTAGTTTCGATGGTTTTACCGAACCATCATCTTCAGCTGCAAAACCGCAAATGAAACCGCATTTTCATTTGCGGTTTTGCAGCTGAAGATGATGGTTCGGTAAAACCATCGAAACTAGTCCTGTGAAAATTTTGTAAATTAACGCTGATTTTTGTTGTTTGACTTCTGAACAGGAATTATGGTTTGTTATTTTCAGATGGCCAGTGATTTGTAACTATATTTGCTGTTTAGTTATTAACTAGGGGTTTAGTCATTAATAGCGCCTATGCTCGTACTCGTTTTTGAATCCGCCTTTGATGTTCGTTAGTCTTGAAGATTTTTTTTTTTAATGTGGTTGTTTTTAATGAATGTAAGTGAATAAAAGCAATTTAATATGGCACACGTGCCATAGATTTGCTGTCCCTATCCTAGAATCATCTTATAACTTCTCATAACGTAATTTGTTTGCTCATGAAGACAAGAAAAATTAGCATTTAGGGCCCTGAAAAATGTTTTACCTAAGGGTTTAGGTCTTAAACACGGCCTTAGATCTTAACCTATCTATATGCGATAGCGAATCAAGTACATTTCTTTTATGGCTATAATATTTCTCATGAAAGTGGTGCTTCCTTCTAGAGCAGGACAATGCGCGTTGGAAGATAGTTTGTTTTTGTTCAACAAGTTCAGTAAACACAATATGAAAAGGCCTAGATATCGTCTTGTCTTTACTTAAATAAACTATTGAGGAATGTTTTATAATAGATATACGGTATTAAAAATAGATAAAAATTAAAAAATCTGAAAGATTTCTGATTTTAACGGGTGTCGAAAAGTTTGTCTACCCCCCTCCCAAAAAAAAAGTCTGCTCTTACGCTCACTTCCATTAACTCCCCGCTTTTTTTGTCATTTTAACTTTATTATTCAGTATCATTTTCTTCGATCTTGAGCCATATACAAATCAGCAACAAAATTACAAAAATTTTAATAGCAATATATGTTTAGAATTCCGGATGCAGCATTAAGTTTTTAAGCCGAAAGAGCTTTATCTTAGAAGAGATATTAGTCGCGAAAACGGGATTTGCGTTGAATCACTGTAAGAGGCTAACTCACTTTTCAGATTGTTGCTACCAAATATTATCGCCCTGTTTTATTAAGGAGTATTATTGTATGAAATAAAGGAGAATGTGCATGAATGTAGGTATGTTTCTCGCATTCTGAAAAAACGACGGTACCTATAGAGCCATCAAATTTTGAATAACGTAATCCTCCATCCGAACATGGGCAGCTGCAAGCCCGATATTTGAATTTCGGATTTGTTTTATTATCTATTTCCCATTTTGTAAAACTTTAACGAATTTCTGATTAACAAACTCAACGATTTCAAAGCAAGGACTGGCAACACTGTGTGTGTGTGGGGGGGAGGGGGGAAATAAAAATAAAAATCTGAAAGCTTTTAGATTTTAGATTACGCCCAAAAGGGCGTTTTTTTTTAACGTTATATGTGTTACCTTTATTTATTAAATGGGATGTTCTTCGCCCTTAAACCATAAAATTCAATTCAGCAACAATATCACAAAATACACTGCCCTCCAAAAGTTAAGGAACAGCATGTTTTTTTGTGTCTAATTTGAGAATGAAGCAACATAGAAACAAGAAATTTACAGGACATGTTCACTAATCAGTTCTTTAATGAATGCGACATAGAATGTTTCTAAAGTTCAACAAAGCACGAATTACGACAAAAAAATTGCACTCTTGGCACAAAAATTCACTCTCGGAGAAACAGTATAAAAAATAGGTCCTAATAAAGAATGTGTCCACCCTTAGCTGCAATACATCGGCGGCAGCTGTCAATTAAGTTCCATGCTGTTAATTAAGTTGTCGGATAGTGAAATGGGAAGCAACGACTAGACACGGAATAATCCTTGTTCGAGCTCAATCTTGTAGATAGATACATTAGGGATTTTTTTGGAAGCAGGAGTTATGAAAAATTAGCAAAGCCTTCATCGGGATTTGAACCGCGGACCTCTGGAATACGCACCCAGCATGCAGACCACCACCATGCCATGAAGGCATGCCAAGAAAGCGGAAAAAATACCTTATATACTCTTCCTTTTAGAGGCGACTGGGGTTTTTAGGACAGAATCGTCAAATCCTGGGTGTGGAGATTCATTGTTCACGACCCTTTTTATTTTGGGCGCCACTGTAGAGATATTAGGTAATTTGGAAGCAGGAAAGATGCAAAATGAGCAACCGCCTTCGCCGGGAATCGAACCGCGGGCTTCTGGAATACGCGCCTAGCGTGCAGACCACCACACCACGAAGGCGAGAGAAATACCTTATAATCTAACGACCTTGGAGGAGGACTTTAAGCAAAGTAGTCCCAAAGATGCTCTATCGAGTTCAGGTCTGGGGATTGAGATGGCTGTTCCATTCGCCCCATACCGTGACCTTCAAGATATTCTTCAGCAACCTCAGCTCGGTGCGGTCGCGCTTTGTGACATCCCCTTTTCCATCCATCCGATCGCCCGCTACTACAACAAATCGGGGAAACAACTTCTCCTGGATATTGTCCACGAAACTGAAATAACAACTGAAGATCAACACTCGTGAGCAAAAATTACAATTTTTGCATTTTTTCCCCCAACTCCTATATAAGTATTCATTTCTGTAAAATAAAAGTGGTAGCTTTTGTTTTTGCATATATTTTCTTAAACTTCGTTACTGTCATCCGTATGAACTGCGAATTTTAATGTTACTGACATTTTTGTAATGGTGAGCTTTAAAAAACATGCTGTTCGTGAACTTTTGGAGGTCAGTGTATTTAAAGAGCATATCTATTTCTGACATACAGTCTCACGCGCTGGAGTTAAAAATGTGTTTCCCCCCCCCCCCCGTGCTCGCTTTGAATTGCTTTCCCATTGCTCGCTTTGAAATCGTTGAGTTTCTTAATTAAAAATTCATTAATGCTTTACAAAATATGAAATAGATAATAAAACAAATTCCAAATTTGGGCTTCCAGATGCCCATATTCGGCTGGAGACGTGCGTTATTCAAAATTTGATGGGTCTAGGTATCGTTGTTTTTATCACAATGCGAGAAACATACATACATTTATGCAGATTCTTCGTTATTTCATTTCTTTAAATATAATACAGGGCTCTAATATTTGGTGGCAACAATTAAAAAAGGTCATTCGCCGTTTATAGTGAATCAATGCAAAATGCCAAAACAAAATTAATAATCCTTCTGTGCTAATGCTGTTTGAGCTGGGGGGGGGAAGTCTCCAGCGCGTGACTTTGTCTACCGAAATTTCTAAACATATGCTGTTTTTAAATATTAAATATTTTGTGATTTGCTGTTGAACTGACTTTTATGTGGTTTAGGGCAAAGAACATGACATTTAATAAATAAAGGTAACACACAAAACGTTAAAAAAAAAAGTCCACCTGGGAGTAGCATAAAATCGGAGAGCTTTCAGATTTTCTTTTTTTTTTTTTTTTTTTCAACGGGGGAAACTTGCCTTTTCTACGCCCTAAGGACGGAAGTGGTGGGCACTTTGTTGTGGAGGCATCTAACAGGCGGCCATCATTGCGTCCTATGAAGAGATGGACAGTTACAAACATAGCTTCTCTGAGATTCGAACCCGGGCCCTTCGGTATCGCAGTCTTCTTCCCTGATCGCTATACCATGTGGACGGCGCGCAGTGTTAACTGTTGGTATATATACATATATATTCAGTCTTTTCTCAGTTCATAATATTAACGTTCATTTTTTTTGACTAAGATGGCTTTACAAATTTTTTTTTTTTGTCTTTTTCTTATTTACTTTATTGATTAAATATCACGAACTTGGCGCGTACGCTACATAAATTCATTTCAACTGGAAAATCCCAAATTATTTAAAAACGGCATGTCTCTAGAATTTTTGATAGGCAGTTTTGTGTTCTGGATATAAAAATGTTTTGTTCCGTACAGTGGTTGCACCACTCGCTTTGAAATCGTTAAGTCTGTTAATCAAAAATTCGTTCAAATTTTATAAAATATAAAGTAGATTAAAAAAAAAAAAAAGAAAAAAAAAAAGAAAGAAAAGCAAATTCGAAATTCGAAATTTGAGCCCTTGTTCCGGTGGAGGACTACGTTATTCAAAATTTGATGGCACCGTTGTTTTTCACAATGCGAGAAACATGCATACATTTAGGCAGCTTCTTCACTTCTTTAAATATAATATAGGGCGAAATTATTTGACGGTAACAATTTGAAAAGTAATACAACGCAGTTAAGTGTTTCGAGGAAAATATCGTTTGGAGACTAATATCTCATTCGGGACTAATGTCCCTTTTGGGCTAAAAATCCAAAAACCTATCGTTAATGCCTTAGACCCAAAGCCTTGTGAAGAAAGCAAAGGATGTTAGCAACGAAGCTTTCCGAAGCAAGGATGTCATGTCCGACAGAAGTTTGAAATATTTTCTTTTCTAATTAAAGCAATTTTTTTTTTCGCTAAGTATGTCTACAGAAATGTTATTGGAAAAGAATTATCTGCAGATAGTCCAAGACTTAATGAAAAGTATTTACTATCTCTTTAAACGTTGTTTAGAGTTCTTTCTTGTTTCGAATGCATTCCTGAACTACATCTCCTCTTTCTTCAGTTATTTTTTTAGTGCTGTTTCATTTTCTGTTATCCCCTTTTCAACACTATTTTAATTCTCAAAGCATTTCTAGTTAGCTCATTCATTACAAACATTCATGAAGTTACAAATATGAGATACACTTCGCGTTATATGAATTAATACAAAATACCCAAACAAGAAAGATAAGAAATAATTAGTAGTTTAAAGAGAATAGGATGAGGTTCCAAATATTTAACAATTCTACGTTATTATAAATATATAATATACGTTATTTATAACTATACACTTATGTTTGTTCAGAGAATCCGTGGCCGATAAAAGGCTTTTACTCAGTTAATGTAAGTGAGGAAAACAAAATTGTCATTAAAGATGCATTTTCGCTTTGGCAGAATATCGCCATCTTCAGGGTTTTTTCCTTCACCATTTTGACTTCCACATTCTGTTTCTTCTAATTCCCTTTTTCTTTTGACAGATTTTGAGTAATTTTGTAGAATGAAACTAACAATTTGCAAAATTTTTTCTTTAATTCTTTCACTTATTTTATTCGAAAGAATTCGAAATGAGCAGCGTTTAGAAGAGATTCAGGATTGTCGTTCAAAAGATACCATCTGTTGAACGACGATCCTGAATCTCTTGTAAAGGCTGCTCATTTCAAATTATTCGTTTAAGGAAGAATAAACATTATTCGTTTATGCTCTGAAAGCTTTACCTGTTTTCTCAGATTTGCTGTGAGCTTCTATTTATTACGACAGAACTGATTTTAATTAAAAATTCGTGACGAAGAGTACATTATCAATATAATCTGATTCGGAATTCTTATCCTTTTCTTTAATTTGCTAATAAAATTCCGTTTGAGTAAAAAATAAAAAAAATGACACAGTTGGGTGACAGCAGGTTTTTACAAACTGATAAATAGTTTCAGAATTTAGGAAAATATATTACTCAAGAAGTAAAGAGAAACGAACGTAATCAAACTCTCAACTAGGATAGGAAATTCAGCTCAAAGGATCACCTTTTCTGATAATCCTGATAGCTCAATTCTCAACATCGTTCGTAACAGACTGATACTAAAGTATTATGATTTCATACTAAAGTATTATGATTTAAGCATACTAAAGTATTATGATTTAAGACTTTAGTATACCATAAGCAGTGAGATTTCTTCTGTAGCCTATTCTTGTGCTTATTCTGTTTAATGTAAAATTGGATAAAAAGGTTATTTCAACCTTCTTCAGTATTTTTTGAGTTGTTTTAAGATGTACCGATAACTCGCTATCTGTTTAGTAGAGTCTGTAGGACTTAACTTCCAGGTATAACAGCACCCTACAAAATGATACATTAAAAGAATTTTTAAAGGGCAATAAACTAGAAAAGGAGTCCGAAACTTAAGTCTACACTCCAAGTATATAGACCGGTGGACAATTACTTAGGACGCATCATAAACGGCAATATAGCGCGTTAAAAAGTAAGTGTGTTTGGATGGCAAATGAAATAAAATAATGTTAGGATACTAGAACATAACAATAAAGATAATTTATTGTGCTCTGAAATCTAGAAGGCTTCGAAAGGTGTTCAAGGGACAAAATTGTCATATTGCGCTGAATACGTAAAGTAAAAAAATGGGGTTACCGTCCGCAGGCATTCCGGCCAAGATGTCAGTTCGGGATATGGTCACCATGGAGGGCGATGCAAGATTCCACACGTCGTGTGATACTTTGCACAACATTATCCAACAGCTGTTGGGGTAATTTCGCGGATGAGGGTATCCTTGTTTAGAAGGGCATTGTTATCCAGTAAGACTCCACCCCAAACATTTTCAATGGAATTCGGATCTGGAGAATGTGCTGGCTATACGAGGAGTAGAATATCTTCGCTCTCTAAACACTCCTCGACAGCGACTGTTCGAGGAGATGTTGCGTTGCTGTCTCTGAAAACAAATTTATCACTGACAGCATTACAGAACATGCTAACAGACGGCAGAAGAACATCACTAATGTATCGCTAGCCAGTCATAGTACCAGCTACAACCATATGTAGGGGCATGCGGCCATTGATCATACTGCCGGCCCATACCATGATACTGCATTTCGGATACCGATTCTTTAACGGATATTTTCTGGACGATAAGAGTACTACTCTCCTTCCAGCTCAGTTGACGCCTATATAACAGCTCTTCCAGACCAGTTGGCGGTAAAAGACTAACCTACTCTCTTTTAAGAATAATATACAAACCCAGTTGTTGAGTCCAATTACGATACTATTGCAAACGGACGGTACGTAGCTATCTGAGGAACGGAATGCACATAACAGGACGGCAGTCTTATAGTCTTCCTTGATGCAATCTTTGGTTACAGGTTTTCGGAGGATTCACTCGCCAGTAACAGCAAGTAACTGATTTGCTCAATAGCTGTACTGCTCCGGTTCCTTTTTGTTGATAGCACTATGTACCTGTCTTCTGCAGGCGTACTGCAAACACGACCTCCCCCATGACGTTTGCTACACATTCAATCTGTTTGAAATGATTTTCAGAGTCTTGAAATAACACTGTGGCTGACGTCAGACACCCAAGCAACATCTACATTGGATTGAAATAAATGAAATTAGGTGTGGATATAGTTTATTGTATGACGATAATGTGTACAAAACAACAATGAAAATGCTACTCATTAGCATGATATGGCCAAATGTCTAATATTATTCAAACTTGAGGTTAAAACAAAAAAGGTTTAGGTACTTTTGCAAGTACAATGAAATCGTTTAAAAAATGTGTGAACAGCCTCTGTACAAGCTGCTTAACGAAAAGTACGTAACTATAAAAGAATTAGTTACTGAAAGACTGTAGACAGGCAAATAAGATATTTATAAAAATGATGGTAAGGAAGAATTATTTTGATATTTTACAAAATTTCAAAATGCCTTATAACATAAACCTTGCAGATCTTCGATATTCATACCTTTTAGTTAAAACTGTTAGCCTTTAGGCACTTTTATGAGAGTTTATTGAAGAACATGTAAATATTGCTTTTGTGAGTTTGAAATAAATAAGGCAGAAAAATAGTAAACTTTTGCTCATTTTAGACATATTTAATACTATCCGCTGCGCTGCCAGCCTTCGTGTGGCTTTTAAATGTACCGGAAAAATGCCTGAAGGGAACACCAAACATTAAATTTAAAAACTGCACAGAATTTTACTCTGTAGAACAACTTCATAAAAAAACCCAAACAAATTTTTAAAAAATGTATTACGTATAACAAAATTACAATAAAATAAGCAATATCCCTTAATACAAATATTAATTGTCCTAATAAATAAATTAACCAACTTCCCGTTGATTTCGCTCAACAAACGTCCAGTATAAGAGAAATATTAAATTTAAAAACTGCGCAGAATTATCGCCCTCATGTTCCTAAGTGGCAAAAGGGCTGATTTTCAACAGTCAGCAGTCCAGTACACAACTGAATGAAAAATTGTTGCCAAAATCACATTTCTAAACGAATGAAACTAATCAGAATGATACGATAAAATCGAAAAGGTAAAATTTTTTATTTTACCTTTTCGATTTTATCGAATCCGATTTTTTTTAAATCGGATTCGAATTTTGAAAAAAAAAAAAAAAAAAAAAAAAAAATCGCTTCGAAGTGCATTGGCTCTTTTCTAGATGCACCTATATACCAAATTTCGTAGCCCTGGGCCTATTAGTTTGCGCGCAGCACGAAGGAAAGACAAAATATATGAAAACAACTGCATTTCGCGATACTTGTTTTGTGACAACAAAAATTTCAAAATGTTGCCAAATTTTTGATAGAAAATTTTCTTTTGACAATCCACACTTATTTACGAGATTTTTGCAAAAGCTGCAGTAGATGATTTCATATGTTAGTACTTTTTTAAATGTATATAAGTTCTTTCTTAATCAATGTGAAATTTAAGACCGAAAGACTTCCTTATAAGAAAGGAGAAAAAAATCTAAAAGTTTTCATATTTTAACGGTCGCCCAAAAAGTTGTGTTAATGTTTCCTATTTTCCCGCTGAGCTCGCAGTCTGCTGTTACACTCACACCAACTAAATCTCTTTTTTTTTTTTTTTCTTTTTCTTTTTAGCTTTATTATTAAGCATCGTTTTATTGTTTTATTCGCACTTACGCTGTGTTGTGTCTTCGTTCTGAAGTGTTCAGTCATTTAATTCACAGTAGTTGTCTTTTGATTATTTATTGTTAACAGTAACACAAACATGATTAAAATAAATATGAAATATCATACGCGGCACAGTGCCGGATCTATACATCTTAGCATATCCTCGTTCCTGTCTGTTCTAACTGTATTTTTCCCCCCGCCGCGGGAAAAACGAACATCAGGTTACCCCTTTAGGGAATTTTAGTTGGAACATGCCGCATACGATTCAACAGCAAAATTACAAAAATTTGAAAAACAGCATGGTAGTATACGTTTAGAATTCCGGATGCAGCGTGAAGTGTTGGCATATATATATATATTTTTTGTTTCTTTCAGTTTCTTCTCAGTTTATTATATCAATGTTCAATTTTCTTATTAAGATGGCTTTACAAACCTTTTTTTTTTTTTTTTTGTATTTTTATTATTAACATTTTGCGTGTTTATTTATTAAATATCTCGTTGTTGGCCCTTAAGCCACATAAAATTCGATTCAACAGCAGAATCACAAAATATTTAAAAACAGGATATCTTTAGAATTTCTGATAGACAGTCTCGCGCGCTTGAAAATGTTTTATTCCGTACAGTGTTGCCACTGCTAGGTTTGAAATCGTTGAGTTTGTTAATCAAAAACTTGTTAATGTTTTACAAAATATGAAATAGATAATAAAAAAAAAAAAAAAACTCAAATCTCAGGCTTCCAGGTGCCCATGTTCGAATGGAGGACTTTGTTATTCAAAATTGGATGGTTCTACGTACCGTTGTTTTTTCAAAATGTGAAAAATATACATGCCATATGAACATATACATACGTATATATATATACATATACATACCAGGTTCTTCATCATTTAATATATTTAAATATAATGCAAGGCGATAATATTTGGTGTCAACAATTTGAAAAGTGATACGCCGTTTGCAGTGATTCAACGCAAAATACTGTTTCGAGACTAATATCACATTCAGGACTAACGTTCCTTTTGGACTAGTAATAATTCTAATTAGAATATTTTCCTTTTTGAAATTTTCGAAGACTGTATTCAAATAATCGACAGCCACATGTATAATAAGTAACTCAAATTTCACTTTTTAAAAAATGTTAAATATTTGTACATGTTTGCCTTTATTTTGTAAAACAGAATAATGAACACCACTTATTATAAATTATTTGAATTATACTAGTGGTCTTAAACACATTAGCTATTAATTTATTAGCAAGTTCTGAGCGTTTTATTTCGTGTCAAGACGGAGCGACGCCGCATGTCGTGATTTTTCAATCAACCAAGAAACATCACCGGTGCAAATCAGTGCAAAGCGGGTAACAGGGTTAAAAAATTTCAGAACTTTTAATATTAAATTCCTAACTACACTTGATGTGTAGTAAAGCTCAATTTCGTTATGAAAATATTAGAAAGCCCGGCCGTCATACGAAATGACCGCTGTTCTAGATATTATAAATTGTAATTAAAATGATTTGTGCAAAGGTATCTGCTAATTTAAACTGAATTACCCAGGGCAGGCGGCAAAGACGCCCCTTTTCTTACTGCTCCACGGGATTTCCCCCTTCTACTTTCTTAATTGCTTAAAGTAGAGTGCAACGAAGGAAACCACTGGTGGTACATTTCTTAAGAGCCACCGCTATCTCAATAAATAAATGTGATTTAAATAATGAAATGTTAATTCACATGTCAAAGATCTCTTTGTACCCAACATTTCTTGTGTAGATTCTTTCCATCATTTTTAAGCTCGCCTTGCAAAGGACCATCAATTATTTTTAATTTTACGTCCGTTCTTTCACGAACTCTTGAACAGGCAACATAAATTTGACCGTGTCCAAATGCAGGCTCATGTAAAAAAATGCCAACACGCTTAAGCGTTTGGCCCTGAGACTTATGGTCATAGCAAAGGCAAGTTTTACAGGAAATTGTCTACGTCTCAATTGAAACGGCAACCCTGTGCCGTAACAGCTTCACCCTATTGGCTAGTACAGTTACGCAAGCAACCAATAAACTCTCGGCGACAAACAGACACTTAAGTCGCATATATATATATATGGGGTGAAGTAACATCATCTCCTCCGAAACGACTGGCTCCCGGTCTTAGCGAAGCATGCCGTAGGATTCCGCAGGTCCGTGGCACGCCATTTTGACCCTTCGCGTCTTCGTGGGACTTTAATTAGCCGATATATTAATTAAAAACTAATTTTTCCCTACATTTTCCATTTTCTTTTCTTGGGTTTTCCCTATTACAGGGATTTGGCTACGTGCCAAATCCTTTTTTCTCGAATATCTATGAACGGCGCCGAGTTGAAATTCGAGACGCATATCCTCGAATTCCAAAAAGGTGTCCGAATCTATTGATACCGTTCTCATCTTCGTACGACTTTAATCGGCTGAGATATTAATTAAAAACTGCGGAAACATTAATTTGCGCGCTCATTTTTTTAAGTGGCAACAATAAACTATCGGCGACACACACTTTAGCCGCTTATATATATAAAGATATTATATATAAAGATATTGAGTGTATTTTAATAATTCCATCTTTTGTGTTTTAATTTTTTCCGAATTATTTCTTGTGGCTTCATTAATAGTAATAAACTGTTAATTTTGAACTGTTTAAAAGACGCCCATTTTTTGGTGGTAACTGGCTACGATAAAGGCCTTGCAGACGCACTTCCACTGGCTCTGCACATATGAAAGAAGCATATTATACAGTATAAAGATTTTTTTTAACAGTATAAAATTATGTGAAACGCTACAATATGTCTTTAGAAATCTGACAGTAATAGATTTATACCTCCAGAAGATTTTTGTTACCAAATTTGAAATCAAAGAACAAATTAAAAAAAAAAAAATGCTTTCAGATTTTATATTGCGCCCAAAAGGGCATTTTTTCCATTTATATAATACACATACACGTTTCGAGAGCATTTGGGCTAATCTCCCTTTGGGCTAAAAATATTTGAGAACAGCCTATATTTAAAATTTCCGATAGACAGTCTTGCTCGCTGGAAATAAAAATGCTTTTTTTCCCGTACAGTGTTACCATTGCTCGCTTTGAAATCGTTGAGTTTGTTAATAAAAAATTCGTTAAAGTTTAACAAAATATGAAATAAACAATAAAACAGATTCAAAATTCGGGCTTCCAGGTGTTCATATTCGAGTGAAGGTGTACGTTATTAAAAAATGGATGGCTCTAGGTACCGTTGGTTTTTCACAATGCGAAAAACATGCATACATTCATGCAGATTCTTCATTACTTGATTTCTTTAAATATAATACTGAGCGATAATATTTATTGGCAACATTTTGAAAAAGTGATTCAGATTTTTAGATTCGAGGCAAATTGCCGTTTTGAGACTAATAGCCTTTCTGGCTAACCGTCCTTTGCGCTAAAAGAAAAGATTTTTTTTTTCAAATTCAGCTTTGGCGGACGTTAATTTAATATGAAAACTTTTCAAGAAATGATCTGACATGATTTTTTTCATTACCAGTAAGACACTTCTAAACGTATTTAATCATCTATTTTTAAACTGTGATGATTGATGATCCTTTGCATATGATGGGCATTTTATCGGATTCTTCATTGTGAACTAATGATATACTTTTATTATATTTTTCATATTCGGGTTCGATACAAAATCAAATTTTAACTTAAAAATTCATTCCTGGATCCCTGATTATTCGCGGATCACAATACGTTTTAGAATCGCTGCATTAAATCTTTTCATTCGAATTCAATGCAAAATTAAGTTTGAGTTTTACTATTTTTAAATAATTACAAATATCAAATAAGAAGAGAAACACGCCAGGGTAAAACTTAACAGAATTGTTTCTGCTCCTGAAGAAAGGACACCAGTGTCTGACAGCCCTCGAAATCGAATAATTTGTATTTAAAATCTACGCCAAAATAAGGTTGATGATTTGCCTAACTTTAATTACTAACTTCTTGAGCATAATATATGTAATCCACTAATATTTAAAAAGCGAATATTCTAAAACATTCGGTGCACTGTATTAGTAAATTAGAAATTATGATTATTTATTTTACGCTGATATCACTCAGAAGTTTATCCAAATCTTGTTAATAATTATAATATTGATAAGCTCAAAAAGTCTGCGAAATATTAATTTGCATCTCAAGTTTATTAAAAGCCCTCTTAATTTCATTCATTCTTTTAACAAATATTTTTTTTATCTAATCATTACATGCATTCAGTATCCTGTTTGTAAGAAAGGGTGATATTCATATGCTTAATAGGAATACATTTCTCAGTTTCAGAATATATAAACTTTCATTATTATATAATTTATAATTTTTACAGCATTTGCTGAATACAAATAACAAAAAATCTATTCTGATATCTTGCTAATCATGTTAGGAAGATACATCGCTCATTTGAGAAGCGCTACAGAAGAATTAAACCCCAACACATGTACGGTCTTGAAAAGGTGGTAAGACAGGTTTTTCATTCACAAGCATAAGGTAGCTATAAAATTATAAATCGAAAATGATACTGCTCTTTTTACCAGCAGTTTTCTAACATCTATGTATTTATCTAATCAATCTGGAACTGGACATAATATTTATCACATATACATAAAACGTTTCCATTCTTCTGAAGTGCCATTAAAGGACACTTTCATTGAAGCACATTCCTTATAAGCACAGGATTCCATATAAAGACACATATGTTTGGTGAAAAATTTCAAATATTCGGACAAAGTGCACTATGAACAATTACAAACTATCTAATAACAATGAAGAATAAAAAGTTGCTGCCTGAGTAAAATATTGCAGTATGGCTTATCGCTGTTCCGTACTGGAGCGAATATCGCAAGTTTTGGATCATCCGTGATAATCCTAAGTTGGACAAGGAAGACTCGTATTAAAGAAATGTTAAGGTAAATGTAAAAGGTGATACTACTAAGTCCATGATAAAAGGAGGATTAATGAGTCAAACGATTGTGCATGCCATAGAAATGATATTTTCCAACAGCTCACAAATCTCCATTCGCCTGGTAGATAGCGATGTTTCGACTAGCTTAGACCTGAGATCTCACTTCTCAGAAAGTCAACGTTTGCCAATGACGTCAGGGGCCGACAAAGTCGAAGCGACACTATGAGCTCTGGAAGAGTCTTTGTCGCTAGGCTCTGTGCTGGCCTGTGCCCTCAAAGGCTCGGGATTGTTGCGAATACTTCTAGGCGTACCAGTTCGATAACCTTTGGGATATGAAGGGTCTTCATAGGGACTTCGGAACGTCGCCAAAGGCAGACCCTTTTCTGTTGCACTGCCTGATGCCCCTTTGGCAGCCAGCGGACCACGCGGTCCATCGGGCGTCACTCTAGCCATTCCAAATTTAGGAAGACCTATTTCACCTGGAGATCGCGTGAAAGCAGACCTAGGAGCTCCAGCTTCTAATGGACCTCGTAGAAAATTAGCTTTCACATCCGTTGGTCCGGTTGTATTTTTTTCAGCGAGAGGTTTTGTTTTCTCACCAGGCTTGTATGGGGAATAACTGGAAGGGGGAGGCACTGATTTCGTAGGCGCATTTTCAGGTGTTCCCCAACGACCGTAATTGCTGCCACCTTTAGTGTCTAAGGTAGGCCTTTGGGATTCCAACCTCTCTAAAGAAGAAGGTTCATTTTTGGCGGGATTGGCGACAACTTTTCCGCCCACGATCCGATATGTCGGAGGTGGAGGAGACAGATCACGGCGCTCCTTCATATGCATGGGAACAGGTGGAGGCGCCGGAGGCACGATGACATCACTCTCTAGACTCTCAAAGCTTTCGCTGATGTATGGAAATCGAGCTTGTTGGAGCCCAGCGCCTCGTCCAACTCCTCCTTTTTTCGGTATCGATTCACCACCTGTAAAAAACAAGAGATATTTTTAAGTGATCCTGAAAATTGATGAAAGGCATAGTACACTTTCGATATCATCATTAATAGTTCCAATGAATACTTTACTAAGGCAATCTGCTTTGTGAAGGTTATCTTCTTAAACAAATGCGTAAAGAAAAGCAATCTGCTTTTTTTAATAATTAAAACACGTTTATACATTGGGATTTTATTCCGTTAAAATATTTGATCAATTTCATTCGAATCTCCATGAATGGTCACTCCAATTTAGCGGATATTCACAATTAATTGATAATTCCTAAATTCCTATATCCTTGGAAGAAGACACCAGTGAATTTCAACCTCCAATAACAAACAGTTTTGAGAGTGGGCAGAAATAAAGGCTGTTCGAAGTATTTTAGTAGACGGTAATTTTTGAACAAAAGGAAGAGAGAATAAATAATGAATAAAAGAAGAATCTCTACTAAAGGCGCATTTATTTCCAAAGGAGAGTAGACAATTCATGAGGATAGAAGCAATTTCCAGGAAACCTGCAGCTTTTTATAGGGAACTATGAAATAGGAGTAATTTGCAAAAGTAAATTCCCAAAATTAAAATCAAGAACCATTGTGTTCCGTGTTCGAGATGTGTGCTGTTTGCTATTTTTGGCTACATTGTTCTGTTACCCACATATGCGTGCAAATAATATTTGGTTATGTTGGAGTTAAAGCAAAAGTGGGTCTTATTGCTGAAGATGATGCTATTTCATTTCGAAAATTCTCCGTCCTATTTGATCATAAATTTATTAACTTGGATCATTTCCGTTTGCTTGTAACAAATTCGGAACACAAGATTTCAGATCAAATGTAAGCAATAATTACAGAAATAAATGATTCGATGTTGGGCTGAAAAGCGTTTATTGTTAAATTTGTAGCTGGCCCATAAAAGACTAATTGCACATAACTCTGTAAATTTAGCTCTGTACTCATCAATGGACCGTTGAGTTATCTCTATTCAAACATACTCCTATACCATTGTTTAACCAGTACAAACAAATTTCTCTCTCTGTCTTAAAATCCGTTACCTGGCTATACTGCTTGCGAAGACGGGTTATAAGCATTTTACTTAATATGACTGAACTTTGAAAAGAAATTTAACTAAAATTTAATTTGAAAAAGTTTGTTTTGTTCCATAGATATGTTTGAAAGAAAAAACAAACACTCGACAGAGTTCAACTTATATCAGTTACAGAAAATGCGGGAATAGTATGTAATTATTTGCATATTTCAAAATGACCTTTTGTTAAAGCAAAATTCTCGTCATTTTCCGAACGCGACTTTATAGCTAGAATTTCAGTTTTGCTCAGGCTATACATGGACATTATAAGAAATAGACTAACCCAAACGGGTTTTCTCCCTCGTCTGAGGCGTTGCCGGCTGTCACATTGATCACATCCGGAGGAACAGGGACGACTTACAGAAATTTAACATTGGTTGCCTATTGCAGCGTGTATAATTTTCAAGAAAAAGCTGGTTGTAGCGCCTCATTTCACAAATTAGAATTTCTACACATTTTTATTTTTGAAATTGAGATTGGTTTTTAAAAATTTAGCATATTTATCAAGCATAATTAACGTTCCAAATAATTATAAAGCTATTGCATGCTTTCAGGGCTGGATATTTTTTAGCTTTTCCTATGCTGTAAGGCAATTTGTAACTACTTCTTTTAGAAAAAATATTTTAAATCTGAACTAATAGAAAATTTCAAACAAGCAATTTTCTCTTGCAATAATTTTTATGCTTTTTATTGGTGTAAATAAGTAAAAAATACTAAAATATTTAAAAACAAATTTTTGAAAGTTTTTTTTTAAATTCTAAATTGTGCTACTTTTTTAAAATTATAGATGAGTATTACAGCACAATTTCTATAAAGGAATTTTATTTCAATTATATTTCATAATACATCATAGTGATAAACACTTTTGACTCCTTAACAATTTTTATACATTTAATTCTAATATTAAAATTGTATTTAACCATAATAATTAATTTTGCTTGTATTTTATAGTGATTATTTTTTAAAATTATTTTTAGTTCTGCATAAGATTTTTTTTTATTTACTGTTAATTTAATTTATTAGCCCAAAGCCGCGGTAGCCTAGAAAGGCTGTAATTTTTGAAGCGGCATTTTGCGCTGTTTTACTATAAATGTCCGTGTCTCCTTGCAAATTGTTGTTACCAAATATTATCGCCCTGTATTATATGTAAAGAAATTAAATAATGAAGAATCTGCTTGAATACATGTATGTTTCTCGCACTGTGACAAAAACGACAGTATCTAGGGCCATCAAATTTTGAATAATGTAATCCTCCACCCCAACATGGGCATCTGGACGGCCGAATTTCAAATTTGTTTTAATCTATTCCATATTTTGTAAAATTTTAACGAATTTTTGATTAACAAACTCAACGAATTCAGGGCGAGCATTGTACGGAAAATAACAGTTTTATCTCCAGTGCGGAAATTCTAAAGATATGCTGTTTTCAAATGTATGAGGTTTACGGGCGAAGAACATGATATTCAATAAATATAGGTAACACACAAAACTTTAAAAAAAGGTTCCTTTTGGACGTAATATAAAATCTGAGTGCTTCTAGATTTTATTTTATCTTTTTTTCCCCCTTCATTACGCTCAGAAAATTTTATGCTCCAAATTTTAAGAATTATTAAAATAACTAATCCACTTTATTTTTAATAATTTAATGATCATATAATCAAATAAATATGATCGTTTTGTAATGTATAGTTTGGAAAATCACTGCCTGAAAATGTTCATCAAATTTAAAAAAAAATATCACATATTGTTTAATTTTACCTTATTTATTTCAAAGTATAACTTACTATCAATCTTATTTAATTTACTTTATTTTTACAAAAAATTAAGTTCATAAATTTTGTGCTTAGAGTTTTTACCGTTTTACCAAAGTAAAGATGTTTGTACAAGAATTACGCGTGAAAAAAATGCCGAAGTGCAGTAAAAAGTGCTTTAATGAGATATATTAAATCCTATTTGGAAAAAACTGTGGCTTTCATAATCTCAGCACTATACAACGTATCACATTTAATAATTAAAAAGAGTTATATGATACAAATGCCATAGGCTTCAGTGTTAAAGTAAACCTGATCGTCCCTAGTCTTTCTTGCCGACGTGTCGGTGACGCGCGCCTCGCCCACTGCGTTAGTCTATCTCTTATAAGGTCCATGAGGCTATATAGCGACAGATGGTCGTAGAAGCTTAGGAATCTCGTTCCACAGTAAAAACGGCAGATTATCATGACTTGAAGGATTTTCAATGAGGAATGCTTAACAGGTGCTATACTGAGATGGATCACAGAACTTCAGAAACGTAGGAAAAATATGGAATACAGTCACTCCGACAAAACACCTATCCGAGCCATCGAAAGATTTCAGATCATCATGCCAAGGTTTTTCTGTCAAGAATGATTTGAAACAACAAATATGCACCATAGAAGTAAATAAATAGCAACTCAACGCTGCCCTCTGTGTGATCTTCAGCGAGAGGAAATGTTACATGCAGGTTATGGGTTTTAACTGTCGAAGCCAAGTACGAACGTATTACTTGCCTCATGACACAGAACACTGTACCTCACCTGGGCATGAGAACATAGCCACTGGACGCAATAAACGAATTATCATTTGAAGCAACAAACGAATGGATTCGTCTGATAATGTTGCGCGTTCAGCTGATCTTCGCATAAAGTAAAGAGATTACAAGTGGAATTTCGGTTCTATGAATGATGAGTCAATAACCTAATACCATGTGAAAAAAATACATATATGCTTAAACGAGCTTGGTTAGAAATAGCGTACTTTCATATGCTTTACTACCACTCACTTTATACGTTTACTCTACCGAGCTTAGTTAGTTTACATAAGAATTACACATCCACAGCTATAAATTTACGTTTTGAAAAGCACTAGACCAAGCTTGGAGTCATGAAATGGCCTGCTCGTTCACCAGATCTCAACAGTTCATAAAACATAAAATTCCATCTGATAGCAAAGCCGCTTTGCAGGCTATCTCCAACAATAAATTTTACACTTGCGAACGAATTTACAAATGTAGGAAGATTCTCATTAGTCTGGATGACTCAAATGTCTTGCAGTGGATTCCTGCTTATTGTGGCATCGAGGGAAATGAAAGAGCCGACTTTCTCGCAAAGAAAGGAACGACTATTCTACAAACCACTAATAACCATGTAACTTTTAATTCTGCAAAAATCCTAATTAAATTATAATTTAACAGCAGGTTTGCTATCAAATGAAGCTAAGAAAAAGGTCTGGGAGTGTCTCACTAGTTCAAGCCAGTTTTCCAGATTTTCCTCGTCTTGTAGCCATGGCGTTATTTCACCTTTTGAAGGAGAACGATTGTTTAATTGACAAAAATAAACATTCCATCCAAACAGATATAAGGTATTTTCTCTCTCCTTCCAGCATGCTATATAAGATATTTTCTCCCTCCTTTTTGCATGCCTTCGTGGAGTAACCGTTAGGCATGTATTCGAGAGGTTCAGTTTCGAGTCCCGCCGAGAGTACTACTTATTTTCCCCGTACTGCTGTTTCAAAAAATGACTCTACAGTGGCACCCGAACTAAACGGCTGTGGATGATCATTCTTCACCACCAGGATTTGGCCATTGGGTTCCCTAATCCCCAGTCGCCCGTTAAAAGGGGGAATTTATAAAGTATTTTCTCCCTCCTTTCTGCATGCCTTCGTGATGTAACAATAACACACTCGGTGCGTATTCGAGAGATCCGGGTTCGAGTCCCGGAGAGAGCCAATGCTTATTTTTCATGTAGTCCTGCTTCCCCACAAAAGAACCTAATGACACTACAGTGCCTTCGTGGTGTAATGGTAGCACAACTGACGCGTATTCGAGAGGTCCAGGTTCAAGTCCCCGCGAGGTCATTGCACATTTTTTGCGTATCCTGCTTTAAAATAACCTACAAGTAGCGCCCGAACAGAAAAGGTGGTGGATAATAATTCGCCATCACCAGGGTTTGACGACTGGGTCCCCTAATCCCCAGTCATCCCTTCAAAGGAGGAGAACATAAGGTATTTCCGCCTTCCCTTCAGTATGCCTTCGTGGTGTAACAGCAGCACACTCGGCACGTATTCGAGAGGTCCTGGTTAGAGTCCAAGCGATAGCATTGCGCATTTTTTACATCTGCAGCATCAAAAGATCCTAATGACTCTATACAGATATCCTCAATCTTTGAATATTACAGAATTTCGGATTGTTCTTCAAGAAGTATAATGCTCAGGATCACAAGGGTTAGTACTTTTGCACCAGATTTAGTACTTTTCATAAATGTTCAGTTTTTAGTACTTACTTTCTAATAATGAAAACATAAATAATATTTGTTATAGAGCCACATGAATTTTTACCTCAAGTGCACTAAAACATAATATTTAATAAAGCAAACCAGTTGCAACATTACTATAAAATTACTTAGGCCTATTTTTCTTTTTTTAAGATTCAAGTTATTAAAAGAAGTAAATTTCAATATAAATTATTACCTTAAGTTGAATATCGCTTTTGCTTTCTAATTTAACTAGTAATGAAACAGTTATGAAATATTTTATGAAATTCTAATGTATTGCAAATAACACCAACTGAAAGAATAAATCCGACTGGCAATGTGTAGTTGTTTTATATATAGAAAATCTATATTCAAGAGCGAGAGTGGAAGCTCTGAAATGAATATAGACAAGAGTGAAATTCCAGAACGATACACTACGACTCCTTATGGTGAAATCATACTTTCCCTTGTGTCCCCTGTGTCGTCCCCCTGTGTTAAGTTATTAATCAAATGTTTAAAAGCAAGCAAACTTCAAAGATCTCACATTAAAAGTTTTAGGAATGGTGATTTTTGAAATGGGAAAATTATTCATATTGAAGACACTGGCTATGAAAATGCAGATATAGGATGATAAGGAGAAGGGTTGAGCAAAAAGCATACTAAAAAAAAAAGGTTAAGAATTTTTTTCGGAAAGAATGAAAAACTAAAATAAAAGGATAAGAAATGTTACCTAATATGACAGCATCAATTAAAGCGGTTTTGGGGCTTAAACCTTTCATCATTGGCAACTGAAAAAAAAATTCCAGTAGCGATTATAAATAGCAATAAAACAAAAAATCAGTTTCAAACTTCCTTAAACAACCAAATCAAACATCACTTGTAATCATGAAACTAAAAGTAACAGTCAAACTCAAATTTATAACTGAGCTTAGTAGTCAAAGCCAACGCAACTGATTTTAAATTCCAAGTTAGCTAAGAACTTCTCACTGGGCTAACAATTAAAATGTCAGCAGCAGTAACGCAAAGCCAAAGAATTATAATTTTATCAGGAGTGGCGAAACCTAGTAACGTGTCCTGGAAAGACAGAAACACGCTCTGTCTTATTCCGAAACTGATTTGTATTCTAATTAGAAAATGGAAAGGATAAGTGATAGCAGAAGCTGAAATTATAAATAATTGGTTGATTAAAATAACCGTACAATGTAATAAAATGCTAGAAAATATTATTAAATGATTTATGATTTTTAATTCTCTCCTACCGTAAAATAAAATATAAAACGAGAACGAAAAAGGCTTTGCTAGTGAAGGAAAACTAGAAGATCTGTGATATGTTAAAGGTCGTCAAGACTTCTAATGCAAGCCGCTGTTCTAGATTACAAACTTCATTCTAGAATGCATCACGCATTTAGATATGTAGTTTACTGAGCATAAGGAAACGAAAGGACTTTAGAAAAGAGAAATACTTAAAAATAAATTACGTGCCCTGTCCCGAGGCGAACATTCGAATAACCAGCTAGATGTACTGACCATTATAACGCAACAATCACAACAGTTCACCTTAAATTCCTCGCCACCCTCTCACAAATAAAGGTGATATAGTTTCAAATGGATTAATCTATTTTAGTGACACATAGAAAGAGAATACCCGCTAGATCAATCCCATGTTGGTAAGAATTAATTGTCCACCATTTTTGTTTGTAGTCACAGGTGCAGATAAGAAGAGCTTAAGGTCGAGGTAATATTGAAAATAAATATATCTTTTGGCCGAAGTCGAAAACTGGATTTTTTATTAATCTAATTAATGTAGATTAATGAATTCTACTTAAGAGCCTCATTACTTTACCAAAATACAGCGTTCAGTATTACAGTAGCATAAAAATGTAATTTATTTTTCTGGAAACGAACAACGAATTATGATTGTTAAGAATTATTTAATACTTGTTTTAAATATTTTTTTAAAATTTCGTTAATTACTTTAAAGAAAAAATACATCGTTTCAAACTAAATGAATCTAGTAGAATTTTGAATGCATTGAGCTCAGGTATTTGAAAAGCCAGAAATTCAATGATCCTTCGTAAATACTGAAAACCTCAGTTAAAAACATTAAAAAATAACAATATGGAATGCAAAAAATTACTTGTTATATTTCCTCAAACTACTACGCAATAAATAGAAAATATATTCTTAGGGTTTGTTTTACCAGTTATTAATTTATTAGTGCAGATGGCATCACCAATACTTTTACAAAGAGGAGACCTATTTACTTACCCACACAGATTGTAACTCCATTGGACTTCTGCATGGGATTTTTTTATAAACTGCGGGTAAAAAAAGAAAAATTCGAAAATCGGACGATTTGAAAGAGGATATCATTGAAACAGTTGCTCTAAGGGCTTCTCAGGCGTTAGAAAATTCTTAGTAATAGCACTTGTTTTTTACAACTGCTAAGTT